>NC_084460.1:85377178-86671856 GCF_027409185.1 Cynocephalus volans | reverse complement strand
CTGGACACATACAAACTACCAGGACAGAACCAAGAAGAAATAGAAAACCTGAAAAGACCAATAATAAGCAATGACATTGAAGCAGTAATCAGCAGTCTCCCAACAGAGAAAATCCCAGGACCAGATGGCTTCACTTTTGAGTTGAAAAAAACCTTTAAAAAAGAATTGATATAAATTATCTTCAAACTATTCCAAAAAAATTAAAACTGGCCACTCTCTCAAACGCATGCTATGAGTCCAGCATCACCCTGACATCAAAACCAGACAAAGATACAGAACAAAAAGAAAACAACAGTCCAATATCTCTGATGAATATAGATGTAAAAATCCTCAACAAAATGCTAGCAATCAGAATACAACAACATGTCAAAAAATTATACACCATGACCAAGTGAGATTCATCCCAGGGAGACAGGATGGTTCAACACATGCAAGTCAATAAATGTGATACATCACATCAACATAATCAAGGGCAAATATCATATAATTATCTCAATAGATGCAGAAAAAGCATTTGGCAAAATTCAACATCCTTTCATAAAGGCTCTCAGCAAATTAGGTATAGAAGGAAAGTAGCTGAACACAATAAAAGGCATATATGACAAATTCACCACCAATATCATCCTGAATGGGGAAAAGCTGAAAGCCTTTGCTTTAAGATCAGGAACAAGACAAAGAAGCCCACTATCAGCACTCCTATTAAACATAATGTTAGAAGTAATAGCCAGAGCAATCAGGCAAGAGAAAGAAATAAAGGGCATGCAGACTGGAAAAGATAAGGTCAGACCATCTCTGTTTGCAAATGAATGATCCTATATACAGAAAAACCTAAAGACTCTACCAAAAAACTCTTAGAGCTGATAAACGATTTTAGTAAAGTTACAGGATACAAAATCAACACCCAAAAATCAGTAGCATTTTTATTTTACAATAACACACTAGCAGAAAAAGAATCAAGAAAGCTAGCCCATTTACAATAGTCACCAAAGAAAGAAAATTCCTAGGAATCAATTTAACCAAAGAGGTGAAAGATCTCTACAGAAAGAACTACAAATCACTATTGAAAGAAATTAAACAAGACACAAAAAGATGGAGAGACATGCCATGCTCTTGGATTGGAAGAATCAACATTGTGAAAATGACCATACTACCCAAAGCAATCTACAGATTCAATGCAATCCCCATCAAAATACCAATGACATTCGTCACAGAAATAGAAAAGCAATCCCAACATTTATATGGCATAACAAAAGACTTTGAATAGCCAAACTAATCCTGAGCAAAATGCAAATAAATAAATAAATAAAGCTAGAGTCATAACACTACCTGACTTCAAATTATACTACAAAGCTATAGTAATCAAAACAGTATGGTACTAGCATAAAAATAGACACTTGGACCAATGGAACAGAATAGAGAACCTGGAAATCAACCCACATACTTATATTCAACTGATCCTTAACAAAGGCAACAAGAACATAACATTTGGGAAAAGACTGCCTCTTCAATCAATCATGCTGGGAAAACTGGACATCTATACACAGAAGTTTGAAACTAGACCTGCACTTCTCACCATATACCAAAATCAACTCAAAATGGATTAAAGACTTGAGTATAAGACCTGATACTATAAAACTACTAAGGGAAAACAATTCAGGAAGTAAGAATGGGCAAATACTCTATGAATAAGACACCAAAAGCACAAGCAACAAAAGAAAAAAAATAATTGGGATTATATCAAACTAAAAAGCTTCTGTACAGCAAAGTAAATAATCAACACAGTGAAAAGGCAACCTACAGAATGGGAGAAAATATGTGTAAACTATACATCTGATGACAGATTAATATCCAGAATATACAAGGAATTCAAATAACCACACAGCTAAAAAAAAATAATAATAACACAATTAAAAAATGGAGAAAGGATTCAAACAAATTTTCAGAGGAAGACATACAAAAGGACAACAGGTACTTGAAAAATGTTCAACATTACTAATCATCAGGGAAATGCAAATTAAAACGACATTGAGATATCATCTCACCCCAGTTAGACTGGCTACAATCAAAAAGACTGTGAATAACAAATTCTGGCAAGGATGCAGAGAAAGGTGAACTCTTCTACACTGTTGGTGGGACTGTAAATTAGTGCAGCCACTATGGAAAACAGTATGGAGTTTTTTCAAACAACTACAGATAGAACTACCAAACAATCTAGCAATCCCACTTTTGGGTATATACCCAAAGGAATGAAAATCATCATGTCAAAGGAATACATCCACTCCCATGTTCATTGCAGCTCTATTTACAATAGCTAAGATATGGAACCAACCTAAATGTCCGTCAACTAACCACTGAATAAGGAAAATGTGGTATATATACACAATGGAATACTACTAAGCCATAAAAAATAATGAAATTCTGCCATTTGTGGCAACATGGATGTTAACTGAAATAAGCCAGACACTGAGGGATAAATACTGTATGTCCTCACTCATATGTGGGAGCTAAAAGAGAAAGAAGGAAGAAAAGAAAGATCACAGTGGGCCAATGGTCAAAATCAAAAAAGTGGGAACTCTTTTGGAAAACATGGGAATTAGAATCAAGGACAAGGAAATGGAGGAATTAATGACCCAACTATCAACTGATGGTGATAGAACAGTTGATCTGAATGGTTTGATGTATGCTGTCAGTCACATTAAGGGAGAAGTGATTGATATTCAGAACTTAGACAACTTTCTACTAAGTGAGGGGACTGAGCTCACAGAAGAAGAAATGCAGGAACTGTTGCCTCCCTTGACATTTAATGTCCATTCTCTTGCAGGTGTTATTCTGGCCTGGATATGGTATTTAAATCTCTGAGTTCCTCCTCCACACTGTTGGTGGGAATGTAAATTAGTACAGCCATTATGGAATGCAACATGGAGGTTCCTCAAAAAATTAAGACAGAACTACTATAAGATCTAGCAATCCCACTACTGGGCATCTACCCAAAGGTTATAAACTCAGTATGTCAAAGAGATAATCTGCGCTCCCATCTTTGTTGCAGCATTCACAATAGCCAAGATATAGAATCAACCTATGTTTCCATCAGTGGATGAATGAGTAAAGAAAATGTGGTAAATATACACAATGGAACACTATCAGACTTAAGAAAAAGAAGGAAATCCTCATTTGAGACAACACAGATGAACCTGGAGGACATTATGTTAAGTGAAATAACAGGAACAGAAGGATTAAATGCCACATGATCTGACTTATATGAGGAATCTAAAAAAGACAAACTCATAGTAGCAGAGCATAGAACATTGGTTACCAGGGGCTGGGGTTGGGAAGGAGGCAGGGGTGACTGGAGAGCCGTGGATCAAAGGATACAAAATTTCAGTTAGAGATCTATTGTACATCATGATGACTATAGTTAGTAACAAAGTATTGTATACATGAAAATTGCTAAAAGAGTAGATTATAAGTGTTCTCACCACAAAAAAATGATAAGCATGTGACATAATGCATATGCTAATTAGCTCAATTTAGCCATTCCACAATGTTTATTATATCAAAACATCATGTTTTGTACCATAAATATACACAATTTGTATTTGTCAATTAAAAATCATTTCAAAACAAAACAAAATGATATAGACTAAGATACAATGTGGTTAAGTTATTGAACTTCAAGAATTTTAAAAATATATAGGGGCCGGCCTGTGGCTCACTTGGGAGAGTGTGGTGCTGATAAAACCAAGGCCATGGGTTTGGATCCCATATAGGGATGGCCGGTTAGCTCACTGGGTCAGCGTGGTGCTGACAACACCAAGTCAAGGGTTAAGATCCCCTTACCAGTCATCTTTAAAAAAAAAAAAAAAAGAATTAAATATATATATATATACATATTCAGGCATTTAGGTAAAACAAGTCATTTATAAGAGAAAAAAAGTCAGGCTGGCCTCAGACTTTGGCATGGCAAATTCCAATGACAGAAAGGAATGGAGCACTGTCAATCAAGCAACAGACATTTTTAAAGACTACAGAACTCAGAAAATATAGCACTGTTATGGACTGAATTATGTCCCCCCCAAATTCATATGTTGAACTGTTAACCCCCAATGTGACTATATTTGAAGACTGAACCTTTAAGGAGGTAATTAAGGTTAAATGAGGTTGTAAGGGAGGGGAGCCTAATCCAATAGGACTGGTGTCTTTATGAGAAGAGGAAGAGACACCAGCACTCTCTCTCTTTGCACAGGCATAGAGAAAAGGCCATGTGAGGATGCAGCAAGAGGTGGCTGTCTGCAAGCTGGGAAGAGAGTCCTCACCAGAAATCCAACCTTAATAACACTGTGATTTTACATTCTGGCCTCCAGAACTGTGAGAAAATTTATTTCTTCTGTTTAAACCACCCAGTCTATCTTCTTCTCCTTCTCCTTCTCCTTCTTATATGTCAGCTATAGCAGACTAATGGAAACATCTATGAGCTCTTTGTAAAATAATCTACAGATGCTCCTCAACTTACAACAGGCTTATGTTCTGATAAACCCATTGTGAAGTCAAAAAACTGTATGTTAAACCATCATACATTGGAGACTGTCTATACCTGAACATAAAACCCAGCCATCCAAGAAATGAATCAAGACTTTAAACACTCAAGATTGGAAATGCCATGGCGAAAGGGTGAGTGGTAAGCATAGAATCTATTTAAATATAAAATGAAGGATCAATAACCTGGGTAGCAAAAAGAATATAGGCAATACAATCAGGGAAAGGGGATGAGGACCCAGCAATGGCAGATAGCATGTATTTAGTGCTTACTGCACTCTAGGCGGCACTGTTCTAATTGCTTGCTTGCTTGCTTTTTCTTTTTTTTTTTAACCTTGCTTTTTTACATTTATTTTACTTTAATTTTTTAACAAGGATATGCACATTTATTTTTTCAAATAACAAATACATAAACTTAATAACAGATGAATAACAAAATACTCTGCAGAAAGTAGGGCTTCTAATTTTCACAAAAACTGGAGATGTAAAACCTATTAAAACTAATTGCTTTCCATATAGTAATTCATTTAATTTTCACAATACCGCTTTGGGATAGTTCTTCATGTTTTATCACACTTCACAGAGGAAAAAACAGAGGCATAAAAATAAGTAATTTGCCCATGGTAAATAAGCAGTAGGTTGAAGAGACAAGCCACCAATATGTGTCAGAATCTGCAGTCTTAGTCTATGCCAAGGCGACTTCCACTAGGGGGACCAACTCTACTGGTTTTAGTACTGAAAGTCCCCAGCCTCAGGAAAACCCTCAGTCCCAGGAAAAATTGGATTGTTGGTCACCCTACCTCCCAGTGTTAGTCTTACTAACTTTCATAGCTGCAAAACATTCAATGGTAAAATTAAAATGTAATTTTAAAAACACTAACAACATAATGACTCCAAATCCTTAATGGTTTTCATAATCTTTTGTCTTAACCTTAGGGGAGCTAAGACAATATGTCTTAATGGTGAAGAAGCATTTATCCAAAGTCAACAATTCTTTAGGTTTCACCTGGGTTTTTTTGTTTGTTTGTTTTGTTTTTTATTCTTGCATAAATGTGAGTTTCTTTATGGCCACAGAAAAAAACAATTTAGAAGTTACTTTGGTTTTAAAAATTAATAATCAATATTAATTCACAGATTCTAATTTAATTCTTCCTTAAGCATTTAAATTCAGCTTAAAAATCTCATTATTCCATTTATAAGCGTAGCAAATTTGAACTATCAGTTTTAATGGCCTTCAATTAATATTTGGTTCCATTTTTGAAAATAGTTAATTAAACTATTTTAAATATTTTAAACTGAGTGTATAAATTTAACACATTTTTAAGTCCTTCAATTATCTGACAACAAAACTTCCCAAACAAGTTATTCTTATGAATTAAACTAATTAAACTTGAAAATATGGTAAAATTTAAGGTTCTAAGACTATATATAAATAGTAAAATTTCTACCTAAATTTATAAGTATAATTATTCAATTCTATATTTCAAATTGGAATTAAAAGCTACCTTGTTAATCTAGTAAGCCAAATTCTTGCTATTGTTACAAGTATATAGTACTAAATATACACAAATTCTTTAGCAAAAGAAAATGTTTATATGACATGATCCATTCTCTTAAATATTTCTGTTATTAATTCTATAACTCTTATGGGTATTAAATGATTTCTGGTTTGAATTTTGGATACTTCTCTCACAGATTTCTATGACTATTTTAGCCATAACTTTCAAAGGTATTCTAGTAGTTCTTCTGTTTAATTCAAGTAAAATTAAACACTTTTTAACAGCTTTTGATTTTATAATCAAACTCTAGCCCTCCCATGGAGTAGGTGTGTGTATTTGTGTGTGTGTGTGTGTGTGTGTGTGTGTGTGTGTGTGTGTATGTGTGTTGTGTACATTTGGGTGTATGTTTGGATATATTCATAAGTACTTTTCTGTATTTGTGTGTAGGAGTGTGTATACACATATACATGCAGGTGGTAGTGGGAGAGAATGACTCCTAGTATTTTCAAACAGAACTGATGGAATAGTGTTCATCAGTGTAATCCCGGTTATTTCAAGACAGTGGAATTTAGGGACATTTGCTGCTTTTTCCTTGAAATTTTTCTCCATTGCTTGAATAACCAAGAATCACTTTTAAGAAAAAAAAGAAAATCTTTTTCCTTTAAAATAATATTTTTTAAAAGATGAGATAAGTCTTCTCGTATTGACACGGAAAGATGTCTAGGACTCATTGTTCAGTCTAAAAAGGAGGTTCAGAATAATACATGTAGTATTATTCCATTTTTGGAAAAAATTCTGGATAAAAATTTAATGTGGTGTGAATAATATAGATGGGTCTCAAAAGATGCACACTAAATATTAAGAATGTCTGGAGTGGGCTGAAATTGGGGGTGGGAAGTAATGTAATTTATAGCTGGCTAGCACAGAAATGCTGATGTAAACAAGAAAGGTGTTTATTTTTGCTCTCATGACAAGTCCAGATGTAGGCTGTCCAGGTGGAGGTACCTCAAGGCTCTTTTTGGCTTTGGTCCCACTCTTTTGGGTGTGTTTTCCATACTCACAGTCACAAGATTATTGCTTTACCTCGAGGCATTACCTCCAATTTTCAGCCAGGAAGAAGACAGAAAGATAATGAGAAAAAGATGTGGACCAGATGAGTTCATCTCTTTTTCTCAGGCAAAAGGCAGCTTTCCCAGCAGCCCCTCCCAATAGACTTAAATTTATCTCTTATTGGCCAGAACTATGTCATGTGGCTACACATGGCTGCAAAAAAAATCCTGTGAAACCTTGCTTTTCAGTTAAGACACTGATGCCCCAAACATAATTAGCATTTTTTATGTTAAGGGAGGAAAGATATGTTCTATATAATATTTCTGTATTTCCACTTTTTAATAAGAATGTACTTGTGTAATATTCATGTCTATACCCACTCATATATATCATTTTTAAAATAAAGTTTAGAAAGAATTCATGTACAATGGGTGAAGGGAGGACATTCCAGATAGAGAAAATAGCCTGACTGATTTAAAATATCTAATTATGTGAAAATAGTTCTATTTTAATTACATGTAATTGTACATATTTTTAATTTAAAAGAATAATTGCTAAAATAATCTAAACTATTATAATAAATGTCCTATGAAACATAAAACTGTGTTCAAGATGCAGTGTTTAGCATAAGCTAAGGACTAAAACCCAGACAAATGCTCATGAAGGAAAAAAAAATCTGGGTTTTTACTATCACATTCACTTACCTCTAGGTAGACGGAAAACTAGCTGGAAAGAATCCCGCAATCCTGCACCAGTGTAAGTGGGGAAAAAATCCAGATTTGAATTTTATACTCAAATTACTTTAAAAAAACATTAATTTGCAATTTAAACTAGTAATATTAGAGCAAAGTTTGAAAACAGCAAAAACATACCCTCAATCACTCACAACTGTTTTTAGTTTTAAAACTCAAATGACTCTACTTTGTAAACTGGAAACCAATTATTACAGAGCATAATCAATGCAAACATTTTTCTTATTTGCATAAACAAAGCAGTGAGCTCTGAGAAAATGAATAGCATAATATATTTTCTTGGTGCTTTTTTTCCCCCCCGAAAGTCTATGTTTGAAAGTAGAGAACAGGTTTTCTGTTTTGGGGTTTTTTTTAATTATCGTCATTTTGATGAAGAATACTTCCCATCCATTGGAAGCAGAGGTTTTGGAAGGTGAGTTTCCCCAAACCGATTGTGGGCTCTGGTTAGAGGGAAGTAGCTAGCTGAGGAGAAGCAGCAGCAGCTTAGGGTGAGCCTCAGTGAACTTGGGGGTTGGGGGCTGCACAGACCAAGCACTCACAGGATGAAGGGGCATTGAGACCACGAAGGAGCACTCAGAAGCTTCTGTTGGGTGAGATGTCAGAAGACGCAGATGGGAGCAAGTTCCTTACTTCAACTATTGACTTCTGGGGGAAAGTAATTTCCCCACTTTGTGTGTTTGGAGAAAAGTAATCAGTTCAAGAGTATTCACAAAGCAAGGAAGGAACTGATACTGTGTGACTGCACAAGGGAAAAGTCCTACTAATCGTGGCAAAGTTTAAAAAGTTCTAAAAGTTTTAAAGAAAGCTATTTAATTAAATGATATCTGTATAGTCTCCAGCAATGTACCTTGAATATAGCAGGTCCTTGTGAAGAAAATGGAGTCGGTATAGTCAGGGCCCCTCGCCTCATATCCAGCTGGGTATGATTCAGCACATCGTTGTAAACAAGTTATATAAGAGCAGTGTAGTTGTGCATGTGCACCCATATGCTCCTTGGCTCCTTGACATTATTGTGTACTTTCAGTATAAAAGGCAGCGGCTCTGAACCACTGCCCAGCAGAGCTCAAGTCAGAATAAAGCACGTCTATGCTGTTATCAGCCGCCAGAATTCTTTTTCAACTACCTGACTCAAGACCTGCACAAGACGGGGCAGAGGGGTCTGTGATCCAGCCTGACGGTCCTCAGAGAACGTGAGCCCCTTCTGCCCTATTGGTTTTACAGGCCCCTTGGCATCTATACCAGTGCTTCATAATTAGTAAGAACAGGTTCTCACTAAGAACACGTTTCATGACTGAGAATGCGGCTGATGGCCACAGCCTTGTCATCTTAGGAGATGACATTTGTATGGGACACCTTTCAGATTTACAGGCCTGACTTTCTCTACGTCATCATCCCCTTCCAGCATCATCAGAGTCCAATTTCTCTGTCTTTACCATCTTCCAAAGACTGTGACCCAGTTGTTTTACGGAACTCTCCAAATGGTGACCCTTGGGACCTCTTTTCTTGTCAGCATCTTAATGCAAGATTTAAGATTTGTCACTCCTGCATCGGTGCCTGCATGGCACCTCTTTTCCTGATGCCAACTCCATCACTAACTGCTGCTCTTCACCCCACTCTGACACACCAGCTGTGGCACCCCACCATGCAAGGCTTCACCACACAGGGGGGTCCAACCTAACCACTGGGCTATCGGCCAGCAACCCTCCAGGGCTGGCGGATTTTTAAATTTTGTTTTTAAACTAAAAATAATCCTCTTAACATTTTTCCATCTTCATATTTTTCCTCCTCCCTCCACTTAAAAATTAACTATTTAAAAACCATACCAGACTTTGCTAGAAATATTTAGTATTTTGCCAGCATTGCAGACTCATTATTCATACATTCCACAGCAAAGTTATACCATATTTGTTAAATATAATGATTATCCATGTCCACTCTTTTCCATGACTTTTCTTCTAATTCAGACCGTTAATGCACTTCACGCAGATTCACTGATCTGCCTAGCTCCTGAAAAAGGACCAGAGCTCAAGCCCCTACATGACGTCCAATTAGTCTAACTACCATGGCCTAAGACATCTTCATGAAGCACAGATTTGATCATGTGATTCACCTGATAAGAAACCTTTGATAATTTCCTATTGCAGAATATATACCAGCTGCCTCTCAAGTCATGCCCACCTCCATAGCAAGTATGCTCCTCAACCACCATGAAACCTTGGACTTCATTCCACATTCCTTATCTCCAGGCCACTGTTCAAGGTATTCCTGACATTCTAAGTGTCCTACAACCATAAAAGTTTTCCTAGACCCTTGTCTCAATTTACCTATGCTCCATACTCTGGGAGCATTTATTTTTTTGTACCTCTTATCACAATGTCTTGGGCTAAAATTATATATATGTACATATATGAAGAGGCCAATATATATATTTGCCAGAAGATTGAAACCTAGAGGCCAGAATTGATATTTCATTCGTCCTCCCACTCCCACTTCTTGGATAATTTACCAGCCCAGTCCATAGTACAAAAGGGGTATCCCTAACAATACATGACCTTTTAACTCTCCAACCCGTGGTGGCAGCTGATTGGAGCAGGAGTGGTTACTTGACCTCAGCTAGGCAATCAGCTCCTCTCCATCTGAATTTGGAAATAGAACACAAACACACAAAAAATCTAGATGGAAGGTCTTGTAGACTTAGGATCTGAAGATACCAGTGGGAGGTAGCCCTGATGGGTCATGTACAAGCAGGTAAGAGAGCAGAGCAGGAGGCTTACAGAAAGCAGAATGAAGCACAAATCGGGCAGAGACAAGACACCACGCAGTCAAAGAGAAAATGTCAACAGAAGAGGAGGTTGTGTGGGTCGGGGGAAGGGAAGGAAGGAGATGTCTGACAGCTCTCCACTTCTGAGGCCTGGATGTCTTCTGCCATGTGTTCTTCATACCACTGCCCTCCACATGAGCAAACCTGAATTAGAACTGTCATTACTTGCAACTAAGTGATCCCTTATTAATACAAACTCGCTTTGTGCTTTGCTTGTTAAATGTTTAATAAATTGAAGTGTTTAACAACATTACATTGCATAGAATTTCCTCTAATTGAATTAGGACGGAGCAGCCTCTGGAATTCAAGACACCGACACCCCATGCACAACGGCTACATCTGTTCCCACTGAACTGGTCCTCCAGCGTGGAGGCAAGAGGACAGAACTTTTCCCACTGTTCTGAAATGTCTCATAAATTTTACACTGAGAAATCAAGAGTCATTTCACCAGAACTATATACATTTATTGCTTATGCTATTAAAAATGAATGATTCAATATTTTATATCTTATTCCAGATATTCAGTAATCTTGGGGTTAACTTGATATTGACAGATAGAATAAGCACTATTACTAGAAGACAACATATAAAATATTTACAAGTGCAATCCTATGGATTGAATTAATCATAGGAGATTTGATTAAGATGTATAGAATTCAGTCTTTGCTGACCTTATTTAGAGGGCTGAATTACAGCTTCCATTATAATTGGACCCTGAATACTGGATCAGAATTGACCTATAGGAAAATTTGACCGTATTTAGACATTTCCATTTTGTAACCCTTTTCTAAATTGGAAAATAAATTATATACTAGTTAGTGCAAATACAAGAAAGATTTTAAACAGAAATTTAGCTTGTATGCAACATACAGGCTGTGTTACCAGAAACAAATTTTAAGAACATATTATGCATGTTTTTATACCTCACGACTATTATGTTTTTTGTATGTGTAATTAAATGTACACATGTGGCCAGAAATGTAACACATGCCTGTGTAATAATGTATGCGCTTTACAACAATGAGAAATGTTTAGAGAATAGCTTGATTGCTTCACCAAGTAAAAGGAAAATGTTTCGTATATTCCTACTCTTCCCTATTTCACTTTTACTTATATATGCCCATTTGTGTGGCTAGTTATACAAAGCAGAGTGAAATGCAGAGTCCAGGTCATTTAGGCCAAAGAAAGGCAAAACATTAACTCTTTTCTTCACTTGGTTTCACCTCTGGCAGGAAAATAAGTCATCCAAGAAATTTGATGCTAGTGCAGATTGAAAGTTACTGTTAAGAAATTAAGAAATGCTATTCATTTTGTAACTGAATACACACACACACACACACACACAAACACACACACAAGGGGGTCTTCAAAGAGTTCATGGAAAGATTCATATTATCTTTTAATTCCATTTTTCCACAAATTTGTGTTTGTGTGTCTGTGTGTGTGTATGGATTCCTTATAGAATTCATTTATGGAAAGCAATCTGGGTAGATTGCATATGCTTTAAAATGAAAAAAAAATAAATAAACTGACAATTTTCCAGTATTCTTCAGTCTTTTCAAACTCTTTCTGTGAGCTTGTTCATCTGAAAATTTATAGTACAGACCTGGCCAGTTTTACACAATCACAGCAGAGCAGACATTCAGCCAGCTAATTCACAGGGTGCCAAGTCCAAGAATTTCTGGAACAATCCAGGGTAGTGTAAGCTGGGTACTGACACTGCCCACATTGACCAGCTAACTCTCTTTATCCATGTGATCTGACTTTCTCAAAATGGTCAGGTGGATAAATTCTGAATTGCTGGAGCATTGTGACACTTTTCACTTTTACAGCTTATTAGGTGCTTTGGACCAATATTTCAACTTGATTCATTATAAATTCGATATAATTCAGGAAAAGGAACTATATGGAATAAGAAGGAATCAAAATTATTCTGAACTTTTTATGTATGTTTCACCACAGACATATTTTTTACTTTTTCCTCTTCCTTAAGGAATATTGTATAGCATTAAAAGATCAGTTAAGTAAATTCTGGGATAGTTCACAATGGAATATTAAGGGAATAATATACACTCATTTAAATTACATGTATAGAGACAAAGAAAGGTGCTTTGATATAATATTAAATAAAAAAGAGAAAACCCACATTCGTATTACAATTTTGACTATGTAATGAAAATCTACTCACAAAAAAACAAAAACAAAAACAAACAAAAAACCACACACACACAACACTAGAAGAAAATATATAAAAATACAGCAATTGTGTTTAGGTGCCACTAAGAAGTGATATTTTTCTTGTTTTTAAGCTTTGCAAATTCTCCTAGTGAACACATATTATTTATTAATGGCAAAGTAAACTTAACAGTTTGGTCTTCATTTTATAATCATGTGTACAATGGAAAATAAGGCTTTTAAAAATTTCTCCATGATTGAACTTATATTTTTAATAAGCCCCCAGCCCAATGGGCAAGAAGAAAAAGCTAAATTTTGTTCCAATCTGGTAACTATAGTACAACCCAACTAATTAAACTGCCTTTTTTATATAACTCAGTCTACCTAAATGACACTAGTAAATATTGTTTTTCCGGGATCCACACCTATTTCCATATTCTCTCCAAGACTGGCTGAGGGTCCACCAGTGAGATGTGAGTATGACATGACTTTGTGGCCAGGGGGTGGAGCAAGGTCCTGAGAAGCACGTTGGTGTCCTCTATATTCTCATGGTGTAAGATGGAGTAGCTGGTCTCTGCTGCTCACTGGACTGACTCCCGGTGAGGCCCCATGGGGATCCTGCTGCTGTTGGCCACCAAAGTCTGCAGCTTGTGGCACTATAATCTGTTCTCCTTGGCTCAGCCAGGGCAGTGGTCTCCTTTGCAGACTCAGTTTTTAGTGACATAGCTGAGCAGTCAGGGCAAGCCTCACTTAAAGCTAGTCCTGCCTCCAGACTTTTCAGTTAAGAAACCATTAACTTTTCTCTTATTGTTTAACTCAGTTTAGGTTTATATGCTTTGAAATATAAAGACTTGGAATTGATTTTAATTTCTATGTTTTGTTTCCTTAGCATTGCTGCAACAAGCCAGCATGTTTTTAAATGTTTTGCACACTCTTATAAAAGAACAAAAATGAAAAGGCATCACATAATGAGATCTTGCTTCCAAAGACTGTGTTTTCTTTCCCACTGGCCCCAAAAGAGAGAGAGAGCAGATGCCCTTTACATCCTTCATAGTGAACCAAATTGGTGTTGGCTATTAAACTTCTCCCGCAATTTATCTGTTTCAGAGGTGTTGTCCTGGAGACAGTCTGCTCTAGAACCCTTTGCTGGTTTCTCGGTGAGTAGTGGGTGTAAACAAATGGCAGTGACATGGAGGGCATGAGGCGGCACCTCCCAGAGACAGAGCAACAAGCTAGAGGCTGTGGTCAGAGAGCACATAGCTCTGATATGGGAGGAGTAGGTGACTTCCTTGATGATCAGTCACAACAGCTGGTCCAGTGGAGTGGGGATGGGAAGGGCAGGGCAGGCAGGCCCATTCTAGTGATGACGCTCACCACCGTGGCCTGGACAGTCTTGAGATGGTGTCTCAAGGACCTGGGCACAGGTGCATGTATGTTATGTGTCTGAAGGTGTCACATCAAGTGGAGAGCCACCAAAAGTATTCAAGTGAATAGTTAGTATTTGTGTGAAAAGTTTTGAATCAGCAGGATGGCCTGCCTGTTGGTGTTGTGGCAGAGCAAGAGCGCTGGCATGCCAGTTCTTCTGGGAGAGATGTATAACCAGCCATCCTGGTAGAATCAACACCCCTTCCCAGGGTGCCTTGGGGAACTTTAAAGCACGGTTAAGCAGGGCTGTTTACAGGCATTCATCTCCTGCCGGTGCTACTGGTCTCCATGAAGTGTCTTCAAGAACAGAGTGTCCTGGGAAGGCGGAGATGACAAGGGCTCCATAAAAAGGTCATATTTGTGCAGAGTCTTCACCAATGTGCAGGAGCTCCCTGCGGGATCAGGGAAGAAAAGAGATATAGCGAATGGGTAGACAAATGAGATGTGAAAGAATGGCTTGCTTGAGGAACTCCCAGTAGTTGAACATGGTGCCATGTACACATGGAGAGGTGGGAGGGTGAGACCAAGAAAGTGCGCAGGGTCCTCATGGTAAAGACTCTTGCCTGACAGGTCTAGGATTTTTAATTTTATGGCATGGGTAATGAGACATTATCAGAGGATTTTAAACAGAGAAATGACATTGTCAGATTTTCATTTTCTGAAGATTACTCCAAGGCAAAATGGAGAAGGACTGTAGAGGAGAGAAACCAAAAAGATTGAGAAATGGTCTAGAAAGGAAATGCTGAGGCAGGGCTGAAATAGTAAGGGAAGACAGGATCATTTCAGAATTAGGAGGTGGGCTGAGCTGGAACTAGTAACTGACTAGATATGGAGGTAAAGGAGAGAGTCCGGGCTGACTCCAGATCTCTCCATTTAACAACGGGTGAGTAGTACGTGAGAAGGGTATGTTTGAGGAGTGGAAGAGGAAGGAATTTTCATTTAGAGTTTATGGGACACCTGGGTGAACGTGCTAGTGGCCAGTAGAATGGTCAGGTATAGAAATTAAGAGAAAAGATAAGAACTGAGAGAGGGGTTTTAAAGTCATAAACACACAGAAAGTAATTAAAATCAGAGGAGAGATACAGAAATAGTGCCTTGAGCCTAAAACTTTCCTCAAGCGACATGAGAAAATCAGGACTTTCACTGCAAATACATGGGTATCCCCTCCTTTATGGGGTCTTCACAGACTTCCCTCAGCAAAATTAAGGTGTCCCATGTGTATTAGTTTGCTAAGGCTGCCACAAGAAAACACAGAAATTTATCATCTCACAATTCCAGAGGCTGGAAGTCCAAGATCAAAGTGTCGGCAGCTCTGGTTTCTGCTGAGGCCTCTCTCCTTGGTATGCAGATAGCTGCCTTCTTGCTGTGACCTCACATGGCCATCCCTCACTTTGTTTGTGGTGTCTGTGTCATAATCTCTCCTTATAAGGACAGACTGGATTAGGGCCCACCCTAAAAACCCCATTTTAACTTAATTACCTGTTTAAAGATCTTATCTCCAAATACAGTCACATTATGAGGTACTAGCCCAGGTTATAGCATCAACATATAGATTTGGGGGAACATATTCAGCACATAATGCCATGGCTGGGCTGACATGCATCTCTGCCTGATCCTCCTGCATGAACTTAGCTTGTGTCCTGAGCCCAGGTTACATGCCCTCCCCTGACTAGATCTGAGCAATGTATCACTCATGCCCAAGTCTCCTGACACTGAACTATCACCCGTGGTTTCAGAAACAGATCTGAAAGCTTGAACACACTCTGAATTTGAGGAGAAACACCTCATTAACAAAACAAGTTTTTCCCACACCAGAAACAGATGAACCCAGGACAATTCTGGCCCACACTTGAGTTCTGGCCACATTGCTTTTGATTTACTAAATCATGAGATTTCATTTTTTAGAAATCTGGAGTTTTGACTTCTCTCAAAAAATGGGGAGATTTAGGAACATGAGACTTTGTCTTTATATAGCAACAATCAACTTGGACCTATTATTGGCTACCGCCTTTTTTGTTTCTCTAATTTTTATTATAGATGTTACAATGAATTCACATGTGTCTATCATATAATGTCAGCTATTATTAAAATTTTGCCAATCTCATTTCATCTCTCTTTCCAATATGGAGTGGTTTTTTTGCTTAAGTATCTTAAAACAAATTCCAGATGTATACTGTTATAACTGAAAAACATTCTATTTTTGCACAACCACTATATCATATGTCATTATTACATCTTTAAAATTTTGTGATAATTTCTTTTTTCTTTTTCTTTTTTTTTTTTCCCCCTCTGGTGGCTGGTTGGTATGGGGATCTGAACCCTTTGTGATAACTTCTTAATAACATTTAGTACACAGTCTACGTTCATATTTTCAGATGATCTCAAAATTGTCTTTAGGTTGGAATGAGCAGGACTGAAGCCATGTTGGGACCTAAAACCACATGGGCTCTAAAAGATTTTAAAAGAACACAGTTTTTTTCTTAACATGGATTTCTCTGACTTCCCTCTTTTCCCGTGGTTATTTGATATTTTGAACTTTGGTTATGGGGCAAGATAGCATTATTTACATAAATGTAAAGTTATTTCCCAGCCAGCCTGAAGTTGCACACTTGCAGACTTACGTATACTATCCAGACCCTGGGAAACCAAGGAAGACATCAATAAAGCTATACTGTGATCCCACCCCTCCAGCAGGACCCTGAGATAACAGCAAGGACGAGAGCAGAAACCAGATGGAATCTTGGTGAGACCTTGCACCTGGCTCCTTGCATGGAGTCTCTATGGCTCACCTCCCCCTCTCTTCTGCTTTTCAATTCCCACATTCCATTCCCTCAGCAACCGCTTTAAAAACCCATCAGTAAATCTGAATCTTTGAGATGGCTTTAGTCTGGCCATTCTCCTTCAGGTTTACCAGACAGATGGGTTTGCCTAACATCTCTCCTCAGGTCACTGGTATTCCTGAAATAAAAGCTGACTTCCATTTTCTCCAACATCCGACTTTTGAAAGGTTTGCTTTTTGAAAGCAGGCAGGCTGCCGGATTTGGGCCTGGTGACATTTACAGCTGATTTGTTCAAATCAGGATTCAAAATTACTCATCACATTTGGTTATTAAATCTCTTAAAACCCTTTTTAAATATCATTTAATTGTTTTAAAAAACTGGATAATTTGTCCTATAGAATGTCCCAGATTCACAATTGGGCCTGTTGTGTTATCATGGCTTCATTTGGTTTATTTATCCATCTCCTGTACTTCGTACAAACTGGTAGTTTAATCCAAAGCAGTACTATTCAATGTCACTTTCTGCAAGGGAAGGAAATTTTCTATACCCATGCTGTCCAATAGAGCAGCCACATGCCACACGTGGTAGTGAGTCCTTGCAATAACTGAGGAACTGAATCTAAATGTATTTAAATGTTAAATTTAAAAGGCCACATGAGACTGTTACCAGCATCCAAGTCCTGCTGCTCTCCGATCAGAAAAAAAAGTCTCATCCTTCCCATATGTTGGTGTGAGGCAGGAAGTTTATTACCAGATGTCTGAGGAGATAGACTAGAAGTGTCTCCCCACTTTAGGGCTTTGGGGGGGGGTTAAAGAGGAGCTGAGAGAATGGAACATGGGAAATGGAAAGCAGGAGGAAGGAGGACATTCAAGGAACCAGGTGCAGCCTCACCAAGACTCGTCTGGGTTCTGCCCTTGCCCTTGTTGTCATCTCTGTCATCTCATGGTCCTGCTGGAGGGGCAGAATCAGCATAGATTTATTGACATCTTTCCTGGTTTCCCTTGGATAATACGTGCACATCTGCAGTTCCAGACTTTACACAATTTACATTCACATAAATAATGTCATCTTGCCCAATAACCAAGATTCAAAATATTAAATGACAATGGGAAGAGGGAACTCAGAGAAATGTTTGCTAAGAAAAAACTGTTTTCTGTTAAAATCTTTTAGAGTCCATTCAGTTTTAGGTTCCAACATGGCTTTAGGTGCCGACATCAGTCCTGCTCACTCCAAAAAGACAAGTGGCTATATGGATATAGAGGATTGATTAGATTTCGGTTTAATTTTTTAGGCAGGACTCCTTCACAGATAGAATGTGTATTTTCTATAGCAGCCCATCCTGGTACACGTAATGTATGATTGTCCCACCTTTAGCGATGCTAAAATTAATCAGTGGGTCAGATGGTACCAGCCATTTAATGGTACCACCATTAAAATCCCCATCAAGAGCTCAAACAACTTTACAGCAAAAACCAAATAATCCAACTTAAAAAATGGGCAAAGGAGCTGAATAGACATTTCTCAAAGAAAAATATACAAATGACCAACAGGTATATGAAAAAATGCTCAAAATCACTAGTCATCAGAGAAATGCAAACCAAAACCACTTTCAGATGTCACCTCACCCCAATCAGACTGGCTGTTATAAAAAAAGACAGAGAATAACAAATGCTGACAAGGATGTGGAGAGAGAGGAACTCTTCTGCATTGTTGGTGGAACTGTAAATTAGTACAGCCATTATGCAGAACAGCATGGAGTTTCCTTAAACAACTACAGATAGAGCTTTCATATGATCCAGCAATCCCAATACTGGTGATATATCCAGAGGACTGGAAAACATCAAGTCGAAGGGATACCCACTCTCCCATGTTTATTGCAGCTCTATTTACAATAGCCAGGAAATGGAGCCAACCTAAATGTCCATTAATGGATGACTGGATAAGGAAATTGTGATATGTATACACAATGGAACACTACTCAGCCATAAAAAAAGAATGAAATTCTACCATTTGCAGCAACGTGGAGCCTGGAGAAAATTATTCTAAGTGAAACAATGCAGGTGCAGAAAGAGAAATATCACATGTTCTCACTCATAACCAGGAGCTGAATCCATAAATAAACAAATAAACAATAATGAAAGACAGAGTGAAAGAAACAACAATCACAGTAATACACCGAACTTTTAGAAAGAGAGAAAAGAGCCGTGGTGTGGAAAAGGGAGGAGGGCTAACGAGGAATTGATCAATGGACACAAAGAATGATTGTGTATTGTAGCGATGAATAAGCAAACTATCCTGATCTAACCATCACACGTTTTACACAATTATTAAAAATCAACATTGTACCCCACATGTATGTATAATAAATTATCTTAAAAAAATAAAAATAAAAATCTAAAGTTCCCAAGATGCTATCAGGTGCTAAAGGTAAAAAAAGTAAAATCCCCATCAATCTTTCACCTTGTGAATGATTCAGCATCGTGTAGTTGCCCAGATTCATTATGTCCTTAAATATTTCAAAATGGTAATTTTGTAATTCTTTTAATCCTGCATTCATTCTCTGGAATTCCTTTATGAAGAGCATATACTTTTTCCCTTCATTTTCACAGTACTAAGTCGGTGCCCTGGCAACCCCTAATGACTACCACAGAGCTGTTCTTGTTTCAATCCACAACAGTCACTACCGACACATTTTTGACAAGCTCCTTCTAATTGATTCCTCTGTACTTTTTTTATTAGCATATTCATTTTTACAAATCATACTTCTTTATTTTATTTTATTTTGTCAATATACAATGTGGTTGATTATCGTGGCCAATTGCCGAAATCTCCCTCCCTCCTGCCTCTCCCCCGCCCCCCAACAATGTCTTTTCTGTTCGCTTGTTGTATCAACTTCAAGGGATTGTAATTGTTGTCTCTTCTTCCCTCCCTGCCCCGTTTATTTCTGTATTTATTTATTTATTTTTAGCTCCCACAAATAAGTGAGAACATGTGATATTTCTCTTTCTGTGCCTGACTCATTTCACTTAATATAATTCTCTCTAGGTCCATCCATGTTGTTGTACATGGGAGCATTTCATTCTTTTTTATAGCTGAGTAGTATTCCATGGTGTAGATGTACCACATTTTCCGTATCCACTCATCCGATGATGGACATTTGGGCTGGTGCCAACTCTTGGCTATTGTAAAGAGTGCTGCGATGAACATTGGGGAACAGGTATACCTTTGACTTGATGATTTCCATTCCTCTGGGTATATTCCCAGCAGTGGGGTAGCTGGGTCATATGGTAGATCTATCTGCAATTGTTTGAGGAACCTCCAGACCATTTTGCATAGAGGCTGCACCATTTTGCAGTCCCACCAGCAATGTATGAGAGTTCCTTTTTCTGCGCAACCTCGCCAGCATTTATCATTCACAATCTTTTGGATGTTAGCCATCCTAACTGGGGTGAGATGGTATCTCAGTGTGGTTTTGATTTGCATTTCCCGAATGCTGAGTGATGTTGAGCATTTTTTCTTGTGTCTGTTGGCCATCTGTATATCTTCCTTTGAGAAATGCCTACTTAGCTCTTTTGCCCATTTTTTTATTGGGTTGCTTGGTTTTTTCTTTGAAAGTTGTTTCAGTTCCTTGTATATTCTGGATATTAATCCTTTGTCAGATGTATATTTTGCAAGTATTTTCTCCCACTCTGTTGGTTGTCTTTTAACTCTGTTAATTGTTTTTTTTTTTAGTTTGATATAATCCCATTTGTTTATTTTTCCTTTGGTTGCCCATGCTTTTGCGGTCATATTCAGGAAGTCTGTGCCCAGTCCTACTTCCTGAAGTGTTTCTCCTATGTTTTCTTTAAGAAGTTTTATTGTTTCAGGGTGTATATTTAATTCTGTAATCCATTTTGAGTTGATTTTAGTATATGGTGAGAGATATCTGTCTAGTTTCATTCTCCTACATATAGATAGCCAGTTATCCCAGCACCATTTGCTGAAGAGGCAGTCTCTTCCCCAGTGTATAGGCTTGGTGCCTTTGTCAAAGATCAGATGGTTGTAGGTGTGTGGGTTGATTTCTGGATTCTCTATTCTATTCCATTGATCAGTGTGTCTGTTTTTACACCAGTACTATGCCATTTTGGTTATTATAGCTTTGTAGTATACTTTAAAGTCAGGTAGTGTTATGCCTCCAGCTTTATTTTTTTTGCTCAGAATTTCTTTGGCTATGCATGGTCTTTTGTTATTCCATATAAATGTCTGAATAGATTTTTCCATTTCTGAGAAAAATGTCATTGGAATTTTGAAGTGGATTGCATTGAATTTATATATCACCTAGGGTAGTATGGACATTTTCACAATGTTGATCCTTCCAATCCAAGAGCATGGGATATCTTTCCATCTTCTTATGTCCTCTTTAATTTCTCTCAGCAGTGGTTTGTAGTCCTCATTATAGAGATTTTTCACATCCTTGATTAAATCTATTCCTAAGTATTTTATATTTTGGTGGCTATTGTAAATGGGCAAGCTTTCTTGATTTCTCTTTCTGCATGTTCACTATTGGAGAATAGAAATGCTCGTGATTTTTGTGTGTTGATCCTGCAACATTGCTGAAATCATTTATCAACTCCAAGAATTTTTTTGTAGAGGCTTTAGGCTGTTCAATATATAGGATCATGTCATCTGCAAACAGGGACAGTTTGCAATCTGGAAGCCCTTTATTTCCTTCTATTCTCTGATTGCTCTGGCTAGTACTTCCCAACACTATGTTGAATAGGAGTGGTGAGAGTGGCCATCCTTGTCTAGTTCCTGTTCTTAAAGGAAAAGCTTTCAGCTTTTCCCCATTCAGGATGATATTGGCTGTGGGTTTGGCATATATGGCTTTAATTATGTTGAGATACTTTCCCTCTATACCTAACTTATAGAGGGTCTTTGTCATGAATGAGTGCTGAACTTTATCAAATGCTTTTTCAGCATCTATAGATATGATCATATGGTCCTTGTGTTTGAGTTTATTAATATGGTGTATCACATTTATTGATTTGCGTATGTTGAACCAACCTTTCATCCCTGGGATAAATCCCAGTTGATCATGGTGTATAATTTTGTGTACGTGTTGCTGTATTCTATTAGATGGTATTTTATTGAGGATTTTTGCATCTATATTCATCAGGGATATTGGCCTGTAGTTTTCTTTTTTAGTTGTATCTTTACCTCGTTTGGGTATCAGGGTGATGTTTGCTTCATAGAATGAGTTTGGGAGAATTGCTTCTGTTTCAATCTTTTAGAATAGTTTGTAGAGAATTGGTGTCAATTCCTCTTTGAATGTTGGGTAGAATTCTGCTGTGAGTCCATGTGGTCCTGGGCTTTTCTTTGTTGGGAGCCTTCTGATAACAGCTTCAATCACTTTTGTTATTGGTCTGTTCAGATTTTCTACATCATCTTGGCTCAGTTTTGGTAGTTTGTGTGTGTCCAGAAATTTATCCATTTCCTCCAGATTTTCAAATTTGTTGGCGTATAGTTGTTTATAGTAGTCTCGAATGATTCCTTGTATTTCAGAAGTATCAGTGGTAATATCACCTTTTTCATTTCTAATTTTTCTTATTTGGGTCTTCTCTCTCCTATTTTTAGTTAGCCATGCTAATGGTTTGTTGATTTTATTTATGTTTTTAAAAAACCAACTTTTTGATTCATTGATCTTTTGTATCATTTCTTAGGTTTCCATTTCATTAAGTTATGCTCTGATCTTAATGATTCCTTTCTATCTGCTAACTTTGGGTTTGGATTGTTCTTGTTTTTCTAGTTCTTTAAGGTGAAGTGTTAGGTTGTTCACTTGCCATCTTTCCATTCTTCTGAAGTAAGCATTTAATGCGATAAATTTCCCCCTTGGTACTGCTTTTGCAGTATCCCACAGGTTTTGGTATGATGTATCATTGTTCTCATTTGTTTCAAGAAATTTTTTGATTTCCTGTTTGATTTCTTCTTGGACTCATATGTCATTAAGTAGAATGCTGTTTAATTTCCATGTGTTTCTATAGTTTCCAGAATTTCATTTGTTATTAATTGCTAATTTTAATTCATTGTGGTCTGAAAAAATACATGGGATAATTCCAATTTTTTTGAATTTGTTGACACTTGATTTGTGACCTAACATGTGATCCATACTGGAGAATGATCCATGTGCTGATGAGAAGAATGAATATTCTGAGGTTGTGGGATGGAATGTTCTGTAGATATCTGCCAAGTCCAATTGGTCTAGAGTATTGTTTAGATCTTGTGTTTCTCTGCTGATTCTTTGCCTAGATGATCTGTCCAATACTGATAGGGGGGTATTCAGGTCTCCTGCTATTATGGTATTAGTGTCTATTTCCTTCTTTAGGTCTAATAGAATTTGCTTTATAAATCTGGCTGCTCCAACATTGGGTATGTATATATTTATTATTGTTATGTCTTCTTGATGGGTGAATCCTTTTATCATTATGTAGTGGCCCTCATTTTCTCTTTTTATGGTTTTTAGTTTAAAGTCTATTTTATCAGATATAAGAATAGCTACTCTAGCTTGTTTTTCATTTCTGTTTGCATGGTAAATCTTTTTCCATCCTTTCACTCTTAATCTATGTGAGTCTTTATAGGCAAGGTGGGTCTCTTGAAGGCAGCATATAGTTGGATCATCCTTTTTAATCCAGTCAGTCAGTCTGTCTTTTGTCCAGGGAATTTAATCCTTTTACATTAAGAGTTGTTATTGAAAAGTGTTGATTTACTCCTAACATTTTATTGATTTTTGTTTGGATGTCTTAAGTGTCTTTTGTTCCTTTCTTCCTGATTTACTGTTTGTCTTCTGTATTTGTTGGTTTCTTGGGTTGTAGATAAACTTTTTTTTCTTCATTGTTGCCATTTTTATTTTACTAGTGCGTTTTGATTTTTCTTGGGTTTTTATGGCAGTGGTAGTTGTTTTTCAGGTACCAAACCCAGTACCCCCTTGAGAATTTCTTGTAAGGGTGGTTGTGTGGTAGTGAACTCCCACAGTTTTTGTTTGTCTGAGAAATATACTATTTGTCCTTCATTTTGGAAGGATAGCCTTGCAGGGTAGAGTATTCTTGGCTGACAATCTCTGTCTTTTAGTATTTTGAATATATCATCCCATTCCTTACTGGCTTTTAGGGTTTGTGATGAAATGTCTGATGTTAGTCTGATTGGGGCTCCCTCACAGGTGATTTCAGGCTTCTCTCTTGCAGCTTTTAAGATTCTGTCTTTGTCTTTGAGTTTTGCCAATTTGACAATAACACATCTTGGAGAAGACCTTTTTGGGTTGAATACAGTTGGGGATCGTTGAGCTTCCTGAATCTAAAGATCTGTGTCTTTCCCTATACCTGGGAAGTTTTCTGACACTATTTTGTTGAATATGTTTTCAATGCAATCTCTTTTTTCCTCCCCTTGTAGAATACCCATGACTTGGATATTTGAGTGCTTAAGGTTGTCTGATATCTCTCTTAGATTTTCTTCAGTGTTTTTAATTCTTTTTTCTTTTTTTTTTTTTTTTTTGTCTGCCTGTGTTATTTCAAACAGCCCATGTACAAGGTCAGAAGTTCTCTCTTGTGCTTCTGCAAGCCTGCTGGTTAAACTCTCTGTTGTGTTTTTTATTTCATTGAATGAATTCTTCAGCGTGGCAGGCTCTGCTACATTCTTTTTCAGGGCATTGATTTCCTTGTACATTTTTTCTTTCAGGTCCTGTATACTTTTCCTCATTTCATTGTATTGTCTAGCTGAGTTTTCTTGTATCTCATTCAGTTTCCTTAGAATTCTCACTCGAAATTCTTTGTCAGACATTTCAAGGGCTTCCTGTTTTATAGGATCTAGAGCTTGAGAGCTATTACCCTTTGGTGGTGTACTTTCTTGATATTTCATATTTCTGGTTTCTTTCCTTTGATGTTTTGTCATTGTGGCAAGGGAATTCATGGTCCACTGGTTCGAAACTATTGTCTGGCTAGGGTGCTGTTGGGGCTGCCAATTTGGCACATCTGCCTCAGTGTCTGCTTGGTCACCTGCTGGCGCCTTGGGCACATGGTCTCCTTGGGACTTGGGCCTCTCCAGTGGGGTGCCTCTCTGGTCGGCACGCACTCAGCTGGTCTGGGAATGGGGTCTGGCAGCGACAAGGCCTACCTGCTCAGTTGCATGCTGGCACCATGGGGCACATGGTCTCCATGGATCTCGGGCCTCCCCAGCGGGGTGCCTATCTGGTTGGCTGGGGATGGGGTCCAGTGGTGGCAAGGCTTATCTGCTCGGTTGTGTGCTGGCACCATTGGGTGTCTGGTCTCCGTGGATCTAGGGCCTCTCTGGCAGGGCACCTAACTGGTCAGTGCACGCTTGGCTGGGCTAGGGATGGGGTCTGGTGGTGGCGAGGCCTACCTGCTTGGTTGCGCGTTGGCACCACTGGGCATGTGGTCTCCCTGTACTTTTTTTTGAATGCCTCCATCATCCTTTGAATGCTTCCTGACTTTCCGGCTCCATGAGATATCCCAGACATTTTCTGCCCCAGACCTGGAATCCACTATGTGATGGTTAATTTTAGGAGTCATCTTGACCAGATTAAGGAATACATGAAAACTGGTAAAGCATTGTTTTGGGGTGTGTCTATAAGAGTGTTTCCAGAGATTAGCATGTGAATTTGAGTGGACTGGATGGGAAAGATCCACCCTCAATCTGGGTAGCACCATCCAATCTGCTGGGGGTCCAGAGACCAAAAACAGTGGAAAAGGCAAATCACTCTCTGTCCCCTGGAGCTGGGATATACTCTTCGCTCCTGTCCTTGGACATCAGAATTCCAGGCTCTTCAGCCTTTGGGTTCCAGGACTTATACCAGTGGCACTTCCAGTGTCTCACGCCTTGGGCTTTGGACTGAGAATTACACCACTGGCTTCCTTGATTCTGATGCTTCCAGACTTGGACTGAGCCATGCCACCAGCATCCCAGGGGCTTCAGCTTGCAGATGGCCTATCACGGGACTTGTCAACCTTCATAATCATGTGAGCCAATACCCTACTAAATCCCCTTTCGTATATCTATATGCATATGTAATTGGTTCTGTCTCTCTGGAGAGCCCTGACTAATACACACTATTTCCCTAAAGATCCTTGGTTCCTTTTGGGAGTGGGAAATGGTATTTGGAGACTATCTGGCAGGCCTCTTTAATTAGAGTATAATTATTCAAGTTGTCCAAGGTCCCCACCAGTCCCTACTATATTATATAGGACATACTTCATTTATTTATGTTGCCTTCTTAAGTGCTCCAAGCATTTCAGCTTGCAAACCCTGGGAAGAGGCCTATGGTGAGAC
The DNA here is from genome assembly GCF_027409185.1 of Cynocephalus volans. Classification (NCBI taxonomy): domain Eukaryota; kingdom Metazoa; phylum Chordata; class Mammalia; order Dermoptera; family Cynocephalidae; genus Cynocephalus; species Cynocephalus volans. The sequence continues at coordinate 86,645,505 of NC_084460.1, read as the reverse complement.
CCATAATAATTTCAGTTTTGTCTTGCCACAAATTGTGACTAAAATAAACCAATCACTGAATTTCTCTATGACATGGTTTCCCTATCTGGAAATTTGGAATAATAGTAACTGCACCAAAGATGGTAAGAATAATATCAAGTAGAAACATCTTTAAGTCCTGGTGTTTCCACCACTATTATTACCATCACTCCAAATTTATAGTGAAAAAATTTTCATTTGAAGCTTTACAGAATAAGTTAAAATATCACCTGAAATAAATTTAAAACAGTTGAGAATGAGAACTAAACTTTAAATTTTCAATTCAAAGAATAGATTGAGAAATAGAGTAAAATCAATAATTTACATAGCATTTATATTGTTTTAGGCATTATAAGTAATCTAGAGATTTAAAGTATATGGAAACATATGCATAGGTTATATGCAAATACTATGCCATTTTATGTCATAAGGGACTTGAGCATCTCTGCCTTTTGGTATCTGCAGGGGCTCCTGGAACCAATCCCTGCAGATACCAAGGGACAACTGCATTTGTTTCTTGACTAAAGGCTGCTCGTTGTCCTTAAATGTCCATTTTTCTACTTCCTTTAATAACAGAACTCTCAAATCTTAATTGGGCATGTGGTCATTGCAAGAGATTTACATTTTCCAGCTTCTCTTACAGGTCTTACACCTATGAACTAAGGTTTAGTGAACAGGAACTAGGAGGAGGTGACGGGTTCAACTTCCTGGTCATGCCTCTAGAAAGAGGGAAATTAGTTTTTCACTCTCCATTCTTCATCTGCCTGGCATGTGAATCTAGTGGTGAGTCTTTTCTATCACAGGCATGCAAGCAATATTCTAGGGATAAAGGAGCAATCAGATAGAATGAACCTGGATCCCCAAAACCATATCAATCCTCCCAGACTGCTTATGTTTAAACTATGGTACTTCAATAAGTTCATGGCAAAGGTTCAGATACCCATAACCACCAGCTGCCAAAAAAAAAAGTACATGGAAAGATTCATACTATCTTTCAATTCTGCAAAGTTTTTGAAGTACCCTCATATTATAGGAGAGCTAAACTTCTATTTTACTCAAGCACTGTTAATTTGGATCTTACTGCAAAGCAAACACATTCACTAAATGGATATATGTCCCATTTAACGCATCACACAGTCTACATGGGGAAAAAAGTCTCTTAATAACCACAAACACAAAAGAACTGTTTCTGTGGAAGTCAGTCATCCTTCTTCAACCTGCTGGGTGTGTCTTCAGTCATCTAATAAACAAAATACCAATAGTTGCTTGCAGTGATGGCGTATGCATGAGCTCAACAAGGGATTTTTTTCCTCACAGTGGCCAACCGTGCCACTGTTGAGTACATCATTTTCCAGCATCATAGCACCAGGAGGGTACCAATCTCTATTAGACTCCCTTCATCATGTAGGAGATTAAAGCAGGAATAGATGCTTCATTCTGCATTGGTATAGCCTTCCTGCACCCACCACGCTTCTGACAGCACCAACCTCAGCATACTTATTAAATAACCTAAAAACCACCATGCTTTCTTAGTCAATATTGCCTCCAAACAAGCACTTATATAGTGGCAAAAGACGTGAAGCAGTGGGAGAATGCTTCTGCTGGTCTTATCATGTTTCCTGGCCTTAAGAAATAGAACAGTGAAGTGGATAAAATAGAAGATAAACCATTAATACCAAACTAAAGCTGCATAAGCCATTGTAGAAATGAGAATGAAGCCAGCACTGTATTTTCTTAGTTGGGTACCTGGCCTTCAAAATGAGATTTACCAGCCTCCCTTTTAGCTATCTATGGCCATGAACTAAGCTCAGTGGATAGGAAGTAGAAGGAAGTGATGGACTCAACTTCTGAGTTGAGCGCTGAGTTGTAGGGCTGTGCCTCTACAGGGAAGTGGTTAGCCTTCACTTTCCCTTCTTCAGACTTCAGACTTCTGCCTGCCATGTGAGCATAGTGCTGGAAAATTGAGAAACTAATTATCTCCTCGCCCATTCTTTTTAATAATTCACATAATTTAAACAAAAATCTTATTCTCTTTCCTCTTCTTTCTTCTCTATTGTTATTTATAGCAACAGCCTTCAAACTCTCTGTCATTGACTCCCCAAAAGAACTTTTAAAAATCCCTGTTGTGGGTTCCAGTCAAGATAGTGGAATAGACGGTTCCCAGCATCACTCTCTCCCACAAATCAACCAATTTACAGCTATAAAAATGTAACATCGGCCAAGCGGAGGCCACTGGAGCTCAGGGGAAGAGGAAGAGAGACCTATGGAGTTCATGAAGGTGGTAGAAACCACGATGAGAGAAAGAAAAAACTGCTCTGAGCATTTCCAGCAGAAGCCGCAGCTGTGCCCTTCAGATGGAGTTACTTGGAGGCAGCAGGGGAGAAGAGGGCCTTGGTGGCCTCCAGGACAGCAAGACCACTAATAGGGTTCCCATGGACCCACGCAGGAGCAAGGAGCCAGAACAACTGAAAAAAGGGAGCTATTCAGAGGCCAGTGAGTCATTGCACGGGACTGGTGCAGGGCCCATCCCATGGGAAGTGTTTGGAGCATGGGCGGTGGGGGAGATAGACCCACCAGGGGAACACTGGGACACAGCAAGGACAGCTGATCCACCCCCCCAATGAGTGCAGGACCACTCAGAAGAGACTGGTCGGGAATGCAGAATTGCATGGGGTGCAGTTTGAGGAAAAAACTCAGGCCCAGATCAGAGTTTCTACACAATCCAGATCCACTGGGTCTCTGAAGAGCCAGAAGTACCTATAAGGTCAACCATTAAACGCTGAACTGCACAAAAAGCCTTCCCTAGGGAAATAGGAGCGAAGCAGCAATTTAGCTCAACCACACAGCTCAAGAACTGGTTCCTACAGGAAGTTCCCCCATTTTAGAAGTAAACAAAGGACAAAAATTTAGTTCTGGCCCAGGCACACCACCAGTGCCTTAGGGCCTGCCTGGGAACTGGAGGCTTGGAGCCAGGGACTGGACCCCCCTCCCACAACCAGGCACACTGGGCCAGCACCTCAGGGCCTACCCAAGGACCCGAGGCATGGAGAAGGGGACAAGAAACACTCCACAACCAGGCACACCGCCAGCACCAAGGAGCATGCCAAAAATATCACCTCCATGTGAGTGGCCCACCATAACCACCACAATAACCACGGCTGCTGTAAAAGTGGCTAGATGCCACAACCACCATGCAGATGGTCCACCAACAACTGGACTACATTGACACAAGGAGAGTCACCAGCAGAGATAAAGAGAAGGATGTCTCTCTCCACAAAGCCAATTCCAGAGTGACAGAAGAAGCATCTGCTCTATGCTAATATTGGGGGACCTGATCACACCTCTCAGCATTGGACAGATCATCTAGGCAACAAATCAACAGAGTAACCATTACTCTTTCAGAGGGAGAGAAGAAATCTAGGGTAATTAGAGAGGGGAGGGGGGAGAGAGGGGGATGGGGAGAGAATGGACAAGGGGCATAAAGAATAAATACGATTTGTAACAATATATATGCTAGTAATATTGATTTGATCAACCTATCTGTGTTGAACCCCAAAAATATGTATAATCAATTTTGATTCAATAAATAAAGTAAATTAAAAGTTTTTAAAAAACCTGTTGCACAAGTTTAAGTTACCTAAAATTTTTCAACATAAGTTTAAATGGTTATAATTTGTGGTTTGTTATGAATATTGAGATTTCAATATAAAATACATCATTTTAGATAAACTCAATAGAAACAACATAGCAATTTGAAAGCTACTACTATCCACTTAAAAACATATGAACAAGTTCTTGTCAAAAGTTTTATATAACATTTTTCTCCTTGAAATCATATTTGCATTCCACTTCCTCCACAAAATTTTATCCTAACGTATTATATTTTTATGCTTGAGTGTCTTTTATTTTCTCACATCCTGTGCAACAAAAATATGTATATAGATTGAAATTAACTTTTAAATTCTCTGTGAATAAAAGATTTTAAGATTAAAAATTGTCTTCTAGACTGAATCAACCCTACAATTATTACATAGGGAACACAAATGATTACAATAATATAAAAATATTTTGATAATAAGTAATGAATATAAAAATAAAAAATTGTTTTATATTCATCTCTAATTGAACTAGGTGGCACTTTCTAAAACACATAATTTATGGATTTATAAATGAATAATACTCATTAATAGAATCAGTGTTATTACACATGAGCTTTTTTATTTTATGAATTTAATTTCTGAGAAATCTTATTCACATAAATAAGTAGATGTGGATAGAAGGAGTTTTGTTCTAGTAGTATCATTAGGCTCTTTGAATTTCTTCTGAGTTATGTTTGAAAAATCATATGGGATCTATCACCAAAAATATTTTTAAGAATTTAATAGCTGACAACACAATTAAGTCCTCATTCAATTTTATTGTATGCAAAGAATTAGAAACCAGCTGACTTGCAAAGAAATTTTTAAACCCAATTATTAGAGTCATTTACATTCTCATGTCTGGAAAATACACCTAAAAAGCTTAACCAATATTTATGAAATGACTATTAAATATATCTGTTTTATTTAGAAGTACCGTATTTTTCAAGCTAAAATTGTACAAAAATGGTTTCAAAACAACCCCATAAAATTGAAAATTTCACATTATGTTTTTTTACCTAATAATACCAAATTTCAATATTTGATAGTCTCAAAGTGCCTTGAAAAGGTAACAAAGAGATGGATACTGAGAAATCTATATCTCTCGACAGGGGGATATATCTATATCTATCTATATGCAATTTCATTTAATGGCTAAAAATGATTAAGTTTATAATTACACATTTGACAGAATTAGAACAGCAAACGATCATCTGCAAAAGAACTAATCTTAATTGAATAAAACATTTAATTTGGGGCATTACATCCTGATTGCATCTGGGGAACATCTGTCATAATTACAGTTTCTAAGAGTACAGTTTAATTTTGTGCAAATTAGCAACAAAATAAAAGTTGTTGGATCACTAGTAGAGCAGATCTAAAGAAAGTGTTTCAGTAATTGCTGTTAAGTACATTACTTCCGTAAAATTCAAAGCATATTCCAGTCAGTTAATACATATCTAATTAGTACATTTTATGAATAAATAAATGATCAGAGAATTTATTAATGAGTGAAAGCCAGCAGCAGACTCAGATCTAAGTAAAAATAAATATGGATTTGTAGTAAGCAATAATATTCTGTTAAAGGTTAGTGAAAATGGGCTAGCCAGTTCACTTGTTTGGTTAGAGCATGATGTTATAACAATAAGGTCAAGGGTTCAGATCGCCTTGCCAGCCAGCCACCAAAAACAAGGCTAGTGAAAATGATTCTTCTACAAATCTGAATAAATGGTCAAGAAAAAAAACACTAATGCACTCAACATATATTCTTTTTCTTTGAAGATATAACACTGATCTCACAAATGTAAACATAAATTTTTTTGCTTCCTCGTTCTTGAAATTTTGAAAAACATGCAACAGAGACACACCAAAACACAAGCACATGGAAATAGCCACCAAGTTAACCAAGAGTGGCACACATGCAGAAACGGCTTTCTTTTAATCAAACAGGTATTTCCCAACTTGGTCTCTTCAATCTTGAATATTTAAATTAGACAAGGCACAGAACTTTGTCATGAATCTGTCACCTGGGTAAGATTAGGTGCCAGAGCCTCCATATCCTGCCAAGGATCTTTAGGTGGCTGTGGGCCAGACGTGTCTGTTTCTTGACACATGGCTCCTCCATATGTGGCAGCTTGCACCCCCTAGGGCAAGGGCTCAAAGGGAGAGAGAATGGGACAGGATCCTGAGTCCATTTGTAACCTAACCTTGGAAGTGAGTTGCCATCACGTTTGCCCTCATCTGTTGGTTAGAAGTAAGTCATTATGTCCAGCTCACACTCCAGGGGCTTGTGGGGAAAAGCACCTGGAAAGCTACACAGCAAGCCAACAGCAGTGGTTGCTCCTGGGAGGGCAGTGGAATATGGGTGTCGGGGGGAAGCTAGGTGTGGTAGGGGATAGGGAAGGAATGGTGTTAAGAGGGATTTTCACACTTTGGAGTTGTTTGAATTGTTTCAAAAATAAATAAATACAAATTCAGAAAAATCTTCACTAGATTCAATAAAACGTTCCCATTTGTTGTACCAAAAATTTTTAAAGGAAGGAAGATGTCATGATCACTGACTTGCAATAATTTCTATTACTGAAAGAAGATTCTTAATATCTGTAGCTTGTATCATGTGGAGGTAAAATAAAGCAGTGGCCTTTAGATTGGAATTGATTCTTCTAGGTGTAATGGAGCTCTAGTAGTGGATTTTGATTGCCTTTTGGTTAGATATAGCTGGAAGTGTCTACTAGGGTTGTTGGTGGGAACAAGGAGGACAAAGGGCAGGCGTTAAATGGAGAGCCTGCCTCATAGCCAAATTTCAGAGAAAGTTGTTTTTTGCATATTTCTGACATGGAATATGTTTTCACTGATAGGCCTAGAGGCTCTTGGGAAAGAAAATGTGCTGTATTGCACACTTTTGGATACTGAATATGTGCCAGCCTCTGTGCTAACAACTTTACATTTAATCCTGATACCCCTGTTAAAAAGGCACTATAATTACCCCATTTTTCTGATGAAGATCCTGAGACGAAGAGAAGCGTGATAAATGGCTCCAGGTAACACAGCAGTAAGTGGTTAAGCCTTGATTCGAACAGAGTTCTGATCCAAGGTCCTTGTTCTTGCCCTTTCCCAGGAGAAATAAAGCCGGTCCCTTGGGAGGCCAAACTCTGGCCTCAAGAACAGAAGCAGGCAGGATAGAAAGCCATGATGAAATAAATTAGGTCTGTTTCCATCTGTTGCTCTCCAGATCACTTGCCTGCTCAGGGTCTGGGGTCCAGCACTCCTGAGAAGCTTGCGCCCAGGAGAGAGGACAGCTCTGGCCTCCTTTTTTGTGGGGGTTAGGGGAGGGCAGCTGGCCGGTTAGAGGGACCCGAATTCTTGACCTTGGTGTTAGAAAAGGGCTCTTACCAACTGTTGGGAAAATAGAACAATTTAATCAGGCACTCTGGCCTCAGGGCCAGTTGGAGGTGGTGCAGTGAACTAATTGTGTGGGTGGGTGGAGTTAGTGCGCAGGTGTGGCTTTGCTGCTTTGCTGGCCTCTGCCTCTGGCATCTGCATCCCGCAGCCGTGCTCTCCAACCAACAGCTTCCAAGGACCTGTGCCGGTTACCCAGCTCATAGACCTGCGTGTGAGGAGTCTGGGGACCCAGTCTATGAATGAGCTTGAGGGGTCTGTGAGCTCCAGACCCAGCCCTAGCTCAACAATTGGCGATGTTAGCAGGATTATGGGCAGGTAATAGAGCCTGACAACTGATGTGGTCATGTAGCTTTACAACTGGCATTGTCAGCAGCATTCCCACATTAACCTTAGCGCGACACCAACTGAGCAAACCGGCCAGCCCAAGCGTCGGGTTAGGGCCATAGCTAGGTGACTACACCAATTGTATAGCTAGGCAATTCATAACCAAAGACAAAATGTTTCATTATTTTAGTTACGCTAAGTTTCCCATTTGTATTGTCCAGGCTAGGGGTTAGGGCTCAGACCCTTCAAACCCTGCTGTACAGACTGGGTCACAGACCCCTCACACGCAGGTCCACACTAGGTAATTGGGAAAGACGCCAGGAGCCGTTGGCAGACGACACGAGCTCAGTCCTCAGCAATAGGAGCAGCAGCTTACAGCAGCAGAAGCAACAGCTACGGGATACCTCTCAGGGCATCCCAAGGACCCTGGCAGCAACAGCTTGCAGCCACCAGTAGCAGCAGCAGCCTCCCTGTACCCCTCCTCCCCGGGGTGGAGGAGAGGCCCTGTGGATCAGAGCCACTTGTCCTTTATATTTAAGTCCATAACCCAGGACACGTGGGTGCACATGCACAATTACATTAGACAATAACCAAGGAGCACGTGGATGCTTGTCCACATTTACATCAAATGCTCGGCAAGATTCTGAACACCTGAAGGGCCCTGACCATTCTCTATTTTCCCTACGCGAAGCATACGTGTTTTATATCGCCACCATGAGAGATTTCTCAGGCACTGAGTAAGGAGTTGAATGTTTTCTTCTATCAAGGTTCTCTTCTCCATGAACGAAGACCAACAAATAAATCAAATACATTTTATCCATTGGAGGACTGCCTATTAAGCAGGATAAAAAGGCTATTGAATAAATCTGTAGTATGAACACCTCACTTCACAATTGAGATATCCAAGGGCCAGAGAGGAAAGTGATTCATTTATGGGCTCTCCACCAACGAGGATGGAGCCGGGACAAGAGGCCAGATCTGGCTCCTTACCCAGTGCTCTTTTCTACTGTGTGTCAGGATGGGGACTTCCCTTCCTCCTGGCTGAGATGGGTGGTGTGGTGAACTAAAGTACCAGTTCTCAGGTAAATAAACTACAGGTGACCGGACTGAGGTTGGAAACACAAAGAACAGGAAACCACTCAGGGCTAGGAGCATCAGAACAACCGCACCATTTCAAAGTCGGAAACCCAAGAAGGGGCCATTCACTGTGCAACACACCTTGCCTGCCCTGGGAAGGACCACAGTGTGAAAGAAGCCTCCTGGGCTCCCACCTTCACCTCCTAAAATAAACACACCTGGCCAGGAAGCGAGGGAGGGGAGCATGTGAACTGGGAGAATGAAAATACGCAGCATCCGCTGGCACAGGTTGAAAAGCTACAGGGCAGAGAGGAAGAAATGAACTTACTGCAAAGGGCAGCCAGCTCTTAGGAAGATTCTGCAGGCCTGGAGAAAGGAATAGATGAGGAGGACTGAGTCAGGAGAGGAGTAGAATTCCACCCCTTCTGGAGGGGTGGAATCAGCATGGCTTTATTGGTGTCTTCCTTGGTTGCCCAGGGTTTGCAAGTCTGTAGCCTCAGGCTGTCTGGAAAACAACTTTACATTCATATTAACAATGTTATCTTGTCAAGTGAAAGAGGAAACTCAGAGAAATGCATGCCAAGAAAAAAATTGTGTGTGGTTTTAGGTCCCAACTCCAACCATTTTCCTACTGTTAATACTTAGAGTTAACAAACTGTACATTAATTGGTACATCAACAATCTGAAGAATTTATCCCAATCCTTTTGTTTAGGAACAGAATGTCTCATCGGAGTCATGAGCCCCCCCCCTTCAAGGCTGTGGATATTTTTAGATATTCTTAGATTTCCTTTTTTGATCTAAACATTCCTCATGAAAGCACTGAAGATCAATTTTCTGATTGAAAAGGTCTTACTGTTTTTTATACTGGTCCCTTGGTGCTGGGAAGGCTCATTCCCAGGAACTTACATCCCACGTGGGGGGTAGGGGAGATGAAATGGCAGTCAGGCCAAATTAGGGCAACATGAGGTGGGGTCAGGAATTTAGAAGAGACATGCTATTTTATAACCAGTTTCCAACTGTATCTTGTTATGAAGAGAGAGTGAATATATGCAAATAACCGTATTGTCATAAGAGTCATAAAGATATTTACAAAAAGCTTTTAAATTTTGGAAGAATCAAATAGTGAGTAAGCAAATGTTTTTATCTTTGTTTATAAATTATATTTTACCAAATTGCTGTAAGTCATAAATAGCTTAAGAGGGAAGTTTCCTTAAATCTGGAAAATGAAACTTTAAGAACCAAAACTGAAAGTTACAAAACATTATCCTTACCAGTTATTTAACTTCACGTAATTAATTTCTTGTTTTTCTTGATCTTGATTAGCAGTGCCATAAAGCCATCAGATTTTTTATTAGAGTTTTGAAAAACTTTACTGTTTAGATCTTAATGTTATTTAAACCTGTGCTTAAGAGTTCTTTTCATTTTCGCTGACTGTGGACAAGACTTAAAATGACCACAACAAGAAAATTTGGTTATTTCTGTGGCATACAATTTCAAATTACCAAAATTATGACTGATAGCATTTATACATAGACACACCAGTTTTCTAGGAACCTTATACAATTTGTGAACACATTAATAACATCAGTATAACACGAAGAAGATTAAATATCATTTTTTGTTTTCACAATGCTTCTTATATATTTCAACCTATTAGATCAGCCAATTGGTTTTAATATTTTATTTTTATACGTATTGAAGAAGTTCTGGGGCCCTTGGAACCCTTCAAGGTTAGTTTGAGTTAAAAAGATTGAATTTTTAGAATTTGGTTTTGGGAAATTTGTTAAACAACAAAGGCTTAAAACACTTAGTTAAATAAATAAATCAGAAATCATTATAAAATAAAACCAAAGTGACAAAAGATTTGAAAGGCACAAAGCACAAATAATTGTCTTAATAAAACACAGAATACATTTCCTAGGCCAGTTACCTAAAAGATGAAAACCTTTTAACAACTTTTTATTAAGAGCAGTTAAGTGCTTTCAGGAAACCTTGTTGTTCCAACATAAGAGAGCAAACTTTAGCCTTTCATCAGAGTACTTTTAATATTAGTGTTCAATTTTTGAAAAACCTATATATAATTTGCTTTTAATTTTAGCCAATTTTAAAAAGTTACTCATAAATTTATCCTTTACAAACCATTGTTATGACTTACTCAGACTTTCTGATTTGGGCTGGGTTCACAACTTTAACCTCAAAAGCCTCAAGCAAAGACAAATGTAATCTGTTTAGCTAGTAAATCCTGGCAGAGATGTATGCTGATAACTCTAAAAACACTTTTCATAGCGGTTTTATTTTAAACCCTTTACCCTTTTTTTTCCCTTTAGTTTCAAGTGACTTTGATTCTCCCCCTAACAGGTTTTGGCTAGAACATCTGCGGAACTGTGTGTACAGACAGACACATGTCCCCAGAGACTTGGGCAACTGTAATTTTTTGTAACAGTTTCTATTTCTCAAGCTTACCTAGAGAAACTCAGAGAGGGGAAGGAAGAAAACAAAGAAAGATCTTTTTTTGTCTTCGAGTCTTTAACGACCAAAAGGCACACACTTATTTACTGAAACCCAAGAAGACAGAGCTTTCCTGAACATACAAAATGCTGGCTTTTTCATCCATGAGTCATTTCTCACACCCAAATGGTACTTTTAAACAAACAGCGTAAGAGTGTTACAGAAGAGAAAAGATACATAAAAAGAGATGCAACAGAAAAAGTGAGGAATGCTGCACGTGAGATTCAATGTACTAGGAAGTGATAATACAGCAAAGGAAAATAGAAAGGCCATTAATTTGGCTGCTGCTGTTACTCTTTTAAACAATTAGGCTATGTCTTAGCCGCTGAGTTTCATTGCAGGCTGTAAGTTGAAACTGTTTCAGTCACTGTAGGAAATATTCCACCTTCTATCTTTAGCCTAGAATGTTACACAAACAACATTTTAAATAAGCCCTGTAGTTTTTGAATAAATCTGCTGGTGAACTTCATCCCAGCCTGAGCATTATTATTTAGGCGGGAATCACCAAGGATGTCAGTCCCAGAGTGATGGAGTTTGGATGTGTTGTCCCCTCCAAAACTCATGTGGAAATTTGATCTCCAATGTGGCAGTGTTGGAAACTGATTGAGTCATGGGCGCGGATCCCTCATGAATGGATTAATGCTCTCCCTGGGGGAGGGGGGATTAATGAGTGAGTTCTCGCTCTATTATTTCCCGCGAGAGCTCATTGCTTAAAAACACCCTGGCACCTCCTCTCCCTCTCTCTCTCTCTCTTCCTTCCTCTTGCCATGTGATCTACTGTACCCACTGGCTGCCTGCCACTTTCCACCATGAGTAGAAGCAGCCTGAGGCCCGTGCCAGATGCATCTGTCCCAGAATCATAAGCCAAATAAACCTCTGTTCTTTATAAATTACCCAGTCTCAGGTAATTCTGTTATAGCAACACAAAACAGAATAAAACACAGGGGAAGGAGTAGGCTCCACTTGGATTCTGGCATGGCAATTCACTTTTAGTTTGGAATCTTGTTATAAGACCATAAAGGCCTGGACATATGGGACCTTGGTCCACTTAAGAATGATGTTAGCTGGGGTTTTTCAAGATGGCAGTGGCTGCGGTGGCTGGCGCGGAGTAGCTAAGGTGGAAAAGGTGGCCACTGGGCCTCAGGCAGCCGGGAAACTTGTGGACATTCCTCTCGCCATCTCTTAAGGGAGGACCACTGCTGCTGGCCGGTCGTGGGGGGTGACCGCCACTTTGCCCCCAGCAGGAGAGGCTGCCTCACTTACAGGCAACAGCTTTGAAGTGTGGAGCAGGAAAAGAACTGTTTCTTAGCTGCAAAAGAGAGTCTCTAAACAGGGAACACGGCGCCAGGGCTGCTGTGGATGCAGACAGGATCCCGGAGGCCGGGGCCGCGCTGAAGGCGACCAGCTGCCCTATTCAGGATTCGAGGTTTCAGGCTGGCATTAAAGAAGATTCCTGGGAGTGCCCGAGCCGCCGCGACTGAACAGCCCAAGGCGGCAGCTGCCGAGAACGGGGAAGGCAACAAACCAGAGACAGAGTGAGCGCCCGACCTGGCACAGCACTGTGAGTAACCCCTGGCACAGCTCTGTTAGGGGGGCGGATGCCCACCTGGCTCCCTCCTGCACCACCAGGCCACTCACCACCCCAGGGCTGCCTCCATTTTCCCAGGTGCGGGTAGCCCCGCCCGGCTCGGCCATCACCACTTGCTTGGCCCGGCGCGGGGCTTTCCGGAGCCTGCGGACCGGCCGCCCCTCCCACTCCCTCCGCGGTTCTCTGGCAGGGCTGGTGGCGGGGGGCGTCCCCGGCCAGTGTTGGGAGGGCAAGGAAGTACGGGCGGGCCAACTGTCACTCCACCACACCCTGGACTCCGGCCCCAGGTAAACTCCCTGTTACTGGGAGGCAGATACCATCTCTGCGGCCACAAGTTTGGAAAAAAGCCTAACGAATTTCTGGTTGGGAACAGTGTGGTAGGAGAGTTCCCAGGTCCGCTTGAACCTGCCAGAGAGCTGGCTGCAGGTGGGCGCTAGACTTGGTTTATACCGGGGGGATACAAAGGTGAACAAGACCCGAGAAAGATCTACATAGTGCTACAAAGGCACCCAGAGAGACGGGTCGTCTGTGCCTAGCAGAAACCTGGTAGACTTCCTGGGCGAGGCGGTGCTGAGCAGGGTCTTGAAGGCCCAGCTGATAGACGAGGAGTGCAGAAGACACGCCCCAGCCCAGCACAGTGCGCACAGAGTGGGGAGACGTGCGGCCAGGGAGGCAGAGACTCGACAGCAACCACACATCCCGTGGGGTCCACACTGCACAATCCAACAGCCTGGGCCAGAGCACACGGAACAGGGAGAAGTCCTGCACAGGAAGTGAAAGCTCAACAGAGATCACACACCCTGTGGTACGTGATCCACCAGCCCAGCAGAGTCCAAGCTGACCAGAAAGGTGGCTCCCCAGAGAAGCCCAAGACCCGAGGCAACCACACACACAAGGCACTAGAGGACAACTGAGCAGTCACGGAGGGAGCCATACGAAAATGGCAACCACAGCAACATCCTAGTTAGTCATTAGTCACAAACCGGTGGACTGTGAAACCCCCGGCCACAATGAATAAACACCAAAAAAAAGATACCAGAAATACAAAAAATCAAGAAAGTACACCACTAAAAGTTAATAAATCTCAAACTTTAGATGCTATAGAACAAGAAGCCCTTGAAATAACTGACAAGGAATTTCGAGTGATAATTCTAAGGAAACTGAATGAGATACAAGAAAACTCAGCTAGACATCATGATGAAATGAGGAAAAGTATACAGGATCTGAAAGAGGAAATGTACAAGGAAATCAATGTCCTGAAAAAAAATGTAGCAGAACTTGCTGAACTGAAGAAGTTATTCAACGAAATAAAAAACACAACGGAGAGTTTAACCAGCAGGCTTGTTGAAGTTGAAGAGAGAACCTCTGAACTTGAAGATGGGCTGTTTGAAATAACACAAGCAGACAAAAAGAAAGAAAAAAGAATCAAGGACATGGAAGAAAATCTAGGAGAGATATCAGACAACCTTAAGCGATCAAATATCCGAGTCATGGGTATTCCAGAAGGGGAGGAAAATGGAGATTCCATTGAAAACATATTCAAAAAAATAGTGGCAGAAAACTTCCCAGGTATAGGAAAAATCACAGATCTTCAGATCCAGGAAGCTCAACGATCTCCAAATGTATTCAACCCAAAAAGGCCTTCTCCAAGACATGTCAGAGTCAAATTGGCAAAACTCAGAGACACAGAGAGAATCTTAAACGCTGCAAGAGAGAAGCGTCAAATCACCTGTAAGGGAGCCCCAATCAGGTTAACATCAGACTTTTCATCACAAAGCCTAAAAGCTAGAAAGGAATGGGATGATATTTCCAAAATACTAAAAGACAAAGATTGCCAGCCAAGAATACTCTACCCTGCAAGCCTATCCTTCCAAAATGAGGGGCAAATAGTATATTTCTCAGACAAACAAAAACTGCGGGAGTTCACTACCACACGACCACCCTTATAAGAAATCCTCAAGGGAGTACTGGGTTTGGTTCCTGAAAAATAACTACCACTGCCATAAAAACCCAAGAAAAATCAATACCCACTAGTATAATAAAAATGGCATTCATGAAGAGAAAACAAGCTAACAAAAACACTATCTACAACCTAAGGAACCAACAAACACAGAAACCAAACAGTAAATCAGAAAGCAAGGAACAAAAGACACCTAAGACAACCAAACAACCAATAAAATGCTAGGAATAAATCAACACCTTTCAATAACAACTCTTAATATAAAAGGCTTAAATTCCCCAATTAAAAGACACAGACTGGCTGACTGGATCAAAAAGCAGGACCCAACTATATGCTGCCTACAAGAGACCCACCTCACCCATAAAGATTCACACAGACTAAGAGTGAAAGGATGGAAAAAGATTTACCATGCAAACAGAAAAGAAAAACGAGCTGGAGTAGCTATTCTTATATCTGACAAAATAGACTTTAAACTAAAAACCATAAAAAGAGACAATGAGGGACACTACTTAATGATAAAAGGACTGATCCATCAAGAAGACATAACAATCATAAATATGTACGCACCCAATGTTGGAGCAGCCAGATTTATAAAACAAACTCTATTAGACCTAAAAAGGAAATAGACACTAATACCATAATAGCAGGGGACCTGAACACCCCACTGTCAATATTAGACAGATCATCTAGGCAAAGAATCAGTAGAGAAACACAAGATCTAAACAAGACACTAGAGCAATTGGAATTGGCAGATATCTACAGAACATTCCACCCAACAACCTCAGAATATTCATTCTTCTCATCAGCACATGGATCATTCTCCAGGATAGATCACATATTAGGTCACAAATCAAGTCTCAATAAATTCAAAAAAATTGGAATTATCCCATGTATCTTCTCAGACCACAATGGATTAAAACTAGAAATTAATAACAAATGAAATGCTGGAAACTATACAAACACATGGAAATTAAACAGCATTCTACTTAATGACATATGGGTCCAAGAAGAAATCAAACAGGAAATCAAAAAATTTATTGAAACAAATGAAAACAATGATACATCATACCAAAACCTGTGGGATACTGCAAAAGCAGTATTGAGGGGAAAATTTATCGCATTAAACGCTCACTTCAGAAGAATAGAAAGATGGCAAGTGAACAACCTAACACAACACCTTAAAGAACTAGAAAAACAAGAACAATCCAAACCTAAAGTTAGCAGACGGAAAGAAATCATTAAGATCAGAGGAGAACTGAATGAAATTGAAAACCAAAAAACAATTCAAAAGATCAACGAATCAAAAAGTTGGTTTTTTGAAAAGATAAATAAAATTGACAAACCATTAGCATGGCTAACAAAAAAAAGAAGAGAGAAGACTCAAATAACAAAAATTAGAAATGAAAAAGGTGATATTACAACTGATTCATCTGAAATACAAGGAATCATTCGAGACTACTATAAACAACTATATGCCAAAAAATTTGAAAATCTGGAGGAAATGGATAAATTTCTGGACACACACACAAACTCCCAAAACTGAACCATGAAGACGTAGAAAATTTGAACAGACCGATAACAATAAAGGAGATTGAAGCTGTTATCAGAAGGCTCCCAACAAAGAAAAGCCCAGGACCAGATGGATTCACAGCAGAATTTTACCAAACATTCAAAGAGGAATTGACACCGATTCTTTACAAACTATTCCAAAAGATTGAAATAGACGCAAATCTCCCAAACTCATTCTATGAAGCAAACATCATCCTGATACCAAAACCAGGTAAAGATATAACCAAAAAAGAAAACTACAGGCCAATATCCTTGATGAATATAGATGCAAAAATCCTCACTAAAATACTAGCAGACAGAATACAGCAACACATACGTAAAATTATTCATCACGATCAAGTGGGATTCATCCCAGGGATGCAAGGTTGGTTCAACATATGCAAATCAATAAATGTGATACACCATATTAATAAACTCAAACACAAGGACCATATGATCATCTCTATAGATGCTGAAAAAGCATTTGATAAAGTTCAGCACTCATTCATGACAAAGACCCTCTATAAGTTAGGTATAGAGGGAAAGTATCTCAACATAATTAAAGCCATATATGCCAAACCCACTGCCAATATCATCCTGAATGGGGAAAAGCTGAAAGCTTTTCCTTTAAGAGCAGGAACTAGACAAGGATGCCCACTCTCGCCACTCCTATTCAACATAGTGTTGGAAGTACTAGCCAGAGCAATCAGAGAAGAGAAGGAAATAAAGGGCATCCAGATTGGAAAAGAGGAAGTCAAACTGTCCCTGTTTGCAGATGACATGCCTATATATCGAACAGCCTAAAACCTCTACAAAAAAACTGTTGGAATTGATAAATGATTTCAGCACAGTAGCAGGATACAAAATCAACACACAAAAATCAGTAGCATTTCTTTTCTCCAATAGTGAACATGCAGAACGAGAAATCAAGAAAGCCTGCCCATTTACAATAGCCACCAAAAAAATACAATACTTAGGAATTGAGTTAACCAAGGAGGTGAAAAATCTCTATAATGAGAACTACAAACCACTGCTGAGAGAAATTAGAGAGGATACAAGAAGATGGAAAGATATCCCATGCTCTTGGATTGGAAGAATCAACATAGTGAAAATGTCCATACTACCCAAAGTGATATACAAATTCAATGCAATCCCCATCAAAATTCCAAGGACATTTTTTCTCAGAAATGGAAAAACTATCCAGACATTTATATGGAACAATAAAAGACCACGCATAGCCAAAGCAATGCTGAGCAAAAAAAATAAAACTGGAGGCATAACACTACCTGACTTTAAGCTATACTACAAATCTATAATAACCAAAACAGTATGGTACTGGCATAAAAACAGACACACTGATCAATGGAATAGAATAGAGAATCCAGAAATCAACCCACACACTTACTGCCATCTGATCTTTGACAAAGGCACCAAGCTTATTCACTGGGGAAGGGACTGCCTCTTCAGCAAATGGTGCTGGGATAACTGGATATCCATATGCAGGAGAATGAAACTAGATCCATACCTCTCACCGTATACTAAAATCAACTCAAAATGGATTAAGGATTTCAATATACACCCTGAAACAATAAAACTTCTTAAAGAAAACATAGGAGAAACACTTCAGGAAATAGGACTGGACACAGACTTCATGAATACGACCCCAAAAGCATGGGCAACCAAAGGAAAAATAAAGAAATGGGATTATATCAAACTAAAAAGCTTCTGCACAGCAAAAGAAACAATTAACATCATTAAAAGGCAACCAACAGAGTGGGAGAAAATATTTGCAAAATATACATCTGACAAAGGATTAATATCCAGAATATATAAGGAACTCAAACAACTTTACAAGAAGAAAACAAGCAACCCAAGTAAAAAATGGGCAAAAGAGCTAAGTAGGCATTTCTCTAAGGAAGATATACAGATGGCCAACAGACATATGAAAAAATGCTCAACATCACTCAGCATCCGGGAAATGCAAATCAAAACCACATTGAGATACCATCTAACCCCAGTTAGGATGGCTAAAATCCAAAAGACTATGAACGATTAATGCTGGCGAGGCTGTGGAGAAAAAGGAACTCTCATACATTGTCGGTGGGACTGCAAAATGGTGCAGCCTCTATGGAAAATGGTATGGAGGTTCCTCAAACAATTGCAGATAGATCTACCATATGACCCAGCTATCCCACTGCTGGGAATATACCCAGAGGAATGGAAATCATCAAGTCGAAGGTATACCTGTTCCCCAATGTTCATCGCAGCACTCTTTACAATAGCCAAGAGTTGGAACCAGCCCAAATGCCCATCATCAGATGAGTGGATACGGAAAATGTGGTACATCTACACAATGGAATACTACTCAGGTATAAAAACGAATGAAATACTGCCATTTGCAACAACAGGGATGGACCTTGAGAGAATTTTATTAAGTGAAACAAGTCAGGCACAGATAGAGAAATACCACATGTTCTCACTTATTGGTGGGAGCTAAAAATTAATATATAAATTCACACACACACACACACACACACAAACCGGGGGGGGGGCGAAGAAGATATAACAACCACAATTATTTGAAGTTGATACGACAAGCAAACAGAAAGGACATTGTTGGGGGGGAGGGGGGAGGGAGAAGTGAGGGAGGTTTTGGTGATGGGGAGGAATAATCAGCCACAATGTATATCGACAAAATAAAATTAAAAAAAAAAAAAAATGATGTTAGCTGTAGGTTTTGTAGATATTCTTTATCAAGTTGGGGAAGTTCCTCTCTGTTTCTCGTTTACTGAGTGTTTTATCATGGATATTGAATGATAAATGATACTGAATGCTTTTTCTTCATCTATTGACATAATCATGTGATTTTTCTTCAACTTATTGATGTGATGGATTACATCTATTGATTTTTTTGAATGTTGAACCAGACTTGCATACCTGGGATAAATCCCACTTGTGTTTGTATTACATAATTCATTTTAATATTGTTGGATTTGATTTGCTAATATTTAGCTGAGGATATTTGCATTTATGTTCATGTGAAATATCAGTCTGTAGTTTTCTTTTCTTGTAATGTCTTTGTCTGGTTTCGTATTAGAGTGATGTTGGCCTCACAGAATGAGTTAGGAAGTAGGCTCTCTGTTTCCATCTTCTGAAAGAGATCATAGAGAATTGGTATAATTTCTTCCTTAAATGTTTGATGGAATTTACCAGTGAACTCATCTGGGACTGATGCTTTTTATTTTTGAAGGTTATTAATTATTGATTCAATTTCTTTAATAGTTATAGGCTGTTCAGAATGTCTATTTCTTCTTGTTTGAGTTTTGGCAGATAGTGTCTTTCAAGGAGTTAGTTCATTTCATCTCAGTTATCAAATTTGTGGACATAGAGTTGTTTATAGTATTCCTTGATTATCCTCTTAATGTCCATGGGATCTCTATTGATGTCACCTTTTTCATTTCTGATATTAGTAATTTGTGTCCTCTCTTTTTTTCTTAGTATGGCTAGAGGCTTATCAATTGTATGGATCTTGTCAAAGAACCAGTTTTTAGTTTCATTGATTTTCTTTATTGATTTCCTGTTTTCAATTTCATTGATTTATGCTATAATTTTTTGATCTTACTTTGGTTTTAATTTGGTCTTCTTTTTCTAGTTTCCTAAAGTAAAAGCTTATATAATTGATTTTAGATCTTTCTTCTTTACTAATATATGCACTCAATGCCATAAATTTACCTCTGAATACTGCTTCCATTACATCCTATAAATTTTGATAAGTTGTATTTTAATTTTCATGTAGTTTAAAATATTTTAAAATTTCTCCTGAGAGTTCTTCTTTGACCCATGTGTTATTTGGAAGTGTGTTGTTTAATCTCCAAGTATTTTAGGATTTTCCAGCTGTCTGGTATTCATTTCTAGTTTAATTCCACAGTGTTCTGAGAGAAGACATTGTATTATTTCTATTTTAAATACATTAAGGTGTGTTAAGGCCCAGAATGTGGCCTATCTTAGGAAACGTTCTGTGTGAGATTTTAAAAAATGAGTATTCTGCTGTTATTGGATGAGATACTCTACAGATGTTCATTATGTCAAGTTGATTGATGGTGTTGTTGAGTTCAACTATGTCCTTATGATTTTCTGCCTGCTAGATCTGTCTATATGTAACAGAGGAGTGTTGAAGTCTCTAAATATAATAGTGTATTTATCTGTTTCTTGCAGTTCTGTCAGTTTTTGTGTCATGTATAGTTGACCTTTTTGAATAACATGGGTTTGAGCCATGCAGTTCACTTATGTGCAGATGTTTTTCAACCAGCAACAGATTGAAAATATGGGATGCAAAACCTGCATATATGGAGGGCTGAGTTTACATATACATGGGTTCTGCAGGGCTGACCGCGGGACTGGACTTGAGTATCTGCAGATTTTGGTATGTGTGGGGGCTGGGGAGGTCCTGGTACCAATGCCCCATGGATACTGAGAGACAATTGTATTTTGTTTGATGCTGTTTTTAGGCACATACACATTAAGAATTGTTACGTCTTGTTGGAGAATTGATCTCTTTATCATTATGTAATGTCCCTCTTTGTCCTTGATAACCTTCCTTGCTCTGAAATCTTCTTTGTCTGAAATTACTATTTTACCTTTGCTTTTTTTTGTTAGTGTTAGTATGATATATCTTTCCCCATCCATTTACTTTTGTGTAAGAATATGTGTCTATATGTGTCTTTTATTTATAGTGGGTTTCTTGCAGACAACACATAATTGGGTCTTGTTTTTTATCCACTCTGACTATCTCTTTTTGGTGGATTTATGTCATTGACATTCAAAGTGATTATTATATAGTTGGATTGATATCGTCTGTATTTGTTATTGTTTTCTATTTGTTGCCCTTGTTCTTTGTTCTTATTTTTGTCCTCTGCATTTTTTCTGCCTTTTGTGGTTTTAATTAAGTATTTTATATAATTCCATTTTCTTTTCTTTCTTAGCATATCAATTATATATCTTTTTTATACCTTTTTTTTTTAATGGTTGCTCTCGAGTTTGCAGTATACATTTACAACTAATCCCAGTCACCTTTCAAATAGTACTATCTCACTTCATAGGTAGTGTGAAGACTTTATAATAACAAAATAATCCTCATTTCTCCTTCCCATTCTTGTATCATTGCTGTCATTCATTTCAATTACACATAAGCATATATAATCAAATACATTTTTGCTATTATTATTTTGAACAAATTATCTGTTTGATGGATTAAGAATAGGAAACATAAATGTTTTTATTTTGCTTCAGCTTGTTCCTTTTCCATTGCTCTTTTTTCTGTTTGGCAGTTTCTATTGTGATATCCTCAAGCTCAGAGATTCTTTCTTCAGTGGTGTGGTCCACACCATGGCAGGATCCTAAATGAGTCAGCTTGGGCTGCCCTCTCCAAGTTGGCAGGACCGCTGGAGGGAGAGCTGTTGACAAGGCCGCAGCTACGAGCACTTGCTTTCACTGTAAAGATCTCTGCCTTGGCGTAGTGGTACTGCTTTTATTCTCTCTTTCAATATTTTGGTTAGCGTGGCAGTTCTCTGAATTCCCAAAAGATTATAAAAATAACACAAATGATTATGAGGTCATTGAACTAAACATTCCCACAGAGGATCCAAGTAAATTGGACAATTTAAAATTATCCCCTTATGATAAATTGACCACACCAGCATATGTTCCAAAAGCACCTCTCATGACTAAATATGAGCTGCAGCCTAATGTAAGTTGGCAAACATCATTTACTGGAGATTATATTAATGGCAAGAGAATGGTTGGCATTAATGAGAAATTATATGATTGGGACAAATTAAGTATATGGGAATGAAACTGTAGAACCCCCTTTACTTGGTGGTGTCCAGTTTTAATAAATCATTAAAAATCAGGTATTGGGATAAAAATATATTCTGTAAAATTATTAAACCTGCAAAATTAGATCTTAAAAGAATGAGAGAGTACATCTAGTTTTGTGAGGGATGGTGCTGTGCACAAGGACACTTTGACATTTAGATCAAGATTACAGGGCCACAGAAATGTTAACATTTTTCCTTTTAGCAAAGTTGTAGTTAACCAAAATATCTGCCACCCTGTTAATAGGGTGGATATTAACCACAGCTTGCTAACAGAAAAAGGTCACAAGATAACTTCAAGACAATGAAGGGATGGCCGATCTGATAACCTGATTCCAGGAAAAAGAAGCACGAGTTGATCACCTGAGACATGCTGACAAAAAGGACTAGATGACCTCTAAAAAAGTTTCCTCCCTGCTTTTTGGACTATTGATTTAAGCTTGACCCAAAACCCCCCTGCAGAGAAAAATCTACATAAAAGGCATTGTCTCATGCTCTACTGGGCTCCAGCTGCAACACGCTGACAGCCCGCAGAGAGAGAACGTGCATATTGATGCATTGAGGTCTCTGTCTGTGTTTGTTATTTTCGCCGGCTTCTTCATCCCTCTTTCAAGGACCCCCAAACTCGACTGGAGCTGGTCTTCAGCACTTCAGAGCTGTCTTTAGCCTACTAATAAGTCCATCAAAGGAATTCTTCATTTCTGTCAGTGTTTATGATCTCTGGCATCTCTTTTTGGTTTTTTCTTGGAATAGCCATCTCTCTGTTTACACTATCTGTTCTTGTGTGCTGTCTAAATTATTTGTTAAACCCCTTAGCATATTAATCATAGTTGTTTTAAATTCATGGTCTAATTCCAATATCTCTGCCATATCTGAGTTTGGTTCTGATGCTTGCTCTGTCTGTTCAAGCTGTGTTTGCCTTTTGGTATGCCTTGTAATTTCTTTCTTGCTAACTAGACATGATGTACTGGGTAAACAGATGTGCCTTCAGTAATGTGATGGTAAGGTGTGTTGTGCTATGATGTGCCTTTACTAATGTGATGGTAAAGTGTGTTGAGGTTGGGGGAAAGCATTATATAGACCTATGATTAGGTCTCAGTTTTTTGGTGAGCCTATGTCTCTGGACTGTGAACTTCACAAGTGCTTATGAGTTCCCCCCTGCCAAACACACACCCCTTAGATGGGACATGATGGCTAGATTAGGCTGGAGTTGGGTATTTCCCTTCTCTCATTTGGAAGGTTAAAAGTGCTGGTGTATTAGTCTGTTTCTGTTGCTTATAACAAAATACCTGAAACTGAGTGATTTATAAAGAAAACAAAATTTATTGCTTACAGTTTCAGAGGCTGGGAAGTCCACAGTGCAGGAAACACATCTGATGAGGGTCTTGGTGGTGACAACAATGACCCAAGTGTTTCACATGGCAGAAAATGGCAGAGCAGAGCGCTTCTTCTTTTAAAGCCCTCAGAACCATTCTCATGACCACCATTAAACCATCAACTTAATCACTTCTTCAAGGCCCCACCTTTCAATTACCTTAATAGGATTGCCCACCCTCAGCAGTTACAGTGGGTATTTAGTTTTGGGGGGAAATTCAACCCAAGGCAGCTGGCATTGGGTATTTTCCTTTCTCCACATGAAAGGCTAGAGCCAGTTAGAGTTATTTATTTCCCTTCCCCTGGGTCATTTAGGCTCAAATAAAATCCCAGCAAGCTAGGCTCTGCTTAAATAGTTTTTCCTGTGGGTAGGTTGTGTTAAGAAGAGCAGAACGCTCTGGCATATTTCAAAATAGTTCCTTTTGCCTTACTCCTGCTGGAAGCACCAGGTGATTTTTCTCTGATATTCACTGTGAGAACCTGGTAGAATGAACCTGGTGGAATTCTGGGAGGTAAAACCACAAAAGTGTGACCCCCTGCTGGGAACAGATTGAATTATGTTTCCCCATATTCATATATTAGAAGTTTAATTCTCACTGTAACTGTTGAGGGTGGGAAATCCTATTGTGGTCATTGGAAGAGGTGATTAGATCATAGGACCATGACTAGTGAATAGATTAATAATGGTGGTCAGGGACGTGGTTCTGAGGTCTTTAAAAGAAGAGCACATGACAGATTAGGTTGACTCTGCTCTGCCATTTTCTCCCATGTGAGACCCCTAGGTCACTGTCACCACCACCAAGACTCTCACCAGATGTGTTCCCTGGACTTTGGACTTCCCAGTCTTTGAAACTGTTAAGCAATAAATTTCTTTTTCTTTATAAAGCATCCAGTTCCAGGTATTTTGTTATAAGCAAAAGAAGCAGACTAATACACCTCCCTCCCCACCCCCCCACTGCCATGACTGGGTCCCCCTGAAGTTTTTAACTCTCAGACTTACCCACACTGAGCCTCTAGCAATTTATCAATTAACAGTTTAGGTTTTCCTACCCCAGCACTGTTTCCTGTGGAGGTTTTGGCTCATGGGTTTATACTCTGGTAAATTATAATTTTCTCTATCCACCCATCTGTCTCTTCCAGTTTTAGAGGCAACAGTTTGCCCTGTGACCTCATTTCTCTGATAAATATAAGAGTATATGATTTTTCAGTTTGTTTTAGTGTTTTACTTGTTGATAGGATGGAGTGGTGACTTCCAAGCTTCTTAGATACTGGACCAGAAATTAGAAGTTTGAACCAAGTTTGGAAGGATGAAAAGGGATTCCTAAAGATCTGCATTGTTCAACACGATGACCACATAGCCACATGGGCTACTAAAATTTAAAGTAAGTAAAATTAAAAATTCAGTTCCTCAGTCTCATTAGCTACATTTCAAGTGCTCAATAGCTACAAGTGATCAATGTCTACAGTATCAGAAAACACAGAATACTTTTGTCACTCAGAAAGTCATTCTATTGGACATTACAGCTCTAGACTCTTGCTATTCAAAGTGTAGTCTAACAACCAGCAGTATCCAATTACCAAATGGTTCGATAACGTGCAGCATCTCAGGCCCTATTCAGGACCCACTGCATCAGAATCTGCTTTAATAAGATCCCCCAGTGATTCTTATGCACATTTGGGTTTGAGAAGCAAAGAGGTCATGGGACTTGAGTGAGTCAGATGAGTGTGGTTCTAGGGCGGAGGGAGAGAGTAAAATTGCATTCTGAGGGAACAGTGGGCACAAAGACATGGTGCACAAAAATACATGCACAGCAGGAGGAAGAACAGCAGGAGCTGGTAGACTGAGGCAGATTATGAAGAGCTCTGTTGGGCCGGCCCTGTGGCGCACTCGGGAGAGTGCAGCGCTTGGGAGCGCAGCGCTCCCGCCACGGGTTCGGATCCTATATAGGAATGGCCGGTGCGCTCACTGGCTGAGCGCGGTGCGGACGACACCACACCAAGGATTGCGATCCCCTTACCGGTCACAAAAAGACAAAAATAAATAAATAAATAAAAATGAAGAGCTCTGTAGCCCTCTGGGAAGCTATTGACTGATTTAAAATAGGAGTGCATGAAAAGATTGGAGTTTGAAGACGACAGCCCTAGTGGTAGCCTGAGGGACATGGTGGGCAACATGGAAGTCTGGAGAGCACATAGAAGGATCTGACACAAACATGGATAACAAATGAGACTTTCTCAGCTGCAGGAGTCTCAGAGAGAGAGAGAGAATCCACAGGGTCTTGGTAACTGACTGAACATGTGGAATATGGAAAAAAGAAGAATTGAGAGTTGAACTTGGATGAGTGATAAATTACACTGCTTCATCCAAATCAGAAATCCAGAGTATGCAGATTTTATGGGAAGGTACTGAGGTTGGCTTGGACCTGTTAAGGCTGAAGAATTTCTGAGACATTTCCTCACCAGTTTTCCCACCTGCCAAATGACAGTAATGACAGTATCCACCCCCGAGGATTGATGTATTAACAATTAATTGATATAGTGTACATGAATACACTTTGTTAATGTGTAAATGCCTTATACACGTTATCTGCTATTACTCCTGCATGTGAAAATCTGAAAGAAGATGGCAGAGAAGAGACTGAAGATACTGCCTGCATTTGCGCAAAAGTAGCACCATCCATCAAGTTCAGTAAGACAGGAGGTGCTAGAGGAAAATGCTGAAGAGAATGAAAGATGTGGATAGTCAAGTAAAAAGTATAAGATGACAAATCGTCAATGAGAAATACACCCCAGCTGCTTCTAAACATAATAGATTGTCAAAGCTTTCCATCAAGTGGAAGAAGACAGAGTTACAATGAGATTTCAGAGAAAACACATATTGAAAAATCCAACTTAGCAATTATTAGCAGCATTACTGTAGATTAGAAACTCTCTCCAGAATCACTTCTGCCTTGGAACATATACAGCATATATTACAAACTGTTGTTATGTGTCGACTTTCATCTGCAGACAAAGTAAAGGTTAAAATGTAATATATCCTTAAAAGTGATTGCTAGTTCAAACTTATCACTAAGGATATGGCTTCCTAACTCTTGATTATATGTTTAGGAAACTGCTAGGAAGTTTCTCCATCTGATTGATTAGATGGTATTTGGGTGTGAAATGTAACTCTTTGATCCATGCTTTTCTTCCAGAATTTGTAGGTACTGCAGGATTCTTAAAGTTGTTTTTGCTTCTTGAAGTAAGCAAATCACCTGATTTTAAACCTCAGTAAGGCTATTCATTTAAATTCCATACATGTCTGTTGAAGGTCTATCGCAGCAAGGCACGGTGATAGGACCTGTCTCTTCGCTCAGGGAGGATAACCTCATGGCAAAGACACCTGTAAACAAGTACTGAGGAAGTGAGTGCTCACAGAACTTAAACAAGCTGGGGTAGAATGGGCTAAGGAGAGAGTAAGAACAATGGCTGCTGGCAGAGATCATATATTCAAAGTTTCATGACTCAATTTGAAGTTATTTGAATAAGGCTCTGGGAACCAATCTAGTACTGATGTCAGCACCAGCCCTAAATCTCCCTTGGTAGCACACACAGTAGAAATCAGCCACTTAGTTCAGCTAGCTCTGGCCACATTATCTGTATCTCCCATCAAGAGGCAGAGTCTATTTGTCTGTGCCTTGAACTTGGAGTGGCCACGTGATTTGCTTTGGTTCACAGAGTGTGGGATATGTGACCTTGGAAGTCATATTGTGACTTCCAAGACTATGCCTTAAGAAGTCTTACAGCTTCTGCCTCCATGTCCTGGATGTTGCCACAGACGCCATGTAGCCTATCGGAGGATGAGAGGCCACCTGCAGTCGGCAGCAGACGTGTGAGTGAGGCCACCTAGACCTTCAGCCTTCCTCACTCTTCAGCTCAGGGACCGGTAAACTACAACCTGTGGGCCTATTTATGTCGGGCCCTCGAGCTAAGGATAGCTTTGAGTTTTTTAATGATTTGTGAAAAATAAAATAAACGAAGAATATGTGATAGAGGTGAAGCCTAAAATATTTACTATCTGGTTCTTTACAGAACATTTGCTGACCCCAGCTACAGCTCAATGTAACCTTGTGAGTAGCCCAAACAAAACCAGAGGCACCACACAACCAACCCTTAGAATTGTGAGAAATATTAGACTGATATTTTTGCAAGCAACTAAATTTTGGGATGGTTTGCTCTGCAGCAATTGGATAACTAACTCACAGGCTGATAAATGCTATACACAAAAAAGGCTGCCACAAAGGAAATCATCTCTTAAAGGTTTTGGACCTTTTCTTTTCACATTTCATTTGAGAAAAATTTTTTATCCCCAATCTGCTGCTGTCTATGGCTCTGTTTTGCATTTTGGAGAGGTTGGGGCAGCTACAAGCACATATACCAGCTAGTTATTCAAGGGACATTAAAAACATTTTTTAAATGGGTATTAGAATATAACTTTTCTCAAATAAAAAACCCCCAGAATTTATAAAATATCAGTGTCCTAAAGTATCCTTCCAAATACAGAGGTGTATGTTTTTTCAGTATATTAATTTATTTGCAATGGAACCTGCCTAGTTTAATTATTAACGGACCCCATTTACTTAGGGAGGTGAACTGTCAGCCAGTGGCAGGGGTGAAGAATGGTTGGGACAAAAGCAAGCCACAGGGCAGCAAACACTCTACCCTCTGCAAAGGGCAGAGCTACCTGCCGGGGCTGGAAAAGAATCACACCCATGGTTTATATGAATATTTATACAATGTCAACTAAGTCCTACTAATGTCTAAACTTAGTTTTGTTGTAACCCATTATTTTGACCCCTAGATTCATTCCTATTATTTTCAGAGAACCTCCAAATTACCATAAATAATTTTTTAATATATATGTCAGTCCACTACTATTTTTCCTTTTGCAAAATGGCATTGATAAGGAAGAAGCAGTTGAGCCAAGAAATCAGTAACCACCAAGAAAAGGTGGACCTTGTTTAGTCTTCATGCAAATGTGTACGTCACAACTGGTGATGGTAGTCATAGCTAGGCTTGGGTAGTGGTTACATACATGATTCAGATCCACTTGATTTTGAGCAAAGGACCAGTGTAATAAATATTACATGTCCGAGTTTGCATTTGGTCTAGAGCAGTGTGGGATATTGTCCCCAAGCCCCAGCCTCAGCTCCTGGTGATCATGACCTTGCCTAGTCCCCTCTGCTTGGATCTTGAATGGTCCTGTACTTGCTTTTGACCAATAGAAGGTGGCAAAAATGATGCTACATGACTTTCAAGGCTAGCTTCTGTCTTGCAGCTTTTGTTGTGGACTCCTAGAATGCTGGGTCTGATAAAATTCAGATCAACTGGCAGGGACAGGACTAGAAACGAATTAGCTGATGCAAATGAAAACCATCAAAACAATCCACTGACTTGGACTGACTTACTGAAATCTGTCCTCTTTTGAGAAGCGGGGATACCGGCTATCTGTTTAAAACTCTACATTTGTCTGTGGCATAGATGACACTCTTTGAGAATTCTCTTGTAGGAGATGGGATAGTCATTGTTATATAGAGTAAATTTGATAACAGCTCTTGCCCAGCAGATCTTACAAGATCAAGTGGTAAGCTCATACCCATAGTTATTTATGATATATCAGAGACCAGATGAGCACAGGCAGAGATTACACATAGTATTACATACTTTTGGTTTATTTCTGTTATAAGAATGGATCTGAGAACTTAAACCAGGAGTACTCAGGTAAACATAGGAAACTTCTCCGGGATTTAATCAACTCTTCTTAAAATGCACATCACAAGACCCTGTAGAAAGCATCTCTGCTTCTATCAGAATTATTCACAGGAACTCTACTGTGGCACAAGCTGCCCAGAGACCAGAGCTTTACTGCTCTTTGAATGAAGCTAGCATTCAACTCAAGTCACCACACGTTACTGATGCATCTGCACTAGATGATCTGAAGTAGCAGGTGCCAGAATGATCCAGGTGATTATGACTTTTTCCACCTATGTGAATGGATTTGTCTTTAAAGGCTCAAAATTGATGTCACAATGCCTTGTACTGAAAGCTCACAGCCACCCAGTGGAATAGAAGAGACAACTGACCAAAGCTGATGTTTTCTAACAATATCAAGGGGTCCTGAGTGACATCAACACTGTGGTCTGTTTGTAGAGTCGCTCTCCATCACATGCCCCATCCTATAACCTTCACAGCACTTATGGTCTTGCCTACTTGTTTGTCTCCCCCTAAGAATGTGAATTTTATGGCGTCCTCATATGTCTTGTTCACTGATCTAAAAGTGCCTTGGGGCTTCTAAAAGTGCCTTGTATAGTCAAATAAATCAAAGATATGCTCTCACAGACTGGTGTTCATACCCAGGGCTGGTCATATTAGCTTATTCATTACCCCTTGAGGACACTTCACCTTGAGTGACATCTTGTGGTTGTGTGTTGTGGGAGTACACCTCAGTCTTGTATAACCTGTTCTCCTTGCAGAGATTTACGACTTTCTCCTCCAAAGACTTCTGAAGTTTTCCCCTGCCAGATTATCATTAACCACACAAGGGAAACATTTTTTTTTATATATATAATTCTTTATAACAGAGAAATTTGGAGGACATTTCCTTACCCTAGTGATCACTAATATTGGGACAACTGATATTATGTGTTTAATATTTAATGCTATGTTCTCCCTGATGGGAAACAGAATGAAGAGCCTCCCGTAACCTACGAAGGATTCTTGCCATCCAATCAAACTTCTAAACCTTTCTTTCAGCTTACAGGAAATCCAGGAGCTAGAGGAAAAGTTAAGTGATACTAAGAGGGCAAAAAATAATCAGACAAATTGAGAAACTTCAAAAAGTTGATGCCATGAAAACAAAAAAACTGGGGCGGGGGGGGGGCTGTTCTACATTAAAGGGGACAAACATAACCAATGCGGTGAATGAATCTTGATTAGATCATCTTTCTACACAACCAATAGGTAAGACTTTTTTTGACAATTGGGATCATTTAAATACGGACAAGAAGGCAGGTGATATTATCAAATTAAGTTTCTTCGGTGTGATAGTGGTGTTGGGGTTGTGTAGAAAAATCTTCAGTTTTACAAAATGCAAGCTGAAGTATTTAGGAGAGAGAGAGAAAGTAATGATGGTAAATTATTAACAGTTTAATCTTGGAGACGTATAATATATGGGTGTTCCTTGAATTATTCTTCCAACTTTTCACGCGGACTTTTCACGCAGTGATTTGGGGCCACGCTGTTCACAGTCCCACAGCCACGTGACCAAAATGGGGGACTGTTTTCAGATGGCACTACTGCAGGGTCACAGGGTCACCCAGCGAGGAGTGGAAGTATTATTTTTGATTAATCCAGCCACCTCCACCCAAAGACCGCTGCGACCAAAACCCGTACAGCAACACCCAGCTCTCCGGCCTAAAAGCTGATCCCCTCTTCCCAGGGGACCCTGGAGGGTGACGATGCTGGGTGGGGCAGACCTTCCTCGAATTGTCCAGACCAAAGAACAGTTTCCAGAGGTATTTTCCTGAGAGCACACGACTCCCTTTGGACCACAACCCCCACACAGACCATAGTAACCTGCCGTGTCCCCACCCTTCATTCCGCATCGATTCTGGAAGGAGATGGCGCATTTCTTATGAGAGCAAAGAACTGCCACGGTTTCTTCTTTCCTAATTAGCTCTGTGTGGAGCCTAACAAGAAAATCCCTCCAGGACTGCCTCGAGGCCGTGCATTGAACGCGGCTTAGAAAGACGGCAAGGGGGAAAGAAGAGGAGGGGCTCGGGTACGAATCCTAGCCCCGAGTCTGCCACTCAGTCGCCTGGCCCCTGCCAGCCTCAACTGTAAGATGCACGCATCAGCCCGGGCGCTGGGGACGCAGGTGCTGGCGGGGATCGAGCAGGCGCGCACGGGGAGCGCGCAGGGCTGGGCCGCGGGGGTCTGCGCGCGCCTGGCCGCGGTGCGGCTGCGGGAGGCCGCGTGTGCGCGCCGCGGGCGGGAGGTGAGCGGCGGGCGCGAGCCCTGCGGCGGCCGGAGGCTGAGAGGACCCGAGGCTGGTGGGCGGGCGTGGCCACGCGACCGGCCTTTCCCGGAACGCGCCGTCCTCGGGAACGCCCGGACCGAGCGGCGTGGCCCGGCGACGCCG
Source organism: Cynocephalus volans (assembly GCF_027409185.1). NCBI lineage: Eukaryota > Metazoa > Chordata > Mammalia > Dermoptera > Cynocephalidae > Cynocephalus > Cynocephalus volans. The sequence continues at coordinate 86,614,015 of NC_084460.1, read as the reverse complement.
CCCCCTCCGTGGCCCTCTCCGGAGCGCGGCCGGGCTTGCGCCGCGAGACTACGCCCGGGGCTCGGGCTTCTGCTGTCGGCCGCCGCCCGGCGCCGGTGAGCGCGCGAGAAGGGGCCCGGCGCGGCCCTGGGCGAGGCGGGGAGCCCAGGGGCGCGTGGCGGGCCCAGGCCGCGGCCGCGCCGTGCCCACCCCGCCTTGCTCCGGGGCGCAGCCCCCGCCCTGGCGTCGCCCCGCGCGCTCCAGCCACCGTCGGACTCGGGGAGCCACCCGGGGCCCGCGGCGGGGGGCGGAAGACGGGGACGGCGCTACGGTATTGCTGGATCGGGGTGAACGCGTTCCCGAGGCGCGCGGGAAGGCCCTGGGGGCGAACTGTGGGAGGGTGTTTCTAGGGGAGGGAATGGGAAGCATTGGGACCCAAGGAGGGGAAATGGGCGAATCGGGAGGAGAGAGGAAACCCCAAGGGGCTAAGGCCACAGGATTCATGACAAACGGTCTTCAGGAACATCCAAGGCATTTTTTAAAAAATCTTAAAGGTGCAATGGAGTCTCACTTTCCCAAGCAGGAAGGAATGATGCCAGCAGCTACTACCAAGGGAGAAATGACCAAACCGTATCTTTTTTCTGTTTTCAGAGGTGTAAGGAAGACTTGAGTTTGCAGTTTTCAGCTAGGAGCAAGTGTATGTTTTAGCTTTCCCCGGGCAGCTCAGGCAGAGCCAGGGAGCTGAATTTGTGTTCTTAGTATGTGTTGGTGCTTGGTGAACGCAAATTACTGAGCGTGTGGCAGTCTAGAGAAGGGAACTATTTAAAAGATAAGGGAATTATTAAGAGATAAGACTGATTTTTTTTCTCTTAGAACAACAGGTTCATTCAAATGAATGGCCACTGGGTAACTCCAGCCCTGAATATAAAGCCTGTCATCAAAACAGTGTCCAAATATAATTCCAGGCTACAGCATGAGATGATTTGAGAGCAAGGAGGCAGAAGAGAGGAGCAAAGCTTTTCCAAAAATGAAAAAAAGCATTGATGCACAATTACTTGCCCGATAGCATCTTGCTATGAGTAGAACATTGATTTTGGATGTTATAGTGCCCAATGTTGAGTTATGACTCATATGTTCTTTGTCTGTTCTTTAGTAATTCGCAGCAAATCTGAGTATTTTACTTAAAGCATGGAATACAGAAAACAACAAAAATCTTCAGCCAGTGCTTTAATCTCATTTGAAATTCTGCAGGTAAGTTTCTTATTTTGAATTTTTAAATTATCTTAATTGGTTAAAAATGCCCATAGTCGTGCCCTTTATAAGGTTTTGCGTATGGTTGATGCAGCTACAGTGTTTGTTGTGTGTTCTAGTATGTTTCTTTCCCCAAAGGGTTTGAAGAGGTGCAAGAGTTAAGCTCTACTAAACCATTTTACATAATATATGATGGTACTTCAAAAAGTTTGTGGAAAAGTAGAACTAAAAGATAATACTAATCTTTGCATAAACTTTTTGAAGACCCCCTCATATTTTCTGAAAGAATTCAATTATTATTAAAATACCATGGTACTCCAGGAAAACTTAATAGCTACATAATCTTAATTTGGTGGGTCATATTCAATTTAAAGTTCAGACTCATTCTCTTTATCCCTGAGAAAATATTCCATTGAGTATTGTTTTCTCTTTCTTGTCCGGATGGATGGTTTTCCTTCTCCCTGTGCCCAACCTCAATCTTTGCTCTGTCTACCATTAGATGATACAGGGCGAATCCCATTTAGGAAATACCTTTATCCCTTTCACAACTATACAATATCTAGGCCAAATAAGCTTTTCTGTGGCAGCTTTTACAGCTATTGATTATCGTTGCTCACTGTGTGGTAGGTAGCCACACATACAGCCTCACGGATGAGGGGAGACGAGTGAGGTCACACGGGACACTCTTAAATGACCTTGTACAACAGACACATATATTCAAAAGTTGCAGTTCTTTTAACAGTAGGCTCTTTGGGCAAATATCTCTTTTGGGACTATGAACAATCATTTTAATAACAGTTTGAATATTATTTAATATTGATTTGCTTTTGTTACCAGGCCTTTGGGCACATTGTAAATTGGAGGAGAGGGGAAGATGAGGTTATGAGCTAAAAAGGTGGCAATTTGTAGGGGGCACATTAAGGTGAAGGGAAGACGAAACCACAGAACATCACTAGGGTCGGCCTAGGGCTGCAGGATGGAAGATTTGACTAGGGGGATAACCTGCATTCCTTGAAGCTCTGAGACATTAAAGAATAAAACCAAGAAAGCTAGAGGAACTTATCAGAGTTTCCCATCCCAAATGTGTCTGACCCCGAACTTCCTAACAGATAGTTAACTAGGAAGCCATGATCTATGGCTCCATTTTTTATACAAAGGCAAAATCCAGTGGCCAAAATAGAGGCCATATAGCACACAAAGAAAATATTTCCCATCTGGTGTTTCATGGGAAAAAAAAGTTTGCCCACCCCTGGGCTAGAACACGGATTTCTGCTAAACTCTCAACCTGTGCATTTTTAACAGGCTTTTGAAAGTTAGAACAAAGAAACACCACTCCTGTTAAAACATTTCACAAATCTTCAGCCACCTACCCCCAGCATGATGGCAAGGGCTCAAACCACGTCTCTAATCTGGAACCATATTTGGCTAACTGTTTTGGTTACAGACTTTGTTTTTCAAGATGAAGTTACCTACTTTCTAAGAGAAAAAATGATCATTGAGTCCTTTAGTATTAAGTAGTTCTTTCCTCTATACTGACACAAGGTTTGTAATTTGTGCCTTTACTAGGCATAAGCATATTCTGAGAGAGCAAACTCAGCTCCCTGCCATGATCTCTGATCACTGATTTGGAGTCTTTGAGCTGGGAGGTCGCCCCCATTTTCTCCAGGTGGCTTCACTCATGATGTTCAGTCTGAACCTTCCACCATGCTCAGCACTGAGTCTCAGCAGCTTGAGGGCAGGGCTTGTCATCTTCCCATTGCTCCCCCAGCCTCTCTAACACGGTTGCAGCATATCAAAGGAACAAATGAAATACCCTCCAATAACTAAGGGAAAGATGATCAGTGACTAAGCTTAAAAAGCAAGAATGGCAAAGATTTGTAATATTCCTAATTTAGGACAATAGTGGGGAGAAATGTTAACTAGAGCAGCTTCCCCTGTCCCCTTCCTACAGTGGGTAAAGCTGTTTGTGACAAAGCAGAGACAGAAAGCCCAGCTTTCAGGTCAGTCTTTCTGCCATTCTGCCTGACTTGCGTGATCTTTGCTCTGCTTGAGATTTTGTAGCTTCCCTGACATGGTCATGCTGTTGCCTCTCCCTGCTGGCCGCTCTGTCACGTGGTGCTCTCAGGCTGCCCACCTGAGTGCACAGGTGCATCCACTTTTGCTGCACTCTCTGTTCTCCACCTGGGAATCTCAAGAGGCAGCTGTGGGATTAGGTGCGAGGTTGGTCTCTGCTGTGGGCCCTGTACTCTGGCAGAAGTTGAAGTTGGCATTTGGAGTTGAAGGGCTTGAGTTTGGGTTCTGGGTCTGCCTGTATCTGAGCTGCACAGGTCGCTGAAGGATGGGATTGATGGTAGCATCTATTGTACAGTGTTGTGAGATGTGCTTTGTGAATTGCCAAAGAAGTTCTATAGACTTCTCTAGTGCCCCAAAGCCTACTCTGCCTTTAGAAAAAAAAAAAAATTCTGCTTAAAATCCTAACATGTTGCAAATTATTAAGAGTGATTTTCTTGTTGTTGTTGGATACAAGTGCAGATAGGGCAGAAGCAAAAAGAAAATTGCAGCTGAATTTTCCTTCTCAAGTTCTGCTGCTTTTTGTTGCTACTTATTTTTCTCAGCTCAGAAACCCTGCATGCCAGGGATTGTTTTTACCTATGAGAAAATAGTACATAATATGCCTTATTAAAAAATGGCTTTAAAAACTGAGCACACTAAGCAGCAGGCTTCCATTTTAATGAGGCTTGAATGAAAGACATTCTCCTGTATATCTCAGAATACATCTGAGTGTGGTACTGCTGCAACCAGCAGGGGTTTCAAGGACTGGGAAACCCTAATAGAGCATAGGTTTTATTTAATATTTATTTCATATAAGTATATAATATTTATACTCACTGTCTAGTTAAAACTGTGTAACAGCCACAGGGAGTGGTGCTCAGAGTGAATTTTTTTCTTAAACTCAGTGAATAAATACTTCAGATTTATTCTTAGAAATTGAACAATTTAAAAAGTTTATGCAAAAATGAAACTTTTTCTATATGCTACATTTTAAACATAAATAACAAGGCCGTGGAATCTTGGAATTGGAAGGGACCTTAGCAGTTGCCTAGAGTAACTTAAAACTCAGTAAGGAGTCAACCTCTATAACAGTCCTGGCAGCCACATGAAGATTTACATTGGTGAGCAGCCCATTCTAGTGATCAATATTGAACCCTCTATCTTTGGGTTCCCATTTGCCTTCTGGAGTTATACTGACATAGTGTTCAAAATATTTGAAAGCATCTACCATGGCCTTTCTAAACTTTTGCTTTCCCCAGTTCCTTCAGCCACTACTTCATCCAATCCTTATGGGAGATGATAAACCCTGCACCAACTGGATTACCCTCTCTGACTTAAATGTAACTTGTCATTGACTCTTTTAAAGTGGAACATATAGGTGGATATGGAATTATGGGCCCTTTTTCCCCAGATGATTTTTCTGTTTCTTGAACCCAAGAGTGTTTTAGGGTGTGTGTGTGTGTGTGTGTGTGTGTGTGTGTGTGTGTGTGTGTGTGTGTGTGTGTGTGTGTGTGTGTGTGTGTGTGTGTGTGTGTGTGTGTGTGTGTGTGTGTGTGTGTGTGTGTGTGCGCGTGCGCGTGCGTGTGCGCGTGCGTGTGTTTTGGGGAGGGGGACACATAGTATTAACTTGTAGAGTTTCTGTTAGCACTGTCATTCATTCACAAGTACGTAGGGAGTGCTTTCTATGTGCCAGGTGCTGTGCTAGGTTGTGGGGACATAGCAGTGTGCAGAATGAACCTCGTCTGTGCACTGGTGGAACTAGCTGGGGCCTGAAAGGTGTCCTGGCCTAATCTCCTAAGGTTCTGATGAGAAAAGCAACTCCCCGAATTCAATGACTTCCTCCCCACCACTATTAGAACTAGAATCCTTGTCTCCTTATTCCCCAGTTATTCCTTTAATATCCCCACCTTTCTTCATATTGAACTCATACTCAACTAAAATCTTAGGTCTTTTGGGGATGCTCTTAAAATGGTCCCCCAATCCTATTCTTGTGTAGTTGGTTTTTTGAACTCTGATAAAGGACAATAAATTTGTTCCCATGAGATTTCATCTTGCTTTAGCCCTCTTCCAACCTGTTGAAAGCTTTTTGGATTGTAATTATACCTTCTAATGAATTTGGTGGTTTTTTCCTGCTACTGCTTGTCGACAGTTGAATAAGCCTACATTCATTTGTCTTTAATAAGAATTATTAAACAAGAAAAGACTAAAACTAGGCCTGTGATCAAACCTTAGAGTTTTCTCCCATGCTGGCAAAGATGCTCTAATCAACCTTAGAATGAACAGAAGTGGGGAGGCAGGCAGGTCCATGGCTGTTTTGGTCAACATTGGATTTTCAGAGTCCAGAACAAGCCCAGGAGATGTGTGTTGAACAAATGACTGCATGAACAATACACTGGCTGTGATAGATCAGCCAATTTTGAAACTATCCAGCCACTGTTACGTTTTCCCATTTTGTTCGGAAAGATCTTTCAGTGCCTGGTTCTCTTCACAGCAGCTTAATTCTGGTGTGTTATCTAAGGCTTCCCTTCATCTTCCGGTTGAGGAACCCTATTGAAAATGGGGATGAGGTTTGTCAGATGGAGCGTTTCTAGTGAATCTCTGCTGGCTCCTGACAGTCATTGCTTTTGTATCTAAGTGTTCACTAATGTTTACAGAGACTCAGCAACTTATTCGGGGTTATTTGGAATATAAATGCTTTAACATTATTCTCTCCAGCAATTCCTCCATTGTTAAAAAGTGAACGTGGAAGCGAGGATTTTTTGAAAACTGGGTGAGAATTTGGAAGAACTGAGTATGATTTGCGTGGAGATTGAACAGTGTTTGTACAGTCAACAAGACTGACCACATATACCTCGGCGGTGCCGTAAATTGTAATGAAGCTGAAAACTTTCTATCACCTAGTGACATCATAGCCTTCACAGTGTTGCAGCTCAAGGAATTATGCACATGGCCATGGTGATGCTGGTGTAAACAAACCTACTGCAAAATATGTTAAGAGTGCCTAGGTTACCCTCACGGTGACCCTCCCAAAGGTAGCTCAGATTTTAAGATAGAAAGCCAAGTGTGTACACAGTGGGTCTGACCCCAAGTGAAAGAAATGTTGTCTACCTTAGAATTCTTGCATTTTTAAATGATTCCCACCCATCCCCATAGCAAAATAATAGTCAATAACAGCTAACACTGAGTGCTTGCTGAGCGCCAGGCACAATCCCTACCTGTAAGTTAATTTTCATAACTTGGGGGAGGGGGTGTGTTATTCTAGTCCCCATTTAACAGATGAGGAAAGTGAGGCACAGAGAGAATTAGTAACATAATTACAGGGCCCAAGCTCATGCAACTAGCGGCCAGTGTAGATACAGGAAAATTCATTGCTCTTTCCTTTCATGATACGTTTTTGCATAACAACAAAATCACCTAATGACACATTTCTTAGAATGTATTTCCATCATTAAACGATGCATGATTGTATTTAGGATTTCCTTTTGTTTAAAGTTTCTGGTTCAGCTTTGACAACTCCTCGACTCTAAGGAAGAACAGGTGTTGTGCTACATGGAGGAAAGTATGAAGACACCAGTCCAGGGGGTAAAACAAGCTAGGAGGGAAGCCTCATAGTACAGTGGTTATAGGCTCCACTTGCGGGGCAAGGACATCTGGATTCCCAGTGCCACTCTGCTGGCTCGGGGACCCTAAGGAGCAGTCTCCAAATCTTCAAAGCTCCTTAGCTGGAAGATAAATGTTACAATGATGGTTCCTACTTCACAAGTTTGTTTTAATCCTGAAACAAATGGAAATATGGAAAATATTTACTATTGTGATAGGACCAAGCAAGGGCTATTGCTAAAATTATGGAGAGAGGGGAGCGTGAAGAAGTCGGATAGAGTAGGAAGCAATTTCTTTTTAATGTAAGCCTTTGTTTGTCCTGACAGAGTAAAGCATATATCGTTTTTAAGTGTTATTAAATGAGGCATATATATGGATTGCTGTTCATTCATTCAGTAAATAAAATTTGATTCCCTATGATATGTCCAGATGTGTGGTCCAAAGTAAGGAAAAAAATGTAAATCTTATCAAATATGCACAATCCTCAAAGTAGCCTGATGCCACTTTAATATCTTCTGCTTCAGTTGGTAAAGCTCCATTTATTTTGTAGCTCTCTTCCAGTTGCTGGAAGAAGTGCCTATTGTAGGACTTTTGACTGTGCAAGTCATGCCCAGAAAAACTACTGTTCAGTTGTAGAAGACTATGGGGGCAGGAGAAGGATCAGGGGAGAGGGGAGTACGTGTGTGGAGGAGGAACCATGAAGTCCACGTCGTTGTGTGGACCTCCACCAGCAGTTCCTGTGGCTTATATCTGCAGGGTCGCAGAGCATCAGGCACCTGAAGATACTGGAGGAAGCAGAATCCTTGGACTCTGGGAGAACGCATACTGATTTGAAGGGAGAAGTGGGATCCACTAGGATATTTTTGCATGTTTAATTATCTTATAGAACATGCGGTATCTAAGACATATTTGGGAGCTATTAGCAGAGTTTGTAAATGGAACAAAATGTAGGCAAATAAGAATAAATTAGAGGAAATGTTTAGTGTGGACTTTAATAATAACAGCAGTACCATCTACTTAGCTCTGACTGTTTGAGCCCCATCCCACATGTTTAGCACGTGTTATGTCATGTAGTCCTCACGATAAACCCACGAGGAAGGTATTATTGCTCCCATTTTACAAATAAGGTAGCTGAAGCTTAAAAAAGATGAAGCGATTTGCCCAAGTGGGTATACAGTGCATCTCTAACTCCAGTGTGTCCACGAATCCCCTGGGGATATTGTTAAAAATGTAGTTTCTAAAAAAAAAAAAAAAAAAAAAATGTAGTTTCTGATTCAGTAGCTTTGGGTGGGGCCGGAGTAGGAGGGTCTCAGGCAGCAGAGTGTAGTCACTCTGGAGCTTTACAAATGCTGCCACCTGCACCTCACCACCCTCCGGAACTCTAGTTGGTGTGTGGTGCAGCCTAGTATGCAGAGTTTTTCAAGTTCTCCAGGAGATTGTAAGGCACAGCAAGGTGAGAATCACTGGGTTAAAGAAGAGGGAGAAGAGAAGGTGGTCATTGTTTCTAATATATTCAGAGGAGGTTATCAAACACAGCACTGGAGGGTTGTAAAAATAAAGTGTTTAGTTCAGTCTGAGTGAATGGTAGAGTTTTAATGTTGCTTTATGGATTATTGTGTTTAGTTTGGGAGGGTATCACTAGGGCAGTTTCCCTCAGGGATGTGTATTGATATGTAGGGTTTTTCTTCCCCCTTTGTAAGGAATAGGACATGACTGATGTGTATAATTATGGTTTCTACTATACTTAATAGGCACAGGACCTTTTTTAGGAATTTAGGATTTCCACCTCCTTTGTAGTAGTATTTTTTTTTCTTTTATTGTAGGCTTTATTTCTGTATGCCTTATTTCTTTTATGTAGAAAAGTTGGAATGTTGCACATCTGGCTGTAGTTTAGTAAGTAGTTAGCACATGTTTTTTTCTTTGGGTGACTCAATCTAACAGGCTTGGGCTTAAATTTTATTTATTTTTTTGGCAGCTGGCTGGTACGTGGATCAAACACTGGACCTTGGTATTGGGCTTAAAATTCAACTGAAATTTTGTTTTTGTTTTTTTCTGTCTGCACCTGATAAGACTCAGTTAAAGTGCACATGATCAGAATCAGTATAGCCTATTAGAATAAGGCTTTGTTATTAGAACGTAGCTGAATAAAAGTAAGCATAATCTAACATATTCAGGAGTTTACTTTTGGATTCCGTTTATTCTTGGGAACATTTATTAGGTGGATAAAAGTACATTACCAAAGCATTTGTACAGTGTTCAGATATCCACCGAGCACCTGCTGTGTGCTAGACACTGGGGGTATGGCAGTGAGCAGGAAGGGCCATGTCTTTTCCCTCTCCAACCTCAAGTTCTCTTGAGGGGAACAGATAATAAACAGACATAGATTTTTAAAAATCTAGATGGGGTTAAATGCTGAGAAGAGAATAACCAGGGATGTGATAGGAAACAAGGGCTGGGGGAACTACTCGAGATAACGGGTCAGGGAAGGACTCTCCTAAATGACATTGTGCTGAGACCTGAGGCATGAGAAGGAGCCAGCCTTTCTAAGAATCAGCTTTTCAGTTAGAGGGAGAGGAAGTGCAAACTGCTCCAGGGAGGGAAGAGTGTGACAAATTCCGGGATCAAAAAGGAAGCCATTGTGGCTGAAACAGGGTTGGGAGGGGGTCATGATAGCAGGTGAGATGGGGGCTTCTATGCACTTACAGAGAGACACATGATAGATTTTGATAGATCTTCATCAGAAATGTTACCATTGTTATCTTTAAGTTTTTATTGTCTTTGGGCTTTTTTTTTTTTTTGCATTCACTAAATTTTCTCTAATGAACATATATCACATTTGCAATTAGAAAAATTTTATATATTTTTAAAAGAATTAAATTTGACTTCCTTTTGCAGCAAATAGCCGAGGTTTTTGTACCCCAGGAAAGAATTTTAGGTTATTCTGGCTTGAATAGTTGCACCATTGCATGATCCGTTTTTTTTGTTTGTTTCTCTGGCGTCCTTGCATTTGAACTAATTCCTTCTCCAAGCCCATTATTTTCTATTGCCCAGCATTTTTTTGATGCATAATAAAAAGGCATCTATCTCCATGAGTGATTAGTTATTATTCTTGTTAATAACTTGTATTTCAGGTTTTGAGAGTAGGAATCTTTAGTCTTTCTGGGTAAAGACAATAAGGCTGTGATGCTGCTTTTCTGTCTGTATCAGGATTCAGTGGTAGCAAGAAATTAAAACCCACTCAAAGCAGCTGCAGTTAAAAGAGGCTCCCTAAGATAGGCAGCATTGCAGCCAGGCACCAGATTCCCTAGAATCTGGTGGCCAAAAATGTGAGATTTGGAGTCCTGTTTGAGTGTGTTGTCACCACTTATGAGCCTGTGACTTTGGGCAAACTATTGACTTTCCCTATGCCTTAGTTTCCTTACCTATTAAATGGGATAGTGAAGGTTTTAAAAGCACCTTAATTCATGGGCTTTTCAAGAAGTTTACATGAGCTGGTGCCTGGGAGCAGTTACTGTTGCTGTCACAACTGCTGGGCCCCTGGGGACACCTGACAACACTGATTGCATACAGTAACAGATACACAGAATGACCAACTGGACTGCTGAGTTTTTACTTGTGTTTAATGAAGCATGACATAAAAAAGAAAAGGGCACACATTATAAGATGAATTATCAGAGTGAACTCACCTTAGAACCCCGTAACCAGAATGTCCCATTAGCCCCTCCCAGTTTTACTCCTCCCTTTCCCCAGAGGTTGCTAATGTCCTGAATTCTAACATACAGATTAGTTTGCTAATTCTAACATCCAGATTGCCTGCTTTTCATCTTTATGTAAATGGAATTATAGTGTCTGTACTTTATGTGTCTGGCTTCTCTTGTTTACAACGTTATGGTTGACAGATTCTCCACGATGTCAGGTGAGGTGGTAGTTTGTTAATTTTGGATAACGTGCTGTTACATAATTTTGTCTCTTCTACTGTGGGTGGATATTTGGGTTCTTTCCATGTTGGGTCCGTCATGAATAGTGTGCTGTTATGAACTTTCTTGTACATTTCGGGGTAGAGGGCTCTCGATCAGAAGGACTTGAGCCACTTACATTTCTTAATGTCCTTATGTACCTGCACATTAATGCTGGGTGTTCTACCTAGGGTGGGATTGCTGTATTGTAGGGCACATACAAGTATATGTTCAGCTTTAATGAATAACACTAAAAAGTTTTACAAAGTAATTGAACCAACTTGCATTTACTACAAAATACTACTTAAATTTTTATTTGTTTAATAATTCACAGAAATTAGTCTCTCTCTCAATTCAGTGAATATACAACTATCTCCTTGGACATAAATTTCCAAAGTGTGCAATTTTAGTCCTGCCAGAGGCTCTGAAAATTAAAATAAGTTCTTTGCTCAGATAAATTTGAGAAACCTTACGTTTTATATCCTCTTCTCAGAGAATGTACCTTAATATTAAAAACTCTGAGAAGCTCTCCATTAAAAAAAAATTGTTTGTTTGAACGATTTCCAATATTTTTGGCCTGCAGAGCCTTTTTGAGGCTATAACACCTGTAGACAAGATGTAGATGCAGCCTGTGAGTGGACTGGGGTGGTGGGAAGAGGGCAGTCTTTGCCTGCCATAAAGCTCCAGTGATTAATAACCAAGATGTCGAGTCCTTCTCCGTGGATGGTGGTTTCATTTGATGGTGAAGCATTGACGTACTTAATAATCTGCAAGCTGGTAACCTGTTTTCTCTCTGAAGATTTGCCGAGCTTTTCTAGTATTTGAGTTGTTTTTTCAGCTGTTGTGGATCAATCCCTAAATCAACAAGTAATTACTGGTGGCCTGCTGTGCGCCCAGCATTACGCTGGGTTTGTGGGCTAGAGAAGAAACTGTTTGCTTAATGAGAATCATTTATAATCTAGTTGTTGAGTGGATGTGTAGTTAATACAATCACAAGTTTATCTTTTATAAAATGGAAACTATTTTTAAATTATAATCTATTTCTTAGAACGATGTGTGGCATTAGTATTTAAGAAGTCAGTGGTAAAATAATAGTCTACTTCCCTGTTGGTTCTTTTTATATTTTTTCTATTCGTCAGTGCTGTAGGTTCTTCTTTCTGTCCAGCCCCTGGGACGTGGGATTTAGAACACTGTCAGGATTCGTGCAGCCGCTAGATAGCTGGCCTAAGGAAGCAGACGAGCTGCTCTGTGCTCCCACTGTCAGAAAATGAGCCAATCCCAGGCCTTAGGCCAGTGTGATTTCTGTGACACACACACCCGCACACTCACTCAAGTGCCATACACACAGGGGCCACTTCAATTGAGACCTTATTTGTCCACCACGTACCTGCGGGTCATTTAACTTCAGAAACTATTGAATGCCCCGGCCCTAGGCCAGGCCCTGTGCTGACTGGTTAATCCTTGTTCTCTTCATTGAACTTCACAGTAATTGAATTGGTATTGTGATGCCTGATTTATAGCTTAAAAAGTAAACCTTTGAGAAGTTGAGTAACTTGTCCAAGGTCACACAACTAGTAAGTGCTGCAGTCAGGATTTAGGGTGGATCATTTAACTCTGATATCCAAAGCATTATTATTGTGCTTTTTTCCTATTTGTTTTGATAAATTTAAAATGCAAAGAAAACTATAAATATAAGAGAACACCTATATTTCCATCATCCTGAATTAACAACTGTTAATATTTTATAGTATTTGCGGCTAGTCTGTTTTTCCCCCTTTAACCCAAGACCCTTTCCTTCATCGGTAGGGATACCTGTGCTGCTGAGTGTGTTTTCCTGCAGTCCTTTTAAAAATAGTCGTGTATACATAGCTGCTTCTAAAAGCTCATCATTTCTAGTGTGTGGTTTTAAAATTTTTGTATAAATGGTATTATATGTATGTATCATTATATAATTTGTAGCTTTTACTCAATATTTTATTTTTGAGGTCTATTCAAGTTGATGTACTATGTACAAATCCAGTTTTTTGTTTTTTTAAAAGCTATCTTATATGACTCCATTGGAAGACATACCAAATTTTATTAATCTGTTATCATATAAATACACATTTATATTTAGGTTGCCTGTAATTTTCTGCTTTTGTTGCTCCACAATGAGCATGTCTGTATATGTCTCCATGGTGTATCTGTATGAGTTTTTGCAGGGTTGTTCCTAGAAGAGGAATGGCTGGTTTTCCATTTTACTAGATGCTGTCATATTGCTCAGTACAGGGGCTCTAACGGTTTATCCTTCCACCTGCAGTGCACAAGGATACTTCAAAAAGTTTGTGGAAAAATAGAATTGAAAGATAATATGAATCTTTCCATGAACTTTTTGAAATACTCATTCATATGACAAGTAGCGTGTACCCCAGAACATGATTAATGTTAAGCTTTTGACATTTTCTAATCTGATGGGTTTGCATTTCCTTGATTACCAGTGAGATTGAGCCTCTTTTCATGTTTATTGGCCATTCTGATTTCCTCTTCTGCGAACTTCTTATTTACATGTTGCCCTTTTGATTTGTAACATTTATACAAACTTTATACAAATATATAAAACAATATTAGATTACAAATATATACTCTAAAGCAAATATACAGTAAAGAGATTTTGGACACCAGCCTTTTATTGCTTGTAGATATCTTCCCTCAGTCTGTGGCTCATCTTTTCACTGTTCATGGTGTCTTGTCCTGTATGGTACTTATAAATTTTAATGTAACACAATGTATTTCTCCTCTCTTTTATGAGATACGTTTTTTGTGACTTGTTTCTGAAGCCTTCCCTACACAGAGGTCATAAATACATTCTGCTGTATTTTCCTGTAATCATTTTAGTTTTGCTTTATTTACATTTAGTTCTTTTATCCACCTGGAATTTTATTTTGGAAATATGAATATAATTTTACTTTTTCCACATTTATTTCTATACTGTTTATTGAATCTTTACCCCCTTGGTTTGCGATGCCACCTCTGCCATTTATCAAGTCCCCCTGTGTGTGTGGATCTGCTTCTGGTCTTGTTATTCTTTTGTTTACTCTGTCTGCTACTCTGTTTTAATTACTATAGCTCTGCCATATGATTTGATAACACCCATCCCACCCCCACCTCAACCTCATTCTTTGTTTTCAAAGTTATCTTGATTTTTGGATCATTATATTCCTGAGAACTTCAGTCTCTCTTCGTCAGGTTCCTTCCAAAATCCTACGAAATTTTATTGATTAATTTGGGAAAGTGGATTCTTTACATTTGAGTTTTCTTTTCCCTGAACATGTTATCTCTCTCTACGTATTTACATCTTTTTTTTTTATTCTTCAGAAAAGTTTGTTTTTAGTTTCCTACATCAGCATCCTGCATATCTTTTGTTAGCTTTATTTGACACTCTACAGTTTTTGTTGCCATTGTGATTTTTCTGTTAAAGTTTTATTTGTTTTTTAATGTTTCTGATTTGTATGTCAAACTCACATCCAGCATCTTGGTAAACCTATTAGTTGTTACACATTATCTTTTACGCTGTTGAGTTTTCTATGTAGATGATTATGAAAATCATCATAATATGAAAATAATTATAGTTTTTTTTTCCTTCATTAACAATTTTTATGTCGTATTTCTTTTCATGCTTTGGTGTGGATATCAAGGATCTATAGAGCCACACTGAATAGTAGGAGTGATAGTGGGCATCTTTGTCTTTTTCCTGACTTTAATGGAAATGTTTCTAAAGTTTCATCATTATGATTGCTATATAGTTTTTTAACAGGTTAAGGATTTTTTTGTACTATTCCTAATATTTGGTTATTTTTTTAAATAATATCTTTTTTGTGTGTATTATTTTATTTTCTGCTTTATTCTTTCTCTTCTATTTTCTTTATAATAACATCAAGGTTTTTAAAAAATTTATTTTATTTTATTTATTTATTTATTTTTTGCTGCTGGGCAGGCATCCAAATCCTTGACATTGGTGTTATAACACTGCGCTCTGACCAACTAAACTAACCAGCCAGCCTGAAATTATTTTTTAACTTCTTGAGCTAAGTACTTAGCTCACTTATTTTAAATCTTTTTCTAAATATATTATTCACTTTGCTAATGAAAGAAGCCATACACAAAAGTCTGTATACCGTATGATTATGTATTGTATCATACTGCATGCTGTATGATTTCATTTATGTGACAAAGATGGAACTATACGGACCAAAAACCAGATCAGTGGTGGCCTGGGAGTGGGGAGAAGGATTGAGTACAAGAGGGCACTAGTGGAATGTATGTTGTAATGGAACTGTTTTATATCTCAGTTGTGCTGATGGTTACATGACTGTCAAACTTACAAAACAGTATATCAAAAAGGGTGAATTTTACTGTGTATAAATTATACACCAGGAAAAAGTAGATACAAAAATATATATAAAGTAATTCTACTTTTTAAAAAACACATTATTTCAAAAAGGCTATTAATTTTCTATAAGGACTGATTTAATTATATACAGAGTGTTTTTATCTGTAGCACTTTTTTAAACGATTTGAGTCAAAATAATATTAAAAGGTGTTACATTAGATAACACCTTTACTCACCCCTTTTCTGATACACCCCATTCCTCCCTGCCCACTATGTGCATTGTTTTTCTCATGCACAAATATACGAGGCATCTTTAAAAGGTTTATGGAAGGAGTTATATTACCTTTTAATTCAATTTTTCCATGAACTTTTTGAAGTATCCTCATATATATATATATATTTTGTGACCTTTTTTTTTTATTGAAACATAATTGATTATACATATTTGTGGGACCCTCATATATTTTCATTTCTTCTTCCTTTCTAACACAAAAGTTAGCACATTATGAACACTGTTCTGTATTTTACTTCTTCACTTAATATATTCTAGAAATCTTTCCATGTCAGTACATAGAGAATGTCTTCATTCTTTTCTTTTTCTTTTCAACATCCCATAATGTCCTATTGTGTGGAACTTCAGAAAATTCATAGAAAAATAGAATTAAAAGATAATATGAATCTTTCCATGAACTTTTTGAAGTACCCTTGTATGTATCATGGTTTATGTAAGAAATCTCTATTAATGGTACCTTGAATTATATCAAGTTATTTGCTGTAACAGTGTTGCACAGAATAACCTTATGTACATACATCATTTTGGACAAATGCAGCTGTATCTGAAATAAACTCCAGGAACAGAATTACTGACAAAAGGGTACTCTATTTGTAATTTGTATAAGTATTTCCAAATTGCCCTCCATAGAGGTATTACCATTTTATACACCAACAGAAATATATGAAAGAGGGAATTTTTTTTCTTAACCTTTTATTTTATTTCTTTAAAAGCAATTATTTTAAAGTGATAAGAATTATTTTGAAGTAAATACAGATATCCTGACATAATTTTAAAAGTGTTTTGTTCTTAACAACTTTATTGATGTATAATTTATAAAACCATAAAATTATTTCATTTACATATACAATTCAATAATTTTTACTAAATTTAGAGTTGTGTAACCATCACCACAATCAAATTTTAAAATATTTTTATCATCTCATAAAGATTCCTCATGCCCATTTGCGGTCAGTTCCTGATTCCACCCCCAGGCAACCAGTAACCTACTATTTATAGATAAGACTTTTGTGTCTAGCTTTATTTTTTACTTAGCATAACATTTTTGAGGTTCATCCACCTTAAGAATTTTTACAACTGACATTTGTTGTAGCATGTATTAGTACTTTGTTTCTTTTAATAACTGAATGGTATTTTATTGTGTGGATATATCACATTTTGTTTATCCAGGAACATTTTCTTTTGTAACCAGGTAACATCACACTTAACAAAATTAATAATCCTCCTTGCATCACCTGTTATCTAGATTGTCTTCAAATTTCTCCAGAATCCAGGCCAGGACCATACATTGCAACTGTGTATATCTCTTAATCTCTTTTAATCTAGAGCCATCCCTTTTTACGTGGCACTGACTAGCTGAAGAGACCATGCTAGTTGTTCCAGAGAACACCACCCTCCTGGGTTCATTTGCTTTCTTGTGAGGTGTTCCTTAGCTTTTCCTTCTCTCCTCTGTATTTCTTGTAAAATTTGATTAGATTCCAGTTAAACGTTTTTGCTAGGATACATTAGAGATTATATTGTATGCTTCACTGTGTATCTCATTGAGAGATATGTGTTTGTTCCACCATTTATAATGCGAAGACAGATCATTGGGCTGGAGTGGCGACATCCTGATCTTCCAATGTAAAGTTTATATTTTTTCAGTTCTTGCAACAAGAAAGTAATCTTTGTGGTGTTATTTTGGTAACACTCCTATGTCCAATTCCCTATCAACTTTTCATTTGATGATCAAAAGTAGTGATTGATAATTAGTGCCTGAATCAGTAATTTTATGAGAGTTTGCAAAATGACAGTTTTTTTATTTTGTCATTCCATCTACATTTATAGTTGGCATTTTTTCTGTAAAGAATACCTTTTCCTCTTCAACTAGGGCTTATTTGCTTTCCCTGGCCTCGGTCATTCTTTAAAGCAGGAAAGAAAAATGCTTGTCTTCCCCCCACCCAGTAATTTTCAAGTAAGGAGTTGGTATAATGGCTGCTTCGTTGAAATGTACTACATTGCCAGTGTTCCATTGCAGATATTTTATAATTTCCAACATGGTGTCTTTAAATTTATGGGTTAAACAGAAATTGCATGTGTTAGGATTTTGAGTTTCCAAATAGATTTTTTTAAGTGTGTTTTTCAAGTTACATTCTTGTAGCTGATTTATGATTACATTATGATTAGAGAATGTAGCCTGTATTGAGTTTTAAAAATTATTGAGATGGCCTGTGTAACCTAATATTATTGGTTTTTTGATCGATGTTTTATGAAGTCTTAAAAACTCATATTCCTATTTTTATTGCATGAAAAGTGTTAAATGTTTTTCTTTTTTTTTTTTTTTTTTTCATCCTGGTGCTACTGCAGATAAATGTTTCTATTGGGTCAAGATTATTAGTAATATTATTTGAAACACTCACATACTTATTTTTTGTCTGCTTGATGTATCAGTTACTTAGAGAGATGTGTTAAAAATCTCCCATAGGATAATAGATTTTTCTGCATATACCCATGCTTTTCAGGTTTTGCTTTATATATTTTGATACTATGTTTTTATGGTCATATAGCTTCATGATTGTTAAATTATCTTGTTGAATGGTTTCTTTTATTAGTAACAAAATCTCCTTTGTCCCTTTTAAATGCTTTTCACTTAAAATGTGTGATGTTAATAATTAGCTACAACAGACATTTTTAGTAGGTATTTTCCTGATATATTGTTTTCTGTTTCCTGATATTTATTTATTTATTTATTTATTTATTATTTTTTTTAAATTTTATTTTGCCGATATACATTGTGGCTGATTATTGTTGCCCCTCACCAAAACCTCCCTCCCTCCTCCCTCCCCCCACCCATGTCCCCTCTGTTTGCTTGTCATGTCAACTTCAAGTAATTGTGGTTGTTATATCTTCTCCCCCCCCGCCGGTTTTTGTGTGTGTGTGTGAATTTATGTATTAATTTTTAGCTCCCACCAATAAGTGAGAACATGTGGTATTTCTCTTTCTGTGCCTGACTTGTTTCACTTAATATAATTCTCTCAAGGTCCATCCATGTTGTTGCAAATGGCAGTATTTCATTCGTTTTTATAGCTGAGTAGTATTCCATTGTGTAGATGTACCACATTTTCCGTATCCACTCATCTGATGATGGACATTTGGGCTGGTTCCAACTCTTGGCTATTGTAAAGAGTGCTGCGATGAACATTGGGGAACAGGTATACCTTCGACTTGATGATTTCCATTCCTCTGGGTATATTCCCAACAGTGGGATAGCTGGGTCGTATGGTAGATCTATCTGCAATTGTTTGAGGAACCTCCATACCATTTTCCATAGAGGCTGCACCATTTTGCAGTCCCACCAACAATGTATGAGAGTTCCTTTTTCTCCACAACCTCGCCAGCATTTATCGTTCAGAGTCTTTTGGATTTTAGCCAACCTAACTGGGGTTAGATGGTATCTCAGTGTGGTTTTGATTTGCATTTCCCAGAGGCTGAGTGATGTTGAGCATTTTTTCATATATCTGTTGGCCATTTGTATATCTTCCTTAGAGAAATGCCTACTTAGCTCTTTGGCCCATTTTTTAATTGGGTTGCTTGTTTTCTTCTTGTAAAGTTGTTTGAGTTCCTTATATATTCTGGATATTAATCCTTTGTCAGATGTATATTTTGCAAATATTTTCTCCCACTCTGTTGGTTGTCTTTTAACTCTGTTAATTGTTTCTTTTGCTGTGCAGAAGCTTTTTAGTTTGGTTTTGTTTTAGGTGTGTGTCTTATAAGCAGTATTTGGCAGAATTTTAAGCCAGTCTGAGAGTCTCTGTGTTTTAGTAGGTGAGTTTACATTTATATTTACTTTAATTAATGATACATTTAGATTTGTTTCTGCCATCATCTTTTGTGTTTTCTATTTGTCATGTATTTCTCTGCTTTTTTTCTTCTTTTGAATGGATAGCTTGCTTTGTTTCTTTTATATCTCAGATAATCAGTTTGGAAGGTATATTTCATTATCTGTTCTTTCTGTGGTGACTCTAAAGGTTAATATATATCCTCTAATTAATTTTTTATCAAAATGTTAATGTTTATCAGTATCTCCTTGTCCCCACGGAATCAGCTAAGAATATTAGCATATTTTAATTTTCTTCTGAAACATCTTTTTGCAGCCACCATGTGTCATTTTTACCTAGTATGTTAGTTTCATTTTTTTACCACATGAAAGATTGTTTTTGTTCTTGCTCTTGTCTCTTTTCTTTTTTTCTGTCTATATTTATTTAGTCTTCCCTGTTTTCTAATAATCTCCTTGCTTACCTTTGTTTCTTGCATTCATTTCTTCCCCCAAGTTCATTTTTTTCATGTTAAAATAAATCCTTTGATACTTCTTTCAGCAAGAGTTTGTGGACTTTATCAGTCCTAGTCTGTTTGAATGTATTTTTATTTTACTTTCATTTCACTTGAATTCTCTAAAATTCACCTGTAAAATAGGCACAATAAAACCAGCTCGCCTACTACACAGGGTTATTGGGGAGAACAAAGTGGTAACATTTGTTGAAAACACTTATAAACTGTTAGACCTGTGTGTGTGTGTGTACATGCTGTTACTAGTAGCTAGTATAAATCCTCATTTATATTAGCATTACTGTATTTTGAGTGGATTTTTAAAATCATTTCTTACTGTGTTGAGATAATATTTACTGAAATAATACAGTTGTTCATGATTATACTTTTGGGGAGAAGCTAGGATAAGATGAAATTCAGGATCCTAACTCCTAACATAGGGTCACTAACATTCAGTGTAACTTTGAGTCGTGCAAGGAGAAAGTGCAGTTTTGAGGCTTTGTTTTTATTTATGAAGGTAATACATGAATAGTGTGGAAAATCCAAATGATACAGAACGAAAAAGAAAGAAAGAGAAAAACCTTCCAGAAATCCCAGAATCTAAACCATTGACATATTAGAACACATCCTTTCAGACATCTCACTCTGTGTATGTGGCCACATGGATTTATAGATCCTTATCTTTTCATCTTTCAAAAGGCATCATATCACATATGCAGTTTTGCAGCTGCATTTTTCACTTAGTAATATGTCAAGGGAATATAGATAAGGATCATTGCATATAATTGATAAAGATATGCTTTTGTATGGATGTACAAGGTACTTCAAAAAGTTTATGGAAAGAAATTCTGTTTTTCCATGAACTTTTTGAAGTACCCTTATATGATAATTTTGTTTAAGGAATTATCTATTGATAAACATTTAAATCAAATTTGTTCATATTATAAATAATATACATTCCCTGCTTATTTCTTTAGGATAGATTGCTAGCAGTGGTATTGCTTGGTCAAAGAGCATTGCACATTTAAAATTTCAATAAATGTTTTTAAATTTCCCTCCAGAAAGTGCATGAGGATACCCAGTGGAATACCTTTTCCCCTCACACATACTGTGTAATATCACTTTTTTTTTTTTTTTTTTAATTTGCCAGTTTGAGACTTTTGTCAGAATATCTCTGCTTTCCTGTGAGTTTGAACATCTTTTCTTCTTTCAGTGACCATTTGCATTTTTCTTTTGAGAATTCCCTTTTTTGGTCTTTTTCTCTCTTTTGATGGTTTCTGGGTTGTTTTCTTACAGTGGAGTAATTGAAAGGACTTTTCCACTTCAAGATTATTAAAATATTCATCCATCTTTTCTTTCAGTGTTTTTACAGGTTCATTTTTCTCCCATCTTTAATTCATTTGGAGTATGTTTTGGTATAGGAGGGATACGCGTCTGTGCCTCCCAGCTTCTCACATCCTACTGTGGTTTAGAAACTTGACCGGTGAAAAAACTAAGACATGAGCAGACTTAATCCTGGCAGGAAGTGTGACGTGGCCTCCTGCTTTGCAGTTTATTGATGTGCCTTGATATTCATGAGTGGAGGCGAAGTTGGTAGGGGCAGGAGTGGCTGGGGGGGTGGTGAAAGTCACACGTCAGGGTTGCCTTCTGTGAATGTGCATGTGGGACAGAGAATTAAGAACAGAAGTTACCAGCAGAGTTGTCTGTCTCTTAGTTTTCTGTTTCAGTTCTTTTAGTGACCCCTGAGCTCTTTATCACGGGAAGTGAACCTGTGGTAGGTGACATAATTCACTGGTCGATGAGCGGACTTTCATAGATGTTTCAAGTGTTAAGTCTGTACTACTTTTGAATACCAAGTGCCCTTTTTCCGTGCCGAGCTCTGAAGTCTATGGGCAAGCAGTATTTTTTCTAGCTTTTTATTTCAACGTATGTGCCTGGTTCAGAAAGGAATGGGGGTGGGGAGTCGTTTTCCCTTCTTCTTTTTGACCCCTGATCCCCTGACCCCTAAGTAAATGCTGTTAAGTTTTTTGTATGTCTTACAGAAATTTCAGGCATTATTTTTGACAACTGCACACTGCTGAATGTTCAGTTGGTGAAATTGAAGATCTTTCACTCAGAAGAAATAAATCAAGAAGAAGGTAAGATCCAAAAATATATTTATGGATTTGAAATGTACTTTTCTTCAAGTAGTAAGAATTCATCCAGTTATTTTTTTAGGATAATCCCTTCTGACAATAAAAATCAATTTAGAGAGTACAGGAAGGATGGAATAGATGCCAAGGGCAGAACCATAGCTGGTGAGAACAGCCTCCGTGTGTTGAATACCTAACACAGGCCAGGCTTTGCATGTATTGTTACTAATTCACACTGTTAATATCTTCAATGTAGAGACAGGAAACTGAGACTCCAAGAGATACATGACATACCCACTTGCCCTGGCTGGTAAAGGACAGAGCTGGGGTGTGGACTCTGGTCTCTCTGCCTTTAGAGCATCTGTGTTGTAGGTGGCCCAAAGTCTGTTCCAGCCAGTCCTTTAAAGGCCTTTACCTGCATTGGACTAGATAGTGCCTTCTCTTTTTGCTGCTGCTTTATTTTTTTCATGGGCGCATGAGCAGTAGACATCATAACCATAGTCACATTTTCACATTTAGAAACCATGGCTTATGGAGTGCATAAAAATTACTTCAATAATAAGGTTTGCTGTTTTAAGTTCTTCCCATTATTGAAATGTAGCAGGGCCTCTATTGCTGTACGCAATTATAAGTGGCACCCCTTATTCAGGCTGCTTTCCTTTCATTTGTCCAGAATTTATTATAAATATTGATTTATTAGAACGAAACATAAAATTCATAAAACTGCCATCTGACAACTATTGTAGCAAATGTACAAGTTTTCAGTGGCTGAGATGTATATGGTGCCCCTGAGGGTTGTGTGGTAGCCTGGTGAGGAGACAGTATAAAGATGGTGGTAATTCTGTAATTCTCGTTCTACAACTATTCTGTTATTAGGTTTTTCCAGGAACTGGCTGTGTATGGCTAGTAAGGGAGATAGGGGGAGAATAGGAGGTGGGTGAACAGACCTACATTTATTCTTACGAAAATGGAAACAGCATATCAAACTTCAGTTTCCATTACACTCCTGCTATAGGCCTCCCCCCATCTTACATATTGACTCTTGTGAGCAAAATTGTCTTTGCCCACAAGATCATAGAGTAAAGTGGAGAGGCAAGACATGTACATGGAACTGAACTGGAGAGAGTTTGCTGAAATGTTCCACTACCTTGTGTGACTTAAAATATTGAAAGCATTAGAGCTAGAAAAGATTATAGTGGCTAGAAGTAATCAGGACAGGTAAGATATTCAGCCAGTGGAGAGAACAAGGAGTCTTGAGATTCTGTCATTTTCATACATATTAAGAGGCAGAAGAGGGCTGGCCGGTGAGCTCAGTGGTTAGAGTGTGGTGTTATAACACCAAGGTCAAGGTTCAGATTCCCGTACTGGCCAGCAGCCAAAAAAAAAAGAGGCAGAAGAGTTGTGTGTCAAAACACCCATAGGTCGACCCAAGGTAGAACCCTTGGTAGACAAACCTTCTGATAATGACATTTGTGTTCATCCTCCATAGCAAATTCTGTAATCCCAGGAAACCTACCCCCAGCTGATTATGGGTGAAAGGGCACCTGTCAGAAGCCTCCTTAGCCCTCTGCTGGTGTTGTCGATCTGTCCCCTACCCTAAGTTCCTTAGCATTTGCTGTAAACGGTCTACTGCACTGCTGTGCCGTGTTTGCACGTTGCCTTGGGATTTTCTTCTTCCTCCGTCTCCTGCTTCCTTTGGTCTCCTTAGTACCTGGTGTAGTCTCCATGTAGAAGATGTCCAGTAAACGCTTGTACATGAATGTCCTTAGACTGAGACCTGTGCTCATGGTGCCAGGAAAGCCCTGTGGGATCCTGAATTGTAAACCACCCTTGGCCTTAGCATCTGGAGCAGAGCTGAGGCCTTGCTTTCACTCCAGTCAATGCTCTGTGTCACATACCTGTCTTTTCTTGTCTCACCTGGAGGTTCTGTGTAAAAAAGCCAGTGCTTTAGGAGGTTCCATCCACGATTCTGATCTGGTGTGTGATTTCTGAATAGACTGGAATGGGTAACATATAAAATCTCAGTACTAAGGACAGGGCTGTAATTTAGCACTTGCTATTCTGACTGAGCCTTGACTTTAGCCAATGAGGGAAGAAAGGGGCTGGGGTGGTGTTTTGGACAAGTAAAGCTATTTCGTAGTCTGAGCATTTGAAAACCCAAGAGACAGTTATCCTGTTTGTGTCTGGAGACCTCGCCTTTCAGGCAAAGACTCTCTACCCTTTATCTTATCCCACATCAGCGGTCAGCATGAAGAATGGTTGCTACAGGGTTTTTCATACTCCAAATTTGCTAGAATCCATATCAGATCACATAGCTGAGAAAGACCCTTGGTTTATTTGGACATGTTGCTAGTGATATCTCCAACATAGCATTGAATCCTTTACTTCTTTTATCTTAGGGGTAAAGAAGAGACATAATTTGTTTCTTATTGTAGATTCATTTTTTTAGCCCACTATAATCCATCTCTTTTTGTCCCTCCAGGTGTCTAGGACAAAATTCATAATAAACAGCGTGTTAGTCTGTTTCTGTTGCTTATAACAAAATACATGGAACTGGGGAACTTATAAGAAAAAGAAATTTATTGCTTACAGTTTCAGAGGCTGGAAGTCTAAAGTCCAGGGAACGTATCTGGCGAAGGCTTTCTTTGGTGGTGGCTTCAGTGACAACAGGGAATTAAATTGTGAGAATGGTGGTGCAGAGAGAGACCAACCTTGTCATTCACTCTCCTTTTAAAGCCTTTCAATCCACACCCCTGACCACCATTATTAATCCATTCACTACTGCACGGTCCTACAATCCAATCACCTCTTCAAGGCCCCACCTTTCAGTTACCATAATAGGATTTCCCACCCTCTTAACAGTCACAGTGAGGGACCAAGTTTCTAATATGTAAAACTTGGGTGACACAATTCAAGCTTCAGTGAGTTTGGGGATGGGGGGGGACATTCAGTCCACTACAAACAATTACTTGTATAGAACAAGAAGTGTTAGTTTTTCCAAAATAACCAAAGGATGTGTTTTAACCTTGGTCTTGATATAGAAAGCTAAAATACATTTTTGGTTGTTGGTATCCACTTATAGTTAAATAAAGTATAGAGTCAGGTTAGGATTTTTTATTTTTTGCTTTGGAGCTTTTGTCCTACTCTTTCTCCTTGAGTAGATAATCAGATGTAATTTGAAAATGTATTTTGGGCAGGGGGATACTAACCGATCTTTGATCAATCTTCCAGAACCTGCAGCTGGCGTGCTTCCGAGCTGCTGTGGATGGCCCTGGCTCTCTTCACTGCCCTCCTGAGTAGGATGTCACTGAGATCCCTCAAATGGAGCCTCCTGCTGCTGTCGCTCCTGAGTTTCCTTGTGATGTGGTACCTCAGCCTCCCCCAGTACAATGTGATCGAGCGTGTAAACTGGATGTACTTCTACGAGTATGAGCCAGTTTACAGACAACAGTTCCACTTCACGCTTCGAGAGCATTCCAACTGCTCTCATCAAAACCCATTTCTGGTCATCCTGGTGACCTCGCACCCCTCAGATGTGAAAGCCAGACAGGCCATTAGAGTTACTTGGGGTGAAAAAAAGTCTTGGTGGGGATATGAGGTTCTTACATTTTTCTTATTAGGCCAGCAGGCTGAAAGGGAAGACAAAATGCTAGCTTTGTCCTTAGAGGATGAGCACCTTCTTTATGGCGACATAATACGACAAGATTTTTTAGACACGTATAATAACCTGACCTTGAAAACCATTATGGCATTTAGGTGGGTAACCGAGTTTTGCCCCAATGCCAAGTACGTCATGAAGACAGACACTGATGTTTTCATCAATACTGGCAATTTAGTGAAGTATCTTTTAAACTTAAACCACTCAGAGAAATTTTTCACAGGTTATCCTCTAATTGATAATTATTCCTATAGAGGATTTTACCAAAAAACCCATATTTCATACCAGGAGTATCCTTTCAAGGTGTTCCCCCCCTACTGCAGTGGGTTGGGCTATATAATGTCCAGAGATTTGGTGCCAAGGATCTATGAAATGATGGGTCACGTAAAACCCATCAAGTTTGAAGATGTTTATGTTGGGATCTGTTTGAATTTATTAAAAGTGGACATTCATATTCCAGAAGACACAAATCTTTTCTTTTTATATAGAATTCATTTGGATGTCTGTCAGCTAAGACGTGTGATTGCAGCCCATGGTTTTTCTTCCAAAGAAATCATCACATTTTGGCAGGTTATGCTAAGGAACACAACGTGCCATTATTAACTTCACATTCTACCCAAAGCCTAGAGAAGGACATGATACGCTGAGGAAAGTGTTAGAGTGTTAGGAAAGCTCACGGGAAGGTCAGCGTGCTGGCTTGCACTGAACTGAAACTCACGAGAAACCCATAGACTGGAGGCTGGAGGCTTGCACTTGTGATTTATTTTGACAAAAATCAAGTCAGGCCCTTTAAACGTGGTATTCAGAGGAATTAAATATCTTATAAAGGAATTGGAGGTTTTTGCTAATAAAATTAATAGGACCAAACAATTTGAACATGTCATCCTGTAGACAGAATTTCTTAAAAGGGTTTCACTGAATTATAAGCTCATTAGTTCATAACAGCAAGACAGTGTGGAGTTTTATTTATTGAACAATCTAGTTATTTAATGGTTTTGTGTATATCTTACATGGATTACCAGTTTTAAAAAATATATAGTTCTGTGTGAAAAACAACTTTACTGAAGTTATACCGAACAAAATTTCATCTGTTTTTGGTCATTCAAAAGGTACTTCAGGATGTTGCAGTATTGTAGAGTTATCAGTTATTATTTAATGTTACTTCAGACTTTCTGGGTGTTTAAATGTTATGGTGGTTTTGATACTGTATAAATAGAATAGTGAATCACCCTATACATTGGAACTCTTTTCCAGTTACTTCACCGTTCAGTTTATTATTGATAGCCACATTAATGTTAAAGTCATAGACGGTTATTGCATATCAGTAATCTCTTGGACTTTGTTAGATATTTTACTGTAGTACTGTAGAGAAAAGTTGAAGTAAGAAAATCTGAACTGTTTTGCTTTTAAAAATACAGTCCCCAGTGTTTTTAAATGTCACTTCATCTGTCTCTTTTTCCACCTGGAAATTAGGAATAATATAGAATGCCAGGCAGTATTTTTTTTTTTTTTTTTGAAAGGACTCTGAAGGCAAAAAAGAAGGGCCAGAATACTAGGAAAAGAGTGTCATATTCCAGTATTTGAGTTGGAAAGGGAAGACTGAAGACCCAAGTTGCATTACTAATCTGCCTCCTGTGTTTCCTCATTAGCAGTTTGTGAATAAAGAGGAAAAAAAGAAAAAGCTGCTGCTGTTGTCATTAGTTTCTCATCAAGATGAAAGCCCTGATGTGTAGTCTAAAGTCAGATCTGATGTAAATCTCATGTGCCTTCATAAAAGCACATTTCGTCGTAGAAGGGATGGTGTGTTTTTGTTGGACCTGCTACTAGTAGGTCAAAGAGGAGCAGTCTGCCCTCGTGCTCCTGGGATTATGCAATTTCCTATTAGAGTTGATATGGGACAGGTGATTCCTTTTTTCTGAATTACATGTTGGCAAAAGAGCAAATCCTTTGGCAGGAAATAAGAACTTGAGAGTATGTAGTCAGATCTTATAGTATTCAGATATTTATAATTCTCCTATACAAAAAGCCTAACTTCAATTAAACTACTGTCATGTACGGTTCTCTATCACAAGGCTATTTCCATTTCCCCAGGCTCAGACCTGATCCGATTACAATAAAATCAATTACATGAAATATTCTATGGGATCAATCTGTGCCCTTGCTAATCCTCATCCATATGGGAGTCACTTTAAGACAGATGATGGTGGTTATTTTCTGGCATGATTCGATTTGAAACATTTTGCAGGAGATTATATTGATGTTTGGGAAACTAACTCAAAGAACTGTTGGAACTTTTAAAATAAAAAATTTTCCTTCACTTTGGGAAAAGAAAAAAAAAAAAACCCCAAAAGTAAAATGTGAATAATTGCCAAATTTCAGAAAATTGCTCCTTATGAACTAAAGATTGGTGCCTAAAAGATCCTTAAAAAGTTTAATGATTATGGAAAACATTGAGGTTGGGTCATTATATTTTTTGTTTTTAATTATATGTTTCTTAATAATCTTAAGCTTTCAGGTAGTAAATATTAGTCAGCTGTATTACAAAAATGGTGACCTCTGGTGTTTAACCAGATCAACAGCTTTTTAAATTTTAACACAGATAACAAAGTGTAATGCTAGAGCTTAGGCTGGCTCTGTCCTGTCTGCCACTGCCCTGCCGTCCCCGTGGTCTTACGTGCTCTCCGCCTCACTCATTTACTTTGCTTGTTCGGAAGCGTTGTTTGTAGCCCTAGCACGTGCTTTTGCCAGATTATGCTGATGTGACTCATAAGTCTCAGCGGTTGACAACAACTATGTTTTCTTTCCATGCACATCACATGCCAGCAGTTGGCCGCTCCATGTGTCTTCTCACCCTGGGACCCAGGCTGGCGAGCAGCCCCTGTCCGGAACATGTCCTTCTTGTAGAGGGAAGTTGAGAAAGAGCAGGTGAAACACGGTGGCATATACTTGTACATCCACTGGCCGGAACAGATCCCTTGCCAAGCCCGGCATCAGTGGGGTGGAGAAGGGAGGTGTCTTACTCCACAGGAAGTAACTGCAAGTCGTGTTGCAGCTCGCAGGGTCATATGGTTCTCCGCAGAGTGGGGAGTGAAGAGTTGGGTGAGGTACTGTCATCTGCCAAACCTGCTGTGTGAACGGGAGACGGGCTCTGGGGCTGCAGTTCTGAGGCTGGTCCCGTGGTTCGGCTTTTCTGGCCCACTTGGAATTGGTGTTGGGTTTTTTGGCCCTTCCCTGAGCGGGCTGTGTTTCCACCCTCCTCAGTCTTTCCTCGGCTGTACCCTCCTGCCATCAGCGTGTTCCCATCACCTCTCCCGGTGCAAAGTAGCCAGAGCTGAGCTATTTATAACAAGTGTTTCTGATGCCCGGGATAATGCCCTTTCTCTTGGGGTCTGGTAGACAGTTGTGCAGGATGGAGAGAAGGGGGCGGGGAGTAGGAAGGGGCTGGATATGGGAAGTGTGGCATGCCCATCCTGCCATCATCAGGTCTTACATCCTTTGGTCCACTAGGAATTAACCCCTGTTATGTTAAACCAACTCCACTGGATTTCGAGTGAGCCGAAGACCGACTCTCACTGGGACCCTTTCCCACTCCCCGTCAGCTCCCCAGTGGGCCCGACCTTCAAGGAGTTCATCAAAATAGGTGGCTTATGCTGATGGGACGTGGTGGTAGGAGATGGAAGCCCAGGGGCAATTTGGGTGATGGGGCAGTACCTTGACAGAATTTGTGCCCAAGCCATCTCCTGGGTCTCCTGAGGACAAAGAAGGGTCCGACAAGGATGGATATCTTCACCCTGTATTTAACGTGAAAGAGGAAGGAACAAACCTGCACTTGGATAGTCTTTGAGTCTTGGGTGTGGGCAACACAGCTGGGGATAGTGAATCATAGATTAGAGCTGAGAGAGACCTTAGAAGTCATCTCTCCCCTGCTCTCCAGCCATCTCTGTGACAGCGGAGAGGTTAAAGGGCTTTATGCACAATTTGCAATATTCCAAAGGCTGAGTAGAGTCTGTACATTTACCGAAGCAAGGCCCAGGCTAAAGAAAATATCTGTCTGTATTGGCTAGAATTTAATCACTTGATGCAGTAGCCATGGTCAGCTTATGCTCAGTGAAAGCTTGATTGTGGGTTATTTTTTGTCTGATTAATAAAAATGTTGAAACTCCATTGTAGTAAAGAGCAGAATCATGGACGGTGGTTATTGAGGAGGGAGGAGTAGAAGGGATCTTTGCCAAGAAAAGGCCTGGGAACTCCTGTTCTTTTTTGATATGAGGGCACTGAGGATCCGTGAGGTCATGGAACTTGTCCAAGGTCATTGTCAAGCTAGGACGAGAATGTTCCGGGTCCAGCCCCACTGCTCTGAGTCAGGGTGCCCCAAAGTTAGTTTGGAGCTCCTCAGGAGGAACTCCCTTGCTCAGAGGAATTGCAGAAACTTCCACGAGGGACTTCCCTGACTCAGGGAAGAGAGGAACTTAAAGGTGCTGGGCTGCACTCTCCAAAGGATTTGAGGCAAGCTGTGGCCACCAGACGTCTTTGGGGAAGTCAAGGGACAAATTGCAGTGAAAGACGGCAGTGGGCAACAGTGAGTCAAGCACGGGGGAGTGGCTGTAGAGGACAGTGCTGCCCCTGGCACTAGGTTCCCTGCATGGCAAGTTCCTGTGGCCAGGCCACAGCAGAGCACTGGGGTCTCGATGACATCACCCAGAGCTTGCTGCACATGCATCTCAGAACGAAGGTGTGTCCTCGGTCCATATGATGAGGGTGGCTGCTTGTGGAAGTGGCATGGCCTGTGCAGGAGGCGTGGGTGTAGAGTCCAGGTTTCTGGAAGGGACAAGAGCCAAGACTAGTGATACAGCTCCAAAGAGGAGCCAGGGTCTTTGTGCCACAGACTTGCACTTGTTTCCTACAGTTTCTATGAAAAGGTATCAATTACCCAGGAGAAAAGAATACAGTAAAGTGACTGATTATTGCAACCCTCAAGCCACCTGCAGTAGGGAATATATGTATGTGCCATTTCAGACCCCAACGCCATAAAAACTAAAATGGGCTCTCCTGTTTTTAGCTTCAGGATGCCCAAGCCAGGCTGTTCGGTGTGAATCAAGGTTTCTCTGATGACTAGCTCCATGACCTTTGGCAATGTCATTTTACCTTTTTTGTATCTCAGTTTCTTTGACCTACAAAAAAAAAGAGGAAAATAACCTGCCTCAGAGGCTTGTTTACACATCAAATGCTATATAACTATTAGTCTTTATTATTTTTGTTATGGGTGAAAAACTGGATATGGACTTCTAAAGTAGTATTTCAAAATTTTTCACGGAGCGCCCAGACGTTGTGCTGGTTAGAGAAGTCATTTTAAGGCAATTTGCTGCTGTCTCATAAGCAGGCTGAGGGTCCTGGGGCCCCAAAGGGTCTAACTCTTGTCACCCACCTCCCCTGCACGTCACCACCGCCCAAGCTCAATATGGATGCAGCTTGACCTCCATGCCCTTTCACAGCTCTTTTGCCTCCTCTGTCACTGTCGCTACTACTGTGTCGGTCTGAAGTCAACATTTAGGGCTGGGGCAGAGGTCACAAAGGCAGGAGGGGCAGAACGTCTTTGTGCCTCTGCTGAACAGGCCCCGCCAGCTCAGAGGTGATTCAGGCTGACTCAGAAGTTTCTTCTCTGGCATCTTTGAGTGATAACTGACCTGTCCCCGTCCTGGATGAGGCCACCAGGCCCTGAGAAGAGAGTCCAGTTAGAAGGTGTGCCTTTCCATCTCCAGCCGCAGTGCTCCAGCCCCTGGGTAGCTGCTAGTTCCAGGGTGGGGGAATCCTGGATTTATGACCAAAGAGATCTCTGGCTCAATCCCATTTCTTCCCTTCCCCACAGTGCAGGGAGGCTCCCACCCCGCCAGGTGAGGAAAGACTGTCCGAGCTCTCGGTGGGTGGCTTCAGCCTCAGAGCCAGCAGTCAGGCATCGCGTGCGGGAGGGGGAAGTTCTCCAGCAAAATGGCAAGTCAGAGAGCGGGTGCCTGGGGAAGGGAAGAGAACTACAGCCAGGTGCATGACCAACCCTAAGGTGAGGCTTTCCTCCACTGAGCATGGGGTGTAAGTTGTTAGGTGTTTCTGGAAGGCAGTTTGGCAGTTTGCCTTTCCAATATGCATACTCTGCCTTCGAAATTCTGCTAGGAATCCTTCCTAAGGAACTGATCGAGAGAGAAACACACTCAGCTCAGTTTCTTCCGCTAGACTCCCACAACACGCTTCCGACAACAGCTGGGTGCGGATTTTCCCTGCACGCCAGCAAGCCAGCGAGCAGTTCTGCAGGGACACCAGCTGGGTGTCCTCCAATTTCATTTCGATGCCGTCTTCCTGGAGGGAGTGTCAGATCCCGCAGATCAGGGGCTCGGTACCACAAGACTGAGCCCACTTCAGGCACCGTCACAAGTCTGACCTCTGGAACTTCTGACCCACCAGCTTCAAGTTGGGCTTCCCACGATCCCTCCCCGCTTTCTTGATGCAATTAATTTGCTTAAATGGCACACAGAACTCAGGAAAATACTTACTTTTACCAGTTTATTACAAAGGATATGTTAAAGGATACAAATAAA
Organism: Cynocephalus volans; assembly: GCF_027409185.1. Taxonomy (NCBI): domain Eukaryota; kingdom Metazoa; phylum Chordata; class Mammalia; order Dermoptera; family Cynocephalidae; genus Cynocephalus; species Cynocephalus volans. The sequence continues at coordinate 86,581,834 of NC_084460.1, read as the reverse complement.
CAGCCAGATGAGTAATTTTCAGAATCTTTCATTTAGCCTTTTCTGTTTTCTTCTTGCCTTTCTGGCCACGTGGGAGGCAGGATAGAGGCCGCTGCTTACATTTTCCCCAGAAAGAAGCCTATTCGAGGCATCTCCCAGATAAAAAGAAACTGACTTCCCTAAAGATAAATTTTGCCATTCTCTTAAAAGGTTGCAGCAGCTGCAGCGACCGTCCTAAATGCGTCTTTCCCCTGCTGGCCACACATGCAGAAACTACAGAAACAGGCAGGGGGAACATACCAAAATGTTAACAAGAATTGCCTCAAGGGCTTTTTTCTATTTTTAAAGTACCCCTTATTCCTTCTCAATAATGAGGATAAATTAGTTTTATAACAAATATTTTAATAAATGTATTAGCACATTTAGGTAAAGGTAAAAAGTGGGGTCAGAAACTGTCATAGGGAAGGTAGGGGGCAGGTTCAATGGTGTGTTTGCCACCAGGCTACCAGCCCTGGGTGCCCACCCCCCGCTGTCTTCTGTGCAGGCGGGGGCCGCCTCCCACCAGTTTCTATCAGCCTTTCTTGCTCCTCACGTTGGCATGTGCACCAGTCCTAGCCAGTGGGACCACAGGGATGCCTGCTGGTGGGCTTCTAGGAGTGTTCCTCCCTAATTTCTTTGGCCAGATGTTGTGTCTACAGTACTGGGATCTGCAGCAACCATGTGGATCCCGTGAGGAGAGCCACGTAAAGGCCAGGGCAGTGGCTGAGGTGGTGGGCCTAGTCCTGATGACAGAGATGAGCCACCAAACCAACCACTGAACACACTTCTAGACCCTGTGCATATGAAGAAACCACTGAGTGAACCAGCTGAGGGGAGCCTAACTGTAGGGACGGAAGGAACAGTTTTCCTTTCTGTGAGGGGCTGGGACCACGGTAAGTGGGCAGTTGAGAAGAGATAAGTCAAACCTAGTTTCCTGCAGGGCAAAGAGAAAGCAGCCAATTCATGCCCCGGGAGCTCCGAGGCCCTAGGTGAGACACCCCCGGAGAGTGGAGCCAGCCTGTGCGAGCTCTGAAGATGGAGGAAATACCAAATGCCATCTCTCACTTGCTGCTCTGCAAGTGACTGCCTCCATGTCAGGCAGCCAGGATCTGCAGTCCCATCGCTGGGAGCAGAGAGAGAGGAACATAAGGCCGTGGGTGGTGGCCCTGAAGAGTCTGCACATCTCTCGCCAGTGAAGGCATCACCAGGGCTTCTCATCTGGGACGAGACACAAGACCAGGGTCACATTTGTTTTCCTTTCCCTGTTTACTCACTGAATATCACCAGGAGAGATTTACTTTATGAACTTGGCACAAAGTAGTTTGGGGGCCTGATTGTAACATTGTTTGGGGCCTGGTCATAACGATGCCCTCTCCATAAATAACAACCTGGGAGATCTCCGGCTTCTGGTAAAATCTGGTAAATGAAATTACTAGTGGTTTGGACACAGGTCTCGCAGTTTTTCTCTTCCTCAAGGTTGCTGTAATTAATTTATTCAAAATAAAGTTTCTCAATGTTTCAGGTCAAGAACAGTTGAAAATCTGTAAATAGAGGTTAATTCGGTGTTCAAAGCTCAAGTGATCATCAATTCTATCTTGTAAAAGTTGTCAGAATCAAAATGGAGTCCCATGTGTTAAAATCCCTGACAAACAGAGCCAGTGAAGACCATGGAGAGGGGAGCTCTCATGCACTAATGCCTGGTAACAAGAACTATCACAAAGGCTCTGAAAAACCACAGCCTTGCAGAGACGCCATCGCAACCTTACACAAAAAATACTTCTGCAAGGACATCTGCCCAGTGACCGCCAGTCCAGCCTGTTTGGCATCACCCTTGTGATTGATCCTTGTAGCCAAGGATAACTATCCCCCAAACAATTATGTAATTCTACATCATCTTTCTTAAAAACTCTGTCTTTCTTTACCTCCCTGAACATACACATAGTCTACTATGGCACACGTATTCCCATTGTAATATTCAATTTCCAGGTGAACTCATTATTCTTTTAGAAAGTCTCTCTCTGTTTATTTAGGTTGATGATATCATAACTCAATGAATAGTAAGATTAGAAGAGAAATTTAACTCCACTTTTCTTATTGAACCTCTTCTCATATGTACCTTTAAAGATTTTTGCACATTGTTTTTCTCTCTCTTTGAGTGAACCTTAACATATAAACAAATCAAATTTTTGAAAAAGCATTTTATATGTAGAAATAAATTTTTATATTTCTTAGCCTTAAATTTGAAAGGAGGTAGAGTGGGTAATTTTTGTTTTGCCTGCTGAACAACCTCCTTTTACAGAAAATTCTACTTCTGAGAACTGTCTCATTCACTAACTCCATCTATGTTGTTAGTTCAAGTCAACATGTTAGTACAATATGGCCCAAACTATGAGAACTTTCCTACCCCAAGATCCTGGAATGCTGGAGACAGTCCACCGGTCTAGTTGACACTAACTGGGAAATCACAGTCCAGCTCAAAGAATTTAAAATTAGGGCTAAGCAACTCAACTAAGTCTGGACATACTCTGAAACTAAGGAGATAAAATCTGAGGAAATTTTGGTGTTAGCTATTTTGAAAAAAATAGACTTTTTTTTAAAGAGCAGTTTTAGGTTCACAGAAAAACTGAGCAGGAGGTACAGATTTCCCGTGTACAGTTGTCCCCCCTTATCCTTGGGGGATACGTTCCAAGATCCTCAGTGGATGCCTGAAACTGCGAATGGTACTGAACGCTACAGATACTGTTTTTTTCTATACATACATACCTGTGATAAAGATAAATTTATAAATTAGGCCCAGTAGGAGATTAACAACAATAACTAATAATAGAATAGAACAACTATAACAATATACCATAATAAAAGTTATGTGAATGTGGTCTCTCTCTCTCAAAATATCTTACTGTGTTGTCCTCACCTATTTTCAAACCCCTGTCGACTGCAGGTAACAAACTGGAGGGTGAAACTACGGATAGGGAGACTACTGCACCCCTTCCCCACATAGGCAAACCCTCCCCCACTATCAACATCTCACACCAGAGTGGCGCATTTATTACACTCCCTGAACCTGCACTGACACATCATTATCACTTAATGTCCACAGTTTACATAGGTCTCTTGTTGAACTCTCAGTGGGGGCTGAGACTGCAATCCCTGGGAAAAGGTTCTGAGCTGAGTCTAGGGCTCATGGATGGGCAGCAGCACTTAACAGAAACAGAGAAAATGCCCACATTCAAATAGGGCCAGTTCTCTTCTCCAGTGCTGGCCTAGGGCCAGCCAGTGGGTCTGAGGCTCTGTGTACTTCTCCTCCACTCAGACCTCACAGGAGACAGCAAGGACTCCGTGGATGCAAGCCCTATACTGGTCGCCCACCCAGGAAGGCCAGGTATGGGCCAGGAGGATAAAGGTGGGGCTGATTCTACATCTGGAGTTGCAAAGCCTAGGTGGGGAACCCAGACTCTCTAGGGGGTTTATGGTTCCAAACTGCAAGTGAAGCCAAGGGCTCCCCAACTTCTGTCCCGTGTCTTGCACACCAGCCTTCTCCACCCTGTCTGTGTTAGTCCGTTTCTGTTGCTTATAACAAAATACTTGGAACTGGGTGATTTAAAGAAAAGAAATTTATTACTTATAGTTTCTGAGACTGGGAAGGCCAAAGTCCAGGGAATACATCTGGTGAGGGTCTTGGTGGTGGTGACAGTGACCCAGAGGTCTCACATGGCAGAAAATGGCGCAGCAGAGAGAGACTAACCTCTCATGTGCTTAAGCCCTCAGCACCACGCCCCTGACCACCATTATTAATCCAGTCACTATGGCATGGTCCTACAATCTAATCACCTTCAAGGTCCCACCTTTCAATTAGCATAATAGGATTTCCCACCTTCAACAGTTACAGTGGGGATTAAGCTTCTAATATATGAACTTTGGGGACACAATTCAGTAAATTCACAATACCACCCTTATTTCTCAGGCACCCTAGAGCCTTGCCTGGCCTACCTGCCTTTGCCTAAGCTGTTTCCTTTGCCTGGAATGTATTTTGCTTTTTCTGGATCTCCTTTCCTCATCTAAAAAGATGAGTAGTAATGTTCATTTTCTACTCAAAGTCAGGTGATCATTTAAAGGCACGGGGCCGTCAGCCTGGAGAAGAGGAAGCCTGCGGCAGAGAAGCAGTCTCGGCAGAGTGACAGTGGACGAGGCAGCAGCAGCAGCGGTGGAGGGACAGGCAGGGAAAGAGACGTTAGCAAAAGATCAGAGAAAGCAGACAGAGCAGGCTGCTTTGGGAAACAGTGAATTCCCAGTCCTAGAGGAGGCTACAGGAGCTGGAAAGTCCTTTGGTAAAGAAGCTAAGGAGTTGAGAATCAAGCAGGGTTTGGACTCAGAAAGCCTGTCTCTGAGAGGAATGCTAGCATCAGTTTTGGAGTTTTACAGATGTGAGTTCAAATCCTAGCTCCACCTTTTCCTAGCAGAGTTACCTTTGTCCTCTCTGCACCTCACTTTCCTTACAAGAGGCAGGGAAGTGATAGTAAGTGTCTGCCTTGCGGTGCTTTTATGAGGCTTCATTGAAGTGGTGGATGTAAAGGAACCAGCAGGCAGTAGTTGCTCAGAAATTCAGAAATGTCATGAAATCAGCATTTGGTTCTAAAGGATGGATGGAAACAGCAGAGGGCACAAGTGGACATTGCTGCTGCCCCAGGCCAGAATCTGGAAAGGCCACCAAGAGTCAGGAAGACAGAGAGGTTGGAAGAAGGTAGCATATTCTAAGCAGAGGAACAAGGGAAAAAATGAATTGGTTATGCGTGTATTAATTTTTTTTTAACTTTCTCATTCTGTTCCATTGCTCTAAGTCCATCTCTACATCAGTGCCTTATCATTTTAATTCTTTTGGCTTTAGAGTAGATCTTAAGATCAGGCAATGTAGGTTCTCCAAGTTTGTTCTTCTACAAAATTGTTTTGGATATTACAGGTCCATGAAAAGTTTGGAATCAGCTTGTCGATTTCTATAAAAGAGTCTTCTAGGCTTTTGATTGGGATTGCATTAAATGTAAAACTGGGGGTTTGGGGTGGGAGGATATTTTAACAATATTGACTTTTCCAATTTATGAATGCTGTCTCTATTTATTAAGATCTTTAATTTCTTTCAGCAATATTCTGTAGTTTTCAGTGTAGCTGTCTTGCACATTTTCCATTACATTTCTTCCTAAGTATTTTACATTTTTTGATGCTATTGTAAATGGTATCTTTTAAATTGAGGTACAATTAACATACAATAAAATGCACAGAACTTATGTGCTCAGTTCAGTGAGCTTAGACAGCTTTATACATATGTGTAAACACCACCTAAAACAAAATATTGAATATTTCCATCATCCCAGAAAGTTTCTGAATGCTGCTTTTCCAATCAATCCCTAGCCTATTTCCACCCCACCACAGAGTAACCACTTCCCGATCTCTGTCACCTATAGATTGAGTTTTGCCTGTTTGGGATTTCATGTAAATGGATTCATGAAGTATATATTATTCTGAGTCCTGCTTCTTTGACCTAACATAATGTACTTGAGGTTAATCCATGTTGTTTGGTGTATCAGAATTTTATTCTTTTAATGCTGAGTATTATTCCATTACATGAGTAAACAATAATTTATTTATCCTTTGGGTTGTTTCCATTTGGGGGCTATTATACATAACACTGCTATAAAGATCTTTGTACAAGTTGTTTTGTGGATTTATATTTTCCTTTTTCTTGTGAAAAAACCTAGGAATGGAATTTCTGGGCCATAGGATAGATGTGTGTTTAACTTTATTACAAAGTGTCAAACAGTTCTCGAAGGTGTTTGTAGCATTATACTTTGCTACAAATTTTTTCTTTTATGGTTTGTGCTTTTTGTGCCCTGCCCAGGAAATCTTTACCTACCCCAGGGTCAGGAAATTTTTCTCCTATATTTTGTTCTAGAAGCTTTTTGGTTTTACGTTTTACATTTTAGGTCTATGATCCATCTCAAATTTAAATTTTTATTCAGATTGAGAAAAAGTTCAAAGTTTATTTTTTTCATACAAATATCCAGTTGTCCCAGGAACACTTAAAAGACTTTCCAGACTGGGGAGTGTTTAGTCCATTTATGTCTAATGGAAGCACCAATGTGACTGAGTTTAAGTGTGCCATCCTGTCACCTACTTTCCATTTTGACCTTTGTGGCTCTTTGCTGCCTTCTTTTGGGTTAACTATTCATTAGCATTCCACTTAATTTCCTCTCTTGCCTTCTGTTATATTTCCTTTAAATAATTTTTTAAAATTGATTGCTTTAGGGCAGGGTTTCTCAACCTTGGCACTATTAACATTTTGGGCCAGATGATTCTTAGTATGGTGCCTTCTTTGTATTTAGCTTCCTTGTGTTGGCTGATCTTCCTGGTTCTGTATGTTAATTTTTTAATGAAATTTGGGAAATGTGTAGCCATTATTTATTTAAATATTTTTCTACTATATTCTTACTCTTGTCTCTTCCTGGCATTTGAATAACATGTATCTTATATACGTGTCCTACATGTCCCTGAAATTGTCTATTAATTTTCCTTCAATCTTTTTTCTCGTCTTTTCTTTAGAGTGGGTAATTTGCATTGATCAAGTTCACTGACTCCTTCTTTTGCCATCTCAAGCCTATCCAGTGAATTTTTTATTTCAGTTATTTACTTTCATGTTCCAGAATTTTCACTTTTAATTTTCCATTTCTTTGCTGAGATTCCTTATCTAGTTGCTCATTAAGACCATAGTTGCCTTTAACTCTGAACATATTTATTGTAGCTACTTTAAAGTCTGCAGAGTTTAATATCTAGACCTCTTAGGGTTGATTGCTATTGACTGCTGCTGCCTCTTGACTGCCGGTCTCATTTTTTGTTTCTTTACATGTCTGGTAATTTCTTGATTGCATATTGTCCTCAACAATGGGAGTGACATGTTGCAGATATGCAAATATTCTAGATTCTATTACATTCCTCTGAAGAATCTTGATTTTTGTTTTAGGAAGCAGTCTAGTTAGCTGATCATCTTGATGTTGGGGATTTTTCACAGGAGAGGTTATGGATTCTTTAAGCCAGTCTATGGAAGCCCAAGGAGTTCCCCAAGCTCTTCTAAATTGTTGGAACTCCACTTCCCAATTCTGTCTCCCCTGTGGATCTTGCCAGCACTGGTTTTAGGCTCAAATAGTGTAGCTCTGAAGTAGGCCTTAATCTAGAGAGTGGTCCTTACTCCTAAGGCACAGCCTTTCCAAGTATCTCAGCTGGATGTCTAGGTTGTTAACAATGTGCCAATGAGGTCTCTCCACTCTGCTTGGGCCAGAACTTGATATTCCCCGGAAATACTCATCCTCTGGTACTTCTGTTCTGCTCTCAATCCCATAGTGGCACCTTTCTGTTAAGCCTTGGGTAGTTTCGCCCTGAGCACATGCAGTAAAGCCCTGAGGTAAGAACTCATGAGGGACCCATACGTGGACTTCTGAAGCTCCCCTCAGATTCTAGCTGCTTCACTTGCCCCAAACTTTGATTCTTGTATCCTCAGTTCAGTCCATCTCTGCTTGGACTCCAACTTGCTGTGCCACAATCAGAAAACTGTCCCTGCACAGAGAGCTGAGGTGACTGTGGGACAACTTGTGATCTACTCCCTCAAGGATTGCTGTCTTACACTGCCTGTTGTCCCATGCCTGAAAACAGTTGCCTAATGTATTTTGTCCAGTTTTGTAGTTGTTTACAGTAGTCACTCTAGCACAATACCAGTTAATCCATTATAGTTGGAAAAGGAAGACCTTTAGACTCCTTGACAGTTTTTGAGTCTTTGGTGTGAATTGTTCCTGAGGCCCCACTTAAATACTTATTGCCCATGGATTCCATGAGGCACCACTAAAATTCTTACATTAAAGTGCTCTTTCTGCTTAAGCTACCAGGATCTAATGCTGTTACCTCAAAAAACCAGGTAAAATGTCACTACCACAATTCTGAAGTAAAATAAAGGAAGGGAGGGACCAAGAGAGGGAGGAAAGAGAGAGAGGGGGAATACAAATAACCTGTCACTATCAGTGAAGTGAGGTGTAAAGCTGTAATTCCTACTTCTTTGGATCTGTGGCTGGTGTTGGAAAAATTCTGAAATCTCTAATTGCACTTCTCATGTTAGAGATTTTATACCTGGAAGGAGGAGGAAGACCAGAATTTGTGGGATGGTTTCCACTCTATCAAATATATTTCTAATGAGGAAAAAACACACAAAAAACAAAAAAAACCCAAGGCCCCATTTTCCTGCTTTATTATACCTAATTCCAAATTCAGCCATCTGGTGATTGACTTTTATTGATCCTCATCAAGATCCCAGGCCCTGTTCACACTTGAGCATTTCATCTTCAGAATACCTAAAAACAGGATTACACGCGTGCACGTGTGTGTGTGTATACTGCTATTTCACTGTCTCCAAATTCCAGTGTTCCTTTCTGCATCTTGTGAAAACCCTTGCAAATGAATATTCCATTCTGAACACTTTTCTCAGAGGTGTGTCATGCCATGTTGCTGGAATCCATGTGTACGTATAGTTAATCTAACCCTTGCCACTTAATACTAATTGCAGTATATAAACTTCGTTGATGTGTTATCATAAGGCTGGGTAACATTTGTATTTTGTTAACAATAAACATTTTTTTGTTTCATACATTTATAGATGTTTTTAAAAATTACCTGTTTTGAAATAATTCTTATTCCAAATGAGAGCACTGAAGTCTCAATACCTCCTCTCTCTTGGCTCTGTTATGCTTTGGTCTTATCCTCTGCCCATGAGTTGATTCTCTGCTTTCAACATGGAACCCCAACTCAACAGTGACCCCAACTTGAAAACATAGAGAATTATAAAATTCCAGAACAGATGTCAGAAGGGAAAATGAGTTTAACCAAAAGAGAATAGCAGCAGTCTCATGTGTAAAGTCTAATAACTTTTATGTGTCTATTTTTGCTTTAATCTTGTCAAGGATGAATTTTTAGCTGTTCATTTTGAATACAACACAGAATTGGTGATTGCATGAACACAGTAGTCTCTACAAAGCTAACTCTACCATAGCACACACATCAAAGGCCCTGAATGACATTCCTGTATTGTGAGTGACTGTGTGCTGCCATGTACTGTGAGCTCTACTACAGGTAATGCCCACACCAAACGGACATTGTAACTGTGTTTCAAAAGTCTCTTTGAGACAAATATAGCTGTAGTAGGTATAAAAAGCTCAAGAGAACCAAGAGTAATGAAGTTTCGACAAGGTTTGTCGTATTTATCATGGACAGTTTTTAGGGACTAACTTACCAGAAAGCCTGAATGATTTGAGCAGTCATTTCAACCTGTGATTTAATTATTAAATACAACTAGAAGATTCCTAAAAGACAATACAGCTAATAAATTATGGATTCTGGTATATATGTATAAGCAAATCCACCCCTTGTGATTTTTAAAGTAGAAATAAAATGCTGAAGGAAAAATTTTTATGATGTTGAAATGGTATCAATAAAAGCTTATACAAATCACTGTTTCAAAATTCAGCAGGGTAAGAGATCAGAACTTTTGAAACATGGTACCATTCATGAAAAACACTACTCAATTATGATTTTTTTCTTCCTTTGTTCTCTTTCTCTCCCCACTTTGTCCTTCCCTCCTTTACTTCCTTAATAACTGGGCTCCACCTATGGTTTTAATCTTACCAAATCAGAAATTGGCTTTACTTAATTTGAATCTCTTTTTATAAGTTCTCATGATTAAAAACAAAACAAAAAAACCTCACTTCTGATCACAATGAGATATTCTCCATTTCTTGCCATTCACCCTTTATTTTGTGTAGGAAAGAATTATGCTAATTCAATAGGGTTCTAATGTAATTTGGCAATAGCTAATACTACTTGGATAAAGAAGTCATTGGCATAAAAGAAAGAGATGTTTAGGGAGGATGACCAGGCAGGCAAAGAATTTAGAAAAAAGTAATGGTTTCTGAGGTTAGAAATAAAAGTCTGGTATTTAGTTTTCTTTGCCATACAGAAGATAGATGTTGCTATTCTTGTTCAAAATACAAAACTTAGATTCCATGCCTAGATTCTGGAATGTGTAAAGTAACTATGGATATCAAATTTATGATTTAAAAAAATCTGACATTTAGTCTTCTGTTCATATTTGAAGTCAAGAAATAATTGTGCTCCTAAAATATGTTAATTTTCTATATAACGGATTCGCTCATTTATATGCTAAGGAACACTGATGATAAATATTCTTGGTTCCGGGTTCTCTTTTGGGGAATAAGATTGTTACACTATATAATATCTTGGGAACAAAACCAAAATTACCACATGAAGAGATGAGATGCTCTTGTTCTTTCCTGTTCTTTTCTGGAGGGAGAGACAACCTGGCTTTGAACAGACTTGCTGAACCTTTGCACAGCTGCTGTCCCACTCAGGCGGAGGCTTCCAGTGGTGCCCTCCACTGGGACAGTCTCAGTCCCCTGTCTTGGTCCCCAGAACCTCCATGTCTCACCTCCCCACTCCATCCTTGGGAAACTAGGAAGTTAGTAACACAGTAATTATCTGACACAATATGCTTGGGTGTGGACAAGATATTCTCAGTCTCTTACCATTCACTTTCTATTAGGTGTAGGAAAGAATTACTCGAATTCTTCTCTGTCCGTACAAATCTAACACCATTGGACAAAATCATGAAAGACACCAATTTTCACCATTCAGCCAATACTGAGTGTTATAATATTTGTGAGGTCTCCCATAGGCTGTATGCCCCAAGAGGGCAGTGATGTCACCTGAGTGCTCACCACTGGGTACATTCACCTCAACAGTCACTGCCTGGCACATAGTAGGTGCTCACAAAAAAATAAAGGAAAGAATAAAATATACAAGCAGACTTATACATGTAACAAAAATAATGACTTTCTCAATGAAATGTGTTCATAAGGTAGATCAATCTATTATAAATGCAATGATGCTTATATTTTTAAAAAGCACCTCATACATATTGCCTATAGGAATTATGTATGTGAACAGAGTTTACATTGAGTTCTTTTGTAATTAAATGTTTAATTACTATTTTCCAGGCTTGTCAGAATAATAATTCTTCTGAAACCACTAAAGTTTCTTCTTTTTTTGTTTTTGTTTTCTTTTTCCTGGCTCCCCAGTGGAATGTTGGGGTATTATTAAAGAGTTCAAGGCTATGACCTAAACTGAAGTTGAGTAAGTGCTATAAATCAAAACCATTTGCTTCAGTAGTTGAAGAGTAAATTGAAAGACAATGCTGTAGGTGTCAATGTTTGAATGTGAACATGTATTTCGGATAAATTAAAAAGGGCAAACACTTTCTAGAATAGAAGCAAAAGTTATGAGTTTCCTCTCTTGTATTTATTATGCCATTTTCTGAATATATGCCTGAGATAAGAGTATAATCAAGATGATAAATACATAAAGATTGTTTGGTTGTAGTCTTGGAGCCTAAATTAGAGGAGTATTCTTGCTTAATGTCCCATGGGTCTAGCTTTTCCCTGTGCAGCAGGATTTATACGTTTTCAGTACTACACTAAGCAGTCACTGTTTGTCCTTACATATGCTAGGACAGATGGGAATTTAAAATTTACACAAAAGACTTCATTCCCTTGGGTTAGAGATGTCTAATATATCATTTCTACAGGATTAATTTTTTAAAAAAATTACATGAGCAACATGACCCTTTGTACTATGTGGTTTAGAAAGCTCTCTATGAAGTGAGAACACCATCACCCTGTAGTTTGTTTTTGTGAAATTGTCTGTTTCAAACTGAGTACTCACTGGTATCCATGTTGGCATTTGGAAAATGATCAGTCTGTTAAAATTTGCTCTCAGTTGTAGCTGTGACTCTATTTGTCCGACTTCAGTTTTATTTGGGTACTATAAAATAAAAGGTCGACTGCAGATTTAAAAATTCTAAAAGAGGTATTTCCTCTTTGAAAATGCAAAAATTCTAAGGATTCAGGGTAAGAACATGTCCAGGACTTGGAAATTGAACAGAATCTAGGACAGTAAAGGTGTTAAGGACAACAATAAATGAGACCACATCTATCCATTTTTATTGGGAAAAAATGGAATAGAGACTGTAATTTTACTAACTTCACAAGTAATGCAGAACATACACTGTATTACTTCGATGTCACTTCCTTAACTTTAGTAAGAGCACAAATGTCACAAAGCATGGTTTGTGATGTAATAAATATCATGCCTCCTTTTCTTAATTTAAAATACATCCTTTTACATTATTCTCCTTTGATTTTGCCTTTTGTATTTTCTTAAAAATGCTTTTCTTTACATTCTAACTTTGATCAGGCTGGAAATTAATTTTGCAGTTTTTTATTAAAAAGTGTTCCAAACTTTTTCTTAAATGTGACTCTGCCTGTGCCATCAGTCCTATAAAAAGGAAGCTTTAAAATGCTGTCTTCTTCATTAACACATAAGCAAAACATTAGCCAATACTCTAAAAGAGAAACATGTTTTCTGAATAGGGAGAAGTGGTAATAACTGCCTTCTGCTGATCTACGTGCAGTTGTCAGAAACAGCTATTAAATACAACCTGTATATGGTATAAGTCTGATAATCCAAATTTTCGATAACCTTTTTACATTGTTAATGTCTGGGTATCCTAAAGGTTTCTTCCCTTAATTCCTTTACTATTACTTTTACCTTTGCTTCAGCATGAACACATTTTAAATGATGGATTATCTAATTAAAATAGAAATATTTCTAGATAATGCATGATATCATATGTAACTTCAGAACTGCCTCATAGCAAAAGGTGTTGAGAGAATGTGTGACTGATACAGTCCCTCTCCTGCAGAGGCAGCGAGTGACCCAGGCAGATTTTCCTGCCCCTCCTCGACCCTCCCTCTAACCATAATCTGCCACCAGAGCCGTTACAGTAATCTGCTTGTGCTCAGAGATAGGGACGCTGGTCCTTGGAGGTTTTCAAGATTAATTTGGATTTGGCAAATGTCAGATGGGATTTTGTGGTTAAATAATGCCAGTTTATAGGATCTCTAGAATAAATGCAACCGTATCGCTAAATATAACCCATACCTTTGCTGCTTTTTGATGGAGCTTTGGACGGTGAAAATGCCTATGATGATTTGTTAAAATGAACAGTTACTACGTGCTCTCCTCAAAGTCCTTAACTTGGATTTATTAAAGTAATTGTACATACGATGGTGTGGTTATTACTAAGCACATAAAAATTATCATCATCAACCCTTGGTTTAACAGTATGCAGTTCAACAGTGGTAAAAATAACAAATAATGGACATAGCATTAACATTTGTAAGAATCAGCAGAAAAATGTACATATTAAAAAACACATTAGAAACACATACCTAATGGAAGCCTCATAGTTCAAGTGCCCCTAGCCCTTTGCAATTTGCAACTTAGCCTAAGGGATCTTACTTTGAGTTTTTTACTATTTTGGATAACATCCAAAAGGGTGGTATATTCCTAAATATTGGATGCAATTTTAAATTAATGACTTTACCCTAAATTTACTCTGTGGCATGTTTTCAACTAGATTTGCTTCGTCCATTATTTGGGGGTTATCTCTTATAGCTTCCCAACAAATCGCCCAGACTGACTATTATGGAACTATAGTCAAGCCCTACACTTTGGGCATGAGATAACTTGCCAAACTTAACTATATATATAAGAGGTGAAAAGTGGGATGACATGGAACAGAAATTTTAGAACATACAAGCTCTAATTGATTTCAAATTATTTTTTGAAATAATAAATAATTATTTGAATCTGGAGAGAACATAGTAAATAAGTGTTAATAGTTTACATTTCCATTATTACACAACAAATAGTTGATTTTAAAAATCTAGTTAAAATTTCAAAGATGAACGAAAATCTAATATGTCTTTTTTCCCTTTTCTATTGTTTTCTATATATTTTTTACTGTCACATAGTGAAGTGCAAAAGTATTTATTTTGATTCCACTTGGAAAGCAAAGATAACTGAAAAAAGGAACTGAAAGCTCTTGGGGTGAAGGTGAGAAATGCTTAGCTATGGCGAGGCTCTTGTTTATCATTCATGTAAAAGAAGGAAGATGATGTTTAGAGCTTCAAGTACAACTGTTGGACTTCTGCTATCAATATGAGCCTGCTTCCTGTGTTAGGAAATCATACTATGTATTTCCTAACACAGCTTACATTAACAAGTCAGCCTCTTATGTAAAAGGATCAGTGCTTCTAAATTGCAAATTGTACTGCTACTACTAAGAGTCATGGTGAATGAGAAAACAGCCATATTTCAATATATCAGAATTTCCCAAAGTGGGTTCTGTAGAACACGAGTTCCTTGGAATGCTGCTAAGTGTTAGTCAGAAAAGTTTTAAATTAAACTGGAAAACACTTGGCTAACTGAAATTACATATGTGTTGTATTTTCCCCTCTTCTTCAGGACATTTAAACTAGAACCTTTGATGCACTTATATGCACTAACTTTCTAAGACGGTACGTTTCCTAAAGTCATTTGACCCTGGAACCCTAAATTTAGAAGAGCATCTCTGGAACTTGTGTTCTTTGGTATACACTCTGGGGAACACTGGATTCTATTACTGCTGCAGCATGCAGCTAACTAGCTTAAAAGTTTAGATATTAATGATTTAATTCAGATGCAATTAAACAGGCCCCAGCATGGTATCTAACAGTCATGTCGTTTCTTCAGAGCTGGATCAGGAATGCTGGTGTGACATGCTAAGGCAATTCTGAGGGAATACTAAGGAAAGATCAGTCTAATGATAGGTCAAAAAAGGAAAAGTAAATTTCTGAAATCATTGGAAAATAAAGTTTTATGCAAAATATGTATTTGTATACTTTGAAATGTACAATGAAAGGTTGTCCTTTCTAAACATAAACCTTTCGTTGACACTGTTGCAAGAGAGGCAGATCTGGCAATGCCTCGGGTGCAGGGAGGGATCAGGAAAATCAGTGTGTACCTGGCAAAGGAAAAAGTGATCAGTCCCTTTGTGAATCCCACACACACTTCCAGATACTCCAGAGATCCAATCCAACAGTGTAAACAATTGCCTAGAATCATTTCAGACTGGATTGAAATGATGACACCATCACTCTCATGCAATCCTATCTGCTTACCATTTGCACGAAATGTTGAAATCACTACACTTACCTAAAATAAGACGTATTGTAAATGATCCAGCTTGCATGTATGCTCCTTCACTGTAACACTCTCTGTGTAATACTCTTAATGGCATACATAAGATTCAAGAAGCCAATACCTTAATCCACAGCAAGGTAGAGAATGTAGCCGTTGGTCCCAGTAGTGTGTGTATACACATACAGTCATGTTGGATTACAACAGCTATTTGGAGTTAGTTACCTTGGGCAAGTTGGTCACAGAAAATAAATGCAGGTCTTGAGAACTAGCTTTGGAACTTTATGTGTAAGTGTTGTTTATTCCTATGATTAAAGAATTGCAAATACAATGAATTTTTAAAAAATTTCCCTGCCCCCCAAATCCCAACCCATTTTAAGGTACAGATTGCCAGTGGAGCAGCAGCAGAGCAGTGCATTAACGAGGACCTGGGCTTGGCATCTTGCTGGGGCCTCATAAGCACATGGCTGTTCCCAGCTTCATTTTTAAAAGACTGTAAAACCATCCCAAAATTTGGCACCAGGGGGACTATTGGCAATTTGAACTCGCGCTAGCTAGGAAATCTGGGAAGCCTCAGGTGACAATTCCAAAGCTTTGGCAGTGCTGTTTAGGGAAGCTTCACATGCAAACTTCTCAAATCAATTTTCCTAATGGCCAAATTCAACCTTCCCAGGTCTCTAGAGAAGAGGAGCAGCCAGTGTGCCACAGGCACCCCAGGAGTGATGTCTACAGACCCCCAACAGCTGGAAAAGGATCAGGGAGAGAGAGCTCCAAGAGGTCATGGGGGAAGGGGACCAAGCACTCTGATTTTAGACATAACTATTAATCAAACTGCTACTATTTTGCCTAGAATTTCTATCTTTTAAAAATCTACAAGCCATAGTGAGGAGAAAAGAGGCAGAAAGGGAGTAGGAAATATACACTCTATTTGGTTAAAGTCAGAATTGTATTAATTCTATAAAGCAAAATTTAGAAGATGCCTTGTGAACCTCATAGAAAGTTCCATAGCTCGTGACTCAGAACCATCTATTAAGAAATTTGCAGGGTAAATAAACAATAACTTACTAATTTAGTAGCTTTTCTTTTACATCTTCACCGAAACATTACTATTTTCATTTTAGACAGTAAAAATGATTGTGAAATTTAAAGATGTTTTGCCCTTATTATTCTACATTTTTGTGTTAAGTTAAAAATAAAAAGGAAAGTAAGACTATGGACTGTAAAATGCTGACACTGCTTATTGCTGAACTTGAGTTAAGTGGCAGGCTGGGGCAACTCTCCAGAGTCAGAACATCCTAAATTTCAAGCAAACCCAGCCACATGGCCTGATTGTCCCATCACTGATCACAGCCAGCATTTGTTTCCACATTCCCCTCTCTCTCCATCTTCACCCCAATACACACATCCAAATGTTTAGTGTCTCTTAGGCAAATGCTTACATCTAAAATGGTGGCAGATATTTCATACTAGAACATTCTATAGCTAAAAAACAATAACCAAGTTCTAATTCTAACTGCTGGAAAATACAGTATAGAAAAGTAAGCACATCTCTTGGGAAACCATTATTAATTCTCATTGCAGTCAAAGAAAGGTAAGTGCTTGGAGGAATCGAGACAGACTGCAGTCCTTGGCAGCCACAAGGCAGTCTTTTCGTTCTTCTGAATTCTCTCCTGGAAACCGCTTTGGGAAAGCCCTACAGTGAAGGAGGGCAGAGGGGGGGTGCCGCGGACGGGTAGGAGGTGGCCAGTGATGGAGCCTGTGAGAAGCTGCAAGGACAAATCCCCACCCAGAAAGAACAAAACCAGGTGGACGCAGGAGGGGTGGGATATATCAAAAGTCTCGTTTGGCTGTTTGAGTCGCCTCAGCCAGACAAAGAGAGTGACCCAGCATTTTCTCTAAATTAACTTACAAAACACTGAGATTGAAAAACAGGACTTTGGTGACAGAAAACGGAGAGCAGCAAACCAGGCCCAAAATAACTCTGGCCGCTTATCAGTATGGGTTCATTTTTGTATCCTAACCAGCTTTGAACCCAGTACCAACATGTGTTCATTTTGAATCCTAACCAGCTTTGTTGCCTGCACACAGGTCCCCCAGGTGTCCCTTTGCTGCCTCTCCTGTGGGCTACATGGGATGGTTTGCATGGAGGGAGATTTGCAGCCATATGTTAAAGGTTGCTGCCTTTCCACCGTCAAGGAGAAACGTACCCCAGGAGTTTATCACCAAATTCCAAACTGCAGTGGCTGGGAACTCTACCTGGCTTCACGGAACACATGTGCAGTTCTAGGCTTGAATACTGCTTGAAAGACACTCAAAAACTACTAGGATAGGGGCAGGGCAAAATCTGCACAAAAACTGGCGCTGGAGCTCAATTCAGGGTGGTAACCTCACCAGCTCTCTCCCCTCTCTCTCCCAATGCAAACAGCTGCTTCCCAAGGGGCACTGTGACTGATTCAGCATTGTTTTGCCTGTATCTAACCTTAAAGATGGAAGGAATTATGTACGGCATTGTGATTTGCTTTTTTCATTTCCCTTAATATGGTTTCCTGGTAATGTAAGACGAAAAATCTTGGTTTCTGGTGGTGAAGTTAACAGCTGCCTATTACATACAGTAAGGTATAAGCAAAAGGTTACGGTCATGCACAATTAGGATAAACACACAAGGGCTGGTTAGGTGGTATACAAAGTCTATTTAACTAGTAAAGGGAGCCAGGGAAAAGGGTAATTTCTGCTGTGCAGGCACCTGCCACTAATCTCCCATCCTCCCTATTTCCCTCAGTCTCTGAGAGCAGCCACCGAATAATAAACCATTACTAGTCTGATTCTGGGCTGCTGTGAGCAGAAAACCTGGGCTCAGAGGACAAGCATTCTCAGGATAGCTCTGCCTCTTGGCAGAGGGCATTGCCACGTCAGCCCCTGACTCACAGGTAACACAGTGGCCTGCCTCCTGCAGCCCCTGTCTCCTCCTGCCCTGCCCACTCTTCCACAGAGAGGACACAAAGGTCGATGCCTGGAGGACCCTGAAGGGATCTCGAAAAGAATCTTAAAAGGGAGACTACTTGGCACATATGCCGTTCACTTCATATATGAGTCCACAGCTATCTATTTATATATTCTGGACATTGGATAAAAGAGTTGGTAAAACATGAGAAAACCATTTTCCAGCCTCTCAACTACATTGGCCAAGAACACCCTTTGTTCATCACTGAATATAGACCTAAGACCAGCAGGGAGGGGGGATTCTGTGTCTGGATGGGTGAACCTAATTATAACTCCCACACCTTTCACTACATTAAAAGAGAGCAGTGTGTCAAAAGTCCTTTATTCTAAGGCAGCTGAGACCCCTGAAGGGTTCACTGCTCTTCTGTTTTGCTGCTATTCCTAAACTTCACCACCATGACTGTTATATTGTCAGGGCAGCCTCTGTAAAAGGATTGTAAAACTATGCTCTTGGCACCAAAGTGAGGTTCGTCCAAGCGCTCCTTGATGAATCGAACTGCTTCTTCATTGCTGAAAGCATCCCAGAGGCCATCTGATGCCAAGATCATGAATTCGGGCTGGAGCTTGTCCAGGTCAAAGGTCAGGATATCGGGGTCTGGGATGACCACGTTGAGATTTTTCAGTGGATAATCCCCCAGGGACCGAGACATGGCCAGGATTCCCTGGACTCTCCAGGAGCCATTGAAACTGATGAAACCACCTAGAAAGACAGAATGAGCCCATTAGCTTGACCAGCTGTGGTACAGTCTGGGTGCATCTATGACATGCTGATCTACTGCATGTGAGCTGGTCATGGCTGCTTCCTTCACCTCTATCATTCCTAGGACCAAGCAGTATCTTGCTGCATGGCTTGAGGTTTGACACTCTACCAGCTGATCCTTCTGCCTTCATCCTTGGAATCTTGAAGAACTTCAAGAATATATCAATAAGAGCACTGAGGGCAGGGATATGAATGGAGAAGGCCACTGGTTTTAACCTAAATACTGTCAATCACTGTGGCACTTCACTGATTGACAGTAGAGAGCACTAGGGTGGGGATTCAAGGAGAATGGGAGAAGAATGCTGAAAGGCAGGTGGACGGACACCTTGTATACATCATTTAGCCTGAGGGCACCCTTGGGTGTGCCTATGTAGATCTCAAAACAGCCCCCCAAATAGGATCAGGATTAGGAAAAGCACATTTTAGTACAGTCTTTAAAGGCTCAGGTCAGACTGCTTGAATTTGATTAACTTTGTCACTTCTAGCTATTTGTGACTATGAGAAATTCTCTGATCTTCGGGCTCCCTGACTGCAAGATGGGAACAGTATCTATTTCATGGCTTGTTGTTGAGAAATAAAGAAGTTATTCCATCTATATCATTTAGCATAGTGCCTGAACATAATATATATTCAATAATATTATCTATTATTATTTTTTCTTTAAAGAAGCTAGAACTTTGTTCATTCACATATTTGTCAATTATTTATTAAATACCTGCTCCATGTAGACAGTTTGAAGGATATGAAGTTATACAAGATCCAGACCTTTCTCTAAGAAGTAGACAGTCTGGCAGGAGAGATAACATTTAACACATATGTGTTAAATGTTATAAGCACAAAGTTGTATTCTTTCAGGGTGAGTAACACTAGTATCTGCTAAATGCTGCAGGCAGATGGAAGAGAAAGGGATGATTTCTGAGTGTGATAATCAGGAAGGAATGAACATTAAAGCTGAGCTTTGAATGATGAGTAGGACTTCTGTGGGCATGGATGTAGGAGAACATTCCAGGAAGTATGGTCTAGTGGGCAAGGACATGGACTTTAGAGTCAGTCAGTCCCGGGTTTCATTTCTGGTCATGCCACTCACTAGCTGTGTATCTGTGGGCACACAAGCCTCTTTGAGGTTCCAGTTCATTGGCTGTAAAAAGGATAATATTAGCAACCTCATAAAATAGGTAAACAGAAAGCATATGTAAAGCACTAGGCTTGGCTTCTAACACACAGTGAGCAAACGATGAACAGCAGCTGATGTTGTCTTTGTTACTGGAAATAGCATAAGGAGTGGAGACACAAAGACCAACATGTATTTGGCCCAGACTGGTTGGAGCTTACTGTCATGCCAAACAGGAAGAGAAAAGATGCGCTGAAAGGAAGGTTGGGGTCAGAAAACATACATAAAGATGGTAAAACCAATCATTGTTCCTTAAGCTCTTCTATATAATACAGCCTTGGCCAAATTACACAAAAGAACAGAGCAGGTTAGATTAACCTCCCTGAAGATGGTGTCCAAATTTGCCTCTCTAAAGAATCACTGTAGGGTGTGGGTGTGGGTGGTAGGTATGGCAGGGAAGAGGAGGGAGGATAAAATGTGAGTGACGCTTCAGAAGAGGGCACTGGATGTTAAGATGACATTCCCAGGTGTACTATGTACACATCCCTGCCTGTGCTTATGCGAGAGTGGGCTAACTGTATCTTAAGTCCATGCTCACAGTGGACTCCTACAAGGAAATGGTGTCTTCCTATGTAAGGAAGTCAGAGTATTTCACTCATACTGCTTGGAGCTCATCAAAGCTCGATAGATGCTCCTAAAACATTGCTTGTTCCATCCCATTTCTTGTTCTACAGAAAAGCTGACCAAAGCTTTCATTAAAAATTATTCTGCATCTCAAGCAGTCACTGAAGCAGGAGGTCGTAATAACATTCATCACAATTTGACTAAACAGTACAGCTTCCTACTGTGAAAACTCAAATGTTGATTAGGTTCATTTCATTCATTCACTGGGCAGATGCTGACCTGTAGAGATTGAGGGTCGATCTGCAGATTAACCCAGACAGCAGGGGCCTGTCATGGTCAGAGACTAGTGTGCGTGAGCACCATACTCACTGGACTCCGGCCCTGCCACCTGGCATATCATGAAGCACCTACATGCTGCAGTTGTCATTCTGGGGAGCGAAAGAATTCTTCCCTTCCGTAGGTATGAAGGAATTACCCCCAATTTAACTATGAAAATATAGTAACCAACTGATAACTCTCCTTCAAGTCTTTATCCAAATGTCATTTGGCAAGACCTACACAGACTGTGCTACTTAAAACTGCAACTCCCTGACACTCCTCATTCCTACACCTGCTTCATGTCTCTCCATAGCAGTTATCGCCTTGTGATATAGTATATAACTTACATATTTTTACTTTTCTTTTTGTTAATGTATATCTACTCCATCGCCCAGCTCCATGACAATTTCAGAATGTTAAGTTTCATGAGAACCTTTTTTGGGGAGGGGGCGTTGTTGTATCCCCAGCTCCTCGGATGGTGAATACATGAATGAATTAGGGAACCCTCCACCCCCTGGCTACCCAGCTCTGAAATATTTACTTATACTAGGCACTGTGCTAAGTACTCAGGGTATGGAAATGAACAAGACCAAGTTCCTGCCTTCAAAGAGCTCACAGCAGGATTGGGGGAAGGACTGCCTCTTCAATAAGTGGTGCTCAGAAAACTGGACATCCATGTATAGAAGAACCTGTACCTCTCACCACATACCCAAATCAACTCAAAATGGATTAAAGACATATATAAGACCTGACACTATAAAACTACTAAAAGAAAACACAGGGGAAACACTTCAGGAACTAGGAATGGGCAAAGACTTTATAAATAATACCCCAAAAGCACAGGCAATGAAAGAAAAAATAAACAAATGGGATTATACCAAACGAAAAAGGTTCCTCACAGCAGAAGAAATAGTTAACAGAGCAAAAAGACAACCTACGGAATGAGAAAAATATTTGCAAACTATTCATCTGACAAGGTATTAATATCCAGAATATACAAGGAACTCAAATAACTTAACAGTAAAAAAACAAGTAACCCAATTAAAAAATGGGCAAAGGAGTTGAGTAGGCATCTTCTCAAAGGAAGCTATACAAATGGCCAAGAGACACATGAAAAAATACTCAACATCACTAAGCATCAGGGAAATGCAAATTAAAACCACACTGAGATATCATCTCACCCCAGTTAGACTGGCCATTATCCAAAAGACAGAGAATAACAAATGCTGGCAAGGATGCAAAGAAAGGGGAAACCTCCTATACTGCTGGTGGGACTGTAAACTGGTGCAGCCATTATGGAAAATGGTATGGAGGTTCCTCAAACAACTACAGAGAGAATGCCAAATGATCTATCAATCCCACTGTTGGGTGCATACCTGAAGGAATGAAAATCATCATGTTGAAGGGACACCTGCACTCTCATGTTTATCACAGCTCTATTTACAATAGTTAAGAGTTGGAACCAACCTAAATGTCCATTGATGGATGACTGGATTAGGAAAATGTGGTATATATACACAATGGAATACTACTCTGCCATAAAAAGGAACGAAATTCTGCCATTCACAGCAGCATGGGCGAACCTAGAGAAAATTATGTTTAGTGAAATATGCCAGGAACAGGAAGAGAAATACCACATATCCTCACTCCTAAGTGGGAGCTAAAAAAAATAAACAAACAAATAAACATAAAAAGAAAGAAAGATACAACAACCATAATAATTTGTTGAACTTTCAAAAGGAGAGAACAGAACTGAGGCCACCAGAGGCATGAAACAGAGAGAGGGAGAAAAGTTTAGCAAGAAATTGGTAAAGGGCCACAAAAAATGATTACGTTGTGTGATGAAAAATATAGTAATTAAAAAGAAAAAAAAAGCTCACAGTCAGGAAGGCAAGATAGATAAGAGAGCCAGGTATATCCATGCATTGTGAGAGGTGACCCAAGGGGTCCACATAGGATGCTGGGGAAAGCAGAAGGGGCATCCAACCGGGACTGGGGGAGCCACTGCCACAGTGTGACAGGGCAGGCTTCCAAAAGGACACCTTAAACTGAATCTTAAGGGACAAGCAATTGTCATCCTCTAGACAGTGGGAACAGCACTTGCAAAGGCACAGAAACAAGGCTCATCTGGTGAATGGTTATTGTCTGGCATAGCTGGAAGGAAGCAGGTATGGTAAGAGGTGAGAACGAGGCGGAAACCGGAGGCCTAAAGATCTTACTGGCCTTTAAACTGGAAAAGGGCTTTTTTAACCCTTTGGAATCTTTGGCCATGAAGAAGGGCAAATTCAGTGGCCACTTATTGACAGGAAACATTATAAAGTCAAGTCTTGGCTATCTCAGTAGCAGCCTCTGTACTGATCTACTAATCACCGGGTAACTGAACATTTCATCCCCCAGGGGCTCTCCAAGCAAGGCTTCTTGTCCACTGAACCAGACGGTAGACATTCCTCAGAGGCGTTCACAAGCTCACCAGCTCTCTTTATCCTCTTTCTTTCCTTCAGTTGGTAAGGCTTGTGATCATGAGACAAGGGAATGGCATTGCCGTCTTTGTCACACAGGACCCCGCGTGAGTCACCCACGTTGGCCACGGTGAGGTCTTTATCTGATAGTAGAGCAATCAAACATGTTGTGCCTGAAAAATAGAAAAGAGAAGCGATGCAGGAGGTCAGCAATGCACTGAGGTTCAGTTGCTTCTGTGGTTACTGGATTCTTCAGTCATTAAAACTGCTCCTGCTGAGTGAGAATTTGACTCCGGCCACTCCGGGAATGATGGCTGTTGACTTCAACAACACTGATCAGATCTGACAGTCAATTTTCTTGACCATCTTAGAGTGTCACTGAAACAGGCTAGGGTAACATTCTCATTTTCCCAAATCACTTTGTCTCTGCTCCTCTTAACTAAAACACATATCATATTGAAAAGGTTTAGGGCCAGACAATTGATACATATTTTTGGCTTCTCATTGGTGCTGTTTCTGTGAAGTCCCAGATGAAAGTGGAGAGGATGGGGACGGGTGGGCCCCTCAGCTGGAGGGCCTGGAAGAACCAGGAAATGGCAGATGCCAACAGCCAGCTCCTGTGGAGCCATGAGGGACCTTCTGGTGTTGGGCAAGACTGAGCTTTCTTAAACAAAGTCTGACAGCAAAGACTGGTGGCCACAAACAGGTCATCTCCAGAGGGTGGGGAAGCAGACTATAACGGTAAAAGCAGAAAAACCTGTGGTGCTGACAGGAATGAGGTCTAGGTAAATGGGAGGTGGGGGTAGGGGTGGTTGGAGTCAGAAGAGAAGCAAGGCTGAAGACCTGCCTGCCTGGGGCCCACACGAGACACAAAAGGAAAAGCTTTCCTCAAATGCTTTTTGAAATGAAAATGGATGAAAGCAAATAGAATTGAACACTCTGGTCAAGATGGAGCCTGCCCTGTCCAGCTCCTCTCCTTTTTCCTCCCTCCCTTCTGACAGTGTCAGTGTCAATATGCAAATAAATACCTGCTGAAATGCACAACCCACTAATCTCTTGCTTCAAATGGATAACTCCTTTACTTGTTAAAATTATTCATTAATTAGTCTTCATTAACATTTCCCTTCTCATTAAGAAGGTCATATTCCATAACAAGAATATAAACTGCATCTAAAGAGCTCTTTAGTCTTCATACAACAACAAAAAAGATTGGATTCTTAGACATAAAGAATAAATACAGGTCAATATCAAAAGCAGTGAGAATAATTAGAATAATTAGCATATGCAGTTATTATAGTTCTGTTTGAAATTCCATCCTCAAGCCTATTTAGCTCAAAACTGCCTTGATGGAAATGGAAGCACATGAAATGTTGGTTAACTCAGGATTTCGAATATGAGAAGCCCTTGTGGGGGAAAAAAAAGAGAGAGAGACTAATCTCAGGGATATCAAAACCAACTCTTTACCTTTTCAAAAAAAAGTGATTAAGAATGAAGATGCAAACACAAGCGTAATTCATACAATTAGAAACCATTACTCTGTTTTTGATATTGGTTGCATTCTGGTCTTCAGCCATCCTTACCTTGTCCTTATGATTGTGTTACACAAGTTAACTCAATCAGATGCTTGAGAAAAAGCATCCCAAGATTCTGGCTACTAGTTTTGAGATAAGAGATTTATTTCATCATAGTGTTATATATCAAAAATGCCATGGCCTGACAATATTACTTAATTCTGACCCTCAGGATGTTTCTATATTAATAATTTAATCTAGATGAGAACTTAATTGCAAATCTGAAAGAGATCTTGGAAATTTAAGCTAATAACCTCACCTGACAGATTAAAATAAGTAAGTAAATAAAAAAGTGAATTCACACAGACTAGACTTCAGTGTCCTAGCTGAGTGAGGTCTGCAAAGTTACTTGACTTTTAAGCCTCAGAAAATGGCACCACAACCCATTCAGTTGCTCAAGCCACAAACCTAGGAGTTAATCCCAGTTTTTTTCTTTTCCTCCTGCCTGACATTCAATCCATCATTAAGTTGTCACTCTTATCTCTAAAATACATCTTAACCCCTTTCAGTTCTCTAGTTCTCATTGCTCTGACTCTAGTCCCAGCCACCACCATTTCAGTTGTCCAGGTAGGAAAGAGTGGCAGCAGGTCCTGCATGATCTGGCCCTCACCTAAACTGCTCAATATCACTATCACGTCATACCACTCTCTCCCTCGCCCAAGGCCTCCCTCTGTTGCTCACACATGCTAAGCTTTTTGTCATCTCTTGGCCTTGTACTTGCTGTTCCCTCTGCCTGGTACGTTCCTCTGTCCTTGATATTGGCTGACTAATGCATCTGGCAATGTCTTAGTTCAGGTGTGACATCCTTATAGAAGCCTTCTCTGACAGAGATCTTATCTCCTCTTCATTTCCTTTCTAGCCCTCACAGCACATAATTATGTAGCTATCTTGCTTATTTGTTTAAACTATTTATTTAATGTCAATCTTCCACTACAGAATATAAATTTCACTAGGGTGGGGCTATTATTGTCTGCTTGTTTTCCCTACTATAATGCTGATGTCTAGAATATCACAGGCACTGACATTTGCTGAATAAACAAATTAACAGATGAATGGATAAACAATCACACATAATATCCTGACCTGACATTATGCTAAGCTTCTGAGGTCTTACTCTGACAGGTCAGCCCAGTTCAATATCACACAGAACACCATCTTCCAGATATTGCCATACAGGGAACTACTCAGTTGTAGCAAAATACATTTTACACATTGACAAAACATGATGACCCTCCTATACACATAAAACCTAGGCTCACACACACATTGCTGGTAGGTAGAGAGAACTTCCAGCCCAGGCATGTACCAAGTTCTTTCCTCCAGTCCAGGATCCTGGTCCAGTGCAAATAAAACATGGGCTTCTATCCTTGCCATACCTTCCAAAGCAGTGGTACTTTATGAAGCAACAAAGGTGCATCACAGTGGACATTACATGGATAATCTGGGTCTGCTTCTGACCTCCATTTATACTAAAATTGATGTGTGATTTGTGTGTTTTTGTGCAAAATGGGCACTTTTTGTGTTGTTGTCCTAATAATTCTTGTTTTCCTTAGGGAAAACACACAAATGCAAATTATTCATCGGTCTATTCCCCTAAACCAGCATTTTCTCCTCTAACAATTTCTGGGATTGAGAAAAACTGAAGGCACCAAGGAAAGCTATTCTAGACTTATCTAAATATTTTAGTTGGATAATACTAGTATTAGGCACTTAATTCATTTGATGAGTTGAACTTGAGAGAAATGTAAATTATAATGAAAGTCAAGTAACTTTGGGTATTTTAAGTATCTTTTAAAACCTTAGTTATACTTTTAAAACTTTCTCAGTTAAATTGATATCAAAGTAGTAATAACAATTTGTTCAGCACTATACTCCACTAAGTGACTTACAAACACACATAGGATGGGGAGTGCAGGGGTTAGTTTTCCCTTTGAGCAGATGAAGAAAATGGGACTCAGAAACCTCAAGTGTCTTATCCACGATTACACCACTAAATGCATATGGGCTGATGACCAAATGACTAAAAAACCTAGGAATCCGGAATTATTACTCTAGTAATAATAACAATGCTAGACCCTATATCATTTGACTATAATGCTTAACATTTTATTTACATCGTATAACTTAACCTCTCTGGAATTCACCAAGAGGCTTGGATTAGTTAACCTCCAGGCCCTTTTCAGCTGAATATTTTGCTGGTCTTGAATTGAAATTACAAACTCCAATGCCTTTAGGGAAGTAGGTCAGGTGTAAAAATAATCTTGTGGCCCTCATGGAATAGCTTTACTTTGCTACTTTTGATAGAAACGTGAGTCCTAAAATATTTTTCTACTCTAAGAAAGAGCAAGCACGACAACTGACATCAGGTCTCAGTGTTGGGGCAACAAAAGGGAGTAGTGGGGCTTGTGGCAAACTGGAGAATACATGCTATGGGGGCAGCAGTTCCTCACCAATGAAAATGGTTGCCATGTGGGAACACAAGTCCACTACGAATAGTTCCTCAGATTTTTCAGGGGAAACTTATTTTTATGTGAACTCTACTGATTTTTAAGTGTTGGCAACTTTTACCTTAAAAAATAGTGCGAGCCAAACAAAAGGCAACTATGGGTCAAATCAGGGCTAGCAGTTGATAACCCTGCACTCTTGAGCTTCCTAAAACTGATTCTCCTTGGTGCACCTTTGCATAAGGTAGTGATAACAATGAAACTCACATTTCTGGTCTGCTTTACAGGTTATGAAGTGTCTGTTTTCTCACCTATTCTGGCATTCAATTCTCAAAACTCGTCAGACAGGGAGGAATTAGCACACCCATTCTATAAGTGCATAAGTTGGGTGAAGAGATCTTAGGTGTTTGTTTAAGGTCTTGTGGTTAGCTAGGTGAAGTGGATGGGAGAGAGGATGACAACAGTGACCTGGGTTCACCACTGAGAGTAATGTTTGCATCACATCTCCTGGCTGTCTAGCTACCAACTGACTGAGCATCACATATAATTCCATTTACATGTCTTGTTTATGATTCTTTGACTCGTTAGACTGAAAGTCTCTTTAAGGGCCAGGGAGATGCCTTATTAATTTCTGTATAATTATAGTGCTTTGTACACTGCACAGATTCATAATGCTGGGGGAGGGCCTAAGGATTTGGGTAGGGCTGAGGGAAACGGGTGCTTTTCAATTTACACCTTGTACTAAATGTATTATTTGTACAGTTTACACTTTGGTACTATGCAAATATATTTACTCTAACCATGTAAATATATATGCTCTTATTTTTAAAAACTATTAACAAGATTATCTAAGTGATGGGATTTTGGACCTTTCTGTTTTCTTCTTTATACTTTTCTATATTAAGATGAATTTAATATGTTATTTAAAACTACCATTTATTCACAATGTTTCAGAAGCATATCTACTATATAAAGCAACATATACAAGATAAAAAACAGAAAAAGCAGAACTAACAATCTTGGTTACAGAGAATAAGATGGTACAGATAGAAAAAGGCTCAGAGGAGAGGCAATGAGATGACAGTCACACTTTGGATAGTTCAAGTTCAGATTCAGATTCAACCATTGGTGACTATCCATCAGTGTCTTGGTGACAGCCAAGTGAGCCTCAGATGCCTTTAGTCTCCCTCTGCACTGCCTCACTGCATCTCTGAGCAGTGCCACCTAATACTTCTATTCAGAGGGAACACTCTGCCTTAGGTACCAATCAAGACACTCTGCCCTCACTCCCTTGCATGCCCCACCCCGCCACACCCACTGCCTTTCTGTAGCCACGGCTATGATTTAAAAACTGGGGTCACGAGAATCCTTATTTTATGAAAGTTCACCGGACTACGACATTTTCTTAAATGAATGACATTACATTTCTTTGTTGTTGGGGTGGGAGTAGGTGGCTAGATGGAGCAGAGAAATCTGTGTGGAATTAACATGGCTTGTGAACCTTGCTTAATAGGACACGGACACTTACTCACACAATGCCAGACTGCTCATGCTAATAGTGATTTTCTTCTGTGACACCAAGTCTTTTGTATGAGAATAAGGGAAATTGTCCTTCAGGAAAGAGGAAGAAGTGGGGAGGGTAGAGAACATGTGGCAATAGGTAAGGGAGAGAGAGAGGCAGACAGATACACATATACGCACTTGAAGGATTTCAGTGAAGGTGTTACAACAGCCAAAGGGCCATTCATTATGCACACTGTAGGAGAATAGACACATTTAGAGGACGAGGAGAAATAAAATAGGTTTATTTTGTAAAGATCTGACAATGAATGTTAGTTCAATAACGCAATTTCAGGGCCTAGACGACACCAAGGCCTAGTAACTGACAGAAATTATATTGATGTGTAACATATTGGAAAAAGAGCAGGTGAAGCCAGTCATTAATGAAAATATCCTGCGGGAACGATAAGGTCACTGTCAGCGGCGACTTCCAGCCCCTACCTCCTGCTCTCCCACACTATGCCCAGCCGTGTCCTGAAACACAGATAAAGCATCATGGGCTCTCCAGATAAGACTCCCTGCCCCCCACCCACTGCCTGCATAATCTTTAAGTCCCCCTCAAATTTGACCTGCGTACAGCTTTTCACTAGCCTTTCTTCAAATAATTAATGCTGTGACAGAGACACACTTGTCAAGGATGTTACTTTGTCTGGAAAACTAATCAGTAAGGTCTTATCTTTCCTTCTTTACTTTGTTTCTTGTCTACTGCCTGAGTCCTTGCACCTCTGCTCTAAATTCAGAGTCACATTAATGTGCATGGCTGTGCCAAGACAATGACCTGACACATTAGTCTAACTCTGTGCAGGAAGCTATTAAATTAATACTAATTAATGATTCACACAAGTCAATAGCTCTACTGTAATGAGTCTTGTAGTAATGAGTATGAAAATTATTTTATGTTAAGAGACCCTTGATGGAAAGTGATTGGAAAGAAATCTGTCTGTGTGAAAGGACATGTATAAGCCAAATTATGAGAGCTGCCATACACTGAACATTCACTATGTGTCAGGCTCCATGCTCAGTTCTGGGCGTACATAATTTCTTTAATCAACCTATGAGGTACTATTATTATACTCATTTTTACAGATGATAAAACTGAGATTAAATGATTAACCCAAGATCACACAGCTAGTGAGGAGCAGAACCCAGCCAGTTGCCAGTGTTGTTTCAACCTTGAGGCAAGCCATTGCTAGCCCATATTTAAGGTTTTTGTGTAAACCTAAAAATGATATCTCTTTCTCAAGACCTGATATCTCTTTACTTCCATCTTCATAAAATGGTCATAATACATATTCAAATCGACAATGACCACAGTGTGAATGGTGCCTCCTAGAGCTGTGTAGTAGTCCAAACATGCAACCCCACCTGTAGGCTGTATCCTGCCCCCACCCACCCCAGGAAGAAAGATACCATAAAGCAGGATTGGTCAAAGAGGAATTTCAGTAGAATAGCACAAGAGGGTGTCTATTTCACACAGAAGCTAGAAGCAGCCCTAACACCTGACCTGCAAGAGTGAAACACTGACAAGGACACATCTGAGACCAAATGATGTAACTAAGAACAGATTAAGGCCTTCTTCCATCGAGACCTGAGGCACTAGGATGGCAAGCCATCTTTGTGGGCTTCCAAATGGAGAAAGCAGTGATAGGATACACCTGCATATGCAGGGAGGCTTATGTGAGTCCCCCAAACTGGGCACAGGCAGAAGGTCCCCCAGAATGGCACCTCCTTGGGTCTTCCTTTGTGACTGAAGCTGCCTCAGCTTCCCTTCATCACATGCTGAAGAGCAGAGTGGCAGGAATAACATTTTGTAAGAAAAAGGTCTATTACAAATTAGAATTTTCTTTTCCACTATGAGATCTTTGCATGAGCAAAAATATCACCTATTGAGTTTGATACTGGCTGAATGTGAGGCAGTCCATTTGATGACAAATTTTATTATTTTAAACCCTTGATGCTATACAGTTGAATTCTAGATTTAGGTATATCTGGGCTTTTCCCAGCAAATATAGTAATCGATAAGATGACTAGAAGAAATGAGAAGCAGTGTATGAGTGCCAGAAAGATCTCTTCTGCAAATGAGGAGTGCCACCCTAAATATGAAAGAACAACCTCTTTCATGGGTGAGGAGGAGTGATAATTCAAGCTTTCAAAATCTGATGGAATATTCATCTAATTTTCACACTTCACCAGAGTTAAAGTATAGATGTGTCATCTGATTCTCATGAACACCATTTTGAAACTGAAATGTTTGACAACTTCACATTTCAACTGCTGTAATAATAATGTTTATTTCACACTTGGGTGCGGTCTGTGTGCACCCTTCTGGTCCTTCCTTTTCAGTTAAGCTTGAACACGTTAAGGAGAGCTGCTTTCTATTAAACTAATCCCAGGCATTGAGGAGTCTCGGAAAACCACAGCAGATCCTCTTGCTGCTGGAGCCCTCACATATACTCTCCAGGCATGAGTAGAGGTATAAGCAAGCAGACAAGCTTTGTGACACTCATTAGCATACTCTTCATATCGACTGCTGGCATTTAGGTCAGATTAAAGTATGCTACTGAAATTAATTTATAATTACATAATTACAACCAGAATTCTAAGTCCAGTATCTTCCAATGATTAATAAAATTATTATCATGGTTGCTTTGATTCTTCCTACATAAGCCAGAGAAGCACTGGCTATATTTTTTCACATCTTCACGTTATTTGAGGATTCTTCAGTGAGATGTCTCACTTCTCTTTAAGGTTCCCTGCAAATTGCAAGTACTGCGTCTGCATGTTTATGAATGCTATGGGAGTGGAGTATAACAGGAATTTCTGAAAATGACTTTTATTAAAAGGGGCATTTGACTTTTAATAAAAGGCAAAGAGGAGAAAAGGAGAGAGAGGAAAAAGGGAGAGGAAGACTGGAAACGAGAGGCATAGACTGATTCATCTGGTGCTTTAAGGAGAATTACACTTTCTTTGACCTTTTTTCTCAGTGTGGAATCAACTTTGTTCCCCATGGTTTCAACTAAAAACATATCTGGCCTTTGAGGTTAAGTTATCCTTATTTATATTACCATATAGCTTTTAATCTATTTAAATATACATGTGTTGGTAGAATAATATTTGGAGATATTAATTGAAGTTCCTGACCCTTTGCATATAAATGACCTTCCTCCATTCAGCATGAGGCACTCATTGTCCTAGGGAAGACTGGAATTGCTATAGCTGAAATGCAAAAAGAAAGATATAGTTATGCATAGCTTTTGAGTTTCAAGGAGACTGTGGAAACTCATAAAGAGACAATATTCTCAAGAGAAAAATCTTTTTGGGCATCCATCAGCAAAGCTTCAGGACTAAACCATCGGCATACGACAACGGAGCAAACAGTGACTTTTCCTGCTCATGAATCCTCTCTTCCTGCTCTCCCTGACCAGTAAGGCTGGCCAGGCAAGAGGGCGGTGGATAGTGGGGAGACAGAGGGGAGACAACCAGGAAAATAAGAGGGAGTCTTTAATGTGTGTATTTCCAAGCACAGGTGGAACTCAAAGCACCGAAGACTGAGGGCATAGCCCAGAAAAATCATAAACCTTTGCCGCAGTGTGGAGAGGCAATGGCTGAAGGAGAAGCTAAGCCGGACAGGATACTATGAAGCAGAGAGAGCTGCTGGGCTCCCCTGAGGGAGGAATGGCAATTCTCAGGAGCTTCAGAGCTCAAATGAGTGGTCCTTCCAATCACAGGCCATGGAGACCTGGGTCATTCCAGCAGATGCCAGGACAATAACAACATCCTGACACCTACACATAATCCCTGGGGAAAAGGGAGACAAAAGCATAAACAATTTGTTATTTACACAAAAGAACATAAAAAAATCAGGGAATTATGTAATACACCTCAAAGTGAATGGAGCAAGATTTTAGTAGTAGCAGATCCAATATGGACTCAAAAGTTATGTTGTATTCAGTTCTAGAGAGATAAATTAAGTTACATTTCTACAAGTTTATTTTGTAGCTGTGTAATGTGTGTATATTTATATCTATGTAGATAGATATAGATATGAGTATCTATATCTATATCCAACAATGTTTGACAAGCAAACAAGACTTCTCTGGCCACTGAGTTAGTTAGCACAGACCTATTATTGAAGAATTCGAGTTGGAAGGAGAAACAGTTTCCAAAGCCAAGTTTGCCCTTGTGAAGCATGCCATTGGCAGGTTCTGCAGTTACATATGAATTATTTCCAGACAATTTTTTCCTTTCAGTCAGAACACAGTCACTTATATCCCATCTAAAGGGACAAAATAAAGATTGTGCAATTTTGTGCATTTGGGATAAATAAATTCCAATCAGATTTTGGGCCAATTTGATCCAATAATTATTAATTTTCTAGCTTAGTAGACTACGAAAATGACTCTAAAGCTATGTCTCCAGGAAGACTGCTGCCCAAAGTAACCTGATAAAATCCTGAATTTAATTCCATCTGGCCCATCTGGACATATACCAAAAAGCAATAGCCTATCTATACATCTGTAACTGAGAAAATATAACTATATTACTTCATGAAGATAGCCCTCTTTCTACTCTTTCCCACTCACACCTGTATCTCCT
This sequence comes from Cynocephalus volans, assembly GCF_027409185.1. Lineage (NCBI taxonomy): Eukaryota > Metazoa > Chordata > Mammalia > Dermoptera > Cynocephalidae > Cynocephalus > Cynocephalus volans. The sequence goes on along the minus strand of NC_084460.1, from coordinate 86,548,190 downwards.
GTTATCTAATAATAATATGTGTATTGTGTGTATGTGTGTGGTGTGTGTATTGACTAAATAATATGTTCCTCCTTCAGTGCCTACGACATAAAAAAGCACCAGGCTTGGAGCTGGGGCAATAAAGATGGATGAAATACAGTCCTTGCCCCCAGGGTGCTTACTATCTAATGCCAAAATAAAACCAAAGGGATTAGAACCCAGCGTGGTGAATGCTATGACAGTGCTAGGAGAGCCTGGGTGTGTGGATGGGGGTGATGGCACAGTCGGGGACTTGGCTCAGTCTAGGGAGATGGTGGGTGGTGGGGAGAACTGCAGGGAGGACGGCTGGGGAGAAGTGAGACCCTAACTCTCTTGAATGTAACAGGGTAAGAAATTCACATAGCCCGATATGGTTCTTGGCACAAAGGGGGAGGTAAAGAAGGTATCCATAGGATAAAAATGAATGAAAGGAGCAGCTTTCAGAAGGGGATTTCTTTATACTTCACTTTCAAACAAAGCAGAGAACAAACACTTGTTTATAGTCTTTGGCGCAATAATGCCTATTCTTGAATTTTATCCTAAGGAAATCAATCAGAGATGTGAACAGAGCTTTAAGTACAAGGATTAACCTCACAAAATTATTTAAAACAGCAAAACAATGAAAATAACCAAAGTGAGTAGGTACAGGACAATAAAATGCATTACGAAATATCCAAATAAGGAAGCATTATAAGGACTTTAAATACAGTGTTTCTGAAGAATATATACTATCATGGGAGAGTGCTCATGATATGTTATTAGTTGGAAAATGAAACAAAAACTGTACATAAAATTTTCAAAAAATGTATTGCATACTTGAAATAACTATGTATAAAATATTATTCCAATTTCATTTACTTAAAAAAATACTTTATATATGTGTATAAATATATGCAAAAATGATTAGGAGGAAACAAAAAGATAATGTTAGTTATTAATGTTGACCAAAAAATTTTAAAGGTTTTCTGAATTTTTCCAAATTTTCTATATATGTGACTCATTTATAGAAATTATTTCACTTTTACCAAATTCAGTGTTTTTCACTTTCATGTTTCTGGGTATTAAGCATTTTGTCCTTTCCTACTGAGGGTCTTCTGTGATGGTCTACAATGGCTTGACTGGATTTTTTGTGTAGTTGTTTGATTTTCCTCACTGGACCAACCTGTCATTTTAGTAACTTATAAAGCTATGCAAGTGGAATACTGATAGACCTTATTGACTCCCCATTTTCCATACTGGCCAATGTAGTTCCAGGGAAAGAAGGAACATTGTCAGGGGGAGTAGGGAATGCTAGGCCCCAGACTCATCGTGGGTAGGGTCAGACAGGCTAGGGTTTAAGGACAGCACACTTCCGTGACACCACCATACCACATGGTTAGATGCTGCTGCTGCCCAGGAAGGGACAAAGGATGACCTTAGAGGGCAGAGGGCAAGTGGCAGAGGTCAGCAGGAACAGACTGATTATGAACACTTGCTGCACAGGATGCTCTGACCAGGGACAGCCAGTTCCTAAAGGTAGCAGGTGGTTAGTCTATTCTCACTATGAGCAATCGGGTAATAGCTGAGTGGGTATCACATTACAGGGGGCCAGATGATGGGGTGGGGGGATGAGAAGGAGTAGTTACAGAATGTCAGAATCTCAAACCAGATGTTGATCACAATAGAAAATGTTATTAACTAAACAGCTATCATGGGCCAGGCACTCCACTTGCTGCTCACACATACCTGACCTCACTTAGTTTCACAAAAATCCTGCAAAGTGCATATAATTATTATTACCTTCTCTCCCACATTCTACAGATTTGGAACAAGAAGATCACATAGCTTCTGAGTAGAAGAGCTGGATTTTGAGCCAGGTCTGACACCCTAAACAAGGCTTTTAAAATTTTCTGTAAGATGCAGAACCTTATCTAGAGTATGATGAGGAGACAGGCAGTTATGGCAGCAGATAGCTTTATTTATGGATTCTTTAAAGTTTATATTTGCTTCCATTAGAAAATAATACCGAGCAATATACAAACTAGATGTTCAAAGAAACCTTTCTGTTGTAGTATACAAATGCTGCTCAAATTTTTTAAAAACTTTTAAAATTCATAGCTGAGTTGGAAAATAAGTATGATTTCCTTGGAGGCCAGAAACAGTAAGAATGTGAAAACCCCAAGGGGTAAGTGAGGGAGAGGAGCTCATCAGTTTGGAAACACCACTAGACACACTTCATCCAGCTCCCTGAGACTAAGTCACTGCAGAAGGGCTCTTAGCGTAGTTAGAATGCAATGTTTCCAGTGCATCAGAGAGAGGGATGGAGTTCAGAGTCTGCAAAGTGATATAAAATACTTCTTCCAAGGACCCTGAGTGATATTACTAGTTTCCATTTATCAAATGAGGCAACAGGCTCAGAGACTAAGAAACTATTTCAAGATCGGTGGCTGGTTTGCAACAGAACCAGAACTTAAGCTGCATTTCAGCTGCTCTGTCCAGTACTCTGGGTACCTCCCCAGAACTGGGCATATTCCAGGTTGCTAGCTTGAGCCTCTGCTGAATAAAACTTAAAGGCTCATATTTTCCAAGCATAAAAAGAAAGCCCTACCAGTTACACTCCCAAGGGTTTAAGTGAACATATAAGGCATGAGCTACATGAACATAACTGATAAAGGAGCTGGCCAGGTCAGTTAAGAATGAGGAAATTCTATAATTAAATAGGAAAGACTATGCTCTAAGTAGGTCTGAATCCCCCCTGGACTCCAACTGCTTAATATGTGGAATGCAGGAGGCATATTTTGAACTGAAAAGTAAGAGCACTTCAAGGGGCACAACCTCCATTTATCTAAACCCTACTGCCCAGATCGCTGGAAAGTCCTCCCTCTGGTTGACGGATGAGAAATGAAGCTTCTCACAGCCCCACTGCCCATTTGGATCCACCCTAAGTTAAACTGGCTTCTAAGGTAGTGTTTTCACTTGTCACCAGTCTACTTTCCCGGCAAATGTAATGAAGTCAACCTCTGCCTTGAATAAAAAATGTTTTTAAATATTGAGCATGATTGATGTAGTTGAATTTGTTTAGGACTCAACTGGGGAAAACATGTCTCCCTACCTGTTCTGCTTTTTGGAGTTCTTGACTAAGCAAAAAGTCTTCAGGAGCCTCCCTCACCCTGAGTTGGTCCAGGCCCACAGACAGCACAAAACTGCAAAGCAGCAGGGATCTGGGGAGGGAGGGCACCTCAGCCTACGGACCCCCGCCCCTCATTGGTCTGGCCTTGCATAGTTCCTGAGGGAGTTATAAGCCCCAGGATGGCATTGTCCTTGACTTGCTGGGCTCCTGCTGCTCTGGCTGCAACAAGATTCTGGCTGAGCTTATGAATGATGTTTATTTAGCCTCTGAACTCCTCTGCTAGCTAGCCTGGAGGCTGAAGTTATTCATTCATTCAGCAGACATTTAACAAGCACTTTCTGCTATGCCAGGTACTCTGGTAGGTAGTAAGAAATCAAAAACAAAAGATGCACTCCCTAGGTGAAGAAGTCACAGTTTGGGGGGGCCAACGTGGAGAGAATAGAAAAAACATTTTATTATGGTTGGAATTGACAGAGGCAAGCACAAAAACCAGCATGCAGTAGTATGAGGAGTTATTTAAGCTAAGTTTTGACTGATGAATAGGAATTAACTAAACAAAGCTGGTGGGGAAGAAGGCTTAGATTGTGTGTATGTATGTATAGCGGGCGTAGGGGGAAGGGGTTGAATAAAGAAATGAATGAGGGGATTTTTTTTTTTCGCTTCCATACTTGAGATTTAAAAAAATTTTTTTTTTAAATGATGATGACTAAGATATCTGATTTAACATGAGTCCAAATATATGTCAAATCTCAGTATGGAAATTACTGACATTAAGAAATGTCAAGCTCTTAAATGTTACTGAGTTGCAAATATTAATGGAGATCCACACACTATTTAAGAAAATTGTGTTTAGAAAGAAAACGTGAACAAGAAGCAAATTCCCAGTCTGACTTTAGAATGTTCACAAATCATCCATATGGAATTTTCTGTGATTACTTAATAGTAAAGGTTTTGACCATATACTATAGTGCCTAATTACAGCATTATAGAAAGTAAATTACTGTATTTGATTTTCTCTTACTGTATTTCATGCTTAACCTTTTGGAGAGTTAGGGAACGTGTTGCTCTTACTTGCTTGCAAATTTAAACTCATGTGCAATGGAAAATTCCCAGCCTCAGGACCTTAAATTAAGAGCACATGGTACATCAGTCCCTTGATATGATGGCTGAATGACATCCAGCTGAGGAGTTTTCAAAAAGGTGGGGGAGTGTCTTAGCACTACTGAAGGATTAAATCTCCAAGTCCAGAATTATCAAACTATGCATTGTACTTATAAACTTTAATTAAAAAATGCTGAAGTGTCAGTCCTTGAAAGAAATATCTTAATATAAAGAAGAGAGCAAAGTGTTATCCAGAGATAAAAGAATGTATTTCATTAAGTACCAGCAACTGGCCAGCTAATACTTTTCAAACTATGATCACGAACTGTGGCAACTTCTTGTGGCCTTATAGGGGGCACACAATGGAATAACCTATCTCATACCCAAGCCTGGTAGATTTATATGTAGTTTCCAAAGGGGATATACGTTGCCTGAGATAGGGCCACCTTGGAAGCCAGCCATTAATGGTCCAGTGACTTGCAGAAATCAGACTGTAGCATTTATACTGGAGAAGTTTACTTGATTCAGGTTCCAGTTTGATCAGCAGATGGAACGCAGGTTCATTCAACGCATTTTATCTAAACTTTCCAAATGGCAGAAGTTATTTATTATAATTGAAAATATAATGAGGTATGAGCATCTTAAAATTCCAAGAGAAATGGAACCTTGCAGGTTCCAGTACTAGAATAGCTTCGGATGAAAAGATGTATGCCTCCTCCTCACTGCTTCTGTATTTAGTCACCATTCTTTTTAACAGCACAGGGCACCAAGAACCTTAATCATTTTTCCATATGGAGAGCCCTCAGGGTTGTCTCATTCTTAATTGGTGAGAGGCAGAACCACTGAAGAAAATGGAAGAATGTTCTCATGATTTGCAGACTAATCACTGGAGAGGGAAGACTAGACTATAATACACACCAAAGAGATGTGCTGGCTAAAGAATGAAAAAGATGTCAGGATAGAGTCAATTTTGCTTTTTAAAAGAAAGGTAAAATTCTTTACCCCTATTTTTATATGCAACCTATAACCAGCCCTGTGCTATAAATTTGTATAAGGCAATGTCTCACTGAAGAAATGAACACAGATAGGTTCATTTGTCCTAACTGCAGCTTAAAACAATAAACATTTATTATCTCACACAGTTTCTGAGGTTCAAGAACTCTAAGTGGCTTAGCTGAGTGGTTGTGCTTCAGGGTCTCTCATGAGGTTGCAGTCCATCTGTCAGTCATCTCAAAAGCTCAACTAGGGGAGGATACACTTCCAAGTTCATTCTCATGGCTTTTGGCAGGCCTCAGTTCCTCACCACATGGGTCTTTCCACTGGCTGCTCAAGTGTCCTCATGACAAGGCAGTTGACTTCCCCCAGAGCAAATAATTCCGCAGTCAAAGAGAGAGCAAGAGAGTACACCGATGACAGAAGCCATGGTCTTTTTATAACCTAATATCAAAAGTTTCATCCCACCACTTCTGTGGTATTCATTCACTACAAGGGTGTCACTAAGTCCAGCCCACACTCAAGGAGTGAGGAATTAAGTTCCACCTCCTGAGGGAAGTATCAAAGAATTTGTGGACATACCTTTAAACCATGCTCACGGTTATCATACAGTCAGACAATAAAAATATGGGCTATCAAAGCACAGATCAAAATATCAAGGATTTTTTAAAAGGATTTTTGCTTTGAATACTGACCTCTTTTAGGAATATCAAAAAATGAGCTTCCTAGAGAACTATCCTCATCAGATCAGGAAATACAGTCACATGGGATTTCATGGAAGCCACCTATATTTTTGGCAGAAAAAATGAACTTTTCAAATACCTATTTTTCCTTTAGGGAATCCCTTAAAATCATGTATCTCTGCTCTAAAAGCATCCTTGAATTTGCAGTATTAAATGCAAGTGGAATACCCTGACTGGTGACCAAAAGTTGATAACGACAAGCAAGGCAACTGAGGTAACATTTAAAAAAAAGAAAAAACCCCAGATAACATGAAGGGACATGTACTTTGCAAAAAAACTCCTCCACAGCTCTGTAACATCTTGAATGGCACCTGGCCTGACTTAAGAACTACACTCTATGATGACAAGTGTAAAATTTACCATTTACTGAAGGATAATAACAATTGGTCACATTTACTGGGCACCTACTGTGTACCAAGCACTATTCTAACTGCTTTACACATATTCATAATCCTCACATCAACTCTATTAACAATACTCTCGTTACCCCATCTTACAGATGGAGGAACTAAGATACAAAGAAGGTAAATAATTTACCCAAGCTCTCATAGATATGAAGAGAAGACGAGATTTGAACCTTGCCACTCTGGCTTCAGGGTTCATGTTATTAATTTCTACAGGGCCTGATCTTCTGTACTTATCCCCAACTTTAGGTTCCGGTTTTTCACTGTATTACTATTCCATATACACACTTCTAATAAGCCATTTCCCCAGAGGCAAACAACTTATCAATACAGCTATGTCCAGTGAGTAAGTTTATCATATGAAGAGGATGATCAAGGAAGAACTGCTATTCCTTACACTGACTTGAATAATTAATGTTGCCCCAAAAGTGATTTTTTAATTTAAGATAGAATAGGTCAAAGTAGATTGCAGTACTCTCTTTCTTAGGAAATCTGAGTCACAGCTTGATTTGGATTTTCTGGTTTACTATTCCCCTTTATTTCTGTGGTTTCTGGTGATGAAAATAAAAGAAGACATTACATGTACACTCATTAACTGGAGACCAACAAATGTTGAAAGCAGCTGGCTGAACTAACCATGACCCTTCCTGAATATGTTTGGTACTGAAAAAGCACTGCAAGAGACACGATGTATTCAAACCTCAAGAATGTCCTAAAGATAGCAAAATCATCTATTAGGAATGTCCACGGACTGGGAAAATTGGAGCAACCTGTAAAGTCACTTTAATTGGTGATCCTGGCAAAAATCACCATTTACAACCATACATGACCTGATTTTATTCAGCTGGGAAATAAAACAATCATTCTGACATGAGGTAAGTTTGAGCCTTGTATTTCCTCTCCCATTCATGTCATTTTAATCTTGTATCTCCTATTCTTTTTATTCATTCTTTCAGCAAGTATTTCTACATCAACAAAAAAGAATTTGTAAATATCTTGCCTTCAAATGATTAGACATAAGTCAAAACCACTTTCTGGATACTTCGAAGCAATGATTACTTCTCTCAAAATTAGTTATTTCCTCTTTGGCTTGTACTGCATAAACCCTAAACTCTACATGTTTTATCTCAGGTTTGAGAGCTTCCTGAATTTCCACCACTTCCTTTTGCTTAGGGTCCTTACCTATGCAATAAGCAGAACCAAGCTCAGGCAAAACTGTGAGATGGCCCGTTTTTGTCTCAAAGGATACTCCATCTCCTCCCTGGGTGCGATCTCATCACTTAGCACCTGATGCGTTAAGACTTTTCTGTCTACTAGACACTCTACTTGTATCTGTTCTTTACAAGCAATACTCTAAGCCTCTAAAATCTCTCACCTCTACCCTTTCCCTCAACACCCCCACGCCCTCATTAGGATTCTTAGGTTTGAGGATCTCTGGTGTTAGGTGAACACCTAATAATAGCAACTGGCTATAACCGCAACTTGATCTACTAACACAAGGTCAGGAATCTGCAGTGGTGGGATTTCAAGGAATGTCATAAGCTAGTAGCAGATATATATTTGAGTAAGGAAGTCCTCCCTGTGTTTTTCAACGTATACTAGGCAGGTAACGACTAATTCATTTATGTGTAAAGATAGCCCTTATAATAAATTTTTGAATCACATTGGGTGTTCACAAATTACTCAGGGTCAAAGTGATGGAGCAGTGAACCAAGGTAAGGAAAGGATCTCTCCTTAAAATACTGGAATATCCAAACCTAGCAGGATAGAATGGAGACAGTGTCATTGCTATATGGGGAAAGTAAGTGGCTCCATTTTAATATTTGGTTAAATCTCTTTAGTCCTTTGGTTATCTCTACTGACACTATTACTAGGGAGTACTTTTAAAATTTGGTCTCCTGTGCTCAAGCCCTAAAATAAAGTGGGCTGGGGGAAAATGAGAGGTGGGAGGGAAACAAGAAGGGGAAAATGTCAGTTTTGTTAGATTTTGCTTTTTTTCTCAAAACCCTTCCCCAAGCAGAGGAAGATGTTACTATGCACCCTTGCTGCCCTATTTCACACATGGTGGCCCCTATAGAAAGCTGTCTGGGATTCAACAGCATCATTAGCAGGTGAGCTAAATCAGCTGAGTCCTCATCACAGACTGTTGCTATTGCTGATTCAAGTGAAGAATACGTGGCTGCTCACACGCAAGGACAGGGAAGAGCTGTTCTGCCAGAGAGAAATGGAGTCAGACAGCCTAGCTTCACAGTCTAGCTAAATGCCCTCAGGCAAATGACCAAACCTCTATTGGTTTCAGCAATATATGCCAAGGTCCATAGTCGCTGATGGTTTTTCCTTATGATTTTCTTTCTGGATCATTGGAATCTACTAGACCACCATAACCCCTACTTCACTTGTACCGTGGTATCTTCCTGAACTTTCTGCCTTAATTGCACCTGACTTCTCCCCTTATCAAAGAGACAAAGAACATTGGATTCTTTTCACCTTTGTTACTTCTCAGAAATACAGTCTTCTCACCTGTCTGAATTTCTACTGGAAGGGACCTTACTGGCCATCTAGAGCCTGTGGTGCCAGCTTATAAAGAAAAGAAAAGTAATAAAACAGAATGAAGGTGAACCATTTTAGGTCCCCTTTCAGGAGGGAGTGTGGGGAGCAATCTTCAGGATCATTGTCTAAAATTTCTTTCTTCTGTTCTCTTGCTTAGAAGTTTTCTCTGACATCCCATTCCTTTTCTAAGGCCTAGTGGATTGTACCAAAGGAAGAACTTCTGGAAACCCTTTTTTTTCCCCAAGGGAGGTTATTTCTATAACCTGTGCTGTGATTAGAATATAGCAGGTACATTAGGGACCTCCTTCCTCTTATTTCACATGACCTAGGATTTTGATGTATGGATGCCATATATGGAGAGGAATATATATAGCTTTGAAAAACACATTTGGAAGCAAAAATATTGGGGGCCTGGGCCCTTCTAGAAGTCTGACTCTAACTAATGGCCCTCTAAATGATAAAATACCCAAATTCCCCCTTTGGCCTGTCCTGATGTGACTATAATGGAGATAAGACAGGAGGAGGTTGCTGTCTTAGTCCATTTATGCTGCTATAACAAAATACCTGAAACTGGATAATTTATAAACAGCAGAAAATTATTTTCCACAGTTCTGGAAGCTGGGAAGGCCAAGATCAAGGCCCTGGCAGGTTCAGTGTCTAGTGAGGGCCTGTCCCATGAGTGGAGTTTCCTTATGGTGTCCTCACATGGCAAAAAAAGGCGATGACTACTGTGTCTTCACATGGCAGAAGAGATGGAAGGGCAAAAGGCACTAGGGCACTCCTTTCAACCTCTTTTTATAAGGTCACAAATCCTATTCTTAATCAAATCCTAAAAGCCCCACCTCTTAGTATCACATTGGTGATTAAGTTTCAACATGTGAATTTGGGGGTGGGGGGACATATTCAGACCATAGCAGTTGCTGACTGTGAAATGATGGAAGAGGTTATGTTATTGTAAAATGGAAAATATGAGAGAGTCTGTAGGATTTGTTTGGGAGAGACATGAAACAGATCATGGTCTGCTCCCATGGTATTGGCAGGCATGAGGTCAAGAAAGTTTCTCAAGTTTCCATGGGCCAGCTTGGGTTCAGTCTTTTCTCTATGGTTGCCCAGACCTCAGGGAGGCCATAGGGTAGGGGGTTGAGGTTGTCCTGATACCAGGAATATAATCAACTCACATCATTTTATAAAACAGCCACTGATGCAGAGAGGTTAAAGGCTTGCTCTCTTCTGGTTCCTCCCACCAGTACTGCTCTACATCCCAGCAGAATAGCAAGGAAGGGAGCAATTCCATGTGGGAGGGGGTATGTATTAAGGGTTACAGTAGAGGGGATGAGGGTTCCCCTTAAAGTGGTCTGTATAAAAATGAGCTCTGGGACGTAGTGATAAACAGCAAAGTCAAGAAAAAAATGATAACATTAAGATTTTCTTTTCGGGGCTTTTAACAAGAATGTACTTTTAGACCTTTTTTGAAGCCTTTTATATTTTCAGATACTACTTCTGATATCAATAGGGGAAATAACATCCTGCCTGCATATGGCTTTCTTCTTCTCAAAGTTTATTTATTTATTTATTTATTTTGTACATACATGTGGGTACAACGTTGATTTTCAATAACTGTGTACAACATGTAGTGGTTAGATCAGTATAGTTAGCTTATTCACCATTACAATACACAACCATTATTTGTGTCCAATGACCAATTCCTCATTAGCCACCCTCCCTCAACCCCTCCACTTCCCTTTTGCACCTCTAGTTTTCTAAAAGCTTAATGTATTACTGTGATTGTCATTTTTTTCTTTCTTTCTCTCTGTCTCTCTTTATTGTTCATTTGTTTATTCATGGATTCAGCTCCTGGTTATGAGTGAGAACATGTGGTATTTCTCTTTCTGCACCTGGGTTGTTTCACTTAGAATAATTTCCTCCAGGTTCATCCACATTGCTGCAAATGGTAGAATTTCATTCTTTTTTATGGCTGAGCAGTATTCCATTGTGTATATATACCACAATTTCCTTATCCAGTCATCCATTGATGGACATTTAGGTTGGTTCCATATCTTGGCTATTATGAACAGAGCTACAATGAACATGGGGGTGCCCTTCGACCTGATGTTTTCCAATCCTTTGGATATATCCCCAGGAGTGGGATTGCTGGATCATATGGAAGTTCTATGTGTAGTTGTTTAAGGAACCTCCATACTGTTCTCCATAATGGCTGTACTAATTTACAGTCCCACCAACAGTGCAGGAGGGTTCCTCTCCATATCCAAAACCAGCATTTCTTATTCTTTGTCTTTTTTATAATAGCTAGTCTGATTGGGGTGAGGTCATATTTCAAAGTGGTTTTGATTTGCATTTCCCTGATGATTAGTGATGCTGAGTATTTTTTCATATATCAAAGTTTAAAAGTGCTTTCACCTAGCATACTTATTTGAATTTTATGACATCATTATGAAGTGTGCAGGCTGATTTAATACTGATTCCACTCTGCCATTATTAGTGGAAATTATATGAGCTTTGGAGTGAGATGGGTAGGGGTTTCAAATCGTAGCTCTATACTTAGTAGGTGTTATGACCTTGGCAAGTTATTAGCCCTGAGAAACTTAACTGCCTCATTTGTTCACTAAGTCTGGCTCATTCCCATGACTACCTTAGAGGATGCCTGAGAGGATAAAATGAAACCAATTATGTTAAATATCGACCACAACGAGCACTCAGTAAATGCTATTTCCTTATGTGTGAGACTTCAGATCCACATCTGCCCTCTCACATACTCACATACTAGCTGCCATCAGACTGTACAGTTAGGCTTCTTTGTCTGCACATAGTAGTGCTCATACTCAAACTGAAGTGAGAAAACAGTAAGCATTATGATCACCATAAGTGCTTAAAGGCACCGGGAGTGTGATAGAAAACCATAAGTCTGTTAACTGTGATGAATTAGACCTCTGTTAGTATATCACTGAATCCACACTGACTACAGTTCATCAAGACTACTGTTATTACACCAAGTTACCTATTAAGGAGTACAATCTCATTAATTAAAATTTTAGGGCCGAGTCCGTGGCTCACTCGGGAGAGTGCGGTGCTCGGAGCGCAGCGACTGCGCTCCCGCCGTGGGTTCAGATCCTATATAGGAATGGCCGGTGCACTCACTGGCTGAGTGCCGGTCATGAAAAAGACAAAAAAAAAAAAATTTTTTTATAGGGAATATGCACTGGCATTCTGTCAGCATCCAGATAAGTTTTTATTAATGACTGCCTCAGGCATAGAGTACCCGCTCCTAACATTCTGCCATTTGGGACAGCCTTTTTCTCTCTGGTGTCATGAATCCCTGTTTACTCCTGGGAGAGCAGACAGTAGGAAAAGGGATCAGAGTCTACCTTGCAGTATGGCTAAGATTCTCAACAACAGCCAGTGCTAGTGCACCCCTCTTTGAGCTGACTTTGAGCTTATTTTCTCCCAGATTTGTGAGCCCCTCCTCTTTCCCTTTTTTCATTTACTTTGGCCCAGTGTCTTTTTACAGTCTACTTTGCAAAAGCCTCTTCCTCTATCTTTTCCCCAAAGTTCTATCCTTGGTCCTCTTTCTTGTCTGCTGCTCTACTTGCCTAGGATCATCTTGCCCATGCCCAAATCTTCAGCCACACACACCGGCATGCTTATGCCTGCCAAATCTGTATCTCCAGCCTGAGTGTTCAACGTATAGAGCCTCCACAATTTGTTTTTCCTATAGGGACATTAAACTCAATATGCACACACACAAACACACACACAAAATTATTTTGCTTTAAACTTGCTTCTACATTCATGCAGCCTAAATCAGAGAATGACATCAACATTTATCCAAATCCAGAGACCTGGGAGTCGACATTGACACCTCCCTCTATGCCCATAGCTAATCACCCAGTAAGTCCTGGTAATTCTATCACTTTATGATCTCTGAAACTACCTTTCCTCTCAGTCCCTCTCTGATTATGAGAAGAGCATAGTGGTTAAAAGCACAGGCTTTGGGTCCAATTCCTACTGTCCTCTCTTATCAGCTGTGTGGCTGGGCAAGAAACTTTCTAAGTCTTGGTTTCTTCATCTGTAAAATGGGATAAGATCTGATTTGATCTTTATTATTTTTTTGTTTTGTTTTATCATAAAGTTTAATTATGGTTCAGAAAAAATTGAGTAACTTTCTCTGAAAAAATATACTGACTCTGTGTGGACTGCAGTTATTTTGGAGGGGGAGGCAGGGGGCCTGGTAAGTTAAATTACCCTATTGTCTATTCTGAAAATAACAAAAAGTCCCATCTCAAGTCTGATTATAAAGATACATGTGCCCAAAGTGGCTGACAATAAATACAACAGGAAAGGCAAAAGCTGTAAAGCTAAGGGCATGCAACAGGCTCTAAGAGAAAATCTCAGAAATACCCTAAGTGGCAACAAGGAACATTTGGCTGGAATTTGAAGTTCTTTTCAGTCATCCTTGTCTTTTGCTCCATGTTTAAGGATGCGGGTAAATTCAATGTAATTGAAATTCCCCTTTTTGTCAATGGGTGCTTCTCTGTACAGCTCATCCACTTCCTCATCTATAAACCAATCTCCCATGGTTGTCAGCAGCTCTCTCAGGTAATCCTCCTGGATGGTGCCAGTTGCTTCTTCATCAAAGCAAGCAAAAGCATTTTGGATGACATCTTCAGGATCTGTGCCATTTAACTTCTCACCAAACATGGTGAGAAACATGGTGAAATTGATGGGGCCTGGAGCCTCATTCATCATGGCATCCAGATACTCATCAGTTGGATTTTTCCCCAGTGAGCCAAGTATATCACACAAATCTTCTTTGTCAATGAAACCATCTCTGTTCTGATCAATCGTGTTGAAGGCCTCTTTGAACTCCTGAATCTGTGACTGGTCAAACATGGCAAACACGTTGGATGTTGCGCACTGAGGGAGCTTCTTGGTAGTCTTGGTCTTTGCCATTTTGCGCGACATGGTGGTGGTTAAATCCCTGCACAGCCACGAGAATCCGAGCACCTCTGAGACCCCTTGCTGCCTTGGTTACCACTACCACCACCCTTCCACCCTGAGCCGTTCTGATTTGATCTTTAAATCAATGAATATTTGGTACCTGGGCCAAGGGGAGCCCTCCACATGGTTATGTTTTACTCAGTCTCTCACATCCTCTTAGTCAGACCAGTGTTTTACATGTCATATTCACCTGGAGGGCTTGTTGAACCCAAGACTGCTGGGCCCCATCCAAGAAAATCTGCATTTCTAACAAGTTCCCAGGTGATGCTGACTGCCACTCCTAGGCCTGTACCCTGACTGCACTGACAGCCTCAAGGTCTCCCGGCCTACGCTCTCCCCACTCCTACCCCATCCTCCCTCCACAGTGGTGTCAAAGCCATCTTTCTAAAACATTACCCAATCTTTACTTTAAAATTGCTTAATTTTTCTAGTAATTGCTACGCACTTACTATGTGGCTGCATATAGCTCAAAGTGCTTAACATGAATTAACTTATTTAAAGCTGAAAAGAGCTCTGTGAGGTAGATAATACCTCCATTTTTCGGATGAGGAAACTGAAGCATAGAAAGCTTAAATAACTTGCCCACAATCATAAAAGTAGTAAGTTCAGAGCCAGAATTTCAGACCAGATTCCAGCCCTTAGCTCTGGAGCCCAAGGCCTTAACCACTGTATTCACTACTCTTCTGCCCCCATCATCTCCCATCTTAAAATCCTCCACAGAGCAACACAGCCTCCAGGATTTATTATTATTATTATTATTTTATTATTTGAGTTCATCAATATACAATATAGTTTATTTTTGTGTCCCTTTACCAACTCCTCCTTTTAGCCTCCAGGATTTAAAATCAACCTCTAGCATGGCCTATGCGACCCTCAAGCCTCAGTCACTCACCACTTACTAACTTGTTCCTTGAACTCCAGCCATTACAAACTGGTTTAGCAAGTACATTTTCCCCTGCATGAACCACCACTACACCTCCCTGCCAACTCCTCTGCATACTCTGTAAAAGTCGACTGAGATGTTACCTCTTCTGAGAACTCTTCCCAGCTCTTCCTCACTAACTGTGGATTATGGGCCCTCCTTTAGTGGAAGTTCCCCTAGTACTCGCACTTAGTTGTCTCTTACAACTTCACCATTGGGCTGGCCAGTTAGTTCAGTTGGTTAAACACAGCCTTATAACACCAAAGTCACAAGTTTGGATCCTTGTACTGGCAAGCCACGAAAAAAAAAGAAAGAAAGAATTTTACAATGCACACCACTTACTTGTCCAACCCTTCACCAAATAGTTAGCACCTCCTTAAAGGCAGTGCAGACTCTTACTGTTGCATCTGGGAAGCAGTTAATGACCATCTGTTAATGTGTGAATGTGAACTATATCCAATGGCTCTCACTTCCTATATGCTTTCTGGATTCCTTTCTTTGGACTCCCTCAGGGCTATGTGCAGAACTAGTCTTGATTATATTTCTTTAAATAAACAATTTACTTATATTTATTATTGAGTATTTCCCTAATAATAAAATGTAAAACATAATATCCATATACCTACTAACCAGCTTTAACAATTTTTAACACTTTATTGGCTTTAGATCTTGAAAATATTATTACAGGAAAACACCTGAAACTACCTACCAATTTCCTAGTGAATTAGAAAAAAAACTCAAAAAGTTTTGCTCAAAGAGTTTTTGGTTAGATTTAAATTATATTTTAAGTAGCCTGTACATGTGGGACTTCCAAAATGGCAGAATGTGGACCTCCAAAAATCTGCTCTTCTGTAAAGCAATAAGAACACTAGGAAAAATCATCAAAATCAACTTTCTCAGTATTCTGGAAATTAACCTAAGGATTTCAACAATCTAAGAAATGCTTATTTTTTTAAAAAGGGCTGAATTTTGGTAAGAAGAGTGAGCTTTGTGGTGTTTAACTCATCCTATTCTCATTTCTCTCTAACCAGCTCTGCGACAGCCTTGAAAACCAGTAGCCTTACAATCACAGTGGTTGTAAAAGTCAGCAGCCTAATAGCCACTAGAAGCAGCAGAGCAGGTTTGGAATTCCTTTAAAAAAGCCCCATCCCCAGAAAACTGTCACCATTTGACTTGTGTGGCAACGCTCTGGAAAAGTCCCATTTGCAGGTCTTCTTATTTGATCTGATTCGGAGCTCCCTCAGTGGGAATGCCCTATCCCCAGGATATTGGTTAAAAACAATCAGTGACAATTATTTAGCAATGAAAACAAAAGACTAGCTAAAAAACTTGAGAAGATTTGGGGAATGAGATGTCCATAGCAGGTTTTGAAAAGCTCCAACATATTCCTGGGGATCTACAAAGCCACATGCAGGAATGTGTGTATGCCTTTAAAAGGCCCTAATTTATTACCTCTAGCTAACTGTGTAGCCTTACACAAGCAAGAAGTGAAAAAAAAAAATTACACTACATACAGAAAAAGGAAAGTACGCCCATACACGGGGGGGGGGGGGGGCGGGGGGGAGGGGTAGCAGTCAGTAGAAACTGACTCTGAGGAAGCCCTGGTGTTGGACTTTCTAGAAAAAGACATTAAATCCAGTATCATAATATGTTTAAAGAACTAAAGAAACCATGTCTAAAGAATTAAAGGAAAGTATGAGAATGATATCTCAGCAAATAGAAAATATCAATAAAGGGATAGAAAATATATAAAAAGTAGAAATTCTATTTCTATTGAAATAGAAATAAAATAAAAGATTCAATAGAAGGGTTCAACAGCAGATATGAGGAGGCATAAGAAAGAATTTTTTACTGATTCTTTCATGATGTTTACCATGAAGAGAGGTCATTTGAAATTATCCAGTCTGAGGAACAGGAAAAAAAAAATGAAAACAACAAAAAAAATTAACAGAGCCTTAGATACCTATGGGACATCATGAAGTATAACAACATATGCATAATGGAAGTCTCTGAAGGAGATGAGAGCTAGAGAGAGACAGAAAAGAATATTTGAAGAAATAATGGCCAAAAACTAATAAAATTTGACAAAAACATTAATCTATGCATCCTAAAAGTTTAACAAACTCCAAGTAGAATAAACTCAAAGAGATCCACACCAAGACATATCAAAATTAAATTGCTAAAAGCCAAAGATCAAAAGATAGCAGCAAGGAAAAAATAGCTCAGCATGTACAAGGGATCAGCAAAGAAATTAACAGCTGACTTCTCATAAAAAGCCATGGAGGTCAGAAGACAGTGGGACAAAATATTCTAAGTGCTGAAAGGAAGTGTGTCAACAAAGAATTCTCATCCATCAAAACTATCCTTTAAAAATGAGGAATAAATTATGATATGCCTTAATAAACAAAAACTGAGAAAATTTGTCATTTGAAGCCCTGAGCAAATAAAAATACTAAAGAGAATCCTTTGGGCTATAATGAAAGGACAATAAACAGTAATTTGAATCCACACAAATAGATGAAAAACACCAAAAAAGGTAACTAAATAAGTAAATATGATAGGCAATTTTTTTCAACTAATTTAAAAGATAACTGCATAAAGCAATGATCATAAAACCATGTTGATGAGAGACAATTTAAAGTATACAAGAGGATGTGCATGGGTTATATACAAACACTACACCATTTTATATAAGGGACTTGAGTATCTGTGGATTTTGTTATTTTCAGGGGATCCTGAATGGATACTGAGGAATGACTGTAACAGATGAGGAATGACTGTAACAGATGATGACTTCAAAATCCTACTTCCAGTAATGAATAGACAACTAGGAAGATGATCAGAAAGAAAATAGAAGAGTTGAACAATACTATAAGCCACTAGACCTAATAGATATCTATAGAACACTCCACTGAACAAAAGCAGAATATACATTCTTATCAAGTGTGCATAGCACATTCCCTAGGAGAGACCATATGTTAGATCACAAAACAAAGCTCGATAAATTTTAAAAAGTTGGACTCATACAAAGTATGCTCTCTGCCCACAAAAAATAAAATTAGAAATCAATAACAGGGATACATTTGGGAAATTCAATAATATATAAAAAGTAATAAACACAATCTTAAAAAAACAGTGTATTAAATAAAAAAATCACAAGGGAAATTAGAAAATACTTTGAGATGAATAAAAACGAAACACAACATACCAAACCTTATGGGATACAACTTGTTGACCTAAAATGAAACAGACCAAATACTCATAGGAAGAACTTATTGAGCCACTATGACAATTGCAATCAGGGAGACACACAGATCAGGCTGCCCTGAAAATGTGTTTTAAAGAGAGCCAGCAGAGCTTCTATAATCACAAGAAAGGGGAAGGGTCAAATGAGAGAGAGAGAGACAGCCCCACCTAATTTATCAGGCTTTTTATTAGTTGTACATGACACATAGATTTGAGATTGTTATTAGGTTAGGTTATACCCTACATGCAGGGATCTAGGGTAAGGGTAATAAGAAGTATTCTCGGTTATTTTATGGATCTCTGGTACAATTATGGCTGTTTTATGTAAAGTGGTCTTATGATAATGTTTTCCAGGACAAGTAGACACAATTACCAGCTTATCCCAGATCTCTAAGGCACTATAATTTAGCCAACCTGGCCAGAGTAGATTCTTTTGGTTATCAAACTAATGTGTTTTATAGCTATGAACACCTATGTTAAAAAAGAAGAGTGCTCTCAAATAAAATACTTTTCACCCTAAGAAACTAGAAGAAATAAGAGCAAACCAAACATGAAAGAAAGATTAGATTAATAATAAAGATTAGAGCAAAAACAGTGCACAGGAAAACAACAGAGAAATCAACAAAATCAAACATTGGTTATTTTTAAAAAGTCACCTGGTTATTTTTAAAAAGTCACCAAATTGACAAAACTTTTGCTAGACTGATGAAGGAAAAAAAAGAGAAGACTAAAGTTACTAAGATCAGGAATAAAAGAGGGACATCAGAAACAAAAAGGGTTACAATGGAATACTATGAACAATTGTATGCCAGTAAATTAGATAACCTAGTTGAAATTGACAAATTCCTAGAAAGACACAAATTAATGAAACTGACTCAAAAAGAAACAGAAAGTCTGAATAGACCTATAGCAAGTATAGAGATTGAGTTAGTAATCAAAAAACTTCCCACCAAAAGAAAAGTGCTAAGGCCCAGATTGATTCACTGGTGAGTTCTACCAAACATGCAAAGAAGAATTAATACCATTCTTCACAAACTCTTTCAAAAACCAGAAGAGGAGGAAACACTTTCAATTCACTCTCTCAGGATAATATTGCCCTGATAACAAAACCAGACAAAGGTATCACAAGAAAAGAAAATCACAGATCAGAATCCCTCGTGAAAACAGACATGAAAATCCTCAGCTAAACACTAGTAAACCAAATCCAGCAACATATAAAACATTATATACCATGATCAAGAGTGATTCATCCCAGAAATGCAAAGTTCTTTAAACATATGAAAATCAATCAATGTAATACATATGATCATCTTGATAGGCCCAGAACCATATGATCACCTTAATAGACTCAGAAAAAGGACTTGACAAAATCCAATACCCTTGCATGATAAAGACATTTAACAAACTAGGAGTAGAAGAGAACTTTCTCAACAAGGTAAAAAATATTTACAAAAAACATATAGCTAACACCCTACTTAATGATGAAAGACCAAATGCTTCCCCTCTAATGTGCCAAACCAGACAAAGATGTCAGCTCTTGCCACTTCTGTTCAATGTTGTAATGAGGCCCTAGCCAGAGCTATTAGGTGAAGAAAAAAAAAAAATGAAATAAAAGACATCCAGAGTAGAAAGGCATTAGAGATGAGACATGATCTTACACATAGAAAATCCAAAGGAATACACACACACACTATTAAAACTAATAAATCAGTTGAGCAAGGTTGCAGGAGCCAAGATCAATATACTCAACACTAACAATGAACAATCTGAAAATGAAATTAAGAAAACAATTCCTATAATAGCATCAAAAAGAATAAAATACTTAAGAATGTATTTAACAAAAAAAATGTCTTTTAAACTGAAAACTATAAAACATTGCTGAAATGAAACAAAGATCTAAATAAATGGAAAGACATTCTACATTTGTGTATTGAAAGAATTAATATTGTTAAGATGGCAATATTCACCAAATTGATCTACAGATTCAACTCAGTCTGTCAAAATACCAAGTGCTTTTTTTCCCCAAAATTGATAAACTGCTCCTAAAATTAATATGGTAATGCAAGGGACTCAGAATAGCCAATGCCATCCTTAAAAAATGAAGTTAGAAGACTCAGACTTCCTATTTTCAAAATGCGCTACAAAGCTACAATAATCAAAACAGTGTGGTATTAGCATAAAGATGGACATACAAATTAATGGAACAGAACTGAGAACCCAAAAACAAATGCTTACCTTTATGGTCAATTAATTTTTGACAAGGTTGCCAAGATAATCCAATGGTGAAAGAACAGTCTATTCAACAAATGGTGCTGGGACAATTATATAGCCACATGCAAAAGGGATGGATCCACATGGATCTTTACCTTACAAGATATACAAAAATTAATTCAAAATGGATCACAGACCTAACTGTAAGAACTAAAACTATGATACTCCTACAAGAAAACATAGGAGTAAACCTTTGTGACTTTGTACTAAGCAATGGTTGTCAGATTTAAAACCAAGAGCACAAGCAATAGATAAATTGGACTTCATCAAAACTGAAAACCTTGTGCTTCAAAGGGCACCATCAGAAAAGGAAAAGACAGCCCACGGAATGGGAGAAAACATTTGCAAATCATAGATCTGCTAAGGGATTTGTAGCTAGAATACATTAAGAACACTTATGACCCAACAATACAAATAAAATAATTTTAAAATGGGCTAAGGATTTGAATAGACATTTCTAAATAGAAGACATACAAATGGCCAATAAACATAAGCAAAGATGCTCAGCATCAGGAATCATTAAGGAAATGAAAATTTACAAGATGCCACTTCATACCCACTAAGATAGCCAAAATTAAGTAGACTGACAATAACACATGTTGACAAGGATGCAGAGAAATTAGAATCCTCATATATTGCTGGTGGGAATGGAAAATGGTGCAGCCACGTTGGAAAACAGTTTGGTAGTTCTTAAAAAAATTAAACATAGAGTTATCATAAGGCTGAGCAATTGCAATCCTAGGTATGTACCCAAGAGAAATAAAAACATACGTCCACACAAAAACTTGTAAATCCTACATACATATTGAATATTCATCACAACAACCCTAAACTGGAAATAACCCCAAAATGTCCATCAAGTGAAGACTGGATAAGCAAAATGTAGTTTATCCATACAATGGAATATTATTTGGCAGTGAGAAGGAATAAAGTACTGATACATGCTACAACATGGAAGAACCTTGAAAACATTATGCTAAGTGAAAGAAATCAGCCACAAGAGATCACATATTGTATGATTCCATTTGTATGAAATGTCCAGAATAGGCAAATCTATAGAGACACAAAGCAGATTAGCAGTTGCCTAGGGTAGTGGTGGGAGAACAGAGAGTGACAGCTAAAGGGTACAGGGTATCTTTTGGGGGTGATAAAATATTCTAAAATTAGATAGTGATGATAGTTGCATAATT
This sequence comes from Cynocephalus volans, assembly GCF_027409185.1. Taxonomy (NCBI): domain Eukaryota; kingdom Metazoa; phylum Chordata; class Mammalia; order Dermoptera; family Cynocephalidae; genus Cynocephalus; species Cynocephalus volans. Next base: position 86,526,627 of record NC_084460.1, on the reverse strand, counting down.
CTGTGAATATACAGCAAACCAATGAATTGTACACTTTAAAGGCATGAATTTTATGGTATGTGAATTATATATTAACATAAACAAGTATGTGTACTTCAAATTACTCTGGCATCTCCTGAGACCCTGAATCATCCTTGCCAAGAAGCAAAGTTAGACATCCACATTTGTTACTTTAGAAAACTAAATGTGGCAAATTAGAAGCTAAGCACTCCAGCTGTGAATCCTTTCATCCTTTCTGGGGCTGTTTACATTGACCACTTGGATGGTCACCCTTAATCTGGACTGTACCTCTTGTGCAGAGCCTGCTCTCTCTCCCCTCCGTTCTAGTCTCTGCATATATTGTAAAGCACTGTAAAGCATGACTGTGTTTATCCAATTTAAGACAAATGGAGGAAAATGAAGAGGACTGTAACATCAGCAGCAGTGCCTACAATTAAAGCCTGGATGGCAAAGTGATCACAGAAATGAAATGAAAAGGCTCAATATAAGAGAACCTTTATGTGAAATCTTATGTAGCACAGTCAGGAAAGCTAATTCCTAAATAACAGAATGCTTTTGGGGTCAGACTCTTCTTCATCTTCTGAATGTTCACCCATGAAGACATCAAGCATTCACTTCTGAACATTGGTAAAAGGACAGCAACAAAGACCAATCCTTGAGTCAAAGGCCAACATTAAGCTCTCTTCTACAGCTGTTTATATGTGTGTGTTTGCACATATATATGTTTCAAAAAAAAAATGCCACCCATAAGTGATTGGACATAGGTTTGGAGTTTAGCAGAACAGAAGAAATGTTTGGGTTTGCTTAGTTCTCTGCTTGCTTTTCCTCAGCTGTTACTCACGGATTTTGATAGAACCTTATTTTTACTTGAAAATCTAAAACATTGTAAACGAATTCCTTTTGATGGCAGCAACTTATCTTCATCATATTCATCTAATTTTGTTTGTGGTTAAAATGCCCAGGTGTGCTGCAGCTATCTAGAGAACTTGTTATAAAAGCAGATTATCAACATCCTGTTTAACGTGGCCATTTCTAGACATGAGCCGTGGTGCAAGTGTAAAATGCTCTAATTATAAGACTCTGGAAGCATCAGACACAGAAACAGCTGCAGGCTTTAGTGACAAATGGTTGTTTTGTACTCCTGCCACTTTTAATGTTTCAGATTGTGTTTCTGAAATCATATTCAGCTGACTATTAGGGACAAACAAATGCCACACTTGGAAAATAAAACACAAAAGAAATCATCAATGGCCTGGCTCAAATTTACAGGGAAACGCAGACCTAAAAATCACATCAGCTTTCTCCACTACCTGCTTTCATTCTATGTAATGATTCAGAAACAGTTTTAAAGACCTTGTCATTTCTGAACAGCAATTTAGTGATTTAAACAGAGAATCAACCTCTATTGAAACCAAAGATTTTATTTATATATGGATGCTGATGAGTGTGCATGAGGGAATGAAGAAAGTGGGCATGTGGCAACAGGGAAAGGAAGAGATTCCAGCAGAATTACCTTCTTCTCCCACCTTTTAGCTGCTTGTCCAAAAGCATAGAGTAACTACTATGTAGTAATTTGTCTCCACCATTAAATAGTGAGCTCCTTATAGAAAAAGATTGCATTTTCTTTATCTCTGTTGGCATGGAACATAGCAATAAATGTTTGAGGAAGGAAGAAAAGAAGGCAGGCAGGAAGAAAGGCAGATAGGAGGAAGAAAGCAACAGAGGCAGGGTGGGAGAAAGGAGGGAGGGAAGGAGAGAAAGAGGAAGGAAGCTTGACTTCTCTTTTCTAGTAACTAATGTTAGTCTCAGCAGCCTGTCCTTGGCACATGATGAGAGCTTTTCCTGGGAAGAAGGGGAGGGAGACTGTCTGGAGTGCAGTTTAAATGTGGCAAGCTTCTTTCTTTTTCATGATGAAAGTATATCAACTCCAGCTTGGACCCAGAAACTATTAACTCTACGGAAATGTGAGAAAAGGGAAGAAAGGAGGGGCCAAAACCGGCTGGCAGCCAAGGCTGTTTGGCAGTGAGACACAATCAGAGGGGAGTGTACTCATTTCCTATCGATGTGTGACAATTTGCTGCAAACTTAGTAGCTTCAAACACTGCCAATTTATTATCGCACAATTTCCATGGGTCTCAGAAGTCTGGGTACAGCTTTGTTGGATCCTCTGCTCAGTCTCCCAAGGGTATAATCAAAGTCTCAGTAGAGCTGTGGTTCTCATTTGGAGTTTGGGGTCATCTTCCAAACTCATTCAGGTTGTTGGCAGAATTCAGTTTCTTGAAGTTATAGGACTGAGGTCCCCATTTTCTTGCTGGCTCTTGGCAGGAGGTCCCTCTCAGCTCCCAGAAGTCACCCTCAACTGCTAGCCACACTGCCCTCTTATAATATGGCACCCTGAAAGCCAGCAGGAGTAGTTGTCTTACACAACGTAACATCATCACAGGATGACTACCCCATCACCTTGCTTATATAATGTAATCTAATCAAGGTAGCCGCCAGCCCAGTATGTTCCTATCTCCCTCCCCCCAGTATACAGGACATGTATACAGGGGCTGGAATCTTGGGGGCCACCTTAGAGTTCTGACTACCACAGGAGACTGTTATTATTAGTCATTAATAGAAGGTTTCTCTGACTGTGCGTGAGGAATCCACAAACTCATTTATGGAAGAACTCCAGGTAAATGAGAAACGAGAGTAATCGAACTCTTGCAGTTGCCCAGAAGTTGTAGGGCATGAAACTCCCCTCTCTACCCCAACAAAAGAAAATTTTTTGGTTTTCCCCATCAAGGACACTAAGATCTAACAAAAACATCAATGTTGCAGCTGTGAAGCTGTGAAAGGCAACCTAAATACCATTTGAAACCAGTTTGGTGTGTCAGTCTCTGCTAAGGATGCAAGCCAGTAGGACTAGGAAGCCTTAGGTATGCCCTTCTCTGACCCTGCCTGCTCCTTCCCACCCTGAAGCTCGTGTTTATCATTCCCTTGCTTTTCTTTATAGTTTAATCACACATGAATAGCTCTAAGCAATAAAATGTTTATTTCTGTCATGTCTTAACTTTACAAAAAGAGAATCCATCTGAATATATTCTTCAACTTACTTTTTTCGTATAATATTATATTTTTGAGATTAGTCCATATTGATATATGTAGCTGTAATTAATTCATTTTCACTGATGAATAGTATTCCATTCTTTGTATATACCACATTTTATTTATCCATTTTCCTGATGATGAGTATTTTTGTTTCCATATTTTTTTTTCTAATTATAAACAAGTGGCTGTGCATCTTCTTGCACATGTTTTCCGATGAACATATATACATTCTCTAAGAAATATACCTAGGGATGATCTGCTGAGTGACGGCATATGCACAGTTTCAGCTTTACTAGGTAATGCCAAATTATTTTCTAAATCACACAGTCAACTGCAGGTCTCTTCTTGCTCCACACCTTCAGCAACACTTTATATTGCTGACTTTTTAATTTTTGCTAATCTGATGTGGGCAAAATGGTATGGTGATTTTAATTTGCATTTCCCTGATTAGTTGATAAGGTTTAGCATTTTTTAAGGGACATTCCTATTTCCCCTTCTCTGAAGTGCTTGTTCATGTTAAAGTCAGGGTCCTCAATCAGCTTTACAAAAAATAGAGCTGTTACTCTGATTGCTACTTGACTGTCTCCTATCTCTTATTTCTCAATTGCTTATAAACTTAAGAGAGGGAAAATAAAGTATTATTTGAGATGTGGTGAATAAATAATGAACAAATTTGACTACATAAGAGTTCAGGACTTAAATATATGTTCAAATATTTTGAAGTGTTCGAATATATTAGAGTATAAATTTGAGTTTTGAGATGGCTTGCTCTTTCTAGGCTTATCACAACATTTTATAGTTAGCATGGCTTACAAATTTAGAGATTAAGGCCAACTTGTTATGAGATATATCGTCTTGTTAATGTTTTCCTGTGATGCTAGTGGATGGACATCATGCAGTCGATGCTCAGCAAATATAAGCTCACTGACTTACAATGTGGCAGTGGCAGATAATACAAATGTACTCAAATTCATTTATTTAAGAATTTGTTACATAAAACTCTTACTGCTAAATGGTGCTTTGAGTCTTTTATTTCTGAATGAATCTCCATGTTTGTAGTATCTAAAAACCAGTTATTGATCTCATCAAAAAATGTCTAGAATTTATCTTAGTACTGAAAAAAAGAACCAGAATTACCAAAATGCCTTCATTTGGATTGAGATTTTGAGCATAATATGCAGTATTATCTAAGTTGAATAATCAGTTGACTAAATTCATCACATAATCTTATCCTCTACTTCAATGTTTCCTAAAATGGTTTCCATGGAGTGTCAGTTCAGCTGGGTGTAAATAGGGATTATTCAGTAAACGGGTTCATGCTTTAGTAGGTTTGGGAAATACCACGTCATCAAAGTTAAACAAGTTAAACTCTAAGTCTTTACACAGACTTTACTGTATCATCAAATGGTGGGTCCCAAGAGGAGCTATGGTATGCAACATATTCCAAATGTTTTTTCCTTCAGAATACCTGGAATGCTTAGGTGCCAAGGAACATACGTTGGAAAATATGCAGCTCTGCTTTGATTCTGTCATCAGTAATAAGATTCTTTGTTTTCTTTAAATTGTTTCTATTAGTTGATATTGTTAAGAAATACTATTCTTGGATTTAAATTTTATATCAGTTTTATCATAATTGAACAGTGTATAATAAACATTTACACTATAAGAAAAAATACAATCCTGAAACTCTACAAAATTCCTTTTTAAAAAAAGATTCAAGTTCATTAAAATGCTAATTAAGTCTAATCCTGAACTAATTAAATGTTCTTTGTCATCAATCGTAGTTTGACATTTCACATAATATAGTATCTTAAACCTAAATTTTAAAAAAATCCCAAAGCAATAATATTGGAATTTCGTTTATAAAAATATCTATGCTACTTTTCATGTTAATAGAAAGATGAGAGAAGATATGAAAACTTTCTGATATTATTACTGTTGAATAAACAAAAAAGATTTGAAGATTTCTACCTGAAACATACTTATTTAGAGCCAATTTATTTGTAAAATGAAAAGACCTCTTTTAAAAATTGTCTTGTTGTGGTCTTTTATGTGTTAATGCAAACCCTGTGTTTGTGGTCTGCCATGGAGAATTCTTCTATAAAGATGGTCCTTCCTGAAGAGCCTCTGCACAGAACAGGTTGCCTGCATATAACCTATAAGAAGGCTAACACATTCACACACAGTCTGAATGAAAATTTAACTTGGTTTATAATCTGCTTGGTTTCTTTTAAGATTGACAGCTAATTAATAATGTCAGGCTATATGCCCATTTATTCTTTTTAATTTTTTTTTTTAGTTACTGGCTTGCTTTTAATTAGTTTAACTTTTCAGTTTTTAAAGGAGTAGTCAAACCAGAAGAGAGTGGTAGGGGAAATTTTCCAAAACATCTTGTATAAACTCAAATTTTAGGTTCTTCTTCACTGCTTACAAGTTTATTTCCGAGTTGCAAAAATTTTCTGTCCATGTGTTTTCCCTGTTCTCCCCTATTCAATCTTGGCTGCCACAATCAGACAGACAGAAAGCAGGAAGATGCTTTTTTCTTGCATCTGTAGTGGAAACCTTAGCAGCGGACAGTAACTCCTCCAGGTCTGTCAAATAGATGCATCTCACTTATTCTTGTTAAGATGGGCTGGCACCTTTGCACCAAGGACAGAATGGGACACAGAAGATTTAAATGAGCTAATTGCCCTCTTTCACTGACCACTGAAATGTTTTCAACCTCCCATGACAATCCTGGGCTTAGTAAAATTGTAATGTAATGGACATAATGGGCACTTACTTCTGAGGTTGACATTTAGTTCTGAAGATGAAACAATGTGGACCTTCATTAAAGCACCAAAATGTGGGTATTGTAGTTCATTCAGCTAGGCACTAGAAACTTGAAGGTCTTTGGAGAATAAAAATTTGGCAAAGAAATGAAAATGCTACTGAAGAGCCAGTCAGAATAATCAGTTGGGTCAATATGCTCCGACTCCATAATTGGTCTAAAACAAAAAATGTGACACTTCCCCATATCTAACCTCCTTTACATTCCTTGAAGTTCTGATAATTTGCTATATTGCATTCTGTACATTCTCTTTCCTCTTCAAATTTCACCATGGCACTGATTTTAAAATGTTCTTTAACTTGGGATCATTTGAGAGAGAATTCCACCTTGAAGATAAGTGGAGACACACTCTAAACTCCCTCTAAAAAGTCACATGCAAAAACAGAGACTATGAATCACCTCTATCCACAGTTCTATTTTATAGATAATGACATATTTCACAAATCCATTCATTTCCAGCTAGAAACACCAGTTGAAATATTTCAAATTGGCTCTTTTATAATTTGGTAAGATAAGCAATAAAGAAGAAGGAAAAAAAAGTGAATTGTGTTTGGCTCAGGCAATATTCTAAATATCATCATCTGAGAAACTGGAAAATTGAATTTTCTTCATCAAATGAATACCCGATCCATGAGCAAGCATTCTTCTCTCAAAGACTCATTTACTGGTCAATCTCTCAGAAAGTTTCCAAACCATGGACGTATTGTTATAAGTAGAGCCCACGCTAAGTAAAATTAAGAATTAGTAAAGTTGCTCTTAAAAAGCTTACTTTTCCCCAACCTCATGTCCTCCAATGGTGGCCTCTACAACCTCAAAATGTTGAGACCTTTTGTTTATCCCTCTCTCCTATCAAAACCTATTTGTATTATGCCTTGCCCTTTAATAGGGAGATGATGAAATAATGTGTTCCTGCAAGAAGCAGTTCCTCATCTGTCTCATAAACCCTATTTAGAACTTCCCACTAGACACTTCAACTTGGATGCCCTGTGAGGACCTGAAACCCAGTTTAGCATCTCTCTCCATTTTCCTCCCTCCTTCAACCTGTTTCTTCTTAGGGGTTCTATATTTTGGTCAGGGCATCATTATCCACCCATTTACCTCACTTAGCAATCTGAGAGACAATTTATCACATTGTAGAGGGATTATTTGTTTACATATCTGTTTCATCCACAAGACTCTAAGTTCCTTACAGAAATATGATGGGCCTCTCCTGGAATACAGCACCACACAATAGTGCATAAGTGAATAAATGTTTGATGCTGATGGAGATCATAGTCTAATGCAGTTAACTGAGACAATATGTTTTTAACCAGCTGCCTAGCATGCCCTCACTTAACAGAATGGCAGTGTTGGCAAAGCTTCCATAACTCGTTATCCACTTTGCATGAAACCTTGATAAAAATAGTATAAACTGTGCTGGAGTTTGGATGTGCTGTCCCTGCCAAAACTCATGTGGAAATTTGATCCCCAATGTGGCAGTGTTGGAAACTGATTGAGTCATGGGGGCAGATCCCTCATGAATGGATTAATGCTTTCCCCGGGGGAGGGGGAGTAATGAGTGAGTTCTCACTCTATTTGTTCCCGTGAGAGCTGGTTGTTTAAAAGACCCTGGTACCTCCTCTCTCTCTTTTGCTTCCTCTCGCCATGTGATCTTCTTGTACCCGCCAGCTGCCTGCCACTTTCCGCCATGAGTAGAAGGAGCCTGAGGCCCGTCCGTGCCAGATGCAGCTGTCCCAGAATTGTAAGCCAAATAAACCTCTGTTCTTTATAAATTACCCAGTCTCAGGTATTTCTTTTATAGCAACACAAAACGGACTAAAACAAACAGCTAATTCCCAAATGTCTCATGAGGTCAAATGTCATTCATAAGCCACATCTCTTGGTGACCTGCCACCCATGAAGATGACAGTGGGACTATTCTCAGGAACACTCAGACCACATCTCTCCTTTACACAGGATTCCCCAATGACGGAATTCTGGGAACTCCTCACTTTTCGAGGTAGAATATACTTCCACAACATCATGCAATTAAAAAGCAAACACTACAGTCAGATTGGCCGGGGTAACTCACAACACTCATCTGTTCTAATGAATAAAAATGCCACAATTTTATTAAAGTTCTGTGCATGGCAGTATTTAGCTTGGAGGCTGCTCGCACACACACTAAGCAGGTTTTAATCAGCCAGTCCAAACAGCAGCTAGCTTGATGAGCTGATTCTTGCTGAAGAAATAAAGCAAACCAACAAGAGAATCACTGAATCCAGTTGGATGAAAAGCCTCAGAGCTAAAATGTTTGTTCTGACATGAAACAGAAGGGCCTAGACCTGGCTCAGCTGTGTGCCACAAGAAAGCTTTGTCTAGAGATGGGGTCCCAGGTGGTAGTTGTTGGAGATAACTCAGGGGATTTAATTAGTGAATGCAGCTGAAGCATGTAAGTAATGACCAATTTAGATATTTAGAGATGCGACTTGCATTTTCTGATCAATCAGCACCAGCATGAACAGAATATATCTGCTGGAAAATCCCCTTTAGGATTTCAGACAACATTTGACAAATTGTTTCTATGACAACTGCATTATCTCCAGACCCTGGCAATGAGGTTTTATGAAGAATTTTCACTTATCAGTGGTACAATCATGTTTCAGTCTACTGCTAATTCCACTAAGGTGCCCTGTAAATAGCTACTTGGCTTTCCAGTTGGTTTGGGGGTACTGAAGCGAAAGCAGCATCACCAGCATTATCTTACAAATGAGACGCAACGGAATGCTAGCTAGGGTCAAACTGCCAAAACCTGGAAAGCAGAACCTAATATACTGCATGATTATTAATTAAAAACAGAATATGTCCAAATAAAAATACATATTATGATGCTTTTTGATGTGTGTGGGGGGGTCATGTTAGAGAATTCATTAATTTTTCCAATTCACTCCCCCTTGCCTCTCTACCTGCCAACTGCCCTACACTTACCTAGAAGACTTATTGCTCCTTGATTTACAACTGTGATCTTTCCCTGTGTAGCAGCTCTCTTCTTTGCCAGCTCCTACAGGTGGAAGTAGCATTGCCTGCACACAGCACCAGGGAAACTCAGGCATACTGATTTTGCTTCACGAGTGGTAGAATTCAGTTGGTTAGAGATGGTGCAAACATCCCCCCTCCCCTCCAAAACATCTGAAACCAAAAGATGAAGTCAAGGTCAGAGACATCTAAAGAATTAGTGCTCATACTAGTTTCTACTACTATTAAAAATATTGACTAAGAGAGTGATTTTTTTTTTTAAGTGATATTATTTGGTTTTATGAGCCAACAGTGTCAATTTATTCCCTAAATTAGAGAGGAGAGACATAAAAACAACTAACATGGATATTTTACATTCTGGGGTTGATGTTAGAAACAATTACTTCTGTTAAATGACACTACGGATTTCAATATCTTCTGTAATATACTTTTAGGAAAAAATGAATCATTGCTTTCGTGCTTAACTAATAGGCTATAAAAACCAAAATTTTTGATTTAAAAATACAAAGGATTTCAACAGTAGGACACATAGCTTGCAGCTGGGTCTGAACTTTGCTTTTATCACCTTCTAGTTAAATTTTTTTAAAAAGCCTTTTGGAAAGAATAGAAAAGGACAGTCTATATATAGCCTTATTATCTCACCACGTTTTCTGACTCAGACTAATTTGCGGCCAGAGGCAAGGGAGGGGGGTGCAATAACAGGCAAAATCAATAGTTTCACTGCATTTTTAGAGGTTGCAGAAAGGCCGTTATTGACTGCTGAGGAAGAGTGATGAATGAAAAAGGGATTAGCTAACAAATCTAATAGGATTGAGATTCTTAAACATTATTTTCATTGAGATGATGTAGAAAGTTGATTTGCATTCTATTAAAAAACAAACACTGCATCTCTAAATGATACAGGTAATATGTAGTCACACTTTTTTAACTTTTGGGTAAATTTATCCTATTTTAACTTTCCATATGTAAGCTTACATAATAGCATGTGTTCTATTCCAAAAAGGAAAAAAAAATATTGAAAACATCTTTGGGGAACACTGTGGACAAATGATCTAGTTCCTTGGTCTTACCATTCAAGATTAATCCAAGATCAGTGCTACTCATGTAACCAGCAATAAAGATCATACTGGCAACTGACAAAACACTACAGAAATAAATATGTTTTGATTCATCAAAGAGTCATTGGACAATCAAAGAGTCACTTGCAAAGGGACATTTTCTGAGAGTCTCCCACATCACTGGCACTGGCTGTTCCTTAGCTTTTGTGGCTATTTCCTGACCATCCCCACCTTAAAGTGGGGCACCCTAGGGCTCAGCTCACACAACTCTTTCTCAATTACACTTACTCCCCAGCTGGACTCATTGAGTCTACCGGCTTTAAAAATCATCTATATGCTGATGATTTCCAAACTTTTATTTCCAGTCCTGATCTTTCCACTGAGCTTCAGACTCACATACCCAATTACCTACTTGACCTAACTTAGCATTTCAGACTTAACATATCCAGAAACTAAGCTCCTAACATTCCAGCAAACCTGTTTCTCCTGTAGTATTCCCTGTCAGTATAGAGTAAATCTATCCCGACAGCTGCTTGGGACAAAAACCGTGGAGTCATCTGGACTCTTTTCTTTCTCCCACATTTCTCACCCCATCTATTTAGAAATCCCACTGGCCTTCACAATGTACCTAGAATCCGACTACTTCTCACACCTCCATTGCCATCATCTGGTCTTAGCCACCATCATCTCTCTCCTGTCTTGTCTTCCTACTTCCATCCTCTCCTTCCTACAGTCTCCCTATCCACTCAGCTGCCTGAGAAACCACGTAAATCATAAGTTAGATTGTGTCACTCTTCTGCACGGCGTCCCCCGATCGCTCTCATCTGGCTCACAGTAAAAACCAGAGTCTGTATAATGGCCCACAAAGTCAGTGCCCTGCCCCCCACTTCTCTGATCTACTCTCCTATTTCTCTACCCCCTTGCTCACTCTCCTCAAGCTACCCTGGCCTCTTTGATTTTCCCCAAAGCCTTCAAGCTGTTCCTACCTCTAGGCCTTATTCCTTGATGGTCCTTCTACATAAACACTCTTACCCCAGATATCCACTCTTCATGCGCCTTCATTTTCTTCAGGTATCTGCTCAAGTATCAAGTGTCAACGTCTATGTGAACCTCCCCTTGATTACACTGTAAAAAAGATTAATTCCCTTATGCCCTGGCATTCCTTTCCCCCATTAGAGTATAAGTCTATGGGTGTAGGGACCTTACTCTGTTTACTGCTAAATCACTATTGTCTAGAAAAGGACCTAGCACATAGTACGTGCTCAACAAATATTAAATGAATGAATGACTGGGATGGTAGAGGAGTAATTAGAAGTGGCACATTCTCTTAGTGGCATGAGGGAAGAAGTCATGTTGGAGAGGGTAGGTTTTTAGAAGGCATTTGGTGGCATAAAAGCTTTAAACACTAGTGTAAAGGGAAAATAAATGGGATTCTGAGGAAAATCAATTATTAATTTTTTCCCCCATCTTACCTTCAGCATTATTCAGTTTACTTGTTAAAAAAAATTATTACTGTGGTAAAAAAACATAAAATTTACCCTCTTAATCATTTTTAAGTGCACACTTCAGTTGTGTTAAACTATGTTTACATGGTTGTGTAAGAGAGCTCTAGAACTTTTACATCCTGCAAAATTGAAACTTTATACTCACCAAACAACTCCCATTTCCCCCACCCCCCAGCCCCTGGCACCCACCATTCAACTTGCTGTTTCCATAATTTTGACTGTTCTACATATCTCATAGAGAAGAATCATACAGTATTTGTCCTTTTATGATTGGCTTATTTCAATCAGCATAATAGCTTCAAGGTTCATCCATGTTGTAGCATGTGACAGGATTTCCTTCTTTTAAAGGCTAAATAATATTCCCCCATACATACATACCGCATTTTCTTTATCCATTCATCTATCAATGAACACTTGGGCTGCTTCCACCTCTTGGCCATTGTGAATAATGCTGCAGCGAACATGGTTGTGCAAATAACTCTTTGAGATCCTGAAAGAGCTCTCAAAGATTTCAATTCTTCTATTATATAACCCAGAAGTGGGACTGCTGGATCATTGGTAATTCTATTTTTATTTTTTTGAGGAACCTCCATACTGTTATCCATAGGAGCTGTAGTATTTTACATTCCCACTAGCAATGAACAATTTCTACACATCCTTGGCAATACTTGTTATTTCCTGTTTAGTGGCCATCCTAATGGGTGTGAAGTGATATCCCACTGTGGTTTTGATTTGCATTTCTCTTCTAATAATTAGTGATATTCAGCATGTTTTTATATGCTTGTTGGCAATTTGTGTACCTTCTCTGGAGAAATGTCTATTCAGATCCTTTGCCCTTTTTAAATCAGGTTCCTTCTTTTTGTTGTTGAGTTGTAAGAATTCTTTCTATATTTTGGATATTAACCCCTTACCAGATATATGATTTGCAATTATTTTCTTCTACTCCATAGGTTACCTTTTTACTCTACTGATTGTTTCCTTTGATGGGCAGAAGTTTTTAAGTTTGAGGTAATTCCATTTGTCTATTTCTGCTTTTGTTGCCTGTGCTTTTGGTGTCATATCCAAAAAATCATTGCCAAATCCAATGTCATGAAGCCTTTTCCATTTTCTTCTAGTAGTTTTATAGCTTTAAGTTCAAAGCATACTTTTAAAAAATAATCACATAAGCAGTTAGTTAATTCTTAGGTTTATCTTTGTTGGTCAAGTTTATTTCATTCTGCAAAATTTTAGTGTCATTTATGGTACTTTTTATGCATTTTTTAAAAATTGCTAATTTATCAACCTTTCGTTATCTACAGCTTCTGAGTCTGAACTCATAACTGAGAAGGACTTCCCCACCCTGAGGATATAAATTAAAATTATCCAGATTTCTTCTAGTACTTTTCTGGTTTAAGTTTTTAAATTTTAATCTTTGCTTCTTCTGAAATTTCATTGTGACTCATTTTTACATGCCTAAATCCTATTTATTCTATCTTTCAAGGCCCAGTCTAAAGAATAATAGCTAACCTTTGTGTACATAAGACTTATTATATTCTAAGTGCTTTACATGTCAAAACTCACTTAATATGAGAGATTCATAAAGTATATATTCTATTTTCATTTCACAGATGAGGAAATTAAGTGACAGAGAGCTTACTGAATTACTTGCCCAAGGTCATTAACTGATAGCCAGGATTTAAACACAGGCAAGGCTGATTATAGATCCCCTGTTCTTAATCATTATGCTGTGCTACGCTCTCAAATACCACTTTTTCCAAAACACCTTCCCACCCTGAGCTTGAGATGGCCCTTTCTTTTTCCCTAAACTCCGGAAAATCTGTACCTCTCATGGCACATTTTTTTTTTAATCTTAGATAATAGTTAATTGCATACATTTCATACCACTTTAAAAAGTAACGTTCAGGGCCGAGCCTGTGGCGCACTTGGTAGAGTGCTGCGCTGGCAGCCCGGCGACGCTCCCGCCGCGGGTTCGGATCCTATATAGGACTGACCAGTGCACTCACTGGCTGAGTGCCGGTCACGAAAAAACGACAAAAAAAAAAAAAAAAAAAAAAGTAACGTTCATATCTAATTCAACTTATATTTTTCACAGAAACTAATACTGTGCTAAAAGCTCAACAAAGATTTCTCAGGTGAATAAATAAATTAGAAAGATGCTTAAAACATAAATACCTCAGAGAAGTTTTGTATTAAATTCACACTAAATTATAAAGGGTTGATAGAAGATCCTTTTCCAATCCAAAATTTTAAAAGGAGGGAGAAGAAAAAGAACTTGAGGGCACTGATAGCTAGTGATGCTTTCACAGGAAGAAAAAAGAAGAGCTGTGGGTGTTTATTTATGATATATTTTTTTTTCAACTGGGCCTGATATATAAATATATAGCACTGAGTTTCATATATTTTCCTATCACTGGGAAAAGCTGGTTTTGTTTCCTTTAAAACTACAAACTTTTAGTTCCTTGGGTGTTTTCTTGTAATATAGTCCATAGGATGCTCTAATTTTAAATTAGCTAAATAATTGGTCTGATTCTTAAAATAACAACTGAAGAATAAATGATTATTGTTACTAGACTTAATCAGAAATTCCAGTTATTTATAGAAGATCTTAAATTTTAATAGTTTGAAGTACACTCAAGTCATGTTCCTGAACTTAAATTCCTAGAAAGAGTTTAAAATCCACCTGAACCTTAGGAACTAAAATTAATTCTTCAGTGATCTGGTGTTCTTATTTCCCTGAAAGCAGGCATCCACCACAGCCTTCAACGTGGACATTGATGGATTAAAGAGGTTTTAGTCAGATGTACCTTTGAGCTGTATAAAGTGTTTATAGAAAACAAGTCCAATCACCTATTAAAGAATGTACTCTATACAGTGCTACTGGAGAAAAATTTCTAAACTTATTCCAATAAACTTGGGATCAATCCAAATAATCATTTCTCCAGTTTATCTTATAAATGGTAAATTTCTCCAGTATATCTTACAAAAATTACAAAAGGTTAAATATTGGGAAATTGTTTTTGTTATAAAAATCAACTAAATCAACATAAATAGGTCAGAAATGTGAAAAACAAACTATTCCACTGAAAATGTACTTTTAAGGGTCTCTGAAAACTTTTTTTTCTTTTTTTCCAAATTCATTGCCCTTCTTGCCCTCATTTTTCTTGTCCTCTCGTGTATGTGACCTTGCTTACTAGTCATGTGTTTTGTTGGTATTTTTACTTGTCACTTTTTGAAACTCACTTCTTTCTTAGCTTCTGATATATATGCATATTCTTGAATTGCTTTTAACCTCTTTAAATGCTGATTCACTAACTTCTTTCCTGGATGCCAGCCCTCTCCTATGCTTTGTGTGTGTTCTTCAAAGTTCACTATTTACTTCCCTATCTTTCAATGCTTTTCTCTTTAAGACCTATTTTGAATTACAGCTTCAATTTCAAATTCTTTAACAGGAATATGAGTGTCTGAATCTGTAGCTCTGACCTTCTATCCAATATCTGACTCCTAACCTCTACTTACTTAAAGCATATGTTTATTTGAATGTTTCACTATCATCTTAAACTGGACAAGTCCAAAAGGAATTGCTACACCAAAGAGCTTTTCCTTTCTGAGGACTGTTTATTTTGTCATCTGTTCACATAGCAAAATTTACTGAATGTCTAGTAGGTGCTGGATTCTGTGAATACAAATGTGGACACTTCATGCTCTAGAGTATCTCAAAGTCTTGGGAAGAAAAAAATACCTATAAATCAGTACTTACATACAATACAAATAAGTACATTTTGAAGCCATGACACTGCCACTCTAAGAGTTGCAAGCATATTTGTCTTTTAAAGTAGCAATTAGAATTAGGCTATACATTCTCTTTTGATTCTGGGAAGGACACTTTTGGTGAGTCAAAGGTAAACACCTTCGTATTGTTCTTGGTGAAGCACTGAACACAGCAAAATGACCCAAATTATAGACACTTCAGATTGAGATACTGGCATTGTAAACTGGTCAGATAAGCAGGACTACTGAAACGTACTAGTTCATCTCAATTGAACTCTAGGGAATTACAGGAAGGTATGTCCTTCCTGAGGTCAGAGTGGGAGCATTAAGGTGTTTGCATCCAAAAAAAAAAAAAGTTAGCCTGGCATAGCAGTAATCTCCTAGTGTGTGTGGCAGCAGAAGCCACAGCAGCAAGGTGAGAAATCAGGAAAGAAAACACTGAAAAGCAATAGCTGGGGTTTAAGAGGTTTTTATTTCCCTTTGGCAGTCAGGGCTTATGGTACAATTATCTGGATTCACAAATATATGTTATGAGTCATAGGCAGATTAGGGCAGTGAGATAATGTCTTACTAAGTGCAATCACAGTATGATCTTAAGCTTCATTAGACTACAGGCTCTGGAATCAGACCGTCTGCAGCAGAAACCCAGCTTGGCCATTTTCAAGTAGTGTGGCCTCAGTCTCTTCATCTATAAAAATGGACATATTAATGATTTCCTCACAGGATGACTATGAGGATTGAATGAGTTACCACATGTAGAATGCATGAAAGAGTGCAGGCACAGAGAATGTGCTAAAAAACATAGACTATCATTATTAGTATTTTTACACTTTACCCCAAGGTGCACCAAAATCACATTTGCTTTGCCAGGAAGTAGCAACCATGTCATACTTTGAATGGCCTTTGCTGAGGAAATCTGGTTCTTTTCACAACCAGCTTTTTCTTTTCTCTTTTTAAGACTCATAAGAACAAAATTCATTCCCTTACCAAGTCAAGTCCATTATTAAAAAATCATTTACCTTTGTAACTCACTATTAATAAATACAAATATGAAATAACTTTCAGGTCAACCCCATCAGTTCTGGGCTTACCAGTATCATATCACTTTCCACTCATAGTGCTTAACAAACAATTCCTGTGTTATAGTGATATAACTTAATACTCAATACTTAGTCTTGCCTCATGAAAATTTACACTAAATAAATGACTTCTAACAGTCTTTCTAATACTGCCAATAAATTTATTTATTCTTGCTCAATTTCCTAAAATGTTATCCAGTGGCTCAGTCTCCCCAGACATCTCTTCAAAGATATCTGTCAAAAATCTCCTTCAAAAAAGTTCTATTGAATTTCTGTGACCATGATGAAGGTGGTGATAAAAGCACCTTTATGATTTGCTGCAAAAGAAAAAAAGGGAGGGGAAGGGGAGAGAGGTACAAGAATGACAAAGATAAGAGCCACATCAGATTAAAAAACTTTTATGTGTTTTGTTCCTGTTCTATTAACTTGTATATACTTTTTGAAATTTGTCAAGTAAATACATACTGTAGCAGGGATGATAATAAAAACATTAATGACTAGCAAGGCACATATGCAAAACAATTAGAACAGATGTTGGCTGTAAACAACTGGAATAGTGAGTCCCAGGAGAAAATCAGTCCTGCTATGCCTAAGTATGGTTGGTGCTTGTGGTCACTTCAATACAATTTTGGGCACTTTCATTATGTTTGGTTTTAATGTGGAAATTAGACTATGGAAATGTCTTTCAACAGAGAGAAATTTTTTCCAGTAATGTTATTTGCCTTGAATGCAAAAACTACTTGTAGATTCAAAGTAATTTGTATAATAAGACCTTTTAGTTATGTATTACTTTCCTTCTATTATATTTTCCAAATAGGTTTTGTGATAATCTCTTCTGAAGTTTTTCATCAAACCTATTTCCTGGGTATGAGACTTGGATCTTGCTTCACATAGTTCTCAGCTGGTCTAAGTCCTATAGGTTCTTCAGAATATATTAGTTTTATTTTAAGATTGTTAGCAAGAGGCTGTCCTTATTTAACCTAAAAGAAAGAAAACAACTTATAACACTAGAAAAACAAACTGGAAAATATATCTGCTTTTTTGCTTCCTACTTGCCAAACGTACTTCCCCCACTCAAGAGAGTTTTAGAGTCAGAATGAGGCTAGCTACCAAGACCTGGAGTTTTCTCAGTCTTGTTCAGGCCTATCCTAAGGTTGTCCTTAAGATGACAATGAGTTAGTCTTTAAACCAGACCATTTGGCATCTGACAGTGTGACTGCCTGGATCTGCCAACATATCTTATGACAAATTTAAATAGCCATAACTGACACTGATAAAAGAATCCAACAAATAATTTCCCAATCATTTCCCTGTCACCATCCACATTTCTGCCAACAGCATTATTATTCTCCCCAAGGTCAAAAACTCAAAAGTTATCTCCAGTGGATATGTAACATATTTGGGAATACACTCATCATTTAATAACTGATGGGAGGTAGAGTCCAACTCCTGCTATGGAAACTGGAAACTGACAAGTCCAGTTATTTACTTTCCCAGCCTCACTTACTAGCTAGGATGCTGCACATGATCAAGGCCTGGCTGATCAGGTCATCTGGCCCTGGACTCTGAAACCAGAGTTAAGGATCAAAAGTTGCAGGGATGGGTAGTGGTTATATCAGTCAATTTCCAGGAGAAACAATGGCAACAATAGTATCTAGCACCCAATGTTCATGATATAAGCTGCAGAAGCAGCATTCTTGTTGGACTAGCTAAGGGGTGATATTTTAGTTATGGTTCTAATGTGTGGCCTCCTTTACTCCTGCACATTTTCTAAGCCTGGTTCTATAACTTACCCAGCAATTGTAACCTACCCAATTACTTTCCAATGAATTCCTTTTCTGCTTAAATTAGTGAGAGACAGTTTCCATTGCTTGGAACAAAAAAGCAAAAATACCAGTCCAATGTATCATCTGTGGCTCTTTTCCTTGACACTGTCTCCCATACCTGATCAAATTCTAAGTACAATAGAAACTCTCTTAGCAAGCACATTTGAGATTGGTAGTTTGCCCAATACCCAAGTTGCTATGGGTTAAATATGTCACCCAAAAGTTCATGTATTAGAAACCTGATCCCCATCATAAGAGGGTAGGAAATCCAATTACGGTATTCGAAAGATGGGGCCTTTAAGAGGTGATTAGATTGTGGGGACTGTGCCCTCATGAATGGATTGATCCATTATGGAGTAATGGGCATAGTTCTGACGGCTTTATATGGAGAGCAAGTGAAAAGGTTAACTCTCTCTTGCTCAGCTCATTCTTGCCATGTGATGCCCTAGTCTCCACGGGACACTGTAGAGAATTCATACCAAGAAGGCCCTCACCATATGTATTCCCTGGACTTTAGACTTCCCAGCCTCTAAAACTATAAGAAATAAATTTGATTTTTTAAATAAATTACCCAGTTTCAGGTTTTCTGTTATAAGCAACAGAGATGGACTAATATATGAATCTAGACTCTAGTATGCAGGCTCAGGCCATGTACTAGTCAAAGGAGCTTGACTGGCCAAGCTGTCTAGGAGGCTGTCAAGGGAGGCTGTGAAAGGGTGTTCCTGGGCTATTTGTAATAGCATAAAGTCAAACAATCAACATACCCAACAACAGGGGATAATTAGAGTAAATTCAAATTAACCTGTAATAACCAGGCACCGTGTATAATTCTATATCCGCATGCATAAAACAAAAAAAGAGGAAAAAAAACTTCTTGTTGTTAAAAACTTATTCTTATATACACTGTACCTGGATCAACAATTCAGTTAAGAAACGGGAATGTAATGGCCGGGGTGTACAGAAATAGTAGTAGTCAGGTTCTGGCTCAGTTTGGGTCCTTCAAGCAGTCACCTGTCCAACATCCCTTTCCTCTCGGGAACCACCTGTCTTCCAAGCCACGAGGTCCACAGTGCCTGCCCACCCTCCTTCAGAGGCATATGGCTGGGCTGGCCATAGTTCTTCCTCCTTGGCCACAGTTCTTGGTTCAAAGATGAACACGTGGTCCAAACTGACCAATTAAAATCTTCCCAGTGGATACCAGTAAAGAGAGCATCTCTCTTTCTTCCTCTGGAAGTGCAAATTGTGAACATCTTCTGTAGCTCCAAGGAGAAAGGTGTTTGCAATGGATAAGGTAAATATGCAAAGAGAAACAGAGCTGAGGGAGGGAGATATAGACTCTTGACATCGTTTGAGACCTGGATCAAACCATTCCTAAATCAAGTGTACCCCACCGACTCTATACTTATAGAACTAATAAATTTCACATTCTGTTTTTTTGTTTTCTTCTTGCTTAAACCAGTCTGAATTGAATTTCTGTCTGTTGAAATGGAGATCCTGGGCCCAAATTTTGATGATTTGAGTGAAGATTATATTTGCCATAATCTTAGTTTTACAGATAATATTGTTCATGTTCTTCTCGTTACACCAGAATTAACACTGAAGTTCCCTGGGGACATTTGAGGAATAAAGCTGTAACAGCACTACTAGTTTTTTTAACCACTGTCATCTTCGAATGTTGTTTAGCTTGATCAGAATTGGGAGCAGGATGGTGTATTTAAAGAGGTAACTCTTCACGTATTGTTAATTACCAACCAATATCCTTTACTTAGCCTTGCTATTTCCTACATATCCATAGTATAATGGTTAAAATACGAAGCTTTCCATGAACTTTTTGAAGTTTCCTCATAATGAAGGTTAAAAAACCTGTTTATAATCATAGGAGCCTGGACCTTCTGTTTTACATGTAAATAAAGAGTATTTTTTGACTGGCTTTACTGTACACTGAATTTTCCAGGAATTTAACTATTGTATAAATTAAAAGGAGCTTGCACTTTGTTTTGTTTAAAATTTTTCAAAGAGTTATTCACATCTTGAAAAAATCATTTCATCAACGACACCACCACTTGTTTTGTTTGAGTTGTCAAAATAATCCAACTGTCAGTCTGCATTTGTAGCTGTTGTATTTATGGAGATATTATAAGAATGTAAGTGCAAGCATCGAACAACTCTATTATGACCTCTAATGTACTGGTGCCTGAATATTTACATATTGAAATACACAGAATATTATTTCATATTACTTTCCTTTTGTTTTTCCCTTTATGTTGTTAGGGCACCCGCTGAATTTTAAAAGCATTATGCATAGAGGTACACTATATTATCTATGAATTTCATTTCAGAATGGTAAAAACAATGTTAAAAAACAGTAGTTACAAAAAGAAAGTGCTGGTTCTGTAAGGTGAGAATTACTACTTTAGAGTATTAATAGAGAGGGGAAAAGATACTCAAATTGTTTTCCCCTAAGACTTCCCACTGCAAAGGAGTTCATTATAGGGCAATCATCTTGTTGGTTTTTACAGGAATTGTTGCTATAAAAATTAAAGGAAAAAAAAGTAGAAATAAGCAGGTAAGAAAACAGATTAAGATGTATTGGTTGGAAAGGCAGCACTTCAACATGCGGTACTGAAGTTCTTATACTCTTCAGTCGTCAGTTTATTTCAGTCTATTTCCTCCTTTCTCTCCTTTGACATAAGGAGTAACAACATTCACTTCAATCAGTACATCAGGTTTTGTATCAGTTGGCTATGTTTGATCTTTCCTACAAAAGAACCATGCCATCCCCCTTCTACAGCAACTATTTTTTCTGGTTAAGATTCTGATTAAAATCTGCTGCTCCTGAAATCCACAGAACCGGTTTATGAAATCACACATTCCCTGACCTCTCCTCAAGCATAAAGAATTGTACAGACATCTTCATCTAACTGCACTACCACTATAAATTCTATCTGAACAGAGGAAGCAGGTTAATAGAGTATGAATGGTAGTTCCCAGGAAAGCTTCAATAGTTAAAGACTGGCTATTGTATAGTAAGTTGTTCTGAGACTCTGAGAAAGTCACTTAACTTCCCCATTAATTAGTTCCCTTAAGCAGAAAGAAAGATGAGAAAACATCCTATTTCTTTTTCAGTGCCTGCTCTAGTAGCAAACACACCCAAACTGGAACCATATTTTCCTTTCATTTACTACCCCAGGATGTTCAGCTAAGCTAAGCTGACCAGTTAAGCAGTTTGAGAATCTCAGAGGAAAGATTTTTCACTCAGTGTTGTTAATTATTGCCTAGGACTGACAGACTAAAAGCCAAGAAAATCTGATATTTAACATCTGCTTCTAAAAGGCGGAAATCTGTAGCAGCTGTGAAGTGGTTCTATCGTAATGGAGTTGTTAGACGCAAAGCTCAAGGTCAAATCTCTTCTCATTTCAATAACAAGGTTGATTTTCTCATTTCATTCCTAACTCCTTAACTGGAATATTTCCAGACCTCACCTTCCTGTGGATGTCATATACAAACCAGCAACCCAAACATCATGCTCTTGACAGAACCCGTGCTTGTAGAAGCTCCTCCAGGTGTCTCTGCGAGTTGACAAGGGTGCCTCCCACGAGCTTCAGTCACCCTGCTCTATTCCTTCTCTCTTGCCCAGGTTCTCCCTATTCACCCAACTGCTTGTGGCAGGCAGTAATATGGTAGCCACTCTTGGCAGTGTCTACACAAGAGAGCCCACTATTTCCTCCTCAATCATGAACTCTTCCTAAAGAATCGGTCTCTTTCAGAGCCAGAAAAGGGAAATACTACTAAACATGTAAGCCTGCCCCTTTGACACAGCTGATAGGACCAGAGGAGCCAATCCACGGAATGAGCTGAGCACATCGGATTCCCTAGTTCAAGAATTTAAACCAAGAAGTAAAGTGAAGTTGGTAGCCCAGTGTGACAATTTAAAAACTCATTTTATGACCTAGTCTTAAATGCAATCAGAATATATCCTTCCTGCATTACTATTAGCAATGAGAGTAATTGCCTAAATAATTGCACTAAACTCATGTCTGATTCTGAAGTAATACAGGAGAGGAAATACCTAGACAAGAGGCAGATTTACTTGAGGCTAACAAAGCTTGAACATGAGGGCCCCTCCCTCACACAAACCTTTTCCAAGGACTGGGTCATACGTTTTTGGAAAATTTGGAGAAGATATTATGGAAAAGTAAGAAGTGATTAGGTAAGACCACTGTCTTCCTTCCTTCTGACCTCCACTTGATCATATTTCCCCTTGTATACGGTGGTGTTATATTGGCCTCTGGCTGGGATCCACCTAAGGAGAAACTTGAGTGCAGGATCCATCAAATTTGGGTATAGTGAAATATGTTTATGTTAGTTTTGCCATTACTTTCACATACAGTTAAGTTCTTGCTAGCAAAGTTTCACAGGCCTGGGAGTGGGGAGCTGCAGGGAGGAAGCTAGTGTTCAAACCAGAATTTCACTGGCTTTAAGGTCAATGATTATGCTTGGTGGTCCACAAATGGCCTTGGGCTTCTTAGCTTAAAGGTACAATAGATAGTCTAACCTGAGCCACCTACCAACTTTTAACAATCTTTCCCACTTGCCTACCTGGCTCCAGCACCTCTATCTAGTCCTATTGACCAGTGCTGCACTGTGCATACAATACTCTATCCAAACTGGACACCCTGCCTTTGCTGGATCACACCTTTGTTCTCCCTTGACCTGAAATGGCCTTGCTCCACTATATCTCAATGGGTTCTTATGGATAATCTGAAATTCGGTGAAGATAAATAATTAAGTCATAATGCATCTTTACAACCAGACAATAACAACAAATCACTTAATGAGTGTTGTAAATTCAAGGACTATTTATGATTAGTCACTGTATAAGAAAACTTCAAATAACCAAAAATTTTATAACTCATATACACAAGAAACTCTTGATAGAGGTTTTCCCAGATTTGGCAGTAACCCTAAAAATATATATGACATTACCAATAACAAACTGAAAAGCGGGAGGAGACTTTCTGAAGTTTGAGTTAAAAAACAAAACAAAACAAGATCCCATAACTTTTGCTCAACAATGCTACAGGAAAGATTAAATTATCTTCCTCATCCCTCCATAGGGAATGATGTCACAAACTTGTTTTTATGTGAAGAAACAACCAAAGAATATGCTGCCAAAAGATGTGGGAAAAACAATAGCATGTATCAGACTACATCATGTATCAGGCAATTAAATAATAAAAATATTATTTTTCTAGGTTCTGTGATATTTGTGTATTTGTTACTTCTTTAAAATTTGTAATTCTTTGTGATTTCTCATTCTAAACAAATCTTCAGTTTGTATCTAATTTTTATTTTTTCCTAAAGAGGGTTCTCCAAGTTGTGTAAACTTCAGGCCACAGAAAACCTCCCTTGCCTCAGTCCTGCCTGAGGAATCTAACTTCCTACCAAATGTAGGAGCCTCTGGGCTCTGCAGTCACCCCCACTTCCTTCCCACTCGTTCCTTTTGCTTACTCTCCAGCATTTATGGACAGGCTTGTGGGCATGGGTAGCAAAAGCAGGTTAATGACCCAAACATCAGATGGCTCTTACTTGATTTCTTCAAAGAAGCTGGATAGTTCCTGGGGTTTGACAACCTGATCTCCACTGAGCCTTTGAGACAAACATGGAAAAGGACAATTTTATTGTTTAGTAGGCAGGCATGTGTTGTTTTTTATAAATGGAATAGTTTTTGCTCTGTAATATATCAGTAAGAACTATTCAATCTACCTTGACTGTCAAAAGCTTTGAGATGCATTTACAGTTTCTTTGGGTTCCATGAGCACCTGTGCCATCAACATAAGCATTGAAAATAAAAACACATATTAACAATACATGGAGAATATTTATCTGTTTAGGGTTTAGAGTGACTGTTCATGAATTTCAAGATTTAATTTTTGGTGAGAGGAAATGGTTAAGAAAGGGATGAAGGGCAAAAATTTGAGTAAAATACTCTGAGAGAGGATACTTTAGCTCCTTTGCATAGCATATCAATTCATGTAACTAAACAAATGATACTTATCAAGTTGTAAACATACATATGAAACCTTGAAGGAAAACAAATCACCAATGCTCAAACACCCAAATGTTATTTGAGAGAATTTTACTGACTGAAGTTACCAGTAAATACTTGTTATCTCTACTTCCTGGAAGGAGAAAGAACATATTTTATTAGATAGAAATGACCAAGGGAAAACAAACTTCCAATACGGCAACAAGAATAGCAGTTTCTCAAGTTTTAAGCACTGGCTTTAGAGAATATATAGTTATTAAAAATTCACTTGAACTTCACTATAATACTTAATGGGACATTGCCTGATAGATCAAACCACATTTTCATGAGGTCCTTTCATGTACTTTAGTAAGGAAACTATTTGTGATGACATCTAAACTAGTCTTGCTTTCTAAAATTTTTGTTCTAAAGTAGTGGTTCTCAACCTTGGCTGTGTACTAAAATCACCAGGAGAGAGTACAAAATACTGATGTCTGGGTCTCACTGCTCAGATTCTGACTTAATTGGTCTGGATGCAGCCTGGGTGTAAGGCCCCTAAGTTGATTCTAATATGTCACAAAGGTTGAAAACTATTGCTCTAAAGCAGTTTCTCAGGGGCAGCCCTTGGCTCACTTGGGGGAGCATGGTGCTGACTACACCAAGTCAAGGGTTAAGATCCCCTTACCAGTCATCTGTTTAAATAAATAAATAAATAAAGCAGTTTCCCCACCTTGGCACTATTGACATTTTAGACCAGATACATTTTGCTGTGGGGGGGCTGTCCTGAGCATTATAGAATGTTTAGCAGAATCTCACCAGATACCCCCAGCCCTCCCTCTCATTCCCCCTCCTCAGTTTTGAAAACCAAAAATGCCTCCACACATTGCTGAAATCCTGTGGGAGTTGGGGTAGAAATCGCCCCAGTAGAGAACCACTACTGTAAGGAAAGAGTATTATAGTAAATCAATTTTATTATCTTCTGTGGCTAGAAAACAATTCCTGACAACTAAGAGTAGGGCCCAGTGGGCACCAGCAATAGATCACCAGCCCATGGAATGCAACTGAGTTTCCCAAATACTTAGAGATATAGAAGAATGCTGAGAATGTCATAAATTCAGTACAACTTCAAAGTATCCACATAAAAATTAGCACAACTGCAGCTTGTCAGGGATTTACAGATTAGAAGTGGATTTGACCACATCTGTCATATTTGACCTCATTCCATTTTGTAAAGCTTTCATATTACCAAAAAAAAAAAAAAAAAAAAATCTGCTAAAATCTTGTCAACAGGCAACTATTTTTAGACAAGCTGATTTTCTTCGGTGGTGTGGAATACTGATTTCTCCTACAGGGGAAGGTTTACAAAGATGTACAGTCAACTGAAAAGACCTGAAATTATAATCATTACGGCAAAAAGGGAAAATTAACACATCTAATTGTACTTTGAGCCCAAGACCTTCCTGCATTTTATTTGCAAATGCAATTATAGTAGGCCCATAAGCTTTCAGATGTGATTTTACAACACAAATAGGCCTGCACACATAGGCAAATTTGGCTGAGTTTATTTCTTCCTATGTGGGCCACTACTTTTCACAAGTTGAGTCTTGAGGGCAAAAATCAAATGTGTTTCTAGTTCTGTGAGGGCACTTTCATTTTTCCTAGCTCTTTAATGCTTAATCTCAGATTCAATTTCCCATACATCAGGAAGCAATTTAAAAAGAGAAGTAGGTTAAAAATATATGAGTTCTTTCAAAAATAATGTTTTCCTGAAAACATCTTTTAAAATCTAGCTACAGTGAAGCAGTCCCTAGGAAATGCGGGGAAGATCCTTGTTAGTTCCATCGACATGCTTCTTCCACTACTGCTAACACAATGAGACTCACTGTTTTACTGCTGTTTTCTTTAGGAACAAAGAATCTGAGATTTGGTAGAAAAGTAGATGACCACAAGTGAGGGAAATTATGGTATAGTAAAAAGTGGAAGACATAGACAAGATATTCAGTGACTTCCTCATTTTTGCTCTTTTACTTTTTCTTTACACAATAGAAGAGGCAGCCAAAAGCAATAAAGAAAGATGGAAAACTTTTCTACTGAGGACAACTTCTGAGTCAAATAATGAAAGCTGAAATACTGAAATTGTATAAAAGCAATTTATCTAGTTATTCTACTTATCCATCTTAACAATTAAAAACAGAACAAGTCATCAAATTCTTTAATAAATATAACAATTAAAAACATGATTAATTTTAGAAAACAGTTAAAGGAAAGAATTGGAAAAAAATAAAGGTGAGAGGGAGTGAAGAAGGGGAGAGAGGGAGAGACAGAGAGACTTTTCCTTACCTTCCAGAGAGTAATGCCTTAATCTTGAAGCACTTAGGATACTGCTATGAAAAACTAACCTGCAATTTCAAAACTGTGGAGGTACCTGGGTACTGCACCAGGAAGCTCCAGAAGGAAATATCCTCATGCCTTCAAGGAGTCAGAAGTGATATTCAAAATATTTGTGAACAGATATATTGAGGGCATTGGCACAGGCCAAATGAGATGTAGACTGCAGTTATAGGAAAGGATGCTGAGTCTAAATAATCCTAAAGCCATCCTGTTGCTGGATGCTGGGCTGAACATTCCAGCTTTGGACTTAAGGGAAGTGGGATGCAAGCAGTAATTAGAAAATGAGAGGAAAAGGTGGTGAGAATAGAGAGGGAAGGTGAAAGAGTTGGGAGAGTCAGAGTAGATATTTTTGCAACGTACCCTATGGTAGCCAGCCTCCAAGAGGCCCCCAGTGATCCCCACCACCTGGTATTTGTATCCTTGTGTAGTCCCCTCCCACTCCAAATAAGGATTGGTCTATGTGACAAATAGCATATGGCAGAAATTACAGTATGTCACTTCCGTTATGAGGCTACAAAGACCATGGTTTCTGTCTTGGGTGCCCTCTTGCCCTCTTAGATCACTCATGCTGAGGGAAGCTATGCAGTGAGCAGTCTGGTGGAGAGGACCATGTAGAAAGGAATTGAAGCATTCTGCCAAGAGCCACATGAGTAACTGGGAAGCAGAACTTCCAGCCTCAGTCAAGTCTTCAGAGACTGCTGCCCTGGATGACAGCTTGGATACTTGACCCTCAGAATGTATGAGCTAATAAACATTTCTTGTTTTAGTTGCTAAGTTTTGGAGTAATTTGTTATACAGCAAAAGATAACTAATATTCAGCATTAGAAAAGGTAAAAACAAATAAACAAACAGAAATAGTACAAATACACATATCCTGAGGAACTGTTTTTCATACAGGACAGGGCAAAGAAGGAAGAAGAGGTTGATGGAGCCAGTATTTTGCTGGTTTCTGTTGTGTCCTGGACAGGCAGCTAATTATTTCCAAGAACAATGTAAGTAATCTGCTCTTTCATGAAATGGGTTGAAACAATACCCCTGTATACTATGCCAAGTTATATAACAGCAAAGATAATAACAGAAAGACAATCACTGGCAGATTGTTCACTATATGCCCATCATTTTCCATGCATTATCTTTAATCCTCATAAAAATCCATACAAGGTAATATATCATAAGGAATTATCATGAAGCCAGTTGAAATTCAAAATCTTTTCACTATACTTCACTGCCTTGAAAGAAAGCAATAGAGGTTTGGCTGTGGTTCAGGAGGGAGAGAATACGGCTAGAAGGCCAAGTGAAGCAACAACTCAGGAAACTTGTCAAACACAGGAAGATCAAGCTCTGGGGTGAAGCAGAAGCAACCAAAAGGAACTGAGATCAGAAGCTACTGAGTCTCTACACTGGCTCACTACACCTGAATCCTGTTCTTTCAGGTAAGCATTCTCTATATTGGACATACCCAGGAGCTTTGAAAAAATATGAATAATGTATCCTCAGCTTTTAAAGATGGTTGTTATGCAAGGTACGACCATAAGATGAACTCACATGCATTTTCTATAAAGTTGTTTTAAGATTTCATTTGTTGTGCTTGTCTAGGACATGTTCTGTGCACCATTTCATACTCTCTTGGTCCCACCTCTTACTCCAGCCACCAGTGCAGGGACCAGTTCAGCCCAGGTACAGCCTTGACCTGAACCTTTATCACTTGCTTCCTTCCTTGGAGCTTCCCTGATGCCAAGGTATGGGATGCCTGCAGAGTCAACTCAGCACTCAGGCATATGCAAACCAAAGTGCAGAGAAATTATTATCGTGGAGTTACCCTTGACCAACGTAGGAATGGCACTAGTAGCTAAATGGTTCTGGGATGCTATTCATAAGCTTCCTTAGAAGGTACCTAGGCTAAGCAGGAGGCGTCTTCAGGGAAGCCGAACTCCGTAAGGTCCTCATACTACCTTTCCCTGGTTTCTGGTTTCATTCCCAGTGCCCCTCAGTTCACGCCTTGGTATCACATTCCTAAATAAATTATCTGCACTCAAGCCTTTTGTTTCAGGCTCTACTTTTGAGAAACTCAGGCTAAGACAATGTTGTCCAACGTCCCATATGCAAGATGCATTGTGATAAACGCTTTATAAAATTTAGTGCTAAAAGAGAAGTTGTCTCCCTTGAAAAACTGTTTTATTTTGTCTATTAAAATAGTGAGAACTTTAAAACTTGTTAGGTTTCTCTTTTTGACCTGCTGTCACAAAGCTTAGGGGAAATTAGATGCTTGATTAAAGTATATTATTATACTTCATTATTCTTCATGATTAGTACATTTGCTTCCTTCTATTTTTATGGCTATTATGTTCTATTTTTATTGTAAGTATGGCAACAAAACTTTTAGGAATCAAGTAGAATATAAATAATAAACACATAATTTGTGCTGCTTCCCTCCTTGAATGAGATGGACTGAGGTCAGAGAAAGGAAAGCCTTGACCCAGGTAAGGAAGAAGCCAGTTAAGTTATAAGGTGATTTTGAAGATGGATTCATAGAGACAGCCATCAAAGATTACCAATAAATTCAAAAGGTGCAGCTTCTTCCCCACTGCTCAGACTCTCAGCAGCTAGCCAGAACCCAGTACACAGTAAACATTTGAGTTTAATGAACAGCGTTTGTCCTAGTGATTTCTCTGTATTCATTCCCTTGGATTGATTACAGAACTGCACAAGCACATTCAGGAGCTTCTCCAGGGTATATACTATAGAAACTCTTCATTAAACCAGCCTCATCAGAAATGGCCTAAGCCTTGGGGGCCAGCCCGTGGCTCACTTGGGAGAGTGTGGTACTGAGAAATGGCCTAAACCACATAACCTTAAGACAAGAACAGTAACTAAAGAAAAAAACAGAAAGAATTCCTCCGGGCACCAAAAGTTGTCTTGAAAACAGTGCCTTTCAGGAGGCAATTTATCAGATAAAATTTCAGAGTGTCTGGTAGAGCCGAAAGATTGAAGTTAACATTTTGTGAAGTGACATTAAACAGCAGTCAGTAACCTATGATTACAGATATTAAGGGTCTGAAAGTCAACCAGAGGATGCATTTTGCTTAGCTATCACAACTACAACTGGACAGTCACAATAACTAGAAGTTCTGGCACTTTAAAAACGATCTTATTTTTCTATACAAACTGCAGTCCTTACCATTAACTTGGATCTCATTAAAATTTATTACAAACATTCCAACAAGGTCTGCAGAATCTTGGTTACAAAATTCCAACAGTACAGAAAGGAAGAGATACAGATAACATTAGCATCCTGTCTCTGGCCAACCAACACACTCTAAATTGTGACCACCTGGTACAATTAGTCTTTTTGAAGTGTACACATTTTCTTCAGTCCCTGTAATCGAATACTACTTCAGAGACAGGTAGTAATGTTACTTCCTTTGTAGCAAACAATGACAACTTGATTAGAAAGATAAACACAGCTCCAGTTCAAATGTTTTAATCACTAGGTGTGGCACTTCCTGATTCTAAATCTCAGTGTTAGCTTGTGGTTTCCAGTAATCTCAGCAAAGTTCTTTAAAATTTACAATTTTATTTTGCCTACTATAAAACTTGGATCAGTTTATTTTCAGAGTGGATATAAGGCCTTCTATTAAAAAGGTAAAATGAAGTTGAGGGATGTGATTTTTATTTTTAAATAACTCCCCACCGTACGTACCACTTTTACAAGACTCAATCTGAATGATCTTTTTTCTATTTTGGAGATCTCATAAGCAAACAGGCAACACTGTTAACATATTAATGTAAGCTAATTAAAGTAAACTAATATTAGTTGGAGAGCGACATTTAGAATGAGGTAAGTGATGCTATGGCAGAGGGAAGAACAGATCTGTAGAAGAAGGCACTAACATGATAACCCCAGTTACAGAAGAAAGAAGGAAAAAAGCATTACTCTAAGCCTGCCTTTAAAAATGCAACTGACATTAAAGTTCAAGATGAACAGTTCAAGAGAATTAGGGGTTCTCTTACAATTTTCTGATTTATTTAAAAACTCTTTCCCAATCCCAAACCTAATTTCTTCCTCCTCTGCTCATCTACTGTACCCTATAGCACCGAGTCCACTGCACTCTAGTTACCTGTTTCTACTGGCTGTTTCCACCAACATGTGCACAGGAGAATACACACAAACATGCACATGCACACAGGCAGGCACTCATGCATATATTCTGCACGTGGAGTGAAAGCCCACATGGTCATCTGGGCATTTCCAATGGTGGGCACCATGCCTGGCACACAGGTGCTCACTCGGCCAATGTCTACAGAGTGAATGAATAAATGAACCAATGAACATTAAATGAACTGAAGGCAGAATCACACATTGTTGAAGCTGAAAGAGGCTTAAGAAAATCTCTAATACCCTTATTTTACAGTTGAAGAAACCAAGCAGAGAGGTGCAATGTTCCACCACACACACACAAACCTACGCCAGGGACTGTGAATCACATATTTGGGTACTTTCAAACAGCCATTGCAGATAGTTTTCTATTTTGCAGATGGCCACCAAAAGATAATTTGGCTTTTTAAATCCATGATCTAAAGGGAAAATGCTAGAATTACAACTGAAATTCAAATCAACTTCTTTAAAAAGATTGGTATTATTGGCCAGAAAGAAGTTAGTTTTACTACCTGTTTTACTCCTCTCTTCCCACTGGTACATGGCTAATAATTGGCTGCACCACAAAGTCTTCATTATGTTAACAATACTGCCATTCTCATTTTTTCACAGATAAGAAACAGATCTCTAAATTCAGAAACTTTAAATCACAAAGAGAACTGAAACATGGATAAAAGAGAGGGATCATGTTGAAAATAAATATTAAAAGGTTACAGGAATAGTAACTGTGGAATACCCACTCAATAGGGTACTGCAGCCAACACGAATTGCTTTTATGACTAGTTTATAAGAACATGGAGAATTATGATTACATTTCAGTGTTAAATTAAAAAAAAAAAAAAAAGATACAAAATTTGGCACAAATAATTAAAGCCCAGCAGAGAAAAATGACAAGTAAATACAATAAAGATGGTGGTTATGCTTATGTAGTAGAATTAGAGATTACCCTTGTCTCTTCCTTTTTTCCAAATTTTAAAAATGTTCTAAAATATATTTATATTAGTTTTATAATGGAAAAATAAAACAGATTTATTTTTTTACAGAAATTCCGAAGCTGATGTCAGAGGTGGCACAGTCAATACTGAACTCCCTTTATAAGTTTCTTTAGAGTCCCTGTTTTTGTCTTCCTTCCAAATCCTCCAATTCCTGTTAGCAAGCCCCTAGAGAGAAATATTTTGAGCCCAGAAACCAGAACATCGGTTCACTCATCTTAACCTACATCACAGGTTAAGGAGAACACTGAGGTCCTGATTGAAGATATAACGTAAGGAAACCTTACTGTCACCTTTTCTCTTAAGACCTGTTTGAGAAACATACTGAGAAATTCACTCTATTTGTTAAAGTGAAGAACTTCCTGCAAATGCCTTTTACTGCATTTTTTTTTTTTTTTTTTTAATATTCTTGGAAAACCTGGAAGGGCCCTAAATAATTCACATTCTCTTTCCTGGGTTTAGTTTTCAAACATGTGTTCGATATTTTCCCCATGATAGTAAATGGCTTTCCTTTTCAGGTCACTGATTACTATAACACTAATTGCTCAATTAAAAAGTAGATATAACTTTTGGGTACCATCTATTTTAAGAAGAATAAAATAAACTCAGTAGGAGGTAACCCTCCAGCTACTTCCTAAATTGCTTAGAGCTTTTTGAAAGGTATTTTTCAAATAAGTGTTATTGGAGTGCTTAGTGTGTCTTCACAACCGGTAGCTTTGTTTGGGTTCAGCTCTCACGAATTCCTAACGTAGAGCTGCATCAGGGAATCACAAAGCAAAGGCTGACAAATTAATGCTACTCCTTTTTTCTCACCTCCTCTGGGAAAGCTGCATGCGATTGCCTGACACTTGCCACTTGCGAATGGACCTGTAGGTACCAAGCTTTAATTGATGCCCAAAACAATAAGTTAGGAGTTCTCTCCTTTCCTCATCAGTAAGATCTGGCTCGCTTTCATTTGCTTTACTTTCTGCTTCTAAGTGCTCTTTCTACTTGGTAGAAACATGTGCTTATTGGAGCTTAACTTTTTTTTTTTTTTTTGTCTTTTTCGTGACCGGCACTCAGCCAGTGAGTGCATCGGCCATTCCTATATAGGATCCGAACCCGCGGCGGGAGCGTCGCCGCGCTAAACATGTGCTTATTGGAAAGCCATATGGGTTTCTAGTGAATTGTAAGGACAGTAATAAAGCCCTTACTGGTTTGAGAACTCTGAGAAGGAGATCTAAGCAGCAACTTAGGCAACTACCTCGAGGCCTGCAGCAAGATGCTACTACTGGGCATCCACCCGCTGCAGGTGTACTCAGCTTTTTCCAAAGGGAAAAGTATGCCGTTCTATACTCCTGTTTCCAGGAGTCTGCTACCCAAGTCTGAGGGTTCTTGAGACTGTGACAGGGAATATCATTCTCAAATAAATGGGCCTACTCTCCTCACCATTCCCTCAAACACAAGGCATTACAAACCATATTACTTTAGCCTTAACAAGGGAATGTGTAGGTTATGTATTCATGCCCGAACATTAACAAAAAAAAAATTAAAAACAGAATTTGAGATTACTTACAGAAACATAAATAATACACCATCATAAAAACGAACATGTGAGGAGAGATTCCCTCTGCTGGTATTTCAACCCTTCACCTTTTGCTCACTGACAAATAAAGAATATTTAGGTTAATGATGTTCTCTGAGACAATGTGAAATGCTATTTTGATCTCTTCTTCTCAAATTATACCACTGCTTTCCTTGGAAATTTTTCTACACTAAGCCTTATCTACTGAAGTACGTATGAACTTGTACTTCAATTAAATAAAAACATTAATAGATAAATGCAAACTACACTTTACTTTTTACTCTGGATTTTGCTTAGTATAAATGCTAATAAAAGGATCAAAACTATCTTAATGAGGATCCAAGAATGATAGCTCACAACCTCTTCTTCCAAAACCTACTTTTGCTTGTCTCATGTAGTCTTACTCCCTATCCCAACAAAAGTATGCCTGGGCATATTCATGTGCAGATGCCATGAAAGCTGAGTGATGGTGTTCTTTTAGTCAGATATTAGGTACAAATCACATGGACTGTGCGAGAAGAGAGAGAAAAGGCAACAGAGCAAGCAGGAAACTCACAGCTATACACGGCCTTGCAGAAATTATAGCTATCTGAGTTTTCCATTGTCCAGAGACCAGAAGCATAGTTTTAGAATGGGAAGAC
This sequence comes from Cynocephalus volans, assembly GCF_027409185.1. Lineage (NCBI taxonomy): Eukaryota > Metazoa > Chordata > Mammalia > Dermoptera > Cynocephalidae > Cynocephalus > Cynocephalus volans. The sequence continues at coordinate 86,492,681 of NC_084460.1, read as the reverse complement.
ATCTATGAGACCCTGTTCATGCCATCAATTAATAGGACTTAAATTAATAGCCCATCAATTAATGGGCTTTAGGAAGGTGTGGTGACCTACTCAAGGTCACATATCTGGTTGGCAGCAGAGCTAGGAATATAATATGGAACTTTTGGTTCGAAGTCCTCTTTCAATTATACCACAAACAAAAATAAAAAGCATAAATGCCCAACACAGGAGAATATTTAGTGAGTGATATTTTCAAATAGGATATCATGTAGGTATTAAAATTATTTTAATATGAAGTTTTAATGAAATGAGGAAGTGTTTATAATGTTAAGCAAAAAAAGCAGGATATAAAAGATACCAACCACATTTTAAAAATGCTTAGAGTGAAGGAAATATACTAAGATGTTTACAATGGTAAAATTACTAATAATTACTGTTCTTTTATTATAATATTATATACAATATCTATTTACTTCTGCAATTAAACTAATACTTGAAGTAAAAAAAATGAATTTAAAAAAATAAAATATCATATTGGAAAATATAACCTAACTAGTCAGAACTATATAAAATAAAATATATAGATTCTAGATAAAAATTTAAAGTCTCTGTTGTATGGACTTGCCCACAAATTTGGTGACACACATAGTTTTTGCTTACTTCCCATTTCTTTGCTGGAGTTCAGGTTGCTAGATAGTTGAATCGTGGATGGGTAAAGTATTAAGGTATATGAGGGTACTTCAAAAAGTATGTGAAAAATAGAATTAAAAGATAATACAAATCTTTCCAGGAACTTTTTTTTAAGTACTCTCATATATGTATTTTTTTTAAATTACTATATTTATCATTACACAATGTAATCACTTGGGGGAAGAAAGGACACAGAGAAAGACAGAAAAAAAAAGGAAAGGAGAAAAGGTTCTGAGCCAAAGCTTTCAGACAAGTGTCTAAGAATTTTTTTCATTGCAGTCTTCTGTGGGTGATTGGTTCCAAGACCCCTGCATATACCAAAATCTGTAGATGCTTAAGTCCCTCATATAAAATGGTGTAGTATTTGCATATAACCTATGCATATATCCCTGTGTACTTTAAATTATCTCTAGATTACTTATAATACCTAATAGAATGTAAATGCTATGTAAATATTATTATACTGTATTTTTTAATTTGTATTATTTTTTACTGCTGTGTTGTGTATTTTTATTTTTATTTTTTTTCCTGAATATTTTCCACCAGAGTTTGATTGAATCTATGGATGCAGAACCCACAGACATGGAAGGATGACTGTAATTGGTGTTTAGAAGTTTAGAAGCCACAGCTGGTGGTATTTGTCACTAAGTCACTTAGGCTGATTTATCAGTAGATAAGCATGAAAGACAAATTAACCTCTCTCCAGAGAGCAAGGTATCTTGTAACAATTAACTACTTACTACACCTGGGAGAGCTGAATTATGGATGTAAGGAAGTTAAACTGGGATAGCATGGAAAGAAGCTAAGCAGTTGAAGCAAATGAGTATCAGCATAGGATGGCACTACCTGACGGCACTGGATACTGTTACCAATTTTCTATCCTATTTCCTTTGTGTTATGATGAAATATTTTTCTGTTAAATAGCAGTATCTTTTCTTATTTTCTCTCTTTCTTTCTTTGAAATAATTAATATATGGTTATGGAGGAGGAGGAGTGACCTTTTGATTTTACAACACACAATGACATTCATTCATATATACACACAACCCCCAATCAATTCTGCCACCCTGAATCACACAGAGCCCAGAATGGGAGATTTAACAAATAAATGTTCCTGACTTCTCAAAGCTTCTGAAGACTGTTTTTAAATATTTCCTTCTGCCTCCCCAAACACTACATGCCAAGAAAAGACTCTAAGAGTATTTTAAACTGGTTTGAAGAATAGTAAGATCAAAATCTGTGCTCATTCACCATTAGTGACATTAAGTAGCATTTGCAATACGATTTCTAAGGACTTCCCCAAACGTGATATATTTTATTATTATAATAACCCTGGAAAATTTTATTAGCCCAGCTTTATAGATGAAGAAACAGAGGTTCTGAGAGATTGCCTTGCTGAAGATCACACCAGTACTGGGCTAGAGGGAAGGCCTGGAACTTAGATCCTCTAACTCTCAATCCTGTGTTTATTTCCACTGTTTCATGCTCCATGGTTTTTTTGATAAATTAATTCCATGCCAAAGTAACTGTCCTTAAAAGCCCCATACAAGTGTACCTCTGAAGATTAGTTGCTGGACAAAGTATAGGAAAGTGGAAAATTACCTCAAAGAAGGAAAAAATGGAGGGGTGGTAGGTTGCAGCCAATGTTTATTCCCATGCTGGTGTCTATTTGTGCGCTTTCATCCACTAGAATGCATCCCTCTTTTCACAAATGTACTTTCATCATTTGTCCTTCAAGGTTTAAACTAATGCCCACCCCTAAAGAAATCCATGGAAAACTTCAGCTACCTTCACTATTCCTTGACTCCACATCTCAGCTTAACTTTAATAGCTTGTGGATCTAACAGGGTGTGCTTAGTCCCAAATTCCTCAGGAATTTTCCCCCAGGGGTCATATATGTATGCTTTTGCTCCCCAGCTAGACTTTAAGCAAGATCTATGTTTTCTACACTCAGACTCCTCCTCATCTTTTCAATGCTATTCTCTCTTTCTTCCAACTGCCTAGTGTATCACTATGCACTCAACAAATGCTTACTGAGCAAATGAGAACCTGTATTAGTGTGGTGAAAGTACAGCTTAATTAGTAATTAGGAGGTTGAAGTCTCAGCTCTACAGCTAAGTTACTGCGTTATTCCAGGCAAGCCGATGGGTCCCGGTTTTCTCACCATAAAACGGTTATGGGGGCAGGAAGTGGGTGGACTATATGAGAGCTATGATTGATAAGATGTAATGAATATTTAAATATTTGATTGGGGCTGATCACAATCTCCCTTTATTCCATTATGGATGAGAGAGGAGATGAATAAGAATTCCAATGACAAGAATATTAAAAGTAAGACAAATACAGAGACCAAATAACTAACCACCCAACAAGCAGAAAAAAGGCAATGTGTCTGGAAGATTAATAAAGCAAAAATGAATCAGAGAGAGTAGAGATTTCCTGAGCAAGTCTAGAAATGTAGGTCTTGCTTGAAAGGGATGTGAAGGAGTTAGAGGGTAGAATGTAAATGGAAAAGCTTAATAACTAGAAAAATTGCTTTAGTGGTTAGGCAAATGTAGTACACTATTTTTTTTTTTTTAATTTGCTCTTCTGTTTGCTATTCAAGCTTGAAATCAAATGTTAAGAATGCCAGCACTGAGAATACGTAGATTATGATGAAGAAAATAATATGCATACTAAAACATCTTTGTGAAATAAAAACAGAAGTTCCTAGTATTAAAATAAGGATTAATACTATCAATATTTGACCATTAGAAACCTAATTTCCTGTACTTTTTCCTCCTTCTTTTTTTGGAGGGGAGAGATATGGCAATTTTAATCAGGATATTTTTACTGCATAAGTTTAATTTTGTTAAAGATTTTAGTAATTCCAAGTAATACTGCACCAATTTCATTAAAATTGGTTATAGCTGACAGACCATGTAATAGATAAAAATGGTGTTTTAAGGAGGTCTGTTCATGACTTCATTAATAAGCTCCCTTGTATGGGATGAATTTATAATGTGCGGTGAACCAAAGTCTCTGGTGGGTATTAGGGCTAGAACTCATCTGAGTCGCTAAGGAAAAGAAAGTCAAGCTCAGCTTAACACTTCAAGAAAAAAATAGTACCTCTTTAGAAAAAAAAGCCTCTGAAATTAAAAAAAAAAAAAATCACTTGAATCAAATAACAGTTCTTGGATTATCAGATGTAAAATTTTTCAGTCGGTTCCAAAACTGAAGTGCCACTTTAAAAGATTAAGTGAATAAGAGTACACAGTTGATAGATAACAGGCCAGAAAAATTCCAGTTAAAAAACAGCAAAAATTTAAAGGGATTTGAAATTTAAAAGCCATTTTTATGAATCTCTTGACAAAGGTTTGATACTAAAACTGCAGAGAAGAAACTTACTATTAATCCATGTTATATAACTTGTATCCAGTTTGCTCTTAAGCTTCTACCTCAGAAAAGAGCTTAAATTTAAACAAGGTCTATAAAGAAAATTTTGCAGGGGAAAAAAAAATTGTGTTTGTGTATTAAAGACAAACATACCTGCTTCGTCATAGGACACAGTCAATTTTTCTAGCATTTCTCGGTCAATTGATAGAATCTGCTGTTCAAGAATGGTCTGGTAGGACAATACACTATTTTCTTTGTCTTTTTCGTAGTCCTGGAGATGCTGTTTAAGGGCCTCTGGGAGTCGAGATTTTACATATTCAGCTGCAGTCTGCAGACAAAACAGTCAGAGAACCCCATTAGAACGTCTCATTTTAGGCTTTTCATTTACCCTCAGGTGCCACAGAGAGAACTCAAAGCACTGTGGAACCAACCCTTCAGACAAGCATGCCTCTGTCATTGTCATTTTAAAAATTCCACCATACCCAGTAAGTTGGATCTTCAAACAGAATCACAGACCTCTAAGAGTTTTCTACCAGGCTTAAAGGTGTGATGGATTTGATTTGATATTCACAGAGTTAGTACTCAGATTTATTCCAGTGAACTCTGAAGGCCCTATGATAGTACTTTTGTGGGATATAAATTTGACTTGTCCTGGTCTAGAATGTAGAAGAATGTCACTCATCTGAGCAGTGAGCTCGCTCATACTATGGCATACACATCCCTGTTTTGCTTTGCCATTCTCCACATTTTAGTGCTTCACACAAGAACTCCTGTGAAATAAATAGAAAAGAGAGCCCTCTGCTAAGGCTGATAATGAAATAATGGGATAAATAGAAAACCAAGAGATCTAAGACAATGATGCCCCTTAACCTGAAAAAAAAAAAAAAAAAAGAACTGTTCACCCCTTAAATGTCTTAGCCTTCAAATACAGTATTATTTTTTCTTTTTCTTTTTTTTCTGACCGGTAGGGGGATCATAACCCTCGGCACGGTGTGGTCTGCACCACGCTCAGCCAGTGAGCACACCGGCTATCCCTACATAGGATTCGAACCCGTGGCTTCGACGCTATGAGCACCGCACTCTCCCGAGTGAGCCATGGGGCCGACCATTTCTTTTTTTCTTTTCTTTTTTGTTTTTTCTTTTTTTTGCTTGTACACTATCTGCACAATACACTCCTAAGTAGTAACATCTGAAATTACTAGTAACAGCTGAAAAGCAATGATTTTCAATTAGATAAGCATACTCCACTTGGGGTAGGAAAGATGACGTGTATTTTGAAAAAGACCTTCCCAAAGATTCTGGTATGTTTTTCTGGTGGGCTGGCGTGGTAGGTACTCTTCTCCCTCCCAGTTGAGAATCGCAGTGATGGTTGAACAGAGATTTACAGGAGAAATTAAGTGATAGAGTGGCATGTATGAATTAGGGGAATTCTCAAATTCTTAAATATCAGTTGAGAATGTCAAGAGTTTGGCATCTCCTTGCAGTGCAGTCCTGCTTCCCCTACATAGTGTCTAAGTTGATAAGTCAGGAAATGAAGTCATACATATATTGTTTAAAATTATATTCAGTAAAATTATATAACCAGTAAAAAACTTTTCAAAGAAACTAAAAAGTATTACCTCAGATACGGGCCTGGAATACGGCAAAGACCCATCTACATAGTTTAATTTTTAAAAACCCTGCACAGCTATTAATTGTGTAATTTAAAATAAGTGTGAGTTACACATACACACACATAGACATATATATGGTACATCTCATCAATAGATCATTTATAGAGTAGTATGCTCTATAGCCCTTGGAAAAAGTGAGATATGATATACTGACCAGAAAGAATATCATTATGTATTGCTGAGGTTAAAAAACAAAGTTACATAATGTCAGGGATAATATATCCTTTTTCTGTAAAGCATACATATATCTACATATCGTATTTAATATTATCATAAATGCATAGGGAAAGATATGGAAGGATGTACTTCAATTGCAGAAGATAATCTTACGTTCCATACTTCTGTATTGTTTCCATGGTCTTAACTATATAATTTTTAAGAATTATCTTTAAAATATATTTCTTTGTAACCTTCATAGTTTTTCTTTTAAATGTTAGCGCAATTTAGGATGAAAAGAAACTTGTCAGAACAATGACAACTGATTTCCCAGGAAAAGTCCACTGGGAAGTGGTGGGAAGTGGTGGGGAAAAGCTTATATTTCAGTCTTCAAAGTAGTCAAGGTTGGCACACAACACTTTTGATTTCCAGATTTATATTTAGATTCCCTAAGTCAGTTACTGATGAAGTTATAATTTTAAAACATCACCAAACATTGTTTAATCTCTCTGCCAGCCAGATAGTGCAGAACAAATAAAATTATTCCATAAAACATAAATGGACTCAGCACATTAGCCTGACGCATTTAATTCTAGAGTTTAATAACAATATTCCCTAGCCACTGGAAAACTAAGAGACACTACAGAATAACTGTTTTTAAACTCACACTACCTTGCTGTTCACTGTAACGTCTTTGATTTTTTTTTCCTTGGAATACCTGTGAGGTACAGGAAATAGTTTTATAATTCACATTTTACAAATATTGATGTACTCTACATTATTGAAAGCATACTACATATTTCTTTCCAATTGTGCCCACTGACTGTGTTTGTAATGAAATTTACTTTTCTAACTACAATCATGATATAGATCTTTGAACAGGGCCTATATATTTGATTATATTGAATTATATTTCTGTATCTTCACAATAACTTTGAGTGAAAATAGGCAAATTATTGGTTTGGCCAAGTCTTCATATCTTTCAAAGTTTGACTCCACTGCTTTAAACTCTGTTAATGTTACTTAACCTAACTTCTATGAACACCTGAGAGCACCCAACGATCTTCCAATTATTTATACAGATATAGATATTTTAGCTCCTCAGTTTGGCAGAAATAAAGATGGTATCTTACACATTATTGTGTTCCCCCAGCACCAGGTTCAGTGCTTTGTACCATAGAAGCTTAACACCTTGACAGCATGTAAGAATGAGATACTTTAGATAGTCTTTGGAGAAAAATTATCAACTTGTCAAAAAGTTTTTGCCTACAGACAGAACTTCCTTTCATGATTCCAGATAATAACAATAAGAGTCTGGTTTTCTACTAGCAAATGGGGCTACATTTTGTCTTTAATTATCATTGGTGCCATTCTTTTAGAAAAGTAAACAGCTCAAACATCATTCATATGCCAAAACCGCAAATTATATAACTCACATATAGAGCTGTACACGAAGCTTTATTTAATGTCTTCCTCTCCAGAATCATTTGATCTTCTCCATTCTTGCCTTTATTTCTTCATTTGGCAATGGGCTTGACTCTGCGAGGGCCCTTTGTGGAGTCATGTAGAGTGTACCTCAGAACTGTACACCTGAGTTAATAAGCATTGTCTCCCAAGTGTTAACTCCCCCTGGACATTCAGGTTTGTGCTTATCTGAACTACTGAGTAGGTTCTCAACTGCATCCTAGGTGGTGGTGGAGCCACGTCAGGGTAGAAAGTGTGAGAAAGTTCTCAGGTATCCTCTAGTTAGACCTGAGAAGATGGTGGTCTCTACACTTGGAATAAAAAGCTTATGAAGCAGGGCACAAAAGATGCCCAATGCACCTTCTTACAAATGTGCATATGTTTACACAACCCATGCCAACAAAGAGCTAGAGCAGACCCTATAAAAAGAACTCAGTGGGTGAAAAGGATAAAAGAAAAGAAGAAGAATTATTAAGAATCTAAATTCTGGGAACCTAATAGGCAGAATGCTGATATTGGCCATTAAACTAAAAAACTATTTACTATTATAGTGGCATGTTCTTTAAGAAATAATTGATACATATTAAAGAACCTGGGAGGAGTGCAAAAGTATAGCTCAAGAACTGTTAACTGCTTCACAATTCATCTTAAAAAGAAAATCTGTTGCCAGTCAGCTCTAACCTATTAACTGTCTGCTGAGTAAAGCACAGACTGTCAGTGTTCAAAGAACAAACCTCTACCATAAAGGAACCTGCAATTTCAATGTGCGAACAAAGAACATATTTTACAAAGCAGTACAAAAATAGGCAGGAATCTTGAGAAAACTAATATATTTAATTAGTTAAGTGTTGAGCAGCTTCTAGGGAGAGAAATTAAGATGGGAGAGGACACAGAAAAATAATCAAGAAATCGCTCTGGTGGAGGTTAAAGACCAATTTTTGAGGTAAGAGGCACTTACTGGAGGAAAGAAAAGCAATCTAGAAAGTAGTGAGTGTGACTTCATAGGGAGAAATAAAAAGAAATGAAGTTGATAAAATTCAGAGTACGAGAGAACTGTTGGAGAAGACTCAACTACCTGTTAAACCAGGGACTTCTGATTTGTAGGAGTCAGTAGTAACAGGAAATACCTGTAACAGGCTAAAAAGTGAAATAAATGATCAAATCTTGTTTGAGGAAAAATATGTTACAGGCTGAATTTAAGACTCACTGAAACAAATAAGATTAAAGTGAGACGAGTAAAAAGTCTGAAGAAAAGGAAAACTGGCCTTCTACACTGTCGTTGGAGAATAAATTGGACAATCTTTTTAGACAGAAAATGAAAAAATGTAACAAGAACTTCAAAACAGTTTACACCTTTTACCTTGTAGCTGTCTTCATAGGAATTTATTTTAAGGAAAAGTTAAAGATGAGAACAAAACAAACACTTGTGAGCAAATATATTTATCAAAATATTATTCATGATAATGAAAATCTGTCTAGAAATTGGTTGACTAAATCATAGGATATACATGCAATGGAATAGAATGTAGCTATCAAAATCCGTGTTATGAAAGAATACGAAATTATGTGGGGAAATGTTCATAATAAAAAGATTACAAAGTAGTTAGGATACTATAAATGTATGAGGAAAAAACTGTCTGAACTAATGTGCATCATTAGTTTTCTCAGAGTAGTAAAAACATTTGGGTGATTTTTTTCCTCTATGTAATTTTCTGCATTTTCCAAATTTATAAAATGAAAATAATATTTCTGTGTGCTGGCACTGTGCTGAATACTTTATATACATGTGTTAGCTTATTTAATCCTCACAACAACCCTAATAGGTTTTAAGACTCAGAGAGGTTAAGTAACTTATCCTCGGTCATGCAGCGAGCAATGGAGCAGGAAACACCAATTACTGGTGATTTAGAAAAGGGAAAAAAAAAATTAATATTGTAAAAATAAAGCGACGCCTACTGTGGTCATTTCTGTACAAGGTAAATCAGCCCCAAGCTAGGATAAAGTCCAGGAGAAGAGAACAAAAAAGCACATGAGCAAAGCTTGGCGAGAGATACATGTGAATTGGCTTCAGCGATACAACACTGGAAGCTAAGGATGATGGTGGAGCTGCTAGAGTAATGGGAACACTCAGTAAAGTGAAACAACATATTAAATTTACTTTTCGTTTGTTTGTTTTTTAGGTTTTTTTTTTTTTTTGTCGATATACAATGTGGTTGATTATTGTGGCCCATTACCGAAACCTCCCTCCCTCCTCCCTCTCCCCCTCCCACCCAACATTGTCCTTTCTGTATGCTTGTCGTGTCAACTTCAAGGAATAGTAATTGTTATGTCTTCTTCTCCTCCCCCCGTTTTTTTTTGTGTGTGTGTGTATGTGTGTGAATTTATTTATTTATTTTTAGCTCCCACCAATAAGTGAGAACATGTGGTATTTCTCTTTCTGTGCCTGACTTGTTTTGAAAGACTCCCGCAGTGGGTAGTCAGTCAGTTCAGGGAGACCCTCCCAAGGAACAGCGAGACCACGGCTTCGGATGCAAAAACAAGAGGTTTATTGAACACACAGGTACCCGGGCGACTCAGTCTTTCGAAAGACTGGCGCGCCGAGTGGAGCTCCTGGGTCCTTTTTATAGCAAAAAGCGCGGGTACAGAAGCGAGAAGCGAGTTTAATTGGTCAGTTCAAATAAGCGCGGGTACAGAAGCGAGAAGCGAGTTTAATTGGTCAGTTCAAATAAGGCCTGGGGTGAGCTTCGGTTATGTGGGAGTCCTTGAAACAGCTGAGGGGCACCCTGGAAACTGGTGGGAGTCCTTGAAACAGCTGAGGGGCACTCTTGAAACTTTAACTGACTTGTCTATTTCTGGGAACTATCCGCCCTTTGCCTCGGGCCGGGGCCCAGGTGCATAACCACAGATATCCTGTTCGTTATCTGGTCTCAACCTCAGGCTGTACTTTTCCTATGCTAGGGACTTTTAACCAGGGTAATGTTTTGTGCCTTGCAAAATGGCGTTGCTACGGCTAGCTTAAAAAGTTCTTTCTTCATTCCCCCATTTCTTTTGTGGATAGCTCTAATCTTAGAGCGGAGTTAAAAGTTATTTTCATTATCTATAGTCTGATATTTTTGTCTAAGAACCAGGACCTTAATTGTACTCATCTTATCATTGATGAATTGGACTAACCTGTTGATGACACAGGGCCCCAGAATGAGCAACAGAAGAAGGAGTACTAGGGGCCCGGCGATGGTTGATAGTAGGGTAGTGAACCAAGGGGAGCTATTGAACCAACCTTCAAACCAGTTTTGATCTTTTTGGCGCTCTAACTGTCTTTTATCTAGTCTTTGTTTGAGTTTGGCCATGGTGTCTCGTATCACACCTGAATGGTCTACATAAAAACAGCACTCCTCTCTGAGGGCCGCGCAGAGGCCTCCCTCTCTTAAAAACAGTAAGTCAAGGCCTCGCCTATTTTGGAGTACTACCTCAGATAGAGAAGTCAATGAGTCCTCTAACTTGCTGACTGAATCCTGGAGGGCCCGGAGGTCAGTGTCCATGGCAGTCTGGAGCTCGGTTAGGCCCCGCTGGAGGTCTATAGGTCCTTTAATCAGAGCAGCCGAGCCGGTACCTATACCTGCCACAATTCCCAGTAGGACAGCTAGGGTAAGTGTGAGAGGTTCTCTCTTAAACCTGGGATGAGGGTTGTCATAGGCCTGCAACAAAGTTTCTTCAGGATGGTAATAGATGCGAGGAATCAGCTGAACCTGGACACAGAAATCCTTAGACTGATTAAAAACTGAGAGGGAAACGCAAGGGGTGAGACCGGTGCTGCAAGCCCACCAGCTATGGTTGGAGGGGAGAAGGTATTGTTCCTATACATAACCCTTGTCCTGTGACCTCTGTGAGAGTAAGCTTTCCCTGGGTCCCCCAACGGCAACTCTCGGCGCTGGTATAATTGGCCTCTCCCAAAAAGGCTATTCCTTCATAGTAGGGGGGGCTTATGGCCAGACAGAGCCAGCAATGCTCTGTGGCGTTCGGGTTGGTGGCATTTAGAGCTAGGAAGGCCCCCTGTACAAGACCAAAGAGCCTGTCACCCGTGGTGGGGGGTAGAGTGCCTGGTGATAGGAGGCTCTGTGTAGCAGTGCTCCTTTGTGCCGCGGGGGGTTGCCTGCTAGTCATTGGGAACAGCTTGTTGCTAGGAGGTCCCTGTTCTGCAAGGACGGGGTCGGGGCCCACTGCCACAGTTGGCATATTGGTGATATCTAGGCGAATGGTGAACAGTACACCTGGATCGTTTCCCGTCAAATAGAACCTTAGTCCCCAGGTTCTTCCTTGTGCCCAATCTCTGGAATTTTTTCCTTTCTCTGTGAATTTTATTTTAAGGGGGTTACACCAGCCGGAGTTGTCACAGCTTTTACTGCTACCGTTACGTTCTACAGTTATGAGGTCCCATGAGGAACTAGGTCCCCAGTAGACTGTCCCCGTGGTTTCACAACCCCATTCTTTGCAATATAGGGATTCCAGCCCTCCGCACCTTCTAGCTTCTGAAAGGGTCCGGCCATCCCGGGGGCACACGTAGAAGGGGGAAGCGGCAAGCCTGTTTCTAGCTCGGGGATAGCTGCACCCTGGGACCCCCCAGGTGATCTGATTATAAGCTTTTGTATAGTCTGAATCAGGGGGTCTGATCTGGGCCTAGCCCGATGCTATGTATCCCGGGATATCCCAGGTCTCAATACCCGCCGCCAGGGCACATACATCAGGTTTAAGATCGGGCCACCAAGTCCAAGGCGGCTGGGTAGCCTGTTTGGTCCAGACAACTTCTCCAGTTTGGGACAGTACCTGCCAGGTGAGGGTGTTGGGCTGGTTAGGGTTATTACTTGGTAGGCTTGCTCCGCCGCCGCCGAATGCGCAACTTAAGAGGATTATCAGTCCTCTCCAGCTCCCAGGATTCATCTGGTACGGAGGGTGGCGCAGGCTTGAGGTGAGAAGCATGTACCCAGGCTGCAATGCCATCAACTTTTACTGCGGTCGGGGTGGTCAGCAATACCAGATACGGGCCTTTCCACCGAGGCTCAAGGTTGCTGGGTCGATGGCGTCTGACCAGCACTCGGTCTCCGACCTGGAACGGGTGGGGGACAGCTATGGTACCGGGCTGATATGCCTCTTTGATCTGGTCCCAAATCTGGGTCTTCACAACTTCTAGAGCCTTTAAATGGGTAAATAAGACAGGGAGAAAATTATCATCGGGACCCAGTGTTTCTCCCATCTCAAGTATGGGGGGGGTCCCCCGTAGAGGATTTCATAGGGAGTTAGACCGTACTGGCCAGGGGTATTCCTGGCTCTGAACAGCGCTAAGGGAAGGAGGGCCACCCAGTCTTTTCCACCGGTCTCTAAGGCCAATTTAGTTAAGGTCTCTTTGATGGTTCTATTCATTCTCTCTACTTGACCTGAGCTCTGGGGCCTATACGCACAATGTAACTTCCAATTTATCCCCAGTTGTGTGGCCAGTCCCTGGCTTACCTGAGCAACAAAGGCTGGGCCATTATCTGACCCGATCACCTTGGGGATCCCGAAACGGGGCAGGATTTCTTCTAGTATCTTTTTACATACAGTCAGGGCCGTTTCCGTTTTGGTAGGAAAAGCTTCTACCCATCCAGAGAAAGTATCTACAAATACTAGCAGATACCTGTTCCCATACCGGCCAGGCTTTACCTCTGTAAAGTCTACTTCCCAGTATACGCCGGGTCGATCTCCCCGTTGTCTTTTTCCGGTCTCTCGGTAGGTGGTAGTCGCATTAGTCATGGCACAAGCCGGACACCGATTGGCGACTTCTTGAACGGTGGACCGGAGATTCGGGATGGAGAGGCTGGTGCGGCTCGTTAGTTGAAGGAGCTTTTCTGGTCCTAAGTGTGTTAGCTGATGTAACCGCTGAATGAATTCTTTTCCCTGGTCAGGAGTGAGCTCTCTTGGCTTGGTCCTAGCTTGAGCAGGCTCGATTGGCTCTTGAAGCTTTATAGTTTCTGCTAGCACCCTGACCGACAGGGCGGCTTGTTTTGCAGCCTCGTCGGCCCTCCGGTTCCCGGCCGCCACAGGGTTATTTCCTCTCTGGTGGCCCGGGCAGTGGATAATGGCGACCTGCTTAGGGAGGTGAATGGCCTCTAGCAGAGCCAGAATTTCTTGTTTATTTTTAATGTCTTTTCTGCCCATACGGTGGGAAAAAGTTGGAGCCAGGATGGGTCGATGGAGGGAGAGGCCGGCTTTTCATACAGCCGGTATTCTTCTTCTAGGTTTAGGACCAGGCACATGGTAGAGTGATCTCCCCATGTTACTTGTGGGCCCTCTGTGGAAAACTGGATTTGAGCCTTTAGTTTGGTCAGGATGTCCCGGCCCAACAGAGGAGTAGGGCACTCAGGTATGACCAAAAAGGAATGGGTCACTTGCTTATGTCCGACCCTTAAAAGTCTCTGTGTGGTCCAGGGGTAGACTTTGCTGCCGGTCGCTCCTACTACGACTGTCCGCCTGGACCCTACCTTCCCCATGGGTTGGGTCAGTACCGAATGTTCAGCCCCGGTATCGACCAGAAACTCGATGGGGGTCCCCTCCACTGTCAATGTTACCCTAGGTTCGGGGAGGGGGTCCGAACCCCGACTCCCCTAGTCATCTAGGGATAGAACCTTGGCTTCTCTGATGTTCTTTTTCCGGGGACATTCTCTTGCCCAGTGACCCTTCTCTTTACAGTACGCGCATTGGTCTTTGTCTAGAGGGGGTCTTCCATCCCTAGGTGTTTTCTTTGCCCGGTTGCTCAGGTTCCCTGTCTGCCTATCTCTAGACCCTCTTTCACCTACCACTGCGGCCAAAATCCTAGTTAAATTTTTTTCTTGGCGTTTATCACGCCGCCTCTCTCTCTCTTCTGTCTCTTTTTTTTCTCTTTCCTGTCTTTCTTCTTCTGTTTCTCTCTTGTGGTACACCTTTTCTGCCTCCTTTACTAAGTCTTGTAAGGAAAGGTCTTGGAGCCCCTCTAGTCTTTGTAACCTTTTTTTAATGTCTGGGGCTGACTGGCCGATGAAGGCCATTGTGACCGCAGCCTGCTGCCCCTCAGAAGAGGGTTCAAACGGAGTGTACCTTCTATAGGCCTCCATTAGGCGTTCTAAGAAAACCGAAGGGGGTTCTGCCGGTCCCTGCAAGACCTCTCTTACCTTGGCCAAATTGGTGGGGCGCCGGGCTGCCCCTTTGAGACCTGCCACTAGAGTCCGGCGGTAGACCAGAAGACGCTCCCTACCTTCGGCCGTGTTGTAATCCCATTGAGGTCGATTGAGGGGGAAAGCCTCATTAATGAGGTTCTCGAGTTGTGTAGGGGCCCCGTTATCCCCGAGAACGTTCTTGCGGGCCTCCAGAAGAATCCTTTCTCGCTCTTCAGTGGTGAAGAGGATCTGGAGTAGCTGTTGGCAATCGTCCCAAGTGGGCTGGTGAGAGAACATAAGGGACTCAAGAAGTCCCGTGAGACCTGCTGGTTTTTCAGAAAAAGAAGGATGGTTAGACTTCCAATTGTAAAGATCTGCTGAGGAAAAAGGCCAATACTGCAAAGGGACCAAGCCATTTGGCTCAGCTGGGGGCCCTATGGCTCGGAGGGGCAAAGCTACGGTGGAGTCAGGACCGGAGCCGTCTCTCGGACTGCGAGGTTGGCGGCTCCTAGTCCCCGCAGCCGGTCCCTCAGGGCTAGGATCACCGGGCGCTCGGCCTGGTGCCGATCTGTTTCCCTGAGGGGCCAGAGGGGGCAGCGGAGCCGCCGGGTAAGGTGGGGGTTCAGAGAGAGAAAATAGGTCATCTGGTGTCGGGAGGACGGGGGGTTGGGGAGGGGCGGAAGGCTTCCTTGTAGGTGGCCTTTGAGTATTTTCTGATCCCGAAACAACAGCGACTTTGCTGGAGGGTGGCACCCAGGGAGGGGGATTCTGGGCGAGGTCTTGCCATACCACGACATATGCAACCTGGTCCGGGTGTCCTCCGATCTCCTGGAAAACAATCTTTTTAACTGCAAAAATGACAGAAAGGTCAAAGGTTCCCTCTGGCGGCCAACCTACGCCGAATGTGGGCCACTCAGACGAACAGAAAGTCTGCCATTTTCCTTTTTTGATCTCCATGGACAGATTGTGAGCCCTGGCTTTGACATCTTTCCAATGATCTAGAGTAAGGGAGAGGGGCGTAAGGGCACCTTGCCCCATCTCGAAAATTTCCAATAGGGGAACGACGACGCAAAGACCTATCACAACTAAGACAAAAAGAAACCAGAAACGGCGACGAGACCGAGTGCCGTAGAAATAGAAGAAAGAGTCCGATGGCAGAGCGCGCCTCCCGAGACGCGGTGAGACCAAAACACAATAATCCTCTGCCAAGGGGTCCACCAGGCGTCCCTGGTCCTCCCCTGATCCTGGGACGTCTCCCAGGATTGCCGGATGGTGAGCCCCCGAACACGTCTGTTCGCTACTCACACATCAACCCGGAACAAACCCGAAACCAAAATGTGCGCACCCTGAGGGACAGTCGAAATCACTGAGTCAGACACAGAGACGAGACACAGAAACGAGACACAGAAACGAGACACAGAAACGAGACACAGAACGAGACACAGAAACGAGACACAGAACGACTGCTGGCCAGCTTACCTCCCGTTGGTGGGTCGGTGGTCCCTGGGTGGGGGTCTCCGATCCCGGACGAGCCCCCAAATGAAAGACTCCCGCAGTGGGTAGTCAGTCAGTTCAGGGAGACCCTCCCAAGGAACAGCGAGACCACGGCTTCGGATGCAAAAACAAGAGGTTTATTGAACACACAGGTACCCGGGCGACTCAGTCTTTCGAAAGACTGGCGCGCCGAGTGGAGCTCCTGGGTCCTTTTTATAGCAAAAAGCGCGGGTACAGAAGCGAGAAGCGAGTTTAATTGGTCAGTTCAAATAAGCGCGGGTACAGAAGCGAGAAGCGAGTTTAATTGGTCAGTTCAAATAAGGCCTGGGGTGAGCTTCGGTTATGTGGGAGTCCTTGAAACAGCTGAGGGGCACCCTGGAAACTGGTGGGAGTCCTTGAAACAGCTGAGGGGCACTCTTGAAACTTTAACTGACTTGTCTATTTCTGGGAACTATCCGCCCTTTGCCTCGGGCCGGGGCCCAGGTGCATAACCACAGATATCCTGTTCGTTATCTGGTCTCAACCTCAGGCTGTACTTTTCCTATGCTAGGGACTTTTAACCAGGGTAATGTTTTGTGCCTTGCAAAATGGCGTTGCTACGGCTAGCTTAAAAAGTTCTTTCTTCAGTTTCACTTAATATAATTCTCAGAGCACTCTTTACAATAACCGAGAGTTGGAACCAGCCCAAATGTCCATCATCGGATGAGTGGATATGGAAAATGTGGTATATCTACGCAATGAAATACTACTCAGCTATAAAAAAGAATGAAATACTGCCATTTGCAACAACATGGATGGTCCTTGAGAGAATTAAATTTACTTTTGAACTGTAAGCCTGAAAACTATCCATCTCTCCCTAGTTTAGAGACTATTCACCAACACCACCACCCCTTGGAGGAAAGAAAAAAAAAAAACTCACGAGCACAAGGAAAAGGTGTTAAACTTATTTTATAGAACCATGAAGAAAAATAACAAAACAATGATTTTGGCTGCAAGTTTCCAGGGAGGCAAAAGCTGTTTTCAAGAAAAGATATTAAATGGTGTTGAATTAAATTCTAATAGAGCCTCCATTAGAAAAAGATCACAAGTAAATTACAGCTACATTCAAATTTTTTTTAACACTTTTTCTGGGAATTTGCAAAGGTAAAATGAGTACTCATTTTGACTTTTAGTGGACTTAAAATAAAAACAGGCTTCTGATGTCCTTTATGAAAATATGCTTCATCATGTCATAGCTGTGGGAGTTTTTCATTTTTTGTTCCCTCCTTTTTAATCAAATGTTTTATTTTTATTACCAATTCTAAGACTTAGTGTATAGTATGCAATTTTATAAAGTTTTAGTTATGGTATTCAAAAGAAAGAAAGCTCCCCTATACTAAATACTTACTCAGAAGATATTTTAAAACCAGGAAATGGATTTTATCATTACGATCTTAATGAGTGTGCTAATGTTGGTCCTGATATAGAGACCCAATTTCAAAGTAACTTTGAAAAATCAGTAGATGAGATTTTAAGATTTCAAAAAATCTGGAAAATGCATCTTCAGAAGAAATATCCTCTTTTGTCTCAAGAATGGTGAAAAGAGTGCTTTGCCAAGATAAAAAGTTTCAGAATTTTAATATCTTTTAAATTCTATGATTTTATAAATTACTCTTCCCCCTCCATTTTAACACACACACACACACACACACACACACACACACACACACACACACACACACACACGAGCAGAGAGAAATCCTCAAGCTCCATTCAACTGAATGGGACATATAATTGATGGCAGTGCCTTTTCAGTGTATATTTACACCACACACATAACTTGAAATACACAGCATTGCTGCTTCAGATATGTGTGCTGACTGTGAATGAACACAGGCTTCTAAAGCTGGATCAAATGGAAACTAACACAAAGAGGCTGATCCTTGCACTCATGGTAAGGGTAAATTTAACACTGATCTCACGCACAATAAGATACTAGATCTGGCTCTACGGGCATCAGTGACCCTCCCAGTAAAGAGACTTTGGCACCAAGGAAGACATATGAGGGGGGTAAAATGGGAAATCAATTCTGTAAATAGGAATTAGAAATAGGAAATGGGCTGAATTTGGGGAAATGGTAACTGAAGACATTGACAAGATAAAGGAAAGATGATTATGGGAATCCTTCAAAATTCGCGCCAGAGCAAGACAGAAGAGAGAAGGATGTAATATTTTATTGCAGGCAAGGTTTCCCTGCCCTTGAAGGGAAGTGAATGTGTGTGCTGATTTGGCAGCAGCCAGCACATAGACCACACGTTAATTTACTTAGGTCCACTTTGGAATCCATCTTTCTTATGGTAACATATCATTAACTTTTGACAGCTGCTCTTTGGCTCCAGGCACTTTAAAACAAAGTCAGAGTGAGTGCCCTTGCCCACCAGGAAGAGGACACAGGCAAGGGAGTTATTCCTCTTGTGCCTGCCAAGAGTGTCACTTCTTGCTATTTTTAGTCTTTGCCACTTTTAACCTGGAGAGGTTATTTAAACGAGAAAAAGTGTCTTTGAGATGACCATCTTGTACACTTGAATTCATACTGCTGCCTCAAAAAGGCAAATTTGATCCCTTCAAGAGAGATGGCATCAGGAAAATGTCTCAGGCTTAAATCAGAAGCGTATAAATGAAATCTTACACCTATTACAAAGATCTAAGATTGCTCTGGAGAACCAAAGCCACAGATGTGCAAACACTAGTCAGTTGTGTGGCAAAATGACCATAGTGGAGGGCATACAACCTACCTAATGTGGAGACTAAAGTTTTCCTTTAGTTTAAACATTAAGATGATGACTGCTAAACTGTAGGTTATTCAGGACAATTCCTCTGGGATTGCTCATGTGATAAACCTTCAATAACTTTATTAGGCATCTAATTCATATTTAATCTGACTTTATAATCACATGGTAGCACCAAGCATGCTAGTGTGAAAATATAACTCAAATCCCACTTCCTGTATGATGGCTTCCCTAACTGCACATGGCTGCTTTTATACATAAAAACTAAATTACCTCCCTTTTCTAGATCCCCACTCTCTAATTGCAGTAAGATATAATTAGTCAAGGTATCAAATATTATTTAGCCATATGGTCCATTTTCCTTATCTTGTAATTTTGGTCAAAATCTACATTCAGACTCTAGGGGATTAAAAAATTTATCTGTTTACAGTCTGGAGAAAAGTTGAGGTTATTTCCCTGCTACAAAAGTGATGATGAATGAATTCTTTGCCCCTCAATTACCACACAGTTTTCCAGGGAAAAGGTAAAGGGATAGGTTATACCAGTTCCATGGTCCTTCCCTTAATTTTTTTTTTTTTTAAAGCACACTAAGTTCTCTTGAGAAATGGCAACATAAAAATTACCTACCAACAGACTTTTTCATAAATGTGTCAAGAAAATAAGCAGCACTCGGTCAAAGCAGTCTGGCTAAATTTTTGTGATGGGTGAGTACCTATACTTACAGTAGTTACAGACAGAAGTAAGAAATTGTTTCACATTCTATACAATGCAAAGTAATGTATGTTTACAGAGAGAAATATGATTCATATTTCAAAGAAAATTATTGTTAATTACTGATAGAATTCCCCTCCATTTCTGTATCTTGGGCTCTAGAGCTTGGGGAAATATTAACTTCCAAAAGTGCTATCCAAATATATTCTAGAAAGTTCCATGCAGAATACTAACTAAAAATGCCCTTGAGGATTCAGAAAGCCACTTTCCACCTGTTATAAATGAATTGTAAAACACTCATGAGTTATTACTCAAAAAGAACTCTGTAGCTATGACAGCAGAGTGACCCCTCAGGGAGGTGGCCAAAACATAGATAAAATGTTCTTTGACCAACCACTATTTGTACATCAGCAATGCCAGAGAACTCTTGCTGGGCCTCACTTGGCTTCTGTCCCAAAACTACCTGTCAGGCTCTTTAGGGTGGACCTCCAAAAAGCAAGTGTGGCCAGGGTGGCAGGGAAGCCCCACTGTGGCTGATGTCCCCAACCTGATGTGACTTTAAGAAGTGCCTTCAAAACCAGTATTAGATTTAGGCTCCTAACTTGTGCAGTAGGGGTGGAAAAGGGTTGGTCTTTCTGTCCAGGAAGCTGGAAACTGCCTTATTTAGTGTGATGTGAGTAACCCAAAAAGGACCGCATCCCAAGACATTTTCCCCTTTGGCCTTATTTGATGCCTTATTTGAAATTCTATCATTCCAGATTCCATCTTTGGTTAACGCCAGCTCTTCCCCAAAAGGCAAACGTTGTAAGGAGGAGTAAACACTAAGTAATGTTCAGTCTTAATGTGGACAAGTTGATCAATTTTTACCTACAGGGAGGTGGGTTGTGAAGTAGTAAGGCACCCAGGAAAACTCCTGAGAATGGGGTGTAAACTGGGAGAGTGAAGATCAGGAAAGACAAACATTGTCTACTCTGAAATTTAACTTTGTGTGTAGGAAAACACAAAGATCTGTAGTGCTTGAAGGTTTAAGTTACTCTTTTCCAACTCTGGCTCCCCCCTTCAGGATCTACCATCAAAACTTGTTGGAGGCTAACATAACAAAGCAAACTTACTTTGTTGCTTGTCACTCATAGGTAAAGAACTCATTGAGTAGCATCTGTTGCATGCACATAGTTTTAAAACTTCTCCTGTACAGACAGGAGTCATCACTCAGGATGCAAAAGTAGTCTCAGAATAAAAGCTTCAGCTCCCTCACTGGCCCTACCCCAGCACTACCTTCCTTTCAGACCTTGATTACAGCTCTCAGCCACTTCAGAGTGTCTCCATCTAGTCACCTATTTTCTCTCCAGTAGTTCATGAGCAACTAGCAGGGAGGACCAACGCTTTTTCATTTATGTGGACTTCTCTAATGCTTAATCCAATATTGGCATGCCAGAAGAACACGATGGAGAACAGGTGCTTTAAAACCAGGCTTAATATCTGTGAGTGATAATTCTACGTGACCACAAAGAAAGATAAAAAAAGACCAGGCCCACAGTGTTTCTTCCTATCACTCTGACATTTGCCTCTCTTCTGCCATAAAGCATATAAATATCACACTATTTTTTACTTCCTAAGCATCTCATCTTATTTAATATCACAGGACACCACTTGCAAGGACTGCTGCAAATGGTCTGGACAGAGCCAGAGGCTGTTATATTTCATACTGAGAATGTGTTTCCTAATATTTTTGTATTATTTTTGTTTAATTTTGAACCTGGATAAAAATCATTGATAACAATGGAAACACTTCCCAGAAAAACACACACAGTATCTAATGTATCAGTTTAGGAACCCAGGTATGAAGTTCATGAGCCAGGTCACAGTGAAGCCTTATTATATCTATGCATGAGAAGGGCACTGGGACAGGGCTTCAGTTTTCCCTATAAAATTAGGTGGCTGGACTTGATCAGTGTTTCTCCAGGGGTGGCACTCCAACCAACTGCTTCTGAGTCACCTGGGGTGGGGAGAGAGCATGACTTCTTTAAAAAAGCAGTTTCATGGGTTCTAGAATCTGCTTTTTAAACTTGTGCTATATATTAACAGGCTCACTAAAAGGTGAAGAATACCAGATCCTACCCATTAGAGATTCTGATTTTAACAGGTCTAGGCATGTGTATTTTTTTAACTGTAAATGTTTACCAAGTACAGAATTTTGTTCCAATACCTGCATACACAGGCATGTGTATACTTACAAAGCTTTATAACAAATTCTGATGTACCTCTAGGGTTGTACCAGACCCTCCACAAGAACAGTCGCTCAGTTTGGCAAGTAAATATTTTTAACTCTTATAAAAACCTAGACCTGTATGCAATGATATTCTTACACAATCTGTCTACCCTCAGTGCCACAGGCTTCTTTTACTGTATAAAAGGCTGAGCACTTGCCTGAAGCAATCTAACTGGCCTTGTACACTTGGGAGCACCTGGCACCCTTTCACAGCAGCTTGTGGGCAATCAAGCAAGTCTCAGCAAGCTATGCGAAGCAGGCCACAAAATGACCTGTGGCAAAAACAGTGATTTCCTCCTGACCATCACCAGGCATGGTCAGAACATTAACCTGACCTCTGCCAGGACTGCCAGTGGAATTTTTTAAAAAATTTTTATTAGCAAATTCATTGTTACAAATCATACTTATTCTTTATGTCCCTTATCTGATCTCTCCCTTTCCTCCTCCCCCTCTCCCTCCCTCTTCCCCCTCCCTCCTCTAACAACCATAGATGTGTTCTCTCCATCTGATTGATTAACTGTTCCTCTGTTGGTTTGTTGCCTAGATGATCTGTCCAGTACTGAGATAGGTGTGATCAAGTCCTCCCCCATCATCGTAAATCAGATGCTTCTTCTATCACTCTGGAGTGTGCTTTCTGGAGACAGAGGACCTCTTCCTTTTTTTTTTTTGGTCTCCACTGCGAGTGGAATTTTGAATCCTGGAGAGCTGCAGCAAAATGTAGCAGAAGGGAAAGGAAATCAGCATTACCAATAATATTGCATAACTCTGCATGCAGGGTTTGAAAGGTTATCTTATTTTAGCAAGAGGAAAATGAGATACCTAATTGTGTGGAAAAGCTATAATTTCAGCAGTGAATGCACCTGCTTACGTAAATATAAAATGACAGGTTTTAAAATCTGAATGGGCAAATAGTTCATGGTCTTTACCATGAACTCTGTAAAGAGAAATATTTTTTTTTTCCCAAGACAACAACTGGATGAGCAGTCATAGGCTGGAACTATACACTTTTAACTAATATTTACTGCGTATCTACTAGTGCTAGGCACTGTGCTAGGTGCTAGGGACAAATGGTGGGCAAAAGCAGACAGGTGCCTGCTCTCATGGTGCTTATGCTCTAGTGAGGAGACAGAAATAGGTAAGCATATAAATACAAACAGATGTGCTCTAAGGAAAGCATATGAATAAGCATATTTATATAAATAAATAGATAAGCATATAATACAAACGGAAGTGCTCTAAGGAAAGCAACAAGATTCTTTGAGGGGAAACAACAAAAGAATCTAAACAGTGTGGTGTGGAGGGCTAGGGGAAGGCTTCTCCTAGAGAGTGATGCTTGAGCCAAGATCTAAAAAATGATTTGGGGGTTCACTGGCAAAGGGGTAAGGAGTAAGAAGAGGTTAACACAGTCAGGAAAGACAGCATGTTTTATTGATATGAGTTTTCAAAAATGTGGATAAAATAGAGCCATGGGTGAATAAAAGTTGTAATTTTATGGGAGAAAAGGCCTCAAGACTGATTTGCGCTCTGAGGTGTTGGATACCAGCCATTGAGTTTGTTTGGAATATAAGGAAGGGAGCGACATGCACTACACTTGCCCCAACAAAAACAATGATAACTTTCTATCTGTTGTGGAAAAAATTAGTTTCTAAGTTCCTTTTCATTAAAATGGTTTTATCATAAAGAGTCTGAGTTAAAAACAATGTTAGGTCCCAACACACTGTTGACTTCCCAGTTGATGTCCATGTATTTTTCATTCTTTCTCTTTCTCATGTACCTATGCTGGTGCCTTTCTTTAGTGCAGGTAGAGCCTTAGCCCTCCGTTCATGTTTCTCTCGTGCATCGAATTTAAACCATTTTGACTTTTCTGCTATAACATGCAGAGTCATAACATATCTAGGTGTCTTATACTAGCCTTTTTTTTTTTTTAAGTCAAAAAAGATGTTCTTTTATGAAGGGAACTGTGGGTTAAAACAGCATCAACTGATAAGCATGAACTAGCTTGGAATCATTCATCTCAAGTTGTAAAATTCTTGCCCCAAAAAGTCAATGGAATAAAACTAAATGAGCTTTTCTCTTTTAAGAACTGTATGGAAGTTGCCTCAGTATGGTAAGAAAGTGGCACTGTCAAAGGCAGAGGAAAGAAGCCCAATGGTCTCCCCACTCCAAATCCCACCTCATTATCATCCTGTGTGGAAATATGGTCCTATTCCACAAAGAAAGTTCCCCACAAACAGGAGTTTAAAAAAGAGACTCAGATGTATAATATGGCCTAGTATTTTCCACTGGGAGAGACTCAGTTCCAAAAGATAAAAATTGGGGTAGAGACAGCATTTACATCTTCAAGGGTTTTCCCACCTACCTAGGAGAAGGGATGGAGAAATCAGAAGTAACATGATTTACCCTTTTAGGTGGGCTGGCCCAACTCTCTAGAAGGCATACATTTAACAGCTACCATTTATGAAATACTTACTGTGTGTCAGGTGCTATGCTTAGTACTTTATATAAATTACTTCATTTAATTCTCACAACAACCCTGATCACTAATGTTTTGCAGATGTTTTGTACAAACCCCCCCCCCCCCCCGTAATCCTTTGCCTTCAGCAAAGTCTACAGTTTCATAAATATTTTGTGTAGGCAATTTTTAGGAATTTGGGGCTAAGAAAAATAAGATAGTAAAATTGAAATAAACCTACGGATAAAGTTAAGACACAAAATATATACTTTAAGATTCCCTATTTGTTATTAGAGATGAATTAAAAACAGACTCAATTTCTTGGCACTAAATGCAAAGAAATAAAGACAACCATCTGCACAAGTCACAGTGTCCTTAAAATAAATCATAAGAAGGATCAAAACAATGCCTATGGCAGACATTAATCAATCAAAGAATTATTTGCCACTGAGCCCAGATCCACCCTTAGAATCTTTCTCAATACAGTATTACAATGTAGCCACCAAGCAATCAAAGTCAGCACATGAGATGACAGCTGTTTACAAACCTTGGTCTAAATCCAGGGTAGCAAACTAAGAGCCCAAACATCTGTTTTTATAAATAAAGTTTTATCAGAACATGGCCCTGTCCATTTGTTTACATCTTGTCTATGACTACTTTTGCACCTCAATGGCAGAGTTGAGCAGTTGAGACAGACAGTATGGTTTGCAAAGCCTAAAATATAACAATATGGCTCTCTACAGAAAAAAACCTGCCAACCCTGGTAAAGATGAATAGCCAAACAAAAGCAAAAATTAGCAGATATAGGTACATGTATATTATTGATATTGTTTAGCATATATTTATGTGCCTTCACGTATGGGGCACAGTGTTAGGTTCCAGGTGTACAAAAACAAATTGCACATAATCCTCACTTTGAAATAGCTTACAATCTAGCTACTGAGATGACTATTTATAAAACAATTTGGTCAATTATAAAATGTAAGTATGTACAACTTACTATGTGAGCCCAACAAAGTGATTTAAAAAATCTAACACCTCAGAGATATTTCTTAAGCATTCTATTGCTTTCCACCTGACCATACAACTAAAATATTAGAGGGAATCTTAGAAATTGTAGTCTGGTAGCAATCCTAGAGAAAATGGATGAATAAAAATGCAGCCAGACATTATAAAGGGTGGCTGCTTTACTTGACGTGAGATTAAAAATTAAAAGGTTATTAAGCATTCTAAAAACAGTGGGCAATTGGTGATGCCCCATAAAAACTAACTTAAACAACTTTAGATTCTCAAAACAGTCAATTGTCAGGAACCACATAATCACAAGAAAATTAACAAGGTTCCAAGGAGACACATAAAATTTGAATCAGGATTCACAGTAGATTGGCAGGGACATAATAAATCCATAATCATAGGGATCTACAGCTGCTCCAATGTTAGAAAATAACGAATTACTTAGTGAGAGCTGGTGTCTCTGAAATGGCAATAAAAAAAAATCTACTTTGGAGCAGTGCCCTATCTTTATGTCCCATACCCAGATAATCCATATCCAAGGGTGATCCACCTAAGATTTATTGTTGCAACGAGCAATTTCCAAATGCCATCAATCATTATGGAAATGGTTAGACTAGAAAAAGTACAAACTTTGCCATCTACAGTACTCTATTATTAATTTCCTTTTATTCCCCAAGGTAGTACCTGTGATTCTTCTTCAAAACATATTGTGTTGATTTAAGAACCCTAGGATAAATAAATCATTGTATAAGTCAACATGACTTATGAGATACATGCAACAAACCAAACTTTCTTTTCTAACACAAATCATATGCCCACATTTAGGCAATTAAGTAGGGAAGGGTTAATAGAACTTTAGAAGACAGAAAGCTGGCCGTTTTTGCATTGAATAGCTATTTATAAATTAAATGTTTCCAACTGTGTTTGAAATCTTTCCTTCAAGTGCAGTCCAAAACAAAATTTTACATATAACACATTTTAATATAATACTTTAATGGTATCCTTCCCAAGAAGTAGGTAAATTCTTAGGGTCCTTTCTAATGCTTCAGTTAAAGAGAAAATTAAGTTTGGGTATATATGTGTGTGTCCTATAGAATTTTCAAATGAAAATTCTATAAATAATATCTTAATTCCTAATTTAACAAGTGCAATCAGGAAATGAAGAGTTTCATAAGTGAATGTATCATTTAACTCAACTTTACTACTCTAAATGATGAAAAATTATTTTAACCTTTTTCGATGAAAATGTCTCTAAAGTGAAACATATGCTTTCACAGTATTTCAAACAGAATGCACAGAAAAAAAATCCAGTGTTTTCTTGATAATTTAAGGCCATCATCAGAACACGAAGGGAGGGTTGTAGCACGCATGTCTCCTGAATATGAGTTTGGCCCCCACACCAAATCACCCTGATTGCTGTGAGAAACTCTCGGTTCCCCTCCATAGGCAGATAATCCTGCTTCTAAGAGGCTGGCTGTTTTATGCACAATTATCCAGCCTCAATACTTGGAAAATGTTTAACCTTATTGGAGAAAAGTTCACGAGCTTTGTGATTCTCATTTTCCCCTTGCCCTTTTTAATTTACTTCCAGGTTCATTACAGTGTTCCAGATAGCTTAAATGAAAAAAAAAAGTCTATCCTTCAGATAAGTGGAGTGTATGAAATGCAGAAAGGTGAATACTAAATAAATATTTACTTTGTATCAAAAATCATAAAGAATTTCCCTTAAGATTCATATACTCTAAGAAAATCCATCAAAATGGCATGAATAAAACTGGTAATTTCTAATCTATGATATTTATAATGCACATTGATGGATCAAAGAACATAAGGAATTCTTTTTTTCTTTCTTTTTGTCTTTTTCGTGACCGGCACTCAGTCAGTGAGTGCACCGGCCAGTCCTATATAGGATCCGAACCCGCGGCGGGAACGTTGCTGTGCTCCCAGCGCCGCACTCTCCTGAGTGCGCCACGGGCTTGGCCCAGAATATAAGGAATTCTTATAAAAATCTAAATGGAGTTTGTGTAATTTTTTAATGAAATATCATATAGCTTTACATTCTTGCCTAAATATTCATTATTTTGAGTAAGACTGATACTATGTCTTTCACCACTGATTCTTTAACACTTTGTAGTAGACATTACGAAGGTTTTCTTTTATCTTTTTTTTTTTTTTTTAAGTTTTATTTTGTCGATATACATTGTGGCTGATTATTGCTCCCCATCACCAAAACCTCCCTCCCTTCTCCCTCCCCCCTCCCCCCCAACAATGTCCTTTCTATTTGCTTGTCGTATCAACTTCAAGTAGTTGTGGTTGTTATATCTTCTCCCCCCCCCCCCCCCCGGTTTGTGTGTGTGTGTGTGTGTGTGTGTGTGTGTGTGTGTGTGTGTGTGTGTGTGTGAATTTATATATTAATTTTTAGCTCCCACCAATCAGTGAGAACATGTGGTATTTCTCTTTCTGTGCCTGACTTGTTTCACTTAATATAATTCTCTCAAGGTCCATCCATGTTGTTGCAAATGGCAGTATTTCATTCGTTTTTATACCTGAGTAGTATTCCATTGTGTAGATGTACCACATTTTCCGTATCCACTCATCTGATGATGGACATTTGGGCTGGTTCCAACTCTTGGCTATTGTAAAGAGTGCTGCGATGAACATTGGGGAACAGGTATACCTTCGACTTGATGATTTCCATTCCTCTGGGTATATTCCCAACAGTGGGATAGCTGGGTCGTATGGTAGATCTATCTGCAATTGTTTGAGGAACCTCCATACCATTTTCCATAGAGGCTGCACCATTTTGCAGTCCCACCAACAATGTATGAGAGTTCCTTTTTCTCCGCAACCTTGCCAGCATTTATCGTTCAGAGTCTTTTGGATTTTAGCCATCCTAACTGGGGTTAGATGGTATCTCAATGTGGTTTTGATTTGCATTTCCCGGATGCTGAGTGATGTTGAGCATTTTTTGATATGTCTGTTGGCCATTTGTATATCTTCCTTAGAGAAATGCCTACTTAGCTCTTTTGCCCATTTTTTACTTGGGTTGCTTGTTTTCTTCTTGTAAAGTTGTTTGAGTTCCTTATATATTCTGGATATTAATCCTTTGTCAGATGTATATTTTGCAAATATTTTCTCCCACTCTGTTGGTTGTCTTTTAACTCTCTTAGTTGTTTCTTTTGCTGTGCAGAAGCTTTTTAGTTTGATATAATCCCATTTGTTTATTTTTCCTTTGGTTGCCCGTGCTTTGGGGGTCGTATTCATGAAGTCTGTGCCAAGTCCTATTTCCTGAAGTGTTTCTCCTATGTTTTCTTTAAGAAGTTTTATTGTTTCAGGGTGTATATTTAAATTCTTAATCCATTTTGAGTTGATTTTAGTATACGGTGAGAAGTATGGATCTAGTTTCATTCTCCTGCATATGGATATCCAGTTATCCCAGCACCATTTACTGAAGAGGCAGTCCCTTCCCCAGTGAATAGGCTTGGTGCCTTTGTCAAAGATAAGCTGGCAGTAAGTGTGTGGGTTGATTTCTGGATTCTCTATTCTATTCCATTGGTCAGTATGTCTGTTTTTATGCCTGTACCATACTGTTTTGGTTATTATAGCTTTATAGTATAGCTTAAAGTCAGGTAGTGTTATGCCTCCAGCTTTATTTTTTTTTTCTCAGCATTGCTTTGGCTATGCGTGGTCTTTTATTGTTCCATATAAATGTCTGGAGAGTTTTTTCCATTTCTGAGAAAAATGTCTTTGGAATTTTGATGGGGATTGCATTGAATTTGTATATAACTTTGGGTAGTAAGGACATTTTCACTA
Organism: Cynocephalus volans; assembly: GCF_027409185.1. NCBI lineage: Eukaryota > Metazoa > Chordata > Mammalia > Dermoptera > Cynocephalidae > Cynocephalus > Cynocephalus volans. Next base: position 86,463,660 of record NC_084460.1, on the reverse strand, counting down.
TGTTGATTCTTCCAATCCAAGAGCATGGGATATCTTTCCATCTTCTTGTATCCTCTCTAATTTCTCTCAGCAGTGGTTTGTAGTTCTCATTATAGAGATTTTTCACCTCCTTGGTTAACTCAATTCCTAAGTATTTTATTTTTTTGGTGGCTATTGTATATGAGCAGGCTTTCTTGATTTCTCATTCTGCATGTTCACTATTGGAGAAAAGAAATGCTACTGATTTTTGTGTGTTGATTTTGTATCCTGCTACTGTGCTGAAATCATTTATCAATTCCAACAGTTTTTTTGTAGAGGTTTTAGGCTGTTCGATATATAGGATCATGTCATCTGCAAACAGGGACAGTTTGACTTCATCTTTTCCAATCTGGATGCCCTTTATTTCCTTCTCTTCTCTGATTGCTCTGGCTAGTACTTCCAACACTATGTTGAATAGCAGTGGTGAGAGTGGACATCCATGTCTAGTTCCTGTTCTTAAAGGAAAAGCTTTCAGCTTTTCCCCATTCAGGATGATATTGGCAGTGGGTTTGGCATATATGGCTTTAATTATGTTGAGATACTTTCCCTCTATACCTAACTTATAGAGGGTCTTTGTCATGAATGAGTGCTGAACTTTATCAAATGCTTTTTCGGCATCTATAGAGATGATCATATGGTCCTTGTGTTTGAGTTTTTTAATATGGTGTATCACATTTATTGATTTGCGTATGTTGAACCAACCTTGCATCCCTGGGATGAATCCCAATTGACCGTGATGAATAATTTTTCGTATGTGTTGCTGTATTCTGTTTGCTAGTATTTTAGTGAGGATTTTTGCATCTATATTCATCGAGGATATCGGCCTGTAGTTTTCTTTTTTGGTTATATCTTTACCTGGTTTTGGTATCAGGATGATGTTTGCTTCATAGAATGAGTTTGGGAGATTTGCGTCCGTTCAATCTTTTGGAATAGTTTGTAAAGAATCGGTGTCAATTCCTCTTTGAATGTTTGGTAAAATTCTGCTATGAATCCATCTGGTCCTGGGCTTTTCTTTGTTGGGAGCCTTCTGATAACAGCTTCAATCTCCTTTATTGTTATTGGTCTGTTCAAATTTTCTACGTCTTCACGGTTCAGTTTTGGGAGCTTGTGTGTGTCCAGAAATTTATCCATTTCCTCCAGATTTTCAAATTTGTTGGCGTATAGTTGTTTATAGTAGTCTCGAATGATTCCTTGTATTTCAGATGAATCAGTTGTAATATCGCCTTTTTCATTTCTAATTTTTGTTATTTGAGTCTTCTCTCTTCTTTTTTTTGTTAGCCATGCTAATGGTTTGTCAATTTTATTTATCTTTTCAAAAAACCAACTTTTTGATTCGTTGATCTTTTGAATTGTTTTTTGGTTTTCAATTTCTTTCAGTTCTGCTCTGATCTTAATGATTTCTTTCCGTCTGCTAACTTTAGGATTGGATTGTTCTTGTTTTTCTAGTTCTTTAAGGTGAAGTGTTAGGTTGTTCACTTGCCATCTTTCCATTCTTCTGAAGTGAGCATTTAATGCAATAAATTTTCCCCTCAATACTGCTTTTGCAGTATCCCACAGGTTTTGGTATGATGTATCATTGTTTTCATTAGTTTCAATAAATTTTTTGATTTCCTGCTTGATTTCTTCTTGGACCCATATGTCATTAAGTAGAATGCTGTTTAATTTACATGTGTTTGTATAGTTTCCAGAATTTCGTTTGTTATTAATTTCTAGTTTTAATCCATTGTGGTCTGAGAAGATACATGGGATAATTCCAATTTTTTTGAATTTATTGAGACTTGATTTGTGACCTAATATGTGATCTATCCTGGAGAATGATCCATGAGCTGATGAGAAGAATGAATATTCTGAGGTTGTTGGGTGGAATGTTCTGTAGATATCTGCCAATTCCAATTGGTCTAGAGTCTTGTTTAGATCTTGTGTTTCTCTACTGATTCTTTGCCTAGATGATCTGTCTAATATTGACAGTGGGGTGTTCAGGTCCCCTGCTATTATGGTATTCGTGTCTATTTCCTTCTTTAGGTCTAATAGCATTTGTTTTATAAATCTGGCTGCTCCAACATTGGGTGCGTACATATTTATGATTGTTATGTCTTCTTGATGGATCAGTCCTTTTATCATTAAGTAGTGTCCCTCATTGTCTCTTTTTATGGTTTTTAGTTTAAAGTCTATTTTGTCAGATATAAGAATAGCTACTCCAGCTCGTTTTTCTTTTCTGTTTGCATGGTAAATCTTTTTCCATCCTTTCACTCTTAGTCTGTGTGAATCTTTATGGGTGAGGTGGGTCTCTTGTAGGCAGCATATAGTTGGGTCCTCCTTTTTGATCCAGTCAGCCAGTCTGTGTCTTTTGATTGGGGAATTTAAGCCTTTTACATTAAGAGTTGTTATTGAAAGGTGTTGATTTATTCCTAGCATTTTATTGGTTGTTTGGTTGTCTTAGGTGTCTTTTGTTCCTTGCTTTCTGATTTACTGTTTGGTTTCTGTGTTTGTTGGTTCCTTAGGTTGTAGATAGTGTTTTTGTTTGCTTGTTTTCTCTTCATGGATGCCATTTTTATTATACTAGTGGGTATTGATTTTTCTTGGGTTTTTATGGCAGTGGTAGTTATTTTTCAGGAACCAAACCCAGTACTCCCTTGAGGATTTCTTGTAAGGGTAGTTGTGTGGTAGTGAACTCCCGCTGTTTTTGTTTGTCTGAGAAATATACTATTTGCCCTTCATTTCGGAAGGATAGCCTTGCAGGGTAGAGTATTCTTGGCTGGCAATCTTTGTCTTTTAGTATTTTGAAAATATCATCCCATTCCTTTCTAGCTTTTAGGGTTTCTGATGAGAAGTCTGATGTTAGCCTGATTGGGGCTCCCTTATAGGTGATTTGACGCTTCTCTCTTGCAGCTTTTAAGATTCTCTCTTTGTCTCTGAGTTTTGCCAATTTGACTATGACATGTCTTGGAGAAGGCCTTTTTGGGTTGAATACATTTGGAGATCGTTGAGCTTCCTGGATCTGAAGATCTGTGATTTTTCCTATACCTGGGAAGTTTTCTGCCACTATTTTGTTGAATATGTTTTCAATGGAATCTCCATTTTCCTCCCCTTCTGGAATACCCATGACTTGGATATTTGAGCGCTTGAGGTTGTCTGATATCTCTCTCAGATTTTCTTCAATGTCCTTGATCCTTTTTTCTTTCTTTTTGTCTGCTTGTGTTATTTCAAACAGCCCATCTTCAAGTTCAGAGGTTCTCTCTTCAACTTCAACAAGCCTGCTGGTTAAACTCTCCGTTGTGTTTTTTATTTCGCTGAATAACTTCTTCAGTTCAGCAAGTTCTGCTACATTTTTTTTCAGGACATTGATTTCCTTGTACATTTCCTCTTTCAGATCCTGTATACTTTTCCTCATTTCATCATGATGTCTAGCTGAGTTTTCTTGTATCTCATTCAGTTTCCTTAGAATTATCATTCGAAATTCCTTGTCAGTTATTTCAGTGGCTTCTTGTTCTATAGGATCTAGAGTTTGAGATTTATTAACTTTTGGTGGTGTACTTTCTTGATTTTTTGTATTTCTGGTATCTTTTTTTTGGTGTTTATTCATTGTGGCAGGGGGTTTCACAGACCACCGGTTTGAGACTAATGACTAACTAGGATGTTGCTGTGGTTGCCAAGTTCGTATGGCTCCCTCCGTGACTGCTCAGTTGGCCTCTAGTGCCTTGTGTGTGTGGTTGCCTCGGGTCTTGGGCTTCTCCGGGGAGCCACCTTTCTGGTCAGCTTGGACTCTGCTGGGCTGGTGGATCATGTACCACAGGGTGTGTGATCTCTGTTGAGCTTTCACTTCCCGTGCAGGACTTCTCCCTGTTCCATGTGCTCTGGCCCAGGCTGTTGGATCGTGCAGTGGCGACCCCACCGGGTGTGTGGTTTCTGTCGAGTCTCCACCTCCCAGGTCGCATGTCTCCCCACTCTGTGAGCACTGTGCTGGGCTGGGGCGTGTCTTCTGCACCCCTCTTCTATCAGCTGGGCCTTCAAGACCCTGCTCAGCACCGCCTCGCCCAGAAAGTCTACCAGGATTCTGCTAGGCACAGGCGATCGGTCTCTCTGGGTGCCTTTGTAGCACTGTGTAGATCTTTCTCGGGTCTTGTTCACCTTTGTATCCCCCCGGCATAGACCGAATCTAGCGCCCACCTGCAGCCTGCTCTCCGGTAGGTTCAAGTGGACCTGGGAACTCTCCTACCACACTATTCCCAACCAGAAATTGGTTAGGCTTTTTTCCGAACTGGTGGCTGCAGAGATGGTATCTGCCTCCCAGTAACAGGAAGTTTACTGGGGGCCGGAGTCCAGGGTGTGGTGGAGTGACAGTCGGCCTGCCCGTACTTCCTTGCCCTCCCGACACTGGCCGGGGACGCCCCACGCCACCAACCCGCCAGAGAACCGCGGAGGGAGTGGGAGGGGAGGCCAGCCCGCAGGCTCCAGAAAACCCCGCGCCGGGTCAAGCAAGTGGGAAGGCTCAGTGATGGCCAAGCCGAGCGGAGCTGCCAGCACCTGGGAAAATGGAGGCAGCCCCGGGGCAGTGAGTGGCATGGTGGTGCAGGCGGGAGCCAGGTGGGCATCTGTTCCCTGAACAGAACTGGGCCAAGGGTCACTCACAGGGTTGTGCCAGGTCGGGTGCTCGCTCTCTGTCTCTGGTTTGTTGCCTTCCCCGTTCTCGGCCGCTGCCGCCTCGGGCTGTTCAGTCGCGGCGCCGCTCGGGCGCTCCCAGGAATCTTCTTTAATGCCAGCCTGAAACCTCGAATCCTGAATAGGGCAGCTGGCCGCCTTCAGTGCGGCCCCAGCCTCCGGGATCCTGTCTGCATCCACAGCAGCCCTGGCGCCGTGTTCCCTGTTTTGAGACTCACTTTTGCAGCTAAGAAACAGTTCTTTTCCTGCTCCACACTTCAAAGCTGTTACCTGTAAATGAGGCAGCCTCTCCTGCCGGGGGCAAAGTGGCGGTCCACCTCCACGACCGGCCACCAGCGGCGGTCCTCCCTTAAGAGATGGCAAGAGGAAGGTCCACAAGTTTCCCGGCTTCCTGAGGCCCAGTGGCCGCCTTTTCCACCTCAGCTACTCCGCGCCAACCATCGCAGCCACTGCCATCTTGAAACTCCTCTGGGCTTTCTTCCATTACGTAGGTTTTCAATAAGCGCTTGGTGAATGAATGAATCAAAAGACTTCAGTGTCACAAAAACATTTTAAAATTCCAATATCCAAAACTTTAAATTATCACTACCTTAAATCTCATAAATTACTGCACTAAAAAGTGAACCATATTTAGCATCTTATCAGTGAAATTAGTGCTTTCAAATATTATTCACGATTGACCAACTTCTTGTCAGTGCACAAGAACGAAAGTACAACTACCAAGGAGTTTTTCCTGTGTATGCTTCTGGAAACCACCATGAAACAGTGGAAACTTCCATATTGAACAGTAATAATCTTAACTTCCTTACGGTTTTAAGTATGCGTCTGTAGTTAGCCTTTTCTCCACCAGAGGGCATCCACGAATCAAACGAAATGTCTAACTTCCATGATATACAAGAGGGAAACGGAATAAACGTAGTAAGGGATGGTTGTCCTCTTGTTTACTAGATAAGCAATTGTTGGAATTCACAGCTATGAAAAACAGATGGCTGACCGAACTGGATTATAATGCAAGCCTGATCATTCATTCATATATTCATTCCTTAACTTTTATTGAGTGTTTATGATGCTCCAAGCATTATGGTGAATAAAGAGAGCTAAAAGAAAGAGCTCTTGCCCTCAAAAAGCTTGTAATTTAAGAAAGTAGATAACTTGTAAAGAGATAACTACAAAAGAGTACAATAAATTCTCTGACTGAAAAGCCTTGGAAACATCGTGTCAAAAGGGATATGTGAGCTGAATCTTGAGGGATATAAAGGGCTTGCTAAGCAGAACAATGGGCTGGGTAGCAACGCACACAGAGAACAGTCCACACAAAGACATAGAGGCATGAAAAACATGCTGCATTTGAAGCTAGAATTGGGTTATAGAGCTGGAGGGTTACAGAGCTGGAGTAAAGTCTGTGTGTGTGCACATGTGCATATGTGCGTGTGTGTGCGTGTGTGTGTGTGTTTGGAAGGGGAGGAAAAGGTGGAGGAAATGGCAGACGAGATAAGGAACCAACAAGAGGCTGGAACTATGTAAGGATATTTAGGAATTTCAATTCTATGATAATAACAAATAGCAATAGCTAATATTTACTGGAAACTTTCTATATCCTGAATGCTAGGCTAAACACTTATATGGATTATCTTACTTATTCTCCATTATGACTCTCAGAAATATGTACTATTTTTATATCCCATTTTTTAGAGCCCTGTTGTTGTGCTATCCTTAGGTTCCCACCTTGGAGCTGCTCTAATAATAGTCTCTCCGCACAACCCATCCACTTCAAAAACCTTTGGAAGTGGGCTAGGCATGCTTTCCTTGGGCGATTTATTCCACATTAACCTGTTTGACAGTAACATTCTCTTCTATTCCAGCTTCTGGAAGAACTCCTGAGCAAGACTAGGAAACCTGGGTACCTAGTCCCATTGCAATTGCCTAGCTCTGTGGCTGTGTGCTCTTGAACACATTCCTTAACCCAGCTGGCCTTCAGTCCCTCATCTGTAAAACGGGGGAATGGGCTGAAGGAAAAACACTGGATCAGAGGATCTTCAAAATCCCCTTCTGTCTTAAATTTTATTCTACAAATGTATGTATGTAAATTTATTTCCCTCTACCATACTACCCTATTTTGGAGGTATAATGGGTAATGTAAGGCAGGCTACAAAGAATCTGTAAGACCTATATAACCTGGAAATCCTAAGAATTAACCATAATATTGATAGATTAATAGCAGAGGAAAAATAATAGTTCACAGGTTATTAATATGACTGCCTGTTTTGCAGCTATCATATTAAGTGGTAATCTCTCAAAGTTAATGAACAGAAGACATATTGATTATCCAGAAAGTTAAGAATATCTTATATTTCCATATATCATTGGAACAGAAGTTTCTTCAAAACCTCTATATTAGCTTTAGTGACTTAGCAGTCATCAATTGGCAATATGAAGCCATTACTGAATTAATAGAACCAGCTAAGAAATCAGATGGCTTCAAATTCCTGCTGTCACATTAGTGAAAATGAACAAATCCATTCATTAAATAACAGCAATTCTCTTGCTGAGCCTTAACTGAGGCAGCAAAAATGAGACCTAGTGTGACTGATTTTTTCAACATTACAGGAGTGTAGGGATAATAAGCAGTCGTGATGTAATAATGAAGCAGGAAAAATATGAGGGTACTCTAAGAAGTTCATGGAAAAATAAAAGATAATACGAATTATCTTTTTGAAGTGTCCTTGTACTTATATAGAATTCCTGTTAAAAATTTAAAAACACAATATTTTAGGGCAAATGCTCTTGATGTCAATATTTTTAAAAAGATTTAAATATCACCAAACTTAAACCACTCTTAATTTTATGTAGAGGACACCTAAAAAAAAAAATTGAAAAATAATTTAAATATTGAAAAACACACAGTTAGAAAGTATCCTGAACTTATGGCATTACAGTTTCTACCATTCAGTGACAATGCTAATTCACTGCACTTTGGGGCATAAAACATTTGGGAACTAGATAAATATAGAATTTTAAAAATAGTAAAAACTGTTGAAATACTTTAACCAGACAATAGATATTTTATTACTGTGGTGTCAAAGATTTCCCTTACCTGGTTTTGTATTCTTTCATCATTAAATAAAATAGGTGATAAATGAGAAGAGTTTTAATTCAGAGATGACTATGAAATGAATTTAAATCATTTTACTAGCTCCTGGGAAGTACATTTTATTAAAATTTATTTATATAATTTACTTTTCTTTTATTCTGTGAAACTATGTAAATACTCAAAGATTTAATTATTTCAAACAAAAACATGCCAGTTACTACTAGAGGTAAAAAAAAATGAACTGAAATATTTTAGTGAACATAATGAGAATGTTCACAAGTGCTAACATTTATTGAGCACTTACTCTAGGCCAGGCACTGAGCTCAGAACCATATATGTATTATCTCAATTTAACTAAAACTGGGAGGAAAGAAATCCACTTGGCCAGAACAAGATTAAACTAGATTGATTTGCTCAAGTGAAATTCATCCTACTTTAGCGTTCTTCTATCAAACACTGCATAATTATTAATACGCAAGGGGCTCCACTTATGTGAAATAATGAAAAATATAAGAAAGTAATTTAAAAGGTCATGATCAATAAGATAAATATAATGGTGACAAACAGATTAAACTCTTCTAAAAAGGAAATATAGTATTAGGTAGGATTTTTCCATTTGAGAAATATAAATTTCACAACTATTTTTAATGCTTCATATTTTAGGTTGTTTTGCACTATAATGTTTCTGCCATTAACTAACTGGTATAGTTACACAAGCAAAAGATCTGGTATTTTAAACAATTCTGTTGATGCTGAAACCATTTTTCAGAACACATCCTTGGAAATACTAAAGAAATACCAAACATCTGAGAAACTCTATTCACTTACAACTGTTTAAAGAAGATACTGCATAAGTTCTTCACATGTTGTTAGACTGATACGTAGGGTTAAATGGATCTTGAACCATTAAAATAATGTCAAGAAATTCAATTAAAAATTCTCCAGTTCCTCACACAACACTCATAGTTGTAACTGAGGAGGTGGACAGTGGTGGTGGTGGAGGTGGGGAACCAAACAGACAAACAAAACACCTGGAACAAGGACCCACTTCAAAGCCCTACCACAGATTTGACTCAGGTAAGTCATAGGATATTGTCAAATCTCCAAATGTGTTTCTTCTGCAAGGTCTGCCCACAGTCAGGTGCAGGCCTGGGAGAGCAATAGTGGCTGAGGACACAGCAACTGGTACCTCCACCTTTACTGGATTGTCAAAATGTTTTTCTGATTTTTCTACATGAACCATAATAAGGGGAAACACATCTTTTAGGAGCAGATTTAGTACAAGGGCCTGATGACATTTTCCAGCAGCAGAGCAGCTAGTAATTTAATATCAAGGAGTTAATGACCTGGCTGACTCAATGAGCTTTGATTTGGGGCAATTAGGACTCCATCACTGAAGCTCATTCTCCTCTCAGGTTCCTGCGGTGCACTGCTTCAGGCTCCAGGAAAGTCAGCTGGGAAAGACAAACGGGAGCTGCAGCATCCACTATGTATGCATCACTAGTTCAGTATCGCCTAAGCCTACACTATCTTTGCATTTTCCAATGTTTCTGCTGCACTGCAGCATTTCTGGCCCAGCAAACTCTAACTGACGAATCACTACTTTTTTGACTATGCTAAATCAAACACAAGAAAGAAGCATTTATATACATATGCATACGTATGCACCCAGTCACTGTCTTAGCCTAGTCCTTCCAGAAAGGTTACCCTGGCTGTTGCAAATCACACCACTCTTTAAAGAAGACAGAGCTGGAATAGAGATTAGATTAATAGATCAGAATCTAAACTACATCCTGCAGGATGAGAGAATTAAATGATTGCCAATATAAAGTTCACAGGAGTCATAATTTATAATTAAAAGGAGCTGAACAGTCCCAGAAGACTAGAAGTTCTCATGCTTCAAAGAAAAAAAGAAAAGTAAAGTAATGTTTTCTTGCTCCCTTATAGCACTAGCTGAGAGAGCCTCTCCCAAGGCTTCTCCCAGCCACCCAGGAAGCAAGGTACCAGGCATGAAAAAGCCGTGGTAGTGTAGCTTGACACTCCCCAAAGTTCTGTAAGTTCTCTGGACAGTCCCAGCAGCCCGGCCTGTGGTGAGCAATGCACAGGTCTTCACTTGTGCCTGGGTTATATGGATTGCAATTTACCTCTGGGGTTTGGAAGCTTGAAGGCTTGTCTTCAGATAACTATGTTTTGTCCCTGTCTAGATCCATTTAATGACAGGAAGAACACCATACAGCCATTAACAATGATCACATAAAAGAAATTTTAATGACTTGAAATATTTACAGTATATTGGTAACTGAAAAACAGTTTACCAAGCTGGCCTATGGTGTGAACCCACATACACATAAAATAAGGAGGTATTATCACTCTGCAGAACCGGTCAAAAGGGGTTCTCTCAGGGTGGAGGCATTACATGAGAAATTTTTTTCTTCTTTAAGTTTTTTGTATTTTTTAGGATTTCTACAATAAATTCATATCACTTTTATAAATGCATAATGTTGAACGGAAAGAAGGGAAGGAAAGACAAAACAATAGGTCACACCACCTCTTTCAGAAAGGAAGGGTGAGCCAGGGAACACTGAAATTTCTTAAATTTACCACTTAAATGTTAACCTTCCCTCCTTTCCAAACATTTGACTTTAATCACAGCAAGAAACCTACCAAAAAAGTATCTGGGGTGGGGAGGAGCAAAGCAGGCACAGATGTAACCCACAAAAAATCAAAGTCTAAAAATAAATGATGCAGTAAGAAGTTGTTTTACAATAATATCAGCACAAGAGAGGGATGCCATGAGGCATTCTTTTTGAACACAGCTTAATGGTTTCCACTTTTTAAAAAACTGATCATCTAGATTTCTTATTTTTCATATCCTCAACTTGTCAGCTTATATTTAAAATGAATAATGTCCTAAAGTTGAAAACATTTGCTCTTGTTACCCTCTAGCTTTAAAAGAAAAAAAAAAAAAAGACAAATTCCCTGTAGGAATAGGATTAATGACATATGGTAATTACACTATTAGGTTGAAATATCCAGAATAGCATAAATCTCCCTTAAACACATTCGTCAAGAGACACTTTTATTAAAGAGAAATTCAGTCATTTTAAATTCAAAACAGAAAGCTATGTATCAAAATCCTTTTTTATGTAGTCAGATTGTTTAAAATCATTTGTTCCACCACTCCTGGTCCCCCAGAAACATTTCAGATAGAGAAAGAAAGTTAGGTTATATCCCAGGCAAGAGACAATACATTTGCAGATGCAAGGAAAAATTGTCAAGGAAACAAAAAGAATGTACACTTTCTATTTGTATGCTGCAAATTCCTGGTCAGCTGTGGCTCATTTACCACCAAACCTCCCAGTCTCCCATGTCTTCCATTCCTCCAAATAATGAGGGGGAAAGGAAGCGAGGGTGGTGGGAGACACTCAAAGAGAAATAATGAAAAATGGTGGTGAAACAAGAAATGCAACAAACAAGAAGAGCGCCTGGTTCTTAAGAACTCTTTCCTTAGAGGTATCTTACTCCCTTACCATCAGGTGTCTGAAGTGAAACCTATCTGCTTATCTTATTTTTGTTTCAATTTCATTTTTAACTGCCTTGTTTTCTATTGGGCTTAATTTTGTAAACAATTTAAAAACTCTTCTAGAAATAGGTAGATATAAATCCAACACAAATAATAAAAATCATTTACGCAAGTTATAGCATTTTAAATTATAATAAAATAAAAATAATAAATTGCTTCCTGGGATACTTCTATCAAAAAAAAGTTATACTCAGTTCTCTATAGAAAATGGTATACAATATAAAGACTAAAATATTTTAAAATAGGATTTTATTAGAAAACAAGTACAAATGTGCCTCACTTTCTCAGCTGCAGCAAAATTTGTGTTAATCATAACCCCTCATGTATCTTTTCTAAAGAAAATAATCTGTTTGGCAAATACTGGGTTCTATTATGTTTGTTTTAAAGGAGAAGGGAACTAGCACATACTAAAAGCTTGTATAACACCTGGCAGTGTGTTAAGATCTTTCATAATTTTTATCATTGAATCTTCACAGCCATTTCACTGATGAGGAATCTCAAGCACAGAAAGATTAAATCCCCCCAGGATCACTTAGCAGTGAATGATGGGGCTGAAATTCAAACCCAGTTCCAGATAGACACTTTCTTCTAATATACACAATCCCCTGGTATATCTGTATTAGTGGAAGCCATGTGATAAAACTTTTACACAGCCAGAAACCCAGGAAAGATGTCATAAATCTTGGCCTAAAGATAAATAAATTTGGGGAGAATGGTTTGATATGTTAAGATCAGTCAAGAATATCAAACTCAAAAACAGACAAATGGCAATTATAATCATTTATCAAATGTGAAAGCACTCATCATAAAAAAGTCTTAATATTATAAAGTTACTTCAATTATCCCAACAATCCTGACAAGCAGTGAGGCAGGTATCACCACCCTTGTCTTGTAGCTAAGGCATACAGCAATAAAGTGACTTACCCAAGGACAACCATTGGTGGCAGAATAGAAGTCAGAAACCAAGTTTCTTAACATACTGTCCAGCACTACTTCTCCTATGTCATGCAGCAGTCAGGAAATAATTCTTATCAAAACAAAACATATAACTGATAGTTTGAACAGGTCAAGTATTCCCTGTAGCCCATACTTTAAGCAGGTATTATATCACAATGGGAATAGAAACTTTTTCCTCAACCCATCCCATCTCAGTCAAGCCAAATTGTTCTGTGTTCACAATATGCTCATAACCATATTGACTTTCTTGGTGTCTTGAAGAAAATCTTAGGTAATTTGTTTTAGAGAAAACATTCTTTTTAGTAAACTATTCATAGCCAAAAAGGCTTTCCTCACTCAGCCTTCTGGCCCCCTCCAGGTCCCTAGGATCCCTGCTTAGAAATAGAATAAATAAGCAGAGGGATCGACCACAGGGAACAAAAAAGAGCAAAAAATGAAAGAATGACTCCCCTGCAAGAGATCTTCAGGTTTGGGATAACAGGAAGCTCTGAGAGGGCAGAACTGACGACTTAGAGAAAATATTATACACAAATTTCTATTCCAATAAACAGTGATGTTTCCCAAAGTAGTCTTTTTAAACAAATTCTAAGCTCCACTTGAGAAAAGACTCAAGCACTATCAGAAAAAGACAACATTTTGGAAGAACAGGCTAGTATCATATCCCTGGAAAACACTATTTCTAATTAAAGGCAATATTTCATTTAGATGCTGACTACTGCTATTTAATTAGGAACACACATGAATGCAAACCTGGACAAACAGTGGGACCTACACTTTACATTTCCTCTACCAAGAATGCCTTCTCCCCATAATCCAATCTAGTTAGGAGATGCCTGTCATCTTCCAATTTGTTCTTTTTCTTCTTGCCACTTAGCACAATTTGCAATTTGACATTTAAATATTTGATGTTTGTTTCCTCCATTACATTGCAACTCTGTCTGTTTAGCTCACTACTACTGACCTACTGGGTGGCACAGTGCCTGGGTAAAACAGTAGGTGTTCAGTAAATAACTGCTGAACAAACTAAATAGATGAATGAGGACTTGTGGATCCAGGTGATGAGTGCAGCTTCCCATTTGATCTCTCCTTTTCTCTGACAATTTCCCCAGCCCTTGGGTGAAGAAAGTGCTTCTTTGAGTTGCATACAGGATGGTCAATCAGTTTGTGCACACTGGCAATCTACCACAGCCACAAAAAACTACATTGAATATGTGGACATGGTGTGTGTGTCTGTACAAACTGCAGGCTGCCTAAACTAAAAGGAAGAGAAATGCTGGCTCCCTAGGCAACTCTCATTTTTCATTTCAAATGTTTGTCCCCTACTGTCTTGATTATTGTCATTTACACATTTAGCTTTTAGGAGAGCAGCACAAATTGGAAGCTATGTATCATCAACATTTCTACCTTAACTAAGTAATGAAGTATGCATTAACTAGACACAAAACAGTCACCCAGACTAGCTCAGATAAATCTTTTGTACGTGTTTGCTGCTTCAAGAAGTACAGTCACATTTTATTCTCTGTTCTGTCTCATTCACTTCTTGTACCTCTTTAGACCAAAGAGAGTTCATTTTCTACATTTGTATAGCACCGCACAGTTTACAAAGTACTTTTTTTTAAAAGGTCTGTTAAACTAGGTATTTCAACGGAAAAACTAAAATATAATGGTAATTAAATTCCAACTTTAAGTTCCAGGCCTGCAGGCAAATTTATAAAAGGAACATTTAGCTTTGTGATTCTAAAAAGCCCTAACCCACATTCAGAATGAAGGAGTCAAAGGTATGGAAATTAAGGGAGAGATTCTGAGGAAGGTTTCTAGGGAGAGTGCTGTGTGGTGTGTCCCTTCCCACAAGTAACACAGAGGGAAAGTGAAGGGGGTGTGGGAAAGCCAGGAGAGAAAGGCTTCAAAAGGAAGCCTGGCAAATGTCCCTACAGTTAGGAGCACCCAGTGGATGTACCTGGAAAAGCTCAAAGAGCAAGAGCTGAAGCAGAGGTGGGAGGGCAAGGTGACCATGCTAGTCTGGCCTGCACGCCCAGTCCGTGTCTGGTCAAGGATCTAGAGTACTTCCTGTGGACAGATGCAGGCCAGGAGGGGGACAGAACTGTCTGAAGCCACTTAGATCTTGCCCAACAAGACTGCCTAGAGGAGTAAAAGGACCCCACAATGGAGTCTTTCTAGAATGAATTGCTGAAAACCACGATGTGAGGACAATGCATTGCTTAAACTACAAGTAAGTAAAATGAAAGAGGCAGGCGTGGCTGAAAAACTCACAAAAGTAACCAGTAGAAAGAATCAGCTTAAGCACTTACAAGGCACTAGGAACAGGAAGGCACTGTGTGTCACTATCAGCCAAGTAAGCACTTTCCTGCCCCTCTCTTTTCCTCTCCTTTTCCAGCTTAGACCCTGACAATATCAGAAACTACGACTCTCAAGTAGAAACATAAGCTAGGGTTTCCACCTGCCAAAGGCCTTTCTAAATTCAAATCAAGTTTGAAGTTTTGATTGCCACAAGGAACCGGCTGTTCTGCTCTCTGACTGTATTTGCAACTTAAAAGTCACTGTAGTAAAGTGTATTGCTTACGAATTATCAGAAAAGTCAGAGGACGGCCCAAGATTTCATCCTGAGGAAGGGAAGGAACTTTCTCTATTGGATACATTCTAATCAGACAGTGGGAAACAAAAATAAAAATAAAGATGTTTTCTGGTTAGATCCCGTGAATCTTGTTATATCTGCTATACTGTATATATCATCTTATTCTCTCCAACAGTGGGACTAGGAAGATAGGGACTGGCTACCAGCAGCTATAAGCTCAGAACCTTACAGCAATACCATACTAGAGAAAAGGCCGCATCAGGTTTGGTTTGAAGAATCCCACAGAAAGACTCTGCTTGGTCTTGCTTCCATCATATTCCCACCTCCTGAACCAATCACTATATTCAGATGGGATTAGGTACCAGAGATCTTAATGCCCTGTGGTCAGGATGCGTATGTGGTCTGTGTGTAGAAGTGAAGAACGATGCCAGGCAGATTAAATACAAGAACCCCACAATTTTATATCCATTGTCTTATTTTATCCTTACTTCAGAGGGGTTAAAACTGAGTCACATATCCAATGTCATACAAAAAAAAAAAAAACCAGCAGTTAGCTCGCTATGGGACCCAGACCATCTAACTGTAAATCTAGTATCCTTTCCAATAATCCAAACCTCTCTTTTAAAAGATTTTCTAGAGCAAATAAATCTAATTCCTTTGATATCTTCCAACCTTTTACCTTTAACATTCTATGGTTCTAATAGGTCACTAACTAGTTCATTCCAGGTTTTGTGGTACGATATGGAGTCAATTATTCCTCTATTTCATTCATTCAACACACATTTACTGAGTAACCCTACAACATACCATGTGGCAGGCACTCTTTTGTATACTGTTCATCTAAGAGGCCAAATACCAAACAAAATCACTGAACCACACAACTGCCTGACAAAAAAAATGGAAAAATTTTAGTAAAATAAATTCAGATAGTCACCAACACCAATTAGAAATACCATTAGTGCCAAGTTTCATATGATCAGCTACAGGAGGACACAGAGGCAAATAGCTTTTCTTATAGTCATGTTAATCACTAACATGCTCACACATGCAATGGAAACGAGAAATTTCATGGTATAAAAATCACATAATGTACAACACTTTCACCACCAGCATGTATAAGTCTCTAATTTAAAAAGAAAATTCATCAGCATCAGAATACAGACACAATTATAAAGTAAGTGAGGAAAACAAAATTTTACGTAGGTTATTTTTTAGGCCTTAAATGTAGTTGCTCAAACAATTTGTTTACATTATCACTTTATGATTGCTCCCTATTTTTAAAATATCCACAGCATGTATTAAACACCCATCATATCATACCAAACAACTTCAAAGACACAACTGGAAATTATTTTGCTTTCCAACCATACTTTCTTGACAGAGCTTCTGGAGAGAAAAATTAACACAGCCCATTTTTGATTCTGGGCCTCTGCTGATGTTGGTGTATTAAAGTAACATGGGTTAAGGTTTTCTATCTTTACTTTCAGTTATGGGATGTTCCTTGTACACACATCTGGCAAAGGCAAAAGATACAAAAAAAGGCCTTCTGTCATCCTTCAGAGCATCTATTTGTACAGTATCAATTCCTTTGACTTAGGTAGAAAATCTAACAGCCCTGGCTTTCTTGATTCATGTGCAAAACAAAAATAATACATGCTTTGAGGCATTTTGGGAGGATCAATGGTTATTTATAGGCTATAACAAGCTCCTTGTAATATACTTGAAATAAAACAAACACAAGTGCTTTGCCTCTTAAAGATGTTCCTCTATCACTTCATGATCTACATATCCAATAATCCAAGAAAGTCAGGAGGGTTCAGGAGAATGCTGTTGTAATGACCATCTATTTGGGTCAGAATGCAGTCTTGTGACATTGGTACCTTAACTTTGTACCCATCACCCATGCCACCACTGGCATAAAACATTCATAGCATAGCCCAGAAAAGAGATTTCACAAATTGAGACAAACATCCCCCTGTTTGGTTGGAGAGAGCCATAGCCAGCACAGCTAGCAGAATTCTTTTGTTCCAAAGTCAATGCAATATGCACTTTTGTGACCCTAGAACATATTCTGCACTGCTTAGCTGTCATGGAGAGGTCTCAGAAGTCCTTGTCTTCAAAGAACTTAAACTCTTGGTGTGGAGACCACCTTATTGAAATGAAACAAAGACAGCAATCATGTAGTGGAAAGAGACGTGACTAGGAGTTCTGGTTTCAGGCCTATTTATTAGAGGTTTAATCTCAAACATAACAATCTTCTCACTCCACTCATCTTTGAACAAGGGCCTGGCAAGATGGTCTGTAAACTTCAGTTCCCAAATTCTAGAATTCTAATGCCAGTGCCCTCCAGAAAGAGAGGGATTTGTTGCTTTTCCCCCCATGGATTTGTCACCCCACTTCCCCTGGGTGACGGAACCACAAAGGATTACTCAAAGCCCATCTCTTCTGAGCAGTGAGAAGCCCTGAAGTGGTTAACTTCCCTTGGGAATGATCAAGCGAGAGGCATCCTTTCCTTGGGAAATTAACCCTGAATTGGGATTCTCTTCCTGCATTTATTCTCCAGCCCAGGAAGTTACAGGAAGAGACATAGGTGGGTTATAGTTTAACAATATGGGCTGGTAACTCTCAGTGAAACAAGCCAGATGATATTCCATAAGACAATTTAAGTGATCCACCAACAAAAGCTTGATCTTAGCAAACATTCCTTCTTACAGCATTTCTCAGTATCTTTACATATCCATCAGTAACTTGTCTGTCTTTGATCCAGCAACCTTGCTGTGTTAGAATTCTTTATCTTATACCAGAGACTTTATAGCCTGAGGAAAATTTCCTGTCCTTTGCAAGGTCAATATTTGAAACTGCAAGGCTTTGGAAAACCAGGCCCTGTGAAGTACATTTGCTTTAAGAATCCTCTACAGGGATTCAATTGAGTTATGATATGAATCGGCAGAGAAAAAGATACCAGAGGAAAAGAGCAAAGGGACAGGTAGGTACAGGATCAGGCTTTTTGGCTGCATCTACATTAGCTCACTGAAGAAGAACCTCAGTCAGGACCTTTGCCTCAAACTTCCTAGACAGATACAGGATACATCTCTCCCATCCTGCTTTTTCCATCTCTGCCTCCACTTTTGTTATCAACAGTATTCCTTGGTGCTAGAATTCTGAATCCAGAGGCTGTGATATTAGCTTTCCTTACATCTAGAATAGGCTTATCATCTACCCCCATCAATCTTCTCAGGAAGATTCTTTAAAGAATGCTAGCATCCTATAAAAGTACAGTAAGTAGAACTGGAAGGAAGGATTTCTGTCCTCTCTCTGGTCCTACCCCTAACTAGCTCTTCAATTCTGGACCATTCACTTAACTCTCTAGACTTCATTTTCCTCCTTAAAAATATTTGCTTTACTTATATGACTAATTTCATTTGAGTAACCTACATGAGATAATAGCTATGACTAAACTTTAAGGTTCTCTAAAAACATAAGGTGGAGTTATTTTTATCTTTATTATTAATGGTGCAGATGTGAGGACTTATTGAGAGGATGAATTAAAAGAGTTTGCTATTCTACCTCCAGTAATGGACTAGTTTACAGCAAAACAAAGAGCCTCCTGAGACTACAAGGACTCCCTTACTAAAATTTTTACCACTAGTACAAAAATTCAAGACCACAAATTTTATTAATAATAACCCAATTAGAACAATATGCCAGATTCAACTGAATTGTTTTGCTCACCAAAATGGCTAGCTTAAAGTAAAGTATATTTTATTCCCATCTATTTACTCTGTAACATAACGTTACAAATAAATAAAATACCTCTCAAAAATTTCATGATTCCTTCTTCTAAAACTCACTGGCAGTATGAATTGGAATGAAAAGCTCAATTTTGTGCATACAAATGTGACACTTATAAATAGGGGTTTTAGTGACTGGTAAATCAGATTTGCAGAAGAGCAGCTGTTGCAAATGGTCATGACTGCCTCTCGTTTGATAATAACACGTAGTTTTCATATTTAGAATTCTAGGAGCTGATTTCAGTGATTAGGAATAGCTTCTTAATTTTCGGATTTTTACAAGTTGAGTTTGTTTGGACATACAATTTATCCTGAAAGTAGGAATATAAAATAAACAGGGTGAGAATAGTCATTTTACATATTTTTGCAGAGCTAGGTAAAAATGAACCTCTAGCACTACAATGAGGATTTATGTCAGTGAAGAGCTGACAGAAGGACAACATATCTGAAAGAAAATCTAAATGTGAATTATTTCCTATCTTCAGACGTAAGTCAGAATTTAGCTTGTAATTTTAGGCTCACTTTGCAAAAGTATCGCAACCGACCTGTGTCTGTCCTGTTTGGAAAAGTCACCCTAACTATTATACAACTGCTCCCTCTGCTACAGAGACTTTTCTCTATGATAGGCCATGAGGTGCTATATATTACATAGATTGAGGAGGGTATATGCCAGTACCTCTATCAAGCCTTGAAATAGCAAATGTTTTCCAAGCACCAACTATATTGTGAATGCTGCATTTTTCTAACACTTAAGTTCTACAGCTTATTTAACTATTTTATGTTGTCCTAGAGAACTGATTTCCACATCTGGAAGTTGTCCCATTCATTATTTTAGCCTAGATTTAGCTGGCTAGACTTGATTCTCTCTCCCTGTTATAGAACCTACCAAATTAGGGATGATTTCCTCTCTGGGCTAGAACTTCTTTTGATTCTGGAAGTTTCAGAATATGAAAAGACAGGGAATAGCCAAAAATTTTTCATGTATTTATCAAATACAATATTTAGCTATTACCTACACTGCTTGTAATCCTCTGCAGAAGACTGGATTCTTCAGTGTATCAAAAATGTCTAGGCTTCAAGTTGGTATGCCTGGGTTTTGCTTATAGCCCTTAGCCAAGCTCTGTGGGAGCAGTCAATTGATAGTTCTAAAGAGGATATTATTTTCCTTAGGGCAGAAATCCTGGCTCAATGGTGATATCCAATCATACTCTCTTTCATCATTTGGGAGAGAGGGTAAAGTTTATCTCTTTTCTAAAAGAAACAGAAACAAGTGAATATAATTTCTAAATGAAGAGAGACTTTAATAGGACATTTGCAGACAAATTTATACCTTTTTCTGCTAAATAGCTTATCTTCTCAGAAAGGAGCACACAAAGCATGGTGTAACTTCCCTAATAGCAGTTAACAGAAGTTGTTAATTCCATCTGATTTTCCTAAGGAAAAAAAAAAAATCATCTTGTGAAGGTGTCAGGAGTCCCAGAGTCCAAGGAGAAGACTGTCCTGAGACTTTATTGCTCTCAAAGCTTCAAATGCATCCCCACATGCTTTACTGAAAAGATGATTTTGCCTAGGAGAGAATCATTACTGGGTCACATCAAATGCAGTAGCATCCTACACTATCTGAATTTCCAAGTCAGCCTCAATATTCATTTTAAAGTAAGGGATAACTGAAGAGGAAACTGGTATCTTCTTATGGTTTACTCCTTTTCTATTTAATGTTCGAGCACCCATTACAAAATTTTGATGTGATGTGACTTGGGAGCAGCGGTGAGAGAAGAATAAAGCTATTTCCATAGTGTTGCTGTAAGTTGAGCCCATTTAAGAAACCATTGCATAGTACTATTCAATGACCTAAAACTTGCTAAAATAAGGCCACATTTTCAAACTCATCTGGACTGACTAGAACAACTTCTAAAGCCCTTTCTTGAGAATCAGGAAATAAAACATATGGTTTTTATGAAGCTCTTTCAAAACGATAAAATATTCATTTAGTAAATATCTTCAAGTGGAAATAAGGCAGGAATCAGCCTAACTGGTTTCTGTAATATGTGACTCATTCCAATTTCCTGACTGGCTTCAAAGGGAGCTGCCCAAACTCTCATGATCAAGCTTTACTGTGGTATCTAATTGTGAGATCCTAAAAGGCAGAGCTTCATTTTAAGTAAACCTCATCAGTGAATAGGGAAAAAATAGATTGCTTCTAGAAGTGAACTTTTTTCTCTGTTCCATGGGGTCACACTTTTAACATAACTTGCCACAAGTTTTAGTTACTTTGCTAGTAATAATCTCCAAGTTAATTCTGTAGCAACTCCAACTGAATAGGGATTAGTTTCACTTCAGAAAAGAGGAAAATTAGTGCTGTTAGTAGTTTATTCACTGGCAGAAATCAGGCCCAATACTTAGGTACCTGGCCTTAAATCCCCAAAATTTCACTATTAGGATATGGTCAACCTCACTTTATCATATACTTTATGAGGAGTGAATCCTCCTCTGTCTTAACTATGATTACATTCTTTTTGCTTATTAGTACAGTGCCTGACACAGAGATGGTTCTCAAAAAAAAAAAAAAAAAAAAAAAAGGTATTCATAGTTTTGCTTTTCTGCAAATATAAAAAATGCATGGATCCTTTTACTTTTCACTGCTGTGGGAACCATGACTTCATGAGAGGTGATTTCAAAATAGATATTGAGTTATCCAAATTCAATCTACATCACTTAAATATCTGTAAGAGTTATATGATCCTAAGAATATGAAAAAAAACAAGATCCAATCTAGTTCAAAAGTCTTTAGACTTAGATGGAAGAATCATTTGTATAACTTAGGAACCAAAAAGATGCAAGTGATAAACCTGGTGAATAATGCAAGCTTTTGTGAGTAATCAGGAGGACTTGGTAATGTGTAAATAATCTAAACCCAGGGACACAGGACATACAAGACTAAATGCCTGTTTTGAAATCCCTGAGAGAGCAACTATAAAATGGGCTCTACAGACAGCATCATTCAGGTTGCCTGAAATCTAATTAGTGGGAATCCATTAAGCACCCAGATGGAAATCTCTACTCATTAGTAACGTCCATATACCGAGAAATAACCCTGAATTAATTGGCATTTGGTGGTTTCTTTATTTGGTGATGAGAAGTGCTCTGGGTCTCTGAAACTCTAAGACTTCTACTGCTGAAATCCCTAGTAATAAGTAACCTTGGTTAAATGAGATGTTAACTGCCTTACTTAAATGGGGTTGTGTCATTTATGACTCAGAAGTTAAAAAAGTTAAGTGTAAGTATATAAAGATTTAAAAAACAATAATAATAATTTCTTCTTCAGGAGTTTGGCATTTTTTCATCATATATATTCAAAACATTTAAGAAAACTTGAGCATCACTGTATTTATAGGTTTGATTTATTAAATTTGAAAGCATTATTTACCACCCAGTGACATTTTATTTTATTTTATTTTATTTTATTTTTTTGTCTTTTTCGTGACCGGCACTCAGCCAGTGAGTGCATCGGCCATTCCTATATAGGAACTGAACCCGCGGCGGGAGCGTCGCTGCGCTCCCAGCGCCGCACTCTCCCGAGTGCGCCATGGGCTCAGCCCCACCCAGTGACATTTTAAATCAGACAATTTAAATACTTGAAAAAGTGAAGATATTAAATTTATAAGCACAGTTTAAATGTTTAATTAATCAATTTTGTCAATGAGACCAAACATTATTCAAAGTGCCCTTAAAATTATTACTAAACTTTGCCTGACTTATACATAAAAAAGAAGAAACTAGTTGAAAGCTAAACTCAAAAGCCTAAAGAACTAGGCTTTTTGTCTTGCAATTTAAAAAACTGGATGTCAGTTTTTAAAATCAAAATTAAACCTTCTGAATAGTCTGTTCATCACACACGAAAATCACCCTGGAGAACATAAAAAATCACACACCACGTACTGCTTGTTTCCCCATCCTATTATTCAGCATAATGATTGGCGAGTCACCACAGCTGGTCTTAATGTAGAAGTGTCATCTAGTGATTTAAAAGAGAAACTGCAGGCTCTATAGTAATTATGCAGGAGGGAAGATTAAATATTTTTTGCTGTTTTTGTTCTCTGACATCCTTAATAGGAACACACTACAGTGAAAAACAAGGATTGCCTAAATTAAGTTTCAAGAGTTTCAGTGGGTTTTGCCTGGTGAAATCTGATCAGATTTCTATGTCTTTTGCAAAACTGGAATTAGAAGAAAGGGTTTTGTAAATTTCTGATTTAGGCTAAGAAGGATAGGATTGGAAAGTTGAACAAAAATGTAAGGAAATGCTGTCGTAGTCACTACTGTGCTGCCGTCTCACAGGTGTGGCCATTTTATAATGCAGGCCCTCTTAGCTGCTGGGGGGACCCAGCTATGCTAAATTTCACGCTATAATTGGATCATGTTATAGACAGTTTCTAGTATATGAAGAAAGTCTGGAGGATGAGTAAAATAACTTTATAACATTAGTATTTTGAGGTACAGATTCCCTTACCACTACCACTCTTCTACTGATAAAAGAGATTGTCCAAAATAAATATTTGCAGGTTGTTAAAAAGTGTGTGTGTGTGTGTGCACACCTGCGCACGTGTGTGTGAGAGAGACAGAGACAGAGAGAAGGTGAAAAGTAAATGTATAAATCCAATTGCTGGGTTTCAGCTACCTCAAGGAAATATGAAGTCTATCCTTGGGGGATGGGAGACAGTACAATGCATTCCTAAAAGCAATTCCTTCTTATGCGCAGAAAAAGTAAACAGGCTTATGTGGTCCTGATTTTATCCATTTAAAGCTTCCAGGTGGGTCATCAAACCCCATTGTGAAAGAAAAGGCCAAGAAAGGCCCTTCTAGGGTTGAGGTACTAGGAGCCCGGAAAGAGGAAGAGGGGCAGGCTGGGGGTGCAGTTGGTCCCTTGGGAGCCTGGCCCTTATTGCCACAGAGCTCCGGAGCAGAGTGCCCACAAATGGGTGTGGACACTAGCTGGCTCCAGAGCATGCTGCCCTTGGCTGGCACCGTAAAGCCTGCCTGCAGGGACAATGGCTTTGGGTAGGTACTTTTAAGAGCTCCCCAACCCCAAAGAGTGGAGTGCCATTACAGCCTTGGCAAAGTGGACAGAAGAAGTCATTTTGGCCATAATAATGATAATGGCTTAGGACCAGGCTTCTCCCTCTGTTTCCAGGACCCATTTAAGACCTGGGAGGCCAGGACAATACAGTGTGAGAGTGCGTGTGTCTGTGTGAGTACATGCTCTCCCACATACACACATGGTGGGGAAGACCCAAATAATAACTGACATCAGATTCCTCACCAGCAAGAAGGGTTCAAAAATTGATTTGAGTGATAAAAATAAAGGCAAACAGTGTTTTATTGAGCCCAAGAGCAATTTACACTGGCTCCTTGCTATTACCTTCCTAATGCAAAACAGGAAAAAGCAAGTATAGGACATTTTAATGCAGCTATTTCTGACAGGAGGATATTTTTCCTCCTTCTAAAAACAAACTATTAAACTTTTAGCTTTTGTATAAGAAGTAACACAATATGTGCAACAGACATCCTCTCCATATCAAGAGCCCTCTTCCATCCATGAACCTAACAAGGCACTGTAGGGTAGCATGAGAATGAGGCCCAGGCATGCCCATTCATTATTAAAAAGAAATATGCCTTTTAACCTTTAAGACAACACTGTGAAAATGGCCACGATTAAGTATGCTACTTTGAAAGAAAATCCAGTTCTTAAGTGGCCCAACTATGATCTCAGATGAATGAAAAAACAGAACATAGTTGACACTGAGGCCAGATGGATTGGAAAAAAGAAGGAAAAAGAAGCCCACGAAAAGGACTCATAGGGCAGTCAGGCTGCTAATTCAAAAGAGTTCACAGAGCTGGCCCTAAAATACCTAGTCTAACTTGACTTTTCATGTATTTGGTGGATTTCACCAATTTCAATTTCTAAAACTAAATAGTACTAATGGTTGTAATTCTCACTCATACAAATAAAAGAAATCTCAAAGCCATTTTTCTAGTCTGAGATGATTTCACAAACTTTTTCATTAACCATCCCAGTCTTTAAGAACCCTTCTCTTTAATTGCTGTTTTATTTCTGGTACTGTACTTTAAACCTCGTCTCTTGTTTATTTGTATGTATCACTGTACTTCCAAGTCTAATAACTTGAACATGGCATTCTGAAATTTAATGCTATTTCCTATTATTATTGACTACCATCTAACTTTTGATCATTAGCAAACTTCTCAGTAATGAGCTTTCTCTCTTTTCTGGATTCAAATTATTCCAAGTAACAGTATATTATTAGTTACTAGATTCAGGAAATAACATCCTTCTTATTGTTCTCTTTCAGACAAATCAATGGTTCTTAAACTACTATTTTTCAAAATAATTTTTTAAATAACAGATATATAGTCTATCCAATTTAGCAACTTGCTGTGGATATTTTTATATCAAACAAGAATTCTTAAGGAAAGATATATTTAATCCATAGCTTCTCTATTATGTTAGAATATACATACATCCTTTCACTTTTTAGATTCAGTTTTGTTTTTCACATCTTAAAGACATCCCTGACCCTACTCTGAACTCTTGTCCACTGTGATGATTTGTAACAGAAATTTCAAAACAGATTAGAGTGAAATTTTCAAAAGAGTTGGCATGCTCCTTTTCCAAAGTACTAGACAGACAAATTTTGGCTGCCCAGAAGATATTCTGGATTCATCCAACATTTATTCAGCCATTCATTTATTAAGAACTATTTATTAAGTCTCTTCTATGTGCCAGGTACCATTGTGCTAGGCATATATAACAGTGAATAAGACAGGGTTCTTGCCCTCAAGTAGCTTTTAGTCTGATAGGGAAGATGAGCAGATAAACATGCAATCAACCATACAGGACTGTGAGTGCCTGGATAGTACAAGCAAAGGGTACTCAAAGGAGGGGCAGCTAAGTCAGTTTTTCCCAGAGAAAATGCCCTTAGCAGGTGAATCCTGAGGGTGAGAAGGGTTAGTGTGTATGTGAGTGCATGAGAGGAGAGGGGCAGGACGGCACAGAGGCATCAGGACAAGAAATAGGAGAAACATTTCTAGATGATCAAGGCCTTAAATCTTGATGTAAAACAACTTCTATTTGTTTATTTAATCACTTTAGTTTGAAATCTATCTCGAATTTTATTACAATCAAAGAACAAAAGGAACACTGATCATAATTTAATTCTTCAGGGCCATCACATTGTTGGCATGCCCTGTAACACAAGGATGCTCTAAGGGTCTGGGATTTACTACACCTATACCAATGGCCCCAAATTGTCCTTCCTTTGAAATCATTTCTTTTTTTTTTTCATATGGTGGTCTTTTCCCCTAATCTGCTCTCAACATTTGTACATATAGGAGTACCTCTCCACCCCATCTGACTTTTTGCTTTTATTATCTGTGCACATGGAAAACAGATAACGAGGCTTATGAAAATCATGTCTCATATAAAAATACATAACCTTTGAGTGAGACTGGCAGAATTCTGCTGTACCTAAAGCATATGAGATAGGAAGAAAAGACCTTATAGTATTTACTTTAGTAATCCAGAAATCACTTCGCTTACTATACATTGATTCGTTATATTCATGGTAATTAAGGCAAGAAATACAACTTCTAAAAAGTTAATGATTTCTAAAAATAGAAATATACTCACTGAATAATGTCACTCTACAGTTTATATGACAATGTAGGTTTAGATGAATCTATCCAACTAACTAGAACAGACTATTAATAATGGTAGTAGATTGAGAGATTTCTTCAATACCTTTAAGCAACAGTGGGATTGTGAGACAAAATTTGTCCCACTAATTCACGTGCAGAATGCTTACTCAATGTCACTGAACCAAATACTGTCATGTGAGCCTCTAAGTCAAAGAGCAGATGGTAACTTATATAAAGTTGTGAAAGACCAGAAACAAATGGCACTACAAGCATTCAAGGATCCTAATTCCCTCACTTGTCCTCAGCAACTGTTCTCTAAGCCCTTCAGAGCAATGCCTTTGTTCTTCCCTATGAAATTTAGCTTAGAACCATGCACAAAGATGTCATAAAACGCAGCTGACAAGCAAGTATTTATATAGCTTAAAAACTAAAGTCATTGGCAGAAAAGGGTTTGGTGTTACACAAGGGTACTTCAATAAGTTTGTGGAAAAAACAGAATTAAAAGATATTAATTTTTCCATGAACTTTTTGAAGTATCCTCATATATTTCTAACTCACCTTTAAATTGGTAGTGTTCAGGGTCCCTTTTCTCTCTTATTTGGAGGGCCTGATGCAACCAATAAGCTCCATGCTCTTAATCATGCACATATTCAACTCAAATGCCTTTGTGATGTCTAGAAATGGAACAAGAAGCATATGGAGGGAAAAGCAGCAACTGAAGATAGAAGCATGTGTTTCTCAAAGGGGATGCCAGAAAAAAACTGGAATGTAAAATTGGCACTCAACTGGCAGCTGTCTAAAAAAATTTTTTTAAGTAGATTGCAGAGTATACTGAAAAGAGAGATATGTAGGCAGGCATCTTTGTTCAAATCCGAGAACATGAAAGTTGAAGGTGACAAAAAAAATTCTTAATCTATATTTACCTTTTTAATCCCCAAACCATTCTTGTATTATTTTTATTTTTTATTTTATCATAACACAATATAAACATGTTTTGCGGCCCTTCACAATTTCTCTCTAACCCCCCTCCCGCACCCTCTTTCCCACCTTTGGTGGCCTCAGTTCTGTTCTCTCCTTTTGAAAGTTCAACAAATTCTTGTGGTTGTTGTATCTTTTTTTCTTTTTCTTTGTTTTCAGGTCCCACTTATGAGTGAGGATGTATGTTTTCTCTCTTTTTGTACCTGGCTTATTTCACTTAAAATAATTTTCCCTAAGTTCATCCATGTTGCTGCTAATGGCAGAATTTCATTCTTTTTTATAGCAGAGTAGTATCCCATTGTGTATATATACCACATTTTCCTTATCCAGTTGTCCATTAATGGACATTTAGTTTGGTTACAACATTTAGCTATTGCAAATAGAACTGCAATAAACATGGGAGTGAAGGTATCCCTTTGACATGATGATTGGGTATACACCCAGCAGTGGGATTGATGGATCATATGGCAGTTCTACTTGTAGTTGTTTCAGGAACCTCCATACTGTTTTCCATAGTGGCTGCAATAATTTACAGTCCCATCAGCAGCGTAGGAGGGTCCCCCTTTCTCCACATTCTCACCAGCATTTGTTATTCTGTGCCTTTTTGATATTGGCCAGTCAAACTGGCATGAGACGATATTTCAATGTGTTTTGATTTGCATTTCCCTGAAGCTGAGTGATGCTGAGCATTTTTTCATGTGTCTGTTGGCCATTTGTATATCTTCCTCTGAGAAATGCCTAGTCAGCTCCTTTGCCCATTTTTTACTTGTTTTTTTACTGTTAAGTTGTTTGAGTTCTTTGTATATTTTGGACATTAATCCCTTGTTGGATGCATAGTTTGCAAATATTTTCTCCCATTTTGTAGGTTGTCTTTCCACTCTGTTAACTGTTTCTCTTGCTGTGCACAAGCTTTTTAGTTTGATAAAATCCCATTCATTTATTTTTCCTTTTGTTGCCTGTGTTTTGGGGGACTTGTTCATAATATCTTTGCCTAGTTGTACTTCTTGAAGTATTTCCCCTATGTTTTGTTTTAGTAATTTTATAGTTTTGGGTCTTACATATAAGTCTTTGATTTATTTTGAGTTGATTTGGGGATATGGTGAGAGGTACAGGTCTAGTTTCATTCTTCTACATATGAATGTCCAGTTTTCCCACCACCACTTCTTGAAGAGGCAGTCCTTTCTCCAATGTACGCTCCTATTGTCCCTGTCAAATATCACTTACCTATAAGTATATAGGTTGATTTCTGGGTTTTCTGTTCTGTTCCATTGGTCTGAGTGTCTGTTTTTATGCTGCTTTGGTTACGATAGCTTTGTAGTATACTCTGAAGCCAGACAGTGTTATGTCTCCCTTTTATTTATTTGTTTATTTTTTTGATCAGGATTTCTTTAGCTATTTGGGGTCTTTTGTATTTCCATATTAATGTTAGGATTGTTTTTTCTATTTCTGTGAAGAATGTTATCGGTATTTTGATGGGGATTGCACTGAATCTGTAGATCACTTTCAGTAGTATGGAAAATTTCACAATGTTAATTCTACCAATCCAAGAGCATGGAATGTCTTTCCATCTTTTTGTGTCCTCTTTAATTTCTTTCAGCACTTATTTGTAGCTCTCATTGCAGAGATATTTCACTTCTTGGTTAAATGGATTCCTGGGTATTTTATTTTTTTGGTTACTATTGTGAATGGGCTTGCTTTCTTGGTTTCTTTTTCTGCTA
Source organism: Cynocephalus volans (assembly GCF_027409185.1). Classification (NCBI taxonomy): domain Eukaryota; kingdom Metazoa; phylum Chordata; class Mammalia; order Dermoptera; family Cynocephalidae; genus Cynocephalus; species Cynocephalus volans. Next base: position 86,434,559 of record NC_084460.1, on the reverse strand, counting down.
GTTTGTTATTGGAGTATAAAAAAGCTACTGATTTTTGCATGTTGATTCTGTATCCTGCCACTTTACTGAAATTGTTCATCAGCTCTAAGAGTTTTTTGGTAAAGTTTTCATGTTTTTCTGTATATAGGATCATGTCATCTACAAACAGGGACAATTTGACTTCTTCTTTTCCAATCTGCATGCTCTGTATTACTTTATCTGGCCTGATTGCTCTGGCTAGTACTTCCAATACTATGTTAAATAGGAGTGGTGAGAGTGGGCATCTTTGTCTTGTTCCTGTTCTTAAGGGCAAAGCTGAAAGCATTTCCCCATTTAGCATAATATTGGTGGCAGGTTTGTCATATATGGCTTTTATTGTGTTGAGATACTTTCCTCCTATACCTAACTTAATAAGAGTCTTTATTATGAAGATATGTTGAATCTTGTCAAATGCTTTTTCTGTATCAATTGAGATAATCATATACTTTTTGTACTTGATTTTTTTGATGTTGTATATCACATTTATTGACTTGCATATGTTGAACCATCCTTCCATCCCTGAGATGAATCCCACTTCATTGTGGTGTATAATTTTTTTGATGTGTTGCTATATTTTGATTGCTAATATTTTGCTGAGGATTTTTGCATCTATGTTCTTTAGTGATATTGGCCTGTAGTTTTCTTTTTCTGTTATATCTTTGTCTGGTTTTCGTATCAGGGTGATGCTGGCCTCATAGAATTAATTTGGGAGAATGGCCTCTGTTTGAATTTTTGGAATAGTTCCAGGAGAATTGGTATTAACTCCTCTTTAAAAGTCTAGTAGAATTCAGCAGTAACAACATCCACTCGTGGGTGCTTCTTTGTTGGGAGACTGCTGATTACTGCTTCAATCTCATTGCTTGTTATTCCTCTGTTCAGGTTTTCCGTTTCTTCTTGGTTCAGTCTTGGTAGTTTGTAAATTTGTTGGTATATAATTGTTTATAATAGTCTCCAATGTTTCTTTCTATTTCTGTGGAATTGGTTGTAATGTCTCCTTTTTCATTTCTGATTTTTGTTATTTGGGTCTTCTTCCTTTTTAGTTAACCTAGCTAATGACTTGTCTATTTTGTTTATTTACTCACAAAACCATTTTTTTTGTTTGTTTGTTTCATTGATCTTTTGTAACCATATTTGGGGTCTCTATTTCATTTAGTTCTGCTCTGATCTTAATTATTTCTTTCTGTCTACTAATTTTGGGATTGGATTGTTCCTGTTTTTCTAGTTCTTTGAAGTGTAACATTAGGTTGTTTATTGATATCTTTCTATTCTGTTGATATGTTTATTGCAATAAACTTCCCTCTTAGTACTGCTTCCGCAGTATCCCACAGGTTTTAGTATGATGTGCCTCTATCTTTGTCAGTTTCAAGAAATTTTTCAATGACCTATTTAATTTCTTCTTAAACCATAGGTCATTCAGGAGCATGTTGTTTAATTTCTATGTATTTGTATAGTATCCTCAGTTTTACTTTTATTGATTTCTAGTTTTAGTCCACTGTGATCTGAAAAGATGCTTGAGATGACTTAGATGTTTTTAAACATGTTGAGACTTGATTTGTGACCTAACATATGGTCTTTCCTGGAGAATGTCCTGTGTATTGATGAGTTGAATCTATACCCTGCAGCTGTTGAATGAAATGTTCTGTAGGTATCTTCCATGGCCAACTGGTCTAAAGTGTAGTTTAAATCCTGTTTCTCTGTTGATCTTTTGCCAAGGTGATCTGTCTAGTGCTAAGAGAGGGATGTTCAGGTCCCCTACTATTACTGTATTGGGGTCTATCTCTTTCTTTAGGTCTAATATTGTTCACTTTATATATCTGTATACTCCATTATTGGGTGCATATATATTTATGATTGTTATGTCTTCTTGCTGGATAGATCCTTTTATCATTATATAGTGGCCTTCTTTCTCTCTTCTTGGTTTGTGGTTTAAAGTCTGTTTATCCAATATAAGAATAGCTACTTCTGCTTGTTTTTGGTTTCCATTCATGTTGTATATCTTTTTCCATCTCTTCATTATTAGTCTGTGTATGTCTCTACAGTTGAGGCAAGTCTCTTGAAGACAGCATATAGTTGGGTCTAGCTCCTTACTCCAATCAGTCAGTCTGTGTCTTCTGAATGGGGAGTTTAATCTATTTACATTTAGGGTTGTTATTGAAAGGTACTGTCTCACTCTTGGCATTTTATCAATTTTTCATTGGGATGTTTTAAATATCTTTTTTTCCTTTCTTCCCTTTTTGTTGTTTGTTGGTCATGTGAGGTGGTAAGATTTAGTTTCTTTCTCTTTCTCATTTGCATTTTTATTCTACCAGTGGGTTTTGTTCTTTCTTGTGCATTTGTGGTAGTGATCATCTTTTTTCAGATTCCAGATGCAGGACTCCCCTGAGGATTTCTTGCAGGGCTGGTCATGTGGTGGTGAACTCCTGCAGTTTTTGTTTATCTGGGAAATACACTATTTCTCCCTCATTTCTGAAGGATGACCTTGCTGTATAGTATTCCTGCCTGGCAGGTTTTTTTGTTGTTGTTGATTACTTTTAGCATTTTGAATATGTCATTTCCTTCTGGTCTGCAGAGTTTCTGCTGAGAAATCTGCTGTTAGTCTGATGGGGGCTGCCTTATAGATGAGTTGACACTTTTCTCTTGCTGCTTTTAGGATTCTCTTTGTCTTTGAGCTTTGCCAGTGTGACAAATAATGTTTCTCAGAGAGTATTTTTTTGGGTTGATTCTCATTGGGGATCTTTAAGCCTCCTGGATCTGAAGATCCACATCTCTCCCTATATTTGGGAAGTTTTCAGTTATTGTTTCATTAAATAGGTTTTCAATGCCTTCTCCTTTCTCCTCCCCTTTTGGAACACCCATGATTCAAATGTTTGTGTGCTTAAGGTTGTCGGCTAGCTTGCTTAGATTTTCTTCATTTTAAAAAATTCTTTCTCCTTTTTTTTGGTTCCCCTGGGTTATTTCAAAAAGACTGTCTTCAAGATCATAAATTCTTTCTTGTGCTTGTTCTGGCCTGCTGCTTAAGCCTCCAATTGTGTTTTTTTTTTAATTTCACTCAATAAATCTTTCAGTTCCATGAGTTCTGCTGCATTCTTTCTTAAGGCATTAATTGCTTTGTAAATTTCCTCCTTCATATCCTGTATTTTTTTTCTCATCTTGTTACATTGTCTAACTGAGTCTTTTCATATCTCATTGAGTGTCCTTAAGATTTTGCTCAGAATTCCTTTTCAGCCATTTCAATGGTTTCCTGTGCTATAAATTCAGATATTTGAAAATTACTGTATTCTTTTGATGGTGTCATAATTTCTTGGATTTTCATATTTCTATCTCTGTGTTGATGTCTGGTCATCTGGTAGGGCAGTTGCTTCTTCTAAATTACTCTGGAGCAGGCTGAGGAGAGAGACTTCCTCTTCTTTTTCTGGTCTCTGCTGGTGAATCTCCTTGTCTCAATGTAGTTGAGGGACTGGTGAGCAACCTGCATGGTGGCTGTGGTTGCTACTGTGGTGGCAAGTCACTCTCGTGGCCACCATGGTTTTGGCAGTGGCTGTGGTGGACCACCCACATGAAAATGGTGTTTTTGGCATCCTTCTGCCTTCTGCCAGGCAGTGGGGGCTTTCTGAGGCTCCTTCCTAGGACACCATGCAAGCTCATGCCTTCTACCACGTGGTTGGGGCTTCCCACATCTCCTGCCTAGGACCCTATGCATGTTCCTGCCTTCTGCCCAGCAGTACAGGCTCTATTTTTCTATTGTATTTAAGCTACACCACAGCAAACGTGTTATATTTTAGCATCTAAACCATTACTTTTATTTCGATTATGCATTGAAGCCACTTCTGTGGCAAGATTTTCAATAATTTCTATTGGTCAAAGATTATATCCAGATTATATAAAGAACTCTTACAACTCAATAATTAAGAAGACAAACAACACAATAAAAAAAATAAGATTTGAACAGACACATCACAAGAAAAAGATATATGAATGGCCTCCAAGCACATCATTAGTCATCAGGAAAATGCAAAATAAAACACAATTAAAAGATATATATATATATATATATATATATATCACTATACACCTATTAGAATGCCTAAAATTAAAAAGCATAACTATGCCAAGTATTGGCAAAGATGTGAAGAACTTAAACTTTCATACACTACTGGCGGGAATAAAAAACGGTACAACCATTTGGAAAACAAGTTTCTCAGTTTCTTATAAAGATAAATATACTTAACGTACAACCTAGCAATTCTACTCCTAGTTATTCACCCAAGAAAAATGAAAAACACATTTCCACTTAAAGATTTATGCATGAATGTTCACGACAGCTTTATTAATGATAGTCAAAAACTGGAAACAACCTAAGTGTCCCTCAACAGCTGAATGCACACACAAATTATAATGTATTCAATGGGATACAACACAGGAATGGAAAAGAGTGAAGTATTGATATACATAACATTGATACATCTCAAAAACATTATGCTGAACAAAAAAAAGCCAGACACAAATGAGTACATATATTCAATTTAATTCATATGAAATTCTAGAAAAGATAAATTTATTCTATTATGACAGAGAGCAGATCAGTGATTCCCTGAGGCCAGGGGTCAGGGTAGGGAATGACTGGGAAAGGCACAAGGGAACTTTTTGGTGTGCTGAAATGTTCTTTATCTTGATTGTAGTGACGGTTACACAGCTACATAAATGTATCAAAACTCACTGAAATTTACTTAAAATGGGTTTGTTTTACTGTATAAATTATACCTCATTAAAGTTGATTTTAAAAATTAGTTTCATGTTGGGCCGGCCCCATGGCTCACTCAGGAGGCCACGGCGCTGGTAGCGCCAAGGCCGTGGGTTCGGATCCTATATAGGGTTGTCTGGTGCACTCACTGGCTGAGCGTGGTACGGACCTCACCATACCAAGGGTTGCAATCCCCTTACCGGTCAAAAATAAATAAATAAATAAATAAATAAGAGCGATGTCTTTTGAAAAAAAAAAAAAATTAGTTTCATGTTAACAAAACAAAAAATATTAATAAAATCAGATTTTCTTTGAAATCTAACATCATGGTGGAGCTGCTTCTAGGTGGCCTAGGTTCCCTTTTTGTTGTCCAGAATGTAGAATCTACCTGTTTTGTGACTCCATAATTTAACTTTTTGTGCATTATCTCCTTCACAACCCATTAATTCAACTGTTGAGGGGCCTAGAACTCTATGTGCTATTATTTGAACCTCTGTTCTTCTTCCTTTTAAACATGGCCCCAGGAACACCTCATCAATTTCCAAAAATTCATATGCCATCTGCATGGATTTTACCCACAGAACACCCCATTAAACAGCTCAACTCTCCTCTAAGAACTGCTTCATTTCAACTTACCCCATCACACTATATAAAACACCACCAAATAAACATTTCAAAGTGGTTATCAAATTCACCTTTTACAAAAGAAAGCTTAAGGTTATTTACACCACTTCCCATAGCCACTCTGTTTCCAAAATCTCCCCATCTTCACTGGACGATCTCCTACTATATTGTTAAATCTTTGGGGGAAGAGATCATTTATTATTCAGCATCTTATCCTTCACAAGTAACTACAGCAATAATCCAAACTTCACAATTTCTTAATAACTGTTTGTCAAATGAATTAGTACATAAAACTATCAACCAATCTGCTATAATTACCACTTCTTCATCAATTTCTATATGACACACTTCAATTTGAGCAAATAACTCTCTTGCATAAATATTCACATTCTAATAGAAGGCCCTTGGAGACTCAGAGAAGTGAATAGCTAAAATTGGTGGAATGGCAGGCCTTAGTAAAGGAAAGGGAATCCCTTCAGAATCCCTCAGATAACTGCCTGTTAGTATCTTTATCCCTACGTTTAAGGGTTTGCTCTCCTAATACAGAGTACTATTAATAGAAGGCAGCTCTGTGGTTGTATAACAAGTACCAACTCTGCGGAGCCGTTTTTCTCTTTAAAAAAGCCCTTCATTTCTTCCTCTATGATTAAAAGGCAAGAGTTAAATGTGATAATGGAGGCCCTCTGTATATGCAACACTAACAAATATAAAGAATTATTTCCTAACCTATAAGATGAGGGGAGACATGGATTTGTTCAGGGATGTCAGATAGAGCTCACCTTGCACAATAATTTGCCTGAAATTCTATTTTAGAAAAAGCTGAGAGAAAGGTCTGCTCTGGGCCCAGGAGGGGGCTTGCAGGCTAAATATCCCAGACGATCTCCAAATCCTCATTCAACTTTCAGAGTAAGTGAATCTAGCCTTATCAAAACCACATATCTTATGGCTTTGTGCACACCATTATCATCATTATTCAGGTCTCCCCAAGCCTTTTAAATATCAGCTTTCCCTTCTCGTTACTCCTGATTTAACACAGATTAATCTCATAGACTGAGAAGACTTTTTCTACCAGCTTCTCTGCTTTCCCTCTTGAATGTAAAGATGCAAACTATTCTCAGGGGTTCAAGATGCCTCTTCCACTCCAAGAAGCAGAATTAGTATTGGTAGGAGATCAATGTCAAATGGTCCACATGTTAGGAAGTGGGATGGTTAGAGTTCTTGGGTTCATTCTGTGCACCCCTTTTGGATTTCTCTGTTGGAGTCAGTAGCAGTTATTGGTCCTCCGTTGAAATGCCTCCTCTGTGTGTGATAAGACTGCTTGTTGTTTGGTAGGACCCTGCCCTGTGAAGGTTGAGGCTAGGAAGCAATGCTAGTGCACTTTCTCTTTCTCCCCCTGGGGCTTGTTTTTCTCATACCATAGGGATGACAGGAATCCAAGGATAAAAATTAGTGTTGGGCCTAGTGAAAGGGGCCCAGAGAGCCTTCTTTTATGCTAAGTCATAGATCAGAAGGATAAAAGAAATACCCACTCAAGTGGTTGTGACCAGCCCACTAGAGCTAGGGCTTCCACAAAGGGCTTTGGGGTCAAAGCCCAGCAACAATAGTGTGCATTTTCTAAGAAGGTCTGTTCTACAGAGCTCTCTGCAGAACCTATGGTAGTGGTAGATGGCTATGGTTGAGGTTTGGTGTGCTGCCTGGCCACCCTCAAACTCTTCATCAGAGATGTGTAACATACAAGTTCACTCTGACAGTGACAGAACACAATCTACAACCTTAATTTTTATTCAGATCTCTTACTGATATTCTGCTAAACATACTGGATGTAAAGGATGAAGCTATTCGTATCAGAACAGTACAGCTGTTGTAGGAAAATACCAATAAAAACCCTAGTTGTCCACAAAGCTATGCATATCCCTGATATTCAAACTATCATACATAAGAGCTAATTTTTTTCCTCATTACAGGTGACTGGATGCTAACCTATCCTCTTTGGTCAAGCTCTTTAATCTTCAAGTGGGATATAAAAATACCATAATGTCGAGGTAATTAATAAAGTAGGGTAAATTCAAATTTCATCTCCTGAATCCCTGAGCTCAAGGAATGTCCTCGAGTCCCAAAAGAAATGGCTTACCATGGTGCATATCATTTTGGTTTCCTGCTGCAGCCTGCAACCGAAAAGCAACATTTAAAAACAGTTATTCCAGCTTCTCTGAAAAAACAGAAACACAAAAACTAAAAGCAACACTTCAAAAGAACTCATTTAGCATATGCAGTTATTAAAAAACCTTGTAAACACATACACACATAACTAAATAAATTAGACTCAGAAAATAACCAAGTTGAAGGAAGTTTAACGATTTCACCTCGACCTTCACATTTGTATTTTTATTCAGTTGTACCTTATTCATGCCATTCCCTGAACCCAAAGTGAATTCCCCTCTCCTCTACCATTATATTGTACTCAGCACTCAAGGTTCAGCTCAAACACTATCCCCTCTGAGATCACCCTCTGCCCTCCTATACTATTGCCTATACTCCTAAGACAGCATTTATGAGAATCTGCCCATTAGTTAGTTGTTTATGCAATTAACTGCCCTACTTAGGGTGAGCTGTTTCAGAGAAAGGACTCTGTCTTTGTAATCACCATATGCCCACACTATTTATCCCTGTGGATTCACATTAAGTAGACAGGTCTCCATAAATATTTGGTGAATAAATTTCATCAGTCCTCTTTGCTTCTTTGTTATGATATCTGTTTCTAAGTATAAGACACACTTTTTAAAAAAGAAAGTAGTGATAAGTAGATTTCATATATTCTCAACTTCTCTCAGGCAGATTTTTTCCCTCAAAGTTTATGGATATTTATAAAACAGGGCTCAAGGAAACTCATCAACAACTATCCAACTAAGATTATTTCTTTGTAAAAATAACACTGCATTCATCTTTCCAAATGTAACAAGGATCCATATACCTTCTTTGTAGGTCATTTTGAGGTCAAACATCCATAGTAAAAGCAACTCTTCCACCATGACTTTGATAATAAATCTAATTATAATACATACAATTGTGTTTAGATGTATTATAAACACAATCTAATACTTAATAAAGAAAACCTACAGCCAAGTTTCTTGAAAAGTTTATTGTAACCATTATGGAGTTACTCAAATAGAAAGACTAGCAAAAACTCAAAACTTTTAAAGTTAAACATTAGGTACATTCAAAAAGGTTCATGTTCAAACACAGATAATACAAAGAAATAAAAAGACTTCCTACTTTGCTGAATATTATCCTTTTGCCCTTCCATAATAATTTTCTACCCTTCTCTTCTCTACTGTGCTCTGCCCTGAGAGGCTGACCTGCATGGTTTGCATCAACTGGGCTCCCTTGCCTTCTGGCTTCTCGTTGGGTTTGGCCAATGGGAGGCAAAAGATCAGAGAGCAGGAGGAGAATGAAGTTGGAACTTTATCTCCTTGGATTTCTCCCTGCCAGGCAACAAGCAGTGGCTGTGTACCTGCTCCAGGTGGGCAGCCTCTCTCTCATATCTCAGCTCTTGCTGGTTTCCAGTAATACAACTCCCTCCCCTTGCCCTTTTAGGTGTGGTAGTGATAGCTTCCTACTGTTGCAAGGCCAGGAGTGCTTCACTATCACTTTTTGATTTTCCTTAACTCTGCCACATCTTTGTAAACAGTCATTAATTAAACATAGTGACAACACTTGATAAAGAAAATGGCAAGACAGTTTATGATGAAGAAAATGTTGGATCTCAGTAATTAAATGGAATACACTTATATACCCAAGAGGAAAAACACTATATTGCCCATTAAGAGAAATGAAGAAGTATACACAAATACAAATATAAACAAGAGAAAAACAAAAATGCATCCAGATTAGTTTTTTTAAATAATGTTACAATAAATTCTTGAACATAAATTGCTTGGTTATTCTTAGTTTTTGATGTGATTTTTTAAAACTACTTTTAAAAAGCTAGGTAGCTTCAATGAACAGTAGTACATGAAGGTAAGTAAATTGGAATTAATATTGGTAAGGAAATGTTCTTTAATCTTTATCCTAAACTACTTATTTCTCATTATCTATATTCTTATAAACCCTGCTACTGTTCTACTATTATAACCCAAAATATTATTTCAAACTTGTATTTTTACTGCCTTCCTTGTTCCATGGACATTCTGCTTCTGTTGCCTCCAAGTATAATGTTCTATTCCTAAAATACATACAATGGTAGGCAGCCTCTAAAATGGCCCCCAATAATACCTGGCCCCTGGTATTTATGCCCTTGTGAATCCTCCCCTTTGAATGAGACCGAGTGATTTGCTTCTAACCAATAGAACACGGTCAAAGTGATGAATCTGGAGTTACAAAAAGACTGTGGTGTCCATCTTGGGTATTCTGTCTTCCTCTTTCCCTTGCTTGCTCTGAAGAAAATCAGCTGCCATTTTTTAGCTGCCATGTTGTAAGCTACCCTATAGAGGTTCATATGCAAGGAACTGAGGGAAGACTCAAGCCAGCAAACAGCGAGGAATTGGACCCACAGTCCAATAGCCCACAAGGAATTAAATTCTGCCAACAACTACATGAGTGAGTTTGGAAGTGGTAAAGACTTCAAATGAGACTTCAGCTAACATCCTGACTGTAACCAGAGGCACCCATGTAAATTGTACCTGGATTCCTAATCCATCAAAACTGTGAGATAATAAATGGTTGTTGTTTTAAGCTATTAAGTTTTAAAGTAATTTATTATGCAACAACAGATAACTAATACACATATTGATCCAGGCATCTCATCCAGTTCTTTTTTTTTAAATTGATATTTCCATAGAAATACAATTGGTAAAAACCAATAGAAGAGCACCAAGGGAAGGATACAAAATTTTAAAACATCAGAACATGTGGTCTTTTCTCAAGTAGAAAAAAAAATTAAGAAGGGGTAGGAAATAAAAAGAAGTCTAACTAAAATTAGGAATTATTCAATGAATAGAAGCCCAAAAGTAAACAACAGAGAAATGAAAAGCTAAAACTGATCAATAAAGGAAAACTAGGTCTAAGATTTTTAAAGCCTTAAATGAGAAATTAAAATGTAAAGCACCCAAATAGAAAGAGAAAATAGTCTTAGAAAAAAATATTTTTAAAAGGTTTTTAAAAATGCTTTCACTAGTTCTACTTTCCCCATCAAAAAGTAAATGGGAATAGGGTTAACCAATACTAGAATTTTAAGAACAAAAAACGTGTTTGACTAAGGAAAGGAAAGAACTAATGAAAGATAACATAATAAGCTAGATAAGCTTCAATCTGTAGGTTTTGATGACTTGCTTTTAGGATACTAAAAGAAATTATATAACTCTTTTGATTATCACTTATGATTGTTTAAAACAAAAAAACTGCAATGTATAGAAACTATAAATATATTATGATTATGATTTTGATTAGGACTATTAAAAGAAGATAGTCCTAGAAGTTACTGATTTGCAAGCTTAACTTCAGTGATGGGGGGGGAATCACCAAAAAACTAAACAAATATATGTTAAATAAACCATGTCTCAGAACTATTAGATGGGCATTCAAGTGACTGAAAGGTTAATATTCTGATCTTATCAGTGAACCAGTGTCACCCTGTAAGAACATAATGTTCCAGGGTGAACAGGATTCAGTCTGGGGTATGAGATTGAGAATGATCAATTGGCAGAACATGCTCTTTACAATTAGACAGTGATATCCAAGTAGGGCCATATGGGAAGAACAATTATTCAGAGTCACTGTTATATATTAGAACTGGTAGGGAAAATACAAAAAGAAATTCAGTAGAGTAAACTTATATGAGGTTAGGTTAGCAAATCACACAAATAAAAATTACCCCTAAGGGTTATTTCCCTTAGAAAGGTTCATGGAAACAAAGATTGTAACATCTCTCAGTGAATCCAACTCAGCCAGTCCTTCCTACAACACTAGAACAGATCTTTATTTTTCTGCTGTGAAACAAATGAAGGAGTTGGTTCATGTTGTACAAAATCACATATCTTTCAACACCAAAATCACATCCAGCAGGGCAAGAGGCTCACAACATGAGAGGCACGTGGCAACTGAGTTGACTGAAGAACAGCAGGTTCACATCTCACATCTCAGTCTGGCTCCAAGAATAGCACAAGGAATCGCTCATATCATGAAAGATGTTTTCTCTCTCCCTCTCCCTTCTCTCTTCCCATTATATAATGTGCATATGATAATAAGCCACTGCAATTGAACACGGTAGAAAAGATTTAGTTAAAGGGTAGCTATCAGCAATGTAGTGCTGATACTTTTTAAAGACAAGGTCAGTAAGAACTTGTCCCATTGGCTTGAACTCATCTTCCCAGCACAATAGGCTATAATCACACCCTTACCATCTGTTTCTCTTCCACAGTGGGATTATACTAAGTAATAACCTACCACTGGAGGACAGTCATATCAACTGGGATGGAGGGCTGACCAGTTGGCTCAGTTGATTAGAGCACAGCCTTGTAACACAAAGGTCAAGGGTTCAGATTCCTGTACTGGCCAGCCACAAAAAAAAAGGGAGGGGAGGAGATGGAAACAGCACTGCTCTAAAAGTCAAGAGACCTGGACTCTAGATCAGCTCAACCCTACACTAGTTGTGTGAACATCAGCATGTTCCGTAACTTCTCTAAACCTCATCTTTCTCTTTTTTATAAATATAAGCATATTATTCTAGACATTAATACTCCCTAGGGTAATTTTCAGCTCTAGATTATGTCTCTATTTCCCACTACATCATATTTTGATAGTTTTTTTTCTGGTACCATAATGACTCGCTTGTGAAGTGTTACAGCCTAATACCAACCTGGGCTCTGAAGTCAGGTGGACCTGGGTTCAAATCCCAGAACTGTCATTTTTTCAACTGTGACAATAGGAAAGTTGCTAACCTCTCTGAGTTTCTGTTTTTCCTTCTAAAATAGGGACAATAATATCCCTTTTGCAATAGGATTGCTATGAAAGTAAATCAGATAAGTCATCTAGTACAGTGTCTAGCACACTGTAAGCTCTAAAAAAACGTTGATGATGATGGCGGTGATGTTACTGGCATAAAAACCTATTAAATGTCTGGTAAGGGAAGCCCCAGGCCTTACCTACAGAACAAAGAATAGAAAGCAAATGATTCCTAGGGATACCAAACCAGCACCTTTGTCTCACTGCCTCTTTGTGCCAGTCTACGAAATTCTCTAAACAAAATCCTGTCAAGGATATCATGTCTATTACGGGCTTCACCATCTAGGACAGGTTTCCAAAGTATGGTTAGTGGTCTGTGTTTACACAGACATAAAAACCTATTTAAAACTGAGATTATTTGCTTATATGTAAAAAAGTCAAGTAAAGTTATCTGAAATTTTATTCTGCTGCAAAAATCACACACTCCCATTATCTAATTTTTTAAAAATAAAGTTTGAAAGGTACGATTAAAAGCAGAGAGAGAAAAAGAGGAGGAAAATGTCTAGAATTAAAATTCGGCTTATAGAAAAGTTAAGGACCAGAACTTATATGTCATACAAGAGAGTTAATTAAATAAGAACAAATTATTTGAAAAGGCACTATGATAAGAAAAACATAATTAGCATACCTCTTTTGGTTAGCATCTGTCCTTCAAAAAGCAATTTAGTCTGAAATACAGAACCACTTCAAGTTTAGAAAATGTAACTTAGTGATACTGGAATGAGTGTTGTTTTCTTTTAAAGCCTGTTCTTTTAATAGATAGGAACCCAAAAAACTTGCTCTTATATGGTATATACTACACAAAGGTACCTCAAAAAGTTTGTGAAAAAATTGAATTAAAAGATAATAGGAATCCTTCCATGAACTTTTTGAAGACCCCTCATATATCCATTTTGTGCAAGAAAATGGATTCATTTGGCTGATAAACTGCTTTAGCTGATGAGTTTTCCACTCACTTCAACTTCTGGAACACTGAATTTCCACTGTCCCATCTTACCTATTTGCTCTAAGTGGGCACATATTTCAGTATTTTTAATCTATATAATGTGCTACCCTACATCTCAACTGATTTTTTTCTTCAAACACCATATTCTTGATTTTTTTGTTAGCTTTCACTTCACCAAAGCTACTAGAAAATAAAAATAATTTTAAAAGAAAATAAAGATAAATCAAATAAATATCTCAAAGCACTAATCTTAATATGTCTTAGTTTTTTTTGAAGGTAAGAGAGGGCTGAATTCAAAACTAACCATTAGAGGGCCTGGATTTCCCAGAATCACCACAAAGTCCCCAAAAGGTTTTCTTTGCAATAACAATACAAACTACAAAACAACAACAAAACATATCCATTAATTTTAGAAAATTAAAAGAAAAACAGGATAAAAACATCAACAAAAATCTTCCATGATTAATCCCTACAATTTATCAGTTTGTTGACAGGAAATCTGAGCAGGTACTGTTCCAATGGGTAGAGTTCTGAATCTAGAATTTGAAGACCCGATTCTCTATCTGACACTGCCTCCATAGCAGTAATCATTTAAGCAGTTACTATTTAACTTGAATGTTCATTTAAATTCTCTATGCCTCAGTATCCTTTGCAACCTCACCCACATGTTGCAAAGATCAGACAGAATAAAAAGCTATGAAATATTCCTTTCCTACAATAACTTTATAGGAAAGACTTTCAAATAGGGCAAAGAACAAAGAGGAATAGCATAGATAATAAACTTTACACTAAGGATCCCTTCCTCATAGAACATTTGTCCTCAAATTTTAGCATGCATCAGAATCACCTGGAGGACTTTTTTTTTTTTCCCCTGCTGTCTACAGGAGACTCACTTTATTTTTCACTTGGAGATCTTCTAAACAAAGGAGTCCTCCCTCCCTCACCCAGTAGAATTTGCCTAACAAGTTCCCTGGAGATGCTGATGCTGGTGCATCTGGTCAGTGGACCACACTGTGAAAACACTTTTAGAACAATGGATGGCATGCCATATTCACTATCCAATTGTCCTCATATCATACCCAGAAGAGTTGGGTTGAAGTAGATAACCAGCAATCAAACAAAGTCTTGCCTATACACACAATACCCAGTCTCCACTCTTTCTAGCTTTCTTTCAATTCAGTAGACAAAATTAATTTTTAATACCCTAGAGATGCTTTCACTATTAAGTGAAAGATAGATCCTTTCATTATCCATCTTTCCTACAAACTCTAAGTAACGAGTTTCTTAATAAAGCTGATTAGCTTTTGATAGGCAGCCTCTCTCTTATTCATTCCTGTCAACTCAAAAAGCTTGCAAAATCTATTCATGGTGACTATTTTTCCTTTTCTGTATTTAGCAATGCCAAGTGTTGCAATACTTAAATACCAAGACATTTTGTAAATACAGGTAGCTTTTATTTTTTTAAAAATCAACTTGTGTATTCTGCTTAAGCATATACTATATCAAAGAAACTTATATCAACCTTCACTCCCATATATTTTTTTCTGGTGTAAAAGTAACAGAAAATCACAAATTTTTTTCTGATGTAAAGCAACAGAAATTCATAGAAAATTTCATAAATACTGAAATAAATAAAGCAGTCAATCAATAATAATCCCTCCACCCAAAAACAGCTACTGTGAAATTTTTGGTAAATTTTCTTCCAATGTTTTTCAGTGCATATACAGATTATACTAAGTAACATTTTACATTCATTTTCCTCCTACCTAACAAATTGTAAGAGTGGTCAAACATTCTTTTAAAATTACTTAACAGGAGACTTCCGGTCAAGATGGTGGAATAGAGAGTCCCCAGTGTTACTCTCTCCCACAAAGCAACAAATTTACAACTATAAAAATGTAACATCAGCCAAGCTGGGGTCACTGGAGCTCAGGTGAAGAGGAGGAGAGGCCTTTGGAACTCATGACCATGAACAGAGAAAGAAAAAACTGCTCTCAGCATTTCGGGCCGCGGCTGCTTTAATGCTGGAGCACACAGAGCAGGAGCCAGCAGAAGCCACAGTTGTGCCCTTTGGATGAAGTTGCTTGGAGGCGGCAGGGGAGAAGAGGACTTTGGTAGTCCCCAGGGCAGCAAGACCACTAATAGGGTTTCTGTGGACCCATGCAGGAGTGAGGAGCCAGAACAGCTGAAAAAGGGGAGTCATTCAGAGGCCTGTGAGTCATCACAAGGGACCAGGGCAGGGCCCATCCCATGGAAAGTGTTTGGAGCATGGGAGGTGGGGGAGATGGGCCCACCAGGAGAACACTGGGACACAGCAAGGATAGCCAATCCTCCCCCCAATCAGCGCAGGACTGCTCAGAGGAGACTGGTCGGGAATGCAGAATTGCATGGGGTGCAGTTTGATGAAAAGATTCAGGCCCAGATCAGAGTTTCTACACAACCCAGGTGCACTGAGTATCTGGAGAGCCAGAAGTACCTATAAGGTCAACCATTAAACCCTGAGCTGCACAAAAATCTTCCCTAGGGAAACAGCAGCAAAGTGGCAATTTACCTCAACCACACAGCTCAAGTACTGGTTCCCACAGGAAGTTCCCCTGTTTTAGAAGCAAGCAAAGGACAAAAACTTAGTTCTGGCCCAGGCACACCATGGGGACATGAGGCATGGAGCCAGGGGCAGGACCCCCGCCCACAACCAGTCATACTGCCAGCTCCTCAGGGCCCCACCTGGGAACCCTAGGATTGGAGCCAAGGACCAGACCCCACTCCCACATACAGGCACACCACCAATGTCTAGGGACCTGCCTGGGGACCCAGGGCTAGCAGCCAAGGACTTGATCCCCTTCCCACAACCAGGCATGCTGTGACAGTGCCTCACGGCCCCACCTGGGGGCCCAAGACATGGAGAAGGGGACCAGACCTCCCTCCCACAACCAGGCATCCCATGCCAGCACCTCGGGGCCTGCCCTGGGACCTGGGGCACGGAGAAGAGGACTGGACCCCCCTCCCACAACCAGGCACTCTGCGCCAGTGCCTTTGGGCCCACCTAGGGACTCGGGGTAAGGAGCTGGGGACTGGACCCCCCACACACACACAACCAGGCACACTGCGCCAGCACCTTGGGGCCCACCTAGGGACACAGGGTAAGGAGCTGGGGACCAGACCCTCCCCCCGCACCAACCAGGCACTCTAGGACAGCATATCAGGACTGTAAAATAATCAATAAAGTCAAAAGAGAAAAGGAGGTTAAAATAGAACACACACAAAAAAGCACCAGAAAACACAAAATAAAATGGCAGGAACAAGACCAAGCACATGAGCAATCAAAATAAATGTTAGTTGGCTAAATTTTTTAAAAGACCATCTGACTGAGTAAAAACTGTTACTATAAAAGACAACTCTAGGCCGGTTAGCTCAGTCGGTTAGAGCACAGTCTTATAACACCAAGGTCAAGGGTTCAGATCCCCATACCGGCCATCCACAAAAAAAAGAAAAAAGAAAAGAAAAAAAGACAATTCTAAAAAAAATGACACAGAAAAGGGTGAGAAACAATGTATCTGGTATGTAAACAGAATTAGCTATGGCAATATTCATATCAGAGTAAATTTAAAGCAAAAAAAATTAAATGGAGCAAAGATGGATATTTTATATTAATAATGGTATAATCCAAGAAGACATAATAATCACAAACTTCTATATAGCAAAACACACAGCATCAATTATATGAGGTAAATACTAAGAAACATGAGCTAAATCCTATGAACCCAAAACACCAGGGGAGGGAGACTATTGTGTCAGAATTTGTCAGCTCACCAGACAAAGAAAAAGATGTGAATGAGGATCAGAATAATCTAAATAAACAAATTTGTACCTTTGAACTCTTTAGAAAATTCATCTACATTTGAATATTCATTTCAAATATTGATGGAACATTTATAAAAACTGATCATTTAATAGGTCACATAGAAAACCTTAATAAATTAATAAATTCAGCTATTTTCTCTACCCCAAAGGCAGTATAAATAAAAATAACTTTAAAAAATCGAGCCAAGGGCTGAGCCCATGGCGCACTCGGGAGAGTGCGGCGCTGGGAGCGCGGCGACGCTCCCGCTGCGGGTTCGGATCCTATATGGGAATGGCCGGTGCACTCACTGGCTGAGTACCGGTCACGAAAAGGACAAAAAAAAAAAAAAATCGAGCCAATTAGAGATTCTCACAAATATTAAATAAGATATGAGCCAGTGAGAAAATTAAAACTATAGTTACAAACTACTCAAAAGTAATAAAACACTATACACTCAAACCTAAGGAATGTGGCCAAAGTTGTACTCAAGAGAAAACTAGTTCCTCAGCCTGAAATGTGTATCTTTCATTCTTTGGATTTTGAAATCCAATTCATTAAATGCCTCCATGTTGGCAAAACCAATCTGTACCCTCCATTTGGCATTAATCTTCCCTACCTCTGTATTTCCCCAACTCCTGTTTAAAATCACTTCATTTCACATTTACATCATTCTGTTTGACTTCACTTGAGTCCATGTCTACCACACTTGAGTCCATGTCCACCACAACCCAGTGGACTTCCAGCTACCAGAGTGCAGAGGCCATGCTTTATAACCTGTGTACCAACTCAGGGCACAGCACTGTTAAAGTCACTGTTCTCCAATGGTAAGAACACATGTTTGGAAAGACAGATCTAGGTTAGAATCATAGCCCTGCCAGTTTCTAGCTGTGTGATCTGAGGCAAGCTGCTTAACACTCTGGCCCTCCTTTTTCATTTATAAGTGGGGCTGGTATCACCTATTTAGTAGGTTTACATAATAAAATAACAAGCACAGTATCTGGAATATAGTCAGTGCTACATAAAGGGAAGCTATTATGAACATTAAGAAGTTAGATGAATAAAGGAAAAGCCTAAGCAATAAACAAGTAGTGGAAAACCAAAACTTAGAGATCTAACAAATCCTGGTTCTGTCAATTACTTAGTAATATAATCTTTAGCAAGTTACTTAATATCTGTGAGTCTCTTTCTCCACAACTAGAATTCTGTAAAGGTGTTGTAAGATTAGAAATTGGGAACATAAAACACTGCAGGGAGCCTGGCAAACAGTAAGGGCTCATACATGGGAACTACTGTTGTCCTTCCCACGTTGTCTGAATAACAGGTCTTTGGGAATGTCCGCTGAATTAAATTTGAACTCTACTGTCAGAATCTCACTTGGACTGGCTTGCTCCCCTACAAGGGGCAGAACTGATGGCAAGTTATCAAACTGGTGAGGTAAGTCCTCAAGAAGTCCTAATATGTGACTGTGGTTCAGTGTTGGTCAGAATAATTGAGGCCTCACAATTAAAAAGCAATTTGATATGAGGTAGCCTTCCTGGATAATTTGTTAGGAATCCTTTTCAGGAAGTTAGATCCAATTAGTAATTTGACATGAGACCAATTGCTGAGAGAGCCCTAAGCTGGTCTCACTTTTCATTAATATAAATTAAATTCCTCAGGAGATGTTGTGCCCCACCGGACAAATAGGGTTGACATTTATTGGATTTCCCTCTGACCTTTCTGGGCATAAGAAATACTTCCAAATGTTAGCTATGAATAAGCTTTTTACTTCACAACTATCCTTGAGAGTAAAGCCATTTTGTCTACTTTATTTTTCAGAATGACCCTTCATTTAATATGCCGTCTGCATTTTATGCTTAAGAACATGTGAGGTTCTGCATGCCAAAAGAAGAGCAAGTGAAGTGAGTGACAGCTCTGGCACCTTAGTCTTTACTGGAGGTCTTTTCCCCTCCATTAAATAAAGATGGGTATTTTTTCTTCCTTAAAAGTCAAAGCTAAAAATCTTTCATTTGGTTTCTCAAATACCAGAAATGATATTAAAGATATACTCCACATTTTAAAATATCACTCTTGCTCCATTTTGCTAATACTAATGAATTTCATTAAATTATACAGTTGTAAAATGTGAAGGGGAAGAAAGGTTTTTGCTAAGTGAGTGACTGGGTGAAAGTGGGAAGCTGAGAATATTGTTATCAAAATATGCAAACATGAATGTTCACCAGGGATAATGTAGACTGGAGCTTTTAACTCTGCCATTTTCCTGTATCCAGCTGTCATTCTAATTATTACAGTGCCACAATGACAGATGAATTTTGATGAATTACAGAATCCTAGAGTCAGAGGTATCTTTGAGATCACTCAATCCAATGCATATATCACAAATCAGGAAAATGAACTATAGAGAGATGTCATTTGCTCAAAGCCTTAAAGTTCATTAGCTCTCAGAGACGGTGCTAACAGTGAGCTGTCTTGGTCTCTCTGCCCTACTCCACATTCCTTTATATTAGAATTAAGGATAAGGACGAGGTAATATGAACCAACTACACTATAGAGGTATAGGGAGGGGTCATGGCAGAAGACTAAGAAAAGCAAAGGAGGACCACCTCGTCAGAGACTTCAGAAGCATTCATCATTTGGTAATGAATCTTTATAAAAGTCAGTAATAACAGAAATGTCAGCCGTTCACTGTGACTAGACTAGTAATCATTACAGCTATAAAAGTGTTAACAGTCAAAGGAAGGGTGCACACTAAATTTACACTTAGTGGAATCACCCAAAGATTAAAACACAAAAAATAAAGTACTATTTCTACTTGGTCACAGAACCATCTCGTACCTAAAATTTTCAAATGACCTTATTAGGCTACGCAAGATCATAATGAAGTGATTCCCATTAACATCAACTTGAGTTACAATTATGTCAAAATTTCCATCATAACTATTGGAAGCAAAAGCCTCCCAAGCCAATAAATATCTTTTCTTTTTGACCATAATATTTTAAAGAATGATTTTTATCATTTTAAAACACTCTAGTAGTGGAAAACAAAATGTGAGGCATCACCACTCACAATGGCTTTTGTATTTACTTTTTAAAAGGGTCGTAGAAAGGCTCTGGTTACCATCTTGATGATGTCATCAGTCTCAAAGACAACACATTTTTATCCTAAAAACTGGTATGCTGTAAGTAAATAGAAATAAACTTCCTTTAAAAAAATAAATTAATGTAATTTTTGAAGAATTATTCACCCAAAACTCAGTCCTTTGAATACTTAAAAATGATCACTTAGAGACAAAAGAAAAATATAAATGGAAAAAAATATTTTTTAAAAGTAAGCTTTTCAAGAAAGATGTGCAGCAGAATTGGTTTATAAAATAACTTATAATTCTCTAAGATGCCACTTTTTTTCAACCTCTCAAATTCCAGTAAATAAAAGAATATATAGTAAAAGGTATCTGAAATTTTAAAAATTTTCCCACACTATTATTTAGACTCTAATAAATCAAAAATTACAAGGAAGGAATTGAGAAACAATGCTGAAAAATGCATTTTCCCAAAAAAATCAATTTAACAACATTTACTGAACAACTACAATGTGCAAGGCCTTCTCCTACATGCTTCATGAGAACAGTCCCTTGCTTTCATTCTAGTTCTAGACTAAGTAAAAAAAGTAAATAAACATGCTATCCAACCTATTATCAGAAGAAAAAGAGGAATCAGAGAAGCTTAAAGAGAAGGCAGCACATGAAATAGGTTGTTAGGGAAGATAAGGGTTCTTATCTTTTGAAAGATAAGAAAGAACAGCAAATAGCAGAGGGGAGTAGTTTCTTAATCTTGGGGTACCAACTAAAAAACTTTTGGGGGGACAAGTACCTGCTAACAATATTAGACCACTTTAGACTGCATTTTCCAATTTGTATTACATTTTAATTATCTTCTTCTTCACTAAAAGATATTAGGAGTTTGGGGGTGACACCCATGATATCCCTACAGAAAGAACATACTCAAAGAATCAAGGGCTCCAAACAAAACAAAGTATTCCTTTATAAATTTCTCCCAATTGCTATGAGCATCACATTCTAAAACAGAATGGGCAAGTATTATTTCCATAATACATATGTGAACAGAGGGGTCAGTAATGACCCAGATTAAAACAGTGGGTGAAAAGTGACTCTGCAGGAAGTCAGCCACATCTTCCAATAGCAAGTCAAAAGCTTTTCCCACCAGCTCACCAATGTGAAGACAAAATTCAGAGTCAGGCTGTACCACAGTGAAGTCCCAAGTTACATCTAACCCTTGTTCTTAAACAGTAATATGGCTGTAACATATAATACAAACTAGGAAAAGTTCTTTTTCTTCCTCAAGGAACGGTTTAATAAAAGGCACAGAAAAAAAAGTGGAAGGGATGTAACTTAGCAAAAAGGAGTAAAAACAGATAATAAGTTAATATGCCCGTATGAAGTATAGTAAAATATCACAAGAATCTAGAGTGTCAATATCAACAGATTCACACATCAGAGCCAATCATGATGCCTGATTACGGGAAAATGCTGAAGGCACATTTGTTACTGAGTATATTTTTTATGGGAAAAAAAAAACAGTATACTAACAAAATGGGCAAAATAAACATACTTTGTGTTTGTTGATGTTGTTGCTAAGTTAAGATTCCACATCTATTGAACTGAAGAATGAATCGTAAGCTGTGGATCTGGGGATCAGAGAGTTCCCATTTCAGCTCTGCCTCTAAATGGCTTTGTGATCTTGTACAAGGCACCTCACCTTTCCAGGCCTCTGCTTCTGATCTGAAAAATGAAGCAACTCAATTTGGTAATATTTATGGGTCCTTTTTTTCTAAAATTATTTGAGTATATTAATTCCCAAGATTTGGGGTATATAAGAGGCACTTCAAAAGACTACATGAGCCATTTTCCCTTAATAGAATGTAATAAAACTTGCGCATTCGAAAACCTAAAATGAGTGCAGAACAGATAAGTCAAGCCCCACAAAACCGATATAATAACCAACACTTACAAAGCACTATGGTGTTTCACAGTGCATTTTTACATGTTTCCTACACAAATTGGAGCCAGATTCACATACAATAAGTAGATGCAACAGAAATAGAAACCAATGGTCTAAATCTAAATTTAAACTGCAAGAATGCAATGCTAGAGATATTATAATAGCAACAGAGTTTCAGTGTATGTAGTGTTTGTAAAGATCCTAGAAGTATTTGTTACATTGATTATCCAGGGCCCATCATAATTTTACTCTGGCAAAATTTACAAAAGCAGTTACATAACTCAGCTAAAATGTCCTCCCAGTACAGCATAATTGTTTGTTTTAAACTACATGAAGATGATTTGAAAACTCATAAGGTCAAGCCTTTACTTTGGGACCACTAACCAATCTACTGGGGCATGAAGGTAAAGGGATAATCTTGGTCTGTTTGATTTAGAGAGCTTTCATGCAAAAACAATTTCATTTGCTTTCACCTTCTTATTTTGACATCTGAAGGCTGGTTTGTGGAATCAGAAAAATGACAGATGAGACTGAACAGGAAATGCTATTTGGTTCATGTCCCATACATATTATTTAACAAAAATGCTGAGTGAGCTATTTCAAACACTCAGCTGGAGGGAAGACATCCACAATATGCTATTTATGATGCTTTTAGAAACATCTAAGGAGGTATAAATTTTGGCAACTAAAACACATTCCTTTAGGCATTTCCCTACATTGGTTCTCTGCCTTCAGTATAGAGAAAATATTTGTCCATCACAAAATAGACAGAGATGTTATCATTTCCAACAGCAAGTATATGCATTTTGATGATGAGAGGAAAACAAGTTCAATACATTTTGAGGTACTTGAAGTGAAGACATCTTGCTTCTGAGAATTACTGCAGACAGCCTTCTTTGGTCTACTACATACATCATTTAACATGCAATTATTGTACAATATAGTATTCTAATGTCAATCATGTGTGTGTGTGTGTGTGTGTAAATATCAGTCTACCTGAAAACTATTAAGAAAAAATTAACATGGGGAACTTTGTCAAAATAACAAACACTAAGATTTTAAAAAAGAAATACAGTTATACAACCAAAAGGATAATGATTTCTACTTTCCATTATCAATGAATTCCAGGAATCTGATGATTAATTATAACCTCCCTAACCCCCAGAGATGATAACAAGTAGTAAATATCTGAATTTTATCTTCTCTCTGGTCTCTTAAAAAATGCTAAGAATTTGAGAAACAGAAACATGCAATGAGAAGTAGTATCACTCAGTTGCAGAGCAGATCCAAATTATTTATGTTTTATTTACATTTCATAAAACCCCAATCTAGAGCAAAAAGTTTTCTACAAATTGCATTGTTTGCTTTGAAGACATATTAAAGTGGGTTTAAAATATTCATTTTAAAGTAAATTAGGCTTAGAAATACACTTGCCAATTCTAAACATATCCCCTTTGCATAATAATAATCCAGGCATGTTGCACTGTATTTCAATGGTCTTCTGTTATTCTAGAGGTGATCTATAACCTACTTTGCCTTTGCTTACATAATTGTATTTATACTTTTCTTCACAGATTTTTTAAAAGGTTTTTCTTGCGAAAATTTGGCAATTAGGAATTAGGAGAGTGAGCCTTAACTGTTCATGCAACTGACAGAATGATTTCTAATCCCTTAGGTCAGGTTAGTGAAGGGGTGAAGATAGGGAGTGAGAAGTTAGAGGAGTGAAGAGGAGATCCTCAGAATCACCAGGGAGCCTGTATTATTCCTACCCTTCTGAGTACTTGTCCCACCCCTATCCCATCAAGAGTCTGATATGCTAGATGGGGATAGAGTAAGAAAAATGAGAAGTATAGCATTTGTCTTTTGAAAAAGTTCCACAATTAATAAGAACACTGACCTCAATCACAGGAAGTGAACATTTTTGGAGAGACCCTAATATGAGTTGAGAGAACAAAGGGTTCTGAGGTCCAATAAACTTGGGAATTGTCCCTCACTAAATCTCCCTCTATGGGACTCACAGTGCACATTATCACAGTAAACTTTCTGAGAAGTTTATAAGTAAAGAAACATTTTACTTTTTTTAATGGTGTTAAAATCTTATTCATCTATTAAGCTTTCCCTCAAAACTATTTTGGGAAGATGATTTAGAAATCCTGAAATATTTATGGAAATGGCCCTAGTCCATTGAATGGTGGCTCTGTGCCAGATTGAAATATTTGTACTAGAACCTTAGTACAGTCAACAACCAACAAAAGCTAAATTTTATTCAAGGTTTTATACAAGGTTGTTTACTTGGTAATGGTGTCACAGCAACTATTAAATGCATTAGTTTACTCAGAAGCCACCATCAGCACTGCTAAAACTATCAGTACCACTGAGTCCCTTAAAGTACACAGGCCATAATGTTTAAACAGCTGCTTAATCTCTACTGTCTCTGGAGAAGTAAGAATACTTACTATTCCCTAAATGTCTTTCCTTTCCCATCTCCATACCATTGCTCATGCTTCTTGCTCTACCTGGAATGTGCTCCCCACTATAAGGTCTCCACATGTCAAAGTCTCACTCATTAACCCATGTAGACCTACATAACTAAATGCCAGCTCCCCCACAAAGCCTTTCTTGATTGTACACTACTGGCTGGCTTCTCCCTCCATTAAAACCCCCAACCATTTTATATATCTCTTAAAGTAATAATCAGATTCTTTTTACATAACCATAGGTCTTCCAATCTTATTCTCCAATTAGATGGTAAATTCTTT
Organism: Cynocephalus volans; assembly: GCF_027409185.1. Taxonomy (NCBI): domain Eukaryota; kingdom Metazoa; phylum Chordata; class Mammalia; order Dermoptera; family Cynocephalidae; genus Cynocephalus; species Cynocephalus volans. The sequence goes on along the minus strand of NC_084460.1, from coordinate 86,409,612 downwards.
AGAGATAAGAACTGTGTCTTCCCCGTATTTAGATGAAGAAATGTAGCAACTTGTCTAAGGTCATATAACTGGTAAGTGGCAGTGCTAGGATTCACATCAGATCTGCCTAACCCCAAAACCCTGGCTCCAAAACACAGGTTCTTTTCCCTAATTTCTGTCCCCCTCACCTTACATCCTGTGCCACATCCTGTGGCAACAAAAAGGACCTCCTTCTGGAGGTAAACAGCATAAAAGTTCTATTTTTCTGTCCTAATTTACTGTCTGGCTTCTGACTCAATGTTCTAACTCTACCTACAGCTTGTAGACCTTTATTGCTCAAAGTAAATTCTGGGGAACAAGAGTAATGCAGAATGTAATTGTTTTTAAAAGGTGAGTTTATGGGAAACTGTAGACTAAACAGTTAAACACATATTGGTTGTTGACTGCAGGACTTCTTGGATCACTTAATATGCTACTATGTGGCACTATATATAGTTTATATATATATATATATATTTCATATTTAGAAGGCATGATTGGATATTAACACATATTTTGTTAAGTACCATGGAAAAAACTTTCCTTCATAAATTTCTTCTAATTCAATATAGCAGTGTCCTTAACAGTTTTAACAGTACCATTTTCACAATATAATACATTCATAGCAACAAATTCATTCCAAACCATTTAATAACAGACATTTAAGTAAAAAAATCTCACAACCAAATGCTATAAGATTTAATGTTACCAGAATTTAAAACTAGCAACAATCTACTTTTTGCCAGCAAATGAGTGATTAAGTGCTACCCACAAAATGTCTGACATTTAATGAGAAAGTGATGTGCATGTAGAATATATTTCACTCAATGATTAATATAAATTCACTATATTTAGTTTCTACTTGAACATTTCACCTTTTCCCCCCATCCCTGAACCCAGCAGAGGACACAGGATACACGTGAAGACTAAAAACCAGAAAGTTTTGATGAATGAAACAGTTGAGACCAATGAGACTTTTTCTACCACTTACATCATTTTTAGACTAGTTGCAGTTATTTAAAATAAACTAAAATAACATCAGTGACTTGGGGATAGCAGTGAAAGAAAAACTTTTCATTTATACACTTCTATATCTGTAGTGATAGAAGAGTGTTACCAAAAAGAGACAGGTTTAAAAGTTCCTAAGCCCCATACCTGTGAATGTGGCCTTACTTGGAAACTGGGTCTTTGCAGATGTAAGTAAGTGGAGATGAGGTCATAGTGGATTAGGATCGGCCTAATTAGGATGGCAATGCTAGGAAACTAATACAATATTTTTATACCTTTTTAATTATACACAATGTGATTATAACACCTAATCAAAAATAAATCAAATTAAAATAAAGACAAAATTTCTGCTTTTTTTAATATTATAATTTAATAACTATCTTGACCCATGACGAAAATACACAAACTTTTCCTCAAAGCTTTACATGTTACTTTGTTTGTTCTTTCATTCAGCCAAACTTCAACTCAGTGATTTTTGCCAGATATGGTAGCCCAGAAGGGTTCTAGAAGCCCAGAAATCAGATACTTCTAGTCCTCTAGGATGATGTCTGCTCTAATAAATAATTGTCAAAGAAACAGATTACATCAACCAGTAATGAAAGAATTATTCATGGATCTTGGGGAATTAAGATTAAGATCAAGTTTTTAAGTGGTATTCAACCATGTATATGAGGCAGATGATTTTTCTCCTTCCCTCTATTCAAAGATTAATGATACAGAATACATATCTATTACTTGACTGGTTGGAGGAGCATCTTGGGAGGTAAGACACAAATTACAAGAGAGTGAGGTCACTGGATATGCACCATGGCATAAAAACCCTATTAAGAATTCTGAGTAGGAGGAATAAATATAAAAAAAATACTAGGGAAAATAGCTGAAAGCAAAAGCAGATTCTGAAATCACTAAATGCCTAGTGTTAAGAGAATAAAAATTGAAGATGAATGAGTCACAGCGGAGGATCCTACCACCTTAAGAAAGAAAGGGCTATCTTAAAATCATTCTGAAGAGATACTGGCCAAGCACAGTATTATGTGCAAATTAGGCTCAACACACTTCCTCACACTATCCTCTCTCCTAACCCTTTGTTCCTATACTGAATTAAGAAAAAACTGAATTTTTCTTAATAAAATAACTCAAGTTTCCAGAAATTGATAGTATAATTCAGTCATTTCCCCATCATGAAAAAAAAAGGAAGAAAACATTTTTAAAAATGGTGCCCTCTCTTGGAACCAGGTCCTCAATCTTCTTAGAAATAAAAATAGAACAAAAGTAACAGACATCATGTAACATGTATCTTCACATCAAAAAGGATTATTGTCCAATGTCTGTCGTTAAAATCTTTGCACCATAATAGTACAGTACTCCTTAGTGCCTAATTACATGTATGCATTGATATTCTTCATCAAGATAGAACATTACCTTAGAGAGTTGTATTTTTTAAATACTGCTGGAAAAGTGGGAGAAACAACAAGTTGCTCTCTATATCAAGAATCACATGCAACCAAGCATTTTTAAAACTACCATAAAGTAAAACAAAAATCTACTGTCTTATGAAATAAACAGAGTTTCACTATGTTCCAAAATCCTAATAGCTACTGTATCCAGAAGGGGGTTGAATGAGTATCATTGGGAGAGAATGAAGAAAGGGATAAAACTGCAAAATCTGAGTTGAAAGCGGTGAATAGGAGATGATGATAACTTTTCCCTGCTCAAAATGCCCAAAGTCACCTCGATTAGATCAATATTAAATTACTGGAAGGTTAGGAACTGGTTTCGGCAAAGAACAGATATAGTTTAGGAAGAGTTTTTATTCTGCTTATACTGGTATTTGATAGAAACTTTAAATAACATGAATTTAAGTAACAATTCCCTGCCTTTGTTTTCTTTTTTGTTTTGTTTTGTGTTGTTCTGTTTTGTTTTTAGCTACAGAATGCTATTTTTCCAGTAGTATAAAGTAGTAGAAACACATATTTGGGAATAAAATAGTTTGGATTGCTACTAACTTAATAGCAATGAAACCTCCCACATCACTGCAGTAAAACATGATGACAAAGCCCCATCCACAGGATGGAAAAATGTTATTGCATTTATTCTCCAGAAATATATATACTCAACCAGCAAGTGCTCTTCTCAAAAAGTACAAAATAACTCCTTCCCAAGAAGCTTGTTTTCTGAACTCTTCACCCTACATCAATTCTGAATTTTTCTCCTCTCCATTTCCGTAATTTTACCTTAATTGGTTGTAAACTGAAAACTCATGCTTAATTGCATTTTGGCTACAGAAAAAATTCTTAATGTACATCAGGGAATGTAGGGGTGAATGCTGAAAGTAGGATTATGGTAAAAGATAAAATAATAATGATCAAAGCAAAAACAAGAATATTGTTCTTCTCCTACTGCCAAGAAGATGATATAAATTTCCTCCCCTTGTGGAGAATTATGTAATAATAGGAAAGAGCATGCTCTTTGCCTATTACATCAAAAGTGAATATTTTAAAGAGTGCTATAAGCTGTCCTCTTAAAATGGGGGCCAGAAAAGAGAAGTGTGGTAACTGTAGCAGGTGGGTGACAACAGGAAGCACCATCTCGATGCACAGCTATCAGACCTTTGCTATCACCTCTCTATTCTCTGATCTTCTGCAGCAGCAGTTCCCAAATTGTGGTCTCTGGATCAGCAGCATCAGCACCATTTGGGAAACTATTAGAAATCCAAATTATCGAGGCCCACCTTAGACCTACAGAATCAGAAACTCTAGGGGTGAAAACTAGGAATCTGTCTTAACAAGCATTCCAAGGAATTCTGATTTGATTGACTAATGTCCTAGAGGAATTTACTGTCTGCCAATTCATTCTGCCTTTTAATCATATGCCACCTACATTGTTACTAAACTTTTTCTCCAACTAATTTATAACATCCTTGGGGGCAAAAATTTTCTCTCTTCCCTTGTCCTCTTTGCTTTCCCTCATACCTTACATGGAGCTAATAGGCAAAAGGAAACATAATGAGCATCCTTAATGACAAGAACTGGGGACGGGGGCCTTGGGGAGAGTTTGCCTTTTTGAATATGATATTCCCATCCACTTGAGATATCTGTTCCCCTTAATTATGATCTAGGAATAAAAGGCCTTAGTCCTCTAATTTACAGTCTCTAGGGACGATTCATTCATTCCTGGACGGTACTGCTCAGCTTCAGAATTTGAGTAATACAACTGGAAGCAAATTAAATGCTGCATAAAATACTTCCCCCAAAGGCTTGGCAACCTTGAATATGGAGAGAATGAAGAAGAGGTTGCATTTCTTTCTCAGAAGCACACAGTAGGGGTCATATATATGGGAAGGTTCATTAGTTTATCCCTGTGGAAGGATATAACCTTTCAAACTCTCTTAATATGAAAATGTTGTTTCTGTTTGCCTTCTCTTTCTTTGCTACATTTCAAAGCATAAAAGGCAAATACTTCCCCTTGCACACAGGGTATCTTCACTATCCTTGAGCAAAGTGGAACTAGTTGCTCAGTTGCTAACAATTCAGGTTCTGAGTTTAACAAATGCTGGGGGCTTAGTGGAGGTTCCTAGGGAGAAGCTAACCACAGTGGCATTCTTCAACCCAGCATAAATAAATTAAATGTGTCCTGATGTGTTCTGTTAGCACTGTGCACGAATCCCATTAAACTGTATGTGCCAAAGATGTTCCACATTATGATGGAAAGGACTACCAGTGCTTTCCATGTCCTGGACCTGATATCATTTTTTAAAAGTGGCTGCACACTTAAGAGTGAAGTGTCTCATAGGCTCTTCTACGTCTCCAATAGTACAACTGTAGGTTCTTCCAGCCAATTTGAAAGGGGTCCCATTATGGACTGAATGTTTGTGGCCTCTCCCCAGAAAAATTTATATGATGAAACCCTAATACCCAATGTGATGGTATTTGGAGAAGGGGCCTTTGGAAGGTAATTAGGTTTAGATGGGATCATGAGGGTGGGGGCTTTATGACAGAATTTGTGCTCTTATGAAAAAAGACAGCAGAGAGCTTGTTCTCGTGCACCCTCTCTCTCTGCCACATGAGGACACAGCCAGAAGGCAGCCATCTGCAAGCCAGGAAGAAGGTCCTCATGAGGGACTGAATTGGCCAGCCCTTTGATCTTAGATTTTCCAACCTCCAGAACTGTGAGAAATAAACATCTGTTGTTTAAGCCACCCAATCTATGGTATTTTGTTATAGCAGTCCAAGCTGATTAACACAGGTCCCAACTCTGAACTTCTTGTTCAGCTCTTGGAGGAATATTTAAATTAAATCTAGGTCTCTGCAGTGAAACATCAGTATAAATATTAGACTTTAAAAGAAAATGTGAAGCTTTATTCTTGACTGGATTCCGGCAAACCCAGACTCTCTAGAATGTGGCAATGTCCATTTCTCTGTGGCTAATTAGTAAAACCATCCGTTTCCTCTGTAGTTGGGGGTTCTCAAGTCTCTGATTGGTTGCCTAAGTATAGAAGTCATTCCCAAAGAACATAAAAATAACAAAGGCTTTTTGTCACATGCTAGGCTCAGGCAGCTGTGTGCAAGATTCAAAAATAACATGAAGACTTTTTTCATTCCCTTCTGTGTCATTAGAGAAAATGGGACCCCTTCCCCCATATAGTACTTCAACCATCATAGTTGTGCCCACATAGAATCTCTGCATTAAAAGGACTTTGGATAATTCAATACAGAATAAATGGGATTGCTGAGTTTCCAGGGGCCCATTGTTCACTAGTAAAAATCAATTCCTTTAAATATAAAATTCAGTGGTGCCAGCATATAGTAATAGCATAATGTCTGTAGAAATGTACAGAAGCAATTTCAGAGAGGACACTTGGGCCTTGGTGAGGAGCACAGAGATGAATTTCTTCTAACATCTCGTTTACTAAATGTTTCCCATAAATCATCTATGCTGATGAAGTGAGACATGATGTATATATGAAACACTAGAGTAATCAGAATCTCAACAAACATCAATGTAATTTTCCTTTTTCTCCTTCAACTCTAGGGCAGCACAGTTTGCCATCATTCCAAGCTATCAAGTATGGTAGGGAGAGTGCACACAAACAAAAGACACACAAAACCAGAGTGGTCTCCCAGATCTTCACTCAGAAGCCCTCAAAACCTTAAATTACTGTCACAAGTCACTCAAATTTGAAGTATTAGAGGCAGGAATCTTCTCTTTTAAACACTGAACAACTGGTGTTGACACAAAGGATAAATTATTCTAAATAATTTATGTACAACTTGTACACTTCCTACAAAAAGTAGATTTGATCCGAAGAGTTGAAGAAAATAAGATGCTACTGAGGCCATCAAAATCCCCATAAAGTTTATGTAGAGCAAGTGCTTCTTAAAACATATCAAGACTAGGACTTATAGCAAATAGGAGAAGGTATAAAAAGTATATCCCTGCCTGACTCTGAAAGGAAAGAGTTTGTGGATGTAGCACTGAATATCAGGAGCTTTAAGGTAATCCAGCACAAGTAAGAGGAAGGCAGGTGCTAAATGCTAAAGTATTCCCCATAGCCATTCTGGCTATACAGCAAGCTGGCCACACACACACAGACTCTAGAGTCACATATAGTCCTGGATTCAAATCCCAGTTACTAGTTATGTGACCTGGGCAAGTTTTACTTAACTTAAATGTGTTTCTTCACCTATAAAAAAGAGAGAGTAATAAAATCAACTTCATAAGATTGCTATGATGATTAAATGAGAAGACCTGCAGACACTTAGCATAGTGCCTGGCACATAGTAAATCCTCAGTAACTTTTAGCTATTTTTATTTATTTTCTAAAACTCCCTCTAAATTCCCCTGTTAGGTGGGACATCCAACACAAAAGTAAAGAAGCATTTTCATCTTGCTTCTTGAAAGGTGTGTTAGGGTCTCGATAGAGGCAATGAATTTGCATTTAGAGACATATTTGCACAGGAGAATGCCCAGTAAAATCTTGTCATGGCCATAATGGAATCATCTGTAATGCTGTGATAAATAACCAGAAAATTAGTATTTTTAACATCTCAATATTGAAGATAGCCTTAATATTTTGTATTTCCAACACTAAAGCTCTCCTCTTAAATTGTAAAATGCAAAAAACAGGAAACTAGATCAATAAGTCCATTCCATATTAATAATTCTGTTTTTTAAAAATCTGAAGGCACGATTCTATGCTTCATGATTCTATACATAAAGAGATTACACTTTAGGTGCTCCAGTATGTATTTATAATAGCAATTGTTCTGGATATATAATGCTATATAATAAGCCTAAAGTAGTGTAAAACAATAGCAATGTTTGTTCTGTTCATGAATTTGCAATCTGGACAAGGACTCAAAGAAGTCAATATATTTCTACTCTACTCAGTGTCAGCTGGGGCAGTCCAAAGGCTGGGGGCTGAAAATCATCTGACAACTTGTTCACTCACATGTCTGTCTTGTGGCCTAAACTAGGAAAACTCAAATAGCTGTGGGCTGGAACGGCTGGGGTTCCTATGGCATTCCCCTCTAACTCTATGTAGTCTTTCCCTGTGATCTCTCTAACATGGTGGATTCCAGGTACCCAGACTCAAGGCTCCCAAGGCACATGTCACAAGAAAGAAAGAGGGCCAGAAGGAAACTGTGTCATTTCTTATGGCCTAGCTTTGGAACTTACATTATCATTATCAATTCTACCACATTCTATTGATCCATCCATATTTAAGGAGAGGAAACACAGACTTCCACCTCTCAATGGAGGGGTGTGAAACCACACTATAAGAAGAACATATAAAATAGGATATATATTGGTGGGACCACTTTTGGAAAATATAATCTGCCACAGTTATCTTAGTTTTCACACAGTGTATCACTCAGGATTCTTGGTTACAAGCAACAGAAACCAACTTTGGCAGACTTAAAAGGGGAAAGAAAGTCTATTTAAAGGATATTGAGAACTCTAAGACTTAAAAGGAAAAGCTGGAAGCCTGACTTGGAAATGAGCCAGAATCACAGGAGGTTGGGAAACAGGAGAACGAGCCACAGAAGAGTCTGGTTAACACAACTTCCTCATCGCCATTGCTGTGACTAAACAGTGATGTTGCTGGACTCTCAACACCACTACTGCTAACAAGAATAAACTGTCTCTGCGTGTTTGATCGTGCGCTCAAGATTCGAAGTTCTATGTGAGTAATTCTGATTGGCTTAGCCTAAGTCACATGCCTAAGACCTAGTTTCTAAAGAAAAAAGAAGATCCTTCTGAGGAGGAGTCCTGCCTTCCAGAAAGGCCCATAGAGCAAAGAATTCACCCCAACGAAAAACAGGGATTCAGATACCAGGTAGCTAAAAACCCAGCAAATGTCTGATATACAAAGAAAACTAACAGCCGTCTACAATTTTGATATGGGAGATTACACCTTTTTCTGGCAGCGAAGGATAAGACCAGAGCCTGGTTAGTGACCAAGTTTTAATGTGAAATATAGGCCAAATTGTCAATCCATGATGCAAGTTCATTTCCTCACAGTAATGTGTTCTACATTAACTAAGATCATAATTCCACTAGGACAAGGTCCAATTCTAACACTACAGACATCCCACAAATAGAAATGTGTTTGTTCTCTTCATAGAGAATGGCTTGTATAAACCCAGTGCAAGAATAGGTAATAATCCAAAGGCCAGCTATTTTGAATTGAAAACAAAATTTTCCAAATAATGATTAAATTGCCAGGTTAGCACATAGTATCTTTAATTAAGTAAAAAAATTTATACAGCTGACTCTAGCCAGTATATTGTTTACACAGTATAAGCAATATTCATAACATGGCTTTTATAGGGGAGGGATGCCTACATGCTCATTAGAACCTAGAACACCCTTGCCTTAGCCTGGGCATCAGAAAGACTCTCCTTGCCTTAGCTTTATTGAGAGCAGAAAGGGAGGTATCTGGTAACAGTGAGAAGAAAAGATTCCATGCCAAAGGTAACTGTTCCTATGGAAGGAAACTGTGCACACTGATTTTTTTAAAAAACCACCTTAGATATTACCTACATATTAGGATAAATAATCTATCTAAATCCTTCACAAACTTTTGAATGCAAATGTTGACAAAAGACTGATGTTCCCCAAATTCTAAATAGTATAGTTAATATCTTTATATAAATCTTGAATGTGTAAAACTAGTATATATTTAGTGTTTTTCTTATATTACTTAATGATAAATTAAAATTCAGTCAAAGTTTTTACTGTGTGCTACATCTCAGGCACTAATCCTGGTTTGTTCCCTGTCAAGTGAAGATGAAATGGTGAAGGGAATATAATCTCTATGAAGGCAAGGGACCCAATTGGTCTGTCTTGTTCACCGCTATATCCCCAGTTCCTAGTATGGGGCACACGGCAGGTGCTCGATAAATATCAGTTGTTGTTGTCAAAATTTTAAAGGGATGGAAGAAGGAGAGGATAATACCAAGAAGAATGAAAATAGTAACAGATTATTTTAGAAAAGATATTCGGGTAAATAATTTCTAAGAATTATCCATTCTTTTATTCTGGATAGGTGGATGCCATAAATAACCTTCTAAACCTTTCTCCTCCAAAATTTAGATGGAATTTAAATTTGCCCCCCAAAACTGACAGAAAATGGCTAACATACACTACTTAAACTGCTGACTGACTGCCAGCTGTTAGCTTCAGTACACACTAAAAGTCTATATCACCTTTCAACACAGCAGGAGTGTCTCACTTTGGGCAAAGACTTACTTCTTTGGAAAAGATTGTTCTGAGTAAGACGAGAAAAGATCTGTGTTGTACATAACATAGCTTCAGTGTTCAGAGACTTCTGAATAAAATAAATAATGGGAAAAAAAGGATGCTTTAATTAAACACAAAAGTGGACATTTTTTGCTCAATAAAAATGTTCCAATTATGTTATCTGAATATACAATGTGAACCACAGTAAAAAGGGACACTTCATAAGAAAAAGTTGTGAAATGACACCTAAATGTAAAATACTCTTCAATATTACACAAAATGCGAAAGGAAAGAAGGGGAGGGAAGCAGAGAGGGAAACAAACACATAATAACTACAGAGCCTTCTGAAATGAAGCAAATCACTGAATCTTAAGATTGGAAACAACCTGAGACATACCTAACCAATCCCACATCAGTTTAAATGCTATCTAAGGAATATTCAAGATTCTGCAACCTAATCAGACTAATGGGATAGAATTATTGGTACATAGTTGTTCCTCAGTATCTGAGGGATTGGTTGCAGGACCTCCCTTGTATATCAAAATCTAAGGATGCTCAAGTCCCTTATATAAAATGGCATAGTATTTGCATAAAACGTATGCAATCCTCCTGTATACTTTAAATCATCTTGAAACTACTTAGAATACCTAATACAATGTAAATCTGTGTAAATAATTGTTATACTGTTTTGTTTTGAAAATGATGAGGAAAAAAAAATCTATACATGTTCAGTACAGACACAATTTTTACAAAATATTTTTGATCCACATTTGGTTGAATCCAAGGATACGGAACCCACAGATACGGATGGCAGACTGTATTTAGTCTTATTTAGATGGTTGAGGTTCTTAGTTTAACAAACAGGAATTTTAATCGATTCCTTCTCTAAACTTAAGCTTGTCATGTTTCAGTCTCAAAACCATTTCCTTTTATTTTGTCCTTAGCAGAGATAAAGAACAGCTAATCCCCAAAGTCTAGAATAGAACATTTGGTGTGCATGAAGACATTTTCAATAATGTATCACCTTTCTACTCTTGCTCCTCTGAAATAGATCAGATTTGTCCCTTTAAACTCTTTTTGTTTTGGTTTTTAGATCCCACTGTGTCTGGTCCACCGCCGGCCGACCGGAACAGCCCTAGCCTCGTTCCTTTTGGTGGGCGAGCAAATGGCCCGGATTCCTCTTTCCCTCCTGTCCCCTTTGGAAGGAGACGGGGGAAGAGAGCCGTGAAGAGAGGTGAGCACACCGCTGGCCCCAACCAGCCCAGTTTAAAGGACACTCAGACACGGGGGGTGGGGGGGGTGGGGGGGTGTCTGTTGAGCAGTTCCGTTTATTATCACAGAATAACTTGCTTTTAAAGGCAAATGGGGAAGGGAGGTTTTTACAACCTCCAATCAGCTTAAAGGTTATGAGAGCATGCATCCTGTCTCAATGCCTAGCTATTGCAATCACGCAGTGTTCATGAGTGCGGAAGTGCGTATCTGGCCAATAAGGGCTAAGGCAAGGTTCCCGCAGACACTCCCACCCTACTTCCTCCCGGTGCCGTCTTAGGCTGCCACGTTAATACGCCCTTGTGGGCCCATAATGGCACCGCTTGTAATGTCACTTAAGGTGGCGTTAGATTTTAAGGCCCAACACCACTGTAACGTACTTCTTGATTCTTCCAAACTATCTTCCCTTCCCACTAAAGTTCAAATCCTATTCCAAAAAGGATTTGAACAGTACAAATTATAAGAAAATAGTTTAGAGAAGTGTAACAGCAGACTTTGAAACTGAAACTTTGACATTAATATATATTTTACAGCTGGGGTGAAAAGGGTATAAAAATCTCTAAAACATCCGAGAATAGATCCTTGGATTTCAATTCAATTACTTTGAAGTTACCTATTTAAATGTCTAGCTTTGGATTCAATCAAAGGGTCATGCTATTTAATTTCTGAGAAATTACAGAGGTGTGCTCAATAGACAAGTGGGCAGGTCCCACTTGTCTGCCAAGATTTAAAAATAACTACTGTCCCACAACTGCCTTCACTTTTTTATTTTTATTATATTTCAGAATTTGACAAGGGCTAAAACCATGCTACAACATTTGTTTAAATGAAATATCACAGAAGGAAAATTTAAATAATTCTCTATTAATTATTCAGTTTTCATAAATTTGTATAAGGGCCTATCTTATGCAGAGGACCTCAGTAAGTCTAATAATCAGCTTCAGAACAACTAATTATTATTTTAAGGCTTTAGATTCACTGGCTTTAAAGCTACCATTACCCACCAAAACACAGAAATGACCAAGAACTGTTGCAGTTCATAAATCACCACGGAGATGCAAGCGTGTTACTGAGTGTCCATCCCAGTTCCCACCACCCAGTCTGTACTGCAGACTTGGGTTACTGTGATGTCATCAACTGCTAATTTGCTAGTGATTAGTATGCCCTACACCAGATCAAGTGGCTCTTAATTATTACAGTGGCTTTCTTTTTTAAATATATAATGAATTTAAAATCCTTTTTGAACCATTTGTATACTTCTGGTATCCTAACTCCCCAAAACACAATATTGCATCATATTCTATATTCTTGGAATACTTTAGGAGGACAATAGCTTCTTGGCCTTAGACCAATCTTGACTCATTTTCGAAGACGGGAGGGGGGTAGATTTTTTTCACAGTGGTGAAGGGGTAGTTATAGCACTCTACCCTGAGAGACTTTATGTGGCATTTTAACTTTCTACTTTGCAGTCTGCTTTATAGGATTCGACATTTCCACTTACCTACCCACCCACCTTTCTCCCATAGTCAAGGTCTGGAAGGAAAAGTGTGACATATGCTGGCAAGAAACACTAACGCTGTCCTCGGGGAAAATTCTGAATTGTTGCTATCACAGGGAGAGATATCAGGCATGTCTGAGTAGCAGTGACAGCTGGATAAGAGCATCAGTCAGGGCAGTATGCGATTCTAGCAACAATGGACAAGCCAAAACTAAAGCATCCCATAGCAATGCCTGAAGTACATGCCCAGGATTATAGGCTCTATACAACTACACTCTTCCTTGAGTTTTCTTGGCTGGAGAGAACATTCCCATACCCAGTCACGTTTGCAATAATATCTTTCTTTTGAATACTGAAAATGAGCCCAATTTACATACATACAAACATTTGTACACACACATACAAGACACTGATGGAAGAAACTATAAAAGATTGATATTCTATTTTATTGAATCTAAGACTTTTTCAAATTTTGACATCTCTGAAATCAATGTATGTCATACAATTGAGGGTTCTTGGATTTAAAGAAAAACAATAGATCTGACAACAAGAAAACAAAACTTGAAACTTCTATATGGTAAAAATACCACATACGCTTTTAAAAGGCAAGCCTGAAAAAATATTTACAACATGACTAACATAAGGTTTATATCCTTAATAACTAGAGGCTTTTACAAATCAAACCAAAGCTGAGCAAACAATAGGGAAATGGGTAAAGAATGTGAACGGAAATTTACAAAAGAAGAGGCAGAAAATTTTTATATCTAAATAGTTATGTTAGTAGTAGTATAATGATAATGTTATAGCCATACCTCTACCCTAATGCTCTTAAAAGACCAGTTATAAACTGGAGAAAAGGGAAAAAGAATCTTTCCTTTCCCAAGCACTGTACTACATTTCCCAAATGTGAGCTCGTTAAAGTCTCACAACAACCCTGTGAGCTACTTATCATTATGCAGATGTGGAAAGCAAGGATTAGAGAAACTGAGTAATTTAAGCAAATTCTCAGAGCAGGTATGGTAAAGCCCAGATTCCAGTTTCAGAGCTCTTATACACCTTCTGATCAAAGCACAATTCCAGGGACTCTATTCAAATAAAGGATGCTCCCCTAAGAACTAGAGGCCAGACCTGGGAGTTTTAAAACCAAAGTAGTAACTATCACTACTATAAGGCCAGAGGCATCATGTTTCATAAATCATCAATGTTTGTATCTGGCTGCATAAGAAATTTTGTAAAGTTCTGTTTGCAATTTTCTCCTTTAGAAAAGGAAAAGCTAACTGTCACTAAATATGTTTCAATTCCAAGACTAAGTATATTTGATTTAAAATACAGATAACTTTGTACTACTAGTGAAACCATAACGGAAAAAGAAACAAAACAAAACAAAACAAAAAAACAATTCCTAAGAATCACAAAACTCCATATACTTTACTAAAATAAAGCAATTGCATCAAAAAAATAAGCAGATCCCTATTCCTAGGACTCAGTTTTAGGTAGAAACAAGCCAATGAAAAATAAACCCCACACTTTTATTGAAACACATCTGAAGAAGGGCCAGTGAAAAGCAGGCCATGGTCTGGTGGCCAGGAAGAAAAGAGTGTTAAATAAATGGTCTGATACATGATAGAACTGCTGGAGTTAATGTTATGGCCATGTTGGACAGGTGAGGCCCTGAAATCTGACCCTAATCCTCCAGCTCCCCCATCGCTGAAATCTGGCAGTGTGCTTTGAACACAAGCCACAGTCCAGGAAGTTACCAATGTTGCATCTTCTGCCAGCCACCTCTATCTCCAGGTGAAAAATGCCAGGATCCTTCTTCCCTGAGACAAGGGTTGAAAGAATAGAGACAACAGGTAATGGGTGTCACTTGTGTATTTGTACACAGAAAATCAGATCTCCTACTCTTTTTTCATTTATCAGGTATTAAGAGTGCTCAGTTTGATGCATGCGGCTGGGTTACAGAGGATTAAAAGAGGATGCCTCCTATTCCTCAGTCTTAGAAGCCATTCTTCAATAATAAGCTTAAGGCTTATACTCATATAGTACTTCTCAACTTCAATCAAAGGCTGATATTTCTTCATAGCCTTTTCACAGACCAGCCTGCTCTGCTCTTTTAAAAGCCAATTTTACTGTTTCTCAACAACCAAAATGTAATACAATATGAAGTCAAGTGGTTTGGGTTCTTTAGCTTGAATTCTGATAGTTCTTGAGAATATGTTAAATATGTTGAAGTGTCACAGACAGTCTGTCCTGGAACTCAGACTCCAAAAAAATTCCAAATTAAAAGGACTAAACCAAAATGACTCTTTTCGGCACAATTGTTTAACCTTTATTTAGAACGACTGCATGTCACCAACTGCTCTGTGTCAGCTGCACTTCACCACCATTCATCAAAATGTTATTGCTATTTTCTAACCATTTTGCTTTTCTAATATCGGAGGAGAAAATAAATTCTATTTTCAAGTACATCATCAACAAAGACTTGAGGTTTACAACTGTTTGCAATATTGACTAAAAAATATTTTATTCAGGATAAATTTTCTTCTAGATTTAAAAAGGAAGGAAGAGAAGGAAGCCAGGAAATGAAAAGTGTCATAACTAATAAAATTTTAGTGACATCATAACAGTCAGGGTGGGAGGGGGGCAGAGAACCCAGATAAACACTCAGATATATGTCCTTAAAATTTTAAATACACAGATAGAAATGCAAACAAGCCTGTTTACCCTAATGCAAAAAATAGAACATGGAACTGATTTTAGGCCAATAGTAAATGGGAATCTGGTTTTAAAACTTCTGCTAAATCAATTAAGGCAACAGGTACTTTTAAGACTTCATTAAAAATTCAAAAACAGTCAAGCAACTGCTAGTAACTGCATATTATTTGCTGATCTTCTTTCCTCTCAGTTCCTTTAAAAGTTGTAAGAAAAATTGATTCTAAGACTATAAAAAAAATTTTTTTAAGCAATAAAAAAAAGCTTTTGAGTCCAAAAGTTAGTCTGAGAACTAATGAATTAGAAAAATAGAGATAATCAGATGTCATATTAATGGTTCAATATACCTCATGAATAAAGACAAAGCACCCAAAATATAAGGGGAAGTGAGTTATTTGTTTTGGGAGAGATGGTTTACCATTATCACACCTTAACACTGTACCATGGAAATCACATTCCACTCTTAAGAGATCTATTAAAGTGGTTCTAAGCTGAAAATTTTAAAATTCAAAGGCATGTGGTGCTTATATTATGTGATGATAATATCATTATTTCATTACCATTATTATTCTCATCATGAGCACATCATCTAAAATAGTAAGAATTAAGTACTAAATACTGAATATTTCTAAAGGAGATGTGAATAAGTCATAAAGTGTGCATGAGACATGAATCTTTCCAACAAAGCAGAATGAATTATAAAAGTTTGTCATGTTTTCATGGACTGAGGCCTCACTAGCTTCAGCCTATGGTAAAATCTAGCAAACAGCTCCATGGCCTTTATAATTTATAAAACCAATAAAGTGAAACTACCCTGTTAATACTAAAGGCCCAGAGTGTGTCTACCTGACCATTCTGCACAGTACTAAACACAATGCAGATATTTTAGTAGGAGGTTTTATTCTCTTGAAATTCAGAAAAGCTTTAGCCAAGTACCCTTCTGAGCACTGAAAGGAGAAAAAACCCCTGTCTAACATGGAGAGAAAAAGGCACAGCGGCTCTAATAGTTCAGGATAACTTAAGAGACGCCTTACTAAAATCATTGTTGACCTGGTATTTGGTTTCTGACAGAAATACCAAAATACATTTTAAGAAAAATATATAATTGCCCTCCATGACAATTTCTGACTAAGAGATACACATTCAATATTACCTGTTTCTTTAATAATCCACTATGAATCTACCACCCAATACTTAGAGTATTAATTTGATAAGTCTATATCACTCTGAAAAAATTTCCTATTTATATCTGAAAAACTGCTAAA
This sequence comes from Cynocephalus volans, assembly GCF_027409185.1. Classification (NCBI taxonomy): domain Eukaryota; kingdom Metazoa; phylum Chordata; class Mammalia; order Dermoptera; family Cynocephalidae; genus Cynocephalus; species Cynocephalus volans. The sequence goes on along the minus strand of NC_084460.1, from coordinate 86,393,097 downwards.
ACCCATTTGCCTTATAACTAAATTTTTTTAAAAAGGCAAAACAATTTTGAAACTAATCCAAAGGGGCTAATTACTATGATAGCAAAAGATATTTATTTTAAAGTGGTTTCAGAGTAGGCAATCCTATAGCATAGACCTTAAGGTCAACAATAAAATATAATTCCTATGACCTTCCACCTACCCTAAAATTACTTTTTCAAAGTTTTAAAATGTTTCTAGGATTTGATAAGCAAGTTCTTATCTGCCTTATTCACATACATCATGATTTCATTAGCTTGGATCATGTCTCCTTTGAGACTTTGTCTTTCTGGAAAGTCAGTCTTCTTGGTTAGTCATCATACTGAAGCCACCTTAGAGCCTCAATTACTGACTTTTCCAGAATACCTCAGCTCTCTGCTTTCTGACATTTGGCATCCAAACTGGATACATTAGAGACAAATTATGGCTATGACAAAGAAATTAGAATTATTAAAATGTGTTTTGTTTCTCAAAAACACTTCCTTGTTTGGCTAGTTTTTACTAACCTACACAAACTGCCTCAGTGTGTTGTCTTCATCTACAGATAACACTCGATAGATTAAAGTGCTGAACTTCTACCTAAAGCTAGGGCACCAGGTGGATTAAAACCCATCTTTTTATAAATATAATTGGATTTTTTAGTATGTGAATTTCTTTACACTTACAGCTCTGAATTCATTGCCAGTTTTTCTACCCATTCATGAGACATAAATTTTCTAGAAAATCTTTGTTAATACTTTATCCAGAAATTTCTACAAACTTCTACCCTTTATTTTCTGTTGAAAATAAAGCATTCTGTCTAATCCTCTGATGAGAGCCTTAGGCCCTTCCCTAGAAACAGAAAGAATCTCCTGGGGAAATGGCACCATTTCAGTGGTGGTGGTTATCCATAAAGACCAGACTCATGTCTTATTCTCCTGTTTATATCTGGCTCCTGGCAAACAGCAGATGCTCAAAAGATAAATGGATTATTCTGGAACTCTAATTTTCATTTGCACATCCTTTCACATATTTCTTCTGGGACGGAAGCAGATGGTAGTCAAGAAAGACAGGAAGAATGAGGTTCTAAGATCTCCTTGGAACATGATTTTTTAAAGAGTCAGTGGGACCCCTAAAGTTCAATATAGGGTGGTAGCAAATCTAATTAAATGTTCTGAGTAAGGTGTTCTGTCAGGAGACTTTCTGGCACTGTTGAAATCGACTTCTTTGCCTACCTAGGATTCCTTATCTACCTACATCCACCCAGCTGGTCTTTCCATCTCAAGTATTCAATTAGCTTAGTTAATTTATTCTCAGAAAGAACATTCTTACCTGAGTTCTCAGATCCATAAGGGGCTTGTAGGGGACTATGAATACTCTAGAATTGCATCCTTAGTACCTGGAAGAGAAGAGTTCAAGTAGAACAGTAGGACATGAGGGGTTCAGGCAGAAAGAATGGCTTACTTTGAAGAATTAGGCTTATTTGTGTGGCCAAGGAGCCAACAATCATTTATAAATTGTTAAGGATCAAACTGCAGCAATATACTTGATACCTGTCCAGTCTATAAGTGCCCCCCCCCCGCCCTGCCCCATAGTCTAGGAACTTCAAAGTCCTACTTTGTACAGGTACTGGACACTTTTCACAACAGCACATAACTTACATCAAGCCTAGGACCAGGGGTTGGAGCTTTAATAAGAAATGTCAACCTATATCACCACTGAGTGATGAGAGCAAAGTTTTGTCCAGATAGCAATAATGATGGATCAAGTTAAATTTCTGTAGGAAACAGTAATTTAACAACAGAAGACATTTAGTAGAGGAAGAGGAATACACAGATACTGAGCAGGAGAACGAACTTAGCTGGCTGGTAGACAGCGCTGGGTGTCCCAGGGGCCGAGAAAGAAGGCTAGAAAGCTAAGGCAGAAAGAGATAACTGAGGGCCTCATTTGCTATGAAGTAGTTTGAATATGGTCTCCAAGTCTGTATGTGAAAAATTCTACAGACTTCAGTTTAAAATCACTGTTTTAATATGTGGCATTTTATTTGAAGTAAAAAAATTCTAATTTATACTTGTCATAAATTAACGAAAATACCCAATATGTAAAAATGTGTCAGTAGAAAGTCTGGAAAAATAAAAACCACACAGGTATTGCATCTGAGAAAGGCTAGTAAAATGAATACACTGAACAGCTGTCAAAATTAGAAAAGTATCCTCCTGCTGTGTAACAATTTGTCTGATTTGTGTTTTTAAAGGAAATGACAGCATGTTCTTCGTTTTTCTCCTAAGCAGGTCTATAACATAATATATAAGAAGAAAAATTAAAGCAAGAGGTATTCTTTACACTACTGTCTTTTAAAAGCTGATAATCATTTTATTCTGCTGCCACTTCAACTCAAGCTTTTTTTTTTTCACTTCCTTCCTAAATATGATCATTTTTATCTGTAGTTTTTCCTGAAGATTAAGACTCATTTGGGAATTTGGCAATATTCGGGTTTCAGAATTTTGTGTGTGTGCATGTGTGTGTAGGATCAGGGATGGAGACTAAAACTTTCTGTGCATCATCATTTGATTTTTCTAATAGTCACTTGACTTTTCCCTATTGTCATCCACCCTATCTGAATGGTCTCACATCTTGGTTTTTTCATACCAAAGCTATCAGTATCTTCAGAGTTATGTCCAGCCAACAGTAGAAAATTACATTATATTCTGTCTAGCACAGAGTTGGTCCTCATTATAATCCTTACTCTATCATTACAGCTTCCATTGTAATCTTTGGGTTGCTGCCACAGGGGAGATGTATGATAGAGAAGAAAGGGCACTGGTCTTGGAGTCACCAAATAAAGATTCTATTCCTAACTATGCTATTAGCAATATTCTATGTAACCTTCCACTTTGAATCTTTCAACCTCTTATCTGAAAAACTTCTTTCTACTTTGAACCTCTTATCTGGAAAAATCAAAGCCAAATTATGTCTTAAGGACCTGTTATGAACCAAATGCTGGTGTGCCCCCAAAATTCATATGTCGAAGCCCAACCCCTAATGTGATGATATTTGGAGGTGGGCCCTTTGGGAGGTAATTAGGTCATGAAATTGGAACCCTCATGAATGGGATTAGTGCTCTTTTTTAAAAAGGCACTAAGGAGAAAGTGATCTATTTCTCTGCCATGTGTGAATACAAGAAGGTAGCCATCTGCAAATCAGGAAAAGGGCTCTCACCTGACACAGGATCTGCAGTACCTTCATCTTGGACTTCCCAGTCTCCAAAACTGTGAGACATAAATGTCTATTATTTAAGCTTAGCAGTCTTTTGTTATAGCAGCCCAAACTGACTAAGGAACTATTGAGATACAAAGTTCAATGACTAAATAACTTCCAAATCTGTACAGGGAGTCTACTATCTAAGTGCTATTCCTAAATCTGCAACTTCCTGTGCAGTGATTCCAGTTGGGTGTCTTATCGCCTCTTCATGGGCCCCTTACTAGTCGGCCTCCTTCTGTTAATAATACCACCATTGTCCTTGTCTCTCAGATATATTTTTATTCATCCTTATCTTTTCATTCTCTATATTCTATCAGTCACCATATCCAGCTGCCTTCTTCACGTAATTAGGGTATATTATTTTTAGGAAGGTGATAGAGTTTGGATGTGCTGTCCCCCCAAACCTCACATGGAAATCTGATCCCCAATGTGACAGTGTTGGAAGCTGTTTGAGTCATGGGGGCAGACACCCCATGAATGGATTAATGCTCTCCCTGGGGGATGAGGGTCTGAGTGAGATCTCCCTCTATAAGTTCCCATGAGAGCTGGTTGTTTAAAAGACCCTGGCACCTCCTGTCTCTCTCTCTTGCTTCCTCTTGTCATGTGATCTGCTTGTACCCACCGGCTTGCCTGCCACTTTCTACTATGAGAAGCAGCAGCCTGAGGCCCATGACAGATGCAGCTGTCCCAGAATCGTAAGCCAAATAAACCTCTGTTCTTTACAAATTACCCAGTTTCAGGTATTCTGTTACAGCAACACAAAATGGACTAATACAGAAAATTGCTACTGAGGAGTAGGGTGTTGCTATACAGATACCTGAAAATGTGGGAGCAGCTTTGAAAATGGGTAATAGGCAAAGGCTGGAGGAGTTTGGAGGACTTAGAAGACAAAAAGATGAGAGAATGTTTGGAATGTTTTAGAATTAAATGGTTAAATCATTGTGACCAGAATGCTGATAGAAACGTGGACAGTAAAGACCATGCTGATGATGAGGTCTCAGATAGAAATGAGGAACTTATTGGGAATCGGACAAAAGATTACCCTTGCTACACCATACCAAGGAACTTGGCTGCATTGTGTCCATGCCCTTGGACGTTGTGGAAAGTGGGACTTAAGAGCTGTGAACCAGAATGTCTGGTGGAAGAAATTTCCAAGCAGCAAAGCATTAAGGAAGCTGCATGGTTACTTTTAATAGCCTATGCTGAGTTATGGCAGAAAAGGCACGATGTAAAGCCAGAATTTAAAAGGGAAGCAGAGCAGGAAGATTTGGAAAATTGCAGCCTGGCCATGTGGCAGAAGAAAAATGCAAGAGTGAAGCAGATAAACTGGTTACTAATGACAGTAGCTTGCCCTAGCTTGGCCGTGAGGAAGCCAGATGCTAACAGCCAAGACAATAGGAAAAAAGCCCTGAAGGCTTTTCAGAAGTCTGGAAGGGTGCCCCTCCCATCACAGGCCCTGAGGCCTAGAAGGACTGAGTTGTCCTGGAGGTCAGACCTGTGGCACAGCTGCCCTTGGGAACCAGCTCCCAGCATCCCAGCTGCTCTGGCTGGAGCAGCCCTGCCTCAAGCAGACCCAAGTGTGGTTCATGCAGCAGCACTGGAGAGTAGAAGTCTGAAGCCTAGGTGGCATCCACATAGTGTTAAGTCTGTAGGCTGACAGGACATCAGAGGAGTGGGGGCGTGGCTGCCTCCACCCAGATTTCAGATGATGTATGGAAAAGTCTGTGGGCCCAGGCATAGACCTGCAGCAGGGGTGGAGCTGCCACAGAGGCCATCTACTAGAGCAATGCTGAGCAGAAAAGTGGGGTTGCTCTCAAGAAAGAGAGCCCCCACCAGGGAAATGTCTAGAAGAGCCAAGGCAGTGGGACTGCCACCAGGACCTCAGAACTGTAGGGCCACTAGAAATGTACAACGCTGGCCTGGAAAAGTCATAGGCACCAGTCTTCCCAGTGGGCTGCACCTGGCAGAGCAGTGGCAACAAGGCTGCCCAAGGCTTTGGGGACCCAGATACCCCATTGTGCCCAGGATGCAAGACTTGGAGTCAAAGAAGATTATTTTGGACCTTTAAGATATAATGTCTGCCCTGCTGGGTTTTGGACTTGTTTGGGGCTGTTTCTCCTTTTTTGGACTGTTTCTCCTTTTTTCTGGCCTATTCCTCCCTTTTGGAATGGGAATTTATACCCAATGTCTGTTCCACCATTGTATCTTGGCAGTAGATAAATTTGGTTTTGATTTTTACAGGTTCACAGCTGGAAGGAGTGTTGCCTTTGGTCTCAGATGAGACTTTGGATTTTGGACTTTTAAGTTGGTGCTGGAACAAGCTGAGACTTTTGGGACTGTTGGGATGGAATGATTGTATTTTGTATGTGAGAGGGACATGAGTTTTAGGGATCTGGGGACAGAATGATAGAGTTTGGATGTGTTGTCTCCCCAAAACTCATGTGGAAATCTGATCCCCAGTGTGACAGTGTTAGAAGCTGTTTGAGTCATGGGGGTGGATCCCTCATGAATGGATTAATGCTCTCCCTGGGGGGTGAAGGTCCTGAGTGAGTTCTCACTCTGTTAGTTCTCAGGAGAGCTGGTTGTTTAAAAGACCCTCACACCTCCTCTCTCTCTCTCTTGCTTCCTCTCACCATGTGATCTGCTTTTACCCGCCAGCTGTCTGCCACTTTCCACCATGAGTAGAAGCAGCCTGAGGCCCATGCCAGATGCAGCTGTCCCAGAATAGTAAGCAAATAAACCTCTGTTCTTTGTAAATTACCCAGTTTCAGGTATTCTGTTATAGCAACACAAAACAGACTAATACAGAAGGTAAATATGGCAACAGGATGTTGGATGAGAAATAGACTGGCATCCACAATGTGAGTCAGGGATTTGTACTGGCTATGGGAATGAAAAGAAAAAAAAACTTTTTTTAATGATTTGGAGGAAGGCACCTGGAAGAGGTGACTAACACTCACTTCTTTATTTTTAAGCAAAAGTTTAAAGTCCTCAGTTCAGATTTCAAAATCTGAAACTATCTACATGTGCAATTTTATCTCCCAATATTTCCCAATCTGTTGCTTGTGCTATAAATTCATCAATGATACTCACTGAATAAGCTAGGCTCATTCATTGCTAAGTAATTTTAGCCCTTCATCAGGTTTTATATGTAAACTGCTTTTGTACACATTATATCAGATCATCCTCACAACAACCCAACCATTTGAAAGATAAGGGCTGTTTACATGACTTGATCAAGGTTACAGTTAAAGGAGGGGTGGAGCCAGGACTCTCTCCTGGGGCTTGTGCACCCATGTTCTTCCCATTGCACTTCACTACCTCATGAATCCTCTTACAAATAAGTTACAGTTTTATCAGTCATCCCTCAGGTGTTTTCTTTTTCTCTATTTTCATGTAGTATTCTTAAAAAGTCATCATTGCAAAATACACATATTAACCTGGGGTGATGGTAGCTCAGAAAGAGTTCATTTGTGTTTGTGATTCAGAAAGGGATAATTTTTGCTTATCATTTCTAATATCAAGCAATGTTTTGCTTTTTGTTTTCATTTGTTTTATTTTACAGGCCCTAGTAGGAATGAATACATCTAGACCAATGGTGGGCAAAAATCATAGAAGGTGAACTATGCTATAAAACAAACATAAATTAGATCAAAATGTAGAACAACTACTCTCGACCTTTCCCCTGATATTTCGCAAATGGAGAAGCTACTCCTCTTGAGAATATCCCATTTTTATTTCTCTAATCTTATTCAATCAAAGTAATCTAACCTGTATGTGACAATGGAAGGCAGAAAATCAGTTTGTGGAAACTGGAAAGGCCTTAGAGGTTAACTAACCCAACTAAATTAGTCTGGACCCTATCACTTACATGTGACATAAGAAAGAACAACTCAAACTGGCATAAGAAAACAACAATAATCCAAAAAGGCTTTACTGGTCAAATACCTGAAAAAGCAGTGTCAGATCCTTGCATATACTGGGTCTGCTTTCCTCTGTCTAGCCTCTGTCTCTAGTTATCTCCATGTGGAGATTCCCTACAATTCCAGCTTTCCATTCTATTTACTTAGGAACTTTAATTATTAGAAAGTAATAAACTTCTCCTTAATAGTCCCAGATGTTGACTTCTGATCCACCCAGCCTGGGTTGCCTGCCCTCCCTAACTAACCCCACTAGCCAGAGAAGATTCACTGACTTGGGCTGGATCACGTGCACACCATTGGATAAAAGGGACTGTACTGGATTGGACTAAGAATAATGAGAACCAAAAATAGGAAAGTGGTAACTCCACCAAGAATAGGGAAAAATGGAAGTTGAGCAGACAAAACAAATGTCTGCCATACCAACTCCTTATTACAAATGAGGAAACTGAAGTGCCCAAGGTCAGAGAGTTAGGACTGTATCTCAAGCATTCAGTAATTCATTCAGAATTAAACAGATAAATTAGTACTACCTACATAAACAATTTACTTACTTGTGCTTCATTGTTTAATAAATACTCTCTTAAGCCTTATATTTTTTATTCAAAATATAACTAATAAGTAAAGAGAGAAATTTCTCCCACTTTTTGAGGGTAATATATTCCCTTTCCTTACAAAAACAAAGATAAAAATAAGGAGATAAGACTCTACAGCAATTCATTACACTTGAAGCTGTTTTGAAAATTATTTGTCCTAAAATGGAGGCATTGTTTTACTTACTGCATATGTATAAATATACAGACATATACACACACCTGATTCTATAAATATCCCACATTATATAGTATGAATAATTTTACTTTTAGAACAGTAGACTCTGCCATTTTAAATATCAACAACTGAGACACCCTAAATGTTTCACAAATAATGAGACACATTATTTTTCTCTTAATATTTAAAGGCAAAGCTAGAATATTGAAGAGGGCTACCAAAAGAGTTAGGAAAGGAAGAAGTTACTGCAAAAGACTTTCACACCCAAAACAGAGAAAACTGGAAGCAAAAAAGAATAAGCAAGAAATATGTATATGTGTGTATTTGAAAAAGATATTGAGCGACAAGGAGAAAAATCCACAGAAGAAAACAATCAGTTGGGGAATGTGGCCTAGGGAATTTAAGCCACAAGAAAGACTTTGTCTTACCACTATAATAGCATTTATTATTTAGGGTGTAATTATTTGTTTATATACCTGCCTTTCCCATGAGCCTTTGACCTCTTTAAGGGCAAGGATCATGCCTTACATTTCTGTATTCACAAGATGGTATAAAATAGCTACTCAATATGAAAGAATGAATAAACAGTAGAAAATGAATGGAGTCCACATACACAAAAAGGACTGTTATACATTATGTTCAGTAAACCATTCGTCCCAGTTGCAAGACAAAAAGTTGAGAGATGACTTTTTCGCATTATATTTTAAGGTAGCCATCTTAATTACACCTCTTAGTCAGAGAGTCTGACCTGGATAATCCAACCAGAAACCCAACCAAAACAATTTTAGTCGTATATCAAAGCAGGAATTCTGTTTTCTTGATTCTAAACCTATAGTTTTTATAAAATAATGTTTTAAGTCTTAGTTTTGTTGGAGCTAAAAATAAAAAGTGTTGAGTTTTATGAAAAGTACATTTAAGAGTTATGGTGGTACAATTTTCAGAGCCCAAACAGTCCAAATTTTAAAGAATGTAATTAGAAAGAAGAAACCACAACCTTTTGGAAACAAAATTTCCATATTTTGCCTGGAAACAAAAAGCATTTTTTAAAAAGAAGTGTAATAGGAATATTAATCTCTTTCTTTTAAAGTGATAGAAATGTAAAATTCAAAACCAGATTTTTTGTTTGTTGCTTTTGGTCAAACAATAAGAAATTTAGAATCCAACATCAAAATATATTTATGGAAAGGAGTTTCAGAAATTTTTTTAAAACTATAGAGAAGAAAACACTATTGAACAATCAATTACAAAAATATCTAAGTAAATCCATTCCCATCTATGACAAAATAAACAGGGAGAAAGAGATTAAATGAGACAGAGAGGATCAGAGAAAAGAAAACCCAGACTTCTAAGCCTGGTATTCAAAGCTTTCCATGATTAGGATTCAATGAAATCTTCCGCCCTTATCTTTTGCTTTTCCTTACACACGCCCTTTGTGGTACCGACAGGTATATCCTAAAGACACCTTACCTTTTACATTCCACCACCATACCTCTTTACAGACGGACTAGGAAAACATCACCCACTCAAGAGTCTAAGGATATTCCAACTGTCTCTGTTTCCTTCAAAATGAGTTCCCTGAATTTCAAGTAAAAATGGGTGTCTGGCTAGGCTAAGGCCTGGAATCCTCACAGCACCAATAGCCTAGCTCTTAATCCTGTTCGTGATGCCAACTGTAAAGCTATTCAACCAGGACTACACCAGTTGTGGTACTCTTACCTGCTGGTAATCCTGCACTGACTGGTCCGACTGTTGAGCTAAGGCTGGGTCTGGAGCCCACAGACCCCTCAAGCCCATTCACAGACTGGGCCACAAACCCTTCACATGCCAGGCTGGGTCCCCAGACCCCTCACACTCCAGGCTGGGTCACCAGACCTCTTCACACAGGTCTATGAGCTAGGTAGTGGGCCAAAAGGTCCTTGGAGCCATAGGTTGGAAAGCATGGCCTCACAGGGCAGACGCCCAAGGCCGATGCCCGCCTGCCTGCTTCACAAACACAGTCTCTCTCTCTCTCTCTCTCTCTCTCTCTCTCTCTCTCACTCTCTCTCTCCCCTTCTCCCTCTGTCTTCTCTCTCTCTCTCTCTCTGAAGAACACAAGACTAGCCTAGCAACAAAACTATAAAGATATACTGGCGCACATGCTCGCTAACTCCACACACACATAATTTACTTTTACAAAGGATGCTGAACCACACCCAAACAGACCCGAGGCAAGAGCCCTGACCAAACTATTCTATTTTCCCAATAATGGGCAACAAGGGTAACCTTTCCCCAGGGTCCAGTCTTCATTTTTAAACCAATTGAAATACATAATAGGGTCAAGACACTTCAGTGATTTACACGCAAAAGACATTTCAAAGGTCAGAAAGAAAGATCTCTCAAAATAAAACTGGCACCACCTCCTAGCATGCCAAGAACACCTGAAAGTCTAGTAAACCTTAGTAACTGGGTACACACTAACTTGACAAGACTATCAGCAACTGATTTGTGATTATAACATAAATACCCATTTGTACAGGGAAAGTCCAGTTATAGGCAGAGAAAGAGTAATTAAACTTTAACATTACCTTTCTCTTTTTTCTGCATACTATGAAAAAAAGAAACATTTTGTTGGCATCTGCAAAAATGAACTAAACTGGAAACATATCCAGTGCAAACTATCTTTTAGTTTCATAAATACTCTGTATCAAAATACTCCTGCTAACTTGCACATAATAATGTACGCATCTTATGGATTAAATAATTAATACTAATGTAATTTCAACCCTAAATAAATTATTTTCAATTATTTCAATGATTTTCAATTATTTTAACACCCATTCAGTATAACCCAAATGTACCCCTTATCACTTAATGCTTTCCAGGTGTTTAAATGATGGTAAAAATGATTTTTAATATTTTTATGATTTTAACATTTTAATACTTCTATAGTTGATCAAGTTCAACTCTAAATGACACTAAAATTATCTTCACTTTCAGATTTTCAATTTTTTATTTGACTGGTGTAGTCCATAGCATGAATAATTAAATTTAGATTGATTACTGGGAATGCAAAAGCTTACACTTTCAACTCTATCTATATCTCTTTGGGATTTTGGAAAGATTATGATGATATATTCTTAATGCAGGTAGAATAGGTAGATTGGACATTCTAAGTCTCAAGGACCAATAAAAAAGGATAAAGTACTTGAGGAGGTTGAACAGTAGCCCCCCAAAAGATATGTCCATGTCCTAATCCCCAAATCTGTGAATACTACCTTATACAGGGGCGGGGCGGGGGGAATGTGATTAGAGATCTTGAGGAGTTTATTCTGGGTTATCCAGATGGACCCTATATGCAATCAGAGGGAGTTTTCAGACAAAACAGGAGGAGGCAATGTGACCATAAAGGCAAAGATTGGAGTCATGCAGTCACAAGCCAAGGAATGTCAAGAGCCACCAGGAGATGGAAGAGGCAAGAAACGTTTCCCTAGAGCTTTGGTAGAGTGTGGCCCTGCCAACATTGGTTTCAGACATTTAGCCTCCAGAACTGTGACAGAATAAATTTCTATTGTTTTAAGCCACCAAGTTTATGATAATCTGTAATAGCAGACACAGGAAAGTAAAGAATATCTGTTTTCAGTTAATTGGAGAAAGGATACTTTTTGGTGAACCCCAAAGGGAATAAATTATAATGATGTATTATAAACATAAATTCTACAGTAAACCATCTGAAATACCTTCAGAGATGACCAATTGCCCACAGAATACAACTAGAAAAGCACAATATTAAAAACATAGTTGCTAACTGCATAGTCACTGAAAAGTTGGGACCCTTCTAGCCAGGGTGTTGGGTAAACTTCACCTACTTAAACAGCATTGGTTTGTGGAGCATAAGTACCGGTCTTACCTTTTGCATGTGGGTTATATGCTTCTTTGGATGAATGAGGTCAAGACAAAATTACCAACCCATTCTGTCCTGAATCAATAGATTATTCAAATGTTAGGATTTTATTTGAAGAGAATAATAATGAGACAAGAATGGGCTCTCTCTCACTGCTATCCCTTTGCATTGAACTATCTCTGTCAGGGATTAACATATTTCATTAAAAGGGTATTGGTTTTAATAAATAAATATTTTCCTTAATTGCTTTTAGGGTGCGGCTATACCAAAATGTGACTTTTTCTAAGTAAGAAAGAAGACTGCACAAGAAAAACTCCTTTGTCCCAGTTGCCCTGACTGTCCTGGATGCTTGGCTGCCCCAGCTTCTCTAGCTTCTGCTGTTGTCATAAATCTTACTTCTCAAAATAGTTTCTTATCAACAATTTCCTTCTGAGGAGGGATAATAGCCAGCATCCTCCTTTATAAAACACTTGTCACGAAGATTAAATTCACAGAGCTTAATAAATCCTAACTAATCTTCATTTGCCCTGAAGATTGAAGCTGAATTACACTTGATGGTTCAGAAAATGATTATCTATAAAACAGAATGTAGGACCTTTTATTCATCAGAGTTCTAATTATCTATCCCTTAAGGGGAAAAAATTGACAAGATGTCAAAAACAACAATGAACTCATTCTCTCTGAAGAGTAAAACCAGGACTTGTATTTGAAAGACAATGGAAGGTCTTGGCTCAGAGCAAGGCTCACTGTAAGGGATAAGGACAGAGGGATCTTGGGTAGCTTCCCACCTTTTTCATTCCTTCCCATTTCCTCGCTTGCCTCTCTTCATTCCCCAAGTACAGTATTGGATCTTTCCCTGTAGCTAACTAATGTACCTACTAAGCACTTTCTCCAAGACATTCTCCTTGTAAAAAGTCCTGTTCTCTAAAATTTATCTCTTTTCTTCCCACATCAAAGCTTCATGGTTAAATGTTTAACAAATGCTCTCAATATTTTAATAAGCTAGTCTTCTTAAAGATGAAGTGTTTACTTCCTCCAGGAATACCTAACTTCCTAAAAGGAATAATTTACCTCAACTTGGAAAGCACTGTACTGAGCAAATTATCCCTGCCAAGCAGCCATGGAATCTACTAGCAGAGGTAATTTACTTCTAAAAAAAAAAAAATCAGGCATTTAAATTACCTATTTTCACCATATTCTGGTCTCAGGTTTGGACACAACCCTCAACTTTTCGAGGAAAAGAACAGAAGCACTGCATTGACGCCTTTTAACTCTAGATGACAATCAAAAATACATCTACTTAAGTAAATACAGATAAATCGGAAGCAGGTTACTACCTTTAATTTTTAATCAGCTCTTATGACAGAAGCTACCCTTCTGGTTTTCCAAACAACGAGATCCTATCACCCCACTCTTCTGTTAAAAAAAAATCCTGCCTATAATAACTTAAATTTAACATCTACAAGGCCTTACAGCAATATAGTATTTCAAATCCTTTGTGGCAGGAGTGCATGGCTACGGCTAATGTCTGGAATCTTGTTGACATCCCCAGTTGTAGCATTCTTAATCCTGTCCATGACACGAATTGTAAAGCTAGGCGACCACACCAGCTGTCAGGCTCTTTTACCTCCTGGTAATCCTGCACTGACTGGGCCGATTGTTGAGCTAAGGCTGGGTCTGGAGACCACAGACCCCTCAAGCCCATTCACAGAATGAGTCACAAACCCTTCATACACCAAGTATGAGCTAGGTAACAGGCCAAAAGGTCCTTGGAGCCATAGGTTGGAAAGCATGGCTGCACAGGGCAGATGCCCGCCAGCCTGCTTCACTGAAACTCTTCTTTCTCTCTCTCTCACACACAAGAATAGCAACAAAACTAAAAAGATACATTGGCACGCATGCGCACTAACTCCACACACACACACACACACACACACACACACACACACACACACACACACACACACACACACACACACACACACACACACACACACACACACACACACACACAATTTGCTTACAATGGATGTGCTAAACCACACCCAACGGGACCTGAGGCAAGGGCCCTGACCAAACTATTCTATTTTCCCAACAGGAGGAAGAGACTAAAAATAAATGCTTAACATGACAATTTTTTCCAAGGATGTCTTTTAGAGAGGGATGAGCACTGGAGGACTGAAGAAACATAGAAACCCTTGCAGGAATGATAGTGGGGAAAATTACTCTAGGACGAGTATGGGAAAGGAAAGAGGGAGAACAAAAATTATAACAAAAAAGCAACCTCCTTAAAGTGAAGCTCCCTCTTCCCGTGAAAGCAGTGGAGTCATAACATAGAGCCACAATTTGAGAGCCAGCTAAGCAGATCTGTTTCCTGCCCAGCCCAGAAAAAAATGGTAACTGTCCCTATGACATAATAAGAAATATATATTTGATTTCTGCCCCAGTTTTCTGGCACATAGCTTCTAAAAGCCTTGGAATCTCCAAAGTAATGTTTCTTTTTGTATGTTAATAAGACGACTGAGGGCTGGGAGCTCCTGAATAGCCTCAGGTTGGGGCTGGTTGCAGGGGAACCAACCACATTTATTAGAGGTTTGGGATTTTCAGTCCTATCCCCCAAAGTGGGGGGGGGGGGGCTGGAGGTTGACTTAATCACTGATGGCCAATGATTTAATCAATCATGCATATGTAATGAAACCTCCATAAAAACATAAAAGGACAGGGTTTGGAGTACATCTATGTTGGTGAACACATGGAGATTCTGGGAAGGTGGCATGCCTAGAGAGGGCATGGAAGATCCCCCCACACCTTGCCCTATGAAGGTCTTCCATTTGGCTCTTCCTTAGTTGTATTCTTTATAACTGACAGATAAACATAAGTAAAGTGTTTCCCTGAGTTCTGTGAACCATTCTAGCAAATGATCAAACCAGCCAAGGCAGCCATGGGAACCTCTGATTTATAGCCAGTCAGTCAGAGGCATAGGACAACCTGGACTTGTGATTCGTGTCTGAAGTAGGGGTTGTGGGACTGAGCCTTCAACCTGTGGTATCTGATGCTATCTCAACGTAGATGTCAGAATTGAGAATTAGTTGGTGTGGGGAAAACAACCACATATTTGGGTGACCAGAAGTGAAGTAGTAGTGAATGTGAAGAAACAGATGGTTTTTTTTCTAATCAGCTCCTGATTCCAGCCCAAGTTCTGGGACAAGAAAAAGAACAGGTATCCTAGACATACCAGAGACATAGAGCCTGCCACTTGGGTGCAGGGTACGCTGAATATGAGAAAAGATCTGGATAACATTCCATAATATGGCTCTGGAAAAGACCCAACTCTTTCTAGGTCTAGAGCAGTCCAGGCCAGCAGGGAAACTATGAGGCACAAATCAAGAAACTGTATGCATAGTCTAGAAAAATATAGAGTGGTCCTGGACATGTCAGGACCAGAAAACACAGATATTTAATGCTCGATGTATGCCCATGTTGGGAAAATAGAATAGTTTGGTCAGGCTCCTTTGCCTTGGGGCAGGTTGGGAGGGTGGGGGCAGGTGGTGTGGTGCATTCTTTGTAAGCAGGTTGTGTGTGTGTGTGGGTAGGTGGGTGGAGTTAGTGTGCATGGGCAGTGTCACAATCTGGGTAGCATCTGCCTCAGGCAACTGCTCTGCACAGCCATGCTCTGAAATCTACAGCTTCCAAGGACATGTTTGCCAGTTACCTAGCTCATAGATCTACGTTTGAGGGGTCTGGGGACCCAGCCTGGCATGTGAAGGGTTTGTGACCAAGTCTGGACAATGGGCTCAAGAGGTCTGTGAGCACCAGACCCAGCCCTAGCTCTATAGTTGGCCCAGTCGGCAGGATTACAGGCAGGTAAAAATGTCCGACAACTGGTGTAGTCGTGTAGCTTTACAGCCCGTATAACTGATATGTCCTGAATTACTATGTTGAGGTTCAAAATGAGGTCACTGGGCTGGACAGTGTCAATTTCTCCACTCCCCAGATGCATTCTCCACCCTGCAGCAGAACTGGAGAGAGAAGGATTAAAGATCTAAACTTAAGACCCAAAACTATGAAACCACTAGAATAAAATTAATTTGCAAAATACCTGGGGGAAAAAATTGAGAGGTATTCATGGTTAATTTGAAAGAGAAAGTAAGGAAGAAGGTTTCTAGGGGACTGCCAGATTTCTAGCTTCAGTAATTAAGTAGATGGTGTGGTTTCACCAAATGAAAGAGAGAGAATATAGAAATATCAGTTTAGCAGGGAAGAAAATGCTAAATATGTAAAACATGTAAAGTTTACATGACAAATGTAAAGTTTGTCAAGCTTTGGACTATTCTAGAGCCATGCCAAGGAGGCAGTTATAAAGACAAGAAGGATGCTCACACCAAAAGACTGAACTAAGGACCCCGGTCTGGAGATTATTATCAGAGAAAAGATACAGGGAGAGTGGCTGAGATGCCCCAGCACAGTGTAGAAAAGGGTAGGAGCCGAAGACAGAACTTGGGGACACCAACAAACACTTAAGATATTCTGAGAGGAAGAAAAGCTTGTGGAGATGTGATGGTTGACATGAGGAGATGTGGGAGAGTACACTGTTCCAGAACTAAAAGAGAAAAGAGCTTCAAAAACGGAGAAGTTATAACAGTGTCAAATGCAGCAGAAAGCTCCAGAAAAACAGCAAGGGGATAAAAGGTCCACTTGATTTGCAAAATGGATCCATTGTTGACCCAGCAAAAGCAATTTCAGTACTCTGATGGGTACTAGAAGCCTTTCTGCAGGGCACTGAAGAGGTAATAAGAAGTACAAAAAGTTCCATTTATCCTGAAATATCTTTTTTGTTTGTTTGTTTGTTTTTTGGGGGGAGGGGGTTGTTTATCCTGAAATACCAAAAAAAAAAAAAAAAATCCACCAAGCCCAAATAAACAGAATTACCTATGCTGCTATACTCCACAAATTACTGTCGTTCAGAATTCATTCATTAATTCAAGAAAACAATTATTAAATATCTATCCTGTGTCAGTGATAATATGAAACACCATAGATATAAATATGAATAAAAGATCAGTCCTGCTTTTGAGAAATCTGCAGTTATCAAGGAATATATATCCACTACTGCCTCTCCCTCTACTTAATCAGACTGTCCTCCATTACATAATAATACACTGTGGTAATTACAGCAAAAGAAGCAGGAAAAAAGTACCTAGGGAGCACAGCAGTTGGGGACACCTGTACAGAAATTTCACATGAGCTAGGACTGGAGGAAGGAGGGGGGGGATCTGATGGCCTGGGGCAAGTTGGGGAGGGGAGCCATTCCAGACAAAAAGAATTTGGAAAGGGTCCATATTGGCCCAGATCTTTGAGAAGTTTAGCATATTGTAAAGGGATTTTATTCCAATCTAAGGATTTGGAAGTGGGGTTTGGGAGGTTGTTGGGTGTTTTGTTTGTGAGTTTCTTTTCTTTTTCTTTTTATGAGTGTTTGCTTGGTTTGGTTATGCCAAAACTTCACAGTTAATTCCAAGGCAGAAGCACTACTAGGAAACAGAGAATGAGTACTAGAAAGAGTGGAAGAGTTCCTGACATCACACTTGTCACTTGAGATCAAGCACAACATTTATTTGAAGTCTTATGTTGTAGTTCATGCAAATTCTGCATTCCACACTATATATTTTTTATATTAAGCAACGTTTTCAAATTAATATAAAATATTGATTTTTCTCTAAAATTTTTTGGTAAAATTGCTGCTACAAGAAAATGCACCGTGTTTACTCCACAATACACCCCTACCCATCCACCAGTTTAATATATGAGACCTTCAATGAGTCTCATACATGAACGTGTGTAAGGTAAATGCTGGACATAGCCCTATTCCCTCCTCCCCGTGCATATCAGAGCTCCCACTCCCCCTAGGAGACTACCCCTGGGCCAAGGTAGTTACCCAAGGAAAGACACATCCCTCTTAAGACAAACAGGAGGCTGGAGGGAGCAAGGATCCTAAGTAAATGAACACTCTGGCGCCAGAAGAACAGTGAGTAGATTAACCTGTCCACTTAGTAACATCTCCCACACACTCTGAGTTATGTGAGCTGGGTGAGGGTCTGCATGTAAGCCTAAAAATGATTTACACCCCTACCCTGATCTGTTAACCATATAACTGTTGTATGTACTCCGCGGTGGCAGGTTTCTGACAGCGACCTCGGTACCTCTTGTAAGTCAAATAAACCAATGTCTCTAACTGCTGGACCTCTGGGTGATTTCTTTGGAATAGGTAAACACTACGCAAGTGCCCTCTCAGATTTGGGGCTACCTCATTACAACTGGCGTAGGTGGCAGGCTATTCCATTGCAGTGGCCACAGGAGGAGATGGGAGGAATATCGCAAGGGGAAATACCTGGGTGGGCCACTGGCTCAATGTGGCCCAATATCACCAGCTTGGTACATAGCTGAGGACCACCGCATGAGTATGGGAACGCCCCCAAAATGCCAGCTGGACTGCTGGAAGTACTGAAAGCAATCGAGGGAAGAGGAAGTATTATAAGGAAAAAGAAATACAAGGCTATTGCTGCCCCAGTAGCATGGCATCTCCTCTGTGGGGCTCAGGTTAGCAACCGAAAAGGAAATTGAATCATGAAATCAAGAACAAAGGCTAAAGGAAGACCTAAGGTTAGAAAAAGAGGCTTGTTTAACTCAGGCTGATTGCAAGGATATTATAGTGCATCAGTTGGACCGAGCCACTGACCAGCTGCACAATTTGGCACATCATTTTAGGAAAATAAAAGGAAAGTGGCTGCCACGGGCTAAGATCTGCACGGGAGTAACAGATCCAGAATGGAATCCTAGAAAGTAGGAGCCCACTTCTGAGACCAATACCTCAGATAAAGAAAATGAGAATTTCCAAGTAAAGGTAATCAATGATGAAGCAGGAAATCTTCAGGCTAGACCAGTAAAAAAGCTTAAGACTAGGCAAGAGAAACCAGAAGGGCAAAACATCCAAGATTTACCTCCTCCACTAAAATACATGCATACAAGCGCCCACCCTTACACCTCAGCGGAGCTGGCAGAACTGGCTACTAAATTTTGGCAGAAAGGGAGGGAAAGCAGTCCCGGATACTGTTCCGTTTGTGAGATAAGGGGGCCAATGGCATATTATTGTCAGGGGATAAGCTGGCAAAAATGGCATTGGTCATCAATCACCCCTCACTCTGGCAGCACATTTATGGAGCAGGGCAATATGACAAAAATGCCTCCCTGTTGACTTGGATCATGGCAGGCTGCTGTGCCCCATGGCCTGATGAAGAGAGCATCCTGGGGGTGTCCCCTTGGTAGTCTACTATGGAGGAGCTGCAAGAATTCCTTAGGGAATTGGGTATGAGGCATGCTATTTACTAAGACCTCTTCTGTGGTCCAGACTTGGCGCAATTTACTAGTGGAATGAAACACAGGGTTAAATGGTTGGCTCCCAGTAGCTGCTATGGAATGTCCATATCCGTTCTGTCACCCCTAGTAGGGCAATCAGTTCAAAAGGCAGCACAAGCCATAGCTGATCTAGGGGAAACTGAAATAATGTGACAAAAGAAAAGGATTTGCAAAGTGAAGGAAGCAGCACCAAAAGGGAACAGAGGGAAAAAGGGAGATCAGAAAAAAACAGTGAAAGTTACTAGAAAACAGCTGTGGTGGACCTAACGAAGGCAGAGGTCGAGCCACAAAAAACAGACAAGCAGCTGAATGTGACACTGCTTAAACTGTGGCAATAGCTGCCCAAAGAGGAATGGTTCCAGCCCCTGCCAGAAAAATGGCCGGAGATTCAAACGGTAAGGGGATGGACTCCTTCTGGGGGAGTGCAGGTGGAACCACAGCTGAAGAAATTCATGAAGTTGCCCTGTATGGGAGGACTGTTTAGCTCACCCCAAGTGGAACCGAGCGCTCCTCTAGCAGAAGACGAGACAGATTTCATGTTCCCTTAGTTCCAAGCCTAGGGATGGGGCCAAGGGACAGAGGAAATGCAAGCTGTCTCTATCAACCAGAGGCCCCATGTTGAGCTTGCTATATTCCAGTCTCCGTGGAACATACAAAGGTGATTGCCTTGATAGATACAGGATCTGAATGTACATTGATATATGGGAATCCATCAAAATTTGAGGGGCTGATTACTGCTATAGATGGATATGGTGGGCAATCCATTAAAGTAAGAAAAGTGAAGTTAACTTTAAGAATTGGTCATCTCCCCCGCAGGGAACATGCTGTATGTATCTCCCCAGTCAGGGAATACATACTCAGGATTGATATACTGCATGGTTTGTGTTTGCATACTAGTGTTGGGGAGTTTCACCTATAAAGTAGGGTTGTGAAAGAGGTACAGAGAGGTAAAGCACAGCACCCCCAGTGCAACTGCCACCACCCCAGCAAACGGGGGCAAATAAGCAGTATCAGTTGCTAGGGGGTCACAAGGAAATTGGGGAAACTACACCAGAATTAGCCACGGTGAAAATAATACACCCAGCCCATAGTCCATATAACTCCCCTGTGTGGCCCATCCAAAAACCAGACAGTACCTGGAGAATGTCTGTGGACTACAGGGAACTAAATAAGGTAATTCCTCCTTTACATGTGGCTGTACCCAATATTACTGATATAACGGATAAATTAGGGACTCAACTGGGGACATAACATGCTGTGTTAGACTTGGCTAATGCTTTCTTTAGTACTGATATCCATCCAGATAGCCAAGACCAATTTGCCTTCATGTGGGAAGGACGTCAATGGACATTCATGGTTTTGTCAATGGGCTACCTGCATAGCACTACCATCTGCCACAGAATGGCTGCAGAAGACTTGAAAAAATGGACACCACCTCCATCAGAGGGCTACTATATTGATGACATTATGCTAACCTCTGATTCTCTTGCAGATTTGGAGGAGGCTACACCGTCTCTTATAGCTCACCTACAGAGGAGGAGATGGGCTATAAACCAAAACAAGGACCAGGGACCTGGATTATCTGTCAAATTCTTGAGTGTTATTTGGTTGGGTAAGACAAAAGTAATGCCCTCCGTAGTAACAGACAAGATTCAGGCATACCCTAGGCTGACTACTGTTGAACAATTACAGGAATTTCTGGGATTGTTAGGATACTGGAGAATGTTTATTCCTCATTTAGCTCAAATAGTGAGGCCCCTATACAAGCTAGTAAAAAAGAGAGCACAGTGAGATTGGACTTCTAAGTGCCAAGCTGCTTTTGGTTCTGCAAAAGCAACAGTAGGGGGCATGCAAGTATTGGGTGTTCTAAACCCAGTACTATCCTGTGAATTGGATGTAAATATTTCCCAGGAGGACTATGCTTGGGGGTTATGGCAACAACAGGGGAAAGCTCTCCTCCCCATGGGGTTTTGGTCCTAGATATGCAAAGGAGCAGAGGCCCAATATAGCTCCATAGAACAACAAATAAATGCTATTGCTAGTCATAGAACCAATCACCAGACAAGCAGCTGTGGCAGTGAGGACCGCATTGCCAATAGCTGGATGAACTCATGACATCTCCACACTACCCCTCCGTTCCAATGCTCAGATGACTACAGGTGACCATGTGGTGCACCTACTTGCAAGAATGCAGTAAGTTATCAACAAGTCCCCTGAACCATGAACTACAGCAGTTATTGGGACCTGTCTCGTCTGTGGACCCAGACGATGTGCCCACTGAACCCAAGATATTGACTCCCTTGTCCATTAAGGAAGGTGTGCCGCTGATGCTAGAGGAGGCTTGGTGTACTGATGGCTCCTGTTGAAAGCACCTCCCTTGATGGAAAGCCATCGCATACCAACCATCAACAGATACCATCTGGATGGGTGACACCACCGGGCAAAGCAGCCAATGCGCTGAACTGTAAGCAGTATGGATGGTGACAGCCAAAGAGAAAGGCCCGGTAACCATCTGTACTGACAGTTGGGCAGTTTTTAAGGGTCTCACATTGTGGCTGCTCCAATAGGAAAAACAGGACTGGTTCACCAAGAATAAGCCCCTGTGGGGTTGGGACATTGGCAAGATATATATGCAATCAGTTAACATAAGTCAGTGACTATGCACAACCCATTGGCAGCCCGAGTAATGACAAGGCCGACGCCCTGGCCTGTGTGAGATGGTTGGAAGAAGTCCCTGCTGAAGATGTGGCTGCATGGTTACACAAGAAAATGAACCACACTGGACAAAAGACACTATGGGAAGTGGCCAAAGCCTGGGGGCTACTGATCCAGTATGCTGACATTGTGACAGCCTGTCAGAACTGTCCTGTCTGTGCAGAACGACATCCATGTAAATTTCCCCAAGAGATGGGACAGGTGCATAGGGGAGACGTACCCTTGAATCATTGGCAAATAGACTATATAGGGCCACTCTCCTTATCAGAAGGGTCTCATTATGCATTAACCTGTGTAGATACTTCTTTTTTTTTTGTCTATACAAAAGCCTTTATTTTAACATTTAAAATAATCACATATTCATTCCAACAGCTTTACCAGACTTGGCCACCCAATAAGTTACACACACACTCAGGTACTTGGAAGGTTATTGCACAGCTCTTTAACTGATCAACTCAGGGCAAAGTGGTCACTTTCTCCATAACCAGACTCCAAATTTGTCTTCTGCAAGGACACCTTACCAGGCACGTGCTATGGGGGTGGCTACAGTCACCCTTGCCTCCAGTTTATGAGCCAGTGAAAGCAGCACAATTCTCATGGCTGTTTTGAGCTCAGAGTGACATGTCTGTTGAAGTGGAGCTTTCTGAATAGGGAGGCCAAGGCACTGCCTGCTGAGTAAAACAACATTTCCTCTAGATTGAAGGCAGACAGTCAACAGTGAAACAGATTTCAGTAGCGTGTTCCTGACAGATTATACAGCAGCCCTGGCTCAAGATTTCTCCCTCTGCATGATTCCTAAGATTCTATGCTAGTGGATTCTTTGCTTTTTTGGCAATTTGATGCTTTTGATGAATTTGCTGTGATCCAGGGGTGTTCAAGTACTTCTCTTAGAGTTAGCCTCTGGCTCGAATTATGCTTCAACAGTCTTGAAACGAGGTCCCTGGCTCCCTCTGTTACAAAGTCAGGGAAGGTAAATTCAACCCGTGATATTCTTTTGTAGGTCTCTTGGTATGTGTTTGCCTCAAAAGGAGGCTTCCCAACTAAAAATTCATAGCACAGAACTCCAAGGCTCCACAGATCCACCTTTTCATCATGCATGTGGCCTTCAATCATCTCGGGGGGCAGGTAGTCCAGGGTGCCACAGAGAGTGGTTCTCCTGGAGGATGGAGCATGTACCGACCACCCAAAATCTGCAATCTTAAGCTCTCCAGCTGATCCGAGAAGGAGGTTCTCTGGCTTAATGTCTCTATGAATAACTCTCTTCGAATGACAGTAAGACAGGGCATTTGCCAATTCTGTGATATAAGTAGCAGTTCTCTGCTCATCAAACTTGGAAAGTTTCTGAAGTTCTCTGTAGACTGTTCCAAGCGGTGCATATTCTAGAATTAAGTAAACTCTGGTAGCATCATGGAAATAGCCATACAGTCTGAGAATATTAGGATGCCGAAGGTGGGACTGTATTTCTACTTCTCTTCTGAGCTGATGCTCCACCCCTGCTTTCTCCAGCTGAGCTTTAAATAACACTTTAAGAGCCAGTATAAACTTGCTTTGTTTTTCTCTTGCCAAATAAACATTACCAAACTTTCCTTTACCCAGAGGTCGACCAATTTCAAAATCTTCCAAGGCCCACTGCCTTTTTTTTGATTCTTCATTTTTCTGTTTTGATGCTAGTTCCTTTTCAGGATTATCTCTTTTTTTGGTGTTATTCAGTGGCCTGGAGATAGAATGAGGTACGCCGGTTGCCTGCAACTGCTTCTGGTTCTGATTCTGTTTATGACCGGAGACAAGCTTTTGTGCTTGCGAAGGAACACGCTGGGAGGAGTTTGAAGGACACAAGACCCGCTGAGCCTGGCCACTACTTGCAGATAATAGGTTCTGAGAAGGAAATTGCTGAGTCACTGGAACACGTTTTGGTCCATCACCAAGTGGAATTATAGCCTTAACAGGCCCTGAAATGCAGTTTTCTTTAGATCTCTCCATGATGCCCGTCGGCTCCCAACGCCGATCCAAGACCGCCGAAGGCTGCCGACGGCTCAGCCCTGTGTAGATACTTCTACAAGTATTCTGCAAGCTTACCCTAGCAAATGGGCTACCCAGAGAACAACAATCAGAGGACTGGTACAGTTTATGGCCACCTATGGGATCTCTAAAGTCACTGAGAGTGATCAAGGCACCCATTTTACTGGACAACAGGTACAACAATGGGCCAACGCTCATAATATCACTTGGAAGTTTCATCTTCCCTATAATCCAACTGGAGCAGGCCTCATCAAAATATACAACAGAATGCTTAAAGAGGCCTTGAAGACAGAACAGCACACCCTACAGGGGTGGACAATGAGGTTAGCAGAAGCCCTGCAGATATTTAATGAGAGGCCCAGATCTAGACGCCCCACCCCACATTGATGCAGCCCTGGACAGCAGCTATACGAATGCAAATTAAGACTTTAGAGACTTCACCAAGACCTCAGTGGGGAGACAAAAATAACTTATTGTTGCCAGACACTCAGGATATACTACCTGGAGTGAGTACACTCCCTTGGCCTGGGAAATTCAAACTGAACCATGCTTGTGCTCCCTGTTGTCTCCCACGGGTGAAGGAATAGAAGGGGGGTTAGAGGTCTTTCTATCAGTGGTAGGACAGTGGTCAAATGCAGTGAGATGTCACAACCCCACAGACCAGATTATATAGAAAGGGACTATTATTATTTCACTCTGGAGTTTTAATGTCCCGCCCTTTCTCTCTGTCTAATAGATAAAATAGCCCCTGGGCCTGATAGGGCTTGGTATGCTAAGCCGGGTAAGCCTCCCTTAGTGTAACCATACGTCTCAACATAAAACTGTCACTTGTGCGTTACCTGATAAACACAACTTACTGCTTTTAGCACCTGTTAAACATCTTTCTTATCATCCCTGGTATGACCACGGAGAACACCTATCTTCAATGGACCTGGCTCGAATACATAAAAAATCCACCTGCTGGTCTGCTTGGATTTCCCAATATTGGCCATGTCACGTCTGCCATGCACGATGCAATCGTCAAATCAGACTGAACAGATGTGGCCACGAGTGTGGAAAAAAACAGAAGACAACTAATCTCACCCAGTGCATGACAGGGTGTGATGAGACTAAGAAGGGAATACTCGCATTAGTTAGAGAACAGCTTAACCAAACTCATCCTATCCTAAGGTATTTGGTGTGGAATGGGGTGGGCTGGCAGACTGCAGTGCAAACACAATTCAAAGCACCAGCCCCATCCTGCATAGAAAGGTTGAATGAGACAGACAATCAGACCATGCAAGAAGTGGGATGGACCCCCAAAGAACTATGTGTGAATACTACCACCCTTACAGATACTGAGCAGTGGGGATGGCAAAATCACTCCATACAAGCAGGAGTACATCCCATGCCTTGGGGTACCCTCTGGGCTTGTAGAACACATGGATGACCATACCTCCCATACAATTGGACTAGAAGATGTACATGGGAGTGGCCCTATATTGCTGGGAGAGTGCTCATGACCCTTCCCCCTTTGCCTAGCATTGGGAAGCCTTTTCTGGAAGGCATCAAGTTAGACACACTCCTTAGTGGTTTTATACCCTTGCAATTTTTTCTCCGCAACAAGGTAATATTGTGACTGGAAAGGCAGTGGAAGCCCTAGTCAACCACACTGCCAATGCCCTAAATTCTAGTTCTCATGCAATTCATTTGTTGAATAACAAAGTCTCCCAAATTAGAAAAGTAGAGCTGTAAAACAGGATGGCTCTAGACATGCTTACTGCTGTCCGAAGGGGTGCCTGCGCCATTATTAAGGCAGAGTGTTATGTGTATATGCCTGATTTCTCTTACGATGTCTCCCTTGCTCTGAAAAGTGTGCATACCAAAATTAAGGCTATTGATGCCATTGCTCGTGATCCTTTCTCAGAGTGGTTTTCATCACTTGGCTCATCCTGAAAAAAAGTCATAATAGGAGTGGTGATAGCGGTAGGAGTGGTAGTAGTGGTAGGAGTGCTGTTATTTGGCACTTGTGGATTGTACTGCATTTGTGGTATTTGGATGCAATGTGCAATTTGCTACTCCACCCTAGAGGACATGTGCAAGATTAATGTAATGCAAAGACTGTGAGGGTAGAATAGTCATATGTAGGGGTAGAATGTAGGTAAATGCTGGACATAGCTCTATTCCCTCCTCCCTGTGCACACCAGAGCTCCCACTCCCACCTGGGACACTACCCCCAGCCAAGGTAGTTACCCAAGGAAGGGCACATCCCCCTTAAGACAAACAGGAGGCTGCAGGGAGCAGGGACCCTAAGTAAATGAACAAAGACTCTGGTGCCAGGAGAATAGTGAATAGACTAACTTATCTACTCAGCCAGATCTCCCATGCACTCTGAGTTATGTGAGCTGGGTGAGGGTCTGCATGTAAGCCTGAAAATGATTTACATCCCTACTCCAATCTGTTAACTATATAAATGTTGTATGTATTCCATGAGATTTCTGACCAACGGCCACCTCAGTACCTCTCGTAAGTCTAATAAACCAATGTCTCTACCTGCTGGACCTCCAGGAGATTTCTCTGGAATAGGTAAACTATTACATAAGTGCCCTCTCAGATTTGGGGCTCCCATGTTACAATGTGAAACATGACTTTTGGCTTTGAGAATCAAAAGAGAGCTTGAAAGAGGGAAGCAGAGTAATTTGATTTGTTTTTAGGAAAAACAATGTTGGGAAAATAGAATAATTTAATCAGGCCCCCTCTCCTTAGGTACAGTTGGGGGTACTGCGGTGCATTCTTTGTGAGCAAGCTGTGTGTGGATGGAGTTAGAAAGCATGGGCGGCGCCATGATGTGGCTGGCGTCTGCCTCGGGTGTCCGCTGCGTGAAACCATGCTCTCAAACCCATGGCCCAAGGATCTTTTGGCTGGTTACCTAGATCATAGACCTGTGTGTGAGGGGTCTGGTGACCCAGCCTGGCGGATGAGGGGTCTGGTGACCCAGCATGGCATGTGAAGGGTTTGTGACCCAGTCTGTGAACAGGCTTGAGGGGTCTGTGAGCTCCAGACCCAGCCCTAGCTTGATAATTGGCCCAGTAATCAGGATTACGGGCAGGTAAAAGAGCCTGACAAACAAGTTCTTAAGAAAAATATTTTGCTACCATGATAGGATACAAAACACTACCAGATTCAGAGTTTTAGATTTACATGTTTTGCCTAATAGTAATACTACATTAGTTTCAGTTTATCATACTTGCCCTGCTATGAGTCTTTTATTGTAAACCACCTCAAATCTACAGTCATGTGTCGTTTAACAATAGGGATACATTCTGAGAAATGCATCATTAGGCAGTTTTGCCATTGTGCAAAAGTGTGTTATGAAAGGGAACAGTCCTGTCATCTACATTGGACACTGGCTGGATGAGCGTGGGCCCTCTAATTATGTTACTAAATTAGTTACATCCCTCTCTGTTACATCCCTCATCTGTTAAGTAGGAATTAGAAAGATAAAAATTAAATTACAAAGTTATAAAAATTAAATTACAGGTAGACATTACGCCTGGCACTCAATAAGCACTCAGAGTGTCAGATAACTGTTACTATTATTTTGCTAACAGGATGGGAAGCAATCATTTAAAAATGCAAGAATTCTAAGTAGACAACATCCTTTTCCCTTGGGGTCAGACCTATTGTGTCAAGTGCTTGGCTTTCTGTCTTAAAGGTCTGAGCTACCTATGGGAGGGTCACCCCATGGGTAAGCTAGGCACTCTTCTATAAGATATTTTGTAGTAAGTTTGTTTATACCAGCATCACCACAAACATGAGTAATGTTTTGTGCTACATTACCATAGCTACAATGTCACTAGGTGATAGGAATTTTTCAGCTCCATTATAACCTTTATAATGGACCATAAAGGGACCACCCTTGAATATGAGGTCCTTTGTCAACCTCCTTATGCAGCACATGACTGTATTTTGAAGTAAGCTAGACATAACAAACAAGTAAAAATAAATCATAAGGGACTGACAAATCATCACCATCATAACATTCTGCAATTAGATAGCAGAGATGGTTGCTCAACTTTGTGAACATTCTAAAAACTACTGAATATACACTTTAAAAGGTGAATTTTATAATATGTGAATTGTAAAATTATATGCCAATTCTAAAAAAATTTTTAAATCACCACAAAGCACTATGCACATTGTCAAAATATGCTTTATAACTAACCAACCAATTTGACTGGTGACCCACTTACGATAGATATAGTAATTCTCAGTTATTCAGCTAGTATAAATAACAGGAGATTGTTGTACATTTAAAGGCTTATCTTATATAGTAATCATTTTTTGAAATATACCTTTCGAATTGAGCAACCTAATAATACAAATTTTTAAAGGAACATAATGAAGTATAAAGTATGACAGCAAAAACTTGAGACAATGTGTAATTTAAAAATATATATATAAAGTATCTACAGAGATTTCCCAAGACAGTAACACCAAACTTATAAAACAGAAGTTTGTCTTAAAATAACTGCAAACAGGCAACAAAACCACATGGAAAATTTATATTCTACTAATGAGGTGTAACTTCACCACATGTCTACCAACTATTCACAAACAACTTAATGAAAGCCATGAATGAACAAATTCCAGACAAAAAGACTTGAAATGTGAAAGCCCAAGTCTATTTTTACTGTGGTTCATTATTTTAGCTTGAAGAAATCAGAACTTTTAAAATAATATATGTGTATTCACCTTCAAGAAGAAACTTCCTTTCCATTTTCTTTATTGGAAGGTAATCATATTAAATACATTCCATTTGTAAGTCTTTTAAGTGGTGGTATAAAGTACCTTTAAAACAAGAAATTGGTATTTCTGATTTTAATCCTCATATTTTTATTTTGGCAAGGAGTATTATCTTCTTTTTGTAGTTGTTAAAACTGAGGTGGTACACCTACTTCTTAGTTTCTTGATACTCCTACTTCCTATTTACTTTCCTTCTTTAAAGGCTAAATAAACTGAAAGGTTCTTTCTCAAATGCACTTCCTTCTCAGAAGGAAAACCAGCTTGAAGTCTGATTACATATGGGGCACTTAAACTTTAACCTAAAAATTCAATTTATATTCAACAAATGGTACTGGCATAATTGACGCACCTTTTACAAAAATTAACTCAAATGGATCACAGATTTAAATGTAAAGTGTAAGGCTATAAAACTTCCAGAAAAAAGCATAAGAAATCTTTACATTGTACAAAAAAATCAGTTCAAAATGGATCATAGGATTTGTATTGAGAACTCCAAACAATATGGTGGAATAGAAGGTACCCAGCATCACCCTCTCCCATAATCCACCAATTTATAACTATTAAAAAGCAATGACTAGAATTCCAGTCAAGATGGCAGAATAGACAGTCCCCAGTGTCACTCTCTCCCACAAATCAACCAATTTACAACTATAAAAATGTAACAACAGCCAAGTTGAGGTCGCTGGAGCTAAGGGGAAGAGGAGGAGAGACCTACAGATTTCATGAAGGGGAAGAGGCCACGATGAGAGAAAGAAAAAACTGCCCAGAGCATTTTGGGCCACAGCCGCTCTAAGGCTGGAACTGCCGAGGGCATGAAGCAGGAGCCTACAGAAGCCACAGCTGTGCCCTTTGGATAGAGTTGCCTGGAGGCGGCAGGGGAGAAAAGGGCCTTGGTGGCTCCCAGGACAGCAAGACCACTAATTGGGTTCCCGTAGACCCATGCAGGAGTGAGGAGCCAGAACGGCTGAAAAAGGGGAGCAATTCAGAAGCCAGTGAGTCATCACAAGGGACCAGCACATGGCCCCACCCACAGGAGTGTCTGGAGCACAGGCAGTGGGGAAGACAGACCCACCTGGAGAACACTGGGACACAGCAAGGACAGCCAATTCTCCCCCCAATCAGTGCAGGACTGCTCAGAGGAGATTGGTTGGGAATGCAGAATTGCATGAGGTGTAGTTTGATGAAAAGATTCAGGCCCAGATCAGAGTTTCTACACAACCCAGGTACACCTGGTCTCTGGAGAGCCAGAAGTACCTATAAGGTCAACCATTAAACCTTGAGCTGCACAAAAAGTCTTCCCTAGGGAAACGGCAGTAAACCAGCAATTCAGCTCAACCATACAGCTCAAGTACTGGTTCCCACAGGAAGTACCCTGGATTTAGAAGTAAGCAAAGGACAAAAAATTAGTTCTGGCCCAGGCACACCACTAGAGCCTCGGGGACTGCCAGGGGACCTGAGGTATGGAACCAGGGACTGGATCCCCCCACCCCTAACCAGGCATACTGCCAGTGCCTCGGGGCCCTGCCCGGGGACCCAGGACATGGAACTGGGAACTGGACCTCCCCCCACAACCGGGCACACCACCAGTGCCAAAGAGCATGCCAAAATCATCACCTCCATGTGGGTGGTCCACCATAGCCACCACAGTAACCACAGCTGCCGCAAAGGTGGCTAGACGTCACAACCACCACGCAGATGGTCCACCAGCCACCAAAATGCATTGACACAAGGAGAGTCACCAGCAGAGACCAAAGAAAAAAAGAGGATGTCTCAATCCACAAAGCCTATTCCAGGGTGACAGAAGAAGCATCTGCTCTATGATAATATTGGGGGACCTAAACACACCTTTCAGCATTGGACAGATCATCTAGGTAACAAATCAA
Source organism: Cynocephalus volans (assembly GCF_027409185.1). Taxonomy (NCBI): domain Eukaryota; kingdom Metazoa; phylum Chordata; class Mammalia; order Dermoptera; family Cynocephalidae; genus Cynocephalus; species Cynocephalus volans. The sequence goes on along the minus strand of NC_084460.1, from coordinate 86,362,456 downwards.
TAGAGTAACCATTACTCTTTCAGAGGGAGAGGTTATTAGTGGTGGGAGGGGGGAAGGAGGAGGGGTAGGAAGAGATTGGACAAGGGGCATAAAGAATAAGTACAATTTGTAACAATAGACATACCAGTAATATTGATTTGATCAACATATGTCAACATTGAATCCCAAAAATATGTATAACCAATTACCAAAAAAAAAAAAGAATTTGCAGAATTAAAAAAAAAAAAAAAGCAGTGACTTCCAAGCTATGGCCACTAGACCTAAGGTGAAGAGAAGAAGAGACCTGCAGAGTTCATGAAGGCAGGAGAAGCCACAGTGAGAGAAAGAAAGGACTGCTCCGACTGTTTTGAGTCCTGACCATTTCAAATCCGGCCCTGGTGAGCACACAGAGCAAGAGCTGGCAAAAACCACAGCTGTGCCCTTTGTATGAAGTTGGTTGGAGGCTGCAGGGGAGAAGATGGCCTTGGTGGCCCTCAGGGTTCCCATGAACCCAGATAGTAGCGAAGGGCCACTGATAACTGAAGACAGGAGCCACACAGAGGCCAGTGAGTGATCACGAGGGACCAGTGGATGGCCCCTCCCATGGGAAGTGTTTGCAGTGTGGAGGTGAAGGAGATGGGCACACTGGAGAACACTGAGGCACAGCATGGACCGTTGATCTGCTCTCTAATCAGCACAGGCCCAATCAGTGTAGACTGGTCAGGAATACAGAACTGCAAAAGTGCAGTCTGCTGAAAAGACTCAGGCCCAGACCAGAGTTTCCACACAACACAGGTATATCAGACTTCATAAAATCCAGAAGTGCTGAAAAGGTCAACAATCAAATCCTAAGCTGCACAAAAAGCCTTCCTCAGAGAATCAGCAGCAAAGCAGCAATTTAGCTCAACCACAGGGCTCAAGTGCTTCCCCACAGGAAGTTCCATTTTAGAGGTAAGCAAAGGATACAAATTTGTTCCAGGGCAGAATTTAAGTGGTGGGGTAGCTAGTAATCCAACACAGAAATGAAAGAAAAAACAAAAATCCCACAGATCAGAGACAAAGTTCTGATATTAACCAGTAAAGGTCTAACACCACCAAGAACACCTATAAAACCTAGAGGAGCTCGAAGCCCCCCAGGATCTCGAACCAGGGTTGGGGGAGCAAGGGCCTCAGCCATGCCCGCCCCCCATGTCTTCATCCAGCCCAGCAACAATCACCAGGCTGCCACTGGAAGCACTCTTGGCTCCTGGGGTTGGGGGGAACTGAGGGCCTTAGCCATACCTGCACCCCCCAAATTATGCCTCCAGCCTAGCCACGACCAAGCTGCTGTCAGAAGCTCCCTGGGCTCCCCTGCCAGAATGAGGGGGGTGCCAAGGGTCTCGACCATGTCCTCCTCCCTCCTTCTTCTTCTTCCCACCCTATCTCTCTACCTTTTTCCCTCTTCCCCTCCCTCAAACTGCTCCACAACAATATCTTAGAATGTAAAAAAATAATAAAAAATAAATTTTTAAAAAACACTTTTGGACAGCTGGTTGAATAACTGAAATCTACCTAATGATTTATTTCTTCACTCCTCTTTCACATTCTTCTATCATTTAAATATGTTCCCCAAAATTTTATGTATTAAAGCTTGACCTCCATTGTGACAATGTTAAGAAGGTAAAACATCCAATTATGGTATTTGAAAAGTGGAGCCTTTAAGATGTGATTAGATTGTGAGGGCTGTGCCGTAAATGGATTTATCCATTCATGGAGTAATGGGCATGGTTCTGATGTCTTTATAATGAAAGGTAATGAGGAGTTTAGCTCTTTCTTGCTCAGCTCATTCTTGCCATGTGATACTCTGTGTTGCTGTAGAAGAAGGCCCTCACCAGATGTGTTCCCTGACTGTGGACTTCACAACCTCTGAAACTGTAAGAAGTAAATTTTATTTCTTTATAAATTATCCAGTTTCAGGTATTCCATCACAAGCAACAAAAAATGGACTAATAAATATACTCTCCTTTCAGAAAAAAAAAAAAAAGATCATAAGAGCTAAATGTAAGAGTAAAAAGTATACTCTTAAAAGAAAATATTGGAATAAATTTGTGACCTTAGATCAGGCGATGGATTCTTAAATACAATACCTAAAGCACACAAGACCTAATAATAATAAAAATTAATAAATAGACAAATCAGTCTTCATTGAAGTTAAAATTTTTTGTGGTACAAATGATACCATCAAGAAAGTGAAAAGACAACCGAAAGAATGGGAAAAAAATATTTTCAAAACATATATCTGATAAAAGACTTGTATCTAGGATATGGATAAAAAATACAACTTAATAATAAAAAGGTTAAAGCAATTTTAAAATGGGCAAAGGACCTGAATAGGGATTTCTCCAAAGAATACATAACATAACCTTTTCATGTACTTATTGGACATATAGAAAACATGTCCACACAAAAATCTGTGTGCCCACAAATAAATGTTCATAGCATTATTCATAACAGCCAATAAGTGGAAACCCAAATGTCCATCAACTAATGAATAAAGAAAATGTGATATATCCATACAATAATATATTATTCTGCAATAAAAAGGAATGAACTCCTGATACATGCTACATTAACAGATGAACTTTGAAAACATTATGCAAGTGAAAGAAGCCAGTAACAGAAGACTACACATTGTATGATTCCATTTATATAAAATATCCAGAACAGGCAAATCTATAGAGACAGAAAGTAGCCTAGGCAGTGGGACAGGAAAGGTGGAGAGGAATGGAGAGGGACTGCTAATGGATACAAGGCTTCTTTCTGTGGTAATGAAAATATTCTAAAATTGATTAAGATGATGGTTGCACAACTCTGTAAACATAAATAAAAACAACTGAATTGTACACTTTATGTGGATGAACCTCATCAAAATTAAAAACTTTTGCTCTGCAAAAGACATATGAAGAATATGGAAAAATAATGTACGGACTGCAAGAAAAATTTGCAAACCAGATATCTGACAAAGAACAAGCACTTAAAACATATTTTTTAAAAGTCTCAAAATTCAACAGTAAAAAACAAACAACCCAATTAAAAAGTGGGCAAAAAACATAAAGAAACATTTCTCCAAAAACTATATACAGATGGCAAATAAGCACACAAAAAGATGTTAAGATAATTGGCCATTAAGGAAATGCAAATAAAAATCACAATGAGATATCACTACACACTTATCAAATTAGCTAAAGTTAAATACACACATATATAGATAGGCACACCTTGTTTTATTGTGCTTCACTTTATTGCACTTCACAGATATTGCATTTTTACAAGTTGAAGGTTTTTGATAACCCTGCCTCAAGCAAGTCTATCAGTGCCATTTTTCCAACAGCATATGCTCACTTTGTGTCTGTGTTGCATTTTGGTGAATCTCAAAGTATTCCAAACTTTTCCATTATTATTGTGTTTGTTATTGTGATCTGTGACCAGTGATCATTGATATTACTATTATAATTGTTTGGGGGCACCACGAACTGCATCCATATAAGACTATAAACTTAATATATAAATGTTGAGTGTGTTCTGACTGCTCCACAACCAGCCTCTCCCTCTCCTCCCCCTCTTCCGCTCCTCTCCCCCTCCCCTACCCTTCTCCCTCCCTACCCCTCTCCTCCATCCCCTTGCCCCCTCCCCTCTCTCTCAGGCCTCCCTACTCCCTGAGGCACAACAATATTGAAATTAGGCCAATTAATAATCCTACAATGGCTCCTAAGTGTTCAACTGAAAGGAAGAGTTGCGCATCTCTCACTTTAAATTAAAAGCTAGAAATGATTAAGCTTAGTGAGGAAGGTGTGACCAGTGACTTTTCAGGTCAAATTTATTCCCTGTTTCAATTGCTCATTCTTTCAGATATTACCATAACTAATCTTTCACTGTTTCTTCCTATCTGCCTTTAAGATAACGTCTCTGGTGCAGAAATCATGAGTTGTTTCCCTAAGGTGTTTTGCAGGACCTTTGGGAATTAGCTTGGCCCAGCACAAACTGGGCTAAACTGGTTGAGCCTGCAGACTTCTCTACTGAGCCTGCTCGAATGACTGATAGGTGATCTCTTAACATCAGAGGGCCAAAAACTCCACCTCCAGATCATGCTAACATTGCCATTTTTGGAACGTGCAACTCATGAAGAGGCAGGCAGACAACTTGCACCTGCACAGGTCACTGAAGAATTTCCTCAAACCCTTCAACCAAACACAATCCCCCACACCTTGCATCACACCTAACCATTTCCCCATAAATAGCCCTTCTTTCCTGCTGTTACAAAAGCCAATATGAGATTTATTTCTTCTTCTCACTTGGATGCCTTGTGAATAACCCTTTCTTTTCTATGCTGCAAAGACTGGTGTCAGTATTTGGCTTGCTGTGATCAGGCAACAGGCCCTGTTTGGTTTCAAAGCCATGTGGAAATCCAAGATAGGCTGAAAGCTAGACCTCTTGCACCAGTTAGCCAACTTATGAGTGCAATGGAAAAGTTCTTAAAGGAAATTTAAAAGTGTTACTCCAGTGAACACACAAATGATAAGAAAGCAAAACAGTCTTATTGCTGATATGGAGAAAGTTTTAGTGGTCTGGATAGAAGATCAAATCAGCCACAACATTCTCTTAAGTCAAAGCCTACTCCAGAACAAGGCCCTAACTCTCTTCAGTTCTGTGAAGGCTGAGAGAGGTTAGAAATCTGCAGAAGAAAATTTGAAGAAAACAGAGGTTGGTTCATGAGATTTAAGTGAAAAAGCCATCTCCATAACATAAAAGTGCAAGATGAAGTAGCAAGTGCTGATATAGAAACTGCAGCAAGTTATTCAGAAGATCTAGCTAAGATAACTGATGAAGGTGGCTACACTATACTACAGGTTTCCAGTGTACACAAAACAGCCTTATATTGGAAGAAAATGTCATCTAGGATTTTCATAGCTAGACAGAAGTCAATGCCTGGCTTCAAGGCTTCAAAGGATAGGCTGACTATCTCGTTAGGGGCTAATACACCTGGTGACTGTAAGCTGAAGTTAATGTTCATTCACCATTTTGAAAATCCTAGGGCCCTTTAACAATTACGTTAAATCTACTCTGCCTGTGCTTTATACATGGAACAACAAAGCCTGGATGAGAGCACACCTGTTTACTGTATGGTTTACTGAATGTTTTAAGCCCACTCTTGAGACCTGCTGCTCATTAAAAAAAGATTCTTTTCAAAATATTTCTGCTCATTGACAATACAGCTAGTCACCAAAGAGCTCTGATGGAGATATACAAGGGATTAATGTTGTTCTCATGCCTGCTAACACAACATCTATTCTGCAACCCATGTATCAAGGAGTTATTTTGACTTTAAAGTCTTATTATTTAAGAAATATATTTTGTAAGGCTATAGCTATCATAGACAGTGATTCCTCTGATGGATCTTAGCAAAGTAAATAGAAAATTTCCTGGAAAGAATTCACCATTCTAGATGACATTAAAAAAACATTCATAATTCATGGGAAGAGGTCAAAATATCAACATTAACATGAGTTTAGAAAAAAGTTGATTGCAACCCTCATAGATGACTTTGAGGGTTGCAAGACTTCAGTGGAGAAAGTAACTGCAGATATGGTGGAAATAGCAAGAGAACTAGAATTAGAAGTGGAGCCTGAATATATAACTGAATTGCTGAAACCTCATGATAAAACTTTGATGAAGAGTTGCTTCTTATAGATGAGCAAAGAAAATGGTTTCTTGAGATGAAAATCTACTCCTGATGAAGATACTGTGAACACTGTTGAAATGACAATAAAGGATTTAGAATACTACATAAACTTAGTTGATAAAAGAAAGAAGGCAACATACAAGATAGAGGCAGGGTTTGAGAAGACTGACTCCAATTTTGAAAGAAGTTCTACCATGGGTAAAATGCCATCAAACAGCATGGTATGCTACAGAGAAATCTTACATGAAAGGAACAGTCAATGAATGCAGAAAACTTCATTGTTGTCTTATTTTAAGAAATTGTCACAACCTCCCAACCTTTAGCAACCACTACCCTGATCAGTCAGCAGCATCAACATCAAAGCAAAAGCTTCCACAAGCAAAAAAGATTACAACTCGCTGAAGGCTCAGATGATCATTAGCATTTTTTAGCAATAAAGTATTTTTAAATTAAGGTATGTACATTTTTGTAGACATAATGCTATTGCACACTTAATAGACTACAGTATAGTGTAAACATAACTTTTATAGGTACTGAGAAGCCAAAAAATACGTGTGACTCATTTTATTGTGAATTTGGTGTGAAACCCACGATACCTCCAAGGTATGCCACTAGAGTGAGATAACACTAATGTTGGTAAGAATTCAGAGAATGCAGAGAAACTGGATCATTCATACTTTGCTAGTGAGAATGTAAAAATGGTACAGCTACTCTGGAAAAGAGTATGTCAGTTTCTTATAAAATTAAACATATGCATCTCATATGATCTAGCAATTGCACTCTTCAGCATTTAACCGACAGAAAAGAAAACTTGTGTTCACACAAAAACTTGTACAGGAATGTTCATGGCAACTTTATTTGTAATAGCCAAAAAACTGAAAACCCAAATGTCCTTCACTGGGTGAAAAGATAAACTGTGGTACGTCTACACCATGGAATAACACTCAGCAATAAAAGAGAATGAACTACGATACACGCAACAACTTGGATGGATCTGAAGGGAATTAAGATGACTTTAAAAAAGCCACTTCAAAAGCTCACATACACAATTAAAATTTCAATTAGAAACAAGACAACCATGCAAATCAAATGTATGTATTTTCACAAACAGTTCTCTGAGGTAGGGAAAGGATCTAGAGCCTGGAGGATTATGGAGGATTAGCTATATTTTGTCCTTCTCTCAGTGATGAATGACTAAACCTTAAGCAGTGTCCAGAATGTTTACCAAGTGTAAACATTACATTTTTCATTTTTTTTGGCCTGAATGTTAACCAAAAAAAAAAAAGAAGAAGAAGAAGAAAGAAAGAAAGGTAACATACTGCTGGATCCCATTGATATAAGATTCTTGAAATGGCAAAGATGGAGAACAGATGAGTGGTTGCCAGGGGTTGCGGCGGGGAGAGAGGGAGGGAAGAAAGGTGGCTGTGACTAAAAAGGATAACACAAAGGAGCCTTGTGTTGATGGAACTGTCTGAATCTTGACTGTGGTGGTGGTCACACAAATCTATACATGTGATAAAACTGCATATTTACACACACACACACATACACTCTCACAAATGTCTGCATGTAAAACTGGTAAAATTTGAATAAGCACTATGGATCGTATCAAAGTCAATTTCTTGGCTGAGTTATTACACTGTAGTTATGCAAGATGTGACCATTGGGGAAAACTAGGTGAAGAGTACATAGGAGATAAATGTATTATTTCTTACAACTACATGTGAATCTACAATGATCTCAAAATTCAAAAATTTTTAATTCAGTTTAAGAATGCAAATAATTAAAAAAACAAAAACAAACAAAAAACAAACAAGCGCTTTTACAATAGCAGGGTACAAAAGAATTTTTGCAGATTTGTGATACTTGTTTTTATATATTTGTTGTTACTGTGATTGTGGTATATATTTTATTGAGTCAGACCCTCACAATTCTAGAGTTAATGACCAATACAGGTATCTGTGACTGCACAGGAGAAACTGGCACAAAGTGTATGTCAGTTGAGGCTTCAGTGTGAGACTCTGATGAGGAGATCAGCTTCCAAATTTTAAGATCTCACTACTATAAAAAGGAATAATGGTAATTCTAGAATGAATGATTACAAACAAAATCTTAACCTCTTTAATTGGAAAGTCAAAATGCTTTATAGTGATTCAAAACTGAGGGCAAAATAGTCTACATTAAGAATATCAGTGAAATGGAGATACATACAGAATATTTAAGATGATTACATATCCTTGAAAAAAACATCATAACTAGTTTTGTTTCCACAGAGACACTAGCCTAAGTTACAGAAGCATATTTAATGCCTTGGCAGAAGCATATTGAATGCTTTCTTCGTTAACCATCAAAATCTGATCTTCCCCTCTTCCATAATAATGGCCACTCCTGAGAGGAGACTATATGCCCCAGCCTCCAGTGTAGCCATGTGACCAAGTTTTACCCAATGGGATGAAAGTATAAGTATCACAAGGTAGTTTCTGGGCACCTTAAAAGACTACTCTGATCCGTAAGGTTTATTTCTGGTATTTTGTTGTTTTGGGGTTTTTTTTCCTTTCTCTAGCTCAAGAATCCTAGGTTCTGAACACATCCACATTCTCTAAGGTGGTAAGAAAGGAAATAAAATACAGGAAAGACAGTGGAAAGCTGAAAAAAACCAATTAAATTAAACCCATCCAAATCCCACCACCCAATAATAAAAGTTACTATTTTACTGAGTGTCTAACATAGATCTGGTATTGGTCTAAATTATCTATTTTTATTTTCATAACAGCTCTGTAAGGTAAATATTATTTTCCATTTTAAAGATGAAGTAGCTGAGGTTCAGAGAGGGCAGCAGCCTAGAACATAAGGAACTATCATCCTCTACTCCCCTTTTTGCCCAAGGACTCTTTCCTCTTCTCAGTATTTCAGCAGGTCTCAGAAGATCTGGAAGCTAAGGGACACACTTAAAAGTCTATTTGTGTGTTTACCCATAGTGTCTCTGTAAGTCTCAGAATAAAGTCTACTTATATAGACAGGAAAGAATATGCTTTAATTTCTACCCACAGAACTGGAAAAATGACTTGTAGACTCAGTAGTACACTGAGGTCATCCAGGTGGTGAGTGGCAGACGGAGGATTTAAAACCAGTTTTTCTGGCTCCAAAGCTGGTATTTTGCTCTACTTCCCTATAACCATAACTCCTGCTGCTAATATGAACACTTGTTTAGAACCTAATATAAGATATTTAAAAATATAAATCAATAGCTCACAGTTCAAAAAAATTAAATTCCATTTCAATAATCTGTGACATATAGGATAGGAGGGCTAGAAATTTAAAACAAACAGAAAAAGTATTACATTTGGAGAAATTCCTCTATACATATAACTTTTTAAGTATATTAGAAGCCAAAAACTACTCTGGAAAAAATAAGGAGTGAAAGATAATCTAAATATTCTTGGCTCTGAGTTGTATGCCTTTTGGGTTTAAAAAAGCCAGACAAATATTTAGGCAGAGAAGAAAAATACATACACTTTATATGGTGAGTTAGAACTAGGCCACATCTCATTTTTCTGTCCTAAAGTGCTTAATTTAGAATCAGATTTTAAAAACAATCCTCCACAGGCCAGGTTTGGCCCTTCCAGTTGGCACCTAGACATCAAACTCTTGTGACAATCTGGAACAACTGAAAATAGCTCTGGGTATTCAAACTATCACACAGTAAGAAAGGTCAAATTTGAATTAATGCATTTTAAAGACAAAAAAAAAAAAGATTTTATACAAGCCTTAAAAGAGGAAAGAAAAAATAAAGGGAAGAATGAAAATTAAGCTGCTAACCCTACCTCCTTCCCCATCAGACGTGAAAACAGAGCTTGCTCACAGTTCTTTTTGCCCTAGTCTTCCACCAGAAGGCATTTGGGTGCTGAACTGTGTGCTGTTTATGCTCTAACTAAACTGCAAAGCTATTTCTTAAATTTTCTATTGTAGCTTCATTTCCCATTATTCATTATTCCCCTTCATGAGTCCTCTATTATAGCCAAACAGGTCAACACACTGTTGAAAAAGCAGGCACATTCTGGGATAGCCATCTCTGTTTATGCCTCCAGCATCTCTCCTACCCTTCTCCACCCAGCTAAATCCTTCCCATCTCCAGGGACCAACTTAAGTACCAGCTCCTGCAAGAGTCCTCCCCAACTACCTCAGTGATGCATAAAAAGTCTCTCTCCCTCTGAAATCCTATACCAGTTATGCAACATTCTAAACCACTCATTTGGGGCTCATGATAAACTCTCTTATAGTAATATTTATTTATCTTACTTCTATGTCTTAACTCCTCAAATAGATAAGCTTCCTGAGGGCAAGGAACTTAGTCTTTTCCCTCTACTTCACATAAATCTAACCAAGGACAATTTAGTTACCTAAGCTTCAGCTAATAGGATTTTAAGCACTCATACAAGGATGCTAAACAAATTGTTATTTATATGTCAAAAGAAGAAATAAATATCAGAAAATTTCAATATTCCATCATTTCTACATTTCATATAAAATAGTCTCTTTAGCCTATTTCATCAAATAAAACAAAAGAGGTCCTGGTGTGTCATCAAGCCAAGAAAGTGTAACTATGAAGACAAAGCTATTTTCACCTGCTGAAAAAAGCAGCAATAAGTTTAATCGTGGCAAATAGGTTTCTCTGCTTGACTCTACATAAAATTTGATTGTGCTGCACCCTGCAGTCTATGTAAGAAAAGGATTATAAGAAAGCCCATTCAAAGACTAATCAATGTTTGAGCAGAAATAATTCTCCTACTATTTTAAAAATACTAATCAATTTTCCTCTCGATGTTGTCATTACACACTGAGAATACAAAATTGAGTTGTATCAGCAATCACCATTTCATATTTTGAAATGCAGTTCTGCATTCATTTTTCTTATTCTAGAACCAAAGAAAACGACATGTGTCAATAAAACCATATAACTCTGTAATCTAATCTCAGACCCTCTGGAAAAAATCACTATACAGACTTAACCACTGTGTTCACTGAGTCCTATCTGTGAGAATAGGGCTGGGTTCAGGAATGCATCTTAGTAAAGTTCCCTTTTAAAAAGTGAGCTATCAGGAGAAGACATACACAGATAAAAGAAGTCTTGGACATTGGCAATTCCAGGCTGACTCACAATATGTACACACACACTCCCCAGCCCAGATTCCCAAATTCCATTTCTGCCCTGGGGTCCACGTTGGGACAATTCCAGGTTCAGATACTGTGATAGTTAACTTTAGGTGTCAACTTGGCTGGATTAAGGGATACCTGGATAGCTGGCAAAGCATTATTTCTGGGTATGTCTGTGAGAGTGTTTCCAGAATAGACTGGCATTTGAATCAGTTGACTGATTTAAGAAGATCCTCCCTTACCCAATTCTGGTGGTGACCATCCAATCAGCTGAGGTCCCAGAAAGAACAAAAAGCCAGAGGAAAGGCAAATTCTCATTCTCTCTCCAGGAGACAGGACACCCATCATCTCCTGCCCTTGGACATCAGAACTCTAGGTTCTCTGGACTTTGGCCTTGACTGAGAGTTATACCACTGGCTTCTCTGGTTCTTCAGCTTACAAACAACCTATTGTGGGACTTAGCCTCTACAATCACGTAAGCCAATTATCCTAATAAATCCTCTCTCATACATCTACATCCCATATATCCTACTAGTTCTGTCTCTCTGGAGAACCCTGACTAATACAGATATCTGATGAGGAAATGGTCACATCAGGCCTTCCAGTGGATTCCAGAACTCTCAGTCTTATGGAACCCAGTGCAATATGGAGTTCAGTAAAAGTTTCCTCAAACTGACTAGACACACACTCATCCCCCAGGAGAATTCCAGAAATACCTTAATTTCACTGCATTCTTCAGACCATGCTTTGCAAATATTTCATGGAGTTTTCCAAAGGCATTGCCAAAGAAACACGTTAAAAGTACTATCAGCAAATGAGGTTGACAAAACCACTTATACCATGTGTTCCTCATGAGAAGATCACTCATTAGAAGATTAAATGTTCTAGGGCCAGCCCATGGCTCACTTGGGAGAGTGTGGTGCTGATAACACCAAAGCCATAGCTTCGGATCCCTATATAGGGATGGCCAGTTAGCTCAATTGGGAGAGCGTGGTGCTGACAACACCAAGTCAAGGGTTAAGATCCCCTTACCAGTCATCTTTTTTAAAAAAAGAAGATTAAATGTTCTGGAAAAGTCCTCTTACTAAAAAAAAAAAAAAAAATCAGTTTACATTCCCTTAAGCCACCATTTCCCAAGCTTATCTGAAATCCTATTAACACTTCCATGGGGCTATCCCTCTCCACCCCATGAATTTTATAGACCATATCCCATCTCTATTACTAGAGCAATTCAAATAGGTAAGATACATACATTCAACGTATATTTTTGATGTCATCTAGGGAAAGATCTCCCAATGGGCCTCCTAAAGTGACATTCATTACTTTGACCAATTTGGCACAGTAGGGTCTGGCCCTGAACTGTGCCATTTCAAAACTGAGTGTGTCAGCACACCAAAGAGATTCCAAATGTCACTGGCCAATTCACAATAACCGCAGTCACAAGACTGCCATACAACATCAGAATGTCAATTTATTAAATTATTATTAACAATAAATAATCACAGAAACACCAATATTCTAACTTGCAGGACCTGCCCATTCCCTTCCTGTGGCAGATCCACTTAGGAAGCCAAATCTTATTCAGAAGGTGACCACCCAATCGGGGAAAATGGTTAGAAGAAATGCCATGTTTAATGGCATTCAGGCTAAGAAAGCATGATACACGCACGTGTCATAATGGATTTTTTTCAGATTTTGGAATATTTGCATTACACTTACTAGTTCAGTATATCCAAAATCTGAAATGCTCCAATGAGTACTTCCTTTGATTGCCATGTCAGCACTCAAAAATTTCTGAATTTTGGAACATTTTGGATTTTGGATTTTCAGATTTGGGATGCTCAACCTGTAGAAAGCTTGTCTATTTCTTATGGTCTAATGTCATACAATCTAAGTAAAAACAGTGAATTTCCTACGCAAATACAGCTCCAAAATAAGTCCATGAAACCAGTTCCCCAAGGGCTGGCTGGTTAGCTCAGTTGGTTAGAGCATGGTGCTGATAACAGGTCCAATCCCTATACCAGAAGCTGCCAAAACAAAAAACAATCCGCCTTTTAACCCTTAATCCTCTCCAATATAGTAAATTTGAAGCTCGTTCTGTTTCATAATCCTCAACATCCATCTTCTTACTAGGGATGGCCTTACATTGTTATGGCTCCCCCCGCCCCAAACAGTAATTTGAATGGTCACTTCCTATAGTCATTTTTGGAAAAAAAGTTTTTTAAAAAAGTCTGCTTAAGGATTGAAATGAATTTGATTTAGACATGTTTTAGTTAGTTCACACAATTTTTTTTTTTTAATTGGAAAAGGTCACAGCCAAAAAATCCAGATTTCCAGCTACTCCTAAAAAACCTGGAAGGTTTTTAGCCACACTGAACAATAACATGGCTGAACATAACTTGGCAGTAACAGGCTGAAGCTGAGTGCAGCTTCTCCTTTAAACAGGCCATGCTTCCTCTGGTACCAACCACCATCCCCACTACCCACTCTTCCCTGTTGTCTTATAGCCACCCTTGGCGGGCATTTATATGCCAGCCCATACTTAATCCACTATGGGTTGATTTTTCAATTTAACTCAAAGAAAAATCTTACTACATGATTTTTTCAAGTTCTTAGAGGTCAGTTCATTGCATTGCCCAAGTTCTCCCTGTATAATCTGCCACCTCCTCTACTCCCTGTAATATCCATGGAAGGAAAGCAGGAAGGCAGCCAGCCAGCCAGCCTAGGAGTTTAAGGTAAAAAGAATCCTGGAGGACAATGATGGATGCCTTAATCTATGAGCTACAGTCAATCAGAAGAGATGCCATATTTGTAGCTGAAACCTTCTCAATTTTACATATTATCTAGTTTTCCCTCTTCCAATTCTACCACATGAACCTAAACAAGAAAGCTTTCTATAATCATCTCTCTACCCCACCCAAGGTCTGACTACATAATTTGCAGGGCCAAGGGCAAAATGAAAATGCAGGGTCCCTGTTAAAAAATTATTAAGGATTTTAAGACAGTGACAGCAGAGCATTTACAGGACCTTTTTAAGGATGGAAACCTGTACATCCACATAGGTCACATGCCCCTGAAGCCGCCCTACCCACCCTCTTCCTTTTACCCAAGCTCTCTTGTTTTCTTTATCTGTTTCCTGGCCCCCAGGAGTCCTGCCCTTGGCTTGGCAATCTGAATCTGATCTCATTAGCTTCTGACCATTTTACCTTCCTGTAACAGGGACAAGCATTCCTTTCCCTGACACAAAGTCTGGCCTTCTTGACAAGATGTACAGCATAGTATTTACATCTATATGGTCCTATGACCCCGTACTATTCGATGAAGCAAGAGTCATAAAAAGAAGGTAGGGCAAGCATTTAAACCCCAGAATGGAATGTCATTTTGTTAGATTTCCTTCTTTACACGCACAACTTTACCTTGACAATAACAGGGGCTTAAACTCAAGCAAACTCATTTATTTGTCTTTACAAACTAATGTTCTATTCTCATTTATTATCTATATAACTAAGATTATAACAGTATCATTTTTGTTTCTTATCTTTTTTTTTATTCTTCTGTTCTCTCACCATTCAACCAATAGACCTAGATGGTCTTAAGCAAAGTTTTCCAAGGCATACTACATACACATGAGAAAGTTTTAGACAGTAGAAGGCTGCTTTTTATATATATAGTTAATTATTTTAAAACACATTGGAGACAATGTAATGAAATAAATCAACCTGTGAGTTCTCAGTCATTAAATATTTTAAATGTATTAAAGGAAAATAAAGTTAGTAATTTAAAGAAAACTATTAAGAAAATAACAGTAGTAGTGACACTCAGAGAGGAAAAAAAATGTCAAGGTGGAATTCAAATAATTTAATGTGAAAAATACTGCATTTAGACTGCATGGCAAGATAACTCTGATTCTTAAGATGAAATAAACATTTGTCTTTCTCGTCCAGTGGAGCTAATGTTTCTTTATGGAGACAAGTAGAATACCAATTTGCACTGGGGTTTTACATAACATTATTTAGGGCTTCTATAATCCTTATCATATGAGACTAGCAAAAATCCACTGATTAGGTCAAAAAGGAAACCAACCAGTCTAAGGAACCTAAAAATGCTTGTAATGTACACCATAATAACCAAAAGCACTTGGTTGAGTAAAGATAACTTGAAGAAGAGTCCATTCAGAAAGCACAGAAATTGTCCAACCTCCACTCAACTAACATATACAAGGAAGGTGCTACAGGGACTTAGGTGAGGAAGGAGTGTGGAATGCACTAGAGTTTCAAGGCTGATTCTGCCACAGGTGAACCATAGGCTTTACACAACTCATCTAGCTTCTCTGCATCTGTGGATCACAGATAGCAAAATTTTAGAGTTTAAAAAACTCAGTCTAGCCCCTATATTTTACAGATGATGAAAATCAGGTAAAATGACTTGCTCAAAGGCATACAATTCTTGCTAGAGAGCTACAAGATCAGTACTTGAGCAGAAGGCTCCCAAGTCCCCTTCCCACTTGTGCTCCTCAACTATGTCTCTGTTTCTTCCCAAAGAGAAGCAAGGAATTCAAGAACAGCTTCCTACTTCTTAAAAATATATCTGGAAACCTTCAGAGCTTTGTTTCCTGGGGATAACTGCTTGTGAGCAGCAGACCTCCTATCTGTCAGAGTTAGAACCAATCATGTATTTCTAACTAATAAGATACCTGGAGATATATTTGAGTCCTCAAATGGTAGCTGGCCTAGCAAAAATGAACACATTGATTTCTGGCCAGAACAGGAAAGGATAAGAAGTCAAGGGATGTATTCAAAAAGTAAATCTGTGTTTTCCCCCATAGACACCCCCTGGGTAATATCACTGGGATTTAGAGTAAAAGCAGATGCTCTAACCAAGATGAATGTCTGGGAGAAAGGACTTGCCTCTAAAAAAATACTTTTGGAAAGAGACAATAGAACTCCTGATCATATTCCCTAATCAAATAAAAATATATTCACACCCATGATAATGCACTGCTAAACTAGCTTCTATGATGCAGATTTGGCCATGTGGTGGGGCTAGGGGATGGGAACATGGTCAGTAAATTTTTTAAAAAGGCAAAAATGAGAAGAGGAAATTCTTGAGAGGAGGCTGTGGTGGAGAGAAGTGGGACAAGGCAAAGGTTAAGTTGGTAAGAGGGTACAGCAGGAAAGGAGGAATAAAATGCAGGGATGATGGAGGACTATCTTGGAGAAGGGGAATAAAAGAGCTATGGGTGTTAAGGACAGCCGAATAGAGAGAAAAGAGGGGAATTTATGGGAAATATTGATGTGAGCTATGCATCTGTTTCATGTTATTTTAGAAATACAAGTAGAAAACTTGGGTTATTCCAAAAGTACTTCATGTCTTCTGTTTCTTTGACCACATCACCACTCCACCCCAAAAGACTGGCCCTTGCAGATCAGAGACTCAAGAAGATGCAAGAGTCACTACAGAAAATACTAAAAGCATGAGATGTGAATGCTGGGCTAAGGAACTGACCACTGCACACTGGACTCGCAGAGCCCATGTCTGGGGAGGAAAAAAAAAAATTCCATGCCTGGAGAAGACTACAAATACCTTTACATCATGGATTCAGGATTCCTCCCAAATACTCAAAACCCCATTCTGGAAAAGATTTTGGCAATTTCTCATAAAACTAAACATGTATGTACCTTATGACCTAACAATTATACTTTGGGGCATTTATCCCAGAGAAATGAAAACCTATATTCACATAAAAAACAAAACATAAATGTTCATAACAGCATTATTTATAATAACATGACACTGAAAACATCCCAAATGTCCCTCAATGTGTGAATGGTTAAACATACTCTGACACATTCATACAGTGGAATACTACTCAGAAATAAAAAGGAACAAACTATTGACACATTTTTAAAAAACTTGGATGGATCTCAAATGCCTATGTTTAGTGAAAAAAAGGCCATCTCAAAGGTTATACACTGTATGATTTCATTTAATAACATCCTCAAAATCACAAAAGTATAAAGATAGAGAAAAGATTAGTAGTTTCCAGGGAACACAGCCAGTCATGGGGAGGGGATGTGAATGTAAATGGAGAGCACGAGGGAGTTCCTTTGTGGTGATGGAACTACACACACACACACACACACACACACACACACACACACACACACACACACACACACACACAAATGAGTGCATGTAAAAACTGAATATAAATTCTGCAGTCTAGGTAACAATACTGTACCCATGCTAATATCTTGATTTTAGTATTTTACTACAGTTACTTAGAATGTCATCACTGGGGGAAGCTGAGTGAAGAGTTCAAGAGACTCTGCACTATTTCTGCAACTTCCTGTGAATCTACAATCATTTCAAAATATGTTTTAAAAAATGAATTAACATTGTTTTTAGAACTCATAAAATTAATAACAAGAACAAGGTATGCCTCAAGCTACACTTCCAGTTTTACATGGACAATCCCAAATACCTTATATAATACAGCCACACTGGATTCCTCAACCTCCAAGAGTACACTAGTCACCTTCCCAGCTCCACGCCTTGTCTCAGGCTGTCTCCTCTGCCTGGAATCCCTTCCACACCACCTTTCTTGTCTCTTTCTCTCTCAACTCTCTTATCCCAAGATCCAGTTAAATGACATCTCTGAGAAGCCTTGCCTAGCCTGAGCTGCCCCACTCCACCAAAGTCCTGATTATTCTCCTCCATCCCCATAGCATGTATCCATGCAGCAAGTAAAACATTACACCACATCGCACTCGGGTTAGTTAATTCTGCATCCTTTTTCCTTAACAGACTGTGAACTCCTTGAATAAAATGAACTCTTATTCATCTTTATGTCTCTAATATATTCCACAAAACCCACTGCATAGAAGGTATTCAACAAGTAAACGTAGATTGAATTTATACTTATTTACAATGAAAATACTATCTAAAAACTAGTGACTATAATTAACTACATAAATGCTACTTGTAGAACAATACAGGGTACCTGCTCTAGCACCATTTCCCAGCTGGGGATCATTAGGGGTTGAAGAAAGGCAGCCAACAATGCCTGGAACATGTCAGGCGTTTGTGCTAAGTGCTTTTCATTTAAGCTTTGTAACAACCTGTAAAGTAGTCATATCCATTTTATGGATGATAAAATCAAGCCTCAGAAGGCTTAAGATTCCTTAAGATTACAGAGGTGGTAAAAAAAATAGAAAGCTGGGAATCAAATCTAGATTTCTTATACCTCTGCTCATTGCTTCACACTGATCCTGAGTTTCTCACAAACAGCCTGACCCTGAACAGTTGCCTAACAGATTACTAGAGAAAAAAACCCAAAACACCTAATTAGTTCTCATGAACTAGCAATGCAGAGGGCCCTCGCCACCTGCCCTCTATCCTTTTTGTACCAGTCTTTGTGTAGTAGGGGTCATGCTAGCTGGCTTAGATTAACTTGAAATAGTATTTGGAACAGAAAGTCTTAACTATATAATTTTAAGCTGTTTAGCTTAATTCCACTCAAATTAGATCATGATACTGGGACATTACGAAGGATTACTGACAAAAAGAAAATATATATGAACAAAGTCTCTACTGCCATCAACTCATATTCAAACCACATCTAATACTCCCTTGCCCCCAACTCATCACTGATTTTAATTAAAAAGTTAATTCAGACCATACATAAACTGATTTTTAATCATGTGGCCACTAATGAAAAACCTAGGCTCTCCCTAGCAACTTATGAAACATGTTTAAACAAGAACATTCCAATGCATCCAATATTAAACCCTCTTGAGTGCTGTCCAAGGTAGGTGCAGGCTGCAGTTGGTACTGTTGAACTTAATTTCATCCCCAACACCTAACACAGTTCCTGGAATGGAACAGGAATTCGAAAAATGTTTGTTGATTTATAATCTGTGCTAAAGAGGGCAATTAGAAAGCTGCTTTAAACGGTTTTTAAATACTCTTAAGTCTGCTACTTAAAGCTATTTTTAAACTATTTAAAGTAGTCTTGAAATTGAATGAGAAAATATAACATCAAGATTCACTGGGGGGAAAAAAGCTTTCAGTACAATCTTTAGGGCTTCATTTTCCCCACTGCAGCAACGATAGACTGAGGATAGAATTTGACCTATCATCTCATGTGAAACTTGAAGCCATAAAATTCACCAATAAATGGGAAGTCTTTTTAGAGTCTAATTTTTAGAGCAACAAAGTATAATTATGATTTGACTTAATTTTCTTCTGTATGAATCCAAACTTCTGTAATCCACTTAGAAAACTAAACTTTCAGGGTGGGGTGGGAATAATATAAGATACTCCAGTTTACAAATAACTTCCTTTCATGGCTTTACTCTACCTCAAGCCTATGCCTCCATTAGGAAAATGTACATGTTTTTTCTTTCTGATGTAGTACTAGATTATGTTTAAAAGCTCAGGGTCAACCCTTCCTTGGTAAGGTTATTGGGGATTAAATGAGCTAATCCACATAAAGCATAAGGACCATGATTGGCTCAGAGTTGACATTCAATAATAGCAGCTATGACAGTGACCATAAGATGATGAGAATGATGGGGATAACAACAGAAAATCCTTAGGTTTTGTTACAAACTATGCTAAAAAAAACACTGTACTCAAAGAAATGCCTAAGCAAAGAACAAACTCAGCTCACAAAACCAAGATTCATCATGCCAAGCCTTTGGGATTTCTTCTTGTTTTTTCAGCTGCCCTAAGAATTTCAGCCCTTTTATGTGACGAGCCAATCCACTTGTTTCCCAAGGCTGAAAGCAGCTAACAGATTGTACCATTGCAGGCTGAGGTGTAATGTGTATGAAGGACACCCTAATGTATTAGAGAAAAGGCCAGGAAAGGCAATGCCAATGAGATCAAATCTCGGGATTTTTGCTCTATTTAATGCACTGGAAAATATCTGTGTATTCATCCTCCAGCTCCCACCTCCTGATAAATTGAAGCTGCTGCTCCTTTAACAACTCTACCTCCAAAACCCCTCTTAATGGTCACCCATATCTCTGCCAGCTGACAAGAAGAGCTGACAGGCTACAAATGAAATCCTGTTCCAGCCTGTCTACCTGCAGGATGAGAAGGGAGTTAGTGAGGCAAGAAGGAAACAGAGGCCCTGATAAGGGAAAATCAGCCGTTTTTTACAGGAAGATGGGAAAAGAGTAAACTATATGTAATATCCACTCAGAAACACGAAAGCTAAAGAGCCTGCCTCTCTCATAGTTGAGTGAGTTGTCTGGCAGCCTCCTTAACAACAGTTTTGCTTTGTTTTAACTGAGAAATGTGAGAGGAAGGAGAGTCTAAGAGAAGTCAGAGATGAAACAAAGCCTGGAAATGCCACTTCTAACAGCTATTTGTGGAAAGCGATATGAGGTAGGTATATGCATTTGTGCTCCTCTTCTTTCATCTCATCCTTTCATTCACATATTACACATTTATTGAGCATTTACCAGTGCCAGATACCACAGAAACAGAGATAAAAGGCTGGGTCCCTGTTCTCCAGCATATGGGTGAAATTTTGATAAACAAAAACAGGAGGGAGGGCATCCCAAGTCAAAGAAACCCACTTAACAGGTGAGGGAAAAAAACACAGTCAGAGGCAAACAGCAAGTGCTGGGCATGTTCTGGAATACTGACCAGAGGCTTTCATTGCTTGTTCTTCCATGGACCAGTAAATAACGACATGTGTTGTGTTCTGTGTGATTTCCCTACCTGGGAGTTATTGCTTCCTTCTAAGTTCTGGTCCTTAACTAAGCTAAGAATGACAATCCTGTTGGAGGTACAGAGACCCAAACTCAAACATTTGAATTAGAAGTAGCTTTCTTTTTTTTTATTAGACATCTTTCTCAGGATATCTGGATATTTGTTACATGGTTGTTTCAGCTGCTTTTGGCAACCTACCATAAATAAAAGGTGTTTGGGATTTGTTTGGGTTTAGTTTTTAGTGGCTCCACCTATCTTTACATGCTGAAAAATTCTCTTTTCTTGAGATCTGAGCATGTTATGGAGACTTAGGAAATAATATGAGAGACTCAAGAACTGAGGTTGGGCAGAATTTGTAAATGGTACCATGACCATGTGTCCCAGATATGAATATGGCTCACTACCAGCAAAAACTGCAATCTCCACCCACCCCCAGCAATACTTGCCGGCTGCTTTCTATGCTTTGTTTTCTCCTTTGTACTGATCACTATCTAACCTACCCTATTTTTCACTTATTTTTCTATTTATTGTCTATCTCTTCCCTCCAGAAAATGAGGAGGGCAAATATGGTCAAGCAAGGCATGGAATACATACATATGGTAGGTAAAGTACCTTAATACCTGTTATTTGAAGCTTAGATGTAGCTTAATACCTGCCATTTGTAGAGATGCTTAAGCACCATGCTTATGTGGCATCAAAAAGCACTAACCCACTGACCCATGTGGTTTCTGCTCAGATTATTGTTTCAGTCATTAGTCAGTTGGATGAAGTGTGCAGAGGCCTATGTACAAACACAGTCTAATAGCCTTCCCCTTGTCAGGCATTGTGATTTGGCCACATACTTTTACACTTTCTATCCTACCTTTCCAAACGACATCTTTAAAAGTAGAAGTCTTTCTGGATACTAGAGTATACACATATTTTCCCCAGTTCTGCAACTCCTACCCTTAGAGTTTAAAACACACACACACACCTTACACCCTTATACCAAAACTTTCCCAGGTGTACAGGTGCATTTTGTGTATCAGGGAATAAACACCTCTAAAAGAGGAGAAAAGGGGAGAATAACAAGAAGGAGTATTATTGATCTATCAAAAAAAGTCTCTTTAAACATTAAATTTTTTAAAAAACATCAGCCAGTGAAAAAGTATCTCAGATGATAACAGGAGGATTTCTGCTAAAAGCCAGCCTTGCAGAGGCTGACCGTATTTGCAGATGCAAAATTCCATTATTTCCCCAACAACCTCAGCAATGTAAGTCTCTGGTCAAAGGACTAGAGGGGGAGGAAGGGGCTGTCCTCCTTCTAAATGGGGAAGGAAAGCAGCCAAGCAAAAAGAGTTTGAGAAAGAGCAATGACCTCCAAGTGAGAAAAGTGTGGTAAGTAGAACAATATCGTGACCGCATTTTGTTGCACACAAATCCTTCATTGTGCCTTTATATTTTTGTTTCCTTTTCTTTCCCCCTTCTTTTCTCTCCTCTGCCCTATTCACTATTACTGTCATCTCATGTGAGTTTTTTTAAACCATGATATATTTGTTCAATTACTGTAGACTTACAGCCTCTTCATCAAATTAGCTGATCTCTATTTATACCTGATAATTCTGTACAGGGTATCTAATGAAAATTCCTGGGAGTGATAAAACTAATTCAAATTTTGCAATGCTGTTTTCCACTCAAGGACTGTTGCCATTATCCAATAAATATGTTTCAATTAGTGCTGCAAATATACTTTCTTTTAAAGACAGTACTTTTAAGTAAGAAAAGCCAGACTGAGTAGTATCAGGAGATAACATTTCCACAATTTGCTTTACTCCCTACTCCAAGATCACATTACCTTAAAGAAATGAACTTTAAGAGACAAAATGATAGAATAAAGCTAAATAGACTTTGAATAATGATTCTATCAGGGAGGAAATTCATCTGTACCTGGTAGACATAATCATGTAAAATGTGTTAATATATTTTTAGCAATAAATATGGAAAACTGCCAAAGAAATTCATCTATAACTCAATACTCAAGTGTGACTTTTTTGTTGCTAATAATATAGCTCCATATTCATTAATCTCACATAACATCTTATTTCATTTACTACATTCAATTTACCAATTGTTCTAACGGCCTCTAAGCATCTTAAAAAGTGTAATAAAAGAAAAAATTAAAATAAATAGCATCAGTAAGCCAGGGTCTAACAAAGAACGCAAACCATATTCTGAACCATGGACCAAATTCCCTGTTAAAGTCCAAGCTGCAGTTCATCGTGTTCCTTTAACAATTAAGCTTTGAACACCCAAATGCCAGTGCACTCAAATGTCTATCATGAGAGGCTCCCAGTTTGACTCATCTCAGAGGCAAGACTATTACTTTTATCAACAGTGGGACCATGTCTGAAAACAACAAGGCATGGGTAGTTAGGCCAATCCAGGGGAGTGGGGAGGAGACTAACATCTTCTTGCAGCACACACTTTGGCAGGTGTCACAAGTCAAGGAAGAAAGCAATCAGATCCAGGCAGATCAGCTAGGTAGTTAAGGGCAGCTGTGTTTCAAAAGTCTAAGAAGAAAGGCAAGCTGTGACCTAGAAAATCTGAAGGTTGGCAAAAGCAACCAGAATGAGAAGGGATAATAATCCCTGTCCGTATGATAGAATCTGTCTGTACCCTGCCCTGTTTTATAGTACTTACTGGGCATGGGTGTTGAGGATTCACAAATATCAGCAAGAGACCAAAAAAAGAGCTAGGAGTCTTTGTACATTTCTCCTCTGATGATATAATTACTTCACAACACCATAGGCTCAAAAAAGTGTCAGATCTGACATTATTTTAGCAGTCAAATATTCTTATCTTCCTTTTCATCCTGTCGTTTTCTGTGGACTCAATCATCATTGCCAGGCAAAATAATGAGAGTTAAACATAAGCTAACAGTGCTGCTCTTAACTAAGTGACTTTGGAAGTTACTTAGCCTCTTTAACCTGTTCCACTTCTATGACATGGGGGAAGTAGTAGCAATTGTCTCATGGGATTGGAGGATGCATGAAAGCACTTGGCACAGTGCTGGAATACAGTAAGCAATCAATACATGTGAGCTGCTACTGTTACCAGCATTTTAGGTTAAACGATAAGAAAATGCCATTTTTATAGGTCAAAATGGTCCACTATTGGCAATTTCATATGGTTCAATCTAAAATTTATGTAAATCATCATTATGATCAATTTATTGATATTACTACTAATAATATTATCATTGACAAAGATTTTTGAGCTATTAAGTTCCTACTTTAAGATCTCAAATGCTTGAATCTCAACTGGAAAATGTTGGCAAATAGACATTACAAGTAGCAAGTAGCTATGTATCTATTTATCTACCTATTTATTTGTCTCTCTTCCTATAAAGATGTGTCAAAAATAAGAAGCACCAGTGTACATCAGGATACAAGAATATTAAACATGACTGAACTGACTGCAAGATTTTTTTGCTACATAGTTTAACCAGTTGAGCCATTACCATAATTACGGCACTGCCCTATGCCCTGGAGCATAAAATGAAATTCAAAATTAAGGAAGTTTAAAGATGCTACAAGGGAGAATTTCAAAAAATAAAAATCTGGGCTCAAAGAAAATAAAATGAGGCTCAAAGCAGGAAAGGGGATATAAAAATATGAGAATAAAAAAATTATACATATAAAAAACATAAATCTTAGAAGATAGAGTTTTTTTAAAAAACTACTTGGTAACTCTAGAATGGAATCTTCTCCTGTTCTTGTTCTAAGAAACATAAATCTATATACATAGTATGCACAGACGCAGGGCTACTGAACAGTTGCCAAGGAGACTTTCAGTGACAGCTTTGATTTGCAGCCATGATCCTAGTGACGGAGGTGCAAAGGTCCATCCACCTCCTCTCATCAGGCACCCCTTATGCTCAAGGGCCCACTTCTGTCAGGTGGGAAGCTAAGGTTAAAAGGTCAGACTTTGGCCACAGAAGGAGCAAGTTGACACCCACAGGATTCCAGCCCATGACTTCCCTCATTAGGGAATTCCCTGCCCTAATCACACAGTAATTGTGCTAAAACATGCATTCAAAATACCATCGACCTTAGGATTCAGTACTTTAATAAGCACTGTTAATTCAGGCTGCTGTAACAAAGTACCATCAACAGGGTGGGCTTATAAACAACAGAAATCAATTTCCCACAGTTCTGAAGGCTAGAAGTCCGAGATCGGGGTGCAGGTTCTGATTAGGGCCCTCTTCCAGGTTGCCAATTTCTCATTGTATCCTCATATGGCAGAAAGAAAGTTAACTACTGCTATCCCTTACAAGGGCACTAGACCCATTCATGAGGGTTCCACCTGCGTCACCTAATTACCTCCCAAAGGCCCCACATACAAACACTGTCACACTGAGGATTAGAATTCAACATGTGAATTTGCGGAACACAAATATTCAGTCTATTGCACATTGATAAATAACCCTTTTTGAAATTTAATGAGTATTTTATGCATAATAAGAGCAAGAGTACTACTTCTGGTCTCTTGACATTATATCAACAATGATTCAAATAAAACAACTTACAGATTAAATCAGACCTGGCCATCTACACTAAATAGCATTGTTGTCAGGGGCTCTGGAGTCAGACTGCCTGGATTTAAATCCCAGCTTGGTAGCTATAGGATCTTAAATAAGTTACTTAACCTCTCTATGCCTCACTTTAATTATCTGTATGGAGGATCTAATATGCCTACCTCACAGGGTTCTTGTGAGAATTAAATGAGTTAATATATGAAAAGTACTTGGCAAGGTACCTGGCACATGGTAAGTGTTTAAGAAATGGTAACAATCAGTTAGTATTATTGTGATATTAATTAATTCTGGTCATTTCTATACTAGCAATGATGTTATATATATAGAAAATGAATAATAAACATTTAAAGGAATCATTATATATGATGATAAATAAAAATTATAATCATAATCATTTACACATTTGCACAACAGATTAAGATCCACATTACTTCATACTAATATACAACTATTTTTGAAAACTCCCTCACTACTCTAGCCATCTGTGATCATGAAGAACATTAAGAAAAAATCAAAGGACTGGCCAGTTAGCTCACTTGGGAGAGCATGGTGCTGGGTACACCAAGGTCACAGGTTAAGATCCCTTTACTAGCCAACCACCAAAAAAATAAATAAAAAGACATTTTTTTTTTTAAATGAAAAGGAAGTAAACAACTAGATAAAGAACAGAAAACGACATTAACCAGTTTCCTGTAAAGAAGTCCCCTGAATTTCATCTCACCAAAAGCTATACTGGCAACCTTCCAGGAGTCTAGTGCCTATATAAATTGTGCATAGTAATTTATATAACACAGGCTTCTTTTTTTTCCTTTGTGGGATAACAGAAGATAGTTCTATCTTGTTAGGAGTAGTGACTTTTTAAAAATTTTCTTTGTCTTCTCTAAGATTCACTTTTCATATTCCTTTTTGTCTTACAGTTTTGCTTTGTATGCTTTTGATGTTTTATTCTCCTTAAATATGTTCCTTCTAAAAAAATTCTTTTTATATATACTCATCCTACTTTTCTCAAGTTCGATTTTATGTACACATTTAATTTTATGTACTGGGCCTAGGATAGTGCCTTGAACATAACAGACACTCAGCTATTTGTCAAATAAATGTAGCAAAACATCTGTGGTCATGGTGGCCATTTGCAACATTCTTACATCTGGATGCATGCTAGTCTTCATTACTACTAATTATTTTCACCATTATAAAACTACATAAATTACCACTTGCAGTAGGCTAATTTCTATTTGACAACATTTCAAAGTTGAAATATACCTTCCAATCTGTATTGCTCATGGTTAATACTATCATGATCCTCAATAAAGTTAGGAAGGAAGCTTATTTATGGAGAATAAATAGGCAATTTTTTAAAAAAACAGAGACTTTTAAAGAACCTAAAAACAGAAGCATAACATTAAATACCAAGTGCACAAATCAAAGTTTTTGGACCCAGAAATACTCTTGTTATACTTTTTTATTATTATTTTAATATATATAAAATAGACCTAGGAACTTTTTCCTTTGAGGACCCTAATCATGGCAGGTTTCCTGTAAGGAACACCAATAACTAAAGGAGCAAAGATGAAAAAAGACAAGAAATTTTGGTTTATTATCAAATGATGGAGTTTTTGAGTCCTTCTTTAGAACCAGAATCCTGGGATGACATCATATTTTCATTAAAAAAAAAAAAAAACCACACAAATTTCTCCTTACAAAGAATATCTCATTTGATGACTTGCCAAGAAGTCAGCTCTTAGGAAAAAGAACCTAAAAGGAAAAGATTTTAAAAGAATTACAATTGTGTTAGGTGGTTTATGCTTAACTTTAAATAACTTATAATTAATAAAGAGTGCTACAAAAAAGTACAAAAAATAAACACATACACAGAATACTATAAATCTTGTTCAAACTACTTTTTTAAAAAGCCTAGAGGCTATATGGTACAGTGTAAAGAATACAGGCTTTGTAGCCAGAAGACCTCAGTTCTGATCCGACATTTGCCTCTTTACTCCTAAGGCTATCAAGAGAATTAAATGAACTTACATGGGTAATATATTTGGTGCAGTACCTGACACATAGTAAGGGCTCAATAAATAATGATACCATTACTATTTAAAGAAGCAAGTATAAGAAGGTACATTGAATATATAGTTTTGTTCCCTTCCAAAATTCTACTAAACTATAATGAGATGAAAAATAATGAAACCCACAAATATAATGAAAACAGGAAAAAAGTCAAAACAACAAAATTTTGTAAGGTGGAAAACGGATGAGTCATAACTGACCTAGCTGAGCAGAGAAAGCTGAATCCAAGGTCCACTGCAGGACTCTTAGGCGCACTGTTTTAAATTAAAATTCCCCAGAGATACCTACTTAATTTCTGTGGCTTTATATTAAACCATTCCTATCTTTAAAATGCCAACTAAGCAAAATTTTCAGATTACATTTGAAAACTGCAATCCATTGCTTCAGACAATGTATGACAGTAACATTGGAAACAAGGATTCTAATACATCTCCATTTTTTAAACTGCAGAAGTAAAGAAACAACAAATGATCTGGTTTAGGCAAAATAACCAACAAAACAAACAAATGGAAATGAGAAGTTACAAGGACTTTAGGGATGGTAATAAGCCATTAAATCAATTAACCACTAAATTGACAGTTCTCACAGAGCAAGTCAAGCTCACCAAGTAAAACTTTTTACAATTAAATTTCCCATTTTCCAGTACCAACAACACATACACACCAACAATCAAAACCTGAAGAGAAACAGGGGGAGGAAAAGGTGTGTACTTTTTTTTGGAGGGGAGAAGTGTGAGACTCTCATCACACTGTCTTGTCCCTGTTGAGAAGCATTAGTCTACAACATATAGGCTCCTTCCCAGCTGTAAAAGTTAGGAACATTTTCTATAATGCACTACCATTGGGAGCATAAGTTGGTTTGGCCAACTTAGAGAACAATTTACTAACAGCTAGTAAAATATGAGGTGTGTATAACCTATCATCCAGCAATTCCACTCCTACAAATATATCCTGAAAAAACTCCTGCATATGTACACAAGGTAGTATGTACAAAAATGTTCATTGAAACACTGGTTATACTACCAAAATATGGAAAACAGTGAAATATCCACTACCAGAGAAAGAGATAAATAGATCATGGTATATTCACAAAATGAACAGCAATGAAAATAAGCAAACTAACATTATACACATCAACATGAATGAATCTCACACACACCTCCGAGCTAAATAGAGTTGCCAAGGAATGTATACAGCAAATATCATCTTCATAATGTTTAAGACCATACAAAACAATACTATAAATTTCATAGAGATATATAGGAATGTACTAAAAGTTGTTTTTTTTAAAAAAAAAAAAAAAAAGTAAAGAAATGATAAGCAGCAATTTTATTTATTTTTTTATATTTATTTTTGGCCACAAAATGGGTCTTGGTCTTCATACATTTAAAAAGACTAACATAATAGAAAACATGTTCTCTGATCACAATAACAGAAGGAAATTTAGAAAATTCACAAATGTGTGGAAATTAAACAAGACTCTCCTAAATAAACAATGGGTAAAAAGCAAAATCATAGGGAAATTAGAGAGTACTTTCAGATAAAAATCAATGCACACCATATCAAAATTTACATGCGGGGCTCACGCAACTTAGAGGAAAATTTACACTTGTAAACACCTATATTAGAAAAAAGAAAAATCTCAAATCAGAAATGTGAACTACTACTACCTTAAGAAAATAGAAAAAGAAGAGCAAACTAACCCATAAGCAAATATAAGTAGAAAATAAAGATTTCAACAGAAATATATATGAAATAGGGATTAAAAAACAACAGAGAAAATCAACAAAAGCAAAAGCTGATTCTTTAAAAAGATCAACAAAATTTGCAAACCTTTATCTAGACTAACCAAGAAAAAGAGGGAAGACCAAAATTACTAAAATTAGAAATAAAGTAGGGGTGTTACTACATTGTCATTATGGTTTTTTCTGGTGGTAAGATTTAGTTTCTTTCTCTTTCCCATTTGCATTTTTGTTCTACCAGTGGGTTTTGTTCTTTCTGGTGTACTTTTGGTAGTAATTATCATTTTTCAGATTCCAGATGCAGGATTTCCTTAAGGATTTCTTGCAGGACTGGTCATGTGGTGGTGAACTCCCACAGTTTTTGTCCGTCTGGAAAATACACTATTTTTCCCTCATTTCCGAAGGACAGCCTTGCTGGGTACAGTATTCTTGGCTGGCAGTATTTATCTTTTAGTATTTTGAATATATCATCCCATTTTCTTCAGGCCTGTAGAGTTTCTGTTGAGAAGTCTTCTGTTAGTCTGATAGGTGCACCCTTATAGGTGACTTGATGCTTTTCACTTGATTCTTTTAAGCGTCTCTGTCTCTCGGCTTGACTCTAATGTGTCTTAGAGAGGATCTTTTTGGGTTGAATCTGTTTGGGGATCTTTGAGCCTCCTGGATCTGAAGGTCTATGTCTCTCCCTATACCTGGGAAGTTTTCTATTATTATTTCATTGTATAGGTTTCTCATGCCTTTTCCTTTCTCCTGCCCTTCTGGAACACCCATGATTCAAATGTTTGTGTGCTTAAGGTTGTCCAGTAGCTCTCTTAGATTGTCTTCATTTTTTAAAATTCTTTTTTTCTTTTTCTTTGTCCACCTGGGTTATTTCAAAAAGACTATCTTCAAGATTAAAAATTCCTTCTTTTGCTTATTCTAGCCCACTGCTTAAGTTCTCAGTTGTGTTTTTTATTTTGTTGTGTGAATCTTTAGTTCCATATGTTCTGCTACATTTTTTTTTTTTTTTAATAAAAGATGACTGGTAAGGGGATCCTAACCCTTGACCTTCTGTTGTCAGCACCACAGTCTCCCAAGTGAGCCATAGGCTGTCCCCTGCTGCATTCTTTTTTAAGGTATTAGTCTCTTTGTAAATTTCCTCCTTCATATCCTGGATTTTTTTTTTTCTCTCATTTTGTTATGTTGTCTGAGTCTTCTCATATCTCAGTGAGTTTCCGTAACATTGTTGCTCAGAATTCCTTTTCAGTCACTTCAAGAGTTTTCTGCTCTATAGGTTCTGGTATTTGAGAATTGCCATTATTCCTTTGGTGGTATCATATTTTCTGGGTTTTCATATTGCTAGTATCTCTACATTTATCTCTGGTCATTTGGTAGACCTGTTGCTTCTTGTATTACTCTGGAGCGGGCTTTGAGGAGAGAGATGTCCTTTTCTTTGTCCAGTCTCTGCTGGTGACTCTCCTTGTATCAATGCAGTTGAGTGTCCGGTGGGCCACCTGCACAGTGGCTGTGGCATTGAGTCACTTTTGCAGCAGCTGTGCCTGTGGCAGGCCACCCACACAAAAGTGGTGTTTTTGGCATGCTCTGTTGCTTGCTTCTGGGCAGAGGAGGCTGCCCTCAGCTCCCACCTGGGACCCTGGGCATTGCTCTCTTGCCTGCTTCCAGGCAGAGGAGGCTGCCCTCGGCTCCTGCCTAGGACCCCCTGGCATTGCTCTCTTACCTGCTTCCAGGCAGAGGGGGCTCAAGCAGCAAATTTCAATAGTGGAGTTACTACTGGGACTGAAGAGAAAGAAATGAAATCAAGGAGAGGGAATACAGGGACTAATATATGTATTTAATTTCTTACACCAGGTAGTGTGAACGTAGGAGTCCAATGTATTATATTTTACATCCTTTTGTATATATTTTTATGTCTCAAATATTTTACAATAAAATTTTAAATCTGAAATAAAAATTTTCAGATTCTCTAGCTTTGTAGCACTGAGTGTTGAAAGCATGAAAGCAAATAATCCAAGGATGATTGCATGATCATGTACTTTATCAAAACACATGTGAGGAGCTGGTAAAAATTATCTCTCGTCAATGCATTCTCTTGTCAATCCAATACCATCCAGTTCTTCATTCCTCTGTGACTGCTAAGGTTATGCCTCACCATCTCTCACCTCAACTACCATGCCTAACTGGTTTCCTCACCTCTAGTTTCTTCCCACCTCCTATCTGGACTCCACATTACCCCCACTGCCCTACTTAAAAAGTTATGTCAAAATAAGGCATGAACAGGAGGACTTATCTAGGAGACCAAAATTATTGTCAATGTTCTGGTTACTGGTATCAATGATGCTTCATAGGTTTTCTCTGCATTATTTGTTTATAAATAAACTAACAATAAAATGACCAATGGTGTACTTTGTTATGCAGCAAAAATTACAATTAATCTAATTTTATATACCTAAGGACTACTTAAAAATAATAACAATAATAATAATGATGATGATGATGTCAACCTACCTCTCCAGGCTAATCTCCCTTCCTTCGTGAATCTTACATGGTAGTGAATGCAGAAAGACAATTAACATTAAATAAAAACATAAAATATGCACTATGTTAAACAGTGAATACTTGTTTTGTTTACTGACCAACTATTCCTTCTAGAATATACCATGAGGGCCAGAATTTTTTCATTGGTGTATTCCTGATATTTATTGATTACCTTACACATAATAGGTAATCAATAAATATTTGTTGAATGAATGAATGAACAATATATGGTGAAATAAGTGCTCAATAAACGTTAGCTATTACTGTCGTTATCATCGTTATCCATAGTGTATAGACTTCCCCACTTTTCCAGTGGAAAATGAATCTTAAAAAGGCAAAATACCTTGCCTTCAACAATGCTGGAATCCAAGTGAAAATTTAGATCTAGAGACTAGACCTCTATCAAGTGATTCTTGTGACTTGAAGCTTGGTTTCTTATGCTATATTAAATGAGACCAGGTAATGTCACTAATCCACATATCTCAGGGCACCTTACAAAGTTCAGTTTTTAAAAATTGTCTTTTTTGTCATAATTTAAAAGAAGGAATTTAGGCCAATTGAGATTAAGCAATTTGCTTGAAATTAGACCTATTAAAGACTGGTTTAGAATTCTTGGCTCAGGATATCATTTTAGGCTCACTGCTTACCATCTACCACAATTATGACAACTGATTTATACTACTGCATTTCTTTTCATCTACTTTTCAATGTTGCTACCAAACTAGTTAAACTGCAATATATCAATCACTTTTAACCAAACTTTAAATATCAAGACAATACTCCCAGAAGCTCACCAAGAGACAGGGCCACAGAAGTTAGAACCACGCACAAGTAAAACAAGGGAAGGCTTGTTTTTGCTAGTCCCAAAACATATCAGTAGATGCCAAAAAAGGTTACAGAAGAAAAGCAGTCTGACAAGAGCGATGGAAGTTGGAAGACAAAGGAAGTGAAAATGACTCTAGCAAGTGGAATCAGATTTCTAATAGTACAACTGCTACACTTTTCTGTGGGCTATATTATTTTTCAGAGTTTTTAAATCTCTCAATTAGTTATTTTAGCAAATATTTTGATGGACTAGAAGTACTACTAAATGCAGTAAGGAACTGAAAGAAATGTAGGGCAGGGAACTCAATAACTCAATGGACATCAGATCAAAGGCATTCCAATTTGCTAGGACTATGTCGCAAACCATAGACAAAGGCTTTCAAATGATACAATGTCCCAGCAATCTGAGTCAGGTGCTAATTTCATACAAAACATGTCCTAGACTACCCCTTTCATTAAGTTTACACTGGTTTCAATTTCACCACTAGCCTTTCTTAAACTGCAGTTTTGTCTGTATATCACTAAAGTCTGAGGACAAAATATTTGAAATAGGTGCTATGCAAAAATCCAGATGTTGTTTATCATAAACATCCAACTACTGTCACCCCATCTTAGCCATTCTTATCTTCATGGCCATCCCTGCCTCTCTACACACCAACACCACTGCTCCAAGTCAGGATCTCCTTACCTCACATCCCAACAAATCTTGCCTCTATTCCAATCCATTTCACCCACGAACCTCTGCAATCAATTGTGTTAAAGCACAAAATGTGTTATGCCATTCACTTACCCAGAAACCTTCAGTGATTCCACAAACACCCTAATCTGGCATATAATCTTATATTCCATCCCTGGCATTGCTGTTAGGGAGCACCTTCCACTTCAGACACACCCTCATTGTGCACAGATTGAAAGTACATATGAGATCAAGCGATAACTGGTAGATCCAAACCATATTTATGCCTTCCATTTTATTCTCCTGCTCTCCTCACATTTTTCTCTTCAAAACTTTTCTTTTCTACCACTTTCTTATACTTAACGTCTTTTTCAATCTCTATACCAATTTCACCAACAAGAATTTATAATCTCTGGTAACCCTAAGAACTAAAGAGATTACTGATCATTCTTTTAATCAATAATTATCAATTAAAAAGACTCAAGACATAACAGAATGAGAAGTAGAAGGAAGGAGACCTTAGCTGTGGAATAACCATGCATCGAAGATTCTCATTGCAATTCTAAAATAAGGTCAACAGTAAGGCCAAACAAGGTCTCAAATCTGATGACGGAGGCCTCACTGAGAGATGAAGATGCCTTGCTGTCCATTTATCCAGGAATACAGAAGTAGCATAAACATAATTTCTCCCATTATAGTTTTCTAGATCTTTCCCTATATCTCACCAGAAGCCAGACAGGGCCCTGGGTTTTCCTATAGTGCAGATAAATACCACCCAAAAAAAGAACTCTATGGCTAATGTCCTCAATATAAAATTAAGATATCCCAGGAAATTTTTAACATCAAATTAAGGATATCTTGTCTTTACGGGGCCTGTACTTACATGGGTTTAAAAAAAAAAATAGATTCTCTGCCTTTCTTAAATCTCACATTTTAACTGCATTTTCTTAGGCCATATTTACATCTCTAAAGGAAAATGAATTTGTTTTTCCATTTCATAAAATGTTCTGTTTTTCACAGAAAAGAAACATAAAAAACAATTCTCACTTACAAATATCTAAAGCCTCACTGTGAGGTCTATGGTTTTCACTAAAAAAATGAAAACTGCTGTTGACCATGGATATACTCACATATACACACAATTTACTCCTTTCTCCCTGCCCCTATACTTTAACTCTTAAGAAGGAGGAGAGAAATCAGCTTAATTGAAATCTAGATACTTTAAAACTTCTTCCTTCCTCTGTCTCTTTCTTCATTGAAGGAAAAATTGAGGGCTCTATGTAGAAGGGACGGCTATATATATTCTGACAGCATATTTTTGTGAGAATGCAAAAAGTAGAGGAGAAGTATGAGGAAGATAACATTCAGGTAACTGAATAGTGTTTCCACTTAGGATTTCTCTTCCCTTCAATTTTTAGCATCTAACTTAAACATATTCACCTCCCTCGGAAAAAAGAACTTAGAGCATTTACAACATTTCACTGCTTAGTATCCACCCACAGGATTGGCTATATGCTCTAACTAGGCAAAATTTAAAACATTTAGTTTGTTTTAGCAAAAGTCTATTTTGTCTGTCTGCATTCTTCATCCTTCCCCCTCTCTTTGATTATAAATATATGTTTCAGAAATCTGGTGCACCCTGGAAATAATTTCTAATGACATAATGTCCGATATTATGAGGAATAAGGGCAGTTATTATTTAAAACAATGTTTATTAAACACCTACTATGGACAATTTAGACCTTCCTCATAATGGCAATCATTGTTCTTGGAAAAGAAAGCTTCTATAAACTAAAGTTTTTTTAACACTGGATTAAGCAGCTTTCTCAGAACCTTGAATATGTTAATGAGCACCCAGGACTGTCTAAGAAGCAGCTCTGACATGCAGGGATTCCCAAACTTACTTGACTAGCACTACTTTCAATGAGTATCTGTTTACCACTCCACAAAATGATTTGGAAAAAGGTGGGCTTGCAGAATTCAGAGAAGAAGGTAGAAAGCACCTATGCTGAAGTGGAAGAATTAGATATAGTCTCATGGAAGAGCATTTGAGGCAGATCCTGAAGGATGGGTAAAGTATGACTGTGCAGAAATGGGAAGGAAGGCACAAGAGGACAGCTGGGCAGTGCATCTCAAGTCCCTCTCCTCTGTATCACCCACCTACCTCATCTAGGCAGAAGATAGTCCACTCTGCCCTGTGCTCCAGACCCAACCTAGTCTGGAGCAATATCTACTGTTCAAACCCCATCAGGACCCAGCTGCCCAGACAGGCATGAATACACAACTCTGCAGAGGAGGGGAAGGCAATGAAATATAATGTTAGATGGGAGAAGAGGCAGCTTCTTGGAGGCAGAAGGCTGTGAGCACCTTCCAAATATTTCCTTAAGTAATTTTAACTCATTTTGGGTCTAAGCAAGTTAATATATCTTGCCAGTAGCAGTTTTTAAAAGATAAAACCCTTGAGAATAAAAAATCTTTACATTTCTATGTATCTATAAATAAAGTTTCTTAAATGTGTAAACCATACTCTTGACCCATTTTACTCATTTCAGATGCAGAGATCTCTACAGTCAAGTTGTCAAAAATTATAGCTTTCTAGAATAAAGTAGATAAACAATGTATGCAAACTATGTCACTGAATCAAACTCAGTTCCTTCACTTCTGAATCTCTGAAACAAGGGTTATTAGAGAATAATATTTTTGGATTAATAAATAAGAATATATGGTTTAAATGCATGCATGAAGCTAAATCAATGGACTAAATTTGCTATATAAGTGTGAGCAGGTAGGGAGTATTTATTATTGTTCATAGAACAGTGCTACAATTTTTAACAATTTTACCTGATTATAAAAGTAATGCATATGTTATTTAAAAAGTAACTTGGAAAATACAAAAAAGCCAAAAAAGAAAATTAAAACTACCAACAGATAACTGCTATTTAATAATTCTTTAAAGCTGAAAGTCTGTTGCCTCTCTATAACTTGGGAGATTTAAAACAGATTTTTTTATTAATTGATTTTTAATTGACAAACAATAGTCGTGTATATTTATGGAGTACAATGTGATCTTTTGATCTATGCATACATTGTAGAAAGATTCAATCAAGTTAATTAACATACCTATCACCAACTTACTTTTTTTTGTGGTGAGGGTATTAATCTATTCTTCCAGCAAGTTTGAAATATATAATACATTATTACTAACTGCAGTCACCATGCAGTGCAATAGATCATCAAAACGTATTCGTCCAGTCTAACTGAAACTCTGTACCCTTTGATCAACATCGCTCCTTTCCCTCCCTATCACCCTTTCCCCCAGCTTCTGTAACCACCTATCCATCTACTCCCTGTTTCTACAAGGATCGATTTTTAGATTCCACATATAAACAATATCATACACTATTTGCCTTTCTGGGCCTGGCTATTTCACTTAGTGTAATGTTCTCCATCCATGTTGTCACAAATGACAGAATTTCCTTCTTTTTTAAGGTCGTATAGTATCCCATTGTGTATATATAAACGACATTTTCTTTATCCATTCATCTGTTGATGTACTCTAAGGTTACTTTCACACTGTGTCTATTGTGAATAATGCTGAGATGAACACAGGAATATAGATATCCCTTCAACATACCGATTTCAATTTCTTTGGATATAAACCCAAAAGAGGGATTTTGGGATCAAAATAGATTTTTTTTAATTGTGGTAAAATACACATAAAACTTACCACGTTAACCATTTTTAAGTGTTCAGTGACATTAAGTAAATAAAATAGACACTGATATCCAGAAAACTTGGGTTTCTCAAGCCAGTTCCCCAAAAAATGCCATTTGGCTCTTAAAGAACAAAAAAACTATTAATAATATGTAAAGGGACAAAAGGACTATCCTTACAGAATATTTAAGTAACATTTTAACAAACACATTTCTGTCCTGAAAGGAAAAACGCTACATAAATAAAAGACATTATAAACATCATCTACTTTCTTATAAGATTGGCGGAGACTTTCTGCTAAATGCAGCCATGTTCTAGGGGTACAGAACCCTAATGTAGCATTCTCTACCTATAATCACAGTGTTAGAAATACTGGCCAGTAGTCCCCGTCTCTGATGTCACACACTAAACACTTCCTCTAAGGCCAGACTGGCTAAGCAGTCCCCCCTTCCAGGGAAATGGAGAACAGCCTCATCTTTGCATACTCTCTCCTGTGTAAAGCCTCTCAGAATCTCATAAGCTGAATGCAGGGCTCCAAAGGAATACTCCTACCCAACATTTTCTGGGAAAATTGAGCAGTGCATTAACTACATAGCCAGACAACTTCCCAGTTCCAGTCATTTCAAAATAGCAAGCACAAGGAAGACTTCTTAAATCCCACCCACAACTTCAGCTTCCATCAAAAAGTACCCAGATGATCTCACCCCAGAATGCAACGCTTTTGAGTTCTCCTGGTATAAAACAGAAATACTGTCAATTTCATTTTATGAAGAAAAAAAACGAACTATAGTTTAAATACCTTTCCTAAAGTTACTTGGAAATCACAGTGACAAGTTAGGAAAGGGACAGTTAAGAAGGATCAAATTCTTTGTGACCCAGTTAATGTACACACACTGTCTTTAAGAAAGAAAGGGGGAAGGAGAGAAGAAGGGACAAAGAGCAGTTCATGGCAGCAGATCACCATCAAAGGCCCAGATAGAGTTCACATATTTTCAGATAAGTGCCCAGTGTGCAGGCCCAAAGACATGAACATCTTTAGGCAGCCGAAGGGCATAGAAGGCACCAAAGGAGTGAGCTGAGAGAAAAGAGCCCTCATCAAAGTCTGAAGCAGGGGCCAGCTTTGGAGAAGTATCTCCAATATCACAGTCCAGGGGGATGTGCTTTGAGAGTGAAGTAATGAAATAATGCCTGCTCAGTGACACACCAAGTGCCTGGCAAGTCTGGGGTGTTCACAAAGGCTTTCTTCCCCGCCCCTTTGCCTATTTGCATACACGCCTGCCCGTAGCAGTCTTTTTAGAGCTATGCATGGGCTTTATAGGTGATCTACTATTTTTTGACTAAAGAATTATCATTTGCTATGATCCTACTAAGTGCAAGGTATTAAGTTAGAACAATCCAGAGGAAGCTGAAGTTTATAGGACTTAAGTTACTTTCCTGATGTTCTCCAGGTAGAAAGTCACAGAACCAGGATTCAGAGCCAGGTCTACCTAGTTCTGAAACCACACCTTTTCCACTCTTCCACTGTGATGACTTCACCGAGGGCACAATTTAGAATGTTCAAATTAAGTTCATAGGCAAAAAGATCTCATTCATAAGATATTAAAATAATTTGGTAAACTTTTTCTGTAAAGGGCCATATAGTGAATGTTTAAAGCTTTTCAAGACACATAGGTTTTCAGTTGAATATACATTTTTGTTTTCTCTCACCCTTTAAAAACATAAAAACCATTCTTAGCTTGTGGGGTTGTACAAAAACTGGCCACAGGCCATATTTTGCTAACCTCTGTGTTAGAAAACACAGTCCAAGCAAGGCCCAATGATTCCAATAAATGACAACTGTAGCACTGACTCAATGTCTCAATTTAATACAGTACTTTTTATTTCAGGATGAGGAAAAAAGAAGGGGATAAATGAGGATCGGTACTCAGGCACTTCATACACATTTGTTATTAAGAAAAGTATAAGTAACAGCAGTCCTTACTTAGATCCTTTCATTCGAGTAGTTTTAGAAGCTATCAGGCATCTATTTCATTTATTTCCCCTATTTTCATGCCTTTGCATATTCCAACTTAAGTATTAATCTGTCACTGAAAACCAATGCTTTCTGCAGTCTAATTAGGGCTGACTATTTCTGAGGGCCGTAACATAACAGAAATCTGGGGAGATTTAAGCTGACCATGGGCTCTTTCAATATGATCAAAGGCCTGCAGCATTCTATTATTTGAAATTATAGAAAATATTTTCCATTCACTTTATGACACTTGTAAAACAGGCTTTGAACACTCCCTGAAACTTGCAATAACCATCAAATCAACCTAACAGATGTTGCAAACTGGATCCAGTTCATCAACACTACAGCATGTAATGAGACGCATTTTAAATGACACTCAGATTTTGCTACGCAAGGCAAAATAATCCACAATTTATGACCTCCTTAATTTTCTCTTTAGATACTAAACTTGCATCCAGGATTTGCTTGTGGGCCATCTATAAGCAAATGCTAGCCATGTGCCCTGCCAGTTGTCTGGCTGACCTGTGCCTTGGTCTGGGCAACAGAACTCTGGTGCCAGGTCCAAGTGTCTCTGGTTAAAATATTTTCAACTCTGCTGATTCATGTCCAGCTGTTTGGTAGCTACAGAGAGGAAAAAGAGGATGGCCACTAGGGACCAATTTAATAGCAACAAATGTTACTTTCATTGCTGAGCTGAATAAGTTGGAAACCAGAAGACTCCAGAATCCTAAGGCTGGTAACATTTCACAAGGCTACATATGGAACCACACGATCCATCTTACAGGTGAATACATGCAGGCTGATTTTAATCACAGGAACAGGTATTCACAGGAGT
Source organism: Cynocephalus volans (assembly GCF_027409185.1). NCBI lineage: Eukaryota > Metazoa > Chordata > Mammalia > Dermoptera > Cynocephalidae > Cynocephalus > Cynocephalus volans. Next base: position 86,322,895 of record NC_084460.1, on the reverse strand, counting down.
GAGAGCAATAAAAGCAGCTCATTTCTTAGATTTTGCCCCTTTTGTCCAATTGCATAATCCCCTCTTGAGGAAATCCGGGACAGTCAGGAAGCAGACCTAGCCCAAGACCTATTAGCATACATTAAGCAGAGACTCGGAAAAGTGACCAATTGCAAAAGCCAGTTACAGGCATGCAGTCAAGCAAGGAAAGTGGTTCCCCTGTACAAAGGGCATGGCAACCTTAGTCACGATGCAAGACACCAAGCAGAGATAGAAGAGAAAGAGAAAGAATTAAGATGTGAATTCTTCCTAAGGGCTTAGAAGTGTGATAGGTATTTTACATATAATATATCATATAATCATCACAAACTTGTTAGATAGGAAATAGGATCCCCATTTTATAAATGAACAACTGAGGCTCAGAGAGAAACCTGCCCGGGATTTCATAAGTAAGAAGTGCCAAGGATAGCATTTGAGCTGGGTCTGTCAGGGATCAAACCTGCCCTTCCCATTCCATCAGGCTTCATCCCCCAAAGAAAAAGTACCAAAATACTGCATGGAGTAGATGATATTCAGGAGTCAGACCGGCAGGTTGTACTGGTAAGCAGCAGGGCTCTACGCTCAGGCCAGGAAATGTACCATCCCATAGGACAGAAGGCAAGAGCAAGCCAGGACACAGGTGCCAGAGCCACTAAAGACGTCATATTTGGCACCAACAATCTTCCCAAAGTCAGCTCCCAAAGTGCAGTACTATCAGTGTGAGGCTAGAAACCAGGGCATGATGAAGAGAGTGGGGAGAGCTGAGACTCGGTTGGGACCACATGAGTCTAGGAGGTCACCTGTCTGGAAAGGAAACCTGGACCCCACCAGCTGACTGGCTGAAACTATTTAAATACTATTTTGTCTTGGCTCCAGATTAGCCTGAGGACTAAAATTGAGCCTTCGGGTGAGAAACATAATGTGAGTTAGAAGAGAAAATAGAGGCAGGGGTTATGAGATAGGAACTGGAAAGTTTTTGCTTCAGGGCCATGGCAAATACAATCAAACTTTATGTTCCTTTCTTCATCTACCAAATGGCAATCATGGCAACATTAGTGACCTTCACAGAAGGCCAAATCCCCAAAATCAAAGAGACAAAGGAAATCAAGATTACAATTTAAGCAACTTAAGAAAAAAAAAAAGTATTTTGCCAGAATTAGATCAGAACTTTACATTTCCAAACAGCAGCCTCATGCTGGCAGAGCTGGAACTCGGGAGCAGATTCTGGGAAGAACACTGGTGCCTGGCACAGCGAAGACAGCAGCTGGTGTCCCTCCCCCACCCTTGCTGCCAGCACTCTCACCCTTCTGTAGGCTGCTTCCACCACTTCTTTACCCAAGTCACCTGATCAAACGTGTGAAGCCAGTTCCCCGATCATGTGAGGGGGCATGAAAGGAAGCTGGCAGCAGAAGCAGTGAGCAGAGGGATAGGTGTCCATGAAGGTAGAATGCCCCCACTAGTGACCTTCCTCTCCGCTCCAGAAAGGGGCTGCTCTACAAATATGGGAGAAGTGGGACAGGAGTTCAAACTTCAACCCCTGATTCGTTGGGCTGTGAAGAGAGATCCAGCTGAGTGCACTAGGCTGACTGATTCATCAGATTCCCTCTCCCCTCTGTGACGGAAGCCACTGTCTCTAGCAAGTAATTACATCCCAGAAATCCCCAGGTGCCTAAAGGTGACAGCCAGGCCTGGCAGAGCTTTGGGTCTGGCTCTTCTGGGCTGGCTGCTTCTCCCTCCACGTCAAGTGATATCACTGTTCCTAGCCTGGGAATGAGCCAGCTGGGGTCAAAGGGTGGGGTTGGAAGGGGAGACCCCCAGCTCCAGACCAGGTCTTCTCAGGCTGCCACTAACATGACTCTACCATGTTAAGGAGATTCCTGCAGCTCTTCCGAAGCGCATCATCCCCCTCCCTCCTACAAGGAGGAGAATCCTGGCAAAAGGAGGTTGAAACAACCAGATCCCTCCCTCTTAACCTCAGTTAGATCAAAGGGGAAAACAGAAAATTCTTAGAAAATCTAAATTACTACACCAACAAGGTACTACTGCTGGATTCAGTGTAGATAAGTCAGCTATCTCAAGGTAAATGGGCAATATGAAAAAGATCATTTGCTTCAGAGACAAAAGATTAGTTTGAAGAGATTTTCCACTCTTAGAGACAAAAAAAAAAAAAAATCTCAAGTAGTTTTCTGGTCAGACTGACAGTAGTCAATCCTCTTCATAAAGGTCTCCCAGAAAAGAGATGACACTGTTAATACCACTATCTAACAGTCTTTATAAACAGCCAATGATTCTTTAGACATAAATCTTTCAAACTCCCTTAATTTTAAACCAAATACATACTACCTCATCCTCACTGAAAACAAAATTAAGTTACCATCCACAAAAAACGTGCCCATACAGAAATTTTTTCACTTCAGTCTATTATTCTCCAAAATAAAAACAATCCCAATTCACAAATGTTTTCTCACCTCTTTCACTATTTTCTTTCTTTTTTTTTTTTTTCTGAACCCTCTCCAAACTAGTCATGAGCTCAGGACTGATCATTTAATTATTACACAATGCAGCTGGTGATAGCTTTCACCAAGTTAAAACAGCTTTTAACAAGACACCAGTTAATGTTCTGTTTTTGTTTGTCTTTATTCCCACTAGTAGTCCCAATATAAAATAAAGAAGAATAGCAAAGCGAAGTCATTGGCACTGGAAACTCAATAAATGCCTAAGCTAATTTGAGGAGTGTCTTAAAAATAATACACTTGAAATTTAAATCAAAATTGAGCAAAGCAGAAAATGGTGCATAGGTACACAACCTAAACTATCACATTACAAAGAGCTGTCAATGTACTACACATGACCTTGCCGATTAACTATTTGTCACCAATATAGCTTGCAGAATTGACTGTTGTAGAAGAAACTGATTTTTGAAGATAGGTGCCTATTTCCTGAAGATACATTTAAATGACCATGTTCTATCAAAATTAAAATATAAAAATGTTCATCCCAGATGGATTTTAAATCATCACCAAACGTTTTAATCCCAAACTAAATCATGGTGAATTGTTTTTCTTTACATTATCCTAGTAATCTAAACCTTAGACTAGTGGCTCCCAACCCTGGCTACATATTGGAATCGCCAGATGAGTTTTAAAAACTACTGATGCCTGGGCTCCACCCTCAGAGATTCTGATGTAACTGGACTGGGGTGCGGACTGTGTATTGAGATTTCTTTAAAGCTGTTCAGGTAATTCTAACGTGCAGCTAAGGTAGAGAACCACTGCCTTAGACAATATTAAAACATACCAATGAAAATAACGTATTGCAAGCTTTACTATGTGCCAAGAATTGTGAGTAGCTGAATAAACACAAAAGTGTAGGATGGACCCCACCCTCAAGGCCAGGATCTAAGGGGGAGAAAGACATGTAACTCAATAGTTAACGTACAGTATGCTAAGAGCTATGACCGAGGTACAGAAAGCAGTGAGGAGTGCTCTGTAGAGGGGCATGTAACACAACGAGGCAGGAAGGAAGGGGTGTCAGGGAGGGCTTCTCAAATACTGTGATCAAGCAGGGTCTTGTAGGCTAAGTTCAAGTCAGCCAGGGGTAGGAAGTACGGAAGGGCACTTCATGAAAGTCCCAGAAGCTGGAAAATATGGCCCTTTCCCTGGAACTCTGCAAGTTGTTCTTTACAGTAAGACAGGGTAGATGTGAACACAAGAGGGAAATAAGGCTGCAGAGGTTTTCCAGGGTGTTTGGAGGACCCAGACTGGTAACGTAAATGGGCCGAGCAGGCTGAGTGTAAGGCAACAGTTGGTATGGCGGACCACCCAAACCAATGGGGAAGGGAGAGCTGTTGCTATTTAGCTCCAGCCAATGCAAGAATAAGGGCTCAATATTGATACATTTTCCAGATTTTCAAGGGATGCTGAGAATCTGACCCTTATGTGAAATTTACAGGTTTATTTATTTATTTATTTATTTATTTTATTTTTATTTTTTTATTTTGTCGATATACAATGTGGTTGATTATTGTGGCCCCATTACTGAAACCTCCCTTCCTCCTCCCTCTCCCCTCTCCCACCCAACAATGTCCTTTCTGTTTGCTTGTCATATCAACTTCAAGGAATTGTAGTTGTTATGTCTTCTCCCCCCCCCCCGCCCCCCGGTTTGTGTGTGTGTGTGTGTGTGTGTGTGTGTGTGTGTGTGTGTGTGAATTTATTTATTTATTTTTAGCTCTCACCAATAAGTGAGAACATGTGGTATTTCTCTTTCTGTGCCTGACTTGTTTCACTTCATATAATTCTCTCAAGGTCCATCCATGTTGTTGCATATGGCAGTATTTCATTCGTTTTTGAGCAGGACAAATAAACAAGTCTGCACGCCAGATTCTGCCTATGGCTTGCTGGTATAAGCTATACCTTTTCACTACATTATAGAAAACCACTGAAGAATTTTAAAGGAGTTGGGGGTATAGTGTCCAATTTTGATTCACATACATTTTTAAACATGACGTTGAACTGCAGTGTTGCAGACAGTAATCTGACAAGTCCAATAGTGCAAAGCTTTCCCCACCCAGTAACGCTAGTTGAGGTACCACTGTTCTGAAATTAGTCCTCTACTTTTTCATTTCTCAGATTCAATATGGAACCTTGTTACTCTTAACTGTAGGGGGGAAAATCTGACAAATAAGATGCAAGTAAAGACCACATTTATTATGTTTCAATATGATGTAAATCATAGTCAGTTCTAAATTACATATGCCAGTGGAAAACAGAGATGGTAATCAAAAATCATAGATGATCTGCCAAGCTGGGGTAGGACTCTAGGCCCTGGAGAGCAATACTCTGTAGGCCGGGAACACAGTCAGCTACCCAAGCGGGGCAGCCTGACAGCAGGGGGTGGAGAACCCAGATGCCAGGAGAAGGTCACCCTGTCCCCAGAAAGGACTTTGCTTTCTCCATTTGGGTCCTGCCTCAATCTGCTTTTCCAGGTCAAGAAGGCAGATCCCTTTCACATGATGATCAGTGGTCAAATATTGTAGGGGCCAACTGCAAATGTGAATTATCTGCACACTCTCTAAGAAGTTAGTATCATTTAAAGTCACAAGGCAGAGCTAGAGTGTACATTAGCCCCCACGCATGGCAAACAGCACATATAGAAGATGTTTAAAATATTGATAAAAAGGCAGTTGGCTTAAATTTGGCAAAGGTGTATTTCACAAGCATAGTTATCTGTAAACAAAATTAGAAAATGAGAACATTTGTATGACTTCATAGGTTTAGGATTAGGGAAAAATAAAATCCTAAATCAAAAAAAGGGCAGTGGTAAGGAACATATCATAGATACATGACCATAACTGATGATCATCCAAAAATGGGTGGAAGTACTGTCCAAAGAAAGATAGACTGCTTATTTAATAAAGAGCTAACTATTTTATTTCTTTCCTTTAGGTTTTCTCAAAGAGCAAAAACATATAATTACCGTGTCTGGTAAAATGCCTATCGTCTCAGCATGCCACTTCTAATTTTAGATATGAAAATGAGAATCTCTCAGGCATTCTGTCTTTCAAAGACTAGTTGAACTTCGAGATCTTAGAATCTCTGGAAGCTTGAAATCACACAATAACATATATAATATAATTCAACAAAAGCAATGGTCCTTTCTTTGACAAGAAGTGTTTTAAAAGTTACATTTAAAAATCTATATGCTGAGATTAAATATTTTTTAAAGATTAAACATTATGTAAACAAAAAAATCTATAAAGGTAGATAAGATAAAATACCTTTTAATATAAATGCTCAAAAAAAGCTTAACTTGAAAAATTGTTCTCCACCTATCAACTGTCATGGATAATTAAATAAGTAAATAAAGAAATAATAGCAGTTAAAAAATCATTAGAAGAGATTGTTTTTCAGCAAGAAAACAGAGTCACCTTAGTGGACCCATAAAGGATGTACGTATATTAGAATGTATCAATAACATAAACGTTTTTCATTAGGTCTTATCTAAACTTGCCTGACATACGATTTTAACTTTTCTGCAAAAATTACCAGTAGTTTTAAAAATATGGCACAAATTCTTAATTTCTGAAGTTTTATTCAAAGACAATGTACTTCTGATTAAACAAATCATCAGATAAGTAGGGATGGTCCTACCAAGGAGAGAGGCCTAGATTAATGACACCACATGGGAAAGAAGGAACAATGAATTGTATGAGCATATGACTGCCAATTGGAGGGTAGGGGGGAAGGAAAACACACACCTCTTTCTTCTAGTGCTCCTAAATTCCTCTGCATATTTCACACTGAAGTGTCGTCAAGTTATCCTCAGGGTTTGCTTTAAACCTGCAGACCAGCTGGCCAGCACTGTTTCTTCCATTTTTACCTCTTTGTGCTTCCTGGGAATCCAGGAATTGTGCAGTTAATCCATAAAGGGAATTTTGCCATTCTTTTTCTTAGTAGAGTCCATATCCTACCTGCAAAGAGCTTATATAACCACATTAGTCGTGTAAGTAGTGAGATTTTTTTAATTATGCCTATTTTTTTCACCAGTACCCTGTATTTGCTTCTTTAAAAAGTACATTGCCTGGCTTCTTTCACTCAGCATAATTATTCTCTAGAAAATGTAAACTAATCTATAGTGATAGAAAGCAGATTAGTTGTTGTCTGAGTATGGGGAGCAGCAGGAGCAGGAAGGGGGGATTACAATGGCACAGGAGGAAACTTTTGGGAGTGATGTTTATGTTCATTATCTTGATTATGGGCAATTTTTTTTCACTTGTGTATACATGGGTTAAAACTTACATTATACACTTTAAACATGTGCAGTTCATTTAATGTCAATTTTATTCTCAACAAAACTGTCAAAAAAAGGAATGACTTACAGAAAATGTTCCACTAAAAAAAAAAAAAAAAAAAAAAAAGTACAATGCCCCAGAAGGACTATTGCTTCTGCCAGGATAAAAGTGGGATTTAAACTCAGGTCTGTTACTTTCCAAACCCATGATCTTTCTGAAGACCACAATGTCTTCTAGAATAACTTTATTAAGCATATTTAGAATTTACAGTATAAATAATGTGTGCGCCTGTATGTAACCATATGTACGTTTTCCTAAATGTATCTGCCACTCACCTGCTCTAGCACAGGAATGATCTGAGTGCCAAATAAGAACATGAGAACAAAATGCCTAGCACAGGGCTCAATAAACCTTACCGTTCTTCCTAACAATCACATGAGACCCTGTTGCCTACCTTTTAAAAATGAAGGAATTCTAATACAGAATGGATGGCTCACCTGCATAGGATCACGTAGGCATCTTGAAACCTCAGTTCTAAACTCTGTCTTGTAGGTTTCTAGTGGCTTACTCAGATGACACACCACAACCTAGTCACATAATGACCAGACCTCTCTCTCCTAATTACATGACCAGGCACTGTCACATATCCCAGAGAACACCTGGTGTGGAGTTGTGGAACCAAAAAGACTAAGATGAGCCTTTCCAATGTAAGGAAGCCGTTCAAGGAGGTGGATTTTATAGAGTTAATTCCTGGAAGAGGATGTCTAAGTAGGAGGTGCTGAGCAGAATCTGCGTAAGCCATCAAGATGCCTCTGTGATATCATAAGAAAAGCACTTAGGAAGCTAAGGATTGCAGTGGAGGGAGAGGGGTACTTTCCTAGTGACCAAGGCAATGGATAGAAATAGCTTTAGCCCAGATTAGACAGTGGCTAAAAGTAAGGAGAAACTGGAAGGAAAGCTGGAAATGACTATATAAGTTCAAACTATGTATGACACTGAGCCAACCAGGATTGAGCAATGGGCACCTGTATAAACTATTTAATCTGTAGATAATATAAACCCCAAAACTCCCATAGAGAGTCAGATTACCTCAGCTGAGACACTGTGGGAGAGGAAAAACACAGAAAGAGAAATGCACTAGAGCCAGGGACACAGTTTTGAAGGTAAAAAAAAAAAGAAAGAAAGAAAGAAAAATAACTGCAGAAGTTCCCCGAGTCAAGAGAGCACAAGTTACCCCAGCACAAACAGCCAGGCACTGACCTGCTGGAGACGTTGCTATGCCAAGTTTTATCCCATCAGCACAAGAACACCAATGGCACATGGGAACAAACATAGTTTGAATCATCTGCTAACGTACAAAAAACTTAGAAAATGCAGATGATTCTGCTCTAACTGATCCTCATGATGAGAATGGCCGTGGACTAAGTAGTCTTAAATCGGGCAGTGTTCTCTGTGCTGAGTTGCCAGAAATGAAGTATTACTACTTCTCCAGCCCTGCAATATATAAAATCCATATACTTAAACTTCACTTTGCTCCAAGTACAGAATGTCCTCCAAAGCAAAGGTTTTATGTTCACATTCACAAAAGGCTGGTTTTGGCCCTAAAATGGATAAACCTCCTAGATAAAAATCATCAATGTTTGGGATAGTCTAAGTTGGTACAGTAAATAACCTGGTTAACAACCTGGGAAATATTTTTGCTTTTTCTCTTATCATTATTAAAAAGACAAAAAAAAAAAACTGCCTTATGAATATCAGTAAACATTTAATAAATCTCATCATTCCCACCTTGAACACTAGACCTATTTTTATATCTCTGTTTTCTCAAATAAATTGTGAAAACTTACCTATAGTAAAGCATAATACTCTCTGAACAGGTTTTATACACTGTAATAAATATAGAATAAAAACTTCATGCAGTCATTAAAAAAACACAGAACATGTGAACTGATTCACATTTTTAAAAAAAACTATCTTATCAAAGTTTGTTTAAAATGTTTAAACTGTTAATCATTATTACCTGAAACAAAAATACAAAAAATATATAAAAAGTGTAGAATTATGGATTACTAGGCCTTCTAGTTCTTAGAGTACTTTATTAATCCAAGGGAGTCTAGGTGTAGAATCAGAGGTGAAGAACCAAACAGGGCAGAAATAAAATAGCATCTCAGGTGAGAGTTTTAAAGATACATGACAAATCACTTGGCTGGCAGTGTAATTATTATCAGAATTGCTAAAATAAAAATGGCCACAACTCTGGTTTAAATACTGCATGCTATTCTTTCAGAGAAAACAAAGAAATAAAAAAAAATGAAAATTAAAAAACTCGGGAGGATTTTCCTCACACGGCTAACTGTCTTTTACCACAAAACATTCTTGATACCATTTGAGGTAAGTAAGAAAATCTACCTCAATACATCAGGTATTTTCAACTTCTCCATTAAAAAAAAAAAAAGTACTAAAGATTTTGACAATCAGCTGAAGGTCACTAAGAACTGATATAAGTAGAACATAGGTTTCTCTCTGTTTTCCCAATCCTCCACACAACAGTGACCTACAGACAGAAATGTTAATGACACAATTAAAAGTTCTCTAAAATTAAAACTGTATAAAGGTAAAAAGCCTCAGAAGAAATCATATTTTAATATAAAACACTGAAGGCTAAAAATGGTCACCTTTAAATTGAACAATATTATGAGATGACAACAGTTAAGAGACAATTTAAATAATTTAACTATTTTTAAAATCAGCATGCACACATCTTTTCTTGAAAAACTCAAGGAAAATGTGGCATGAATAAAAAATAATATTCATTTATTCATGTATGTGTTCATTTATTCAAAAATGTTTTTTTTCTTTTGGCGGCTGGCCAAAAAGGGATCTGAACACTTGGCCTTGGTGTTATCAGCACTGCACTCTAACCAAGTGAGCTAACCAGCCAGCACCCAACAAATGTTTATTGAATACCAAATTGCAGGCCAAGTACTACTGTAGGCAATATGGATATATCAGTTAACAAAGAGTCCCTGTCCTTATGAGGCTTAAATACTTGTGGGAAGAGACAATACAAAAATAAATAACAGGCCAACAGATGCTGATTAGCATGGAGAAAAACAAAGCAAAGTAAGGGGGATGAGAAGTACCAAGAATAGAGGGCAAGTCCTATTTTATACATGGTGGTCAGAGGAGGTCTCTCTGATAGGTAACATACAAGTAGAGACCCAAAGGAAGTCAAGCAGCAAGCCATGTGGATATCTAGGAGTACATGTTGCAAGCAAATGGAATAGCAAATGCAAAGGCTCTGAGGCATGAACATACTTGGGGTATTGAGGATTATAAAGTGTAGGCAGAGTGAGCACAGGAGAGTGGTGGGAGATGAGGTTCTTTTGTTTATTGTGGATTACCCACGGTATTTGGAATTAACTGGGTTCAGTAGATGAAGAGTAGAAGGCAGGAAGGGAGAGTGAAAAGACAGGAACTATGTTTCATTGAGCTCCTACTAAGTGCCTGATAAAGGATATTATTTCATTTAATTCACACTCCTATCCTATAAATTGGGTGTTGTTACACCTGTTTTACAGATGAGGCACAGAAAAGTTGGGAGACAGGTACCAAATTTAAATGCAGATCCTTCCAACTCCAAAGCTCAAGCACTTAGTCATGCTCCTCTCCTTCCCGGAGACAGCCAAAGATATCAGCTATAAAAGGGAGAACTAACTAAAGTCCCACAAAGAGAAAAAGTAAAGTTACACAGCTGATATTTTTGTGACACTTCTATGTATAGACTCTTCTCAACGTTTCTTATTTTTTCAGATTACCTAAAGGAAGATATTTAATGTGTTAATTGATATAAAAGATACCTTCAAAAACTGAGGAGAAAGGTTGGAGCAGGAAAAGAGGTAGCAGAGATGTAGCCCAGAAATACCTGTCACAGAGTCTAGGCAGCAAATTCCACCCCTTCCCCAGTCCCCACCCCTAACTGCAGTCCCTCTGTAGAAGCAACCTCCCAAAAAGAGAGGCATAAATATGGAAACCCAAAAGGAAATGATGAAGGCAAAAGATGCTGGCAGGTTTTCTTTCGCTTTACTTCATTTTTACATAAGGGCATTTGAGCAAACCATATACCTTCTGTCTACAGTCTGCATAAAATGTTCAAAGTAGAAGACATTTATTACTTTAAGTATTCCCTGACCAGGGTTTTCCTAGGCTCCCAGCTTTGAATTAGGAAGAGGAGGCTGAGAGGAAGAAGTCCCTGGTTGCTGGTTGGTTCTCTGATTGGAAAGACAGTATTATTCCCTTTCTCCACTTTAAGTTCAGATGTAGGGGAAATCAGTAAAAGGATTTCCCTGAGACTGGCATTGGCAGGTCTTTGTCTGGGGAAATAATTAGTTAAAATCACTAGCATTAAGCACTGGAGCAAAGCCACTATGAGGTCAAAGAGCTGCAGCCAAAAACTGCTAGGGGAGCCCTGTGAGGCTCTGCAAAGGGGTAAGTAGAAAAAGTTCACAGTTTTCCTAACAGTAAAAAGATAAACAAGAATAAAATTAAGCAGTGACTGAAGACAGTTTAAATTCACCTGAGGAAATGTACTTAACTTGTAAATATGATTTGGATTACTTTAAATCTGTTCAATATTGTGTCAAGATATATTTGCTATATAAAACTACTCATTAGTGTTTTATCTTCTAAGCCAGATCTAGAAACATGTTAAAAAGGCACAAATAATGTCCCCTGTTTTACAGCCGGAGAAGATAAGGCTGCTGGTGTTACACAGTACTTCCAAGGTATAGATCACACTGAAAACTGGGTCCGTTACTTTGCTAGCCCTAGAACAGTGGTTCTCACCCAGGTGCAATTTTGTACCCCCCCCCTGCAGGATATTTGGTAATGTCTGGAGACAGTTTTGTTTGCCACAACCTGATGGGGAGAAGGGGTGCTACTAGCATCTGAGTAAAGGCCAGGCATGCTGCTAAACATTCCGCAGTGCACAGAACAGCCCCACAACAACAAAGGATTATCCAGCCCAAAATGCCAATAGTGTTAAGGTTAACTTGGTCGTAACTAGTGTTAAGAAAACTTGGTCTACAGTTACTTAGAAAAAGGTGGAATATCTTTTTTAAAAATGATAAATTGAAGAAATTACTGGGGAAAGAATACTTTATTGATGGATCAGAATTTTGAAGGAAAGTGACCAATACATTTCACAGCCCGCTAGAGAGGTAGTATTTCCCTATTTTCATCTGATTTTTCAGTCCCTAAGTAACATTTCTTCCTCTCCAGCAGTCTTATTCCTTGCGTGGGGTGAGGTTCACCTGCTAAAGCTGAAGAAGCAGCTTTTGTTTTCTTCAGGCAGACATGGACCCAGTCAAGCCAACCCAGGCTAATCTTCTCGCAGGTTCAGCCACTGTCTCAAATCAGATCATTTCACCATTACTCCCTGGGTTTCTTCTTTCCATAAAGTGAAGATAATAATCTTGCTCGCACAGAGTGTTGTTTGGATTAATCAGTACAGTAAGAACTTCATGCTTTATAATGAGGACAAAAGGGGCTAAGTGTTCTTAGATGTTACAAATGATGTTTGCTTGCTGCTTGGAGCACTTGAAAGAATAATAATAAATAGATGCAAATCAAACTACGAAGTGAACAACATCCTTTCTCCTTATTTTTTCAGTGAATAGTCTAGCCTAAAATTTCATATTTGCATATGACTGGAAGCTAGAGTTTTATCATGAAGAGAGCTATTGGACACGGGGGCATAACTCACAGCAGGGTTCTCAAATCCTTCAGCCAACTCAATGTACTTTTCCCCATTCACCACCTCTCAGATTTAGTATAGTGACTATTTTAAAATAGTGAATTACTTTCTCTAAGTAGTTCTACAAGTAATTTGACATCTCAGCCACAGAACCTGATTATATATGATATATTAAAATAATCCTCCCGTGAGCCAAAAGTTGAATCTGCCCAGATAAAAAACAATAGCAAAACTAAAGTTGAACTTCTAAAAGTCAACCCATGGAAGAATTAAATTTCGTGAAAATCAACATGCACACCACTTTACTGAGCTGAAATTAAATAACATACATACCACTTTACAAAGAAAGAAGCAGCTCACACCATATTTTCTATCCCAAAACACATTAGAAAGCCTTGACGGGAGGGGGGTGGTGACTCTGTATTCACCAGAGTTACCATCGGTCGCCTCACATGCCACAGATCATAACTTGTGACAGAAATGTGTAGATGCAGCACTTCAATTACTGAAGTCCCTGTCCCTAACAGTGAACTCTATCTGCCCCTAACTGTATGGTCCCTTCGAATTTACTCATTTGATGAAGGTTCCATCCAGCTCTACAATTTCATTTTCCTAACATTTGAAAAAGGTTAACAAATTCTTAATGACCTACAAATTTCAAATCATTTCTCTTTCTCCTTATCAAAAACACCTTTATCTTACTATATTCTCAAGGAAGTAGAGCATAAGTGTGAGCTGCACATAGTGACTTCCTTCCAAATTGTGCAGTATGAAAAGGGGGGTGGGGGAGGGCTTCACAGTAGAGAAACTTGACAAACACTACCTGGGCCAGATGATCAACAGTCATGAGTCATGCTCATTATGTACCCTTGATATGATGTGATAAGAATGACACTTCACCTCTATGATCTTCCTCCTAAAAAAATCATAGCCCCAATCTAATCATGAACAAACCCAAATTAATGGACATTCTACAGTGAGCTTTCCTGCTTGGTAATCATGTATCAATGTCCCAGGAAGGTCATATGTCCTGAGGACACACAAACTCCACAACTGGGACCCTCCCAGACCCCAACCTATGTATCTCTTCTTTGGCTGGTCCTCATTTGTATCCTTTATAATAAAACTGTAATCCTAAGTATAGCACTTTCCGCAATGCTGTGAGTCATTCTAGCGAATTGTTGAACCTGAGGTAGTAGAAACCCCCGAATTTATAGCTAGTTGGTTGGAAATACAGGTGGTCTGGGAACCCCAGAGTTTTTAGCTGGTGTCTAGAATGTCTCATGGAGGACTGTGCCCTGTGAAGTCTGCACTAACTCCAGGTAGTTAGCATCAGAATTGCATTGCAAGTATGGACTTTAGTTAACAAACTAAAAATATTCTAAAATTTAAAGTTTATTTTTAAAAATATACCTTTATCTTAATTCTAAGCTACCATCAAATATAAGTGATGTTCAGTACAAATTTGTTACCTGAATAGTCAAAACTTTTCATATTATACCACAATATCCAAAGAAGAATTATCATAAACTAAATGGCACTAAGAAAAATAATTAAGAGTTAATTATATGAACATATTACTTTAATCACTTCTCAGCTAACACAAAAATTAGTTATGTGTGTTAGGCCTCATCTTGATTTTTAATCCACTTACTTCACTATACTGAGATAAGGCTTTCATTCTTGTTCTCCCCCAAAGAATAGTATTAGGAATATTGTCTGGGTAAATGTTGATATTAGACAATTACCTCAACAGTTTGGGTATAAATTAACACACACCCATAAATCTTATGCCTATGAGAAACTCCAAACTCCCTTTACACCAAACTCCAGATGCTGACCCGTGAGATACCTCAAAATTTGGCCCTTGTTTGAATAGCATCTTTCTCTTTCTTGAAAAAAACAAGCTCATTGCCACCTTTGAATAGCTGGTCCCTCTGTCTGGAATGTTCTTCCCCCAGACCTTAACATAGCTGGCTCCTTCTTGTTTTTCAGGTCTCACTAAAATGTCACTTTATCCAAGAGGCCTTTCCTGTCCGTCCAACCTAGAGCACCCCTAACATTCTGTATTTCTCCCAGTTTATATTTTTTTTATCACATTGCTAATCCCCACCTGACATTTTCTAGTTTAATCTGGTTTTTTATCTCTTTCTACCTGCCCACTAGAATGCAAGTTTCATAAGCACAGGGACCTTGCATGCCTTGATTGTTCTAATCCCAGCCCCTAGAACAGTGCTTGACAAAGAGTAGGTGTTCTTTTTAAATGAGTGAGTGAATTAATGAAATAGAACTAGACTTAAAGAAAAGTATGCAATAAGACAAAAATATAACTCTTGCTTCCCCAATGTAGCAGTGTTGGGAAGCATCTGGGTCACGGGGGAAGATCCCTCATGAAGACTAAAATATAAGCTATTAAGAGAAAGAGAAATGAATTTATTAAGAAATAAATTTTATTAAGAAATTTAAATTTATTAAGAAATTTATTAAGTCCTAATTATGCTCCAGTTTTTCCAGATACACTATCTCATTAACTCTTCACAAGACCCTACAATGTACATATTATTATCCCTATTTGCTATTTACAGATGAGAAAACAGATGATGGGAAAGGTCTAATAAGTAGTTCAATGGCAAAAGCAACATGACTTCTCACATCTGATTAAGCCTGGGCCCTTTCCACTACTTCTAATTGTTCATTTTATGACTCTCTTTAAATGGTCTCAGGGCAACTGAGAGCCTAGTACAATGCCAAGTGCAGTGACTGTGGTTGTGACCTTAGCCTGATAAAGCTAGTGAGTGAGACTGGAAGACAGAGTAGTGCTAATGGAGCTGGGCACAATAAATGAAAATACCGCAAGCTAATGAGAATGTTTACAAGTCAAAGGCCCTCTGAATCACTCTACTGGCCAAAACACTTAGTTCTTTTTTTTTTTTTTTTTTTTTTTCTTAATTTTATTTTATTGATATACAATGTGGTTGATTATTGTGGCCCATTACCGATCCCTCCCTCCCTCCTCCCTCTCCCCCCTCCCTCCCAACAATGTCCTTTCTGTTTGCTTGTCGTATCAACTTCAAGGAACTGTAGTTGTTATGTCTTCTTCCCCCCCCCCCCCACGGTTTTTGTGTGTGTGTGTGTGTGTGTGTGTGTGTGTGTGTGTGTGTGTGTGTGTGAGAATTTATTTATTTATTTTTAGCTCTCACCAATAAGTGAGAACATGTGGTATTTCTCTTTCTGTGCCTGACTCGTTTCATTTAATATAATTCTCTCAAGGTCCATCCATGTTGTTGCAAATGGCAGTATTTCATTCGTTTTTATAGCTGAGTAGTATTCCATTGTGTAGATGTACCACATTTTCCGTATCACTCATCCGATGATGGACATTTGGGCTGGTTCCAACTCTTGGCTATTGTAAAGAGTGCTGCGATGAACACTGGGGAACAGGTATACCTTCAAAACACTTAGTTCTAATTAAACAGAAAGATGACTTAAAGAAACCCCTTAGAATCCTCTATGAACACTGTATAAATACAACCTGAAAATAACTCTAACAGATCAGCTCAAACCTGACTAACATAACCCTCAACAATTTCCTTTCCAAGTCAAACATACACACTTTGAGATTAACATGGATAAGAAAACATGAAAGTTGTTACACATATAAATCTAAATGTTAACCCTTAAATGACCCAGATATGGCCGGTCTCATCACCATGGTAGTTTCTGCCATTCCTCTGTGACTTCCCTGCAGCTTGACTCTGTCACTCCGTCCCATCTCTAAAAAGAAGATTCAACTGCACAGAGCATTCGCGAGTAATGTACTCCTGAACAAGTTTTTATGACAGTAATACATCTTATCCTCAAGAATTTCCACTACATCACAATCTCCACCTTATGTCCCTCTGCTTTCCAAAGTCTGTGTTCCACTAGCTGAGCCTCCACAAAAAAAGGAGTTCAGCCCTCTGGATTCACTGCTTCTCTGCCAGGCCAGTTTGCCTTCCTTAACTTATGTCATCTTGTTATATATTTACATACAACGTAGTTGCAAAGAACCGTGCTACATTTCTGCCCTGATAAAACACTTTTACACATTACAGTTAAAGAAAAACATCTAATTTCTAAGAGCAATGAGATTAATAAAACTGTAAATGTTAAAAATGATAACGTAAACTCACACAAACAAAATTAATGTCTAATATACAAACATTATGTCATTTGTCAGTGTAAACTTTATCAAAATAGGTTAATAACAAGTTATGTAACTAAGAAAGATGTCAAAACCCTATCTCACAACCACCCAGACCCAGATAGTTCGACAGGTGAATTCTACCAAATCTTTGTAGGAGTAAATCATTCCAATGATACTTAAATGTTTGGGAGTAAAGAGGCAGAGATTTAAAATTCTTTTTATAATGCCAGAATAGCACTGATACAAATACCCTCAAAAAGATAAAAATCCACACAGCCATCTCATTTATGAATATCATATAATCCATATTGATATTCACCTAAATGTCAATGCAGAAATCCTGATGAAAACATTAGTAAATAGAATCCATCAATAGTTTAAAAGAATAAAACATGCATGATAATGTGAGGTTCATACTAGCAGGACAAAGGCGGGTCAGTATAACGAGACCTCTTGTATTAGTCAGGGTTCTCCAGAGAGACAGCATCAATAGGATATTGTATAATTATATGAGAGGGATTTATAAGGGGAATTAGGTCACATGGCTATGAAGAAAAGTCCCACGATAGGCCTTCTATAAACTGGATGCCAGCAGAGTGGCTCAGTCCAAGTCCAAAGGCCTCAGAACCAGGGAAGCTGATGGTGTCCTTGGTGTAAGCTCTGGAACCCAAAAGCTGAAGAGTCTCAAGCTCTGATGTCCACGGACAGGAGAGAAGAGTGTGTCCCAGCTCCAGCGGATTGAGAGAGAGCTTCACCTCTTTCCTCTGTCTTTTGTTCTCTCCAGACCCCCAGTGGATTGGAGGGTTCCCACCCACACTGAGGGTGGGTCTTTCACACCCAGACCATTCAGACTCTCATACTAATCTCTGCTGGAAACACCCTCATGGACACACCTGAAAAGATTGCTTTACCAGCTTTCTCAGCATTCCTTCATCTAACCAAGTTGACATCTAGAATTAACCATCATACCTATCAACATAGTTTACCCCATTAGCAAGTTAAATATATATATATGACGTTTATAAGTTTGAAATGGTGTTTGATTAAAATTATATAGGAATTCCTAATTTTAAAAATTCTCAATAAAACAAAAAAGTATATATAGTTCCTTAACATGATTAACATGATATATATCTGAAGTCCAAAACCTATATCATGATTAATGATAAAACTCTAGAAACAGCCCTACTAAACTCAGGAACAAAACAAGGATACACACTCTTACCACTATTATTCAGCATTATTCTAGAAGTATAAGTCAATGAAATTAGAAGAGAGAAAAATATAACAGAGATAAAACAGAAAAGGAAGAAGTAAAATTATCAGTATTTACAGCTAATATGAGTGATTAACAAGAAAACCTATGAGAATCAGCTGGAAAAACTATTATACACAGTAAATGAATTCAGTATAGTGGCTTTCATGTACATAAAAAATAACCAGTTAGAAAACATTATGCCATAAAAGACCTCATTTGCAAGAGCAATAATTAAAACAAAAAACTTCTAAGATTAAGTTTAGAAACAAATGTAAAACATCTATATGAAGAACTTTAAGACTCTAATAAAGCCATAATAGAAGTCTTTAATAATTAAAGAAGTGTTTTATTGCTGGGTATTGTAAAATTATCAATTTACCTAAATTTAATTATAAAGTAATGCAAAATCTCAATAACAATACCAATAGAATTTTGTTGTTGTTGTTGTTTGCAATCAGATAAGCCGATTCTAAACATCAGATAGAAAAACTGAACATGTTAAAATAGCCAGAAATAGTCCAGATTTTAAAACACTATAAAGCTATAGTAATTACAACACATTGTACTGGGTGCATGAAAAGCAATGAAACAGAAAAAAGTCCAGAAATAGACCCTATATATAAGAACTTAGTATACAATAAAATGCACTTCAAACGGGTAAAAAAAAAAGATGGATTATTCTAGTAAACCAAAAAAAAAAAATTAAAAAATCAAATTTCTATCTACCTCGCTTCTTGCATTTCTGATTGATCAAAGGTAAAAATAATGAATCTGATACTTTTCACAAGATGGCACGAAAGATGAAGAAGGAAGCTCCTGCCCCTGCCCAAGCCAAAGCCAAAGCAAAGGCTTTGAAGGCCAAAAGGGCAGTGCTGTAAGGTGTCCAAAGCCACAAAAAAACAATATCTATACATCACCCACATTTTGGCAGCCCAACATACTGCGCCTCCGTAGGTAACACAAATACCCTCTGAAGAGCACCCCCAGTAGAAATAAAATTGCTAAATTTGCCAGCATAAGTTCCTTTTTAGTATGCAAAAAAAAAAAAAAAAAAAATGCCATTAGTCAACATGCAAATAAAAAACTACAAAATATACTAGTGGCACATACGATAAAGGGGAAATTTTCTTTATATAGAAAGAACTCTTACAACTTGATCAGAAAAACAACGATGCAATAAATAGGAGAATGGGCAAAAGACATGAACCAGTAGTTCAGAAAATAAAAATACTAACAAATGGCTTTTAATTCATAAGATGTTCAACTTTACTCATAATTAAAGAAACAAAAATTAAAAATGAAATACTGTTTTCATCTATCCAACTGGAAAAGATCAAAAAGTTTTAAAATATAGTGCTCTGGAGAGAAGTTGGGAATTCAGGAACACTCATACAGCACTAATGGAAGTATAAATTGGTCAACCCCCATGGAGCTCCACCTGGCAATATCTATCAAAATTAGAACTATACATACTTCTTTGACTGAGCAATTCCACTTCTAGGAACTTACCCTAAAAACATACATATGAGAAAGACATGTGTTAAAAAAAAAAAAAAAATCAGTGCAGTACAATCTGTAAAAGCAAAAACCTGTGGAAAACTTAAATTTCTATCAATAAAGGATGGTTAAATAGTGAATGGTTCACCTATACAATGGAAAACTAGGCAGCCAGTGAAAAACAATGGAGCAGATCTGTCTAAATTAATCTCTAAAACACATTAAATGAAAAAGTGCAAGGTGCAGAAGAGTTTACATAATATGCTCCTATTCATAGGAAAAAAGAGCTAGAATTACATAGATGTATTTGTACATGCTTAAAATATTACCCAAAAGATTCAAGAGGAAACTGATAATGATAGCTACTTCTAGCAAGGTGGTTTAGAGATCTGAAGTACAAGTTATTGAGCACACCTTTATACTGTTTGAATTTTTAGTTGAGCATTTTAAGTTATAAAAAGTAATACATCTTTTTTTAAAATTTCTTTTTGTTTATTCATTTTTGTTTTAGGTTCAATTTTTTTATTTTGTTTTTAATTGACACATAATAATTGTACATATTTTACTTTCTGAATTACAGTACTAAAAATCAACAACTTTTCCTTTAAAATAATAAATTGTTTTATTTTTAAATAAATAAAATTATAATTTACTATTTCTTATACAAAGCTTAAAATTATATAGAACATTCAATATGTTACAGGAAGTGAACTTTAAAAATTCTTTTCTATAAAAATGTGGATACTTAGTCTAGTAAGCAAACTTCTAATGGTTTAACTACAGGTTCTGAATACCTAGCATGGTGATTGGCACAGAATAAAAAAACACTTTATAAATCCTTGTCAGATGAATAAAGAAAAAATGAACTGGGTGAAAAAAAACATACCCCCCAATATTAGTCTTCAAATATGAGAAACAACTTACTGGTTGTTCCAAAGGCTTAGAAAGTTTCCAGTCACCCTTAGAACGATCACAGAACCAGATACACTGGTCAGAGTAGATTCTTGATGATATACTCTTACCCAAACAATCACTGCTTTTGTCTTTCCAATAATAGCTTACAGATCAGTACACCTTTTCTTCAACCTCCCAATTCTTCACTTAGTTAAGGTTTATTTGGGACAAATAAAAGAAGTACTTACCTGCCTACTAATCAACTGACCACTGATCTATAAAAAATTCAGTGCTTACTACATATTTGGAACATAATAAGGATTTGTAGAGATAAATTAATGTTTGACAGGGTGATTATACAGGAAATGAATTTACCTTTGGGTGAGAGAGCAAGTAGGGGAAAAAAAAAACATTTAATAAGTATTAAGTCCAACCTTTTGTAGATTGTTGAACACATAAGTTAAAAGCTTCAGAGCCTACAAATTCTTCTCTGTTTTACTGGGAAAATAGAATATGGGTAATCTGACTCATTTTACACTGTGCGGTATTTTTTTTTTTTTTTCCATTTTTTTCTTTTAACAGAGAGTGCTATCTAACATCCATTAAAGCTCCTGTGTTTTCTGCAAGATACTCCTATCCTGATTAACTATTCATATACTAAAAGATGGTTTGCTTGGCTCTTGACAGTTTTTTCCAGTCCATTATCAATATCAAGTCACATTCCAATAACCACATAACTCCAGTAAATGATATTATATGAATGAAAAAATATGGCAGATGAGAACAGTATCAAACCACTAAAAAAATACTGAAAATATATACACATATAGGTATCTATATATATCTGAAGATATAGATAGATATGCTTTTTCTAAAGGCAACTATAGCATTACTAAGTAGACTAATATTATTAACTTGCTACAAGTTAACCTAGCAGAATGAAAACATTACTACACTTTCAAAGCCATTACTCAGATTCAGACAATAGCTAAATCCAACTTGTTCGAATAGTTCTCATACGTTACCGTCTTTCTAGATAAAAGGGTACTTCAAAAGTATTGTGGAAAACTGAATTAAAAGATAATACAAATCTTTCCATGAACTTTGTGAAGAACCCCTCATACTTCTGACCTAAAATAAATTTAGGATTCTCTTCCAAATCCCTTTTTTGGTATCTTTAAAATCCTTACTACCACAGCCATCTCTTCTTCTTGTAAAATATTTCTTCGGTCCAATACCTGATTCCCTAGAACTCAGTTCTAAAGCCAAGCATCCCTACATAATTATAAAAAGCCTTTGGGAAACTCCAGAAGGAAATGCAGAGCTAGGATTCAAGAGAGAAAAGGGAGAGCTATTTAATACCCAGAGAGGGAGACATGGTAACTACTTACTTTTGGTAGTAAATCTAGTTGATTCCAGAATTCTTTTTTCAACCACAGAATTTTGATGCCCCCATCATTTAATTTCTATACATAGTACATGGTAAATACCATTCTCTCCCTAAGAATTACTAAAAAAAAAAAAAAAAAAAAAAAATGTACAAGTACAAGTGCAGTCAGCATTGCTGCAATGAAATATTTGTGCCTGAAAAGATGCAGATGTGAATTTGGAAGTCATTTGGTCCTGAAGCCTTTGTATAAAAGCTGCTCTGAGGGAGGAGGCCTTTAAGGGTTTGGGATTCATGTGGCCTTCTTTGATGATAAACAGACCCAACTCTTGAAGTATGTACATTTCCATAGTTGCTCAGAAGTTCCTCTGGCCCATGAAGAGGCCAAAGGAATTTTTAACAAAGATTACTAGGAGTTATTCTTAGCAATCACTACTTCAAAAGGCAAAATTTTTAAAGCTTTCCATCAACTTTAAACAGTGTTAAATTATAGAATAACACGATTTAATAAACAAGCATTTCTGAAGTATATTTTAAAATTAAGTAAAGCTTAAGCAGGTAATAGCATCAGGCATAAAGAAAAAAAAAAGCATAAACTCTATAAAGTGAGAGGCAGAATGACAAAGAACTTTTGTTTTTTACTTGACAACTCTTCTAAGCTCTATGCGTTTAAAATTTTTTCAACTAGCATATAATACTTTTGATATAATAAAAATATAGAACTGACCGATTAGCTCACTTGGGAGAGTGTGGTACTGATAACACCAGGGTCATGTATTCAGACCCCCATACTGGCCAGCTGCCAAAAAATAGAGAGAGAGAGAGAGAGAGAGAGAGAGAGAGAGAGAGAGAGAGAAAGAGAGAGAGAGAGAGAGATAGACAGACAGATTGAAAAACTTTTAAAATCTAAATGGGGTCTTTTTTTTTATGGAACATAATTGATTATACACATTTGTGGCATACAGTGTTGACTATCAATATTTGTGTACAATATGTGATGATCATATCAAGATAATTAACAAATCTATCATTGAAAACGTAATTATCCTTTGTGTCCATTAACCATTTTCTCCCTAACCGCCCCCTCCCTAAATGAGGTTTTTAAAGAAAGTCAATCATGTTAGTTTAGAAACAATCAATTCCAGTCCTTCAGAAATCATCTAAGTGTAAATACAAATACATTTTTTGCATTTTTTTCAAAAACTATTTAATTTAAGAAACAAACAAATCTAAACCTTTCCACATAGGCCAAAAGAAGTGACTTGTCAATCCATTAAACTTTTAAAGCACAGGCTAACCTGGGCACATAGAAATCTTCACCATGCTGTTTTCTGCAAACCATACTGCTGTGCATACGCACTGAAACTTTCATAAGTGATTGTGAATAACATACCGTGATGTGATGTTGGTTGGTAGTGCTGAAAAAATGCACCCCCAAGTCAACTTCAAAACAGAAGTTGTCCAGGACAAACCTCTATGTGAAAGGTCAAACAACTGTCATGAAACCCTCTGGAAGAAAGACTTCTATGAAATAGAGATAGTAATGAGAACAT
The DNA here is from genome assembly GCF_027409185.1 of Cynocephalus volans. Classification (NCBI taxonomy): domain Eukaryota; kingdom Metazoa; phylum Chordata; class Mammalia; order Dermoptera; family Cynocephalidae; genus Cynocephalus; species Cynocephalus volans. Next base: position 86,299,557 of record NC_084460.1, on the reverse strand, counting down.
TTATTTGGCAAAACTAAACAAAGAGAATGGGGAGAGTGACTGCTAATGGGCACAGGGTTTCTTTTTGGAGTGAAGAAAATGTTCTAGAATTAGATAGTGGTGATGGTGACACAACTTTATGAATATACTAAAAACCAATAAATTGAACACTTTAAAGAGGTGAATGCTATGGTATGTGAATTATATCTCAATTTTTAAAAATAAATATATAAATGTCAAGAAACAAAACTCTGGCCAAAAATGAGTAATGACATTCTGAAATGCATGTACAGGATTTTAGCAGAGCCATAGCTGGGAACAGGAAGTAAAGACACATGAGGCAAGGCTAACATCCAGGGAATTTCAGAATTAATACGTTCCATAATTTAATTTCAGAAAGAAAATATAAAAAGGGCCTCAAACTCAACTCCCAAACCTTTATTCTTCCTCTTAGAAGGCGCTTTCTAAAAAATTACCATTGGTTTTCCAAATATGTCCAGACAAAAGCAGTGTAAACACACCACAGTCCATTACTCCTGGAAGTTGCCAGTCCTTTGGCCTAATCACCTCGTTCTAGCAGATGATCGCAGCCAGCACTGTGCAGCCTTCCTCCACCACAGGATTTCTATGATGTGCCTTGAGCTCTTTCGAATGCGGAATGCTTGTAGAGAAGACATCTAAGAGGTCTATGCAGCCAGGCCATTTTCCTTTTAGTACAATGGACAACTTTTTGGTTTCAGTGGACTTCTACAGTACGGACAAATAAAAGCAAAGAACACATCACCTGTTTGTAGAGGAAGATCTACAAGATCACTCAGGTTATCCATGTCCAAATGTTACAACTTGCAGTACTGAAATCCCTTTCCAGAAGACACACTTTTTAAAGCAAAAGAGAATAAAAGCATATAATAAGGCCATCTCTAAGTCAATATTTGTCAACCATAGCTATTAAGAGTTTACATAAAGCCATGAGTAGCTCTGAATGTCACTAAAGGAAAAAACAGTTTGTTCCTAAAAAATAAGAGATAGTGATCAGAAGGGAATATGACTGGGGCTTCTGGGATACTTGTAGTGTTGTTTCTTGAGTTGGGTGTTGCTTGCATGAGTGTGTTCAGTTTGTGAAAATTCATCAAGCTGTAGAATTCTGACATATTCTTTTTGAATGTGTGTACTTCCATAAAAAGTAAAAAATAAACAAAATAAATAAAAGAATCAGAGTTGCTGAATGAAGAATAAAGACTTCATTAGTTTCTTAACTAAACTAAAACATCAAGTTTAAGAGTAATGATGATATGATAGCTACCTCTTAATAAAGCACTACGATGCCAGGCACTATGCTAAACCCTTTAAATATGCTTTATCTTAAAATGAGATACTATGTTCTTGCATTTCAAGGAAGGACTGAGCCATATGTGCCCTACAAATATGTCTGTCTACAAACCAATATCTGGCAGGAACTGGTACAACTCTATATTTGGTTCTACCACTGGTTACCTTTGGCTGAGCCTAAATCCCTTATGCTGTCAAGAAAGAAAGAAAGGTCCCTTCACCCAGCCTGATACACTCCCATAACCCAAAGACAAACATGGAATGTGAAAAGAATCAAACTCCATGCTATTTCCTATTTCTCTACTTCCTCTTCACCACAGGTATTTTCACGAAAGCTGGACTAGAAGAATAACTATTTCCAGCCCAAACCTCCCTCAGCAGTCCATGCACTCAAACAGCCATTCAAGTAGCCTCTTAAATTCCACAGGTATGTGGCTAGGCCTGCAATTCTTTAAGGACATTTTTGAACAAGGATCCAAAGGAGTCCCTGACAGGTACAAGTAGGAGTCAAAAGAATGGCCACTTTCCTCTGTGCATCCTGAAGACTTCTTAAGATCAATCCCCACTAATTTAACTTCAGGGCTAATAAAATTTTGTTATAATGGCATTATATAGTAACAAACTCTCTGCTACTAAAATTAAAAATTTTAAAAACCATTTATCAAACACCTACTATTTGCTAGACACTAAGGGGTTCCATCCTTTATCTCAAATTAATCCTAAAAATAGCTAACATTTACCAAGTCCCTACTATGTGCCAGGCACCACTTTAATGGCTTTATTGGTAGTAATTCATTTAATGTCATAACAGCCATATGACATAAATGCTATTATAATCCTTCTCATTTTTCAGATAAAGACACTGAGCCCCAGAAATGTTGAGAAACTTACTGCAGGGCACAAAACTGGAACGCAGCAGGGTGAAAATTTGAAGCCAGGCAATTAGGTTTAAGAGTCCACAGCTTAACTCCTGCAATCCAGCGCCCTCACCACTCAGTGAAGCAGATACTATAGCCCTGGTAGAGAAGAAGATACCAAGTTCACAGTGTATAAGTTACTTGCCCAAAGTCAGACAGCCAGCAATAGATGGGCCTGGCTTCAAATCCAGGTCTACAGGATTTCAAAGCACATGCTATTTCTATTCCCTTCCCAGCCTAGTGGAGTCAGTGACAAAACTGAATTGATACTTAGTTTCTCCACAGTAAACTGAGAATTGAAAGGAAGCCATTTAAGTCACATTCTCCCAACACCACCTCTTTCTTCCTCTGTGCTTCAAGATCTTTTGTGTGATGATATTTGCTTTTTTCAGAGTTTAGGTAGTTTTTTTAGAGACGAAAGTAGCAAATAAAACAGAATGTAATAACAGGAACACATTAGCTATAAGTGGACTGTAACACAAAACAAAACCAGAGAAAGCATTTTTAAGCTGTTTACTGTAGAAAATTTATAGTAGGCAGACCAACTTAGCCCTCTTATTGTATGTTATACACAAAAAAAGAGAAGAAAATAATTTTTCATACCTTATTCTTTACCAAGCATGGTCTTCACTATCTGCCTTTACATTTCTCAACACAGGTTTTCTGCAGTCTGGTTCCTGGGACAGGGCAAGATTTCTCAGTCTTGGTACCACTGACATTTTGAGCTGGATAATTAATTCTTTGTTGTCCAGGGCTTCCCTGTGCACTGTAGGATATTTAACAGCATCCCAGTCCTCTACCCACTAGATGTCAGTAGGACAAGTCCCCCCACACACACACTCCTCATAGTTGTGACAACCAGTATGTCTCCAAACACTGCGAAAAATCCAAAAATCCCCCAGTGGGTGGGGGGGATGATCCATGTTGAGAGAACCACTAGAACAGGTCTCCAGTTCTCATAACTCAAGTTATTCTTACTTTTTGGCCCCCTCTCACTTTTGTTCTTATGTGTATTATTCTCATCTGTACCTGCTGCTTTATAAACATTCTTACTTGTGTTGCATATTCAGACAGGGACCATTTATACTTTTATTTCCCTCACAGACACAAGTAATTTACTGTGTTTAGGTTGGCTCAACATAATTGTCAAATAACCTAGGTGCTCCTTAACAAAACAGTGGGTTACTATAACTAAAAGGTATACAAGAGTTTCTTGTACTAGTCTGGCAACTTTTCTGGATGTTTGAAATTATATCAATAACAAAAGTTTTAAAAAATTTTAGAAATATGGGAGAAAATATTTGTAAATCACATCTGATAAGGGGTTAATATCAAGAATATATAAAGAACTCTTACAACTCAACAACAACAACAAAAACAAATAACTCAATTTAAAAATAGGCAAAGAACTTGAATAAGATTTCTCTGAAGATGATAGACAAATGGCCAAAAAGCATATGCAAAGAAAGCCAACATGGGGATTGCGTTGAATTTGTATATCACTTTGGGTAGTATGGACATTTTTCACTATGTCTGCAAAATGGTGCAGCCTCTATGGAAAATGGTATGGAGGTTCCTCAAACAATTGCAGATAGATCTACCATACGACCCAGCTATCCCACTGTTGGGAATATACCCAGAGGAATGGAAATCATCAAGTCGAAGGTATACCTGTTCCCCAATGTTCATCGCAGCACTCTTTACAATAGCCAAGAGTTGGAACCAGCCCAAATGCCCATCATCAGATGAGTGGATACGGAAAATGTGGTATATCTACACAATGGAATACTACTCAGCTATAAAAACGAATGAAATACTGCCATTTGCAACAACATGGATGGACCTTGAGAGAATTATATTAAGTGAAACAAGTCAGGCACAGAAAGAGAAATACCACATGTTCTCACTTATTGGTGGGAGCTAAAAATTAATATATAAATCCACACACACACACACAAAAAAAAAAAAAAAACCGGGGGGGGGGAGAAGATATAACAACCACAATTACAGGACATTGTTGGGGGGGAGGGAGGAGGGAGGGAGGTTTTGGTGATGGGGAGCAATAATCAGCCACAATGTATATCGACAAAAGAAAATTAAAAAAAAAAAAAAGAAAGTAAAGAAGTAAAAAAATAATAATAATAAAAATAATAAAATAAAATAAAATTCAGAGACCAAAAAAAAAAAGAAAAAGAAAAAAGAAAGCCAACATGCACATAAAAAATGTTCAAATGCACTAATCATTAGGGAAAATGCAAATTAAAACCACAGTGAGATATCACATTATACCCATTAGGATGTCTACTCTCAAAAAACAGAAAATAACAAGTGTTACCAAGGATGTAAAGAAACTGGAACTCTTGTACATTGTTGGTGGGAGTATAAAATGGTACCACCGCTAAGGAAAACAGTATGACAGTTCCCCCAAAATTAAAAATAGAACTACCATATGATCTAGCAATCCCACTTCTAGGTATATATCAAAAAAATTAAAAGTAGGATCTTGAAGAGATATTTGGATACCTATGTTCACAGTAGCACTATTCGCAATAGCTTAAAGGTGGCAGCAACTCAAATGTCCATCAACAGAAGAATGGATAAACAAAATGTGGTATATGTATTTGGAATACTACTCAGCCTTTAAAAGGAAGGAAATTTTGTCACATGCTACAACATAGATGAATCTTGAGGATATAGGCTAAGAGAAATAAGCCAGTCACAAAAATACTGAATGATTCCACCTCATTGTGGTACCTAATACAGACAAATTCACAGAAACAGAAAGTAGAAAGGTGATTATAAGGCACTGGGTGGGAGAAAGAGTTGTTGTTTAATAGGTACAGTTTTAGTTTTAATAGTTCTAATAGTCTTAGTCCTCCAAGATGTAAGAGTCTTAAATATCTGTCGCATAACAATGTGAACATAATTAACATTACTGAACTACACACTTAAAATGGTTAAGATGGTAAATTGTTATGTGATTTTTGCCACAATTAAAAACTTTAAAAGATAATTTGTTAGAAATTATTTAGATTAAATCCTCATACTAGAATAGAAAGGCTACAAAAGAACCTTCATAGTACTAATCTTCTCTGATTCCATGATGAGATTAATTTGACAAATATTTATGGGCTCTCACTCTGAAAAAAGGCATCAAGGTAGTACAGTGTACGTAAAAGTAGACACAGAATAATTAAACAATTAAATCACAGGCAAAATGCAAGTCTAAACATTCACAGCCATAATTCCTACTCAATTTAAGGAAGGCAAAAATGTTTTTCAGCTTAGATTCAACCCTGCCAAAGGTAATTTAATCTAATCCTTGAGGAAACATCATATTTTGATCCTATGAGACCATCTTTCTCTGGAATGGTGATTAGTGGTAATTGCATGGGTGAAAGGAAAAAAAAAAAAACCAAAGCAACTTCTGTTTTCTATGGTAAGAGGAGCTGAGAAAGAAGTAGCTACTAGTGTTACTTGCTAAGAATTGAGTTACTTCAGTTTTCAATATGATTCATAAAGCTCCCCAAAGTAGGAAATGTTCATTTCATACAGGAGAATTCTATAAATTCCTCATGTTGGACATTTTTTAAAATGCTGTTCCTTTAACTCAATAACTAATGTAGAGGAAATAAAGATATGAGTATATATATTGATGATGGTGGGTAAAATTAGGTAAAGTTGATGATTTCTATTCCTTTCTAAGGTATTCCCACACTATCAATAAGCTGTTTTCGATTCTATCATGCAACTTATCTGATGACTCTCTTCTCTGAGTACAAACTAAGAATGTCTGAGTTCCAAATTTCAAGTCTATGAAATTGAAATTTCATAGACTGTTTCTGCCCTCAGGCAGCTGAAATTGTTCATTTACATTTCCTCACTCTTTGATGCTCACTGAATACTACATATAATTTTATTTTCCATGATACTTTGGAGAAGGAAACTACAGACTGAACTTTTTTTCCAGTTGAGCTATAGGACATGTTCTTGTACTTACGTTTGAAAATTGAAGCATGTCTAATGTACTGTAATCCAAAACACTTCCAACCAAATAATTGGACCACATTTTGAAAGGTAGACTGAGTTAAACCTAAGTTGCTTAGTTTCCTCTGAGGAGCCAGCCCCAATCCTCAAAACTCCTGCCTTATGCCAGAAATAGAGTTAACTATCAAATTGATGAAAACCACTTGCCTAGGATAACTTCCAGAATTCTATATATTTAAACTGCATTTTCCTTGATCATTATTTAAAGGGCTTTTGAATGGATCACACATTGCACAAGTTGTCAGAGGTGATGAGAAAAACAAATAGAGTAAATATGAGTGAATGCTGTAAATACTTTATCTCCTCAACTTAATTCCATTCCCATGTACTTGAAATATTTACCACAGATAATCTACAATACTAGAAACTGAGTGCTAACAGTATAACTCCCCTGTGAATGCCTTGCCAAACCAGGCCTGTCAGCACATAGCAAAAGACAGCATGATATAGGGAAGAAGACGGCTTTTAGAATCAGGCAGACTTGGGAAATATCTTAATCCCAGTTCTGCTACTTAGCAGTGTGAAATGCTGGGCACACAGCAGTCTGAGTGTCAGTTTCCCCAACTGTAAGATGGGGATAACAGCAGCTGCCTCAAAACACCATGAGGATTCAGTGAGAGAACATCACGAAAGGACATGGCACGCTGTGGGCATTCCACAGCAGAATAAGCAAAGCCCTTTGTTTCCAACAGATATAAGTGATAACAAATGCAGTCACATAACTTGGTAGTTCCTTTTCATTTGTTAGGCATCATTATTTTCAGAATTATTGTAAGATATCGTTATCATTAAAACGCAAGTACCTGAACAGTGCAGGGTACACCATAGGAACTTAGAAACATGAAACTCAAGGACACTGAACTCTGGTATTAAGGAAAAGTACCTTAAAAATGAACAATTACACAAATGTTTGATTGACTATAACAGACCATAAATTCAAAGGAGGGAATGATTACCTAAAGCTGACATGGCCGAGCAAGACTTCATGGAAGAGCTGGAAATTGAGGAGAGTCTTAAAATAGAGACAAGACAAAGATATGGGAAAGAGGAATGAGAACTCTCTCAGAGGATGGAACAGTTAACAAAGGAGCAGCAGTGGGCATGTACACCCACTCAAATATTTAGTGAATACAATTTTGCCTTAGTGCAGAGTTTTGTGTAGGGGAGCAACATAAGATCAAGTAAGATAAAGCAGTCTGAGATACTATGATAAGAAGCCAAAAAACAAATTTCAGAGAAATAAATTGTGGTTGTAATCAGAGACTGCTGAAAAAGAAACAGTGTATAACCCAGTGAGTTTAGAAGACTAACCTATCAGAGACATCATGAGTGGACGGAAGAAGAGAAAAACCAGAGAAAAAGTGACCAGTTAGGAAGCCTCTATCACATCCTTGCATGAAGTGATGAAAGCCTGAATTAGCATGGTGAAGGTGTGACCATAAAGACACAGGGCTGAGAGGCATTACAGAAAGCCCTGCAGGATTTCATGAAGAGGGAAGAGGCAAAAGATGACACGGTAGTTTCAAGAATGGGAGATAGAAAATGACAGCACCACAAGATGAAGAGACAACTCTGAAAAGAAAATGAATCTAGGGACAAAGGAGGCAAATTCAGTTTTAGGCAGGTTATCAGTGTGATACCCGGAAAGAAAATGTTAAATCTGCATGTAAAGATGTGGGCTGTAGATGTGAAGGGCTGCCCTGTGCTCCAAGAGGATGGCTGAATCCATGGAAGCTGCAAAGATTCTGAAGCAAAGAAACAAAATGAGACCAGCACATCGAGCACAACCCTTCTCAAGACCCAGGTTTGTGAAGCAAGTGAAGGCCTCAAAGAAGTCAGAGAAGGAGCAAAAAAACTTAAGTAGTGTCACTAAGGCTGAGGAGGTGAGTATCTGGAAGACAGAGGTGGTCAAGAAAGTCAGATCCTACAGAAAAATCAAAGATCAGGGCTGAAAATAGGCCATCACATACAGAGACCTTCAAAAACCCAGGTTCGAAAAAGTATCAGATGGCAAAAGGAAATGAGTTCACCGGGAAGAAAGCAGAAGCAGCGTAAGCCGTTTATGCTTTCCGAGGCACTTTTCTAAGAGAAATATCATTCAGATTTTTAAACTAGAATACAGGAAAATGAGGTTTTAAGAAATCAAAAGATTCTGATAATACAAATTGTCTTCACTGGTCACAGGCCCTAATCTTTCCCTTCTGCCCTCATTTCATCTGATTTCTTGGTTACGTTGAGTAACTTCTGAGCACTTATTTCTACGCTGTACTTCTGGGCCTCTCTCCTTTTAGTAAGAGAGCCATTCCTTTCCCTTTCACCTCTTTTTCTCTCTTTTCATTCACACCATAGAGGCAAGGACAAAAGTCAGATTTTACAAGACAAACAAGATTTGATAACCATTCCTCTGGAAGTCTTCAGAAAGGGCCATTTCCAAAAAGTACATGAAAATATACTCAACATCATTAGTCATTAGAAAAATACAAACTAAAACTACATTGAGATACCACTTCACACCTACTAGTATGACTAAAATTTAAAAGGTTGGCAAGAATCTGGAGCAACTGGAACTCTCATACACTGCTGATGAAAATGTTAATAGGAGAACCACTTTGGAAAACAGTTTAGCAGTTCCAACCATTCTTCTCCCAGGTATTTATTCAAGAGAAGTGAAAGCATATGTCCATACAAAGACTTGTACATGAATGTTCACAGCCAAAAACTCAAACAACTCAAATGTCCAACAACAAATTCTGATATATCTATACAATGGAATACTACTCAGCAATAAAAATGAATGAACTATTGATAGATGGAACAACATGGATGAATCTCAAAATGATTGTGCTGAGTGGGAGAAAAAAAATGAGGGTACTTCAAAAAGTTCATGGAAATATTTGTATTATCTTTCTGAATTACATTCATATTACGTATTTCCATTCATAAAAAATGTTACAAAATTGAAACTAGTCTATAGTGACAGAAAACAGATTAATGATTGCCTAGGGATGGAGGGAAGGGGTGAGAGGAGGACAGAAGAGAGGAATTACCAAGGAGCACAAAGAAACTTTTGAAGGTATGGGTATTTTCATTATATCGATTGCAGTGATGGTTTCATGGGCATATACAAAACTGATCAATTTGCATACACTAAATAGCAACAGTTTATTGTATATGTTATACCTCAATAAAGCTGTTTTAAACACAACAGTTGGGACAATGGCCAAATTTGAATATGGACTGTGTATTAGAAAATATTTTCTCAATGTTAAATTTTCTAAAAATGAAGAAGGTGGAAGTCCTTATCCCTATAGCATAAGGCACCATGGAAGCTGAGGGTGAGGACTTCTCTCTGGTAAGGTGTGAACATCAGTCAGGCACTCCCACTGTTATCCTATTTTTGAGAGAAAGGAAAAAAAAAAAAAAAAAGCTAGCTCTCTTTTCAACAAAGAATTCCCTCTTAGGCAACATTTCCAAAGTACATGCCTGCCTGTACTCTTTCATGTCTAAATCTGTTTGCATTACATAATGCTTTGGAGATAAACAATTTCTGTCTCTACATAGTTCTGTGAACCCGAGCAAAGCCTGTGGCTATAATACGCAGGTACAAAGAGCTTTTCTGGCCACTGTCAGGATACTAATTCTTTACCCCTATGATTTCTTCAGCAGCAGCCGCTTGTATCCCCTAGATGTTAAGAATACAAGTTTCATTTCCAAGAATGATTTGCTGCTTTGTGAGTCTCACTCTTAGACAAACCCAGGACCAGATGTTTTACCAAAACAGGTAAGGCCTGAATGTACCATCTCAGATGCTCAAGGGGTTGCCAAGAAAGCAGGGGAAAGCTCAGAATCCCCAATTGGCCTGTCTTCTGAAATTATTGCAGAATAAAACCCCCCAGGGTTTCAAGCCATAGGCAAGAAAGAAATGGCAAATATAAACTTTTTCTATGTATTTATGAATATATATTACCAGGCTGAGTGCCCATCTCTGTATTCCCATCTGGTGTCAAAGCTACGGCTGGCACTTAGATTAAAAATAAAGCATTCAATATGGCATTATAATTATCTTCCTAAAATTGACTTTAAAAATTATCAGGATAAATCAATCTTACTCTTAACTCCAAAAAGTCACATGTTTATTATGCTTCGTATCTTTAAAACTTTAACAGACTAAATTTTCTCAAAGTGATCACACACAGAAATATATAGTATGCTCTTTTTTTTTAGGAAAAAAAAAGTTTCTATCGCTGCCTGAAAATCTCAAAATATTCTTCAATTACTTATTCTATTATCCTACAGAAAGTACAGTGAAGTAATAGTACCATTCACAAATCTACACAAATTCAAGATACTCATTTATATCACTTAAAATACTATAAAACTATATTTTACATGCATATATACTTTATTCTGTACTATACATTTACTTTGGGTATTATACATTTATTACCACATATTATTCTACAAAGTAAGATGTGCAGAATAATGTATACTGTTCCTTATGGGCAATTTGAGAGATCTTTCACGGGAAATTTTGACTAGACATAATTTTGTCTTTTACACCAACTTAGGACCTAACCCCACTTGGTATGAGACTTTTCTGTAAGCAGCCACAGTTTCCTTACAGGACAGGTAGTAGAAATTAGGAGGATTTTATAGCACAGGAAATCCTAGGTAAAATAAGGACAATCTTCACCAAAATCAGCATAAGTGCCAGGGCAAGATGGCTCCATATTTCCCACGGGGTGGGGAGGGGGGATTCCTGTGCCTGTCTTGCTAGGGCTTCCCCAACCTGCAGAATCAGTATTCTGTGCAGTCAGACATTATGTCTGTTGTTTAGACTAATGCCCCCTCACACATTTCCTCGAGATGAATCTAGTGATCATTTTTCCCAAAGAAAAAGAAAGAGAATGTTTGTACCTCCCTTCATAAAACCAATGTATGTTGGTTTTCAGTATCACATCTACATTAAGTTCTAGTCCATCCTTGTGATTATAAAATCTCTATATTACCTACTTTGATATCCTTTCTTCTTTGGCTCTTACTTTTCAACTGGTTTTTATCTTTATTATATCAATAAAAAAAACTTTAGCTCTATTATCCATAAACTGAAGCCATTTTACATTCCCCTCATCCCAAACTTTTTAAATAATCTCAAATACAAGAACATGATAACACCCACTATCACCAGTATTGCAAAACATTGTTCTGTTAGTTCTAGTTAATGCAATGAAGCAGGAAACAAAAACAAGCAGTATAACTATCTAGAAAGTAGGAGGCAAAATTATATTATTTGTAGACAATACGATTGCATATCTTTAAAAAAAAAAAAAAAAGGCAGAGAGAAAATGAATCACCAGAAAAGCTACTAAAACTAAATAGGAAATTTAGTCAATAACCATTTCAAACTGGAAATAATCAGACAAGAAAACATTACAAAAAGATGGCCTCACTGTAATCAATTCATAGGCACAGCAGCAGGATGAGTACTTCCATCCTCACACACACACAATTTATTCCAAGTGCATTTATTTGACCTATAGAAAAAATCTGAGTCTTGCACACTCTCCCTTCTCACTGTAGCCTAGGCCACTGTCACACTGTCCCACCCCAAAATGAGTACAAAAAAATCTGACCCTCCCAGGAATCCCCTATTTAGCCTGCAATAAATTAGAATATTTTAAAATAAAATAACAAAATTTATGATATCTAATAATTAAAGGACAAAAATCCTACTGAATTTGATCAAATTCATTATCTAAAATAGGATATAGTAAAATAGAAATGAATAGCCAACAGAACTCCTTTGATATTTCTACATTCATCAGTAGCATTGACTACACTAAACATACAATCATATATTACAGGAAAAAAATACTTGTTCTCCAGACACTCAAACCCCTCCTTATTGCTAGTTTACACAGAACAGAGAGAACATCTAAGTTAGAAAACTACCTATTGGGACCCTAAAATATCAAATGTATATCTCAGTTCCCAGGCAAAACCATTCCTAAGTCAATCCAAATATTAGATAGTTTACCCTTTCCCAAAGACCTCTAAAGTTGATTTTCCCCCCATCAGTGTTATCTTTACAGAAACATTCTCTGATGAGGTTGCTAATGTGCAGAATAAGGAATATCCCAGGCCACCTTCTCTAAACCCCCTTCCCACCTGTGTGGCCCACCCAACCACCACTCCCACTTCCCCTTCTTCCTAGCTAACAAAACTCTAGTCTTATCCACCTTTCTCGGCTGGCTGTCACGTACTCTGGAGGAGGCTGTGCTCCACCCCAGACCTGGGGTAAATTATTATGGGTCAGAGTTAATCGTGCTGATCATATTCCCATGGCCAACCCACTGGTTTAAGCATGCACATGGGACACATCTCTGGCCTACAAAACGTGAGTAGTACTATCAAGGAAGGTTTTCCTCAGACTTAAAAGAACAACACAGGACAGATATAGTTTATTTTTCATATCTCTGGATGTAGTTATACAAGGATGGCTGCAGCAATTCTAAGTATCACATCTTGCAATCATGAGTATAAAGCAAAGGGAATTTCTGAGACACTGAACTAGAGCTTTAAAGTCATTGAGCTGCTAGATCAAAACCTACTTCCAGGCATTTTGTTATGTGAGATAATAACTGTCCCTAGTGTTTAAGCTGCCTCCACTTGAGCTTTCTGTCTTTGCGACCAAAAACTTGCAAATAATGCACCATCTAGTCCAGCTAGAACTTACTCCATCTGTAGCATAAGCGTCTCTGACAACAGACATAAAAGATAAAACCAACCAATCTGTAAAAGTGGAAGAGGACATTTCCTTTATTTGCCAAGCTAGCTCTTTACAAAGAAGAGCTACTATTGATCATCTGGAAACTATTCTGTCTTGGGTAGAAATTACTTGGCACCTCCTTTTCTTGAGATGAGTACTTCTCCCCTAAATTGATATAATTATTTAATAAGGGGAGTGGAATTTTTAATTATAATAGTCTTACTGACTTAAAAATGGCAACAACCTCAGCTTAATTTATCTCTCTCTGTTAAAGCCAGGCTACTAGAAATGGGCTTAAACCAGAAGGACCTAGTACAATATAAATATAAAATTTCTGGAGAAAAGATTATAGAGAAAAAATTCTCCAAAGACAATGTGGCATCTCCTTGATAAAAGTCTTTAAAAATAGATATTCCACGTGCCTGTAAAGCATCAGACACTATATTTGGATTATATGACAATTCAAAATCCCTGCCAGACCCATCTAAAGAGAAAAATCATCTTCTTTCTAAACAGAAATTTAGAAAAACTTCTCAGTGTGAAAATAAAAGAGAAGTAAAAACTTCTTAATCCCAAACTATGGAATAGTCATATTATCATATACCTATGCAAACCAGTTATAGAAAATTCATTATTTTAGGGGGCAAAAAGATAAACAGTATGATCAAAGTTCCTACTATGTCTTAATTTCCATAAAATCCTGACAGTGTCAGTAAGAGGTTTGACCAGAAAATGTCCAGTGACTGATTTAACTGAAAGTTAATTCATTTAATTAAAAAGATAAATGAAAGCACTGCTAGATTAAAAAGAAAGAGTATATACTTATCAAAAGTTTCTGCCCTATGGCAATTCCATAACTAAAAGAACAAATATATTTTTTTATAAAAACATGTTTTAGATTAAAAACTTTGCTGTCCAAGAGTAGTGTCAAATACAGAATCTCCTATTAAAAATTTGAAATATTTAAGACTTACTATTATAGACTATTAAATCCCCACTCACGTTTATAATGACCAAAACCTGGAATATTAATGTTGAAAAGCAAATGCAAATAAGTGTTCTCTTCTTCGGGGAAGTCACAAGGTTTGCTGACATGATGTGCATGGACAACTGGTCTTTGATTTAGCAACTAAGACACACAGATCATCTGCCAGCCGCTCACACAGGAACAGGACAAGGAGGGCAATAATGATGAATGGTATGGTAAAAAGACTGTGAGCCTCAGAAATAAAGCCTGCTGTTGTGGTGCCTTTTACCTTTGTACAAACCAGAAAAGTTTCCAAGCTACTGAAAACCAGATGCCTGGCTTGGGGAGCAGACAGTTCTTTCGCACCACTAGAAAATGGTGTCTCTCTGTTATCAATGTACAGTGTACATCTTGCACTATTGTATGCAATGGCTCCAAACTTAACTTCAGGAGCCCCATGCCCAGAAGCAGACAGGAGCTCCCTTATCTTCTAGGAATGGAGGAAAGTAAGTTAGGTCTCATTCTTAACAGATTCTACTACCAAAACCCTCCCTTCATTGTAGAGAAGTTGGAGGCAGGTAAGGTTCCATTAAATTGGGCCCTATCCTAGAAAGAACAAAAGAGAGAGAGAGAAACAGAGAGAGAGAAAAAGGAAGGAAGGGACAAAATATCTCCAGAGAGATCAAGTGATCAAGTCTTTAGATTCATTTTTCAGAAGTATTTTATCCTCACTTTTGTAGCAGACTTCAATTGTATTGAAAGGATATCAGTTTATCAATATGGATGATTTTTATCTGCATGAATATTTACTACTTTGTACTTTTCAAAGGAGAGCCTATAACTATAAAAGAAAGCTATAAAAGGTATTATAGTTCCATTGCCTACTTTAAAAATGATGGCTTCCTTTATTTATTTAAACTTTGCTTTTGAAGATTTATATTAAAAACAGATTATAACTAGCCGTTACCAAAGCTTGGGGTTGACTTTAGGCTGCCTAAGAGAACAATATATTAAGTAGCCGTCTAGAATGACAACACAGGACTAACATCCACTCAAATTAAATATACCAATTCAGTATTATACACAAACAAGAAAACAATATTTTGCTGTTTAAAATTAATAATAACATATATAAGGAAATTACTTTGGTCCTAAAAAAATAAAAACACTAGCGCGTCAGTATAAAGAGAAAATTATGCAAATACATACACACACCTACATATCCTAAAGTCAAACCATTGGTACTTTAAAGTAAAATAAAACATAAATCATCTTTGTTGATTGTGACTGGGTATGCTAATGCCACTATAACTTCTATGCAAGCCTTTCATGAGCCAACAGGCAACAATATTACGGATTCTCTGCAGTGGAATAGAGATTCTGCCAGCAAAGATGGGGGGTGATGAGAATGGCTGTTTGAATGTGAGGCATCACCTGCTCTGTCTTCTCACCCCAATCCTTTTGTAACTACAGAACTTTCCTAGGTAATCATAAGATCCACCTACCACGGTTTGCAGCATAGAGTTTTCAAGAACACCACCACATGTCACAATGACACAACCCTCAGAGTCATACCAGAAACCTAAAGTCCTACAGAAACCTGAAGTCCTACTGAGCAAAATGAGAAGATAAGGCGGTGTTCACATAATGATGCTATCAGTACTTCATTACCCAAATTATGAGATTTGTAGAGCTTCAACCAGAAACTGATAACCCAGGCTTTGGAGACAAATAGCTCGAAGTCTGAATCTTGGCTTCAGATTCTAGTATCACCACCTACGAGCTATAAGTGACCATGGGCAAATTACTCAACTTCTCAGTGCCTTAAATTCTACATCTATAAAATGAGGGTAATATAGTACCTACCTAATAAATCCTTATGAAAATTGAAATTAGAAAACATACATAAAGTATTTTAAACACTGCCTGACATATTATACATACTCAATAAATATCAGCCAATATTATTATTGCCAATATGGTAGTTTCTTTATTCCTCCTTTGATCCAATCCCACTTCTGGAAATCCACCTTGGAGAAACAATCCAAACACAGTAGAAGCACAAAAATATTTACTATAATGTTATTTACAATGGTGAAAAGTTAGAGCAACCTAAATGTAAACCAATAAGGAAGCAGTTGAGTAATTATCAAATAGTTGTTCAATATAATATTACTCAATCACTAAAAAATATATTAGAAATATAATAAAGAATTATAGAGCAAATGACAGTGTGTTGATAGGATATACAAAGTAAAAAAAATGTAAAACTATATGTACATTGTTATAACTATATAAAATTATATTTAAAATGCACATTAAAAAAGGTCAGCAAGTAATATACCAAAATTGTAACAGTACATATGACCGGGTAATGAGATTTGGAGTGACTGTTTTTTTTCTTCCTATAATATCATGCAGTCATATCTCGTTTATAATTTTTTAATTAATTTATTTTTAAATATGTTTAACTTGTTGCAGACTTATTTTAATATTCATTAAGTAAGATCACTAAAACAATAATAAAAATAAAAATCACAAAAATATATTCCTGAAATGGTTAAAGATCAAAATAGAAATTTTAATTTTAAAATCACCATCAGGATAAGGAAATCATTTAAGAGAACTGAAGACACAGTGCTGTTTTCAGTCTTGGAAAAGCTATACCTTGCAACAAAACCTAAGCTATTTCCTGGTAAGGAAGTAAAATGATAATAAACGCTTACCCATTTGAATAAATCAGATATTATATATAATGTATAATTTCATTGTTTTAAAATATTTCCATTTAGACAAAGTATAACAGAAACAATGCACTACAATTGGGGAGCTAAACAGTCAACAAGCATTTTATGAATCCCAGAAAATGTCTAAACTTAAGGGAGAAAGGAAACAAATGTATAGCCAAACTCACTATTTTCCAAATTTGCTCTTCCATCCAGCCACCTCTTCCATGTTGATAGTGCCACACTGGGAACACTTACAGCAGTCTTATCACCTCCGAGAGTATCCAATCCATCCTCTCCCTCTCTTTCAGCAATGATCCACATCCCTGGGTTTTACCTTCACTGCTTTGGCCCAGACTTCCCACCTGACCCTCCCCGATCATTCTATCTTGTTCGTTCCAATCAATGCTCTATATAGAGGAACAAGATTGTTAACAGTTCCAGCAGCATCTCCTACTCTCACATGTTTATATCCTAAACCCCAGTCCAAGTCTCTTTAATGTCCCAGAATGCTAATATATTTTGTCATTATAAGCATGTCACAAACAATTTGTGGCCAATAATGGTTCAAGTAAAAAAACAACTTGTCAATTATTTACTTTTTAAAACTAAGCTAGAAAGAATTCAAGTTTATTTCTATAATGTCTTCTCATTTACCTGCATTGGAAAGAGGGATGGAATTTATACTAGAACACTGGGAACTGCCCATAGCTCTGAGTTCCCCAAATAGGTGTGTTATACATAAAATCTTCTCTATCCATAAGTCACAGTGGAAAGAGATACTCCAAACCAGGGTTCCTCAAAGGGCAGCATCACCAGAGATATCCTCCACCTGCAAATGGAGCAGCAGCCTGTCCTGCTTCAAATTATATCTAGCTATTAAATTTTAAAAGCCACCTTTCTGCTCATAAAAAGCAAGGGGAGAAGGACAGAGGCACTCTAGAGGCAACCAGAGATTAGGAAAGGAATCTTTTTAGAAGCATTCTACTCCACCAAGATGGAGACAACTTCTTAGAAGGTCGAAGGCCAAGAATTTCATTTCATGGATTTTCCACTCACAGTGCTGATACAAAGTTTCTTTTTCAATTAAATATACTCAACTTAAAAAAAAAAGTTAATCTAAAAACAATATTGAGTATATCAAAACATAGAGGGTACTCAAATATGGAAAAACTAATGAATGGGCTTCTAAAATGACTGCTGTTCGGGAAAGCCTTCTCTAAATAAATGGGGTTACCTGCCTATCTTCCAAACGTATCTGCATGTTACTTCCTCTGTACCATTTCCATACTTTTTCTCCCACTTGTCATGTCATCTTCCCCTCCTCCTTCCACCCAATCTATCTACTGAAATGCTAGAATACTATCCCATGTCAGTTCTTTTTCAAAATTATCCAAGATTTCCCATGCTGCCTCAATCAGGCCATTGCACACTTATAGGAGGTACGCAACTTGTAGCTCTGCTATTTTTAAAAAGCTCATCTCTCCAAGCAGATCGAATGCTCCCTGAGGGCACAGAATGTGCTGATTCATCTTGGGACATCACACAGAGCATAACACTGTTTTCCACATGTAGCAGAGTACACAGAAAATGTTAGTGTAATTGAGCTGAATTTCTTCACAACCTGTTAGAAAGATGCTCCAAGGTCAGCCATCAGGCTCCTACATTCACCTATAATGAGGTTCCTAAGCACAGGAGAGGAGGTTTCACTGAAAGAAAACAACAACAACAACAACAAAACACCACTTTTTTTATTTTTGCTGAAATTTTAATGTGACATTATAAACGAAAATAAAATCTGAATTTTCTCTTAAACCATAAGGCAGTTTTCCACACTAAATCCCTAGGCCTCTTGTACATCCTAATGTGGGAGTCAAACATTTACTAACAGCAGCTGTAATGTTTGAAAAGCAGATCATTCACTGTACTACTCACAATTTTTTTTATTAGGAACTATATCTTATTTCAGAAGGATCCAATGAAACTTACATAAATATATAAACTACAACAAGATAAAATAACATATCTAAAGGAGAAAGAGAAAAATGGGACAAAGGAAAATTGAATGTAGGAAAGATAAGCTGTCCTGGGAGTGAGGCTCACATACCAAATAAATGTAGTCCATAAAAGTCTACAGCTTTACTAGAGGTAGGTCAGAAGTTTAGCTCTTTAACACTTCTAGCAGTCAACAAATACAGGATGACCCAATCAGTTATATGACTTAGCATCTTTAAGATAAAAACAAAAAAGTATTAGACTGCTATTTCTCCCTTGGTCCTCATAAAGAGGATACTACATAATGTGACAAATAAAGTTCTCAACAACATCCTTGCAGTTGATTTGTCAGAGAGCTTTGGAAGACATTCTTCATAACAACCCTCACAGGCAAATGACAGCCCACAAATCAATAAATGCACATAACAGATACCAAGGCAGGAGGGCCAACGATGGGTCCAGGTAAACAGTTCCTTGCATATCTAGATTCATCAGAAACAGATTTTATTCTATCCAGACTAACCTGAAATCCAGAAGCTTCATGTGTCCGCTTGTCTTTGAAATTATAATAAAATTTGATGTGCATGTCTATTTTTCTGGAGGATACATCTGTAAGTTTCATAACATTCTCAAAGGGAAGCATGACTCAAGAAAAGTTAAGAACCACTGATCTAAAGAACCAAACTGTTTATATCCTTCAGGCAGCCCTCCATAAGCAGTTTCTCTTCTGAGTTTCTGAGAAGTTCTGAGCCTGAAGACTGCAGCCCCTGACAAGCACCTGGAGTACAGTTTCTCTCTGATGTGAAATACGGAACTCTTAAGTTTTAACCACTGGCCAAGCTGTGTGTCAACTGTCAAGATATATATGACCTTTAATATGATACTGTCCATAAGCATATGGAGCACATAACAATCCATTTTCCTTGATAGGTTTCAGCCATGAACTCTGACAAAGCTTCCTCAAAGGACTGGTTATATTTCTTTCAGATAGCATAAAAAGTAAAAACAAACAAAAACCCACCTATTGCCTGTGGATAAAAATTACAGATAAGCACAAAAACAACCATTTTCCTAGATAAACATTATTTTTAAACTGTAAAAACAACCTTTCCACATCAATTAACATTATTAGAGCTTTTTTTTTTTTTACCTTTTTGTTGTTTTAATCTTATGTTATACAACAAAACAATCACTGCCATAGCATCGGACACACACACACACACACACACACACACACACACACACACACACACACACAGTCAACCATCCACCCATAGTATCGTGGATAGGATGTCTCAGGGATCCAAGAACCTCAAGTGAGGAAGGTAGCCTGTAGGACAATCAAGACAAGGCTCTCTGAGATCTCATATAACTAGAAAAAGTCACAGCCATCGAATCTGGTCCTCAGCATAACAAATACAGAGATATATCTTTGTCAAAGAATCTGCAGTTGAATAGGCTCAAGAGAACTAACTCAAGCTAACCCAATTCATAAGAGGCTGAAGTACAAATCAGAATACCAATTTATTAATTATAGAGAATATTCCTTTTCACCAATCAGAAAATGTGCACCTGAAGCCAAGATGCTACTCTCTCAGTGTCCAGAGACCTAGAATCCTGAATTAGTAATCAGAAGTTCACCATAAGTTAGACAAAGAGAGATAGAGAGCTTAGAAGATACCTAATGAATTATCCTTGCCCAAAACACATCTTTCTCGTAATCAAAGTTGTGGCTCCCACAGATATAGTCTCTCTCCCTTG
This sequence comes from Cynocephalus volans, assembly GCF_027409185.1. Taxonomy (NCBI): domain Eukaryota; kingdom Metazoa; phylum Chordata; class Mammalia; order Dermoptera; family Cynocephalidae; genus Cynocephalus; species Cynocephalus volans. The sequence goes on along the minus strand of NC_084460.1, from coordinate 86,279,067 downwards.
GATAATGCCACTCCAACAGACTTCATGGTCCCTGAGCTTTCTTCTTTCACATCTTCCTCTTCACTGAGTACTTCTCTAAGTAGAGCATAATACAACTGATGATGGTGCAACTTGCATGCATTATTTATCTCTATTTTTTAGATAATAAACTCCCAGATCAAGCTGCTTAAGCAATTTGGCCAAGGTCACAGCTAGTATAAGGCACACCAGAAATTCAAAGCCAGATTTAAAGCTGAAGCGTACACTTTCAATACTGCAGTAAATGATGCCTTCAAAGTGTTTTCCCCTGGACTTCTCCCCTCTGAGTCTGATCTAAATGTTCCTCTTCTGTGTCCCCATAACACCCTAAGCACACCATATCTTCAGGGTGCTATCTATCTAGGTAAATATGCAAAGCAATTTGTCCAGTGGTTTAACTTAAAGATCAACAAACCAAAGACCTTGAACTAGGCATGTAGCCTTAGGAAGGTCACAACCTCTCCAGCAATCGGCATCTCATCTAAAAAATGGGATAAAATGGATATACAAGAATGAAATGAACATACAAGGCTATACAAGGTCCCTTCTGGATATGAAAAGCACTATTGTAGACAGGCCCTGGTTTTTTATGGCCTATCATATCAAGTGTAAATTATTTGGAAAAAGTTAAAATCCTCAAAAACAGCATATAGATAAATAATAGAGTTCAGAAAAAAACTTCCTCTTTTCTGAAAGGAGATAAATATCATCTATACCAAAATCAAACAGTAGCACCCCCCTCTGGTGAGGTGCTAAAGGTGTTTAGCTAAAGGAGCTAAACAACACAAAAGACAAGAATTAGACGGTGGGATTTTCTCTAGATGATATATAAAGAAAAAGCAAAAGAGAAACTACCTGCCATTATTTGTTATTATCACATTCCCAATAGCAATTAAATGACTCCTTTTATAGCACTTTCCTTATTTTGCCCTAAAACAAAGCCAAAAACAAAAAAATGGCTGTACACAGTAGGAGGTTATAGAGGGAACAATTATTCTATTTTTAAGGGTACTGATATTAATTATTTTGCAAACAGCAAGCTTTCTAATGTAAGGCATGATGAAATGCATCTCATGGTTTGGCTAACAAAGATCTTTTCATTTATTACTTCAAAAATTTAATGAAAAGCCATGTACATGTAAAATACTCTGGTAAAATAAAAGCATTTATCACATCCCTTTTCTGAATGGTACATTTACCACAAGATACTACTGGAAATTTTCAACCTGAAACCTATTTGGGTCTGCAACTTTCAGGCTTTGGAATATCAAAATTTTTTAAACTATCCAATCACTTACACGTGCAGGCTCAAAACATGCCAACACATCATAACCAGACAACCAGAGCCCAAAGTTTCACAACATTAATATTACATCCAGACCTTTAAATTATTTAAATTATTTTTTAGACCAGAAGTAGATTATCATCAGTCAACAATGATGGAAAATGAAAATACAGACATTTTCACTCAAGCCAAGAAAACAAATCAGTTATTATACTAACAACCTCATCATTCAGGTACGTTTTTGCCCAAGTATTCCGCAAGGAAGTCTCTTTCCTGGATTAACTTGACATCTTTCACCTAACTGTGCGAGGGAAGAACTCCTCGCTACACAAGAGGCTACAAAATTACAACCAGTGAGAAAATTTCACTCTGAAAGACAATATAAAAAGGGCTAGGGTGGATAGAAAATAAAAACTGATTTCAGTTCTACCAAATAATTTTCCCTACTAAGTTTGTCATTCTTGGCAAAGTTGGTTCTACAAGGCAGGTAGACACAGTATCATGGAAAGATTAGCAGAGTGGTGGGTGGAGAATGCAGATAAGATAACCAAGTGAAAGCTTTCTTAATGTTCACCCAAAACAAAGGCCGAAGAAGCAAGTGCTTGAAAGAGAGTGACATTTTCTACAGTTCCCTACAGCACACCCACAGACCAGAGAGCAGAGAAGAGAGTTAGGGGTAAGTTGGATGGGAGTGTGGGGGGAAGGGAATGATGAGAGTAAGAAGGGTACCAGTAAAAGTAAAAAAGTATGCTGCCAACAAGAAAAAAAAGGGGGGGGGGGGTATGCCGCAATGAAATTGTTACAAACTGCCAAAATGCAACAGATGGAATGACTGGCGTGGTGCTCTTTGGAGTATAGCGCTGGAGCCACATTTACCACTCACTTTGCCTGGCCCGGTGACCAGAGCCAACCAGAACCAACCCTCGCCTGACCTCCAGGAAACCTGAGACCCAGCGCGCAACCCGGAGCCGCAGAAATGTGGGAGAGGGACCTGAACCGGCCTCTAGCCCCATCTTCTGCTCCCAGATGAACCCTAAACAAAGGAGTCTAGAAACAGAGACGTCTGCGCTCCCATTCCAGCCAGGGTGCAGGGGTGAAGACGGGGTACCTCTTCCTCTGCAGGCACGGCCACCTCTGCAGAGGCCAAGGGCATCTCAGTTCCGCGACGCGATCCAACTAAAAACAAGCGGCCTAAAAACAAGGCACTCCTGTCAACTGGCCCGGCTGCACTCGCAAAGTTGATGGAGTTGGGAAGAATCGCAGAGCTGCCCCTTGGGTTCCTCTCTAGAGCGAAGGCGTTGGGAAGGAGCCATAGCTTTCCTTCACCCTCTTTGAGCCCCACTCTGCTCTGCAGATTTAGTCTCTCCCTAACGGGGCATCAAAGATAGTCTCCCTTCTTTGTGCCTAGTTCAGCCTCAAACCCTAGAACAGGTGCACTGAGGCCCGGGGCCAAAGTTCACTGGAGATACTACTAATTCTCCCCCGCAAAACTAGCACAGTCATTTGCTGGGTTCGGCCTTAGGGCACCTCATATTAAAGGGCACGGAATATGCTGTGAATGACCTCTCTCCGCTAAATTGGACCCTCAGCCCCACGCGGCCTGGACCTAGCAGTGTTTTTGTGAACTTGAGCTGCATTTGGCCAGCTGGGCACCAGGTCATCACCACGCCCCTCGCACCCAGGTCCCACCGCGCACACGACATCCTTTTGTTTACACACACACACACACACACACACACACACACACACACACACACACACACACACAGCCCCGAGGAACTCCTACCTCGCCCCCGTGCCCGTCGAAGATCCCGAAGATGGACGGGTGCGTCTTGTTGGCTAGATCCGTAAGAACTTCGAAGCGGTCCTCCATGTGGTCTCTCCGGCCCTGGATGGAGTACACGGCCACGTTGTGGCTCTTGAACTCCCAGGTCTTGGAAAACTCGGCCTCCAGCACGTCAAGCCCACCGAGCCGATCGTTCTGCATGATTTCGGCCACCTTGCCCTTCACCATCTTCACGGCGTCCCGGCTGGACTTGACGATGGTCTTCACCTCGTCGGTGTGGAAGAAGTAACTCCACAGCGCCAAGCTGATGCACAGTAGGAAAAGCGTCTCGGGTCTCAGCAAGAAGTAGCGCATGATGCGACCCAGCAGAGACAGCAAAGTCATTGTATCCTCTATCATTTATTATCGCTAAAGCCCCAACCACCAGCAGCGACGCGCGCCCGGAAGGCTCGCCGGGTCCCGGAGCACTGCGGGGACAGCCCGCGGGGAGAGAGGCGGAGCAGCGGCCGAGACTGGGGGGAGGAGGCGCACGGAGCCGGGCGGGAGGCGGACAAGTAGGCTGCTCCGAGCGAGCACTGCGAACACAGGCAGTTTCCCTTTTGTCTCCCCGCCTTGGCGGCCCGGAGGCCCGTCCCTGCCGGCCGCGCCGCCTCTCCTCCCTGCGCCCCTTTGTAAGACCGCTGCGGCGGCGGCGGCAGCGGCAGGAGCCGCCACAGCTGCAGCCGCGGGTGCCCCGCTTGGGTGAGAGGAATCAAGTTAAAGTTGCCTCGGGCAAGTCCACCGCGGAGAGCTGGAGAGTTCCGGGACGCCGACGCCCGCGCGGCCCCTCCGGGGGTGCCCCCTCGAGGCTCCGGGGAGCGATCAGCAGGTGAGGAGGCGCAGGGCTCGAGAGCCCGGCGGGAGAGGGATGCACGTTCCCTCGGTCGCCGCTGAAGGGGAGCGCGGAGACGGCCGACCGCTCCGATTCCTTCACACACCCGTGGGGGCCCCAGAGAATAAAAGTTTTGCGGGAGCCTGGGCAGAGGCGGGAGTACGTGGAGCCTGCGGCACAATCGGCGCTGAGCCGCAGGCTGCCGGCCCGGCTCTGCCTGCCTGTCCCCGGCACCTCCCGGCTCCGCTCGTCTTCGCTCGCGCGCTCCCTCCAAGCTCCCCGGCTCGCGCTCGCCCCGCCCCGCGCGCGCTCGCCCCGCCCCTTGAGCCGGGACTCGAGCATCCGAGACGCTCCCACCCAGCCGTCAGAGGCTGAGGGAGTTCGGCCGCGGCTGGCGCTCGCTTGCAGCGCAGGGAGATCTAGACGAACCAGGGGGAGCGAAGAGGCCCGTCCGCTGCCTAGCTCTTGCAGACGGGCGTCTCTGTCTCCTCTGCGCGTTCCCAGGACAATATAATACTGACCCTGGCAGTCTTAGGGCAGGTTTCCTGAGAGTGTCTGCTGCAAGCGGAGAAGCAGAGAGCCGCACGTGAGCGTTCCCCCCTCCGGCACGCTGCACGATAGTGCGGTCTCCGCCTCGCCAGGCGTAAGGCAAGCGAGAAGGGACGTACTTATTCCGGCTCGCAAAGCGAGACGGGGAGCATCCGGCCGTGGGCCACCGCCTTGGCGGTCGTACGAGAGGCTTGCCCTGATCTCCCGAGAGGCTGAGAGCGAGCCCGAGGCCTGCTAACCTTCTCCCACCCGAAAACAGCAGAATGGGGGACTCGGAGCCACATGGAAGTGCGCTCTGACCATAACCACGAGATGGACGAGGAAGGGTTGCCCTCTCTGAGGACTCAGCAGCCACGAAGGCCTTCCCTGGTCGCAACCCTTCCTCGGGGAGACACGGAGCTTCCGAGTGTGGCCTCGGGGCGCTCCTGACCCTGCCGCGGGGCAAGGGCTCTGACTGTAACATTCAGGTTTGAAGGTCCCTTTGGAGCTTCGAAGTAGCGGCCTCCCACCGTCTCCTGAATCATCGCAGCAGCGGGGGCGGGAGTCTTTCGATAAGCTGAGGCGAATGGCCGCACAGGAGAGTGCGGGCTTCCAGAAGCCGGCAGGGATAACTTGAAATATGGGCAGGTGTCGCTGGGCCTTGAAGATGAGAATCAGTACGTGAAAAGGAGAATGTACGAGTCAGCTTAGAATACGGAAACAAGTGAGCTTTAAAGGAAAATATTCACTCTCGATACCCCTGTCCGGGAGGAAGAGTGCTGATCTGCTTCTTCCAGGCCGCTGCCCGACCCCAGCCAAGCCAGTGTCTGTCCCCTCTCACTCCCCAGCACTTCTGCCTTGGTATGACCCCGATTGCTTTATTAAAAATAAAAAATAAAAAGAAGTAATGGAGGGAAATACACCAGAATGTTTAGAATAGTTAACTACGGTAGTAGATATGTGGTTTTCATTTTCTACTTGAGACTTTGTCTTTTTTCCACAGCTTTTCTGCAGGACATAGATTTTCATCATAACCAGAAAAAAGAAAACTTAAACATGTAAATGGTATATACTATGTGATCTCAATAATATAAACATGCATAGAAAAGACAGGAAATATGAACAACTGTTGACGGGTATGTAATTTTTGACAAGTTGAATATGGCCTATTCTGGTTTGCACTTTTTGGTATTTTCCACCTGACAGAGAAAATAAAACATTATAAAATAACAAGTCATTTTGTTCAATAGTCAAGAGGTTGTAAAATGAGATGTTGAATTCAAAAGCCTTTAGGAACTATAAAGAAAGGTAATGCATTAGTGTTGTTATGAAGATAAGTTTCCCAATATTACTGCAGATTAGATCGCTTTTGAGTGCATTATCAGTCTTCTGTACATGAATCTGTTGCTCTATGGCAAAGGCAACTTGAAGATAAGCTGATAAAGATTCCAGAACTACAAGTAAAAACTAGGCCCTGGAGTAGCAATAAAAATTCCAAACCCGGAGGCCCATCCAGCTTGTCCACAACATTCCTGTATTGATGACAGCAAAATAGACACTCATGAGAGGCATGACTTTTGTTTTTTCCATACCTAAGTGAAGAAAAGAGATTACCATACTGGTCTTTCTGGAGGTTAAATAGTAAGACTTGATGAATTAGTTAATAAAGCTAGATAGCCCACAGAAGATATGCTTTGACGTTTACATCTAAGTAGTTCATCTGTGCTAAAATCAATAAAATAATTTTTCAAGCAGAACTTATTGGCATTTTCCTATTTCTATTAAGAAATTCATGTAGTTTTCATGGCAATTTTCAAAAATACCTAAATAAAGTTTTTGTTATAGTGTACTGTGGATTTTAATATACTAGAAAAATAAAAAAGACTTTCTTCTAGAGACTAACATTTGCATATTCCTTAAGATTACAAAGGTTTTTCATGTATAGCAAGTTATTTCCATTCTTTTTTTTTTTTAATTTTATTTTGTCGATATACGTTGTAGCTGATTATTGCTCCCCATCACCAAAACCTCCCTCCCTATTTCCATTCTTATAACAATCCTCTGAGGAAGATAGAGAAAGTATTATCCTGTTTATAAATACGAGGAAAGTGAGGCACAAAGATGTTAAATGAGTATCACAATTCAGCAAATAAGAAGTTGGAAACACACTCAGTTCTTCTGATCACCTCAGTACTCCAACATCCATTGATTGCCCAGTGACACAGAGATCATTGGTCTAATTTTTATATTTACCTGTTCTACATTTCAATAGATCTGTTATAGAAATCTCAAAAAGAACACATGGTACTTATTTACAATTCTGATTTTAGCCTTTGGGACAAGAGCTGTGATATGAGTATTCACCTCATCCATTGAGAATACCTGCGGGGCAGAAGACAGATGCAAGTAAATTGTTCTTAGTCTCTATATAAAAGCCTAAAAGATCTGTTGCTAGAATGAAATAGTGTCTAAATTTCGCAGGGGGCCAAGAGGGATCATAAAATGTGCATTATACAGATACTTTACCACAGGGATGGCCAGTTAGCTCAGTTGATTAGAGTGGTGCTGATAACACCAAAATCCAGGGTTCAATCCCTCTACCAGCCAGCCACCAAAAAAAAAAAAAAAAAAAAAAAACTTACCATTACAAGTGACATGGAAATGAACAAAGAGCTAATGGGAATACTAGGTGTTCGTGAGATACAATAGTGACAAAATAGTTTCCAGGTAATTACCATTTTCTACCACGCAATTATATCTAGTCAGCCTTGCAAGTATATAAAGAACATAAATATATAGCTTTTAAAAGTAATTTATTCTCAGAAAAATCTTTGAGTTGTATCTCTTAGGTTTAAGAAATCTTTGAAACAGTTTGATAAGCAATACATCTATTTTCCAGTATAATGTTATTTCATGATGTCCTCATCTATGAGGGTACTTCAAAAAGTTCATGGAAAAATATAATTAAAAGATAATGCAAATCTTTCCATGAACTTTTTGAAGTACGCTCAAATTTTTGTTTTTGACACCTCCTATAAAGTTATAAAAATCAAATGTAAAGTGACTTATCAGCTGAGCCTCTGAATGTTGAATGTGATAAAAATCCCCTGAAGTAAACTTTAAATGAAACTTTTGTACATATAGAAATTCTCTGTCCATTTTTAAATTTCCCAATTTGTATCAGTTTGAGTTGTATTTTTAAATAGTTCCTGCCATATGCATACAAATATGTGCTGACTATGAATAGGACTCTTTTACTAATATCCTACCAATATACTCTATATATGAATAACCTTTTAAATTATACATATAAAAGAGTGCATGGAAGTACAGCATTGTTATAAAGCATGACAACCATGAGTACTATACCCATGAACCCACCACCCAACTGAAAAACTGGACTGTGACTAATATCTTTGTGCCAGCCTAGGTGTTCTTTCCCTATCCCATCTCCTGCCTGTCCTCCACAGGTAACCCACTATCCTGAATTTTGTGTTTTATCATCTCCTTGTCTTTAAAAAAAAAACTTCATCATAAATGTCTACATTCCTAGGTAATATATTTTTTAGTTTTGCTTGGTTTTGAACTTTATAAAAATTGTGATATAGTCCTCCAGTACTTGTTTTTCACTCACTATTATATTTCTACATCCGCCCATGTTGTTACACATAGCTGTAATTCAGTTATTTTCACTGCTACATAATATTCCATTGTGTGACTGTTACATAATTCATGTATCCATCTCCTATGAATGTTTAAATTTCCAGTTTTTTGCTGTTGTGATCAATAATCTCATGAATTATTTTTGTACTATCTTTTGATTCTCATATGCAAAAGTTTCTCCAGGGTATATACCTAGCAGTGAAATTGCTGGATAGTACAGAGTGAAAATGTTCAACTTCATAATTTAGGGAAAATTTGTTTTTGAAAATACATTGTTCCCATTTACACTCCCACCAACAGTGTAATCAAGGCTTCTCAGTGTTAAGGGACCATATAAATTCTATCTTAAAAATGATTTTCAATACTAGTTCTTTTAGTAAATGGTTAATAATGATCATGACTATTAAACCATATTAAGTCTCAGTGCTTCTCAAAAAATCTTTCTAAGATGCAAAATGTAACAATAAATCTTCAGTTTTAAATGCATTTTAAATGAAAAATGAATGTTGTAATAGTACAACTAAGGGAAGAAATTCGTCATTTTAAATAAGTGTGATAGCATATCAGTTTGGACTTATTGTACTATCTCAGGTGTTCTGTCAAATGAACTAATGTGACAGCCATCAATTATGTTGGGGTGCAATATGATTTTATTTCACTGTCCTCCAAAAGCACAAGGTCATTTTCTGCACCTAAGTTTTTATATTAATTACAGAGATATATCAAAGATACTTGATTTCTGAATAAAATTTTTAAATCATTGCAGCAATTCTGTTTATATAAACCATACTTTCCCTAAGAATCCTTCATCTAATTGCCCTAGGCTTCTCTCTAATAATCTCCCAACTGGCTTTCTAAATTCTAATGTTAATCTAAAGCTTTTCCTAAATTTTTATATCCTAATTAACATATATCAATATTATAGCCAATTTATAAAGTGAAGAATTGTAAATAATTGAATAATTGTTTTGTAACGGATCCAGTGTTGACAAGAAATAACATGGGTTGGAAGATAAAATTTAGTTTCTCTTCCTATAGGAGGTAGGGATTTTTTTTTTTTTTCTTTAGAGCAATTTTTTAAAAAAATTGTCAGACTCAAGAACACAACTAATTCTGTTTGATAGTCTAGCAGAACAATAAGAATAGGGCCCTGGAGAATTGTTGAAGTTAATTCAATCCTGATGTCCATTTGCATTATACCAATGTAGATTAATGTTAATATCCTATTCTTTTACCCTGATTTTTCTGATGGTTTCTCCAAGCACCCTGAGAATATTTTGGATTCACTTCAGTTTTCCATTGAAAACATTTGTTTTATGTTGGGGGCACTAGTAGAAAGACTACATTTAGGAGTCTGAGTAGTTCGAATATAAGATTATTCACAAAACCTTTCTGGTTTTTTCCTCTTGCTGGGATGCTTGATAGGCCTACCAGAAAATCTTTGATCACAAAGGATATAACTTGAGGGTTGATTCCCATATATGATATGTCAGGTAAAGATTGCTATGATAATAATAATAATAATGTGACCTAAGCTTATGTAGAAGTAAAGGTAAATCATATGTTCCATTTTCATAGCATTCTCTGTTCTTTTAGGTTTTTTTTTTTTTTCTGCTCTTTGGCAGAGTATGGAGGGTAGATGTGTGCTCTTTTTAAAAATTTTTGTTTTCATTGAGGTAAATATACATAACATAAAATTTACTGGTTTTTTTATTGTGGCAAAATATACATGACATAAAATTTACCATTTTTAAGTGTTCAATTCAGTGGCATTAAGTTTATTCATAATATTATAATAGTGCAACCATCACCATTATCCATCTCCAGAACTTTTCATCATCCCAAACGGAAACTCTACCCATTAAACAATCACTCCCTGTTTGCACCCCACCTCCCTACCAGCCCCTGGTAACCACTATTATACTTTATTTATTTTGTCTCTATGAATTTGCCTATTGTAGGTATCTCATATAAGTGGAATCATACGATATGTCTTTTTGCATCTGGCTCCTTTCACTTAGCATACTATTTTTAAGGTTCATTCATGTGTAGCATGCATCAGAATTTTGTTCCTTTTTAAACCTGAATAATATTCCATTGTATGTACACACCTTGTTTGTTTATCCGTTTATCCATTGGTGGCCATTTGAATTGTTTCCACTTTTTAGCTATTATGAATAATGCTGCAATGAACATTGGTATACAAGTGTCTGAGTCCCTGCTTTCAATTCTGTGAGATTCATACTGAGAAGTGGAATTTCTGCATCTGTGTTTAATTTTTTGAGCAACCACCATACTGTGTTCCCCAGCAGCTGCACTAGTTTACATTTTCACCAGAAACACACTATGGTCTTTTTTTATTTTTTGGTTTTTTTTAGTTTTTATTGAAAATAGTTGATTGTACATATCTGTGGGGTGGTGTTGAATATCAATACCTGTGTCATTTCTGTAGCACTTTCAAATGAATTCCTCTTTCATGGCAGCTCTTATGATGCCTCAGTAAACTCCAACATTCATTCATTGCCACCTGAGCCCAAGTTGCCTATGATAGCTTCTTACACTGTGGCCACAACCCTTAATGCCCTGCTGCATGGCTTGCAAAGTAGCTGTTCAATCCCTTGTCTCCAGTTATACCTGTGTTGAAGAGGAATTCCTTAAAAGACTCCCCACTTCTCTCCATCTACTCAAAACACACCTTGCTCCTTCCCAAGCTGTTATACATCCACAAATACTTTTAAAATACCATAATTTTAAAGGCTTTAATCATCACAACACCCCTGCTCCCCCCATATTTATCCCGGAGATGGAGAAGGCTCTTTGGAACATGAATGGTCTTGGAACTCCCAGGAGTTAACCAGATGGCTTAAATCTTTCTCCTGGGACTAAATACTATCATTTCCAAGATTCCAAATAACAGACACTAGTCAAGGTCAGGTATAACAAATACTTACTGCATTGAATTCTAATTGTCTATGACTCTTTTTTGCTTCTCAATTTCCTTCTTGGTCACAAACCATCATTCCCATTGCGACCCTCCTATTTCTAGCTACCTGAAAACATCTTCTTAATTACCTTTTTTTTCTCCTTAATACACAATTCTTCTAATATTTTCAACCAGTATTGTGCTAGTAAATGTTTAACCACCTATTCTCCAGGGAAGAGAGGTAAGGACTGAAATCTTTTATGTTTGCAGATTTCTGTAGTATAAATACTCCCACTATGGTCAAGCTATACCACTGAACATGAGGTGGGAAATAATTGCTCCGTAGCATGATTGTATTTCCATTAGACAGATACAATGGATGTAAATAATATTAAAATGTAGTAAAATAGCTAATAAGTGATGAGTTTAGAGTATTACCTTTGTTTTTAATATATTTTGCTTAGCTGTAAATTTATATTATTTATTTATTTATTTATTTATTTATTTATTAAAAGATGACCGATAAAGGGATCTTAACCTTTGAGTTGGTATTGTCAGCACCACGCTCTCCCAAGTGAGCTAACCAGCCATCCCTATATAAGGATCTGAACCCATGGCCTTGGGATTATCAGCACTGCACTCCCCCAAGTGAGCCACAAGCCGGCCCTAATTTTTAATAGTGCCTGTGTTTAATAACAGACTGTCAAAACATTTTTCTGCTGGAGGAATATGTACATTCTAGATATTATCACTTGAACCTCAACATCCATTTCTACCACCTTCTAAATTCTCTCCCTTCCAATCATGGGAAATGAAAGAATAAAAATTTCATTTCCCAGAATCCCTTGCAGCTGGAATTTTTAATGTCATTTAGGTTCTGCTGATGAAATAACCTTGTATGAGATTTGGAAGGCAGAAAAGAGGTAGAAACCATTCTTCTACTGGCCGATGGTCAAGCTCTGGTAAACTGAGTGTTTGAGTGGTCAATTCAGATTCCCCTTTTTGGTCTCCAGTTTTATGGAAGTTGGGCAGTTGGTTGCTGACAGCCTCTAACTTCAGCTACTTAGGGCCTTACAATGCTTTTGTGAGTACATAATTCCTTGTATTAAACATGTTTCTGCTTGAAGTACCTAAAGTGTTGTCTTGATTCCTGCACTGAACCCTGATATAACAAATATCCTTGGTGGCTGCTTGTTTCCTTCATGTGATATCAAAAGGAAATATCAAAACAATCACCAGCACAGATCTAGTTAGTCTGCTTGTCTATATGGTTCATCTTCTAAACTTTCTCTGATGGTACTCTACATTCATTCACATCCTGAGATTGTGCTGTGGCATTAATCAATTACTACTCTTTAAAAAAATTTTTTTCAGTAGATCTACTGGGAACAGTCAAGGAAATTAATGCTCAGTTAAGTGAGGAGAGAAGGAAAATAGCAAGATTATTTATTATTACCATTATTACTATTTTTTATAACATCAGAGGCCTGTAGTGAACAATGACTATTCATTTTTTTGTTTGTTTTGTTTTCAATTTATACAGCCTCTTTGGTCTATTGCTATGTAGCTGTATTTTAGAGAAAGACAAACAAAATTGCTTTTTTCTTTTAAGGACACTTAGGGAAAGGAATTGTGGATTTTCCTTTATGAGCCTATTACATACAATGTTTAACAACTGTTTTCTATCAGAAACAATTCCTTACAACTAGTCAAAATCTCTCTTTCTGCATTTTTGTTTTGTTTTGTTTTTAGTTTGGGGGACAGGGAGAGAGGGAGGGGAGGAACACTAGGTAATGGAAAAGTATATTATTCTGAGATAGAATCTAGTTTTCACTTATTTCCTATTAACATCTTTTTTATCCTCATAGATGTAATCCTTTTCTTCAGGTCTCTCTTCCAGTCATATGTTTTATTTTGTTTTGTTTTTCCATTTCTATCCTGCAAGCCCTTAACACATCTCCTTGCCAAATTTTTCTTAGCCACAAAACAGTTTTTGTTATGAAGGAAGTCGTCTGTTTCAGGAAAAAAAAAAAAAAACGTAATTATCTTGTGGGCAAAAATCTTTATATATTTTTCCAGCTATTTCCCTAGTCTTTGCATCATTTCCTTCTGTTGCTGTCTTTGGGCCTGATTATGCATTTATTCATACTGAGTTGTTATCACCCATACTATCTGATTGATAGACACAGTGATGGCTCATCCTGCTTTAATGTCTCTCACAATGTCTATTTAGAGAATAGCAAAATCTCTGAAGCAATGTAGTATGTAAAGAAGCCTATGGATGGGCAATTACATTTTCTACTTCTTTGCTAACTTTGCAGATTAATTTACTGATTTGTTTATTTCAACCTATAGAATCAAATCTATGGAAACAAGTTAGAGCCAAAGATAATTTGCTGAACTATCTGTAATAACCCAAAAGTCAATGGACAAATTTTGAAGTAATTCACCTCAAGGAGAAAATACCTAAGGCTGACAGGTTAGCTCAGTTGGTTAGAACATGGTGTTGATAACACCAAGGTCCAGGGTTTTCAATCCCTGTTTTCACTGGCCAACCATGGGAAAAAAAAAAAAAAAAGAAAAAAGAAAAAATACCAGGGGAAGGGGGAAGCGGGTAATGTGAGATTATAGAAATAAGAGAAAATTAGAAATATTTTGAGGAAAATTACCTCACCTATGAGAATAAAAATTAACACAATTTTAATTTGAGTAAAAAATAAAAAGGACATTCAAGAGTAAAAAAGGAGAAAGTGTACCCTAATAAGTGTTGAATATTCTCAAAATTTGGTTGAAAACACTTTTCTCTCACTCTATATTGTTACCCTAGAAGTTTCCATCCATGCCCAAGACACCAGTTACTATCTTTACATTACTGACTCCTAAACGCCTTTTTGTAGTCAGACCTCTCTTCTTGAGCTTCTGCATCCAACTACCTACTCAACATTTCTGCTAAAGTCACCTCAAAGTCAACACATTCAAGACCAAGCCCGTGGCCCCCTCCAGTGTTCTTTCTCTCTGTGAATGGCACCACCCATCTATTTGCACTAGCCAGAAACCTAAGATTTATTCTTGATTCCTTCATCTTCCTCACTCCGCATATCCAAATCACCAAATCCTGTTGATTTTACCCCCTATAACATTAATATGTGCACTGCTCTCCACTTCTCCCATTAGAACTCTCCTCCAATTGACCATCATATCACACCTAGACCACTGTTATAGCCTTCTAATTTATTTATTCATAGTCATTCTTACCCTCTTTTAATCCATTGTACATGTAGCATTCAGAGAAGATACCTGGTAGAACGGGGAAGGGGATGTGTGGAAGATTATAAAAATAAGAGAAAATAAGAAAATTGTAAGTCTCAAACCCAATCCTGCAACAATCTTGCTTAAAACCCTTAAATGACTTCTCATTACTCTTAACAATAAAGATAAAAGTCTTTACTATGGCCTACCTCTCTATCTCAGCCTTATTCTACACTACCTGCTACCTCAACCCCTCTTCTTCAGCCACATTTGGCTTCTTAAGATCCTGTAAAGCACCTAACTCCTTCCTGCTTCAGGACCTTTATTCATGCAGTTCCACGTAGCTTAAATGCTTGCCTTCCCAAGCCCACTCTCCCACTCACACTCTTCCTAGTTAATTATTACCCCTCAGATCTCAGCTCATGCATCACTCTCTCAAGAGCCCTTCCTGACTCTGCAATCTAAGTGAGTTCCCACTTGCCCCCTCTCATGGCAGCCAGTACTTTTACTTCAGACTGCTCATCAGAATTGTAAATATATACTTGTTGGGATTTTTAAAATTAATGTCTGTTTTACCTCACTCTCACTATAGTTTATATGCTCCGTGAGGGCAGGAACTGTGTGTATTTTACTCTCCCTTGTAACCCAAGCACCAATACAATGCCTGGCACATAGCTGACGTACTATAAATATGTGTTCATAAATGAATGAAGATAGTTATTCTGAAATCATTCTTTCAGCTCCACTCAAAGTATCTTTACTATTGCTGGTAATAAATGAAACTAATCAATGTGACTTTGAATCATGGATAGGAATAAAGAGGAAAATCAAAGAATAACTCACCCATGGCCAGTTGAAATTTTATTTTACTAGCAGATAGAAAACTTTGAAGACCATGTGGATTCTCTTTTTCTTTTTCTTTTTTTTACATTGTTGCTCACCTTATCTTAAGACCATGCTTACATTAGAGACATAGGGAAAGTCTTTACTAGAACAAACATCTTTGCAAAATGGGTATCCTTTGTTCGTTTTTCCGCTAGGATGTTTGTCTTTTTTTTTTTTTTTCTCCGAAATTTAAAAACTTTTTATGTATTAAGGCTATCATTGAGGTAGTAAATACTTTTCCTGTCTTGTCGTTTACACTTTCATTATTTATGATGTTTTGAAATAGAGCTTTATTTGATTTTGATTTTTGTTGTTTATCTTCTTCTATTATAACATCAATTCTACCTTTTTCTTCATAATTTGTACCTTTTATATCATGCTTACAACAGGCAAGTAGGCTTTTTATTTCTCTATACACACAAGAATTTGCCATGCACCAAGGATACTTTCCTCCAGCTATTTTTCCCACCATCCCCGAGACACTGCAGTATATAACTCACTCATTCATTAGTTTATCCACAGTATTTATAAATTTATCATTTATTCAGCACCTACTATGTGTCAGGCACAATACTACAGGCAAAATGGACACAATCCCTATCTTCATGGAGCATGTAGTGAGAAAGGCAGACCTTTAACATATAATCATTCCTAAGTATACAACTACATACTGACCAAACTTGTTAACAAAATCGTAATCATGCAGAATATAATTCCTGTGGTGATTGCTTCAACTTGCCCAATTACAAAGTCAGGCAAAAAGTGTTGGCAGTCCTTCTGTAATGGAAGAAATTGTCATTCTTGGGTTGGCTCTCTCTGTGTCAAGGTTCCCTACCTCCACCCAGTTGTCTCCTTGTATTTCCACCCCAGAATCATGAATATGCACCCATCTTCACCATTCAAAACACACTACACATCTATTAGAATGGCCAAAATCCAAACACAAACACCTCCAAATGTTGGGGAGAAGGACGAGCAGAAAGCTGAGGGCAGCGTGATTGAAGTGTGTGTGTTGGGGGTGGGGCAGATGTATTTCTGAAATACCCTGCGGTGTAATATTTATTGAGCCATCCTTCACCAGAAGGCATTCAAACTTGTCTTTTGCAAAAACATTCTTGGGACTCCACAAGACTCGAATCTGTCTGTATAACCATGGGAGCTCTTTACAGAACAACTTCATCCTCTGAATTTTTAGAACAAATCAAAGATACAGACATAGCAATTTATCAGCTGCTGAGTAACTTTGTAATAAATCCTTAGTAAGCCACTTAAGAAAGATCTTTTCCAACAACGCATTCATAACGTAAACATCAAGAACAAAATATTTTTTCTATTTCCCATGGTCTCAATCCCTTTTACCATCTCAGCACATGTGAGGGACATGACACCCTTCACCAGTTTCTATCCACCTGGGTGGTGCTTCTCTAGGCCCCCATAGCTGCTGATAACATCTTGAGTTGGGGTGATGGGGCTGGGGCTGGGACTGGGGTGGTGGAAGATGCAGAGAGATAGTTGCCTAAGTGATTCTGGTATCAGCTCCGTGAGCATGAGACTGCACCTCTCCACTTCCATTGCAGCTTAACTGGCTAAGGGCCCCACGCTGCGATCCATCTGAGTTTGTGCTGAGACCAGGCTTCCCACGGGCTGCTCCCAGCCAATGACGGAGTGCTCCAGGGACACTAAGTACCAAGACAGGCCCAGTCCTGGGAGACAAGGGACTTCTCTGACGCATGACTTTGGCTCAAGGACTCCCTGAGAGCCTTGTTGACCCTTTCTGAGACTGCTCAGTGATCTAGGACGTTTCCACCTGACCTTCTCTCCCTGTCTTCATTCAGAGTCAGACTTCATCACAGTTTGACAGCTCTCCCAGACTGTCTGCCTTCCTCCCCGTTTTCTCTCACAGAGGTATTTCCTCTAATAAAATCCTGTCATGTTGAATCCCATTTTGGCATCTGATTCTCAAAGGACCCAGAATAACACACTTTCTAAGTTGAGAACCACTGATTTAGATTCTCTTTACTCAGAGTTTTTGGCACTGCCTCAGAAATAGAAAGTTATAATACTCAGTTGTGCACGTTCTTCAGAATATTTCTCTAGCCAGGCAGCTGCTTTTCTGTAAAGTTATCTGCTACTCTTTACAATTTGCCTTTAAAATATGCTCTTCCAGACTCACCTCCGCAGCTTTAATTAGTATTTATTCTCTAAATGGTGCCATACCCACAAAACCTAAAAAAGAAAAGAAACAATTGGTTTCCTCCATGCTTCCCTTTTCTAATAAAGACAATGAAAAATGTTTATCTGTCACATTTTTGCCCGTTCAAGATTTTGTTTAACAAAACCGAAAATATTTTTAGGTTCTAAAAGACCACTTGCTGATGTGGTGATTCTTAACCTTTGTGGGGTCAGAGACTCTACAGGTAGGGACCCAGCACTTGCCCCAGAAAAAGAAATATACATGCAAAACTTTACACAAAAACCCTAGTCTGAGGGTCTTTCTAGTCTGTTTGAGGATGTCCTCGTTACTGCTATTAATTTAAAATATATTTTGTTTCCTAGTCTGAGCTGTCTTTGAAAAGAGAAAGTCAAATTTGTCCACTGATTCTTTGGCATCCATGTATATGTCAACATAACACACAGATGTAAGACTACATAATTTATATTTAACTAAGATGATCATTTTTTCATATAATCTTCCTGTCTGAAGGAGAGAGTTTATGGGGGAGAGTATGGAATACAAGATTTAGAGTCAGATTTCCTGGTTTTAAATTACGCATTACTGTTCGTTAAACACACCAACCACTCTCCCATCTCAGAGCCTTGGCACTGCTGTTCCCTCTTCCTAGACACCCCTTCCCTCAAATATCCACATGGCTTATTCCCTCATTTTTTTAGGTTATTTCTCAGTGTGACCTTGTCAAAGAGGCCTCCCTATAGATGCCTACTCTCCGTCTCTGCTTTATATTTCTTCATAGAATTTGTCACCACCTGACATATCATTTGTTTATTTATGGTCTGTGTCCCCCTGAAAGGATATAAACTCAATGTGAGCAAGGATTTTGCACACACACACACCATCAACCTCATGCTAGAACAGTGTCTTACACATGGTAGGTGCTCAGTAAATATTTGTTAAATGAATTGTAAGACCTTCAAATAGTATACGTTTTGGAATGTTTGTACAAACGAAGACTACTTCTTATATAATACTCTAAATTACCTTTAACTAACAGTATGCTATTCGTCTTTTAGTAAGAGGGTTAAATGACTTTTCAAAACAGCTACTTTTGTGTGCAAAAAATATAGTTTGGAACTACATATTGATTTAGTCATCTTGGGATTTCAATAAAACTTTTTTCAGTAGATGTATCTGAAACTTCATAAGTAATTACAGCTAATGCTTAAATTGTGCTTACTGCTCCAAATGCTTACATATGTTAATTAATTTAATCTTCTAATAGCCCTATGACACAGGCACAATTATTACCCCCATTTTACAGATAAAGAAACCAAGGCACGGAAAGTTTGTAACCTATCCAAGGTCACCCAGTTAATAATCGGCAAAGACGGAATTCAGGCAGTCTGGCCTAGATGTAAGTTATTAACAACTACCCTATACAGTCTTTTTAGTTCATGAAAGAGAAAAGCTGGAGTTTATGGTTAGGGAAATATCTATGTTTTCCATTACTTGTACTTTCTACTAACGACGTGAACATAGCACTGTTGTGGCTATTTAAAGTGACCAAATTGTCTTTTCTAAAAATTCAAGAAAAAAAAATAAAAGGTTAATTGCTTAAACCATGGACAATCTCAAAGCATTAGTAAGGAATTATTATTGGCTGCCTCCTTTCTCCTCCTCCTAAGCAGCTCATTTATATACGCATTGCACTGCACTGAATTTTCAAAATCACCCTTGCAGTTCAGTTCAGGAATACATTTCCATAATAAAAACAATTAGCTTGTAGAACAGTTTTCTGAGAGAAAGTAGCAAAGTCTTTATAGCTTTGGGCATAGATAGCCTCACCTGACTAGGAATGTTTCTGAGTGGGGAGAATCCTGGGCAAGCTGACACTGAGACCACAGCTTCTCCATTCCTAGTTTGTGCTGCTCTGGTCACAATGTAAGTACTTATGAGGGCTTCAGATTCCTTTCTGAAGTGGACATCACTTTTTTTTTTTTTTTTTCTAATTCCAGATGTCCAATGAATTTGAGAAGTGGATTTACTCTGATTATAACGTTGTATGGTACACTGGAATTTTTGCCAAATCCATCTGGGAAAACAACTTGGAGGTATTTCCAGGTTTCAAAAGCAGGTGTGAAATAAATTTAAGGTTTATAGGGTAATGAGTACCTAAGCCAGGCTCTCAGATGACCATGATTTGCCACTGGGCACCATATGCCAAGAATCTGGGCAAACATAGGCTGTGGATCTCAAGTGTCTCTGCAAATAGCTAGCTGTGTATCCTGCCAATTTTACTTTATTTTGCTGTGCAAATGGCAGCTGTGCCAGAAAGCATCTGTGGATTTAACTGAATTGCATTGCATTCTTTTTTTATACTGGTATTTTTGGATTTCAGAAAAATGAAGGTGTTGAAAAGAGTTCACAGATTTTGAAATTTCCCATTAACGTTTTTAAAGAGCAAAAAAAGTTTGACATTTCTCCTGAAGCAGCTGCTTAAAATTACTATTGATTGCCTTGACATCTAGTTCTAGAAATAAACAGAAGTCCCATCTCATTAATGTTTAAACCACAACTTAGCAGAGGTTCTCAGATAACTAGATCTATCCTTAGTTCCTAAATAGCTAACCAGATCTTGTGCTTTATTGGTAATTCATGGGCCTAACATCATTGGTTATCCCCATCTCACACTCTTTTGAGAATAAGTAGAGTATAAATAAATTTCAAACACATTTTCACTAAGTCCCTTTCCATTCTCATTCTCAGTCCACTGTGCATGAGACTTAGGCTAAGACAACCGAAGCATTTCAACTCCCTGGCCAATCAGATGGCTCAATTGGTTTGAGAGGTGGGATGTGGAAATGTAGGCCTGAAACTACCACAAATGTTTTTGCTACCATGAAGAAAACCAATCCAAAGAAGAAGCCAATACACGAAAACAGAGTTGAGAAAATCACAGAGGAAAAAAGCCAGATTCCTAATGATGTCAAGAACTTCTAGATCAAACCACCTGAAGCCTGCCCTATATCTGGACTTCTCATTTACATGAGCCAATGGATTCCTTTTATTTTAAGTCTGAGTTATGGCTTTGTTACTTATAATTTTAAATTTTCTAATGATATTCTTTTGCTAGGTATAAACTGGTGCACAGAGGTAGTTTCTTAACATTGGGACCCTATCTGCCCCATTTTATGAAGTAGAATGCTTTTGGCTGCAAGTAATAAAATGTCTACCTAAAATGATTTAAACAATAAGATCCAGGACCACCATGATACACAATGTGAATGGTTCTCCCTGAAGTTATTCAGCACAGTGGCTTTGATAATAAGGCTATTTACAATATCACATAACAGGAAGTTCAGAGGTAGGCGTAATGCAAGGTTGGTTAATTTAGCAGCTCAATGAGATCATTATAAAAGACCTGGATTCCTTCATCTTTCCACTCTGCATCCTCAGTAGGTTGGCTTGGTCTCTTGTAATTACAAAATGGCTGACGAGGAGGAGAATTTTTTCTGAGAAGTGTGGTGCAGACTTTGCCTTGTGTCTCTGACTAGATGGGTCACCTCCTACACAAAAGCAAAAATGAATAGAATTGGACAATTTGTAGTTTATATTTTGGGACTCAGGAGAAATCCCACCTTCGCTGTGTACATTGCCACCTGATAATCTGAACAAAATTAGAGATTTTAATAATGGTTGCCATATCTACCAAGGTTATCATCAAAATAGCTGTTACAAACCTGTTTGTATTTTACCTTGAGAGAAGTTTTCTGTCAAAATGTTCTAAGTGAAATCATATACTGAAAAGAAAAAACTGACTAAAAAAATTAACTAAAATTGAAGATTTTATGTTCAAGTTATTGTATATCAAATACACCTTAATAAAGCTGTTAAAATATTCAAGTTATTATTTGTAGTGGTATCATAAACATCATACCTGATCAATATTCTAATATTAAAACACAAAGTCCTAGACTCAGTGGGTCAATTCAACATCAAAGAAACTAAACAGAAGAGAATGCTCAATTAATCTATTGTCCAAGCAAGGTGTATGAGATGTGGAAGTTAATATCTTGTCAATACCTTTTCTTGAGGAAAAGAGGTTGGGGTCAGACAGTAACTAAAATATTTGTTTCATATACCTGTGATTCATGATATATTAATGCAAAATTTGGTGATACTTTTAAGATCAGAAGCCAAGTTTAACCAACAATAACTTAAGAAATGACAAATAGGAAAAAAAAAGATAGGGAAGAAAAAAGAAAATTAAACTAAAGAAAAGAAACTAGAGAAGGGGGAGCAATAAAAATATTTAATTTCCAAAAATTGTAAATGTCTAGACACCATAAAAAAAAAATCACCTAAATATAAGTGATATCTATGCTTTCATAGATACTATACTAAATTCATATAATACTATTTCTTTTGAGTTTTTTAGTATCATCAGTCTGTCACTATTGAAATTACATTTGCATTATTATTTGTTCTGCACTAAATTGCTCTAGCAAAAATCAAAGACATACTATGGGTTTCTGTAAATGTTCTGATATATGGTTTTCCTTCATTCCTATTATTTTGGTTAGTATGATAGTTTTTCTGCTACCCCAGGATTGATTCTAGTAATGGAAGATTTGGCTTTGGCTTAATATTTAATACTTTCATTTCTCTAATAACATGCTCTTAGGCCCCACTTATTTCAACACACATCTCCTGCCTTTCCATTGTTTTGTTGTTTATAATGTCAGTTACAAACTCTGTGGGGGGAAAAAATAGGTCTAATATAGAGAACTTCTGTCAGTGATTATTGTGGTAGATACTAGTAATAACAATTGTATTATGGCTTCTCTTTGACATAATTCAGTTTATATTTTTTAATCAAAAGTTCAATAACAAAATATTGCAACTTGTTGCTTCTGGGTTACATTGTTTTCTAGTGTCACCTCCTCTACATTTCTCTCTTTTTGATGGGGGTTAAATTGACACATATTTCTTTGTGTCCAGATGTGTTGGATGGATTCCAAAACTATGGCTACAGTAATCTCAGGTGAATTTTTTCAAATTCAATGGCATTTAAAATTGATGCTTCAACTAGAAAAATTCTCAGATGGTGGATGTGACAAGTAGCATCTAAAATAGCTCCCAGTAATCCTCTCCTCCTGGTATCCCAGCACTGTGTAGTCCCTTCCCTCTGAATGTGGGCTGGACCTAGTGACTCTCTTCTGATTAATAGAATATGGCAAAAGTGATAGTCACTTCTGAGATTAGGCTACAAAAAGACTCCGGCTTGCATTTTGGGCTCTTCCTCTCATACTGTCCATCACTCTAGGAGATGCCAGCTGCCATGTTGTGAGTACCCTATAGAGAGGCCCACATGGCAAGGAGCTGAGGGGGGCCTCTAGCCCACAGCTGCCAAGTAACTGAGGCACCTCAGTTGACAACCCACGAGATGCTGAATCCTGCCGACAACCACATGAGTGGGCTTGGAAGTCAAACCTTCAGGTAACACCTTGACTATAGCTTGAGCCAGAGGTGCCCAGCTAAGCTGCAGCCAGATTTCTGACCCAGAGAAACAGTGAGATAATAAACATTTTAAGTTTTGAGGTAACTTATTAAGCAGGAATAGATAACTAATATGATGGCCAATTCAGTACTTTTTTTAATCCCAGAAGACTGAGTTGAGAATTTTGGAAAATGTGCTCTCAGCTCTTGTAAAGGGTGAATGGTTCAGGATTATCAACTCACATTTTGAAGTAGCCCCACTCCCTTGGTTTTAATGATGAGGTGGGTGGGGGTGGAGTGAACAAAAAAATCATAAGACAACTCTCTGACTTCACCACCACCATATAGTCTGTCCGTTTGTTAGTGGTATAAGGGACCTGAGCTGTTTTTAGCAACAACACTTCTGACAACAAATGCATAGGTTTTTTCCTCAAACCAACAAATATTACACCACTCCGGACAGCAGTTTGTGTCCTACAACTCAATTCAATTCTGATACTACCTGTAGTTAGCATCAGATCCCACAAATTAAGGCTCAGTGCCACAAGACTTCCTCCACTTCAGATGCCAATCTCAAGTTCTGGGTCACATGGGTGACTTCTGACAGACTGACTGTAAATCAGGGATTCCCATTGCCCCCACATCAGGTTTCATAATTTGCTAGAACATCTCACAGAACTCAAGAAGGCACTTTATTTACTATTGTCAGTTTATTAAAAAGTATACAACTCAAATGTAAGAGATGTGTAGGGCAAAGTGGGTAGGTGAGAAGGAGGTAGCATAGAGCTTTCATGCCCTCTCAGGGCACACCACCTTCCTGGCACTCAATGTGTTTAGCAACCTGAGAGCTCTCAAAATCCTGTCATTTAGGGGGTTTTATACAGGTTTGACTATGTAGGCATGATTGATTACCTCATTGGCTGTAGGTGATTAACTCAATCTCTAGCCCTTCTTCCCTCCCTGGAAGTTGGAGATGAGGCTAGAAGTTCCAACCACGTAAACATGGCTTGGTCTTTCTGGTGATCAGCCCTCATACTGAAGCTATCTAGGAGCCCCTCAGCCAAGAGTCAAATCATTAGCATAGCAAAGACACTCTTGTCACTCAGGAGGTTCTAAGGGTTTTAGGACCTCCATGCCAGGAATCAGGGACAAAATCCAAATATCTTTTTACGGTTCCAGAGGCCCATTTTTTGTTGCCTCTTCTGCAAAACAAGCATAAGGCAGCTTATACTAAAAAGCATAAACACAATAAAATTAACACTGAAATAGAAAATAAGGACCATAAGAAGGAGATTATATTGCATTTATGGAATATGATAGTCCTGGGTAGAATAATGATCTCCTAAAGATGTCCACATCCTAGTCCCTAGGACCTGTGTATGTGTTATGTTACATGACAACAGGGAATTAAGTTGGCGAATGGAATTAAATTTGCTAATCAGCTGATCTTAAAATAAGAAGATTATTCTGGATTATCTGAGTGAGCTCAGTGTAATTGTAAGAGTCCTTAAATGGGCAACAGGAAGTCAGAAGAGTCAGAGCCAGAGAGATGGCATCATGAAAATAGATTGACCAGCCACTGCTGTCTTTGAAGATGGGAGGGGGCCCAAGCCAAGGAATTCCCTTTTTCTAAGTTTTCAGACCCTCCTCATTTTATCTGGTCATCAGACAAATCAATTTTAGAAGCACTGAACACTAGTTATGCTAATAATTTCAAACTACTTTAATTCTCTGTTCTCTTGGTATTTACTCACCATTTATTAGAGAGGCTGAGAGTATGTACAGGAAGAGTCCGGAAGGATAGTGCCAGGTAGCAGTGCTCAGCACGGTTTCCCTGCTCAGAGAGGCTCAGCTCAGACCCCAGACTTGCATGCCCCACCCACTCAGAGAAACAAAAGCCCCACTCAGAAAACAAACCGCACAGACCTACACGTCTTAGAACAAATTTTAGCAAGCCTCCTTGGAGGTCTCATATCCCACACACACCACCTTGTGAATGTGTCCTGACCTCACCTCCTTCCTGTCTTCCTCCACTCTGACTGCCCTGGCCTCTTTCCTGTTTGAAACTGCCCCACGCGCTCCTGCCTCACAGCCTTTTGTTTTTGTCTCCTCTTTCTTGTATATTTTCCCCATTGCCCCCTCACTCTTTTCAAAGTCACCTTCACAGAAAAGTCTTCCCTCTCCACTGTGTAAAATGCTCCTCCCCCTTCACTTTGTCCCTTTAATCTGCTTTACTCTTCTTCACAGCCCTTGTCACTACCTGAAATTTTATGTATTTATTCCCTATTGCCTATATCCCCGTCTAGAATGTAGTCTGCACAAGAGCAGGGGTTCTGATTTTCTGTTCACTGCTTATCCCAGCATCCAGAACAATGCTAGGCATACACAAAGCTCTCAGTAAATATTTACTGAATAACTGGATGAATGCTTTCCAATTAACTAGAGCCATCTCCCCCAGAGAAGTTTGCATAATAGGCTCTTCTCCATCCTGTTACATTTTCAGTAATGTACACATAATCCAGTGATGTGTGAGAGTTCTCTGGCCCCTGGGAAGCTCCTTGCTGGCCCTCTACTTGATCAGACTTTGAGTAGCCATGAATTTGACATGTGGACGCTTGTCAGAGAGTCAGTAACATCTGTTGCATTCACCTAGCAGCTATGCTCCATTTCTGCTCTCAACTCACCCCTCCACTGCCTAAAACTCCCAAGGGAGCTCCATAAGCTCCTGACTCTTCTGAGATTGCACAGCTGGAAAACATCTGTCTCCAGGCATATATTATTCCTGTTAATCTCTGGATTCAGGAGTCAATAACAAAGTCTCCTGAGCATGGTATACTATGAGCATTTATTACCAATTTGCTATTATTCAAGTCATGGGAATATGTCTAAAGGGTAAGAATTTATGGGGTTCCACTGTCCCTTTCTTTTGACGGAGATGTCCCCTGGGTCTAGGTAATCCAGGGTCTGCTAATCCTTTCTCAGATTCTGAAACATCTGTCAAAGGCCTAAAATGTTTGAATCCAGGCAACATCAATGAGACCATGTCATTAATGAAATAAACGGAAAATCCTACGTACTCTTTTTTCTGTCACAAAAGTTATGCATGGTCATTGTAAAAACAATTTTTTTAAGTCAACAATAAGAAATGAATACAATAGATATGGCCCACTTCACCAGGTTGAGGTACAATTACAGTAACACCTCTTTTACTTTCCCTTTAATCATTTGGGCCCCATATGCTCCTACTAGCAGGAAGCCCAGTATCTCCCTCCTAAGGCTTCCTCTCCTGCCATCCCCAGAGCCAATCAAGTGCCAATATTTCCTAAGTCCACCCACTTCAACATCTCCACTGTGACCACCTGTGCCATTATGATAGTTATACATTGGTTTTCGTCCTCCGTTCTTGGCTCATGCTACTCTCTGACCTTCTCCTGCCTTCCTTTCACCTGCTCCTTATTCTCCCCGAGGCAGGAAATTCTCTGATCTACCTCAGCTGATTGTAGGTCATAAAACCCCAGTTCCAGGAAAGGTCTCACCCCATGCCCAGGAAGAAAAAATGCTGCACAGATAGGCCAAGAAGAATCTGAACAAACAGGCCTTGCTGGGTTTCCTCACTGGGCTATTAGCATTAGATCATATCCTTTTTGTCTAATCCATGTCTCAATCATGCCTTCGTAATGAAGTTTCCAAAAGAACCCAATAGCACAGGTTTTAGAGAGCTTCCAGATAGCTGAACACCTGGAGATTCCTGAAGAGTGGCAGGCCCAGGGAAGGCATGGAAGCTCCAGCTGCACCTCACTCTGAGCACCTCTTCATCTGTATCCTTTGTAGTATCCTTTATAATAAACCAGTAAACCTAAATATGTGCTTCCCTGAGTTCTGGAACTGTACCAAGGAAGGAGTTGTGGAAACCCTGATTTACAGCTGGCTGGTCAGAAGTTCCAAAGACCTGGGCTTGCTACTAGCATCTGAAGTGGGGAGCAGTCTTAGGGACTGAGCCCTCAACCTGTGGGATCTGTTGTTATCTCCAGGTAGATAGTGTCAGAATTGAATTAGAGGACACCCAGCTGGTGTCTGCTGGAGAATTGCTGGCTTGCTTGCTAGTGGGGAGAAATCCCCACACATCTGGTCACAGAAGTCAGAAGTCTGTCTTCTGTGCTGACAATTTATGCTGTGAGAGCAAAGGAAAAGCAAATAGTTCGTGTTCTGTTTTTCCACTCACAACCACAAGCCATCATGCACCCCTTCCCAGGAGAATCACTGTGGTCTCCCAGAGAATCCAGTCCTCCCTAGTATTACCCCTGAACCCCTGACATTTGAGCAGAGACCTGAAGGAGGTGAGGGAGCAAGTTAAGAAGAAGGTGGGAAGTCTGGTAGGGTAATCGTGGTCCAGGCAGAAGGAATAGCAGGTGCTAGGATCCTGAGGATGGCGTATGCCCAGAGATTGGAGAAATAGCAAGAAAGCCAGTATGAATGGAGAGGAATGAGTATGGGAAGGGAGGCTGGGGTGAACAGTAAGAAGGGAGGGGAGGATGGACAGATCACTTAGGGCATTATAAGCCACTGTTAGAACTTCGTAAAGTTCGTTAAAAAAAAAAAAAAAGAACATTTTACTCAAAATGAGATGTGAGCCATTGGAAAGTTCTGTGCCATTTGACTTCTGGTTTTTGTGTTGAGAATAGACTACAGGTGGGCGAGATTGGAATCAGGAGCACAATTTAGAAGGTCTGAATTGCAATAATCCAGTGGCTGAGGGTGGTAACAAAAGTGGTAAGAAGTGGTCAATTTCTGAATGCATTTTGAAAATAGAAATCACAGGATTTCCTGATGTATTAAATGTGGGGTTAGAAAGAGAGGACTCAAGTATGATTTCTAGATTTTTGGCCTGTGCAACTGATAAAATGGAGTTGCCATTTACTGAGATATTAACCACTATTAATAATAATGCATATCTTTCTAGATTTGTTTTTTTTTTTCAATACACAGAGAAAAACGTCATTATTTTACAAAAGTAGAATCATACTTGCTTTAATAAGTTTTACTGTAGAAGTAAAATATCCTCTAGGTAGAAATTTATGCAAGAGAGACATACATGGAAAAGTAAAATTACTCCCCAACCCCACATTTCCATTGCTCAGAGGTAATCACTTTTAAGGTTTCCTTTGGTATCATTTCAGAAAAAAAAAAAAAAAATTTGCATTTACAAATATTTATGTGTATGTTCTTTTTTGCATAAGTAGGATTATACTATTTGTAACTTTTATACTCTTCCTGAATCTCTTTTGATAATATCATACATAGATCTACCTCTTTATTCTTAATGTTTGCATAATATACCACTGCATGTATGTACAATTACCTCCCACATAGATATTTTAAGTTAATTCTAGTGTTTTGCAAATTAAAAAAAAAAAAAAAATCTTCTATATCTCAGCCAAGTGATCAAGGCCAACTTCAACAGTGATAATCAGGTTGCTGATATGCACCCTTGATGTTTTGAAAATGGCCTTTTACCTCCATGGTCTTTCTCCAAAAACTCATAACTCCATTGTAATCATGAAGAAAAATATCAAACAGATTCCAGTAGGGAAACATCCTACAAAATACTTGAAAAGTACTGTTGGAAACTGTTAAGTTCATTTAAAACAATGAAAGTCTGAGAAGCTGTCACAGCCAAGAATCGAAGAAGGCTTAACATGTGATATCCTACATGATATCACAGAACAAAAAAGGCTTTGTATGAAAACTAAGGAAATTTGAGTATACTGTGGACTTTAGTTAATAATAATGTGTTGATATTGGTTCATTAATTGTAACAAATGTACCACACTAGTGTAAGATGTTCACAACAGGGAAACCTGGTTACTGGGGTGTATCTGAGAACTCTCTAAAACTGTTCTAATAAAGTCTATTTTTAAAAAGCAATGCTTGAAAGAGACTTATAT
The DNA here is from genome assembly GCF_027409185.1 of Cynocephalus volans. NCBI lineage: Eukaryota > Metazoa > Chordata > Mammalia > Dermoptera > Cynocephalidae > Cynocephalus > Cynocephalus volans. Next base: position 86,250,239 of record NC_084460.1, on the reverse strand, counting down.
GTAACTTTACATATATTTGGAACAGTGGAATGACAGAGTTACAGCATTTCTGTATTTAAATATTTACCACACTGCAAACTGTCCTACCAATTTACTCTCTCACTAGCAAGTTGATCTTTTTCTCCTAGCAACATGTAGTAGCTATGTTTTCATGGATCTACATTGTCCTTTATAATGGCTCCATATTCTCTTATATAGATATAACATAGTTCATTTAACCAATCCCCTATTACAAAATTTAGGCTGCTTCTGATACAGCAATATGCAACTGTGTCCATCTTTACATAAAATACTTACTTAGGATGAACTCCTATAAGGGAAATTGCTGAATCCAAGGCCTTGCACATTTAAAAATTTTCATACATATTGCCTAACTAACCTCCAAAAAAGCTATACCAATTTACATTGCCACCAGCAGTCTGTTTTCTCACACTCTCACCAACATGATTTTTTTATCTTAGCCAATCTAACAGGCAAAAAAAATCATCTCTTTAATTTGCATTCCTCTGCTTGTTCCTGAGTTTGAGGTCTTCTCACATGCTCATTGGTTATTTGCATTTCACTTAGAATTGCCTCTTCATATCTTTTGCTCATTTATCTACCAAGCTGGTTACCTTTTTCATAATTTATCTGCAAAGGCTCTTTGTGCATTAAGAATGTTAACCTTTTTTTCTGCCATACATGCTTAACTATTTTCCCCAATTTTTTATTTTAGCTATTTTTGGTGTCTTTTGATGCACTCAAAGCTGCCAAACTTTCTTTTTGATTTCTGGTTTTGGTACATGCTAGGAAAACTTCCACTCAAAGATTATAAATGTATTTTCTAGTATTTTCTTCTATAACTTCACTGTTTTTACTTATGTATGTAAACACTTTATACTCCTCATAATTATTTAATGTATAGAAGACATTGTCAGAGAACAAAATTTCAACAAATTGAATTTTAAAGATGTAATTGGATTCTATTAACAATTCGTGAACCGGGTGACATTTGGTCTACGAAATAGAAGGAGCTCTGCTGGGAGTGGCTTTTATAGGGTGGCTTTAGTAGGAACAAGGAAACAGCAAAGTGCAAAAAGTAAATTGGTTATCATCAGGTTATATGAGTTTGAGCAGAGGGGACTTCTGTACTATGCCAGCTTAGGTTGACTAGGCCCTTATTGACTGGTTGCTGTGAATCTCCTGTTCTTTTTGGAACCTTAGCACCAGTGGCTCTGCTGGGGCCTAGTGAAAGAACTCAGTCCAAATCAATGGCCTCCCATAAATTTTAACAGTATGAAGTAGGAATATATGTATATATATATTTCAAATGTCTATTTGATTATCACAGCACTATATATTGAACAATCTGTATATCCTCCCATTGACTGGGAATATAGACTCTTCACCATATACTTAACTCATATACATATTTTTTTCCTAGATTTCTAGATTTCACTTTGTTTATTGGTTCCTGGATCATACCACACTGTGATTTACAGTATGACAATGTGCTTTGATATTGTGTAGGGCAAGTCTGCCATTATTAATCTTCATCTTCAAAATACTCATGGTGGGGAGAAAATCAAGATGGCAGAATAGATGGTCCCCAGCATCACTCTCTCCCACGATGGAACAATTTACAACTATTAAAAAGCAAAGACTGACAAGCTGGGGCCACTAGAGCTCAGGGGAAGAGGAGGAGAGACCTATGGAGTTCATTAAGGCAGGAGAAGACATGATGAGAGAAAGAAGGGATTGCTCTGACCATTTCTAGCCCCAACCATTTCAGTACTAGTCCTGATGAGCACACGGAGCAAGAGCTGGCAAAAGCCACTGCTGTGCCCTTCATATGAAGTTGCTTGGAGACTGCAGGGGAGAAGAGGGCCTTGGTGGCCCCTAGGCCAGCAAGACCACTGACAGGGTTCCTGTGGACCTATATAGGGGCAAGGGGACACAGACAACTGAAAAAAGGACTCACCACTCAAAGGCCGGTGAGTCATCACAAGGGACCAGTCCATGGCTCGCTCCATGGGAAGTGTTTGGAGTACAGGCAGTGGAGGAGATGTGTCACCGGGGGAACATTGGGGCACAGCATGGACAGCTGATCTGCCCTCCAATCAGCACATGACCACTCAGTGGATACTGATCAGGAATATAGAACTTCAGGGGACATAGTTTGCTGAAAAGACTCAGGCCCAGACTAGAGTCTCCATACAACCCAGGTGTATCAGACCTCACAAGACCTGGAAGTGTTTACAAGGTCAACAATTAAAACCTGAGCTACACAAAAAGCCTTCCCCAGAGAATCAGCAGCAAAGCAGCAATTTATCTCACCCACAGAGCTCAAGTGTTGGTCCCCACAGGAAATTCCTCCATTTTAGAAGTAAGCAAAGGACAACAAATTAGTTCCAGTGCAGAGTTTAAGTGGTGGGAATAGCTAACAATCCAAAACAGAACTGAAAGAAAACACAAAAAACCCACAGATCAGAGACAAAGTTTTGACATTAACCAGTAAAGGTCTAACACCTCCAAAGATCTATAAAATCTAGGGCTCCCAAGCTGGGGTGAGGAGGTGTCTGATGGCCTCAGCCATGCCCCCCTCAAGTCTGCATTCAGCCCAGCAGTGACTAAGCCTCCACAGAAGCCCTGCAGGCTACTGAGTTGGGGCAGGCAAGGGCCTCACCATGCCCCACCCAATGTCCACATCCAGCGCAGTGATGCTGACCTGCCACTGGAAGCCCCACAGCCCCTGAGCCAGAGTTGGGGGCAGGGGGGCTGCAGGCCCCAACCATGCCCCTCCGCCCTCTGCAACCAAGCCAATGAAAGCTGGCTCTGGGCCAACCCCACCCCCAATCCTGATCTCTGTCTCCCTACCCCCTTCCCTCTCCCCACCGCTGCTCTGCAACGTCTTAGAATATAAAAAATAGTAATAATAAATAAGTTTTTAAAAATACTCATGGTGATTTTAATTAATTTATTTTCCCAGAGAAACTTTAGAATGCATTTTTTATTCCTCTTATCCACACCCTCCACCCAAGACTCTTGTCAAGGTTTGGATAGGATTGAATTTAATGGAGAAAATGGTTATATTTAAAATATTGAATCTCTTTATACAGAAAAATGATGTATTTCTCAAATTATTCCTATTTTATACTCAATATATTTGCATCTTAGATATTCCTTGGTAAGTTTATTCCTAGGTGTTTTATAGTTTGTTATTGTGAATAAGGTTTCTTTCCCACTATGCTTTTTTACCAAGTGTAGCTAAAGAAAAGCTATTGCAAATGAGGTTGGTCTGTATATGAATGTGTTATCGTTGTTGTTATCCTAAACTTCAAGTTTTGCATTAATGTTACATATCTAGACTATTGCATCTGCAATTAATGATAAATTTACTTCTTCCTTTCTGATAGTATGCTTTTTATTTCTTTTTTTAATCTTATAGCATTGACTAGAACATTCAGGGGAATATTAAAAAAAATAGCAAAGATAATAGGTATCCCTGTGCTATTTCTAAATTTAATAGAAATGAGACTTGACTAGTATTTCACTCTTAAGTAAAATGTATGCAATTGATTTCTACTACAAAATTTTGATGTCATTAAGATAGCTGTCTTCTCCTGGTTTACTAAGAGTCTGTTTTAATAGTCAGGAATTACTATTTAATTTTATCAGATTTTTTTCATTTATAATGATGATTATTTAATTTTCTCCTTTAATTTGTTGATGTGTAATAATTAATTTTATAATATTGAGCCATTCTTTTCTTCAAGCATTCTCACTTTTGCTCCTGGGCTCCTGACTAGCCTAGCCAACACCCTTCTAGTGATGCATATTCTATTTCCTCCCACCAACAATGTCTTGTTGGATCAGTGGATGACACCTGATCAATGCATCTCAAGTCCATAGAATCACCAGGATCTATGCATGTATGACCTAATTTTAAAAAGATGCTTTCTTAATTTCAATTATGATATTTTTCAGTTCTAGAATTTCCAACTACTTTTGTGTATATGTGTGATTTCCAGTTATCTGCTGAAATTTTTCAGTCTTTTATTTTCTTGAACATACTAACATAGTTATTTTAAAGTTCATGAATGTTGACTACATTATCTGAACTCTCTATAGGTTTGTTTTAATTGCATGTTTTTTCCTCTTGGTTTTGAACATATTATCGTTATTCTCAAGGACCTTGTTATGGAGTGCCAGAAACTGTATAAAAAATTGTAGAGAGGACTTATGTTTTTTTCTGATTGGCAGCTAGGGGCACTCGTAATTCCATATTCCTTCAATTCTGATTAAGATGATTTGAAGCTGGGCTTCAGTCCTTGGAAGAGTGAGTCTATTTCTGGTTTACTTTTACTCATAGGATATAACTCTTCCAGATCCCAACTCAAAGACTGAGGGACTTATCAGAGCCTCCTGAATGAGTGGGCCTTGAACTCCAATTTTTTCCTTTTAACCTCAGGAATCTCTTAAAAGCTCTGCTCAGTTTTTGTTCTTCGACTGCCTTTTCTGGAATTGGAAGACGTCTCTAGAAAAAGGCAGCCCCAGATGGGCTCACATTTCTCTCTATGCATCCATCTTCTCCAGGTGTGGGGGTTGGGGGGGAGATGGAGGGAGAGAATATATATATTCTCTTGATATTTTCTTATTGTTCTTAGCAGAAAGTTTATACAAGCTTATACTAAAGTTACAGCTAATCATTCCCTAGTTCAGCATTATTGTTGACTCCCTGTTTTAAACATGTAGATGTAACTCACTCACATTCTCTCCCATTTTCCCTGTCTTCCTTTTAGAGTCATTTCTTATTGTTATTGTCAAATGAAGCTTCAAAATAAGGCAATAATTTTTATCAATGCCTCTTATTTTTGCCCTTCGCTAGAAGGAGGAAGCTTTATAGTCTATTTTTATTCTGATTGAATTAAGCTTTAAATGTTAAAAAAAAAATAAAGTCAAGAGTTAAAGTTTCTATGTCTTTCCCTCAAGAAGATAAAAATTTTAGAATAATAGTTGATAGAGTTTGGATGTGTTGTCCCCACCAAAACTCATGTGGAAATCTGATCCCCAGTGTGGCAGTGCTGGAAGCTGTTTGAGTCATGGGGGTGGACCCCTCATGAATAGATTGATGCTCTCCCTGGGGGAGGTGAGCCTGAGTGAGATCTTACTCTATTAGTTCCCACGAGAGCTAGTTGTATAAAAGACCCTGGCACCTCCTCTCTTTCTCTCTCTTGCTTCCTCTCGCCATGTGATCTGCTTGTATCCACCGGCTGCCTGCCACTTTATGCCATTAGTAGAAGCAGCCTGAGGCCAGCACCAGAGGCAACTGTCCCAGAATCGTAAACCAAATAAAACTCTGTTCTATAAATTACCCCGTCTCAGGTATTCTGTTATAGCAACACAAAACGGTGTAGTATCCTTCTCTCCAGTTCTGTACTGTGCCATTTCTTAAAACCTGGATCTAAAATTGTAGAATCTTATTGTTAAGTTTTTATATTACCCTTCTATTTTAAAAATCTGTTTTAATTACTACATTAAACTCTACAGCACATTTTGAACAATAACTTAGATTCTTACTGGTTTTATTGCTCACTGCTCTTTCCTGTAGCCCACAGTTCTTTTTTTCCTTTTTAAATTATTTTTCTGACTCACATTTAACTGAAATAACTTCCTCAAGTACATTTTTCTTAAAGGGGACACTAGTTCTTACATATTTGAAATTGCTCCTTTTCCTCCCATTGTGCGAATGATGGTTTAGCTGGGTATAGATTTCTATGTATACACCATTCCTCTCATAATCTGATAAAAATATCTATCCATTATTTTCCAGTACATAATGTTACTGAATAAGAAGTTCAATACCAGTCAAATTCACTTTACTTTGTATGGAACTCTTCCCCCAATACTAACATAGCTCCTGCCCTCATCTCCAAATATTTCTCAAGTTTAACTTGCTCAATGAGGACTTTCCTGACCAATTCTTTAAATTGTAATGTTCACATCACCTCCATTATACTTCTATATTTTGTTTTCTTCTATAACACTTACCAACTCCTAACATACTACACAGCTTATTTATTTTAAATTCATGTATCCCTTCACCAGGATATGTGTCAATAGGTGGAGTTTTTTCTTCCCTTCGGTTTTGTCCTTCTCATGAGAGCTAAAGCCTGGCTGTAAGCCTGAGCATCCCTGAATTGTTAGAGATATCTCTGATTAATCATCTGCTTCTTTCCAGCAGGTAAGCTTGGATCCTTGCCCTCCAAAGGAACTCTTTCCTAAGACTGATGTGCCAGACAATGTACATGTGTTCGCATCAGCCATTTTCCTACTTTTAAAATAAAGGCACAGGGGTTACCTGGTTAGTTCAGTTGGTTAGAAAACAGCTTTATAACAACAAGGTCACAGTTTCAGATCTCCAAACTCGTCAGCAACCAAAAACTAACTAAATAAATAAAGACACACATTTCACCCATCCCAATTCTTTGAATAGAGCACCTCATTGAGTGTAAAAGCCTCCAAGGGACTAAACAAAGGGGTACACACCTTTAATGACTAATCAGGCTGTAATAAATCCTTCTAGCTTCTTGTCATTAAACTAGCAAGGAGAGGCATTAGAATGAGTTTCCTAGCAAGACAGAGTCTTATATAACATTATGTAATCACAGAATCACTTCCCATTACCTTTGCTCTATTCTATTGGTTAGAATAAAAGAGAAGGGAACGCACAAAGCATGAACTCAAGGTGGCAAGGATCATGTGGGGTCACTTTAGACATTGTCTACCACTGTTAGTAACTGACTCTTGATGTAACTGAAAACTACCAAGTTTTTCAAGATTTAGTGGATAAAGATTGCACATAAAAGTTTAAAAGTTTTTGGAGTTATAATCTATTTTTATTAAATTATACAATGAAATATTTACTGCAGTTTACAATAATCCTGATCTTATTTCATCTCACTAGATGTTTAGTATTTTCTTCTTTTTTTATAATATATGCTAACTGGTGGACTGATTACTTTTAACAGTACTGTGTACATTTCTTAAAAAATACATAGATTTTTAAAAATCTTGATCATGATGTCTAACAAATTAATGGAGTTAATTCTAATTTTATATATGACTCATTTAATTAAGCCCCAAAGCAGAACACCAGCATCTGAGCATGCTTTTCATCATACACGTTTTCTCATAAATAAGTAATATTTTAAACTACACTGCATCACTATAAACTAAGTAATGAGAAATACCATTTTGAGTTATTACCTTTTTATAGCTTGTTATAACATTGATGAATTAATTATATTAGATCTACATCCTTTAAATCTTGACTGCTTTTAGTAATCTATCTTATAAAATGTGTTCCATAACTTTTTCTCCTATAATTTCTATCCTATTCTTTGAAATGCATAACACATATATTTAAATTGAAAAATGAGGTCAGACTTTTTGTGATGAACAGTGAATCTGATTGGGGCTGATGGGACTAACAAAGATGACTGGTTTGCCAATTAAACCCCTCCACTACCTGAAAAAAGAAAGTTTTTGGCTCCAAGACTTAGACAAAAATATGTTTAAATGATATAATGAGATAAAAGCACTTTATAAAATATATTGTATTGGCAAAGGTATAGGAAATAAACAATATTTCAATTTCCCAGTCCTCTCTGAGTATATTGAGTTAATCAAGGTATCTCAAAGTTAAAGAATAATAAGTATAATTAATAATCATTTGCTAAGTCTTGGTAAAGCATTTTCAATATATTTCCCAGAAATTTGAGAAACTGAATGGTGTCTGATGACTGGGCTACAAATCATTTTGCAAGTCACATGGTTTCTAACTAGTTTCTTTCACTAATTTGAAGGAGAACTGAGTTAAAGTGCTGGGTAATAGATGGGTTTAAATAATTATTTATCATTTTTCTGGCACATAATTCAGAAGGAGCTCCAAGGATTAAATGGAGTCATTATAACATAATTCCTTCCATTTTTTGCTACTTATTTATGTGAATAATATTTCTCAGCACTTTTATGTGTAAAAATGAAAGAGAGTAATAGAATTACTACAAAACTGTTTCATTTCAGCAATAAATAATAATCATTCATAGGTACATAAACTAATTGGGAAGGACAAATTATTTCATTGGGAATTGGATTTCCAACAAAACTTAACATGTTATATTTATTAATTATTTATCAAAATGTATTGCTTTTATGTTGTTCTGATCATGTACTAATAATGATTATAGTAACTCAACCTATAAGAAAAATTTGTTGACACTCAGAACCCCAGGTCAAGAAGACAACGTTAAAATTTGATTTTCTAAACTTTTTTCTTTTTTTGCAGAGAAGTAGGGCAGATTAAACAATGCTTAAAAATGTATTACATGAGGGTTGAATTCTGTCGAAGAAATTAAAATGGAAATATGAGCTTGAGGAGGAAAAAAGAAATGTGCAAGAATTCCAACCATTTTTAAAGAAATTGTTCATGAATATGTAAAGATGTGGTAGTGGATATAAAATCATTATAGAATTTAGATTCCACTGTAAACTTTTAAAAGAGTTATGGAGCAGTTTTGTTTTAAAAATGATCATAGATTATAAAATGCCCAAAATTACATCTTTTGCAACTACTTAAACTTATGAAGAAAACTTTAGAGGCTAACTTTGAAATGTTTGAAGAGACTCATAGTTTGTCAAAAGTAATTTGGAAGGTTTTTTTAACCTAAAAACTTAAGGACGACTGCTGTCTATAGCCAACAGGTGCTGAGAACTGCTGCTTCTCCCAAACCCCAAAAGGCCTCTCTGGCACCTTGGTGGGATTCCTGGGTCACCACCTACACCCACCTGGATTAGAAATCTGGTGACCACACCTTGTGAATGCCAGGCCAATAGCAAAATGGAGCAGTCCACCCCCGAGTTTTCTCTTTGCCAATCTGAATGGGAGTCTGTGCCCTCCCTGTTCTCTAGTAACTGTCTTTGCTCACCTGGCATAATGGGACTAGGGTACTCTGGCAAGAGCAGGGCTTGGACCAGGTCCTAGAAAAACTGGCCTTCTGGGCAGGTAGCATAACCTCAGACATGGCAGGAAAAGATAAATACCTGGGCAAAGGCAGGGACTTTGTTTTAGAGAGCATGAAAAGGATTTATTATTAGAACTGGAAATAAAAGATTAAAACAAGGTGGCTTGATATGAAGTAGCCATGATAATAAGCACCTGGGGCTCCTGAAATTCCACCTGGCTAGGACCAGGAGTTTTCCCAAGCATCTGGTGAAGCAGAAAGCCTGAAAACAAGGAGAAGACACCTTCATCTGACTAAATGGTGTAAAGGAATCCAAACTCAAGAGCGTCTTAGTCCAAAGCCTTTGGTAATGGGTTGCACTGTGTCTCCCATTAAGATATGTTCAAGTCCTAACCCCCAGTACTATGAATGGGATTGTGATATTTTGAAATATATAGTGGTCTTCTTCCCTGTTTCCTGACATACAACCACTAAAATCCTTAGAATCCCCCAAATGATGTCTTTTTGTATGCTAATGAGTTGATGGGTGGCTGGCAGCCCCTAAGTATCTTCAGGATGGGGAGCTGGTCACAAGAAAGACCAAGGCAGGATTACAGGGATGGTACTTTCAGCCCCACTCCCTAACCTCTGGGGAGGGGAGAGGGGCTGAAGGTTGAGTTGATCACCAATGGCCAATGATTTAATAAAGCTTCCATAAAAACCCAAAAGGACAGGTTTTGGGGAGCTTCTGGATAGCTGAGCACATGGAGGGTCCTGGAGGGTGGTGACCAAGAGAGCACAGAAGCTCCACACGCCTTTCCCCATACCTCACCCTACGCATCTCTTTGTCTATATCCTTTGTAATATCCTTCAAAATAAACCAGCAAATGTAAGTAAGTGTTCCCCTGAAGTCTGTGAACCACTCAGCAAATCAGTCAAACCCAGGGAGGGAATCCCAATGTATAGCCAGTCAGTCAGAAGCTCAAGAGGCCTGGATTTGTGACCGGAATCTGAAGTGGGGACAGTCTTGGGGAATGAGCCCTTAATGTGTGGGATCTGATGCTATCTCCAGGTAGATAGTGTTGGGATTAAATCGAAGGACACCCAGCTGGTGTCCACTGCAGAACTGATTGCTTGCTGGTGTGGAGAAGTCCCCACACATTTGCCCACGGAAGGCTCCTGTGTTGATTGTTGCTGAATAAGAGTGTAGGAAAAACGAGAGATGAAGAGACACAGACACACATAGCAGGAAGATGGCCCTGTGGAGATGGAGGCAGAGAGTGGAGCAACGCAACTGCAAGCCAAGGAATGCCAAGGATTGCAGGCTACCCCCGGAAGCTAGAAGAGGCAAAGAAGATTTAGAGGGCCTTCAGAGGGATCATGGCCCTGCCACCACCTTGATTTCAGACTTCTGGCCTCCAGAACTGTGACAGAATGAATTTCTGTTGTTTTAAGGTACCTACTTTGTAATAATTTGTAATAGCAGCCCTAGGAAACTAGTATACTTACCTATTGAGAGGTTATAAAAAAATCTCAGGGAATCTGCCATTTACCTACTGTTTGATTTTGTGCATGTTATTAACCTTTCTAAAACTCAGTTCACTTCAGCTAACAAAAATTTATTCACTGAATACTCACTGTCTGTCACTGCACTTTACATATTTACGTGTTTTTCACAATGGTGAAAAAGACAGGCACAGCCAGCCCCTGACCCCATGGAGCGCCAGTCTAGAGAGGAAAAGGCTTGAGGTTAAACAAAAAAATGATAAGAAATGTCATTTCAGTGTCGTGTTGGGTCATTATTTAACAGGCCTGCTGAAGGATTGTTTGATTCCCTACGAGAATGTATCTTTGACTTTGCTATTTGCTCTTGGGTCAGAGCCCCACTATGAAGTTACATGCTAATCTGTAGATTTCAGTCCAGCAGAAAAAAAATAATATCAAAGGTTATAATTTTATTATCTCTAGGATATTAACATTCTTTTATTTAAAAAAAATCCTTTCCTGATGGGCTACATAAGCCCCTGTTCCTCAAATGCTGTTAGATATCAACTTTGCCATCTTACAGTTCCTTCAGTCGTTAATGAGTTGATTACATTTTCGACATTCACTCTATTTTTGTGTGAGTCATATTTTTAACTTTTTGAATATTGTACTTTGACATAAAGCTGGTGTAAAGCTTAAGTGATATAAAATTAAAGAGATTGGTATGGTTCCTGAGATATGGTAGGTGTTGAATGAGTGCACTTTCCCTCAGCTGCTGAGAAAACCTGGGAAACTGGGGAGAAGCAACCTCTTAGAGATTTGCTCCACTGCCCAGGGGCCAGTATACACCAAAGCAATCGTGTTGTGTGCCTCATTCTTTTCTTTATTCTCTTCTTATTCTTCTTGTCCTTCTTAGTCTTATTTGTCACTAAGGCAGACATCTGTCTTAACTCAGGAACTTACTCGTGGTCTAGCCAACTACCCCCATGGCTTCTTACTGGTCTTCTGTAGTGACCCCTTGATTGTAAAAAGTCTCCTTTTACTTAGTATTTTTTTTCTTAAACTCTTGAACATAGCTTTGTTTAAAGTTACAGGGTGAAATTTATGCTAAATCCAGAATTGCTGGTGAATTTAAAGACAAGCCTTGGCAATTTTTGCTGCAATGCAAAAGTAATAAAAATCCAAGCAAGATTTCTGCCAGTTAAAAACAATTTTTTTTAAAATGCAGAAACAATGCTCTTGATTTCTAAGACACTCAGGAATTTTAAGTACATTCAAGGAAACTAAGGTACTATAGACCTCACTGGAACACCATTATCACTGAGTTTGTAAAGAACATTTACTCAGTAACAATTTTCTGAAATAGTGCCCTTTTTCAGAAGTTCATATGACCTGAAACAGCGATGAATTCAAGCATTCACAGTCCGGTATAAGCAGCACAATGTACGGTCTCTGCACAGACTTAAGAGGCTCGAGAGAAGCAAGCCACCTAAGAAACTAGAACCTGTGAAACTTTTTAACTTTGAGGTCAAGAAATAGGTCCAGGTGTACAGGAAGAGCTTGGCAGAGTGATTTTTGGTAAGCAGAATAAGGTAGACACTACACGGGGCAGATATAATTAATTTGTTTATCTAATATTTGCACAGAGGGCAAATTTTATTTCTTTTGTAAATTTAGTAACACATATTTTCTAAATGCTTTTTAAAGTAAAATTTACAGTGCCATATCTATTATATCTATGTACGTATTATATCTATCTATATATTAGTGATAATAAATATTCAGTTAAATTTTTTCTCTTCCTTTTCATTAGTGCCTTATTCTGTCCATGTTATAAAATTTTAAAAATAGATATATTCTGTTCATAAGATTATTAATGAAGGTATGTACCTGAATTTCACACAGAAGAAAATTGGACCACGGTAATTGCTGCCACCTTGTGGGATAGTGAAAGAAATTCAAGATTCTATTACCTCCCTGAATGTCTTAGCACCCTTTCATTCAAACATTCATACATTCATTCATCCTTTCATTAAACATTTACTCTGTGCCAGGCCCTGGCTAGACTCTGCAGTCACAAGACAAGTAAGACACAGTATGTGTCCTCAAGGTATGCAGTACAGACATTCAGACACAATATGTTGTTAAAATATTGTTACAGAAGAGAGTACCCTTCTTGGGTGCAGGTAGTGGAAGAACCCAAAAGACTTTTCCAAAAAGATATAATCCAAAGATTCATGAATAGCCAGGCTGACTCCATTCTGTGTGGCTTTATGTTGTGAAAATAGTTTCCTAGGTAGGATTTTCCTGCCCACGCCTGCTGGTTCTTTCCCACTGGGAGGAAAGATGGCAGAAGACGCAGTGCTGACCAGCCTCAGAACCTCAGAAGGTATGTGGAATATCTTCCCTTTGCCTTTCCAGAGCCACTCTCCACCCTCCTTTTCCTGCTCTGCACTGCAGAAGGCTGGCCAAAGTGAACTGCTTCTATCCCTTCTCTTGCACACTGACTTCCAGTTCTGTTCAGAAAATATAGGGGGTGAGGAGCCACGAGCAGGATATTTGCAAAAGGAAGGAGATACTCAAACATGGTATTTATGTCAAGTTCCCTCCCATCCAAGCCATCAGGGGCTTACTGCATCCCTCATTAAAAGGTCTCAGTATATCCCTCCTGTTGTCCCCTCAGATCCAGAGGTGGTAACAGTGCCCATTTGTGGTTGGCCCCACAGTGCTGTACTAATCCTTACTGTTTTCCTACATTCTGTCCACACCTTTGTAAATAATCTCTTCAAATCATCTTAATCTGAATGTGCCGTTGGTTTCCTGCTTCCTGACTGACATAGAATAAATAAATAAATAAATGGTCGAATATATGAGTTCTATGTAAATGAATGATTGAATTCAATAACAATGAATTAAAGCATGAATGAATGAATGAATGAATGGGTGCTGAGATGAATGTCTGATAATTTAATGCAGGTATGTAGAATATATTAATATTTCGTGCATAAATAATTGCATAATGACTAAGCAAATGGATGATACCCATTTGAAAACATGAATGAAGAATGAATTCTTAAAAACATGAAGTAAGACCATTTTAAATCAACTTGGTTGCCTGACTTTACCACCTCCCCAGGCTCTCATTTACTAGAACACCTGCAAAGAAAAGGAATGAATGAGAAATATAGTCTAGAGAGAGGTGCTCAGAGATTGGGTTAGGAAAAAGAAAAGAGTAAGTTAAATTTTAAGGAAAAGGACAGAGAGTCAAGGTAAAGATTTCTTTACAGGGGCAGAAAACAAAGATGGAATATAGAGAGTGGAAGGAATCAAGCTCCCTTTCTCTAGAGGGAAATCAACAATGGTTCACAGACTCGGAGTCAAGGAGTTATGAAACAGGAACCCAGTCAGCAAATACTGCCATGAGTATCAATTAAGCCAGGGATAAGAGAACTGGGACACATCTAAATGTCACATCTGGATGCCAAGGTTGAATAATCAATGACATATTTTTCTCAAGACTCAGATATCATCCATTAAGCTACTGAGTCATGTTGCAAAAACCACTTTCCAAAGGATCGTGGTCATTAGTACAAGGTCACTGACCTCACTTGTTCTGAACACCACACCCTGGTCAAGAATCAGTGCTGCTGTATTCATGCCAAAACATTCAGGGGATGAAATCAGAAGCAATTTAAAAACACCAAATGGTAATCTGAGTCCTTGCTATTTAATTTCCCTCTCCCCTAAGTTCAAATTTCTATTTAATAATAAGAGATCACAGGACACATCTGTAATTACTAGTCCAGGAGGACATGATTCTCATACCAGAAACTTCAAATTCTGAAAAATATAAAAAGTATCATTCAGGAAAAAGGACCATGACTTTTTCTTAAGAAAATTATCACACAAATATGTTCACTGAAGCATTGTTTACATAAGTTAAGTTTTAAAAAATAAACAACTTAAATATCCATTCTTAAGAAACTGTAAAGCAATAGCTAATAATAGGTAACACTTTTCAGGCACTGATCTATGTATTAACTCCCTTAGTCCTCACAATAATCTTAAGAAGTAAGTATTGTTATTATACCCATTTTAGAGGTGAGGAAACTGAGGCACAGCAAGTTCAATTTGCTTTCACAAAGTTAGAAATTGGTGGAATGAGCATTTGAACTGAGACAGTCTGGTTCAGTGTCTAGGTTCATAAAATCATGTCATACTGCCCTGTAATCAAACTTCTCCACTATTTATTTTCATTCATAAAGAAGGATGCCTACAGAACACTTACCTAAAAAAGCAGATTACAGAAATGGCATAGAGTCGCCTCTCTGCATGTAAAATTATAAACACAAGCATAGAGAGATATCTGGATGAATGATCACCAAAATGGTAAAGATGGTATTCTCTGGTGAGAATAGTACTCTTTTGAGGAATTTTCTACATAAGTTGGATTTTTTACAATTAGTATGTGTCATTTTAACAAAAATGATAAAGCCAATGTCACAAAATCAAGCAAAACCTTAGCTGGATGCTCATCTATCTCACACCTTAACACACCATGGTCTTTCAGCCACTGTCATAGGCACAGTAGGTCGAGACACCCTGCTTGCCACTGTGGCCTTGCCACAGTAACTACACTGCTTTGCCTCTAATGCTTAGCTGCTGTCATCTAACATCTGCCATTCTAGAATCCCGTCTTCCCTGTTGACATCAAGGAGCCCCATTTAATGACTGCTTCTCTCACTGTCTGCAGAGAATAGGAATTATTCAGTCTGTAGAGAACAGCAATCACCAAGCTTTCCAAATAAATACCAGTGGCCTCTCACCAGTGCATTCCTTACTAATTTGGTACAGAGTGTCTGGCCCTCTTGCGGAACACAGGTTATTAGTTTTTAGAACCTACATTAAAAAAATCCATTGTAATGTTTTCTATGCCAAGAACCAACTCGATACTGTGCAAAGGAAGTTCTAGAAACTCCACTTCATGTCTAGGGTTCGATGAGCCACCACAGAAAACTCTTAGAACCAATTATTGCAGTGTTCCTGCCAGACAATAAGTCCTGAGTCATGGTGAGTATGCCCATGTCAATGAATCCTCCTTCTCCAGCCTACTGCACTCTCTTCCCACTAGGGGAGCCCCTCTGAGATCCACTCATACCTATTTCCCCCGATTCCTTCCTGTATATATTAGCAAGGTTCTGCAATTCCTTTGGTGTGTAAGCTATTTATTCCAAGAATAGGGTTTGTATTTCATTTCTATGGCTGGGCTTTGAGCTGACTTGTTTATAAGACCAGAGGTAATAAGGGCCTTCGTGGGGAGAGTCTTGAAGAGAACCAGCATCACCTTGTGAGGTATGCGCTTCATGTAAAGTCATGGCACTCTCTTCAGACAAGGGGAGACTTCTCTTCAGGGACAAGATCTGTTTCTGACAGGTACTAAGTCTTGAGGAAATCTGAAGTTTAAGCTTCCCTGTCTCATCTATCAGAATGTTTGTATCTTAAGTGTAAGAGTCCCTTTCTTTCCCTATCAGGGCCCCGACTTTGTTGTAGGAGATTTGTTGGGGCCATGCATCTAGTCTCCTTTGTAGGTCTGCCACCCTTACAGTGAGATCTGAGCCTGATTTTCAGCATAGTCTACAGGAGATGAGTCTACTTCGGAGCTACCACAGAGGCCCTCTAGCTTTGAGAGCATCCTTTGGGTTGGCAATTAACTTATATAAACCATCATTTTCTTTTCTAAAGGCCTCCCATGTAGTTATAAGGGAGCATCTCACTCTACAATCCTAAAGATTATCAATGATTCCATACTGACTGAGAGAAGGAGGGGCTTGGTCTCTTAACACATTGCCCTTCATCTGCATCCAGTCCCAACTAATAATAGATTAAAACTTTAGTAATATGTTAGTACATGTCAAGGATTAATACTGCCCCACTTACCACCAGTGGTGGGGGTTCTTATTGCTTTCATACAGACTTTAATTCAACTCTTAAATCCCATTCTGTGATCCTTTCCCTTCCCTGTCTTGGATTTGTATAGCAGGCTCATAACAGTCATCTGAAGTATTCCTAAGCCAGACCTTCCAGCTGTCAGAATCAAAGTGGATGGGTATCAGGCAAACGATCCTGGACAATTTAAACATGCTTTCACTAAAACTCTCAGCCCCAGTCATAGAACCATTAGTTAAGGGAAAATGAGGATGTCTGCCTCCTGAGAACATGCACAGATAATTTATGTATGATAAAAGGTGAATGGCCAGGAAGCTTCAGAAAAGATGCTCACTCTCAGTAGAAGTCAGAAAAATGAAAAACAACACAACAATAAGGTATAATTTTTTCACTCTTCAAACTAGGAAAAATGGAAAATATTTCTAATATTCAGTATTGGTAACAATGTAGGAAAGAAACTGTCAAATGCAGATGATGGACATGTCAATCAACTATATCAGTCATGAGTCATGTATCATCAATTATGATATGGGAATTTTGGAGATATAACATTTTTAGAGACCAATTTGGTAGTGCCTGTCAAAATTTTATATGCCCATATCCTTTGGCCAGTGATGTCACTTCTAAAGATCTAATCTACAGAAACAAAAGCAAATGTGAGATATGCACACACTCACGTAAAAATGCTTATGCACTCTCAAGGTGATGGTATTAAGAGGTGGGGCCTTTGGGGAGGTGATTAGGTCATTAGGGTAAAGTCTTTGTGAATGGAATTAATGCCTTTATAAAAAAGGCCCCAGAGAGCTCCCTCACCCCTTCCACCATTTGAGGATACAGAGAGAAAGTGCCTTCTATGAACCAGGAAGCAGGCCCTCACCAGACACTGAATCCACTGGTGCCTTGATTTTGGAATTTCCAGTCTCCAGAACTATGAAAAATAAATTTCTTTTGTTTATAAGCTAAAAAAACAAAAAAGACGTTTATTGCAGCACTGTTCTAAGAACAAAAAATCAGAAGCACGTTGACAATCCACTAGCAAGAGAATGATTAAATAATTTATGGGATATCCACTCTTTGCAACCAGCAGATAGAGTTAAATATACTGAAGTGGAAAGGTGATCAATGAAACATCAAATAATGAAAAATACATAGATTATATCCTACTTATGTAAAATCATGATACATATTTATAAATGCATAAAAATCTTTTAAGGATACATATATCAAATCATTAATAGTGCTTTTCTCTGGGGAGGGAAGTAGGATTGCAGCGGGCGATGTTGATGGAGACTCTTACTTTTGCTATACATACTTCTGAGACGTTTGAATTTTTATTATGAGCATATATTATTGTATAATCACAAAAAGAAATGTAACCCATGCTCATCTGACTTGCAAGATTTTATGATTGTACTGAGGAACCTATCTATATGTATCAGAATCTGTTACAGGAAATAGGGAACTCATTATATTGGCCTATAATAACATTCTGCTGTTGAATTAATTTTCAACTGGTTCCATCATTAATAACCCAATACTTATTAATACCAAAAGAGAATGAGATGCTTCTGTTTCCTAATGTGAACAAAATAAAAGATTGCATGTGATACACTCATTTCCTCTAACAAATATTTACTGAATGCCTTCTGTGCTGCAGGCACTGTGTTAGGGCTTGGGTGTACACGGTCCCTCCCCTAAACTAATGAGAACATAGATTGTAATTAATAAACAAGCCAGCCATGGTCACATTTCATCAGGGCTGTGGTTCAATATTTCCCTGGAACAAGTCTAGGACTTTGCCCTCTCCTAAGCCAGGACTCAGGAAAGATGTTGAGATGTGAGGGGCAAAGGCAGTATCTCTCCCTGTCGAAACTCTGCTGGAGACTGGAGTAGAACACATTCAGAGGGGTACAAGGAGGGGTAAGGGGACACTGGGAAGAGCCAGAACTTCCCAGCAGACACTCCTGTGGCTCCTTATATTCTGTAGAATCCAGCCACCCTCAAATTTTGGCTGGGTAACTAATGAGATACTTACGCTGTTCAATCCCCAGTTTCTAGTAATAGCTGCCTTGCTATTACTTACTATGGAAAACTGGAGATTATAGACAGAAATATGTGTATTATAATATGTAACAAAGTATTAATACATAAAAGTTACTACAATTATTTTTGTCTGGAAAAGAAATAGCAGCTATGACTGGTGGAATGGCAATGCTGTACACAGCAATTTACACAACAGAAAAAAAAAATCATTTAGGGCCAGAGGCACTTCTGGCACTCACAACTTTTATTAGGGGTTGGGGGAATGGTGCAGGGACTTTCAGTGTTCTAGGAGTTATGAGGGTGACCCATAATTGGGGAATGCCTCTGCCCTCACCAAGAGTGAACCTTAGTTTGGTGCCAGTGGCTTGCTGCTATTGGTGCCAAGTGATAAATCTCTACGCATACCACCTCCACTTGCCCCCCAACACCCTCTCCACATTGAAGCTCAGGACCTGTGCACAGCATTTGTCTTCTATACCCTGTGACTGCTCTCAGAAGGCTCTTGATAGGGAAGCTGGGGAAGTTGGGGCATGGAAGTGGGTAGAGAAAATGTCACTGGGCAGGCTTGAAGGGCCATTGCTTGGGAGCCTGCTAAAGTTTTTTTCAGTATTCAAAGGGATCCACACATCGACCACAGCAGATGCCCATGTGGTTCTTCCTCTTCTTCCAGCTCCTCACTTCCTACAGGAATTAGCCCAGAACCACCCACCATCCAAATTGCTGCTCCCTATCTATATTTTTCTTGAAATACTCCTTATACTATCTCTCCATACCATTCCTACCCACAATTAAGGGTTCAAAGGGACAGGGCTCAGGGGGCGGCAGGTGGTGGGGATGAATGTTTTTGGAAGAGGAAATATCTGGAAGAGATAGAACAGAACAAAAATGGTGTGTTGGCATCAAGGGAAAATGCTAAAGGCCTTCCTTCCTCATTTCCATCCTTCCTGGTTCCCCAGGAAGAACTGCTTAAGAGTAAAGCTGTTGATCTGTCCATGGTGCCAGAGGCATTGTGCAGCTCTCTCCAACGATTTGGCTCAAGGGTTTTTTTTACTTTCCTAAGGAAAATAGTCATTGTCATTCTCTCTTTCTTGCTCTTCCCTAACCCTTTCTTCCAGTTACTTTGCTGTTTCCCTATGACAATCAATGCCTCAAATTTTGAAGTTAAAATATGTTATTTCTCCCTAGCAAAATATATAACCAGGAATATATGTAAAAAATAACTTGCTTTGGAATTGCTAAAAAACAAAACAAAACAAAAAGCCTCCTGAGATGATTGAGAATATATCCTAGCACTGATAAAATATCAGTGAACTGACATCTTTTAAAATGCATTGCTAAGGAATATATATTTTTTACTTTTTTTTTTTTTTTTGACTGGTAAGGGGATCGCAACCCTCGGTACGGTGTGGTCCACACCATGCTCAGCCAGTGAGCACACTGGCCATCCCTACATAGGATCCGAACCCACGGCCTCGGCGCTACTAGCACCACACTCTCCCGAGTGAGCCATGGAGCCGGCCCTGGAATATATATTTTTTAAAGGCAAAATCATGATTCTCATACAAATGTAAAATAAACATGTATTAAATGTTTTATTTAATTCATTAATTAATGAGAGAAATAGTAAAATGTATTATAATTGGTTCAAAGAAAAATTCAAAGAGATGATAGATGCTGAGATGAAGATGCAAAACTGGCTTTTCCACAAGGACAGGAAAAGAAATCAATTGTCCCTTCACTGGACAGAATTCATTTGCACATTTATGAACAACAGCCATTTGCATTGCTCTGAGTTATCTACCATTTGCAGAGTTGTAAACAGCTCAAATAAAATCAAAGAGGAAAGTAACCCAGAAGTATGCATGAGATAGAAGACTCAGTAATCTTTTTTTTTTTTTTTTACCATTTTTAAGTCTTGCACAAACTTTTCTGACTGTTAGATCAGGAGACTTAATTTTTTGTCCACAGTATGTTGTTAATATTTGTTAAATAATATTTGTTAAATAATATTTGTTCAATACTGCTGATATGGCTTTTTATTACTTATTCAAAATTATGAGAAGTCCTAGTTTTTGTATTAGTATGTGCAATTCATCATTTATAAAATTCATTTTTGATGGAGGAAAAATTATTGCTAGAAAAAAATGTTTTTTTATGCTTACCTGAAAATATTTGTATAAATATATGCGACTGAGGTCGCATATATTTATACAAATATAACTGTTGGATATATCAATATTAGGGTTGCCAAAAAATGCAGGATTCCCACTTACATTTGAATTTCAGATAAATAATGCATTTTTCAGTATGCGTACATGTCAAATTTTATAAATATTACAAGAAAAAGAGGGGAAATGACTGTTGGGTAGAATACTACAACTTCTACTTCTCTAGGCTAAGTCTTACTTTGCTTTTTCTAATTGCAAAGAGATGGTAGTTTCAGGACACAGAATAAGCTTAAAGTTGTTGTTGTTTTTTTTAACTTTACTTTTATTACTTATCCAAGACAACGCTAAGCAATAATTATTACCTTCATTTCTGCGTGAACACAATCAGGACCAACTGCTCAGGAGGGGCGATGATCTGACCACAGTTACAAATTTTCCTCAGAAAGGAAAGGTGAGCCTGTGATGATATCCCACCACACCTTGCTTACATCACTTAAGTCGGATTCAATTATGATAGCCAATCACAACTTTCTAGTTCATCCAGAACACTAAGGACACATTCCACTCTCTTTTCTAATAAAAAAGTAAATAGCTAGCAAGCATAACTCTGGACATAGAAGGACATCTAACAAGAATTTGACAATTATGACATGTTTTCTTCCCTAGTGCATTATGCATAATTTATCTTTTTGGACAAGGTTACATAGACCTTGGTTTGCTCAACAGTCAGTTTGTTAATTCTACCTACTGTTCAAAACAAAAGAAAAATTCATAGTGTTGTAAAGAAAGAATGACTCTCATAACATCAAGGAAGGCCATGATATTTTGAATAAAGAAGAGAGTAAAATTCTAGAAAAGTTTTAGAGATAGTCAATAGTTTGATTTGTGATTAGATAGGAGGAACAAATGGAAGCAGGAATTTAAAATGATGCCCATCTTCTGAGTTTTGTGGCAAAATAAATTGTAGGGCAATTACCTGAGACTGGGTAATTTATTTACATATATATTAATAAATTAATTAATTTTATTGAAACATAATTGATTGTACATATCTTTAGGATACAGAGTTGAAATCAATACCTGTGTGCAATATGTGATGCTCAAATCAGGATAATTAGTATATGAAACATTATACAATGTAATCATTTTTCATGGGCCTTTACCCATTCTTCTCTCACCCCCCCCAACCCCCTTTTCCCACCTCTGGTAACCTCAATTCTGCTCTATCCTTTTAAATGTTCAGCGTATTATTGTGCTTGTTGCATCTTTCTCTCTTTTTTGTTTTTTGTTTATTTTGTTTTTTTAGTCTCCACTTATGAGTGAGAACATATGTTATTTCTCTTTCTGTGCCTGACTTATTTCACTTAACAATTTTCTCTAAGTTCATCCATGTTGCTGCTAATGGCAGGATTTTATTCTTTTTTAATGGAAGAGTAGTATTCCATTGTGTAAAAATATCACATTTTCCTTATCCAGTTGTCTGATGATGGACACTTGGGTTGGTTCCAACTCTTGCTGGCTATTGTAAATAGAGCTGTGATAAATATGGAAGTGCAGATATCCCTTCGACATGATGATTTCCATTCCTTTGAGTATATACCCAGCAGTGGAATTGCTGGATCATATGGCAGTTCTATCTGTAGTTGTTTGAGGAAACTCCATGCTGTTTTCCATAATGGCTGCACTAATTTATAGTCCCACCAACACTGTAGGAGGTTCCCCTTTCTCCATATCCTCACCAGCATTTGTTATTCTCTGTCGTTTTGGTAATAGCCAGTCTAACTGGGGTGAGATGGTATCTCAATGAGGTTTTGATTTGCATTTCCCTGATGCTGAGTGATGTTGAGCATTTTTTCTTGTGTCTGTTGGCCATTTGTATGTCTTCCTTTAAGAAATGCCTATGCATCTCCTTTGCCCATTTTTTAATTGGGGTTGTTTTGTTGTTGTTTTTTTTTTACTGTTAAGTTGTTTGAGTTCCTTATATATTCTGGATATTAATCCTTTGTCGGGTGCATAGTTTGCAAATATTTTCACCCTCTCTGTAGGTTGTCTTTTCACTCTGTTTCTTTTACTGTGCAGAAACTTTTTAGTTTCATATAATCCCACTTATTTATTTTTCCTTTTGTTGCCTGTGTGAGATTGGGTAATTTATAAAGAAAAGAGGTTTATTTAGCTTACAGTTCTGTAGGTTGGAAGGTCCAAGATTGGGCAGCCACATCTGGTCGGCTTCTGGTGAGGGTCTCACGCTATGTCATAACATGGCAGAGAAGTGAAAGGGAAGCAGACATATGCAAAAGGCAGAGGGGCTGAGGAGGGAGACCTGCTTTATCACAATCTGCTCTCACAAGAACTAATTCATTCCCAAGAGGACTAACCCCGTCTCTCTTAAAGGCCTCACCTCCCAACACCATTCATTCCACTGGCAATTAAATTTCAACATGAGTTTTGGCAGAGACAAACCATATCCAAACCATAGCTGGGGCCATCAGTGGGATGGAAAACGGGAGGAGAAGCAGATTGGGCTCTTTTGTAAAGGAGACTGTGTAAATGTAGGATCTGAATCTCACTACTTTTCTCTCCTGTATATTCCCCTTCCCTTCATTGGCTTTTCCACATTCTGAATGATTTTATTTAACAAACTATATTAAATTTCAGTTCATTTGCTCTTTTAAAAAACCGATACCTATATCATCTTATCAGAGCTTCTGATCAGCCAGAGACTAACAGTGTTCTCGTAATGAGTTTGTATATATTCCAAATCAAAGTAAATAAACATGAAATTTTAATCACCCTACTCAGCTTGTTGAGGGGAAACATACAATATTCTGTTAGGTCTTTTGATATACTGAAAATAGCTTGGAGTTTCCCCCATGTGCCTGACTCATGGTTGGTGCCCTATAAATAACTGCTTAAAAATGAATGAATAAATCTTTTTTTTCATTTAGCTCTAATGTAAATTCTAAGATTTACTGGAAACTCCTTTTGTTCATAATCACCTACTGATTTTGATTAAGTATGTGAGACTTATTTTTGTCCATTACT
Organism: Cynocephalus volans; assembly: GCF_027409185.1. Taxonomy (NCBI): domain Eukaryota; kingdom Metazoa; phylum Chordata; class Mammalia; order Dermoptera; family Cynocephalidae; genus Cynocephalus; species Cynocephalus volans. Next base: position 86,226,571 of record NC_084460.1, on the reverse strand, counting down.
TAGCTAACATTGCACAATTAGTCACAATCTTATCCATTACAACATCTCTAACAATAGACGACCGTGTCACTTAATTTAAAATCTCTGTTGGCTTCCCACATGGAATAAGATCCAAATTCCTCAAGTTTATTGTGGCCTTTGATGATTTGGTTCCTGCCAGCCTTCCCAGCTAATCTCATTTATATTCCGTCTCCAGAACATAACCTGGATTTATACCTCTGCCTAAAGTACCAGTTTCTCTCCTTTTCATCTACTTATATTTTTACTGTACTCATATTGAAAGAACGAATTCAAATGTCACCTCCACGAAGTCTTATTTGAAATTCTCTAGCATCCAATATAGAACCTGCCCAGAGACAGGAGCAAAAATTGTCTGCTAAATAAGTGAGTTTTAAAAAGTTTCATCCTAAGAAATTTAGATTGGATTATCAGCTAAAATTAATTTTATAGATTACGATCTGAGCAATAAAAAAAAACCCTCTAGCACCCTTAAAAAGAAAATCTTTGATATTTTCCTTTGGAAATCAAGCACAGAAAATATTTTTCACACCATTTTTCTTTAATCCAAAGTTTTAATCCAAAGTTTTATTTTTTCACATAAAATAACCCAATATATTTTATAACATATCTCATAAAGTACTTGTTTTCTAAAAGGCTTAGAGAACATATATATTGGGTGCTTCTCCTCTTCTCTTTGTTTTTGTCATTTTGGCAAATTACTGGAAGATGTCAGTTCCAGCTGAAATGCTCATTAAGTTTTCTATTAGATGAGAATACAGTGAACAGCATGGACCAGGGTTTTTCTTATCAAACTTGCATACAGTCTTGCAACACTTAACATGGGGTGTATTAGTCCGTTTATGTTGCTTATAATAGAATACACAGAACTGGGTGATTTATAAAGAAAATGAAATTTACTGCTTACAGTTTCGAGGCTGGGAGGTCCAAAGTGCATCTGGTGGTGACAACAGTTATCCAGGGGTCTCACATTGCAAGACGGTGGAAGCAGAGAGAGCAGAGAGAGAAGACAGACTCTCCTCTCTCTCCTTTAAAGCCCTCAGAGCCACACCTCTGACCACCATTTTAATCCATTCACTACTGCATGGTCCTACAATCTAATCACCTCTTCAAGGCTCCACCTTCCAATTACCATAATAGGGTTTCCCACCCTCTTAACAGTCACAATGGGGGCTAAGATTCTAATACATAAAACTTGGGGGACACAATTCAAGCTTCAATGAGTTTTGGGGGGATATAATTCAATCCACTGTATGGGGGTACATTCTGAGACCTGAAAAATGCATTGTTAGGCAATTTCATTGTGAGAACAACCTAGAGTATGCTCACACAAAACTAGATGGTTCTACACATCTAGGCTATATGGCAGAGCCTATTGTTCCTAGGCTATAAACCTGTACAGCCTGTTACTTGCTATAGTTTGGATATGACTGGCCCTCCAAACTCATGTTGACATTTGAGCCCCAATGTGGCAGTGTTAGGAAGTGGGGACTAGTGAAATATGTTTGGGTCACGGGGGCAGATTCCTGGTGAATAGATTAATGCCCCGGGGGTGGGGTTGAATTCTTGATAAATTAGTTCCCACTAGAGCTAGTTGTTAGAAAGAGTCTGGTATCTTCCTTCTCTATCTTTTGTGTGTGTGTGTGTGACCGGTAAGGGGATCAGAATCCTTGGCTTGGTGTCGCCTGCACCACGCTCAGCCAGTGAGCGCATGGGCCATCCCTATATAGGATCCGAACCCGTGGCGGGAGCGCCGCTGCGCTCCCAGCACTGCACTCTCCGGAGCGAGCCACGGGGTCAGCCCTTCCTTCTCTATCTTGATCTACTCTTGCCATATGATCTTGCACAGGCCAGCTGCCTTTCCTCTCACTGCCATGAGTGGAAGCAACCTGAGGCCATCACCAGATGCAGCTGTCCCAGAATCATGAGCAAAATAAACTTCTCTTCTTTATAAATTACCCAGTCTCAGATATTCTGTTAAAGCAATATAAAAATAGACTAATAACATTACTTAATACTGTAGGCAATTGTAATACAGTGATATTTGTGCATGTAAACATAGAAAAAGTAGAGTTAAAAATACAGTATTGTAAACTTATAGGAACATTGTCATAGATGTGGTCCATCGTTGACCAAAACATCATTATGAGGCACAACTGTAATTTCATTTTAATTGGGGGTGGGGAGATGGACAATAAACAAGTCTTGTATCAAAGTTATCATGGCTCTTGAGATTTAAAATGTTGCATAAGACGAGTGGCCAATTTAGAATGGAGGGTCTGAGAAGGCAATATTCAAGCTGAGATCTGAAGATGAAAAGGAGATGACAGTGCAAAATTCAGGGGAGAGTATTTCAAGCAGAAGGCCCTGTAATACAGTGAGGATACACAGTGGTCAGTGAGGTTGGGGAATAGGCACAGGTACATCGCTGTTTCTTGAAAGTAAGCATAAGGAGCATGGACTTAAAAATTCAAAGAAGCCATTGGCAGATTTTAAGAAAGGGAGGAACATAATATAGTTTATTTTCTTTTTCTTTTCTTTTCGATCACTTTGGAAACCATAGAGAATGGTTGGGGGTGGTAAGTGAGGCCAATTGGAAGGAGTAGTGGAATCATAGATGATTTCAGCTCGAACTAAAAAGATGGGATTTGGGAAACTGGAGAAAAGATGAATCCAATTCGGAAGTTGAGTCAAAAGATCTTGCTGATCCACTGGATGAAGGAGAGATGGGGGAGGAGAGATGTAAATTCATTTCAGAATACCACTGCCTATTTATGTTTCTTAAGACTCTGAAACGGTTGTAACGTTTCACTGATTCCTTCGTTAATTAATGAGTTGAACTCTTTGGCACGTGTTCATTTTATATTTGCATATTTGCATAAATTTATGATTTTTTACCTTTTTAATCTTTAACATAATAGCTTGAAGAGTGAACAGGAAATGAGTAGAAGAAACAAGTGTATACACCTCTTCGAAGAAGTCTGATTTGAGGTCATATGGTTCTTCCATTACCTCTCCGGATTGCTCTGGAGAACTACCCAATCCCACTGCATGCAGTCTCAGTGCAACGGTCAGATAAGGTGCCCCCTCGATTCAGATATGTCCCTTTACGGCGACCAAACCCATCGGTCGCTAAAGCTAATGTCACACCGACTCCACGCAAAGCCCACAGCCAACAAGGCCGCTCTGCCCCTCCGGCAACCTAGCTTCCGGATCCTTGGAGCAAGAACGCCCACAGGGCGACGCCAGCGCGTAGCGCAGGCCAGGGAGGGCGTGACGTCAGTGCGCCGCGCGGGCCGGGGGCGGGACCTAGTCGTCGCTCTCCCGGCTCGCGGTTGCCCCAGGCGTGTGGAGGGAAAGGGGTGTGACGTCACCTAGCTGCGCGGCCAGGGGCGGGGCTAGGCGCCCCTCTCCCACTACTACGATCGTGGCCCCAGGTGTGAGGAAGTCGAGAAGGTGTGTGGTGGGCTTTCTGGTCGTTCTTCCACGGCGGAGTCCTTACGACCTTCGGTGTAGGTAGTATTCACCTTGTAAGGTGGAAGGACCGAAAACTCGGAGGGCTGAAGTAACTTGCACGAGGTTACACAGCAGAGCTGGATTCTAGATAGCCTAATAACTTCTTTGTGTAAAAGGAACTTAATCGTATCTTACTCATATTTCAAAGGTTAAATGAGGTGATGCATGTAAAGCACCTTAAGTATTCCTAAAATTCCTCCATATCTTCCTTGCTCGTGTGGGTCCATCCAAACCAGAGCGAGGACCAATTCCGATTCCTAGCTGGGTCCCAACGCCTCCACACAACGGAAGAACAGTATAATCCTCCCTGGGTCTGGGGATTGGTTCCAGGACCACCCGAGGATACCAAAGTACATGGACAATCAAGTCCCTGGTATAAAATGGTGTAGAATTTGCATATAACCTGTGCACATCCTCCCATATAGTTTTAATTATCTCTAGATTACTTGTAATACCTAATACAATGTAAATGCTGCATACATAGTTGTTATACTTTATTGTTTAAGCAGTAACAAGAAAAAAAGTGTACGTGTTCAGTACAGATGCAATTTTTAAAAAAATTTTCCATCCGCGTTTGATTGAATCCTTGAATCCAAGGATGCAGAACGGATGTATATTGAGGAAAAGACCTGAAGCTGAGATAGTAGGTCTTATTAAGTGAAAGGTGAGGCCAAATGTAGGTGTCTCAGCAGCACCCTACCAAGTAGGCAGATAGGCGCAAACCCAAACTAGCACCTTCTCATCTTTTTTTATTAGCATCCTTCTTACACTCAGGCTGAAAATATGGTATGAAACTGCTCTTTTATGCCTTGCATATCTGATTAGTCACTCACTCCGTCTCCTATTCCTTTCCTGTTCTCCATTTTCTCTAGAAAAGGCCTCATTAAATGACCTCTAACCTACCCCTTCAAATTGATTAATTTGTTGAGTTAATAAGTGTTTATTGATGCTTAATAATCAGTTAGTTCACCTGTCCAACATTTCCAGTTTTACCCATTCCCAGTACATGATGAGATTATACTTCTTGGCCCCTGATCAATGAGGTGCGAGTGGATGTGACCCACCCTCATCCCCACCCCTTCGCTTTCAGCCAAGGCATTTAGTTGTCACTTTGAGGTTCTCCAGAGTTCTCTTTTCCCTCTCTCGCCTAGCAACAAGCAACCTTTGAAAGGTGGTAGCTTTATCAACCTGCATCCCTGAATGGTTAGGATGAGAAGAATCACCATATTGACCCATGAGGAACATGTACCGTGGAAAAGAGATAAACTTTGTTTTAAGGTCCTGGGGCTTTGGGAGTTATTAGTTACCACAGATAACCTAACCTGTTCCGATTCATACAGATGCCTACAGTGATAAGCAAAAAACAAATTTGGTCCATGACTTTGTGAAACTTATACCAGAGAAATCTATAAAATACAGATCTGAGCATGTCCCCTTCCCTGGTTTAAAACTTTCAATATCTTCCGATTGTTTGAAGGACAAAGTCCAAACTCTTAGCTTGGTATCCTAGGCCCATTACCACCTAGCCCCAAACTATACTTTAGGCTCTATTCCCCACCCCCATCTATTTTTGGGTCCAGCCAAACTGTCCTACTGGCTATTTACTGCCTTAATCCACACGCTTTCAAGCCCATTCCTGAGCATTTGCCCATACAATATATTTAACCTAGGATTCCTTCTGCACATGTTTGCATGTCCTGGTTTACTACCTGCGCTGTGCTTGTTAAATACCTCATGGCTCCCTCTACTAACTCTTTTAGAATACTCATAACAATTGTAATTACTCATATAATCTTAATTAGTCCTGGAGGATTGGCTCTTCCTCCAGGACCATAAACTCCTTGAGAAGTTCATCTTCTTCACTATTAGGTCAGGCGTATCTAAGGACTTAAACATTTATTAAGTGAATAATGGCTCATTGGATCCTTCAAGGCTTATTAAAAATGCTGTCAATTCCAAGTATCAGTTTCCTATTACTACTGTAACAAATTACCATAAAAATTGTTGGCTTAAAACAACACAATGGGGCTGGCCAGGTAGCTCAGTTAGTTTAGAGCATGGTGCTGATAACTCGATCCCTGTACTACCAAACTGCCACCAAAACTATCAAACAAAACAAAACACAAAAGTATTATCTTGCAGTTCTGTAGGTGCTGGCAGGGCTGTGTTCCTTTCTGGGGGCTCTAAGGAGAATCTGTTTGCTTGCTTTTTCCAGCTTCTACACATTTCTTGGCTGCTCACATTTCTTGGTTGATGCCCCCATATTCTATCTTCAAAGCCAGCAATGTTGCATCTCCTGAGCATTCTTTCATAGTCACATCTCCTTCTAACTCTGAACACAGCTAGAAAAGCTGCTCTGATTTTAAGAATCCATGTAATAAGGTTGGGCTCACCCGGAAAATCCAGGAAAATCTCCCCATCTCTACATCGTTAACTTAATCACTTTTTCCTTCTTCCATGTAAGGCAACATATTCCCAGTTCTGGGGGCCGTTATTCTGCGTGCCCCATTCCAGAGTCTTTCCTTGCTTCTCTCTCTAGCTTTTCATTTACCCCTCAACATCACCCCAATGAAGATTTCCCTAAAAAGCATCAGGAGTCTTCCAGAAGTAGGGTAGCCATATAATTTATTGTCCAAACTGAGACACTTCTGAGAGTAAAAGGGAACGCTATTAACATTTATACCATGACAACAGGTGTACATTGGACTTACCAGACGTGGCAGGGTGAAATGGGTGTGTGACCTGTGGAGACCCAACTGTGAGCTGGAGCAACATTACTACACACTTCTACCATCTAGCTTGGTCTCTTAGAGATCAAGAAGATGTTGGAACGTTTCACTTTCCTCAGATGATCCTTGCTTTAGACTGTAGGTTGGGTACTTTATCTGGTTCCATAGGCTAAATAGAATCTTTTTCTCCTCTGCTTTAAAGTTATGTAAACAATATAATGTTTATTTGGCACATTAGACTTTTATCTATGATACGTATTGCAAATATTAACTCCCAGTTTGACATTTGCTTTTCAACTTCATTTATGATGAAGAAAGTACAGTTGACCTGTGAACAGCATGGGCTTAGACTGTGTGGGTCCACTTATATGTTGATTTTTTTACAGTAAATACAGTAAAGTATTGTAAATGTATTTTCTCTTCCTTACGATTTTCTTAATAACATTTTGTTTTTTCTAGCTTACTTTATTGTGAAAATACAGTATATAGTACAGATAACACAAAAAATATGTGTTAATCAATAATTTGTAGGCAAGGCTTCTGGTCAATAGTAGGCTACTAGCAGTTAAGTTTTGGGGGAGTTAAAAGTTGTACATAAACTTTATTCTGTGCAGGGGGATTGGTGCTCCTAACCCCCCATGTTGTTCAAGTGTCAACCGTAGTTCCAATACACCCTGTAGTCACATAACAAGGAGGAAAAGAATTCAAGGTGAGGAAACTAGAGATCTGCCTCGTATTGGACTTGCAAATGGTGACTTTCAGATTTGGGGAGAAAGAAAAAACATACCGAAATAGAGATCCCATAGCTTTTCCTTTATGTATTCAAGGCTTTCCATTTTGAAGTCTGTTAATCTTAGGTCATAGATAGAACCAGAATATATTTCAGGAAATCACCTTGTGATCTTAATATACAAGTAAGTTAAATGTTATACCCAGAGTAGGTTATTACTTTGCAATTGCAAAATAGTGTCTTTCCAATTCTATCATGTCCTCTACATTTTTCTGTATAAAAGGGCTTTTCTTTCCCCCCACCCCAAACTTTCTTTCCCCCCACCCCAAACTTTCTTTCCATTTACTTTCCTTTGATGCTTATTATATTTTTAATGAATCTCACCATGAACTCATGATTTTTTGTGTTGCTTTGCCTCACACAGATTTATCACCTCTCTTCCCCTGGGTGATAGAGCCGCAAAAAGGATTACTCAAAGACCATTTCTTCTATGCAGTGAGAGACCCCAAAGGGGTTAACTTTCCACCACCCTCAAGAGAGAGTCATTGCTTCCTTTGGAAATTAACCATGAACTGGGGTTTTCTCCCCTCATTTACTCTCCAGACCAGGAAGTTACAGGAAAAGAACAAAGGTGGAGTTATAGCTAAGTATAGTTTAACAATAGAGGCTGGTAACATCAGTGAAGCAAGCAAAGTGACATTCCATAATGCAATTTGCAAAACATTGAGTAGATCCACCAACAAAAGCTTGATCTTAGCAAACACTGTTTTTCCCTACAGCAATTTCCCCAGTATTTTACATATCAACCAGTAGGTTAACCAAGGACATCTGTCCTTGAGCCAGCAACTCTTTATCTATAACAGCAACTCTTTATCTATTACAGAGACTTTTGCCTGAGGAAAGTTTCCTGTCTTTTGCAAGGTTAACATTTCTATGTGTAATTCCAAAAGGTTAGGCTAAACCTGAGACCACAGGGCTTTGGAAAATAGGCCCTGTGAAGTACATTTGCTTTAAAAATGTTAGTATATTCCACATTTTTGTTTTCATTTATTCAATGTGTTATAATCCATTACCATCTCTATTCTTTTTTGATGCTCAAATTGTCTCCTATTTGGCCAGTGGGAATCCCTTGAAGCTGCTTCAGTAACCCTGTGACCTATCTCAGTCTTTGAGTTCTTTCTTGCTCCCTGGCACACCAAGATATTTCTGGCTCACCTTAAACTTTACCTGCTCCAGACTTGAGCTTCTGTTACTTCAAGGAGCTCTGGTTCTTTCAGTGAAAAATAATATTTAGAAATCAAGATCTAGGCTTTAAGTATACTTATTACTACTAGGTGTCATTGCTTCTTGGCCTTTTTAGTTTCCCTTTGGCATGTCTCCTTTCTCATTCTTTTGATTGGCTGAATAGTATTTCACTCTGGGAATATCCTTATTTTTTAACCAGTCTCCCACAGAAGAACATTTATGTTATTTCCAATATTTTGCTATTACAAATAATGCCATAGTGAATAACCTTGCACATAGGTTGCTTCAGGTCTGTGCTTGTGTATCTCCAGGGAAAATTCCTCCAAGTGAGATTGTTAGATTAAAAGGTGAATGCAAAAGTAGCTTTGTTAGATTTTGCCAAATTCTCCTCCACAGGGTTCATACCATTTTGTATTTCCACCAGCATTGTATGAGAGTATCCGTTTTCCCACAGCCTCACCAACAGAATTACAAAATATGTTATCAAATTAATACATTTTTACAAACATGATAGGTGAGAAATATCTAAGAATAGTCTTAATTTGCATTTCTCTATGCAAAACAAAGAAGCTGAAGATTTATTTTATTTGTTTAAGGGTTATTTGAATATTATTAAATGTATGTGTGTCTTTTGTACATTTTTATATAGGATTTTGTTCTTTTTTTCTTGGTTAAGTGTTCTTTTATATTAGGAAGATAAGACCTTTACATATGATATATGTTGCAAATATTAACTTCCAGTTTGATATTTGTCTTTTGACTTTGTTTATGATGCTTACCACAATTTCATTCATTTTTATTTAGTTAAATTTAACAATATTTTCTTTTAATGTGTCTGGCTTTTGAGTCATTATTGGGCAAAAACTACTATAAATTTTGGTATTTCTTTTTCATATCATTAGAAATTTGAGATCTGACAAATGTATCTACATATTTTGATGTCTTTGACACAAAATTCTGCAGCCATCAATCATTTAATGACAAAAGTTTTCATGCTTTTTTTTTTAAAAGAATCCATTTAGGATAACCCAATGTTGACCTTTTAGAAAGCAATTTGACAAGAAGTATTGCGGCTTAATGCATGTTCTGACTTTTCAATCTTGAAATACTATCTTAGGAAAAAAGCCCTAAACCCAGTACCTAACACAGTGCCTGGTATTTATTAGGAATTCATTCAATATTTTCTAAATGGAGGAGAGGGGCAGTATATGCATAAAGATGTTTATTGCTGAATTATTCGTAACATGAAAAATTGGCCACAACATAAAAAGCCAATAGTAGAGAAATGGTTAAAAAACTATTGTATATCTACTTCACTGAAAATAATGTAATACCAAAAAATGATGGTTCTGAAAGATATATAATAATATGATAAAGATATATAACGTATAGATGTAATGATAGATGAAAAAAGCAAATTATTGAATTATCAAAAATGACATATTGAGACAAATACTGCATGATCTGATTTAAATGTGGAATCTAAAAACGTTGAACTCAAAAAAGCAGACAGTAGAATGGTGGTTACCAGGAATGTGGGGCAGGGTGGGTGTTGGGGAAGTGTTGGTCAAAGAATACAAAACTTCAGTTAGACAGGAGGAATAAGTTCAAGAGATTTATTGTACAATATAATGATTATAGTTTATAACAATGTTATAAACTCGCTGAGAGTAGATTTTGTGTTCTTACCACAAAAAATGATAAGTATGTGAGGCAATGCATATGTTAATTAACTCAATTTAGCCATTTCACAATGTATACATATTTCGAAACATTATGTTCTAGATAATATATACAATTTTTATTTACCAATTAAAACAAATTTTAAAAATGATATACTGAATTTATATACACACACTGAAGAAAAATAGACTGCAAGAAAATGCAGCAAAATGCTAATAGAACATTGTAGTTCCCTGTCTTTCAAACTTTCTGTAATTTTATAACTGATGAAAGAGTAAATTTTGTTAAATATTCATTCTCTGCTCCGTAGCTGTTCTGAGACTCTGAGGGCAGCAACAGAGAAAGTATTGGATAATATGAAGCAGGCCATGGGTGAAGAGAGAATTAAACCTTTGCACAGAGGTACAGTATAGAATTCTCACTAAACAAAGGATAGTAGGAGCTTGATTATATACAAAAGACCACAGTAAATGCTTTTCACAATTTTAGGTGGCTGCATGGCTTTGAGTCTCAGATCTCTTCTCTATAATAGGAATGATAATTGTACTACCCCATAGAGTCAATGTGAGGATTAATGAAATAATACATACAAATGTTTAGAACAGAATCTAGCCTATGGTGAATTTCAAGGCATGTGTGGTGTTTTGGCTTTTGTTATTTTTCTTGAATGATTAAAACTTGATTACAGTGCCACCATGTGTCCAAACATTGCAATGCTTCTGGTCTTTAAAAGGATTTCTTGCTTCCAGTGAAGATGGCAGAATAGACTGTCCCTGGCATCACTCTCTCCCACAAATCAATGAATTTACAACTATTAAAAAGCAGTGACAGCCAAGCTGGGGCTGCTAGAGCTCAGGGGAAGAGGAGGAGAGACCTACAGTATTCGTGAAGGCAGGAGAAGCCATGATGAGAGAAAGAAAAGATCACTCCTAACACTTTGAGCCTCTGCCACTTCAAGGCTGGTGCTGGTGAGCACAGGGAGCAAGAGCTGGCAAAAGCCACAGCTGTGCCCTTTGTTTGAAATTGCTTGGAGACAGCAGGGCAGAACAGGCCTTGGTAACTCTCAGGCTAGCAAGACCACTAAAAGGGTTCCCATGGACCCACATAGGAGTGAGAGCCACAACAACTGAAAAAAGGAGTCACTCAGGCTGATGAGTCATTGCAAGGGACCAGCGCACAGCCTGTCCCATGGGAAGTGTGTGGAGTACGGGTGGTGGGGTAGACAGACCCACTGGGGGAACATTGAGGCACAGCATGGACGACTGATCTTCCCCCCAGTCAGCACAGGACCACTCAGTGGAGACTGGTCAGAAATACAGATCTGGGCCAGCCCATGGCTCACTCGGGAGGGTTCGGTGCTGATAACACCAAGGCCATGGGTTTGGATCCTTTTTTTAAAAAAAGGAAAAGAAATACAGATCTGCAGGGGTTGCAGTTTGCTGAAAAGTCTCAGGCCCAGAACAGAGTTTCCACACAACCCAGGTGTACTGGATCTCCCAAGACCCAGAAGTACATACAAGGTCAACAATTAAAAACTGAGCTGCACAAAAAGCCTCCCCCAGGGAATCAGCAGCAAAGCAACAATTTAGCTCAACTATAAGGCTCAAGTGCTAGTCCCCACAGGAAGTTCCCCCATTTTAGAAGTAAGCAAAGGAGAACAAATTAGTTCCAGTGCAGAGTTTAAGTGGTGCGAACAGCAAATAACCCAACACAGAAAAAAAACCAAAACACCCACAGATCAGAGAGTTTGATATTAACTAGTGAAGGTCTCACATCACCAAAGAACACCTATAAAACCTAGAAGGACCAGAAGCACCCTGGGCTCTCAAGCTAGGGTAATGGGGGGCTGAGGGCCTTAGCCACACACCCCCTTACACCCACAACCAGCCCAGCAATGACCACCAAGCCACCAATGGAAGCCCCCTGGTCTCTCGAGCTGGAAAGGTGGGGGGCTGAGGACTTCATCCACACCCTCCTGACATCTGCATCCAGTCCAGCAACAACCAAGCCACCACCAGAAGCCCCCTGGTCTCCCCTGCAAGAAAGAGGGGGGTGCCATGGGCCTCAACCTTGCCACAGCTTCTTCTTCCCTCTCCCACCCTATTTCTTTCCCCTTTCCCCTCTTGCCCTCCCCCCATCTGCTCTGCAACAACATCTTAGAATGTAAAAAAATAATAATATTAATAAATAAACTTAAAATTTTTTTTTAAAGGATTTCTTATTACTTTAGATTAACGCATTTGAAATGACAGTTCTAAGGCCTCACATTCTCTACTCATATTTTATATGGGCTATAAAGATTAACAGATCTTTTTAAAAACAATGTATTTTTATCCACGAATATAAAAGTAACACATGCTCACTGTACAAAATTTGGAAAATAATGAGAACTATATGGAATTCTAGTCATCTATAATACAACCACCCCAAATTTTGTGTATTTTATATTTTATATGTAAGTTTACATATATGTATGTATAGATATGTGGGTTTTATTTTTACAAATTGGGATCAATGTGTTTTTTATGCAGATTAAATTTTAGAATAAATGTAAAATGTACCTTTTGTTTTAAAACAAGAACAAAAATGAAACTACATAGCTAATATGGGTTATCCCATGTTAAAAAGAAGATAGTATCTTATCACCACTATCTTTGATGTTCCCCTTTAAGAGGCAACTAAAGTAAGTACATTGAACTCAAGTGCAAAAGTGCTTTAAAGTAAAAGAAAATCCAACCTGATTTAGAAATACAATGCCACCTTATGTATGATTTGAGGAGGGATGTATAGGAATCAGTTTGTTGTACTAAGAAGGCTTTCTTTTTCTTTAATATAATAATGAAATAAATAAATATTTTGTTTTAAATTTATTTCTTCTGTTTATATAAAATGTGGCCTTTTATGTAAGAAAGAAGGGAAAATAAAAACATAAGTATATGTATTTGCTTATTTTTGTAAAGATAAAACAAAGAGAAGACAAACAAGAAACTAATGGAAATGGTTGCAGGTTGGGGATAGGTAGAATGGCTAGAGATGTAAGACTTCTCTGAATATTCCTTTTTATATAGTTTTGACTGTTGAGGCACATATATATTCTACAATTCAAAAATCAAAATTAATATTAACTCAAAAAGATAAAGAATAGTCAAACCTTAAAATACGAGTAGCAAAAATCAACCTAAAACCAACATCATATTTATAATATCACCACACAAAAATTCAAAGTAACTTGAACATAGCACTCTGAATAAGGACAGAAAGAACAAAAATAAATTTTGAACTTTCCTGAGTGGAAAGGTACTGGTATTGGCACAGTGATTCTGAAAATACTTTGTTGTGTTGTAAGATAGGGCAAATGAGTTAACACATTGATACTTTTTGAAGCCAGGGTTCTTTGTAGAGGAAGAGGGATACAGATAAGGAATGGGGAAGGTAAGGAAAAACCCTATGGTGTGGATTTGATTTGGAGGTATCAGTATTATTTTAAAATTTATATATTTCCTTGCTTTTTCTACATTTTCCCACTGTTTCCTAAAGCACTTCAGTAACAATGAGCACAGTTAGCATTCATTATTTGATTTCTAAATACCATTCAAATAGAGGAAACCAAGGCCTCCTTGGAGAAATGGTTAATTCCAGGTCTGAGCCAGCCAGGTAGGGAAAGTACAAAGTAAACCTGGAAAAAACTCAAAGTTCCCCTAAACAAGGAAGTTCCAAAGACTAAAAAGAGACAAGTCAATAGGACTAGTAGCTGGCTTGAAGTAGGTTCTCCTGGGAAAATTTGGGACAGTTTGAGCATCAAAAAGGATAATGATAGAAACGGACTATAGCAGTACTGGTCCTGCCCCACTTCCCTCCAAGATTTGTCCTCCTTCCCTCTAAGATTTGTCCCCCTTCCCTCCAAGATTTTTTATTAATAATTCTGGGGTGGAGATTGAGAATTTACTTTTCTAAGCAGCTTGCAGGAGATGCTGGTGATGCTGATACACGGACCTGAGTTTGGATAGGACTGGATTATGAAACTTTGAATTTAAAAAGTATGAGTCCACAGTGGAGAGAGGGGGGGAGAGAGAGAGAGATGTTATGGAGAAGCGGTATAAAAGAGAAAGCTCATCTTTAAAGAAGAATGTCAGCTAGCAAATGTGCCAGGAATGATAGATTTATAAAAGTCACCATTCTGCAGTTGCCAGTGTAATAACTGGTTTAGGTAAGGATCATAAATGGATGCTAAAGCTATTAAGTGAAAGGCTTTTAGGGGACAGGATATTCACAAAGTCTCAAAATATTATATTTATCATATCAAATTATTATTAAGAAAAGAGGGAAACGTTTATATGTTTACCATAGGGAAATCTAGAAGACACTATCATAAAATAAGTGATCATATTTAGTGTCATTGATAATAGGACAAACTGTCACTATACATGCTCCCCAGTGGATGCAGTGTTGGAAGTACAATATCATCTGCAGAATATTCTTGCCAAAAATGTTTAACCTGAATCTAAACTTGAAGAAACAGATAAATCCAAACTATGAGACATTCTATAAATTATCTTGCTTAAATTCTTCAAAAAAATTTATAGGACATGAACAACAGGAAGAGGCAGGAAACATATTCTAAATTAAAAGTGACATAGTCAAATGCAACAGATCCTGGACCAAACAAATTCTATAAATAATATTTTGAGGGAAATTTGATTATGGGCTGTTAGATAATATTTCATTAATGCTTACAATTCTGTATGTAATAATGGTACTGTGGTTATATAAGAGGAATTCGATTCTAAGGAGATCCACCATGAAGTATTTAGGCATAAAGTGTCAGGATGATTGCATCTGTGTGTGTGTGTGTGTGTGTGTGTGTGTGTGTTTGTGTGTGTATGTGTGTAGAGAGAGACAGACACACAGAGAAATAGAGAAAAAGCCTGCACATGAAAAAAATTTAATGATTACTGAATTTAAGTGAAAAGTACATCTGTGTTAATTTTGCTTCTTTCAACTTTTCTAAAGGTTTGAAAATTTTCAAAATAAAATGTTGAAGAAAAATGAAATTTCCTCTTACCTGCCTGTCCTCGGATGAGTCAAATGAGGGTCCTAGAATGGGTATAGGGAGATAGGTAAGAGGGTTTGTGAGGAGAAGACTGGGAAAAGCAGGATTTTGGTACACTAGGGAGAACAAAGAGCATGATCCTAGTTCATTAGGGTAATTTAACGATGGTTGCTGTAACTATTACCCAGTCTGCATGGACTAACACAATAATAGTTTATTGCTTATTCAAGTCACTGTTCTAGCTGAGAAAACTGACTCAGAAAGATAAAAGCAACCTGCCTAAAGGCCAAAACAGATGACAAAGCAGAATTCCCGCCCAGTTTTGTCTCCAAAGCATGTGCTCTTTTCACTATAGAACACTGCCCTGGAGTGGACGGACTTGCTCACTGTATTCTGAAATTAGAGTGAGACTGTCTGAGGTCCAAATCTACCATTCTTTTTACTGGATCCATATTCCATCACTGAGAGGCAGCCTGGGGCACTGACAAGACCTCACTTTAGGGTTCGAGCCATTCATTCAACAAATATCTTTTAAATACCGTTTATGTCCTAAATACAATTCTAGGATACACCAGTGAACAAGATAAAGTTCCTGCTCCCTTGGAGCTTACCTTCTAGGGAGAGAAAGAAACAGTAAGAAGGTAGATGAGTAAATAAGAGGTCAGAAGCAGCAGGGATGGGGACTCATTTAGATAAGGACTCAGGGAACACCTCTCTGCACAATTGGTTGGAGACCTAAAAGATTTGAAGACCTGAGGAAAGCATATTCTAACCTGGGGGAAGAGCAAGTTTAAGGTCCCTGGGGCTGTAATGAGCTCTGATGTTGTGGCAGGTGTGGCTGGAGGAGGAATGAGGGGAGAGAAAGGAAAGGCAGGGACCATCTTGGGTAAGAAGTGAATGGAAGGTTTTAAATCAGGGGAATGATATGATAAGATTTGCATTTTTAGAAGACCTTCCTGGCAGAAATCTGTCTGGAGAATGCAGTCATCCAGGAGAGAAATGAAGGTGGCCTTATGGTAGTGGTGGGGGTTGAGAAGTGGTCAGAAGGGACATGTATTTTGAAAGGAGAACTGACAGGATTTGCTGGTATATGTGGGGTATGAAGGATGAAAGAAGATATTGTCTAAGTTTGGGCCCAAGAAATACCCTGACCAATAATCCCATTTGGTTTATAGAAGTAAGGAGATTTAATGATAAAATCTGTATGTGCCACATTACTGCTAAATTTATTGCATAATAATATTTACACTTGTGTGTTTTTATTTAATCTTGGAAATCAGAGGACTAGGATCAGTAAATACTTAATCAGTTTCCTCATATCCTTGAAATAGGGTTAATAATATCTGTTATTCCTTCTCATAAGAGTTTGTGAGAAAAAATAAGGTAACATTTGTGAAAATTCTACTCATACCATCTTTTGCATTTGCATTGCACTTTCAAGGTAAAACATGCTTTCTCATGCGCAAAGTAATTTAGTCTGCTAACAGTCAACGCTATGCTAAAAATCTGGTGGACTGGAACTCCTATGATGTTATTAGGTTATGTTATTATGTTAAAATACTCATTAACATTGCCAAAGGAGAATTCTGTCTCTGTCTGTCTGTCTCTGTCTCTGTCTCTGAATCTGTCTTTATCCCTCTGGAGAGAGCTCATGCAAACAAGAGCAGGCTGACTGAGATCTGCAGAGCAGAGCCCAACAGAAGCTGTTTCTTGGGTTGTTCCTCCACATACTCAACACACTGCAGTGATTCAGTCTCTGTGACTGTCCCTCAGTGCCACCTACAGGAACTAGACCTGCAGGACTCTCTCCATCTAAAATTTCCGTCCTTCCCCAGTTTGGCAAAACCTAGTTTGTTCAACATCAGAACACAGTGATGTTCAGCTTTTTAAACTGACAAATTAATTTTAGCATTTGTCTGTCACTACTACTGTTTTATTTGCCATTCTTATTTTGTCCTGTAGGGATTTTTTTTCACAGAATATTTTGAAAATCAGATAGAAATATTTAACTGATATTAACTTTTATCTCAAAGATTTAAGTGTTATGCTTTTGGTTACAATCAGATCCATGGAGGTATGCTATTTTGCTAAAAAGTATTGCCTTGCTTCAGATAAATGGCAGAATAAAATTGTATGGTATTTGGGATTTTGGCTAACTAAGTTTAACTGCTCCTGTCACACACACACACAAAGTCACTGTGTGAGATGATAGATATATTAATGTCACTATACTTCACTATAGTACCCATTTTACTATCTATATGTATCCCCTAACATCATGTTGTAAACCTCAAATGTACACAATAAAATTTATTTAAAAATTAAAAATAAAGTAAAACAACATTAAAACATGCAGATGAAATGCCTGAAAGGAATGCACAAAATTGAAATAAAATGTATGACAATAATAAATATGAAGACATGAATATTCACAGCCTCTCTCATCTTACCTGCTAAGGAATATTTTGCTATTGGCCACCTAGTCTTTTTCCCTTCCCTCTGTTTTGGGCTTTATTAGCAGATCGGGGTTAAGAGTGCACAAATGCATGTGCATGTGTGCGTGGGTGTGTTGTGTGCGCATGTGCATGCATGCGTGTTGAAGGATAGAGAGGAGCATGGAAGAACCAGGAGGGAAATGCCAAAGAGAGAAAAGACTGGTGAAATTAACATCAAAAAGAAAGCAAATGACTGATGGAAGAAAATAGACTGGATAGCAGGGAAGAAAGGGGAAAATTGAGATAGTAGTGCCTGTTTCTCTCAGGGCAGTTGTGAACATTAACTGAGAAGATGTATGAAAGTGCTTAGCACAATGCCTAGCTCACACATATATTCAAGCAATGGTAGCTTTTATTATGTGGATGTCTACATTATTATTTGGATACTATCACGTAGCACAGAGAGAACTGCTCAGATCTTAGCTGAACAGATCATGGTCGAGAGAAGAAAACTGAAAGGAATCAGGGGTTGGCACCCTTGGTTTATTGTACCTTTACTTTCCTCTGAGACCTCAGCTTTGGAGTCCTAGGGTCTGCTGTGGAGGCTTGAGGCCTGCTCGTAGTCCAAATGTACCTTGTGGATGTGGAGTAGGAGGAAAGAGCGTCATCTGTTAGTACTAGGGCCTCCCTGGGAGTTCTGAGCTTCTCGGGGGAATTCTAATTTAATCTCTAGTTCCTTTATCTGCTCCCTCCTCTCCTTCACCATGACTCTGGAGAGTCTCCTGGTGACGGGAACTTCCAGTGACTAACTTGCACCTTCAGGGCATCCCTGGGAGTTAGGGCCCCTCTTTAACACCATCTCCTGCATGAGGCATTTCCTGTTTCCCTTGGTCAGAAGTCTCTCCTGCAATAGCATGTAGCACTTATTGCCCTACCCTAGCTACTAGCTTTGTGTTGTTTACCTCTGTGAATTGCAAGGTCTCTGAGAGCAAAGTCTGGATCTGGTTTCTGTTTAATCAGTACAATGAACTGAACATATGTTCCCAAGTATTGACTGTTATTATTGAATTCCACTGAAGCAGGTCTTGGGGTTGCAGCCTAAAGCTGAGCTCTAAACTCAGATCTTGCCCTAGACTCTAAGGTGCTACCCTGATCCCCAGAGCTTTAAGTTACATACTTCTGCTCCCTGTTGGAGAACACAATCTCTCGGCAATATATTTCAAAAAGCTGTCAGGAATCTAGAAGAAAGTCTATATTTAGGGAATAAGGGTTTACAAAATGTTAACAATAAAACTCTTTTCTCTTTATGAAGTTCCTTTTTCATATCACCTATCTATTTCATAGGAGCATGGTGAAAATTCATTACCGGTAATAGCTGGAAACAATCTGAAAGAATTCTGACTCTATTAGCAGACAACTTAAACTTTGTTGTAGTAGTCACATAAAATTGATAATTTATTTGATCCTACTTATGACTATTCCGAATCATCCAACATGCTAAAATTTTGCAGAACATTACAACTTTTTCATTCTCAGTAATCATAACCACATAGTTTGCTAAAGTTCCTCGCTAAAGAAAAACATTTTCTGGATATTATTTTGAGTTGTTTTACTGAACATATGTGAAATAACATCTCAGGAAAAGTTTATCAAGTCAATAACTTGCTTTTCCCCACTTGACATGGAAAAAAATTACCCTTTCAACTTCATCAGTATCTCTTTTGAGGCTTGGCCCTTTTCACAGCCTCAGTTCTGCTTGAAGAATGCTAAAGTGTCTCCTCTCGATTTCAGGTGGCTTTTCACAAATCCAGTTAATTTCCTGAATCCCTCGATCAGCCCGTCCCCTGTGATGGCACAGCAGGGTTGCACATACCAGTTCTGGTCGCTGCAGAGCTTCCTCACTTTGAACATTCTGGTAATGTCCTCGGCGGTCAGGGCTCCAGGCACATCTTGTTTGTTGGCTAATAGGACGACAGGCACATTTTTAATGTGTTCATTCTTCAAAATGTGCTCAAACTCTCTCCGTGAGTCTTCCAGTCGTTGTTTGTCCGTACTGTCCACAACATACATCAGCCCATCAGTGTTCTCATAGTAACAACCCCAAAAAGTTCTCATTTTTTCCTGTCCTCCAACATCCCAGACTGTGAGCGAAAGACTCTTTTCCATCTTGATCATCTCCACGTTGAAACCTATTGTTGGGATGGTTGTAATATCCTTACCAAGCTTTAATTTATAAAGGAGAGTAGACTTCCCAGCTGAATCAAGTCCCAGAAGAAGAATTCGGGCTTGCTTCGTTTGGGGGTTTTTAGAACTCAGCAGACCCATTTCAGGCTTTTTCCCCCCCTTTAAAGACCTTTTCTTTTGACCAGAGACAATGTGTCTGTTCTGTGTCCTGCATGAAAATGTGAGAAGGAAAGAAGAGAGCAAATGCTTCACGTTACATTCTAAGAACAGGAACCTGCGTACATTTATGTTGTAGCTTATCAACGTGATTATGCGCAAACAGTATTTTATGTGCAGTCCCAGCCAATCTTGAGGAATCTGTGGTGTGAGTAACCAGCCAATGTTCCTCGTGGCTCAAAGGGGAAATTCTTTGTAAATGACTAGGATTGGGAGAGGCCTGCCTGGGTGACGCTGCAGCTTTATTCTGTGTCAGGTGCTAGGAATCTGGAGGAAATCAAAGCTTCAAGTGTGCGCAGGAGCATGATTTCACAGCCAAATTAAAACTGTTTTAACTTAACTTTTAACTTAACTTTAAGCTTTCTGATAACTTTTTGTAGAACTTCTATAGTTATTTCACTACTTATCTTCTCTCAATTGTAAATAAGTAACCAGGCTTTGTAAGCCATGATCAGAGTTTATCTCACACTCTCTCTGCAGTATCTTAAATCCTTTCCCCTTGTCCAGATTACTCAGGGAAACTTTAAACCACCCAATGTTATCTGAACCTTCTTCTCATAATCATGTCTTTAATCTTCCAGGCAGAGAATTTACACCATTCACAAAACCAAATTTACAGAGGGAAGTTTGTAACAAAAATATGTTTAAATTAAGCAGACAGTCTTATTAAAGAAGGCAAAATGAATACATGTTTTTAACTCCTTCCCAAGACTCCACCAAAATGATGATAAACCCACAACAAGAAGGGCAAGAGGGAGAGAGATTTCAACAAAATTCTAGAAGATGGAAAATAGAGGGAAGATGAGTGGTAACTGATAGAGTAGGATAAAGCTGAGGCTCAGAGCGCTGATGCACAGGAGATAGACAAGAGGCACAGAGAGAAGGGGTAAAATAAGGGACTGAAAACGGAGGGGGGGGAACTAATAATCTAACTAAGAAACATAACACACACACACACACACACACACACACACACACACACACACCCTCTGCTAGGTGACCATTCAGCAACAAAACTAATAGTCTAACTAAGAAACATAACACACACACACACACACACACACACACACACACACACACACACACACACACACACACACACACACACACACACACACACACACACACACACACACACACACACACACACACACACACACACACACACACACACCCTCTGCTAGGTGACCATTCAGCAACAAAGTGGTTAGTTCCCAGGTGAAAAACCAAAAGATTCTTTCCTAAAGAAATTGAATGATCTCAGAAAAAAAGACCTCCATATTTTTACAGTTGGGAGTTTCCAAGCATAATGTCTAACTCAACATTTAATTAACCTGTAGCCAACCTAGCAGTTAGCAAACCTTGCTCACGTACAGAGTTCCCAGTCAGCTTTTCAGTGCATAGAAGTTTCTATACCTAATACTTGGCATGCCTTCAATACGAATGAGAGAGACGAAGATAAAAACAAGAATGCTTTAAGAAAGGTTGAACAGTGGGCCGAGCCCGTGGCGCACTTGGGAGAGTGCAGCGCTGGGAATGCGCCCGCCGCGGGTTCGGATCCTATATAGGAATGGCCAGTGCACTCACTGGCTGAGTGCCGGTCACGAAAAAGACAAAAAAAAAAAACAAAAAAAAGAAAGGTTAAACAGAGGTAATGCAGAAAAAAGAAGAAAATTTTTATTTTTATTAAGTTCTAATTAATATTTTTGTAGAAATTTGAGAAGATAGCATACCCATAAAACAAGAAACGAACAATATTTTAAAAACCAACTTAGAAAACAAAAGCAGAATTCCTGAAAATTAAAAACGTAAATTTCAAAAATTTTAAAAGATCAATAATAGGTTGGAAGACAATGTTAAAGGAATCTTTCAGAGCATAGAAGATAGAAATTATAAAATAAAAGATAAGAGATGTAGAGAATCAACTCAAAAGTCTCAATGTCTGACTTATAGGACCTATTCCAGAGAGAACAGAAAATATGTGGGAGAGGGAATTATCAAGGAAACAATATTAGGGCCATTTTCCAAAGCTAAAGAATCAACTGTCTGGATTGAAAGGCTTCCCTCAATCCTTAACAGTACGATTTTTAAGAGAGCTATATCAAGGCATATGATATCCATGTTTTATTTGTACTAAAACTAAAATTTACTTTTTAAATTAGGTGGATTATTTTGGGTGCAGAAAGTACACATATGATGAAATTATGCAAACCTTTTAAAAATAGTAAGTTCTTAACCAACTCACTATCTCAGAAGCCAGAGTGACCATTTTCTTTCATTCATCCATCCATTTAGCAAAGGTATATATTGATTGCCTACTCTGTGAACCAACATGTGCTAGATACCTGGACATTTACAAGGATAAATTGGACCCACTTTTAGGAGGCTTTCACTGGGGAGAAGGTAAAAGATAAAAATAATAATACAAAGTCAAAAAAATTACAAATGATATAAGAAAAGAAAAGCTAAAGTATTTCAGATACTCATAGATTATTTCAGATGGAAAGCATCAGGGAAATCTTCCTGGAGAAGCTTAAATATTGAACTAGGCCTTGTAGAAATGCAGTGGAAGAAGGGCATTCATTAAAGAGTCTGTATGAGCAAAGTCTCAGAAATTGGAAAACATGGGATATATATGGAAAACCAACAGTATATGCACATTTTTTTTTCTGTAAACATATTTAACTATCATGAGAAAACCATCAGATAAATCTAGATTGTAGGACATGCTGCAAGACAACAGACCTGGACTCTTCAAAATATGTCCATGTCATGAAAGACAAAAGAAAAAAAAGAGCATGGGGCTGGCCAGTTAGCTCAGCTGGTCAGTTGGAAAAATAAGGAGCAAGGAGAAGAATATTTGAAATTAAAAGATACATGACTCCTAAATGCATTGTGTGATCTTTGGTTGGATTCTGTGTCAAAAATATTGATTAAAGAAATTATTATGACAACGGGAGAATTTGATTATGAACTCTATATTGATGGTATTATTTATCAATGATAAATTTCTTGAGGGCAATGATGGTATTGTGGCTGTGTGGAAAGATGTCCTTGTTCTAAAGTGATACATGCTAAAGTACTTAGGGGTGATATCAGCAAGTTAATTTCAATTGGTTTAACCAGCACATGCACACAGATATACTCCTATATCTACATGTGGAGGGGGAGGGAGTGTGTGTAAACATGGCAATAGTTAACAATTGATGGATCTAGGTGAGGGGTATTGAATAATCATTGTACTATTTTTTAACTTTCCTTTAGGTTTGAAATTTTTCAAACTAGCATGTTGAAAAAAAAAAGAATATAAGTAAAATAAGCTAATCAAATTAGGCTGCTGTCCATAGTAACACAGAGAAATGATTCAGCTTACTTATGTGGTAAGCCTGTACTTCCGAAGGTAAATTTAGGGACTCTGCATTACCACTTGAGCTCTTCCCCACCCCCATATTTTCAAAAAATTAAAATTTAAAAAAAGTTTAACACTTATTTCGTATTAAATTCAATGATACATTCTTTACAAGGTCTATTTTTGGTCCTTAGGGCATCCTTTAATTTATTCTGGCTATAATGGGGATGATCGTCCATAGGAGAGTACTTCAAAAAGTTCATGGAAAGATTTGTATTATCTTTTAATCCTATTTTCCCATGAACTTTTTGAAGTACCCTCATATGTACCTTGACTCTGTTTCCCATCTGACCACTTGTACCTTTTGTCAGGATTGCCAAACAAATGAGGGGTTAAATTCTGGATGAATATTATATCCAAAGAAAATATGACTCTCTTCTATGAAAGGGAGCAAAATAATTTCTTTCTTTATGTTAATTTTCATGGAACAGTCTACAAATGTTTCAACATCTTTTTCTACTGTCCCAAAACACTGATGGATTCACTTGTCCCAGCCAAACTTGAGGGAAAGCAAGGTATTTGTTTTCTGTAAATCATTCTAAGATTATGTAAATAAAAGCAGGATTGTGAGTTACTGGCAGGCTTTGTGGAGGTACAGGAAATTTGTCTTCAAATACAAGAGTGAAAGAAATAAATGTTTTCCTTAATTTCTTACCATAGAGGAGGGAGAGAAAAAGTTCTAAATTAGAAGCTCAATCATGAACTGACCAAGTGAAAATACAGAAACTTGCCTCTTATCAGAAAGTGGCAACTTATTCCATTATCTTTATTTTTCACAGATAAAGAAGAAAGAATCAGGATATGGTTGTGTAAATTGCTTAGCTTATGCAGACTTGGAACATCCTCTGCTTTACCTGTAATAACTTTGGGGGGAGGGTCTATTTTAAAATAAACTCTTGGAAAGTTAGAGTATAACATACATATAGAAAAATGCAAAAATCATAAATGTATAGTTCAATGAGTAATCACAAACTGAAGACACCCCTGTAACCACTACTGAGGCTGGGCTTAATTTCTAATTTTCTATTTTTGTTGCAAGTAAAAAT
The DNA here is from genome assembly GCF_027409185.1 of Cynocephalus volans. Classification (NCBI taxonomy): domain Eukaryota; kingdom Metazoa; phylum Chordata; class Mammalia; order Dermoptera; family Cynocephalidae; genus Cynocephalus; species Cynocephalus volans. Next base: position 86,202,310 of record NC_084460.1, on the reverse strand, counting down.
CTCAGACCTCAAGTGTTTCTACACCCAGTTGTCAGAAATATATTCTGTTCCCGTCACCCTTTGTTCTAGTTAAGAGTCTTTGATGCTGTGAAGAATGATATATTCCAATCTACAAAGCTTTTCCAAGTGCCATTTTCTCTAGAAAGAACCGACACTTGACTCTCATCACCTGGGGTTTTCTTTCTTTCACATGGGTAGACCATTGGATCTGAGTTCAAATGTAGCCTCTGGGACTCACTAAATGTCAAATAGTGATTAAAAACAGGGATGTTCTGATAATTACATTACATAAAATAAAAGTGAGACCATATCACAGAAGCTGGCACATGGTTGATGTGAGTTTTCTCTCCTCTCACAATTTTTGTATATTAAAAATACATTTGAAAATACCTGCAATTCTTACCCTTTTCCAGATGAGGAACAATTTGATAAGAATATTCTCCCATATCACTGTGTGTGCTGCACACCTTCCCCAATACTCCAACATTTTTTATCCATCTCCCCCCATAAGATTAAAACGAACAGAGAGACTGTATTGACCAGCGGTGCAGTCTGAAAGCCATGTCTGGAACTTGGGAGGGGAAGTTGTACTCCTTTGCCTTGGTAAAGATGGGGGATTTATTTAAGGACAGATGACAAATATCTCTGGCCCCAACTACATGTGAAGCTCTCAGTATCATCTGAGTGCCCGCCTAGCCATCAGCAAGGAGGCCCAGAAGAATAGGACTGTGCGACCTGACCACCATTAACCTAATTGGGTCCCTTCTCACTTCAGTGAAATAATGATCCGAATGTTTCACACAGGTCTCTGTTCTTTACAGCTACTCATCTCTCTTCTAATTCATGATAAATCTGTGGTTATTCATTCAATGTTTACTGCGTCTACCCTAAATGGCAAGCACTGTCTATCTGCTGTTTTCAGGATAACTGGGGTTTGAATCTTTTTTTTTGTTTTCTAATTAAAAAAAGCCTCTGTACACAGTCTTTCTATTTTAGGAAGAAATATTTTATTATAAAAACATTTGTAAAAATTTAAATTAACTAAAAAATGTAAAACCTAATGTGATTATGAATTTCATTTTTGTTTTTTTTTCTTCCTGTCTCTGTCCATGTACCTATATAATTTTTACATGCTTCATCCATTCATGTATTCATCACACTTGTACTGAGCATGTAATACATCTGTATATAATGCAGGACTCTGCCCACATGGATACAATCAGAACAGTCTCCATTTTCAAAGAACTAATAGTCTAAGGAAGGAGACAGACCAACTTGGCATGAATATTCTATGAACAAGGTATTAGGACTTTGAGGAAGCACAGAGTCATCAAAAAGCAGGGTGAAGTAGCAAGAGCGTCAGGACCAGAAGCAGCTCCATAGCTCTGGGGTGGAGAAGCTGAAGGCAGAGGAGGCCGCAGGTCCCTGTCAAGCAAACGTGGCTCATCAGCGGGTGCTCACACCACTTCTCCCTCCAAACCCGGACATTTTTGAAAGTGGAAGTGGTGCTAATAGTGAGTTTGCCAGGAAACGGTATAAACAGGACTGCCTGGGACAACTAGGCTGTCTGGCCACAGGAGGCTTCCCTGCTTCAGGACAGGCAGCTCGGCCAGTGTCAGGATGAAAGTCAGAGTGCGGGGTCTGCAGAACTGCTTCTCAAAGGGTCCGCTGGCACTTGCTGACAGTCTCCTTCTAGTCTTCCTAGAGGATAAACTAAGAAATCGAAGTGGTGAGAGGACACCATGAGATAACAACATGTACTCGGTACAGTTGTCATGACTTCACTCTGCCTCCGAGGAGAAAGGGCAGCAATGGGGTGGGAGGGGGGAGGGTTAGGGTTAAGGTCATTTCATTTCTCTTTTTTCACCCTCCTACCCTCCTTCTGTCTCTGTGCTTTTCTGCTTTTCCCTAACCCCTTTCAATTAATTTCTTTCCACTTTCTTTTTTTCTATCTGGTTATGTTGGGTCAATAAAATGCAAGAGTAGTGGCCAGGAACAATTACTATTATGTTTAAAAGTATTGAACTATTATAAATTACAACCTAGACAAACATGTTTCTCACTTCACAAATTGGGTTTTGTTTTTAGTTTACATTATGATTTCCTATAATCTGTGCCAGAAGAAAATCCTTTCTTGAGGGCAATCAAGTTTCTTTCCACTAGTCTCTCCCAGCTCCAATCCACGAGGTTGAGAAAGGAAATAGTGTCAGCATTCGCCTGGCTGTTTGCACTGATGGGCTGTAAAAGCAAAACCATTCTTCCCAAAATTACAACATGGCTAAATAGCATCAAGATATAAATTGAGATCCATCTGAATTTAAAAGTTTCATCTTGAAATATAATGGGTGGTAATATGGTTATAGTAGGAAAGTTAATCTTCTGCCATTTTTAATGTATCCCAATTAAATTTATTAGAACTATGTAGGTAAAAGTAATTATATCGGAGTGAAAGCTAGAACTCACATAAATAAAAGTATTCCCTTACTCTTTTCTTTCTTACCTTCTTTTAAAAAAATTCCTTCCTATGATAAGCATGAAGGGAAAAATAAAGACCATAAAAAGAGATTAATATGGTTAATATGATTCAGTTGTCACTTCCATAAAGGATATGACAAAGTATGTGACCAAATTAAATACCTGTGTAAATAATTATCCAGGTACTAATATACCCAGATGACAGTTCTTGATAAGAAATTTCAAAGGAAAATCTTGAATAAGCAAAGATAAAAGGAATGCCTGAGTAAGAGAGAAAAGGATATGTTATTACACTTAAAGTGACAGTGACACAGTAATTCAGGCTACCCAGGAGATAGGACAGCCATTCAAGGCTCCCCAGGCCCCATTCCATCACCGCAAGACCTCAGGGTTACCAGAGTTAGGTGAGACAAAATTATTTTCATCAAAGCTTCTGCTCTTGCACTTTTATTCTCCATTGGTAGCCCTCTTACCTCAAATAGTGCAACCTGAGACACAAGATTAGTTCAAGTGCATAGCTATAATTAACTCCTACATGAGAAATTTCAGGGTATAGATTAAATACTCTAGAAGTAAATCAGAATCTGAAATTTAGCTTGGTACAGACTTGAAGCATTAAACTTTCCAGGTTTATTAGTCAAGTACAGACTCTGGAATCAGGCAGTCCTAACTTCTAATCACAAATGTATTTTTTTTTCTTTTTCTGACTGATAACAGGAATTGAACAAACCCAGGACCTTTGTGTTATCAACACCACACTCTAACCATTTGAGCTAACCAGCCAGTCCTCATTTTCTTTCTATATGAACGTGGGCAAGTTACTTAACTTCTCACTTTAATTTCTTCATCTGCAAATTCGGAAATTATGTTATCTACCTCTCAAGGTAATTATAAGGAATAAATGATATATAACATAGCCAAGTACATGACACATGTTAGGTACTCAGGAAATAGTAGCTATTATTATTTTATTATTGGTTAGAGGGATAGGAGAGAGGTTTATTTGCTGGCCAAATCAGATTTATTGTTAGCAACTTTTTCGGTAGGGAGTCTAAGTTTGCTTCTTGGCTCTGCAGGAAAGAGTACTTTGCTCAATTAGCAATGTGTGCTATGAATGTAGGAGGAACATGCTACTGTATTTGCCATTCTCAGTTGCTGATATCAGACACAGCATGGTTCCCAAGCCTGTAATCCCTCCTCCCCATAGTTGAGGCCTCTTTTATGAGGCCCATATTCTCATGAGGCCCATAGTTACTCCTCTTTTAGAAACTAAACATCGTCTCAGTCTTGATCTGAGACAAGTACATAAGCAGCTCCATCCTCCCTTCTAAGACCCAGCAGAGTCATCCTTACCATGAATCCAATCATAATGTGGTATCCTAATTTTAACAGCTAGACAATGTGCCATTTTTACTAAGTCTCAGTCCCTAATGTTAAATCCAGGTCTGGTAACTAGGCTTCTTGCACTCCAGTCCCTTTCTAAAACAGGTACGTGACTTACACTGGCTATACCCTTTCTCAAACTAGCATTCCCTAACCCTGAAAATCTAACCTTCAGAAATAAATCTCGGTTAACCATTGAAAACTTCTTAGTGATTGAGTACGGGTTTTTTGCCCACTCTGGGTTCACCATCAATTTTCTGTACACCAACCCTTTATTAAATACTTGCCAAGTCAAAAATATACACATAAACTTGCATGAAAATATTTACAGAAATCTCAGTGTAAAGTATAAATACTTAGATATAAGGAAGATCTAAAGTTCACAGAAACATTGTCATGTGACCTTCTCTCAAATTCATTACTGAAAATTTTTATCTTTTTAATTCCATGAATTGGCCAAAGTCAAATTTATTGATTCAGAAAATATCTTCAGATCCCCATACTAGCTAGCTGCCCAAAAAAGAAAAAAGAAAAATAGTATATTTATGTCAGAAATCATTAGACAGAAGTGTATTAATTTGCCATGTGCCAAGCACTGTGCCAGGTACTGGGAGGGTAGTGGGCACTTAGGTTACTAAGAAAGCCCAGGGGAAAAATCTGTGACTCAGTCCCAGGTCAAGGAAGCCTTCCCAGGGAGGCTGTACTGTCGAGTCTGAGGCCCAGTGAGTCGTGCTGATTAGGGGCAAAAGGTAAATCATTATCCTCCAGGAAGATCTGGACTTTTGTTGGAGAGTCCAGATTGTGGGGTCCTTACCTGGAGGCTGCAGCTTCCTTTTCCATCAGAATATTCCTCTGTAAAGTGCTGCTTCCCTAGGACTTTGAGCAGAAAGGACCCTAAAGAGACTTTTGATACTTGCCCTATTTCAGTTACAGAGTTCCCATCTCTGGTAGGAGGAGCTCCTCCATTGCCGGGGTTGTGTGCAGGAGCTAGCTGGCCAACATCAGCCAGTTTGATGATCCAACCAAGCTTCTCCCTAGCTTACATTATGAGCTCCTTGCATTTCCCCACATGTTTACTAATGATTTTGTCTCCCTCCCACATGCAAGAGATCTCCAGAATCTTGTCATTATTGGTTCATAATAACCCGATATCTGACATAGCCTACTAAAATAACAGGTAATTTTCACTAAGGAAAGAAGGACTCATACTCTCAGCTATAATCCACAACACCAAATAAACAAAATTATAGTATAAAATGCCTGAAAATATAAGATAGTCATCCAGGTCAGAGGGAAAGGCAAGAAAATTTGCAGATGACATGACTGTCTATCTAGCAAACCCAAAGAATAGGATGACAAGCTTAGAACTTACATTGTAGCCAGTCACAAGATCAACATACAAAGACAAGTAGCATTCCCCTTAGCCAACAATAACTAAGAAAGATCTCATTCTCAATAGTGATAAAAACTGTAAAATACTAGGATAACTTTGATAATATACGCACAGGCCTGTATGAAGAAAATAATTAATCTTTACTACTGGCTTTAAAAAATAACTGAATAAAGGAAGAGATAAAGCATTGTAAAAATGCCAGTCCACTCCTAATTTAATCTATAAGTTAAATTCAGTCCCAATCAAAAGCAGTCTGTAACAAATATTTATAGAACATTTAATTATGAGTCAGTCACAGAGCATTGGCAACATGGTGGTGAATGCCACAGGCAGAATCCCTGCTCTCAAGTTAACATTCTGATGCAGAGCAGGAAGGGAGGGAGAGAAATGTACAAACAAATAAACAAGATAATTTCAGATAATTGTAAGTGCTATGGAGAAGAGAGTATTGATGGATTCTGACAAGAGCAGAGCAGGGGAAGGGACTCTATTTTAACTAGAGTGGATCAGAGAAAGCCTCCCAGAAGAGGTGACATGTAAGTGAAACTTGATTTATAAGAACAGTCAAGCATGCAAACACCTGGGGAGCCCCAGCATTCCAGGCAACAGGTGCAGCAAGGGCACAGGGACAGAATGAAGGAACTATGGCTGGAATCTAGTCGAAAGGGAGAGAATTGGGGAAAATAAGGTAGAAGATTCTTAGCAGAGTCAATCATGTGGGGATTCTAGGCCATGGTGAAGAGCTTGAGTTTTATTCTAGATTCAACTGGAAAGCCACTGGGCAGTTGTAAGCAGGAAAGTGACATTATCTGAGGACCATTTTGGCTGCTGTATGGCAAATGGACTGATGGGGAGGGAGGGTAGCAAGTGCGGAGGCAGGGAGACTAGTTAGAAAGCTCTCTTGGTAGTCCTAAAAGGAGATGATAGCAGCTAGGCTTAGGGTCTTAGAAGAGGAGGAAGTGAGAAACAATCAGATTCAAGATACGATCTGCAGGCAGCAGCCACAGGACTTACTAATGGATTAGATGTGAGTGAGAGGTAGAGAGCTCAAAATATCTCCTAGGGTTTTTTGACTAAAGAACTGGGAGGATGATGGAGCCACTTACTGGGAAGAGGGAGAAGAGGGCTTTAAGGAGAAAAATCATAGTTGAGATGTCAGTTCCTTAATAAAACTTCACAAGCTGAAATTTAACATGGAAGAGAAAATTGACACAAAGAGCCAAAGACAACCATAAAAAATAAACAATAAAAAAAAATAGAGCAGAGAAGGAATTGTAGAAGCAAGTACACACACAAACACAGACACAAATATGTTTGCTGGTGATGGAAATGTGTCCTGTTTTTTTAAAACCTCTGTATGTCCAACTCTCCTTTGTAGGTGGAGGTGGACGTGTAATAAAGAAGTCTGAGCAACCAGGCGAGAGAGGGCTGGGTGTTTGATGACACTGCACGTACCATCCATGGATGGCCTTCCTTTAGACTTTTCATGTGAAAGCAGATAAAACCTCTAATTTGTTGAACCTAATGGGTTTATTTATTTATTTATTTTTGTCCCTATTGCTTGAAACCAAACACAATTTTTAACAAATACAGGACTTCTAAGTCAGCAGTGTTGGAAAAATCTACTGTGCATTTGGAAACCAAACATACTGTTTGTGAAAAAGAAATCCAGAGAGATTAAAGATCGAAACCTAAGAAAATAGAATGATGAAAATATCAGACCATCAATAAGGTGAGACAGTCATTAGTACTGTTTGCCAGACAGATCTGGTTTGCTCCTTTTCTGAGCACACAGTGGGACTTTACTTGCCACCACCATGTGGTTAGATGGGGCCATGCAACTGGTTCTGGCCAATGAGTCATGAGTGGAAGTGGTAGGTGCACCTCTGGCCCAGTGCCTTTAAAGGGCCTGTGTAAGCCCCTCGAGATTTCTCTTTCCCCTACGCAAGTGACCAGCAATATTTATTGTAGTGGCTGCTCCATCAGCCTAGGTCCCATAGTGAAGAAACACGATACAGAGATTTCAGTCAACTCACAATGGACAGGTAGCATGAGCATGAAAATAAACAGCTCTTGTTAAAAGCTACCAGGATTCTAAGTTTGTTCCTATTGCACAGCCTCGCTCATTCTGGCTGATGCAAGGAGTCGGGTAAAATAATGTCCCCAAATCATGTAATACTGTGCAGCAGATAAAAATAATGAGATAGGCGTCCAATGCACTTATGCAGAAAGCTTGCTAAGAGGTATTATTAAGGGAAAAAAGCAAATTCTAAAATAGTACAGTTGGTATAATACCACTTATGCTAACCACCACCCCACAAAAAAACAAACTATACATTTCTACAGATATTTGTATATTAATGAATAGGAAAAAATTTACAAAGATACACATAAAACTGGTAAGAGTGGTTACCACTGAGGGATGCTTGGTTAAAAGCTTATCTGTATTTTTTTATCTTGCTTTATCTGTATTCTTTGAATTTTTCAACTTAAAAAAAAGTGAAACATTCCATATATGAAATAAATTATATACTGTATATGTACATTTTAAAGAAGAAGAGAAATAAAACTTTAAATGATCACAAGTGTATTTACCACCCAGCTGAAGAAATGGCACATCACCAATACCACTGAAGACCTCAGCATGGCCCAAGCAATTGCATCCCTTCCCGTTCCCAAAGAGATAACCACTAACCTGAAGCTAGTGTTACTCGTTCCTTGCTTTTTGGTTTTAGTTTTTTCTATAGAAAAAAAAAAATTTTTATATGTGAGCCCTAAACAACGTATTTACTTCTGTTTTTTAAAATTTGTGTAAATTCATTTTTGATTCAAAATTGCACTTCTAATAGTAACCCCTAATATTGCATGTAGATTTAGTTTATTCATTTTCACTTTAGAATATTATTTCAATATTTATTCATCCTACTCTTAATTAATATTTAGGACATTTCCCAATTTTTGAATGATATAATGCTGTTATGAATATTCTTGTACATATACCCTAGTACACATTTTCAAGTTTCTGTATTGTATATACACACCCAGGAGTAGAAGGTATATACTTACTCAGTTTTTCTAAGTAATCCCAACTGTCTTCCAAAGAGGTCATACCAATTAATATTACACAGCTGTGTATGCGTTCCCTTGCTTCATATCTTCATCAACACATGGCATTGTCAAAGTTTTAAATTGTTGCCGTACCAGTGGGTGTGAAATTGTGTGAGATGTTTTGGTTTTCATGTTACTGATTTAGGCTGATAATTTTTTTCAATTCTTATTGGCCACTCATACGTCCCCTTCTGTGAAATGCCTATTCATGTTCTAACCCATTTTTCTATTAGGTTCTTCGTTGTTTTATTATTGATGCATAAGAGTTGTTAACGTGTGTGTGTTTGTGTGTTGTATAGTAATCCTTTGTTGGTTGCAATTGTTTTGAATATCTCCTTTCAATTTGTGACTTGTCATTTCACAGCCTTTATGGCGTCTTTTTAATAATGAAATTATTAATTTTAATGAGTTCAAATTTATCCAACTTTCCTTTATGGTTTTCTTTATGGAAATTCTTTCCTACCACGAGGTCTTAAAGATAGTTTCCTGATTTTCCTTCTAAAGGTTTTAAGAACTTGCCTTTCACATTTAAACTGGTAGTAAGTTTAGTATTGAATTTTGTGGTGTGTGTGAAGTTGGAGTTGATAATGACTTTTTCTATGGAAAGCCTATTTTCTTAGCATCTTTCTCCACTCATCTCCAATTCCACCTCTGTTTTGTATCAAATTTCCTTGTATGCAGGGATCTGTGTCTGTGTTACGCATTCTGTAAATCTATCTGTCTCTCCCTGCACCATTACCATACTGTAATATTTGGCTTAACTTTATATAATCCTTGATATCTGCAGTATAAAACCCACTAACCTGTTCTTCTTTAGTAGGATCTTCTTCTCAGCCTTTTGCTCATCCATGAAAATTTTAGAATAAACTAGTCAAGTTCCACTAAAACAAAAACTCTTAGGCTTTAGGTTGAAAATCCATTGAATCCATAGATTAACTGGGGAGAAGTGATACCTTTTGATATTGAGAACCCCTATACATGATATGTTTCTCCATTTACTTTATTATATTCTTCTTATATTTTATAATATATTATAAATATACTTATTTAGCATATCTCAATAAAATTTTAATTTTTTAATTTTTTTATTAAGTTTATTTATTAATATTATACTATTTTTTTTTACATTCTATGATGTTGTTGCAGAGCAGCTGGGTGGGGGAGGAGAGTGGGAGAAGGAGGCAGGACAGGTGGGGTCGAGGCCTGTGTCACCCCCCTCATTCCTGCATGGGAGACGAGGGGGCTGGGTGCAGGTGTCGGAGGGGTGTGGCTGAAGCCCTCGCCCCCCACTGCCCCAGCTCGGGAGCCTGGGGTCCTTCCTGCAGTGGCTCAGTGGTCATTGCTGGGCTGGTTGTGGATGTTGGTGGGGCATGACTGAGGCCCGAGGCCCCCGATACTTGGGACTGGTTGCAGGTATTGGGGGGCATGGCTGAGGACCCTGGCCCTGCCCACTCCCTGGCTTAGTAGCCCAGGGGGCTTCTGGTCCTTCTAGGTTTTATACATACGTGTTCTTTGATGGTGTTAGACCTTTACTGGTTAATGTTAAACTTTGTCTCTAGTCTGTGCGTATTCTGTTTTTTCTTTCATTTATGTGTTGGATTATGTGCTGTTCCCACCACTTAAACTCTGCACTGGAACTAATTTGTTGTCCTTTGCTTACTTCTAAAATGGAGGAACTTTCTGTGAGGACCAGCACTTGAGCTCTGTGGTTGAGCTAAATTGCTGCTTTGCTGCTGATTCCCTGGGGAAGGCTTTTTGTGCAGCTTGGGTTGTAGTGGTTGACTTTATAGGTGCTTCCAAGGCATGTAAGGTCTGATGCACCTGGGTTGTGTAAAAACTCTGGTCTGGGCATGAGTCTTTTCAGCAAACTGCACCCCCTGCAGTTCTATATTCCTGACCAGTCTCCACTGAGTGGTCCTGTGCTGACTGGGGGGCAGATCAGCTGTCCTTGCTGTGCCCCAGTGTTCCCCAGTAGGCCTGTCTCCCCCACCCCCTGCACTCCAAACACTTCCCATGGGACGGGCCATGTGCTGGTCCCTTGTGGTAACTCACTGGCCTCTCAGTGGCTCCTTTTTTTCAGCTGTTGTGCCTCCTCACTCCTATGTGGGTCCACAGGAACCCTGTTAGTGGTCTTGCTGGCCTGGGGGCCACCAAGGCCCTCTTCTCCCCTGCAGCCTCCAAGCAACTCCATCTGAAGGGCACAGCTGCAGCTTTTGGCAGTTCTTGCTTCATGTGCTCAGTAGCTCCAACCTGGAAGCAGCTGGGGCTCAAAATGGTGGGAGTGATATTTTCTTTATCTCATCGTGGCTTCTCCCACCTTCATGAACTCCGTAGGTCTCTCCTCCTCTTTCCCTGAGATCTAGTTTCCCCAGCTTGGCTGTCGTTGCTTTTTAATAGTTGTAAATTCGTTGATTTGTGGGAGACAGTGACACTGGGGACTGTCTATTCCGCCATCTTGACCAGAAACTCTCAATAAAAATTTTTTAAATTTTCTGTTGATGTCATACAAACCTTTTGTTAGGTTTCTAAATGTATTTACATTTTTATTGCTATTGTATATTTATAGTAGCTAGCCTCCAAAGTAGCTCCCAATGATCCTTTCCTCCTGGTAGTCACACCCCTGAAAGATCCCTCTCACCCTGAATAGTGCTGACCTGTGTAACTGAAGGACATCATGGAAATGGCAGAGCATGACTGCTGAGCTAAGGCCATAAAAGAAATTGTGGCTTGTACTTTGTTTTCTATTGGGTCTCTTGCTCTGAGAGAAGCCAGCTGCTACATCATGAGAAAACTTGGGCAGCCCTACAGTATTGTCCATGCGGGGAAGAACCGAGGCCTCCCGTGCAATTTGCCAGCCAGGTAAAAGAGCCATCTTGGAAGCTGATCCTCCAGTCTCAGGCAAACCTTCAGATGACTGCAGCCTCAGCTGACATCTTCATGCAACCTTATGAGAGACTCTGAGTCAGAATGATCCAGCTGAGTCATTCTGAATTCCTGACCCTGAATGAGATAATAAATTGTTATCATTGCTTTATATACTAACTTTTAGGGTAATCTATTTTGAGGCAATAGAAAACAAATACAACATCATATTTTTTCTTAATTTTTTTTACGATTTAGGCTGTTGTATTTAGGATGTAAACAGAAATTTATTTCTCCCAGTTCTGGAGACTAGAAGTTCGAGATCAGAGTGCAAGAATGGTCAAGGTGACATACAGAATTAACCATCACACCCACTGAAAGGGTACCCTATTCTAGCTTCTGCCTTGCTTGAGGCGTAGGCTTATCTTCAGCCCTTTTTTCCTGGCCTCTGAAAAATTCTCTTAATTTCCCACCAGCTCAGCCTCAGGACAACATGAAGAAAACAAGTTTTATGGGGTTTCTGTTTGTTTACTTTAACATTTGATATTGCATTTTTAAGTGTGCAATATTGGGAAGGGTTTTACTTAAGGCCTCATTCATTGTATTAGCAGAAAGCTTACTGAGAGCATACTCATATTTTAGAATTTTTGTTAAAATATATTTAAAATATAGCAAAATGTTAGAAGAAAATATTGAAGAATATGTTAATAACCTTAGTTATAGAGACCTTCGTGAGCTAGAACTACAAAACCCGTAGAGAACTAATATTGATTAATGTACTTAACTGCATAAGCATTTAAAATGTTTGTGTGAAAACAACACTTTAAACAAAATTAAAAGACCAAAAAGCACCTAGAAGAAAATATTAACCATATATAATGAAAGATACATATACATAATGAACTAATACAAGTCAATAAATAAAACACACAAAACCAATTGGAAAATGAGCAAAGGATAAGACAGACACTTCCTAGAAGAGGATATACAAAAATATGTTGAATGTCACTGGTAATTAGAACATGGATATTAAAATAGTAAGACATTGCTATGGGTCAAATGTGTCCCCCAAAAGTTTGTGTGCTAGAAACTTGGTCCCCATTGTAACAATGTTAAGAGGGTTGGAATTTAGAGACGTGATTGTATCATGAGGATTGTGGCTTCATGTATGGATTAATCCATTCATGGAGTAATGAGTTATTATGGGTGTGGACCGTTGGCTTTATGAGGAGCACATGAGAGAGTTCTTGCCCTTCTCGCCATGTGATATGCTGCATCATCACAGGACCCTGTAGAGAGTTGCCACCCAGAAGGCCCTCACCAGATGTGCACCCTGGACCTTGGACTTCTCAGCCTCCAAAACTGCAAGAAATACATTTCATTTCCTTATGAATTACCCAATTTCAGGTATTCTATAAGAAGCAACAGAAACTGGCTAATATAGGCATTATCTTTTACCTATCAGATGAAAGTCTAAAAGATTGATAATATGTTAGACACAGTCACTATTAGTGAAAGTGAAAATAGATACAGATTTTTTGGAGGACAGTTTGGCAATATATCTATTAAAATTTACAATATATTATTTTGGGGATCTTTGAGGCAATGCTTAGAGGATGTACCATCCTCCTGCCAAATTCCCAGTAGTTTAATGGTCTCTTTCTTTAAATCAGTGAGTGAAAGGGTTGTGAACTCAAAGAGGCAGGTATCAGTTAGAAAAGTTTTTTAGGTAAGTCACTTTATTTTCTTTTCAAGTTTCTTCCCAAACTGCTTCTTTTTGGTATGTCATATTATCTTTTGCAAGGGTACTTAATGGGAATATGGCCCTTTTCTACACTTTGAATGTACATACAGTTTTTACTTCCAGAGTGGTTGAAATTACAGGATAAAGTCAGAAGGTAAATATGTAGTCTGAATTCACTGAATATCAGCTTTCTTAATTTTGTTGAGCGTCACCTGAAGCCCAAACAATTTCTTTTCTTCGATCTTGCTACTGTCAGTGTGAACCTAGTCCATTGGTGCTGCTGTAACAGAATACCTGAGACTGGATCATTTATAAAGAACAGAAATTTATTGGCTTGTGTTTCTAGAGGGAAGTCTGAAAGTATGGCATTGGCATCTGCAAGGGCCTTCATACTGGCATCATCCCATCACTGAAGGCAGAGGGCAAAAGAGATGAGAGGGAGAGGACACCCTCGAGCTGTTTTATAATTGGCTTTAATCCGTTCATGAAGGTGGAGCCCTTGTGACCTAAACACCTCCCATTAGCCCCCACCTCCCAATAGAGTCACACTGGGGATCAAGTTTTCTATACATGAACTTTGGGGGATGCATTCAAATCATAGCATCAAGATAACATTAAGTTTTCAGCTATGACCCCCTCTGGTTCCTCAGCATTCAGATAGTGAGGTTCTCCTTGTTAACTGGTGAACTGCATCCATGTAGCATGTAGATGTCTTGAGGTCTATCACCTTGGATATGACCTGGTCACTGGTTCTCTTGATATGATTCACCTTCCCCTGTTTTGAACAAGATGATAGACAGTCTAATAACAATATTTCCTTTATCATTTGGAGTACCAAAGGCAGCTTCCTCTGTTCACTGACAAAGGTATTACAAAGTAGCAGGTATGCAAAAATCCTTTAGACATAATGCAAATGTGTGGGAAAGGGCTTGGAAGTAGTACTATGCAGTGGGAGGAGATCGCAAAGGATGTTAAAGGACATCATACATCTGTTTTATGGTAGTATAACTTACATAAATTATCCCCCTGGACTAGAACAATTTAAGTCTTGCTGTGCCATTCTGACCAGCACAGTTTAGCGAGTGCATTTGGTTTACAAATAAGGAAGGATTGTATGGAAAATGGCCAAGAAAGCCCTTCCTCAGGATTGTCCCCAGCACCTGCATGTAACTTTTAACCCAGTAATTCTACCTCTAAGAATCTATCACTAAACAAACAAACAAAGAAACTGAATTTGTCTAAAGAAGCACTTATAAGAACGGGTATTCATTTTTTCACTCTTTATATGAGTAAAAAATTAAAAACAGCCTATATAACCATCAATAGAGGAAAATTTAAACATATTTCGTCATTCTGTGCTGTGGAGTATTTAGCAGCAGCTAAAAAGAGAATGAAGGAGATACAATGCATAGTGATATAAAAAGGGGATCAGATTAAGTGAAAAAAACAAGTTGCAGAACAGTACACAACAGCATAAAATAATTTAGGTTAAATATATATTTAACCTAAATATTTTGTTTGTGCGTGTGCTTTATGTACTCCCACATATATACACTCACACATATCTATTTTAATAGATATATAATGCACATGTGAAAATGCATGGAGAAGGGGTGCGTGGAAGGCTATTCCTGTACCACTGTGCAATGGATGAGGTCGCTGTAAAATGGTTATAGGGGTTTACAATGTCTTTGTATTATTTTACAGTGAGACTATCTTCATGTAGTACTTGAGTAATTAAATAATTTTTTAAAGAATTTGTTTTTTTTAAAAGAAGAGGAGAGGTTGGTTAAGATTAAAGGAGCTGGAGGAAGGTGCTTGACCTGTGTCCGGGCCAGCTTCCAGTAAGAGGAAGTCTGAAGTGATAATCTGAGCATAGAATTTGCTGAACTCATGCATTCATTTTGTAAAATTCCAAAAACTTTTATCATACATTTAGTATATGCTAGGTGTTGTGCAAAGAAATATTCAGACATGAAAGCTGTAATTCTCCACCCTCTGGAGTAAACAGACAATATCACAGTGAGATCAGCAATAAGACCCGGCTATGCTGGTGGCTCAGAGAAGTACAAAGGTTGGGAGAAGCCTGCGATGTCCCTCCAAGTGGAAGACTTGGCTTTCTGGTCTTCTGCTGTCCCCCAGTGATCACCATGTATACTGTCTTGGCTGAAAGCCAAAGCTGACCCTGTGTGTGCCTTATGCGTAACATCAGGAATTACTGGACTTCCAGCAAAGTAGGTTCTGTGCTGGGGTGGGCAGCAAGGTCTCTTCCACAGCTAACAGTACTTTCTGAGCTATAATGATATAGGCAGCAGGATTTTAGTACCTTCGGTCACCTCTCTCTACTACCACTACACAGTTTCTATGATGCCTTCAATTCCTTTAACAGAGAATACCTTTAATTATGAAATTTAAAACCTGAAATTTTTAATGCGAATGCTGTCTGAAAGCTATTCAAACTAAAATACACAAAATCAATCTGTAGTCAATAAATACAAAACAAATTAATGAATGACAAAATAAATGAAACCAGATCCATCCAAGTTTGGCAAAATGTAACTGATACAACAGATTGATATTTTGTTGTTAACCAAGTATATTTTTCATTCTCTATAATTCCATTATGCTCTGTGACCCCTCCCTCAACTTCAGGCAGCAGAGAGTAGCTGCTTCTATGGTCTTGGACAGGAAGGTTGCAACAGACAACAGAGAGAAACAGAGTCTATTTTCATTCAATTTTGGGTTTCAAAATGGATTTTTTAAATTCCTTGCACAGACAATAAACTAAGAGAATGAGTTTTTGAGGATCAGAAGGTAAAGTTAATGCCATATACATTTGTTTCTGAAGAATGCATGATACCGGAATGAATTTTCCTTCCCGTATTAGTCTGCTAGGGCTGTCACGACTGGGTGGTTTAAACAACAAAAATTAATTTTCTCACAGTTCTGAAGCCTGGGAGTTCAAGATCAAGGTGCTGGGAGGGTTGGTTTCTAGTAAGGTCTCCTTTCCTGGCTTGCAGACATATGCCTTCTTGCTGTGTCTTTACATGGTCTTTCCTCTGTGCACGAGCTCCAGGTGTCTTTTCTTTTTATAAGGATGCCAGTGCTATGGATTAGGGTCTCACCCTATGGCCTCAGTTAATTTTAATTACCTTCTTAAAGCTCCTGTCTCCAAATATAGTCATACGGGAGACTAGAACTTCAACATATGAATTGGTGGGGGGGACACAAATTGGCCCATATCACTTCCTTAAACTTGTTACATCAGCTCTGTACAAAAGGAATACAAAGCAATTTAAGTTTTTCTAGTATCCGTATTTTTTCAAAAGTAAAAAGAAACAAATAGAATTGTCTAACACTATACTTTATTTAATTCAACATTTCCAAAATATTATCATTAAAAATGTAAGCTATACTAAAATTATTAATACTTTACTATCTATTCTTCATACTAAGTTTTTGAAATTGCTGTGCATTCTCACTTTCAGTACATCTCAGTTTAGACTAACCACATTTTCAGAGCTCAGTGGCCACATGTAACTAGTGGCTACTGTATTTATTGCACAGTGTGCAATGTTAGATAATTCTCCAAGCTGAAGAGAGAGTAGGGTGAAGTGAGAGGATGACTCCAGGAGATGGCTGAGGCCACAGGGGTGGTCAGTTGAGGGAGGAGTCATCATGAGTGGTAGAGTCCCAGGTAAGTTTGGGGACCTCAGAGTAAAGGAACCCTTCTCACTTCTCAGGTGGGGCCAGACTAAATAGGAAAGAGTAGAAATGACAACAAGATGTGTCTGAGACAGCCCCCATCCACATCCTCACAGCTCTAGAGTAGCACAGGAGAGCATCTAGCAGTTCCCCAGGTCCCTAAAAGGGGCAAGGACATGGCTCAGGGAGAGCCACCACAGTCAGAATAAGGGAGCTACATGTGCTAGGGCTGATGCTGGAGATGACAGGAATGTGGACACCAGCAGCAAATGCCAGCCTGGAGGGCCATTAGAAGTCAAGAACCCAACACTTCACCCCGCACCTTTGGAACTTAGATGCCACCTTGGGGAGATGAAGGAGGAGAAGGGAAATTCTGAATTCATGTTAAAAAAGAAATGATTTTCTTTAAAAGTAAGCTTATTTGCAGTATACCAAACTATATTTCTGCTATGACAAAATGGAAGCCTGAAATAGAAATTTAAGTTCAGTTACAGACTTTTAAGTTCAGTTTTGTGAACTGATAACATAGATCTGGTTACCCTGGATCAGCATGAAGGAGACCAGTAACTACCAAGCGAGTAAAAGGGTCCCTCACAGAGCAGCCAGGGCTTTAACACTGTCTGGGAGCGGGGGACTCTTTCCAGGACCCGCGCCCAGTCCAGCAGACGGCATGGTGACCTTGGAGGGACCCCATGGCCAAGCCTCTGCGTACATAATTTGTTCTGACCTTGCTTTTTTTTTTTATAACCACACCTTATTTCTTCTCTGCTGTCTCCATATTGACCCCTAGAAGTGTGCCTCCCTCTTCGTGGGTGCTCTGAAACAGTGAAAGATGGTGGGAGGCAGATTGGGATGTGAAACTGCTGGAATTTAGTGTCCTGAAGCCAGAGACAGTACACTACAATAAACAAAGAACTTCTTCACTAGCTCTTCATTTGATTGGATTGGCTTCTCTGACTCACACTCACTGATTCAAAGTTCCTAGGTTGTGGCTGGGTGTCTCCTCCCTGGCACAGACCTACTCCTTGGGAAGAACTTTTCCTAGGGCTGGAGCTTCTGGGGTACAAAATCTAAGGGGACATTCACTCTCAAGCTGCCCCCAAGAGGGAGTGCCTCCTTAAATTTTGCATCCCAGGTGTCTCACTCACCTAGACCAGGACTTCTCCCTAGGCTTTCTCCCTCCTGGAAATGAAAATTCTTCCTGCCCCCAGGTTCTCCGGTGGTCTGTCATTGTGGGTGGCCCTTATGCCTCTGCGTCCCAGGGCTCTCCTCAATGCACACATCCTCACAGAACACTAAAGACACCACAGCTAGCAGACCAACCTTGCTTACTCTCCACTGCACATAGAGAAATGAATACTGCCAGGAGGGCTTTTTTCCCTCTTTAAATTGCAGAATTATAGGACTTTGGGCCTAGAGCAGACTTTAATGATCATATAATTTTATGTACCCGCTAGTAAGAGTTTGGAGGCTTTGTGTATGTTCTTTTGTTTGTTTTACTTTGGAGATTTTCAGAGGGCTATTGGTGAAGTTATCTTCTTAACAGTGGTTTAGAGAGGAAAAGTCACTCCCAGGACTGTTATCTGTTAGGGAAAATGGTAAAATCCACGTAACCAAGTCAGCTAAAAAAAAAACTGGAGCTTCTAGCAAGCAGTGACACAGCATTCAGAGCACTGGTAATCAAAGAACCATAGTGAAACCAATGTGTAATTCATGTTTCTGTGATTGGTTTCAAGCAAATATCTCTCTATCCTTAAGGACCGATGGGACCAAAGTAATATTAAAATAAATAATATGAAGTTAAAATAGAGTTCATAATTTGATTATGAAATCTCCAGAGGATCAAAATAAAGTAAGTAAAATGATGAAATTTCCAGAGGACCAATATGAGAAAAGTCAGGCAGGGTATGTAAATCTATATCCAAGCTACATTAGAGACTGACATAGTATCGCTCAGTGAGTGCAACATAGTTTTTCCTCTGAATGCCAGCAACTGGGCTCTATATTTAGCTTAGTAAGTTTCCCAATCCTAAGAAATTTATTCAAACATGACAGTAATGGGAAAGCAGCTTTTTAATGCTCTATCTACTCTGAATACCGTGATCTAATAACATACAGGACTGGAAACCTTCAAAGCATTTTATAAGCACTTGATAAAGTATCCTTCACAATCCACCGAACTCTAAAAATATCATTTTAACATTTTATGAATGGGTACTCAATGCACTGACATTGAGTGACTCATCGCCAACAGAGGCAGGATTTGGACCCTGTCATTCTGGGTCCCCAGTCCAGTGACTACTTGATATGGACAGCCTCACTTCCTCTGCCTAGAAATGACTCAACTGACTAATTTGGTGGCAGAAACATCATTTTACTAATTCAATTTCTTTCCCAGTTAATTCTATAAAGACTAAATTACATCACACTAGAGCTGTCAAACAGAAATATTGGAATTTATGTTTATGTGTGTTATATATATGTTAAATTTCTCAGCTGCATAAATTTATATCCACTTAATCTGAATTTCCCAAGAAACCTGACCTTACATAAATATTTCAAAAGATTAAGTTAAAACAATCAAACAAAATATCATAATTAATTTTAAGAAAATACCCTTAAGGGACAGTTCAAAGAAAAATTAATTGCAAGAGGGGCTGCCAACATTTGCCAAGTAATGAAATTATCTGTCTTCTGAAATTCTTAAATTATACTTCAGAGAAATTAATAAATACCCCATCTGTAAAATTTTCTAAATCAATCTAAAGACTATTTTTCAGATTTTATGTAATAAAACATACTAGTGCTCCTGTTACTGGAGTTTTATTTTTCTGATTTCAAATGTACAGGATGACACAGCTTTGAATAGAATCTGATGGTGTTTCATTTCCTTTGTAAGCTATTCAAGATTGTTGTCAAATTATCATATGACCAAACACAAAATTTTAAATAAAGTTGGCATTTCATTTATAATATGATGCTGGAGAGTCTGCTTATTAATTCCAAATTCAAAGCATCAGGAAATCAAATATAAAATACCACAGTCTTACTTATTAGCCATATAGTGAAGATTTACTACCTTCTCTTAGCTGTATAATTATTCATCCAAACCAAAGACACGTTCAGCTTAGTCATCAGAAAGGTTAAAAGACGGAAGCTCCTCTTGCCAAGAGTGAACAGTAAAATGAATCAGAAAATATTGATTTAATAACAGGAACCTATGTTCAGGTGGATCTGGCTAGAAGCCAGACACAGGAGGACATCTATTTAGGGGGAGAGTTGCAGCTTCTCTCTCCTACTTTTTGCCTCATGTTAATACAAGAATTTAAATGAGCAAGCCAAAATGGTGACTATCAGATAGAGTCACCATTTATAGAGATATTTATAGAGATAGACTATTTGTCCCCCCTAAAACACAGTGTTGGGAATGGTTTGAGTTATGAGGGCAGATCCCTCATGAATGGATTAATGCTCTCCCTGGGGGAGGGGGGAGTAATGAGTGAGTTCGCGCTCGATTAGTTCCCAGGAGAGCTGGTTGTTTAAATGGTCTCTCTCTCTGTCTCTCTGTCTCTGTCTGTCTGTCTGTCTCTGTCTGTCTCTCTCTCGTGAGCCAAATAAACCTCTGTTCTTTAAAAATTACCCAGCTTAGGTATTTTGTTATAAGCAATGGAAACGGACTAATACACCATTGAACATAAAACAGTATTGTGTCTCTCATTTTGAAATCAGTGCAAATATTAAAGAAAAGCATGAAGAGCAAAAGCAGCCTTTTATCAATTGACTTAAGGACAAACATTTGAAAATTAACTGAAAAATCGGGTGAATCAATTTGGGGTACACATTGGGAACTCTAGATTTTTGTAAAAGACACCTCTATCACTGGTTCATTTGCAAAGTGAAGTGGGCTATTCTGTAATTATAGGATCAGTGCAACTGTTAAATGGTATCATTCGAGGAGCAGAGTTTCTGTCCTAATAATCCAACACTGCTTCAACTCTCCCTTGACTCTGTCTGCAGAAAGTCACTGTGTCACTCTGGCCAAGTAAATTATATATCTTCATCTCATTTTGCTTATCTGTAAAATGTAAAGAAGCTGTTCGAAGAATTTATTAGATCATAATTGTTAAAGGCTTTGCAAGCCTGATGTACCAGTTGCCTACTAAATAATAATGATTAAAAATGGGATATCCTTCAAAAGAATCTTAGGAGAAAAAAAAAGAAACTACTTTGGGGTTCATCTGAGAATAACTGAGACTCAGAAAGAAACTTTGACTCAAATGTTCTTAAGCAGCTAGGGGTGGGAGGGTGGGGAAGCTCTTCCTTACCTCATTTAAAAAAGACACATGGGAAAGAACAGAATATAAAGGAAATTATATATGTCCCAAATAATAGTGCGCACTACTAATGCCAGTCCATATGCATCTATACACAAGGGTACTTCAAAAAATTCATGGAAAAATAGAATTAAAAGATAATACGAATCCTTCCATGAACTTTTTGAAGTACCCTCATATATTTTTAAAATAAGGCTAGATTTTTATTAGCAATTTAGAAAAAAAAAAAAAAAGAGGAAGGTTTGCCTAAAATATCCAATAATTTAATTAAGAATATGTTTTAAACTTTAATTATTTGGAAAATTACCTCAGTTCCCTACATGATTTTGCTGGATTCAACCACACCCAAAATAATGACCAGGATATGAGAAATTAGTTCAGATAAGATATTATTATTATTATTATTATTATTATAAGAAAATCAATATTAATTAAATGTAGAGAGAGGTCTACCAAACAGGTTGTGATGGAAAACATTGAACTCTGGAGTCAGACCTGAGTTGGAAAACTGGCTCTGCCACTTGGTAGCTGTATGGCTTTTGACAAATTACTTAATCCTTGACTCTCAGTTTCTTCGTCTATAAAATAAGGTAATACCTCCCTCATTGGGTGCCTGTGAGAATTAAATGAAATTACATTTGAAGATTGACTGTTTAGAGCTTCACTGTCCATTAGGCACTTAAAAATAGTAACTATTCTCTTTTAACTGAATTCAGTACTTAATCGTGAGACTAAATGATCCCACTTGAGAAAATCTTATGCAGTGGTTCATTAACACTTTGAAAGAACCTGAGCAGATCATCACTACAAGTGCTATAAATAACTCTTACAGGATAGTTGTTCTTATCATGATAGTATTTAAGGTTTTATTAGTACATCACAAATTTTATATTCGATATACATTTTACAAGTTTTCTCAAAGTAAATATTATTTGTATGTATATGTGTATGTCTGTCTGTGTGTGTTTGTGTGTTACTCTTTTTTGACAGATAACCACTGACAGATGGCCTGCAGGATATTTCACGTATTTTCAGCATATTATAGATAAGGAATCTGAGCTCTCACCTCATCTAATAACCTCTCCTGAGAGATGAGGAAACTGAGGCCCAGATAGTTTGGGTAACTTGTCCAAAATCACACAGTGCTAGAATTGTGAATAAATTCAAGTCTCTTTACTATCAAACCAATGTTTTTTTAGTGCCTTTAAATAAAATTTTAAAACCAGTCCAACATACTGCTGTTTTAAAAAAAAAAATCCCGATGGGAAATTTTAAACATCTCCTTAGCTGAATCATGTTACACATCTTTGGGTTTACACAGGGCCTAGCAGTAGTCTTTGACATAATGAGTGCTCAGTACACATATTTTAAATGAATGGATTTTTCTTAAGGCTATATAGTTTGTGTTACTCTTTTTTTGGTATAGTGGGACAGATTGGATTTTGTGCTATATGATGGTGTTGGTCTAGGGCTCACACCCTTCAAACCCATTGTACAGTCTGGGTCACAGACCCCTCACATGCCTGGTTGGGTCACCAGACCCCTCACGTGCCAGGCTGGGTCACAGGACCCCTCCTGTGCCAGGCACAGACCCCTCACATGCAGGTCATGAGCTATGTAATAGGGAAAGATCCCGGGAGCCGTTGGCAGACAACAGGAGCTCAGTCCTCAGCTTCCTCAGCAGCAGGAGCAGCAGCAGCAACAGTGGTGGTGGCCTCCCTGAGCATCTTGTGGCTCTGGCAGCAACAGCAACAGCCTATAGCAGCAGTAGTAGCCTCCCCGTGGTCCCCCTGGGGGCATCCCAGAGGTCTGGGAGCCCTGTGGATCAGAGCCATTCGTCCTTTATACTCAAGTCCAATAACCCAGGAACACATGGGTGCACATGCATAATTACATTAGACAATAACCAAGGAACACCTGGGTGCACATGCACATTAACGTCAAATGCTGGGCAAAATTCCAAACATCCGAGGGACCCTGACAATTTTCCTACATTCTCCCTACAGATGGATAAAACTACATTAAGTTTATGATGGCATAGGCAAATGAATAATGGAACAGTTATCTGGAATTTTAAAAAATTATCTGACATTATGTAAAGGAAGATTGACTGCCAGAGTGGATGATACACACTAAAAGTCCCTTTTTCTAAAGAATGAACTTCGTTCTTATCTTTAGTTATATTACTTCTGTAACAGAAAAAAAAATGTATAAGAACAAGTAAAATGAGTTCAATAAAAGAAAGTATAGTAAACATTTGTTATTCATGGCAGTCCCAAATCTTTTGAAAAACCATTTCACATTTTGATAGTTCCTCACATTTTGTATCCTGCCTTCCCAAAGTAAGTTCTAACACTTAACATTTCCTAATCTTTCTAATTCTAGAGTCAAGGGTTAGGTCCTATAACTTAGTTTCCAACTCTCAGTTGCGCCTGAAGAACAGGCAGGTCCAGTCATTCTGCCAGCACAGGTGGTTTCAATGTCATGATTCTGGGGTCAGCAGAGGGAGCAGTAGCTTCCCCATTGCAACAAAGACAGTTTGGTTCTGGAATTAGTGGTGGCTCCATGTAGAACCTGGACTTTCAACCTTTCTAATGATTTCCTGGACTTTCTAATCACCCTTGATAAGTCTCTTCCCTTAAATGAATTAGAGTTGAGTTTTCTGTCTGCAACTAAAAGTGCTGACAGATAGAAAAGGTTAATAAAACTGGAATTTGCCTAAAAAAGGTGAATAAGAGATGACACAATTAAAGAGATCATTAAAGAGATGACACAATTCCCTTAAATGAATTAGAGTTGAGTTTTCTGTCTGCAACTAAAAGTGCTGACAGATAGAAAAGGTTAATAAAACTGGAATTTGCCTAAAAAAGGTGAATAAGAGATGACACAATTAAAGAGATAATTCAACCAGAAGGTTCTGGATTAAATGGGTTTTTTTTCTTTTTTCTTTTTTTCTTTTTTGGCAGCTGACTGGTATGGGGAATCTGAACCCTGGATCTTGGTGTTATAACACACTCTAAACACCTGAACTAACTGGTCAGCCCCTCTGGATTAATTGAATGTCAAGACTTTAAATATCTTAATTTCAAAAGGACATTGTGATAGAATAAATGACCTTTCAGTGAGTAAATACCATAAGTGTAACTTCCAGACCAAAGCATTTAAGAGTTGGTGTGTGACCCTGCAGCTCTCTTCTGCTGCAGCAACCATGGGGACATCATGACCCAGGTGGTGCAGCTATAAAGTGTCAAAGTCCCTATCAGCTCAGGTCTTTGAGAATCTGTATGGAAGACAGTCCCCTAGTGATCCAAATAAAACACGAAATGTGAGCAAGAATAAACCTCTGCTATGTTAGGCCACTGAGATCTAGGGGTTAAATTGTTATACAGCATGGTCTAGCATAGCTTGATTAATACACAATAGTATTTACAATGGAATGTGTTTAACAATCAAAATACATAAATATGTAATTGTAAAGCCTCGTATGTCTTAGAGAACATTTTATTCAATAAAAGTAAATCAAATAAAGAATGGATTAAGGATTTGTTGTCATTTTGTGTCACACAAAGATATCTGGGTTTACTTGAAAGCAACAATAAAAATGTAGCACATTATGGAAAATCCTTCAGTGATGTTAAAAGCGACAAATAGATTACGCTTTTCAATTCTCTCTCACAGGCACACATACACACAAAACGCATCTTAGTTTCCTTACAATAACCTCCCCCAAAGCAGTAAGCAATAGTAACAAAGGTAAGCCATTTTTATTCCTTGTGAAATTGTTGTTTGTCTGCTGAGAGAAGTGTGAGAAAATTTCTAATAGAATTTGTTTAAATTGCTTCTGGCAAAACTAAAGGAGATGTGAACGCAACACTTGTTTGAACAGACTCATCAACGTCTGTTTACTTTTGCAGCCTTTTCCTTTCGAATGTCTATTTCAGCCTGCGCAACAGTAGTTTTTTCTGCTCAGTAGTAAATGGCCTTTATTTCATAAGATGTATGAGATTCTCTCACCTGAAATAGACCACTGGCACAGTTATTTTCTATTTGTCTGTTATAATCTGCACGGAGTGATCCGAGCCACTGGGCCAACACTGGCAGAGGGAACCATCATCGCAGTTCTGTTGTGTGGCGGTTCCCCGTGTTCAAATGCCCTAATAAATAATCCTCTACTATGTCTTAAAGACTGTAAAGGATTCTTGAAAGGCTTGTTTTTGTTTTCTCTATAGCACAAAGGATCAAATAAGAGAAAATGGTAGTAAAATAGGAGAGATGTCTTTTGGATATAAAGAACTTCCACACTGCCAAAATGAAAAAAATATTGGAATGGGTTATTGAAAGAGAATGCCTGGTGTTTTTTCAGGCACATTATTGAGAAAGACTAACTTTTGTAAAGGCATAAGACTAGGTCACATATGTACTCTCTCACAGTCCTTTCCAGTTCCGTGGTTTTAGAATCAGAAGACTAATATCACATCAGAATTCTCTTGGCTTCTCTTTTATCATTTATATCACTCAGTGTCTCTGGTACCTGTTATTGACTGGTGGGGCTGGGGGATGGCCTATGGCCCTGTTATGGCCAAGTGAACACACACACACGTGCACACACGCACACACACACATAGATCAAACAGTTCTTAACTCAAGCATTCTCAGGACACATTCCGAACTGTATGAGTCTGGTAGTGAAAAGAAGTTCACCATGGTGCTATCAAACTGCTTCATCTCTGAGCATGGCCCATGAGCATAGGCCTTGCTGACCAGACATGGAGGGTATTCCTCCACGGGTGTTCTCTTGGCAATGGCAAGTGTTCTTACAGACCCCTTGTCTCTCACATACCCCCTTTTACCCTACCCAAAGTGTGCTTTCACTTATTTCTCCTCACCCCCAGCCCCTGTCGTCCCCACCTTTCCTCTCCAGGAGTGGCCCTTCCTCAATATTAGCAAGCCCTTGGCCTCCCTGTGGCCTGGAAATCCTGCCAGTCCCTGGCACAGGCTGGGAGTCACGACCTTTCTTTCTTCCACCTGTTCCTGATGCTGGATAGGAGGAAAGGGAAAGTGGCGATCTTTATCCTGAAGGCGGAGGTCAGAGGACATAGGCTGGAGAGATTTGGTTTCTTTTTCTTTTCTTCCCCCGCTCTGCACTGGCCAGCACATTAAAAAATTCAGACATCTTTCAGTGGAGAGTTAATCTTCTTCCAACAGTTCTCAACAGGTCCATGCATGGAAATCAGATCCCCCAGCTACTACAACTTATCAATCAAAAGACTGCCGTTTTCCTCCCAACCTTATGTAACATTGCATCCCTTTTATTAACTAGTCTTGGGACTTAGCCACTGTTCTTTACTTAAGAGTTGAAGAAAGGCAATCTCACCACACATGTAAAGTATTATGTAAGTTTCACAGGTCAGCAAACTGTAGCTATGGCCTGTGAGCCAAATCCAGCCCATAGTCTGTGTATTAGTCCGTTTTTGTTGCTTATAACAAACTACATGGAACTGGGTAATTTATAAAGAAAATGAAATTTATCGCTCACAGTTCCTGAGGCTGGGAAGTCCAAAGTCCATCTGGTGGTGGTGACAACGACCCAGTGGTCTCACATTGCAAGATGGTGGAAGCAGAGAGAGCAGAGAGAGAGCAAGACAGACTTTCCTCTCTCATCTTTTAAAGCCCTCAGAACCATGCCCCTGATCACCATTTTCAATCCATTCACTACTGCACAGTCCTACAATCCAATCACCTCTTCAAGGCTCCACCTTTCAATTACCATAATAGGATTCCCACTCTCTTAACAGTCAGAGTGGGGGCCAAGTTTCTAATACATAAAACTTGGGGGACACAATTCAAGTTTCAGGGAGTTTTGGGGGGACATAATTCAATCCACCATAGTCTCTTTTATCAGTAAAGTCGTATTGGAACATAACTGTGCCCATTCATTAACCTATTGTCCATGACTGCTTCTGCTCTAAAGTAGCAAAGCTGAGTGGTTGCTATGGTAACTACATTCCACAAAGCCTAAGATATTTACTATCTGGTTCCTTAGAGAAAGTTTGCCAACCCCTGCTATAATGTATCACGTCTAAAGGCAAGACCACCTCAACCAAAAGGATTTATTTATATTCAATGTTGCTTTTAAGGATTTTGGATAATTGTGGTTTTTTGTTTTGTTTTCTCATGAACAGAAGACTTAAGCTCTAGAGAAGTTTATTCTTCCATTTTCTTTTTCCTATACCCTTCATGCCTTTAACGTGGCTAAAGGAGTTGTCATGTTTTAAATGGCAGGATCTATAAAATTAACATCATTATGTAACTATGTAATTTTATTTAGATAGGCAAGTCCATGAATCTTGGGGTCTCTCTCCACATCTTTTTATCCATTTCCAACTGGTCACCAAGTTCTATTAATTCTACCTCCTTAATGTCTTCAACATCTTTTTTATTGAAACATAATTGATTATACATATTTGTTGGGTACACAGTATCCTATCAGTATTTGTGTACTATTGTACACAAATGATGTGATGATCAAATCAGGATAGTTAGCATATCCATCATTACAAAACATATTCATCGTTTCTTTTGAGCAATTTCTCCCTAATCCCCCTCCCCTACCCCTTTTCCCCCTTTTAGTAACCGCAGTTCTGTTTTCTCCTTCTGACAGGTCAACATATTATTGTGTTTGTTCTTTCTTTCTTCTTTTCTTTGTTGTATTCATTTCTCAGCTCCCACTTATGAGTGAGGACATGCAGTATTTCTCTTTCTGTGCCTCGCTATTTCACTTAACATAATTTTCTCCAAGCTCATCCATGCTGCTTCAAATGACAAAATTTCATTCTTTTTCATGGCTGAGTAGTATTCCATTGTGTATATACACCACATTTTCCTTATCCAGTCATCCATCAATACACATTTAGGTTGGTTCCATAACTTGGCTATTGTAAATAGAATTGCGATAAACATGAGAGTGCAGGTGTCCCTTCGACGTGATGATTTCTATTCCTTTGGATATATATCCAGTAGTGGGATTGTTCTATCTGTAGTTGTTTGAGGAACCTCCGTACTGTTTTCCATAAAGGCTGCACTAATTTACAGTCCCACCAATAGTGTGGAAGGCTTCCCCTTTCTTTGTATCCTCACCAGAATTTGTCATTCTCTGTCTTTTTTATGATAGCCAGTCTAACTGGGGTGAGACAATATCTAATTGTGGTTTTGATTTGTGTTTCACTGATGATTAGGGATGTTGAGCATTTTTTCAGGTACTTGGTCATTTGTATGTTTTCCTTTGAGAAAAGTCTATTTAGCTCCTTCACCCTAAATGTCTTCAACATTAATTTCCCTTTCTCTATTCTCAGGACCCTATTTGAAGTCCTTATCTCTTATCTGAACTATATCAATAGCTTCCTAATTACTCACTGATGGAGTTTGGATGTTTTGTCCTCCCAGAACTCATGTGGAAATTTGATCCCCATGTGGCAGTGTTGGAAACTGATTGAGTCCTGGGGGCGGATCCCTCATGAATGGATTAATGCTGGGGGGGGGAGTAGTGAGTGAGTTCTCACTGGATTAGTTCCTGCAACAGCTGGTTGTTTAAAAAGACGTTGGCACCTCCTCTCTTTTTCTCTCTTGCCTCCTCTCACCATGTGATCTGCTTGCACCCACCAGCTGCCTGCCGCTTTCCACCATGAGTAGAAGCAGCCTGAGGCCCGTGCCAGATGCAGCTGTCCCAGAATCGTAAGCCAAATAAACCTCTGTTCTTTATTAATTACCCAGTCTCAAGTATTTCTGTTATAGCAACACAAATGGACTAATACACTAGTCCTACCTCCAAGTCATCCCACCCCCTACTAAGTCCTTCTCACTATATGTAAACCACCCCACCACCACCAAATCACCACATGCATGGATTCCCTCCACACACACTAGTCACTTTCACCATATGTACACCATTAATCTCAGAAGAGGTCTCCTACATCATTAAATAGCACCACTGTTTACCTAGTCACTCAAACCAGACACCTAGAAATCATCTTGGATTTGTCATTTTTCTTCATACCCCACACCTAATTTATCAGCAAGCCCTGTCGACTCTACCTCCCAATATTTATAGAAATTCTAATAGAGTTAAAGACAGCCCAATAATTGACACTTATGCTCCCACCCCAAGTTAAGAGCCAACTGAAAGACAGACACAAAGGTAAGACAAATGGAGATCAAAATAGTACCCTTATCAGTCATAGAGCTAATATTGATAGCTCATTCTTTTACCTGCAGGTAAGAAGGCATCCTAATAGTGAACCCACAGCTAGACAGACTTCCTACCCAGTGCCAGGTGGCAAGAATCACCTCAGACCATTGGTGCCTTTGGGAGGTAATTGGATGTGACGGCTCTGCCCTCATGAATGGATTAATGGGTTAATGGATAAATGAGTTAGCACAGGAGTGGCACCGGTGGCTTTATAAGGAGAGCAAGTGAGCACATTAACAAGCTGTCCCCTACTTGCCATGTGATGCAGAGAGTGCTTGCTCCTGTGATACTCACAGCATGGAGGAATAGGGCAGAATACATATTTCAGAGCACAGGCAGGCAGATCCTGAGAAGGGCAGGGTGGGAGGAGCATCTGGCATTGTCCAGCACTGCCTGCACTGGCTGGAAGTCTGACAAGTTCCGGGAGGCATGAGCGATGATGGGTACAGAGGCAGGAAGGTTACTAGCAAGTCACAGGAAACCATATTCCCCTCCTCCAACATTCCCCAGATCTTTGTTCTTTTACCCCAATAGGCTTAACCATTAACTAGTGGTGTGGCTGCCCTCCTTCAGGGACAAGATTAAAAATCTACCCAGGCAATTCTGGTCCCACTTTCAAAATATTATTCCTCCAAACCAACCACAGCTCTTCTGGGATGCTGGTGGGCGGTGTTTATTTTTAACTCTGGAAGACTCTAAAATGGAACAGAATAGTACATTAATTTAATTAATTTTAAAACTTGCATCTAAAGCTGGAAATTCTTTCTCTGTTCTATTTCCCTTCCCAAACTATGTCCAGCCACATTGTCCAATATAGCTCATCAAATGTTTGCCAATGAGATTAAAACAACTACATAAAAATAGTCCAATAATAAAAAATGCCAACAATATACAAAGTCCAAGATTTGAATATTAACTGCCTTTTAAAATGGATTTTCCTAGGAGGAAATTCAAGTTACAAATTAAATCTCCATGCAAATTAGTCCAAAGATCTTAGAGGTTGAAAGAATTAAAGTTCAAAATCACATCCTCAACCACTTCAGAGTTAAATATCCAAAGGATATTATTTATTTGGATAAATATCCAAAGGATAAAGTCCAAACTTTATCCTCCCCCCTTTTCTTACTCTGCCTAGTCTCGGCAGAAGGGTCTTCACTGCCAGGTAGAACAGGGCAGCTGCAGCTTGGGCTGTCTTCTGTGGAATGGATGTAAGTCCTCTAGGACTTCAGAAGTTGAATGCGTCTCCACTATGTCCTGTGTTTAAAGTCTCCAAGACTTAACAGAACACTAAAGACTATCACAGTACTGCCCCCCAACCCACCAAATCTAGAAAACAAGTCAATCTTGTTATTGCAAGTAAAATTGTGTTTCCAGAGCCCAGAATTAGTGTTGACAAAGACTCTAGCAGAAATTCAATGGTACTGGAAGGAAAGAGGCCAGACCAAGAAAATAACTTGGTTTAACCTCTCTAAGATGCCAGTCAGTCTGGGATAGTTACCCAAAGTGCACAGTCTCTGAATTCACACTTAATCGGGATCAACCCCCCATTTAGTAGTTACTTTTGACATCATGTGCTATAGTTTGAATGTCCCTCAAAACTCATATTGAAGCTTGATACCACTTGCAACAGTATTAAGAGGGTGAGAAATCTGACTATAGTATTTGAAAGGTGGGCTTTTGGGAGGTGATTGGACTGTGAGGGCTCTGTCCTCATGAATGGAGTAACCCATTCATCCAGTCATAGATTAATAGGTTAATGGATAAATGGGTTATCACAGGATTGGCATTGGTGGATTCATATGCAGAGCAAGTGAGCACATTAACATGTCCCCAACTTGCCACATGCCCTACATCACCTCAGGACTCTACAGAGAGTCCCCACCAAGAAGAAGGCCCTCACCAGATGTGCTCCCTGGACCTTGGACTTCCCAACCTCCAAGACTAAGAAATAATTTTTTTTCTTTATAAATTACCTAGTTTTAGGTATTGTTATAAGCAACAGTAAATGGGCTAATACACCATGTATCTACACATCTGGTGGGGAGGGGGGCATTGCTAGGGATCTGCAAATAGCCACCTTTTTAAGATAGTAGCATTCAAGACATTATAATCTTCTTGCAAAGTTAAAAACTTGAACTAGTGGCAGCCCAAATCACCAAGCGTTATTTTGATGTGCCCTCATCTTTCTACTCATTCATAATCTCTAATTTTCCACTTTCCCTTTGAACCCCATGTTTCTGGCACCCTAGTTGCAGAACTGAATGTGGGTCTAATCCACAGCCCATAAGCAGGCCTTTTCAGACCTGAGCCACAAAGGGTGCTTTTATTGCCTCTTGCTATAAAATTGCTTAGGGCTATAAAATCTGTCTAGGAAAGGGATTTTCACCTAGTTGTCATATTTGATTCAGCTGACAAATTGACCTTACAGATTCCTGCACTGAATTGCCATTGATGCTTCAGTGTTTGTGTTTCCAGTGGTTTATGGGAATCAATCACTCTCTAATGGGCTCCTTAATTCAAGGTCTTTCCTCCACTTTTGAACATTGTAGGCCTTGAGCAGCATTTACGTCTGGGACATCTTTAAGTGAAATTCTAGTATATGCCTCTAGTGCTTCATTCCCTCTGCTATTACCTTTTCCTTCTAGAAAGACTCCCTTGAATTTCTAAAAATTTAATCTACTTCTTAATTGGCTCCTTTCCTTTACTAACACATGTTGGGCTGGAATTGAGGGCCTTTCTTCTTTTATTTTCTCTTTGCCTTCTGGCCCAGCACATGGTTTTTCTAGCATATTCCTCCAGGTTTGATATGTAGGGGTCCACCGTAGTGAGAGATATGAAATTGATAAAGTTCAGGGCTACCAAAAGCTACACTGTTCAAACAAATCTTGGTTACCTTATCCTACCCATGTTGGACAGACCCACCTGGGAGATATTATCCCATCAAACCAACATAAAATCTAGGCCTAGACTTGATTGACCATTGTTCTGTCTGGAGCTCCCTTGATATTTTTCATCTCTGCTGTGCCTTCCCATAGAACTCCAGCTTCTTAAATTTCTCTGACATGTGCCCTCCAGGCACAGGGAAAACCTGCCTCTCACCTATATCAATTGTCTGTCTCTTAAACTAACCAATTTGACAACTATTTGAATATTGCCTATCTACCTGGTCTTTCCTTCTCAAATCTGTTCAAATTCCTTGTGACCTCTTGGTCTAGCTAGACCAGTCCTCCAAAGGTTGTTCCAATTGCTCTTACCATGGATTCTTCATCTGCACCTTTCAGAAGAGCCCCTCAGTTTGTTCCTGGATCTGGCTTGTTGCAGGCAGAAGGGATGGTTTCAGTCAAAGATCTTACTTCTTTTTATTTGTTTTTATCGGACCCAGACACTACTCATGAACTAGTAACAGTTAAAACATCTTCATCTTTTCTAGTCCCCTCTTTATGAGTAATTGGACCTGAGTACACCTCCTTTTGCTTCACATACCCATCCTGACCTCCAAATGCTCATGCTGACCTTCTTAAATGTCTAGTCTCTCCACTAAGCTCTCATTCTGCTTCCTAAGAAAAGCTTACTCTCCCTCCAGCTAGTCATCTTGTCTTCCTTTATTCTGTTTTTATTCTTCCAATTCCTCTGCTTTTATAGTTAGACTGAAGCATAACTTCCAAATGACGCCCATTCCTCCTTGATTTCCTGGAGAAACTTTATTCCTGGAGAAAGGGGGGTCCAGGCACAGGCCTTTGGGGTTTTTTCCTACCTCAACTCAAGAAAATGGTATATTCTCTTTATGTTAAGAGCATCCACTCCTGTCTGTGACTTTATTAATAAAATTTACCATCTTTTTATGGGTGGCATTTGTAAGTTAGGTCTTTGAAATCTAAAGCCATGGTCAGAACTTGTGTAACAAATCCAGAGCCACTTGACACGACATGTTGGGCTGATTCTTGAGTCTATAGACAAGCCACATGAATAATTAGTTGTGTCACAATTCTCTCTTTTGAGCTCAAGACAATATAAAGTGGAACAAACCTTTAGACAGCTGATGTAACATTGTCCACCTAGAGCTGGTAATAATAATTTCAAGCCAGAACTTCGTCTGCCATGTAAGCCATCACTACCTCTTCCCTGGATTACTGCAATAGTTCCTAATTTATCTCCTTGCCACCATTCTTTTCTCCAATAGTCCATCTTCTATATAGCTGCCAGTGTGATCTTTTAAAAACATAAGGCCAAAAGACACTGTCAAGTAAGTGAAAAGACACCTCACAGGATGGGAGAAGTTTTTTACAAAGCATATATCTAATAAGGGCCAAGTATCCTGAATATATTAAAAACTCTAACAACTCAATAATAAAAAGACAACCCAAGTTTAAAATGGCCAAAGGACTTGGGTAGACATTTCCCCAAAGAATACATAAAAATAGGCAATAAGCATGTGAAATGATGCTCAACACCATTAGTCATCAGGGAAATGCAAATCAAAACTACAATAAGCTATCCCTTCACACCACTAGGATAGCTATCACCACAAAACCGGAAAATAAAAAGTGTCGCTCAGGAAGTGGAGGAACTGAAATCCTCACGCATCGCTGGTGGGAATGTAAAATGGTGCAACCACTTTGGAAAAGAGTTTGGCAGTTCCTCAAAAAGTAAAACATACAGTTACCATATAACTAGTAATTCCGCTTCCAGTAATATACCCAAGAGAAATGAATGGATATGTTCATGCAAAAACTTGTATACAAATGTTTATAGCAACATTGTTTGTGATAGCCAAAAAGTGAAACAGCCCAAATGCTCATTAACTGATGAACGAATAACCAAAATGTGTGTATACATATGATGGAATATCATTCTGCTATGAAAAGAAATGTAACGCTGCTACGTGCTACAACGTAGATGAACTCTGAAAACATGATGCTAAATGAAAGAATCCAGACACAATAGGCTGTTCAATTCCATTGATATGAAATGCCCAGGACAGACAAATCCGTAGAGACAGAAAGTAAATTAGTGGTTGCAAAGGGCTAAGGGGCTGGGGGTATCGAGTATAACTGCCAGCAGGTTACTAACCGGTAGGAGGTTTATTGTGGGGGTGATGGAAATATTCTGGAATTTGTGATGATGGTTGCAGACACATTGTGAAATGCTAAAAGCCAATGAATTAAAAGCTTTAAAATGGTAAAGTTTGGGTTATGTGAATTATATCTCAATTTTTAAAAATATTAATAAGAAAAAAAAACTTACATCAGATCATGATCTTCCACTGGTTCAACTTTCCAGTGGCTTCCTGTAGTACTCAGATAACACCCAATCTCCTTAGCTTACAAGGCCCTGTATAATACGACCCCCACCTGCCTCTCTTACCTCGTCCACCATCTTTCCCCTCCCTCCCCATCCCACATTTATATTACGTTCCAGGCTCATTGGCATTCCCACTTCCAGCTCAGGTCTTTACACTTAATCTTCTTTCTACTTAGAATATTCTCTGCCTGGAGCTTCTCATGGCCTCTTTCTTCTCACGGAGGTCTCAGATCAATTGTCACCTCTTTAGAGAAGTCTCCCTCACCATCCCCATGACTGTCTGTCATATGAGCTTGTATTATTTTCTTCACAGCCTTATCACTCTCAAATTATTCATTTGTTTGTTTACTCTCTGCCTTCTATGAAAGAGCAGAGACCTTGTCACTCTCTCAAATTATTCATTTGTTTGTTTACTCTCTCCCTTCTATGAAAGAGCAGAGACCTTGTCTGTCTTGTTCACTGATATAGAACAATACCTGGCCCAGAGTAGATGCTCAAAAAATATATTTTGAAGGAATGAATGGGACCTAATTTGTGCACATTAGAAATTTAGATATTTTGATGGTATTTGGGTGCTGATGGAGCTGGTGGTTTTGAATGAGGTTCTCAGAAACCACATTCCTGGACACACAGAGGCCATATGTGTTATTTCCAGGGAGGATACAAGAAGCAGGAGGCTTGGGGAAATGTCCCCTACCATCATTTCCAAATTTCCCTAAGACAAAGTTTTGTAGTTGTAGAGGCCATGATAAAACTGCCCAAACTGTACAAAATCATCTACATAAATCATGCAATGATTCTGTTTGTTCCCTGAGAGGAGAGTTAAGATGCAAATGCTTGATCTGGGTACATGAGAGGATGTACCCAGATGACACATTCCTTTGGGCTGTGAGGCAGCACAGTGAGGCTTCCCTGTGATTGCTGCTGAGACCAGCCTCGGGGCCCATGCCTTGTTCCTGCAAAGGGGCAATAATAAAGAACAGAGCCCCTGTAGGCCACAGAGCACAAGCCACATCTGCTTTGGGGCCTAGGAAGAGGGCAAGTTGGGAGAGAAGAGTGGCCACTGAAAAGAAAGAGGAAAGCCACTGGAAATGGAGTCATGGAGCAACCATGAACACACCAGTGTCAGGAGTGGAGGGCACATCAGGGCAGTGGGACCACATGGCTTATACCATGAGGGCAGATGAGGAAGGCACCCTCTGAAGCAGACATCCTAAGGGTTCTGGGAAGGGGCTGAGGCCTGGGTCTCCATCGTCTGCTGTAAAGACTAAGCCACGTGCTGCTGTTTCGTCAGTACAGCTTAGGGAAATGAGGGTCACACATACAACATAGGGGACAGTGCTCCTTTACCTTTTTCAAACAAGGAAAATATCCTTTTTTTATTCTGAGATGATCTATGAATCATATATGACATAAATTAAGTGAAAACAACACTGTGGGGGGGAAACCCATCTGGCCCTGTATTTTTTAGTGACTTTGATCATCAGGCAAAAGAAAATGCTTACCTCTAAACTCAGATAGGTGAAAAAAGAACATAAGGGTCATTTAGGTTTAGATTATCAAATGAGGTAAAAGAAAAAGGCGATAGGGATGAGAAAGTGAGGTGGTACAGGGAAATTAAAGGCTAGTTTGGAAATAGTAGCCAACACTGTGAAGTGGAAAGAGTAGTTTTGAGCTTACAAAGATACCGGTTTGAGATACACACACACACACACACACACACACACACACACACACACACACACACAACTCAGCCCCAACAATTACATGCAATACTATAAGTGAAAGTGATTTTTAGAAAGTTTAAGAAAGTGAGCAGAACATGGTGTGACCCAGCTTGCCCAGACATACTGAGGCAGTGATACCTAGGGATGTCCCAGAATGTGGGTTAGACATACTTCAGGTTGTTATGAAAGTGCCTAGTGCTGGCTTGTACAGGTATGAATTTCCAGAACACCCTGCTAGGTGGCTTCCACTGTCAAGTCATCCTGCACACCATTGCCTCACTAATCTGCCTGAAACAGGCCTCTAATCAGTGCAAAACCTTCTACACCTTCCCAGTCTTACACAATCAGCTCTGAACTCCATCTGGCTCTCCAACCCCCACTTGCTATTCAACCTTTCTTCTCAGCACTCCCCGGTACCCACTCTCTCAGGTCTCTCCCCACTGTGCCGCTTCTAGGCCTTTGCCCAAGATGCTGCCTTGATCTGAAACGGATGCTGTCTCCTGTCTGACTAACCAAATGCCACTCTCCTCTCAAGATCAACTTACATTTCAATTCCACTAGGGGTCTTTCTTGATAGCCACTTTCTTTGAACTCCTAAAACACAATTGCTCGATTATATTCTGTCGTGTACTATTCACATGTACTAGTTTGACAGGTCTTAGTGCCAAGAAATAAAAGAAAGAGAAGAAAGAAATTAATGAAGAGAAGAGTAAAAATCAAGAGGGGACCCCCATTTTAGATTCCAAGTTGGAGGCAGGCGTTGCTGGAAGGATGGAGGAAGTACAGGAGGGAGGCCCCAGGAGCTGTGGTGCAGGGAAGGAAGTAGCGTTGGTTGTAAGAAGCACCCTGCTTCCCATGTCACTTGGCGATATACATCTACTTGTTTGGCATCAAGAGGAATAAAAAATTTAGCACATGGATGTTCCAGACAATGGGAACTTACCATGCAAATTCTCGGGCCCCACTCCAGACCTACCGAATCAGAGACATTAGGGTGGGACCCAGCAATCTGTGTTTTAATAGCCCTCTAAGTGATTTAGGCATCATCTAAACCACCACTTTTGAGCATAGAAACTTTCTGAAAATTATTCATTGTATGAAACTATTTCTATAATAAATCACACACTTCCTTGCCTTCTGGAACAGGCTGTAACTAAACATAAAGATCTCTTTCCTTGTGGGGACAGTCACCATGGTGAACTTCACTTCTCGCCCAGTGCCATTGTAACAAGCAGCTCACCAGACAGAACCCCCGGGCACCACACTGCCGGGGCCACAGTCCACCTGGTCACCTCATTAGTCGACTGACTGCAACTGTTCATGTGGGTCCACCTGCTCCTGATCATTATCTACAGCAATACCAGAGGGGTTCTTAGCTTGGGGATTTACAAAAACAATACAAGGACCAATTGAAGCAGACCGAATCACAGCATAAAAGAAAACCCAAGCAGTTCACGCATTATACCCACACCTGTTACTACAACAAATACTGCACAGAGGCATTGTGTGTCATATTCCTATATCTCCTCACTAAAAAAGAAGAAATTTTTAGGCAATTCTTAGGAAATGTTTCTGTCCTCAACTGGATTTCATTTCCTATATTTTCCAGGCTTTACTGATCCTCTTCCAAGTAGCACACTCTG
This sequence comes from Cynocephalus volans, assembly GCF_027409185.1. Classification (NCBI taxonomy): domain Eukaryota; kingdom Metazoa; phylum Chordata; class Mammalia; order Dermoptera; family Cynocephalidae; genus Cynocephalus; species Cynocephalus volans. The sequence continues at coordinate 86,164,390 of NC_084460.1, read as the reverse complement.
TACTTGTCACACACCAGTTTGCCCAGGAATGACTGCTTCCTTGCAAGTCATTTAAAAGAATTCTCAAAATCGGCATCTCCAGTTGCTCAAAAGTTTAGATTTTTAAAATAAGACATCTCCCTGGTTCATGAGTTTAGCTTTTTTTTGAGTATATCGTGCTGAAACTGCTACCAGCCTTTTTTTTTTTTTTTTTTTAAGTAATGGGTATTTTCTTTTTTTATTTTCTCGTGAGGCATAAAATGGTAGTTTTGTTTTGTTTTTTAAAAAACAAACATTTGTTGTCTCTCCAGTTCACCTGGATATTGAGAGGAAGGGCATACCTACCTGCACAAAATGATTTGAGAATGAGCCAAAACAAAGTTATCAATTTAATTTACAAAAGCTCTTTATAAATTTAACAAATAAAAAATTTAAATAGTTGATATTAATTTCAATGAAGTTAAAAATAGTGAAACTTTTATTGATTTAGTTGCTTTTGAACTCACCATTCTTCAACCTCATACCAAAATAATAAAAATAATTTTTCCTTGGAATCGGCACCATTTTCTACACTCACAGCTCTATGTCCATCTCCAACTAGTAACGCTGTGTTCTCCCACACTGATGCTTTCAATGAGATTTACATCCAGTTCCTTTTGGGAAGAAATAACTTTAAGACTGAGGCCAACCTGAAAAGGATTTCCATGGATCCGAGGGTGAATACATATGAAAATTTGACAGACATTCCCAAAATTCCTCTCAGGGGGCTTTTACCAATGATCCCCAGAAATGTAGAAGGTGCCTGTTTTCCTACAGCCTCACTGACAGAGACAGAAATTTCTTCCTACTGTGGATATCTTAGGGTCTTATGACGTCCTGAAGTGACAGTCACCATTAGAAGAACTTCTTTTTTTTTTTTTTTTTTTTTTTTAAGAACCAACACAAAGACCATTCTTTATTACAGTATTAGCTCATGGTAACTGCATGAAGACATTTTCACAAGAAATTAAGTTTCCAGCTTCAAGAACTCACCCCCCAATATTACAACCTATTTAATAAAAAGCAAATTTATAAAGAGGTATAGACGTTCCTGTTGGACAGGTTAGCAAGGGACAATGCTAGAAAACTCAAGACTGTCCCAGAAGAAGGTTGCAGACACATCTCTTGGCTGTGTTAATGGCCTCCCTGATACAAGACATTTCTGCACAAAATATTGAAGCCTTTTACATTTTCAGAATCCAAACTGATGGCAGCAACTGGTCCTTCAGACTGACCATCTTCTGGTGATATAGCCTCCTTTTGGGTTGAGCTGCTGATGCCACCAGCTCTAACTGCACTTCAACACAGTTCTCAAAACCTCACAGAAGGCCAACGTTCCTGGCTCCAGTACTCAGCTGCTGGTGATGCTTTGCTCATGTACAACCTGGGGAACAGGGCAAAGCAAGTAGGTCACAGTTCAAAACAACTTATTCCTGGGCACGAGCAACGGGTGAGGACTTGTCCGCGGTCAGGCAGGAGTAGTTAAGAAGAACTTCTTTTAGATGTTGACTCTTTCTCTCTGGTGAAACTTTCTTTTTCAATTTAATTCAAAGAATTGAATTGAGAACTTAGTTGTGAAACTAGTTCTCATAAGAATGAAATCAAAGAATTTGCAACCTTGATATGATATTTGTAATAAACTCTGTTCTTTTTCACTTTGAAGGTAAGGTAAGAGATTTAAAATCAGAAGAAAAAGAAAGTTTTAAGTGATGCAGCCCCTACTTGTATAATAGTCTGGAGGCCTGCGGTGTCTATCTGCATGTGCTAAGACATCTCATTGTTTCCATCCACAGAAAAGCACTGTTATTGATTGGAAGTTCAGGAGGCTCCCTTACCGCGCAGCACTGTCTTATTCTTCATTTCTAAGACAGCTGGTGCTCAAAAGTTAACTGTCTAGCCTTTATATGACCTGGAATTGTATTTCCTTTAAAAGTTTACCTCTCCTTCAAATATTATTTTGAAAGTCCACATCAACTGGACTCCTTTAATTATCAGGCAGGAAGAGAGAATCAAGATGAACGAATAGACAGTCCCCAGCATCACTCTCTCCCACAATCAAACAATTTACAAGTATTAAAAAGCAAAGACTGCCAAGCTGGGGCTGCTAGAGCTCAGGGGAAGAGGAGGAGAGAGACCTACGGGGTACATGAAGGAGGGAGAAGCCACGACGAGAGAAAGAAGGGACTGCTCCAACCGTTTCAAGCCCCAGCCATTTCAAGGCTGGCTCTGGTGAGCACGCAGAGCAAGAGCTGGAAAAAACCTCAGCTGTGCCTTTTGTGTGAAGTTGCTTGGAGACTGCAGGGGAGAAGAGGGCCTTGTTGGCCCCCAGCAAGCAAGACCACTGACAGGGTTCCCGTGGACCCACTTAGGAGCAACGGGCCTGAGACAACTGAAAAAAGGAGCCACTCAAAGGCCGGTGAGTCATTAAAAGGGACCAGCACATGGCCTGCCCCATGGGAAGTGTCTGGAGTGCAGCAAGTGGAGGAGACTGGCCCACCGGGGGAACACTGGGACACAGCAAGGACAGCTGATCTGCCCTCCAGTCAGCTCAGGCCCAGTCAGTGGAGACTGGTCATGACTATAGAACTGCAGGGGGTGCAGTTTGCTGAAAAACTCAGACTTAGGCCACAGTTTCCACACAACCCAGGTGTACCAGACCTCACAAGACCTGGAAGTACTTAAAATGTCCACAATCAAAACCTGAGCTGCACAAAAAGCCTTCCTCAGAGAATCAGCAGCAAAACAGCAATTTGGTTCAACCACAGTGCTCAACTGCTAGTCCCCACAGGAAGTTCCCCCATTTTAAAAGTAAGCAAACGACACCAAATTAGTTCCAGAGCAGAGTTTAAGTGGTTGAGGTAGCTAATAATCCAGCACAGAACTGAAAGAAAACACAAAAACCCCACAGATCTAAAACAAAGATCTGATATTAACCAGTAAAGGTCTAACATCACCAAAGAACACCTGTAAAACCTAGAAGAGCCAGAAGCCCCCTGGGCTCCCGGGCTGGGATGATGGGGGCCAGCTGTGGGCCAGCCCTGGGCCCCACCCCACCTCCATCCCCTGACCCCCTTCCTACTCCCCCTCCTATTGCTCTCCAACAACATATTAGAATTAATAATAATAATAATAATAATAAATTAATTAATTAATTTTTAAAAGATAATTATCAGATTGAGTTGAGTTTCTTCTCTTTATGTTTACTAATAAAATTAAATCTGGAGGATTTGCCTTTCATCATTTTACTTCTTAAGCAAGAAGAGACTATTCAAGTTATTTTAATTTTGTGTTATATCAACTAGAAGCCACTTCAATAATAGACTGATTTTTATACTTCTAAATGTAAATAAAAGTTAGCCAGTAATTACCTGAACTAATAAGTGTTTACACAATTAAAAATTGTCTGTACACATAGGAAAATGTGTGGATCCTAAAAGGATAATACCATAATAATTCATGAAAAAGTTGAAAAATAAAATAGATTATAGACCTAAAATGTAAAATGCAAAACTATAAAACTTCTCTAAGATAACATAGGAGAAAATCTAGGCAATCTTGGGTTTGTGTTGACTTTGAGATATAATACTGAACATGCAGTCCATGAAAGAAAATATTAATAGGTAGGACTTCAATAAAATATTAAAAATTTTAGGAGCATGACAGGGTCCTAGGATGGAGCCATAATCAGCCCCCACCACCCAGGCAAAGGCAGTAGCATGCCTAAGCTCCTAGGCAGGAGCCATGGGCAGCCCCAACCACATAGTAGAAAGCAGGAGCATGCTAAAAACACCACAATTGCATGTGTGGTCCATCATAGCCAACACCACAGCCATTGCCACTTCAAGGACAGCTTGCCACCACAATAGCTGCTACAGTGACTGTGCAGATAGCTCACTGCCCACTTGATTGCATTGGCACAAGGAAAGTCACCAGTAGAGACTGGAAAAAGAAGAGGAAGTCTCTTTTCTCAAAGTCTACTTCAGAGTAATAAAAGAAGCAGGTCTTCTACCAAGTGACCAGACATCAATCTAGAGATACTAGAAACATGAAAAACCAAGAAAATATGACACCACCAAAGGAACACAGTAATTCTTAAGTACCAGACCCCATAGATCAGGAAACCCTTGATATGACTGAAAAGGAAATTCAAGCAACAATCTTAAGGAAACTCAATCAGGTACAAAAAGACTCAGTTAGACAACACAATGAAAGGAGAAAATACATCCAGAATATGAAGGAGGAAATTTACAAAGAGATTAATACCTTAAAAAAGAATGTGGCAGAACTTTTTTAACTGAAGAATTCATTCAACATAATAAAAAAACACAACTGTCAGCTTAAGCAGCAGGTTAAAGCAAGCAGAAGAAAAAAAATTCTGATCTCAAAGATAGTCTTTTTGAAATATCTCAACTAGATCAAAAAAAAAGGAAAAAAGAATTTAAAAACAAAGGAGAAAAGCTAAGAGAGCTAGCAGACAACCTTAAGCACACAAACATCCAAATCATGGGTATTATACAGAGGAGGAGATAGGAAAAGGCATTGAAAACATATTCAATGAAATAACAACAGAAAACTTCCCAGGTATAGGGAGAGACATGCATCTGCAGATCCAGGAGATTCAAAGATCCCCAAATAGATTCAGTCCAAAAAGATCCTCTCCAAGACATATCATAGTCAAACTGGCAAAGCTCAAAGACAAAGAGAGAATCCTAAAGCAACAGGAGAAATGCATCAGTTCACCTATAAGGGAACCCACATCAGATTAACAACAGATTTCTCAACAGAAATTCTACAGTCCAGAAGAAAATGGGATGATATATTCAAAATACTAAAAGACAAAAACTGCCAACCAAGAACACTATATCTAGCAAGACTATCCTTCAAAAATGAGGGAGAAACTATTATTTCCCAGACAAACAAAAACTGTGGAAGTTCACTACCATACCACCAACACTGCAAGAAATTCTCAAGGAAGTGCTGTGTCTGGAATCTGAAAAACAATAATCACTACCATGAATACGCAAGAAAGAACAAAACCACATGGTAAAACACAAATTCAAATGAGAAAGAGAAAGAAAATAAATCTTACCACCTCAAAAAACCAACAAATATCTAAGACAAACAATAAAAGGGAAAGAAAGGTAAAAAAGACATTTAAAACATCCAAATGAAAATCAATAAAATGCCAGGAGTAAGACAATGCCTTTCAAAAACAACTCTAAGTATAAATGGATTAAACTCCCCACTCAAAAGACACAGACTGACTGATTGGATTAAAACGCTATACCCATCTTTATTCTGTCTATGAGAAACTAACCTTACCTGTAAAGACACACACAGACTAATAGTGAAGGGATGGAAAAAGATATACCATGCAAATGGAAACCAAAAAAGAGCAGGAGCAGCTATTCTTATATCAGATAAAATAGACTCTAAACCAAAAACCATAAAGAAGGCCATTATATAATGACAAAGGGATCTATCCAGCAAGAAGACAGAATAATCATAAATATATATGTATCCAACATTGAAGCATGCAGATATATATAGTGAACACTATTCGACATAAAGAAAGAGACAGACTCCAATATGATAATAGTAGGGGGCCTGAACACTTCTCTCTCAGCACTGGACAGATCATCTAGGCAACAAACCAACAGAGAAACACAGTATTTAAACTAAACTTTAGACCAACTGGACCTGGAAGATATCTATAGAACATTTCATCCAGCAATTACAGAATATACATTCTTCTCATCAGCACATGGAACATTCTCCAGGATAGAGCACATGTTAGGTCACAAATCAAGTCTCAACAAAATTTTTAAAAATTGAAATCAGTTGAAGTATCTTTTCAGACCACAAAGGATTAAAACTAGAAATCAATAACAAGCAAAGCTCTGCAAACTATACAAATACATGGAAATTAAATAACATGCTCCTGAGTGACTTATAGGTCCAAGAAGAAATTAAACAGGAAATCAAAAATTTTCTTGAAATGGATGGAAATGAAGACACATCATACCAAAACCTGTGGAATACTGCAAAAGCAGTACTAATAGGGAAGTTTATTGCAATAAACACTTACATCAAAAGAATAGAAAGATCAAATGAACAACCTAATGCTACACCTCAGAGAACTAGAAAAACAAGAACAATCCAATCCCCAAATTAGTAGGTGGAAAGAAATCATTAAGATCAGAGCAGAACTAAATGAAATGAAGACCCAAAAAACTATACAAAAGATTGATGAAACAAAAAGTTATTTTTTGAGAAGATAAATAAAATAGACAAGCCATTAGCTACGTTAACAAAAAAAAGAAGACCCAAATAATAAAAATCAGAAATGAAAAGGGAGACATTACAACCGACATCCCTGAAATATGAAGAATCATCAGAGATTATTATAAACAACTATATACCAATAAATATGAAAACCTGGAGGAAATGAATAAATTTCTAGACAAATATAAACTTCCAAGACTGAACCAAGAAGAAAGAGAAAACTTGAACAGACCAATAAAAAGCAAAGAGATTGAAGCAGTAATCAGCAATCTTCCAATGAAGAAAAGCCCAGGACCAAATGGCTTTACAGCTGAATTTTATCAAACTTTTAATGAAGTTAGATAAAAAACTTCCCTCCAAACTTTTCCAAAAAATTGAAACAGAAGCCATTCTCCCAAACTCATTCTATGAGTCCAGCATAATCCTGATATCAAAACCAGACAAAGATACAACAGAAAAAGAAAATTACAGGCCAATATCATTGATGAACATAGATTCTAAAATCCTCAACAAAATATTAGCAATCAGAATACAGCAACACATCAAAAAAATTTTACACCATGATCAAGTGAGATTCATCCCAGGGATGCAAAGATGGTTCGACATATGCAAATCAATAAATGTGATACACCAAATCAACAAAATCAAGGACAAAAACCAAATGATTATTTCAATAAATACAGAAAAACATTTGACAAGTCAACATCCCTTCATGATAAAGACTATCAGAAAATTAGGCATAGAAGGAAACTATCTTAACACAATAAAAGGCATTTATGACAAACCAATTGCCAATATCATCCTAAATAGGGAAAAGTTGAAAGCTTTTCCCTTAAGAACTGGAACAAGACAAGGATGCTGTCTCTCACCACTCCTATTTAACATAGTATTGGAAATACTAGCCAGAGCAATCAGGCAAGAGAAAGAAATAAAAGGTATCCAGATTGAAAAGGACAAAGGCAAACTATCCGTGTTTGCAGATGATATGATCCTATACATAGAAAAACCTATAGACTCTACCAAAATAACCCTTAGATGGATCAACAATTTCAGTAATGTTGCAGTATATAAAATTAACACCCCCAAATCAGTAGCATGCTTATACTCCAATAATTAACTAGCAGAAAAAGAAATCAAGAAAATGAGCCCATTTACAATAGTTGCCAAAAAAAAACCCCACCTAGGAATCAATTTAACCAAGGAGGTGAAAGATCTCTACAATGAGTGAACTACAAGTCACTATTGAAAGAAATTAAAGAGGACACAAAGAGATGCAAAGACATACCATGCTCTTGGATGGGAAGAATTAACATTGTGAAAATGTCTATTTTAGCCCAAGCAATCTACAGTTCAATGCAATTCCCATCAAAATACAAATGTCAGTCTTCACAGAAATAGAAAAAGAAATTCTAACATTCATACGGAACTTCAAAAGACCCCAAATAACCAAAGTAATCCTGTGATAAAAAAAATAATAATAAAGCTGGAGGCATAACGCTACCCAACTTCAAATTATATTACAAAGCTGTAGTAACCAAAATAGCATGGTACAGGCATAAAAACAGACAATTGAAGCAATGGAACAGAATAGAAAACCCAGAAATCAACCCACAGACTTATAGCCAACTCATTTTTGACAAAGGCAATAAGAACATAAATTAGGGAAAAGATTGCCTAGTCAGTAAATGGTGCTGGGAAAACTGGACTTCTACATGTAGAAGAATGAAACTGGACCTGCACCTCTCACTGTATACCAAAATCAATTCAAAATGGGTTAAAGACTTATATATAAGACCCAAAATTATAAAATTACTTAAGGAAAACAGGGGAAACACTACAGGAAGTGGGATTGGGCAAAGACTTTAGAATAAGACCCCAAAAGCACAAGCAACAAAAGAAAAAGTAAACAAATGGGACTATATCAAATTTAGAAGCTTCCGCACAACAAAGGAAACAATCAACAGAGTAGAAAGACAACCTATGGAATGGGAGAAAATATTTGCAAACTATACATCTGACAAGAGATTAATATCCGGAATATATAAAGAACTCAAACAAATATACAGTAAAAAAAAAATAATAATCCAATTAAAAAATGGGCAAAGGAGATGAATAGACAGTTTTCAAAGGAAGATATATAAATGGCCTACTGGTATATGAAAAAAATGCTCAACGTCACTAATCATCAGAGAAATGCAAACCCAAACCACATTGAGATATCATCGCATCCCAGTTCGACTGGCCATTATTAAAAAGAACAAGAATAACAAATGGTGACAAGGATGCAGGGAAAGGGGAACTCTTCTACACTGTTGGTGGGACTGTAAATTAGTACAACCATTATGGAAAACAGTATGGAGGTTCCTCAAACAATTACAGATAGAACTGCCATATGATCCAGCAATCCGACTACTGGGCATATATCCAAAGGAATGGAAATCATCATGTTAAAGGAATACCTGCACTTCCATGCTCATTGCAGTTCTATTTACAATAGCCAAAATATGGAACCAACACAAATGTCCATCAGCGGATGACTGGATAAGGAAAATGTGGTGTATATACACAATGGAATACTGCTCAGCCATAAAAAAGAATGAAATTCTGCCATTTTCAGCAACATGGATGAGTCTGGAGAAAATTATGTTAAGTGAAATAAGCCAGACAAGGAAAGAGAAATACCACATGTTCTCACTTATAACTGGGGGGGGGGAGGGAGAGTGAGAGAGAGAGAGAGAGAGAGAGAGAGAGAGAGAGAGAGAGAAGACCTAAAGAATTCCTTGAACTTTCAGAATACTAGAGATAGGAGTGGGCGGGGATTGGGGAGGGATAGGAGGTCGGGTAAAGAGCACAAAGAAAAATCATGATTTGTAATAATAATATGCTCATAATAAAAAATATTTAAGAAGTTATAACCCAAAGTTTAAAATCAATGTCCAAGTGTCGATATTGATATAAACAAATGATTGAATAAATAAACAAAGAAGAGACAAATCTTCCTTCCGTTGGAATTCCGAATAATTTTTGTAGCTCCTCTCCCTCCTGGAGGTGGAGCTGAATCCTTCTTCCTCCCTTGAGTGTAGACTGGATGTTAGTAATTTGTTTCTAAAGAATAGAGTATGGAAAAGAGGGGAAAGTAATTTTACAGTGGAGAAACAGTGGACACACATGACCTCAACCAAGGGATCAAGGTTAACATCACCAGTAATAAGCCATATTGGTAGCATACATTCATGTATATGTGTTGAGAATTGTACTTCGCCTCTGTGGTCATGCTCCCCAAGAGCCATCACCCCAGTCTAACCAGAGTAAACAATCAAATTGAGGGACATTCTACAAAATGCCTGATCAGTACTCCTCAAAACTGTCGAGGTCAAGAGGGTGGAGCAAGATGTCCAACTACAATTGTCTGGTACTCATCCCCACCCTCCACACAAAAGAGACCAAAACAGCAAATAAACAACTATATTGGACTGGGATTACTGAAGAAATACAGTGCAGAGCACCAGGGAAATGACGAAATCCTTGTGGAGCACAGAAGACTGGGATAGCATCGTAGAGAGCAGAGCGAGGCATCCTGTCTCTGCCTCACTGTCTCCCCTCAGGGACCAGCTCCGAGTCAGGGAGAGGGAGAGTAAGCTAGAAAAGCCCTAGCTGTTTCCTCTGCTGCCATAAACTCCAGCAATTCCTACCACAAGAGGGTCTCCCAGTCCTCTCAGGCCCTGAGAGGTGCTGGGCCCTGCTGCACCCTAGCAGGTCTGCTGTGTGCCTAATAGCTGATCTGGCAACCCTCCACAGAGCTGCTGGGCCTTCCTGCACATGTGCATACCTGCTTCCTGCTTAACAGCAGCTCGGACAGTGGCTTCATCTCCTCTGGTAGACCTCCACAGAGCCACCTTGTCCTGCTGCACCCACAGACCCCAGCTCCTGGCTAGGCAGTAGCATTCACTCCTTTGACAGGCCTTCACAGAGCTGTTTGACTCCCATACCCTGCACTCAAGCACATCTATATCCAACCCAAAAGCTTGTCAGGGAGCATACCACACCCTGGGAGAGACAACCTCAGAGTTGTGTGTCCATTCCTGGCCTAATAGCCAGTCAGGCAATGACTCAGCACCTCAGAGAGACTACCAAACAGCTGGTTGGCCTTTTGTGCCCAATACGCCTGGCCCAACAAGCATCCCAGAGTCTCTGACCCAGCAAAACAGAGCTAATGTTGGCACAAACTCCCACAGGCTAGGTTGCTGAGGCATTTACAGACATTGCTGAAGAGGATTACAACCACAAAAACTGCACAGAGATTATGCTATTGAATTAATCCAAAACCAGAGCCAACACAACATATCCAACAGATATCCTAGGACCCACATACAGGAAAAAGTCAATTCTATGTAACCTACTCCATAAAACTGAGAAAAGCAACAACTCCATTAGATGTATAAATATCAATGGAGAGACATAAGAACTATAAAAAAGCACAGAAACATGATACCCCCAAAGGAATACAGTAAGTCTCCAGTTACAGATGCCAAAGAAAAGGACACTTCCAAAATGCCTATAAAGGAATTTCAAATAATAATCTTTTTTTACTAGATTATAAGCAATTAATATAAATTTATTGAATGAAAAACAAAAGTGAGTTGAGAATGTGAGTACCTGTTCTAGATGTAACATTAACAATGATCTATCTACATACTTTTCTTAAGATACAAAGGAGTGAAGTCACTAGTTTTGTTTTGTTTTTGTCAATGTCATAATGCTAACATGAGTAGGTGGTTACAACCAGTGAAGATGGAAGGTAGATTTTAAAGTATAATTGAAATCAATAATGTTTGTACAAGTCTTACAGAAAAACATTCATGAAGTAGGAGGCATTAAATCTGGAAATCATTTTTAATGATCCAAATAAACAGTCTTATGCATATCTTGGAATAGGCTTTTCTGCTTAAAATTTAAATATTCATTCTAAATTTGACCTAATAAATTTTAACTGACAAGAGACAACAGTGAATATAACTTTAACTTTTCACTTTCACTTAAGACCATAGTAGATTCCAGGAGTACCATGAGAAATATTTCATGAAACCTCATGTCTCAATACCTCGAAATTTGGCCCCTATACCCACCGTATGTTCAATATAGAAAAGCCTCATCAATTCAGAAAAAAATACAATGAGCCTGTCAGCTTTTTCTATAACCATTTTTTTTTCACTGTAACAAAAAGTTTCACATTTCAGATTAGATATGTCTGAACACAGCAGTTACGTGAATCTTTGGGTTAGTCTTTGAGCTATCAATAATATGCTGTTAGAAATTTCCTGTAAGATTTACAAATGTGAGTTATTCCTCAGGTAGATATCCCACTTACAAAAATTATACCCACACTGACTATTAGCTTGAAATATCAGGCCAATGCTGTCCTTATTTTTCCATAACACTGTCATTAGATAATTCTAATGTGTTATTTGGTACTGCTGATCCCCAATACATCAATTTCTCTTCTTAGTTTATGACTTTTTAGAAAATTTTATGTCTCTTGGATTAGTTTTATATTCCAGTTTTCATCAGAGCTTTGTTATTCATGAATGTTCTCAGTATCCCAGAATATTGTCTATTTTTCAAGGGCTTCAGGCCATCTTTGTAGTAGAGTTTCAGAGCCTGCGAAGTCCACAGTGCAGAGAACACATCTGGTAAGGTGACTACAGTAGTGCAGGGCATCACATGGTGGGAATGGCAGAGCAGAGAGTCAAAAATGATTTTAAGGAAACTCAGTGAGATAGAATAGAATACAGACAGACAAGTCAATGAAATTAGAAAAACAATTCATTATCTGAATGAGAAATTTAACAAAGAACCAAACAAATCTTGAAGCTGAAGAATTCAATGAATGAAATAAAAATATAATTGAGGGCTTCAACAACAAACTAGATCAAGCAGAAGAGATAATTTCTGAACTTGAAGACAGATCTTTTGAAATTGCCCAATCAGAGGGGAAAAAAGAAATAAGAATGGAAAAGATTGAAGAAAGCCTATGAGATCTATGACACCATTAAGCAAACAAACATTCAAATAATAGGTGTTCCAGAGGGAGAAGAGATGGAGAAAAGCACAGAAACCCTATTTAATGGAACAATAGCTGAAAACTTCCATGTGGACATTCTGATTCAGGAAGCTTAAAGGTCCCCAATTAGAATCATCCCAAAAAGATCCTCTCCAAGTTACCTCATAATCAAACTGTCAAAAGTCAAAGACAACAAGAGAATTCTTTTTTTCTTTTGAAATGATATCAGTTTATTTTATTTTATTTTATTTTGCAATTTATTTATCTATTTATTTATTATTAGCTATGAATATTCATGGGGTACAAAGCAAATTGTCACCACTTGGACCTATGATGTGATGGCTAGGTCCATATTGGCAGCATGCCCATTACCACAAATTGTGAGTATACCCCATGTACCCCACCCAATTATCCCCAACCTCCCTCACCATCCCCCTTTCCCCATTCCACTTTGTATCCCTAGCTATGTTCTCTCCCTCTGCAAGTCCAACACACCACTGTGGTCTTTCTTTCCTTCCTTCTTTCTCTCTTAGCTGCCATCTATGAGTGAGTACATATGGTATTTACCCCTCTGTGCTCTGCTTATTTCACTCAACATAAATTTCTCCAAGCTCATCCATGTTGTTGCAAATAAGAGAATTTCATTCTTTTCTATGGCTGGATAATATTGCATGGTGTATACATACCACATTTTCCTTATCCATTCACCCATTGATGGACATTTAAGTTGGTTCCATATCTTGGCTATTGTGAACCAAGCTGAGATGAACATGGGAGTGCAGGTATCCCTTTGACATGATGATTTCCATTCCTTTGGATATGTACCCAGAAGTGGATTTCCAGATTGTATGGAAGATCTATCTGTAGTTGTCTGAGAAACCTCCATACTGTTTTCCATAGTAGTTGTACTTCCCACCAACAGTGTAGAAGCATTCCCTCCTCTCCACATCCTTGCCAGCATTTGTTATTCTCTGTCTTTTTGATTACAGCCAGTCTACCTGTGGTGAGATGATATCTCAATGTGGTTTTAATTTGTATTTCTCTAATGACTAGTGATGTTGAGCATTTTTTCATGTACTGTTGGCCATTTGTATGTCTTCCTTTGAAAAACGTCTATTCCGTTCCTTTGCCTATTTTTTAAATTGGGTTATCCATTTTTTTACTGTGTAATTGCTTGAGTTCCTTGTATATTATGGATATTAATCCCTTGTTATATGCATAGTTAGCAAAAATTTTCTCCCACTCAATAGGTTGTTGTTTCACTCTGTTTATTATTTCCTTTGCTGTGCAGAAGCTTTTTAGTTTGATATAGTCACATCCATTTATTTTTTCTTTTGTTGCTTGTGATTCGGGGCTCATGTTCATAAAGTCTGTGCCCTGCCCAGACCTAGTTCCTGTAGTGTCTCACTTATATTTTCCCTTAGTAATTTTACACTTTCAGGTCTTATATTTAAGTCTTTAAGCCATTTTGAGTTGATTTAGTTATATAGTGAGAGGTACATGTCTAGTTTCATCCTTCTGCATATGGATATCCAATTTTCCCAGCACCACTTACTGATGAGGCAGTCTTTTCCCCATTGCACATTTTTTTGCCTTTGTCAAGTATCAGATGGCTGTAAGCCTGAGGGGTGGTTTCTGGGTTCTCTATTCTGCTCCATTGGTCCAAGTGTCTACTTTAATGCCAGCATCATGCTGTTTTGGTTACTCTAGCTTTGTAGTATAATTTGAAGTCAGGTAGTGTTATGCCTCCAGCTTTATTTTATTTATTTATTTATTTATTTTTTGTTCAGGATTGCTTTGGCTATTCAAGCTCTTTTGTTGTTCCATATGAATGTTGAGATTGTTTTTTCCATTTCTGTGAAGAATGTCATTGGTATTTTGATGGGGATTGCATTGAATCTGTAGATTGCTTTGGGTAGTATAGACATTTTCACAATGTTAATTCCTCCAATCCAAGAACATGGAATGTCTTTCCATCTTTTTGTGTCATCCTTAATTTCTTTCAATAGTGGTTTGTAGTTCTCATTGTAGAGATCTTTCACCTCCTTGGTTAAATTGATCCTAGGTATTTTATTTTTGTTGTGACTGTTGTAAATGAGCTCACTTTCTTGATTTCTCTTTCTGTTAGCTCATTATTGGAGAACATAAATGCAACTGATTTGGGGCATTTATCTTGTAACCTGCAACATTACTGAAATTATTAACCAGCTCTAGGAGTTTATAGATAGTCTTTAGGTTTTTGTATACATAGTATCATATCATCTGCAAATAGGGTCAGTTTGACTTTATCTTTTCCAATATGGATGCCCTTTATTTCTTTCTTTTGCCTGATTGCTCTGGTTAGTACCTTCAGTACTGTGCTAAATAGAAGTACTGAGAGCAGGCATCTTTGTATTGTTCCTGTTCTTAAGAGAAAAGCCTTCAGTTTTTTGCCATTCAGAATGATACTGGTGGTGGACTTGTTGTAGATGACTTTTATTGTGTTGAGATACTTTCATTCTATACCTAATTTGTTGAGAGTCTTTATCATGAAGGGATGCTGAATTTTGTCAAATGCTTTTTCAGCATCTATTGAGATAATCATATGGTTTTTGTCCTTGAGTTTACTGATGTAATGTATCACATTTACTGACTTTTATATGTTGAACCATCCTTGCACCCCTGGCACAAAAAGAGAATTCTAAAAACTTCAAGAGAAAAGGATCAAGTAACATATAAGGGAATCTTCAATAGACTATCAGCAGATTTATCAACAGAAAACTTTAAAGCCAGGAGAGAATAGGATGATATTCAAAGTGCTGGAAGAAAAAGCTGCTAGCCAAGATTACTTTATACGGCAAAGCTACCCTTCAAAATGAAGAAGAAATAAAGACCTTCCCAGATAAGCAAAAGCTGAGGGAATTCATAATTATTAGACTAGCCTTGCAAGAAATGCTTAAGGGAGTGCTGCAATTGGAAATGAAAAGGTGATAATTACTATGATGAAAACATGAAAAAGTACAAAACTGCCCTGTAGTGATAAATTCATAATTCAAAGTCAGAACACTCCAGTGAGGTAATGGTGCTATATAAATCCTTCAGTACTCTAATATGATAGTTTAAAGTAAAAATGGTCAAAAAAATAGCTGCAATTAGTGGCTAAGGAACATATAATAGATACAAACTTAAATTAAGGCAATAAAAATATGATTTGTGTGTGAGTTTGTGTCAGGAGAATCTAGAGTATTTTCATGTGATCAAAATTAAGTTCCTACCACCTAATAGTTTATTACAACTACAAGACTCTGTTAGCCCCAATGTAACCATGGAAAAAGAAATTACAGCAGATACACAAATGAGAAAGAGAAAGAAGACAAAGCTTACCATCACAGAAAACCCCAATCCATAGAGGTAAGTAACAAGAGGAAAAGAAAAAAACTAAGGATGTACAAAATACAATTAACAGAATGGCAGAAATAAGTTATCACATATCAGTAATAATCTTAAATGTAAATGGATTAAACTCTCCAATTTAAAGATATAGAGTGGCTGAATAGATTTAAAAAGTAAGACCCAATGATATGTTGCCTACAAGAGACTCACCTAACTATTGAAGACAAATATAGGCTGAAAGTAAAAGGCTGGAAAAAGATATTCCATGCAAATAGAAACTAAAAGTGAGAGGGAGTAGCTATCCTTATATCAGATAAAATAGAGTTTAAATCAAAAATTATAAAAAGAGACAAAGAAAGTCACTATGCAATGATAAAGGGGTTAATTCAACAAGAAGATATAACAATTGTTAATATATATGCACCCAACACTGGAGTACCCAGATATATAAAGCAAACATTATTAGACCTAAAAGGAAGAGATAGATTTCAATTTAATAATAGTAGGGGACTTTAACACCCCACTTTCACCAATGGACAGATCATCTAGACATAAAATAAACAAAGAAACATTTGACTTAAACTGTACCACAGATCAAGGAATCTTACAGACATTTACAGGACATTCCATCCAGCTGCAGAATACACATTCTTCTCAACTGTACATGAAACATTCTCCAAGATAGATCATATGTTAGGCCACAAAACAAGTCTACACAAATTTAAAAATGTAGAGATCATATCAAGTATCTTTTCTGAATACAATGGTATAACATTAGAAACCGACAACAAGAAAAACTTTGGAATCTTTACAAACACATGGAAATTAAACAACATATTCCCAAACAACCAATGAGTTAATGAAAAATTAAAAGAGAAATTGAGAAATTCCTTGAGACAAATGAGAATAGAAAAATACAATACCAAAACCTATAGGACACAATAAAAGCAATTCTAAGAGGAAAGTTTACAGCAATAAATGTCTATATCAAAAAAGAAGATTTCTAATGAATGACTTAATGATGCACCTAGAGGAACTAGAGAAAAAACAACAAAATAAACCCAAAATTATAAAAAGGAAAGAAATGAAATAGGAACTAAAAAACAACTGAAAATATCAGCAGAATGAAGAGTTGTTTTTTTGAAAAGATAAACAAAATTGACAAACCTTTAACTAACCAAGAAAACAAGAGAGATGATTCAAATAAACAAAATCAGAAATGAAAAAGGAGACATTATAACAGATACCACAGAAATACAAAGAAACATAAGAGACTATTATGAACAACTATATGCCAACAAATTTGATAACATAAAAGAAATGAACAAATTCCTGGAAAAATACAATCTACTAAGATTAAATAATAGCAAAATAGAAAATCTGAACAGAGTAATAATAAATGAGGAAATTGAATCAGTAATATAAAGTCTTTTTTATTAAAGAAACGCCCAGAACCTGATGGCTTCACTGGCTGAATTCCACCAGATATTTAAAGGAAAACTAATACCAGTTATCTTCAGGTTATTTCAAAAAACTGAGGAGGAGGGAATACTTCCCAACTCATTTTCTGTGACCATCATTACTCTGATTTCAAAACCAGACAAGGACATAATAAAAAACAAAAATTACAGGCCAATATCCCTGATGAACATATCTAGCAAAATTCCCAACAAGACACTAGCAAACTGAATCCATCAGCACATTAAAAAAATCATTCACTATAATCAAATGGGATTTATCCCAGGGATGCAAGGATTGTTTAACATATGCAAATCAATAAATGTGATACAGTGCATTAACAGAAAGAAATTAAATAACCATATGATCATTTGGATTGATGCAGAAAAAGTATTTGACAAAACTCAACATTTCTCCGTGATATAAAAATCTTAATAAAGCTAGGCATTGAAGGTATGTGCCTCTATACAATAAAGGCCATACATGACAAATCCACAGTTAACATCATATTGAATGGGGAAAAGCTGAAAGCTTTCCCTCTTAGATCAGGAACAAGAAAAGAATGCCCACTTTCACCATTTCCATTTGACATCATACTAGAAGACATATCCAGAGCAATTAGAAAAGAGAAAGAAATAAAAGGAATCTAAATTGAAGAGGAGGAAGTCAAACTGTTCCTGTTTGCAGACTACATGACCTTATATATAGAAAACCCTAAAGGCTCCACCAAAAAACTAATAGAACCTATAAACAAGTTCAGTTAAGTTGCAGGATACAAAATCGACATACAAAAGTCAGTAGCATTTCTGTATTAATAGCAAACTATCTGAAAAAGAAATCAAGAAAACAATTCCTTTTACAAATAACTACAAAAAAAAAGATAGCTAGGAATAAACTTAATTAATTGTGAAAAAGCTCTACAATGAAAACTATAAAACTGTGAAGAAAGAAAGTAAAGAGAACATAAATAAATGGAAAGATATTCCATATTCATGGAATGAAAGAATTAATTTTGTTAAAATGGCTATTGTACCCAAAGTGACCTGCAGATATAATGCAACCCCTATCAAAATACCAATGACATTCTTCACTGAAATAGAAAAAACAATCCTAAAATTTATATGAAGTCAAAAAAGACCCTGAATAGCCAAAGCAATCCTGAAAACAATGAACAAAGTTGGAGGCATCACAATATCTGACTTCAAATTATAGTAACCAAAACTGCATGATATTAGCATAAAAACAGATACATAGACCAATGGATAAGAATGGAGAGCCCAGAAATACATTAATGCATCTGGAGCCAATTGATCTTTGACAAAGGTGCCAAGAATACTTACTGGGGAAAAGACAGTCTCTTCAGTAAATGGTGCTGGGAAAACTAAATATCCACATGGAGAAGAATGAGACTAGACCCCTCCCTCTCACCTCATACAAAAATCGACTCAAAATGGATTAAACAGTCAAACGTAAAACCTTAAACTATGACACTACAAGAAGAAAACATAGAGGAAATCATCCACAACATGGGGCTGGGCAAAAATTTTTTAAAGACTTCAAAAGCACAAGCAATAAAAGCAAAAATGACAAGTGGGATTACATCAACCTAAAACGCTTTTGTGCCTCAAAGGAAACTAGTAAGAGTGAAGAGACAACCTACCAAAGATATTTGCAAACTATACATCTGATAAGGGTTAATATCAAGAGTATACAAGGAACTGAAACAACTCAACAGCAACAAAACAATCCAATTGAGAAATGTGCAAAGGATCTTCATAGACGTTGCTCAAAGGAAGACGTACAAATTGCCAACAGACGTATGAAAAACTGTTCAATATCACTGATCATCAGGGAAATGCCAATCCAAGCAACAAGATACCACCTTGCTCCAGTTAGAACAGCTATTATCAAAAAGACAAAAGAAAACAAGTGTTGCTGAGGATATGGAGAAAAGAGAACACTTGCACACTGTTGGTAGGAGTGTAAACTAGTATAGCCATTATGGAAAACAGTATGGTGGTTCCTCAAAAAATTAAAAATAGAATTATCATATGATCCAACAATCTTACTACTGGGTATATGCCCAAAGGAAATGAAGTCAGTACATTGAAGAGATACCTCACTCCCATGTTTATTGCAGCATTATTGACAATAGTGTTCAACAACAGATGAATGGATAATAAGAATGTGGTACATCTACACAGTGGAATACTACTCAGCCATAAAAAAGATTGAAATCCTGTCATTTGCAGCAACATGGATGGATTTGGAGATCATTATGTTAAGTGAAGTAAGCCAGTAACAGAAAGACAAGTACTACACGATCTCACTCATATGTGGAATTTTTTTTTAAAAAGTTGATATTATAGAGACAGAGAGTAGAACAGTGGTTATCAGAGACTCGGGAGGGGAGGAGAGAAGGGAAAACAAGGAGAGGTTGGCCAATGGGTACAAAATTACAATGAGATTGGAGGAATAAGTTCTGGTGTTCTATTGTGCAGGCAGGTAACTATGGCTAATAGTTAGGTTTCGTGTATTACCTAATAGCTAGAGGAGAGGCTTTTGAATGTTTTTGTCACAGAGAAATGGTAGGTGCATGAGGTGATGGTTACATTAACTACCCTGACCTGATCGTTATACAACATACATATGCATCAAAACATCAGATTGTAACCCATAAGCATGTACAATTACAATGTGCCAATTCAAGTAAATAACTAAATAAAAAGAAAAAATACCGTCAAGGTCAGGAAAAATAAGGAAAGCCTGGAAAACTGTCCCAGATCAGAGCAGGCTAAAAAGACATGACAACTAAATATAATATGGTATCCTCGATGGAGTCCAGAACAGAAAAAGAACATTAATGAAAAAACTAGTTAAATCCAAAAAATTCTGGGGTTTAATTAATAACAAATGTATCAGTGTTGATTTCATAGTTGTGACAAATGTATCTTGGTAATGTAAGACGCTAACAAAAGGGGAATTAGGTGAGGGGTATACAAAAACTCTTGGTACTATCTTTGCTGCCTTCCTGTAAATCTACAACTATTCTAAAAATAGAAGAACAAAATGCTCTAATTTACAAGGTGCTCATAATGTAATTTAAAAAACAGAAACTAATAGTTCAGGGCCCGTTTCCCTGTAGCAGCTCCCTATTGCTGGAGCAGGAGAACAGTGCACTGGATCCTTTCAGAACTCTTGGTCTTTTGGATGCGACACAAATCGAGGTGAGAGAAGAGGGAGGAAAATCGCCTGGATCCCTGCAGTATTCATTTATTCAAAAAAAGAAATAACCAGAAATTCTCAACATGCAAAAGTCTTGTGAAGAAAATGAAAGAAAACCACAGAACATGCAAAAGTCTGAGGAAGACTGCCCTTCAGAAGATGCACCACAGGAGGCAGAGAGAAATCCTCAACCTTCCAAGGTTCTGCCAGGAAGCAGAAGGAAACCTTAGAGAAGGGCTGACTCAGCCTGGCCAGGGATTTAAAGAGGACACTCCCGTTAGGCATTTGGACCCTGAAGAAATGATAAGAGGAGTAGATGAGTTGTAAAGGCTTAGGGAAGAGATAAGAAGAGTAAGAAACAAGTTTGTGATAATGCATTGGAAGGAAAAACATTCACGCAGCCGTCCTTATCCTGCGTGCTTTAGGTCTGATATTCTTTTGGTCTGATATTAAAATCTGACCCGATTTCTTTCAGTTAGCATTTTCTAATGTATCTTTGACCTTCATTTTACTCTTAATCATCGGGTGCAATTTTGTTGTAGGTAGTTTCCTTGTTACCAGCATCTCGTTGGATTTTGGATTTTGGATTTTGACCCATTTTCCAGGTTTATTTTTCAGTTGAGAAATTTCACACATATGCATGGAAATACATTCATTTCATATTGCAAAGTAAAATATAACAGGTTATAAAGCAGCATATTTAGTATCAGCTCACATACGTAGGATAAAATTTCAAACTCTGTATGTGCGTGTATACATACACACATATATCAAAAACTTAACCGTGCTTATGTCGGTGTAGTGTGAAGTTTTGTTTATATTTTGTTGCATTTTGCTTATATGTATTTTTTAATGAACAGGTGTCTCACACAGACAAGAAAGTTAAGGATTTTTTTTTTTTTATGAGTCAATTTGCAACCAGCTTATAAGGGCAATGGGAGTACCTAAACTCTTGATGAACGAACTATAAAAAAGAAACGAAAACCTCAAATTACCTCTGCATCTCTTAGCCAGAGGAATAAAACTGGCAATTATTGCAGGAAAAAACAAAACAAAACAAACAGAAACCAGAAAAGAGAAACATTTCATACAGATTCCGTAGGAGAAAAGAAAAAGTACATTGCTTATTTTTCACATAATTATTATATACTTCCTTCTTAAAAATAGTTCTACAATGGTGTTACTGAAATGCTGTAAAAGAGGCAAGACCAGAGATCAGAGTGGAGACTAAGGATGCCAGCGTGAGAGTTCAGAGCTGCAGAGCAGGCAGAGCAAGCCTGCTCAGCCTCTTCCCTGTCAACTCCTACCTTGCCCAACACTGTGACCCAGTTGGCACTGAGCTCAGTAATCCAGAAAGAGACATTTTGATGGATGAGGAAAGCCATTAATATCTGGAAATGTGGCATCTACTTTCTCTCCATATCCCAGATTGTCTAGTATCAGCTGGGTCAATATCTGGACATTGGTGAGTGGGGAGAAGCTAAGCTACTCAGGGAAAAATCCAGGTAAGATTCTACTTGTCCTTTCCCCTCCAGGAGTTCACTGTGGTGCTGTCCAATTTTCTCAGATGAAACATGTTTAGGAATATACAAATTGCAGCATCATTTTTACGTTCATGGATGGTGGTGCTGTTTCATATCCAAAAACTGCCTGGAAAATATAATTACTCCCACTGTGTTAACACTGATTTTAATAGATCCCTGTAGCTAAAGTGAGTACAAATGCTACTCTAGAGGCAAACATTAAATAAGAATTTAAAACTTAGCTTACATTTACTTCCATGTTAGAAACTGATAATCATATAAAGTTTATAATTTACAAAATCTTAGCTGATAAAGTAGATAGAAGCAGATAGACTAGGTATTATTTCCATTTTGTAAATGAGAACATGTGAATTACCTAAATAGATGAAGGACACATAACTCAATAACCCAGCTTATCTGGCTTCAGTTCTTGACTCCATCCATCACTCCACGTGGCTTTCTATGCTGGTCATTCCATACTGTCAGCCTGCCTGGCACTGCCAGGTCCTTTTATAAACTCAAAGCTTCCAGCTTGAATGGGGTGAAAGTTGAAGGTAGATTCTGGAACATTGTGGAAATAGATTGTGCCTCTCACACCAAAAGGCAAGCTTAGCATTGCAGCTCTCACTGTTCTCATCATGTGCTGTCAAACAATGGGAACTGGCCTTTTCGCAGCTTCACAAAAATCACTGAGTTTCGGGGAAGGTGGAGGAGGTTCCTTACATGACATTTAAAATTTCTCCAACAAAATTATAAGATGTTTGAGATTCTGAGATTTGCTAAAATCCAGGAGGGAGCAGAGGGGAAGTGGGGTACCAGTGAGATGAGAATAGCTATATCTATGTAGGAAATGACATATATGCATAGGACATGGAAAATGAACTTATAAATGCTGAAGCTGAGGGATGGCACATGAGGCTTTATTATGCTATTTTCTCTCCTTATGTGTGATTTAGAATTTACATAATAAAATTAATAAATCAACAAACAAATGAAGATATAAATAACATCAAGACTAGATGAGGGAAAAAATAAACTACCTAAAATTGGAAGAACGTAAGTATAATCAGCCTATTTTAATACATAGACCTTAAAAAATAATCACTCAAACACAATAGAAGCTTATATATCTCTAACAAAATGGTTTAGGGTAAGTGTTCCAGACTGGAGGGGTAGAGGCTCTGCTCCATGAAGTCATCCAGGAATTCAGTCGAATAAAGTTTCAATCTTCAATATGTTGTTTCCAAGGTCACTCTGTCACCATCGAGAAAGAGGAAAGGAGCACAATGCCCAGTTTCCTGAAAGCACAGTCCAGAAGGGCATATACTACTTCTGCTCACACTCCACTAGCAAGAGCTTAGTCACATGAAATACTTAGTTGCAAAGAAGGCTGAGCTCATGGCTTGACAGACATAACCTAGTTATAGCTGCAGTGGAAGAAAGAACAAATTTTGGTGAAAAAATAGCTGTCTCTGTTACAACAATCTAGTGGATCTGGCCTGTAGGCACAGGTCAATCTATCATAAACCATAAAACTTAAACCTTAGGGACTCCCACCTGCATGGATCTCTTCCAAAGCCCAGTGAGGGGTCTGTATTTCTATATAACAAATTACTCTGAACCAGCTTAAAACGATAAACTTATTTTCTCACACTGTTCCTGAGAGTCAGAAATCTTGGGGCAGCTTATCTGAGTGGTTCTAGCTCAGGATATCTCATGAGGTTGCAGTCAAGCTGCCAGCCAGGGCTGCAGTTATCTGAAGGCTTGACCAAGGCTAAAGGATCTGCATCCAAAATGGCTCATTCTCATGGCTGGAGGCTAGAGGCATCAGTTTCTCACCACATGGGCTTCTCCACATAGTCTGAGGGTTCTCATAACATGGTAGCTGGATTCCCCCAGAGTGAATGATCAAGAGAGAGAGGTAGAAGTCATAATGTCTTTTATAACCTAGCCTCAGAAGTGACAAACCATCACTTCTACTGTATTCCATTGGTCCCACAGACCACCCCAATACAATATGGAAGAGGAACTACACAAGGGCATGAATACCAGGAGACAGGGATAATTAGGACAAACCTTCATAATTGGAGGCTGGCTACCACCAGGCCCTAGAAGTGTGTTCACTTGGTCATATGTTGTACTAACATTTGCAAAACAAAGACTGATTTATTATCAGTGCTGGAGGAGAAGATAGGAGATCTGAATTCTAATCCAAATTTTACCTCTAACAGACTGGGTGGTCTTCCTGTCATAACATACAGCCTCCTTTCTTGGCTGGCTTTTTTTGTCCATACAATGAGGCGTTTCACTAGCTGACCTATACAGGCACTTCCAGCCAGCCCTTTAAAAGTCTATGAATCAATGATATGTCTCTCTATGCTTCAAATTCCTCATCCATAAATGAGGATAACAGTACTTATTTCACAGAGATGTAGTGATGGTTAAATAAGGTAGCCTATATAAGAGCCTAGAACATGCCTGGGAAGCAGTGCACATTCAATAAATGTTAGTCATTCTTATTAATTTATCCCTAAAACTCACCAATCTCAGGAAACCTATTTTGAATGCTTTTATAGCATCACATAATTTGCAATTTTAGTTTTCAACTGAGATGTTTGTGTACATTTTTATAAGTTGGAAAAAGAATATGAAGAAACATCAAGGATGTGGAAGAACTGGAACTCTCATATACTTATTGTTGGGAATACAAGTTGATATAATGACTTTGGTAGAACATTTGGTAGTACAACCACTTAAGCTAAACATGTGCTCATCCTATGATCCAGCAAACCCTCTCCGGGTACAAACCCAACAGAAATTAGCACTACGTCTACCAAAAGACATATACAAGAAGTTCATAATGGCCCAAACATGAAACAATCCAAATGCTTATTAACAGTAGAATGGATAAAGTATAGCATATTCACATAGTGGAATGAATAGAGCAATGAAAAATAACAAATCTCACCAACGTGATGTTGAGTAAAAGAAGCCAAGCACACACAAAAATGCACACTTTATACTTCCATTATGTGGAGTTCAAAATCAGGCAAACAAATCTATGGTGATAGAGGTCAAAACAGTGATTACCTCTGGCAGGATAGTGATTGGAATAGAGTTAGAGGGAGCATTATGGGGTGCTGAAAATGTTATAAGTATTGATCTGAGTTGTGATTACAAAGGTGTATACATAAGTAAAAACTAATCAAGGTTTAGGTTTAAGACTTGTACATTTTATTGTAAGTTGTGCCTCAATAAAACATTTTTTTAAATTGGCAATAGTATGGAGAAACACACTGCTGGTATCATTGACATAGGGTAAGAGGCTTGACAATGATTTAGATTTACTCAACTCTGTTTCACTTTAGCTAATTCTAAACCTTTACAATTGAGGTTGCTAGGCAGTAATTCATAAACATTTATTTATCACTCCCCTATTATATTCTACCTTATTAATTTTGTCAAGTGTTCATTCATTTCACAAATATTTAAGTGTCAGGTACTCTGCTAGGCGATGGACCATTAACAAAGACCAAAACAGACATAGCTCTTGCCTCCACTGAGCTAGTTGTACTGGGGTGAGACAGAAAAGTAAATCAAGAGTCACAATTACATGTCACAAATATATTATGGGGGAGTAGAAGGTACTTCCCCACTGTTGGAGAACTAAGCAGGAGGAAAATCCCAGAAGAGAAAGACTTGTTGAAATCACCTTCAGAGCAGAAATAGCACATTGCTCCACATGGTGTGTTCTAGGACTTGGGAGAAGTTGAGTTCAGCTGGATATAAAGTGTGCTGAGTAGGGAGCAAGGAATGCAATAAATGATGCTGGAGAAGCCACCCCGTGGGAGACGCTGCAGGCCCTGGGAAGGGGGTTAAGATGTTATTCCATGGACAGGGAAAAGGCATGACTTGACATGTGCTCTGGATGTATTGGATTGTCTTCAGTGTGAAGAATGAACTAAAGGGAGGCAGGACTGAAGGAAGAGAAGCTGGTTGGGAGGCCGTTGCAGTAAACTAGGCTGGAGATGATGGTACCTACAACTAAGGCAGTAGAGATGAATTGACAGGTATTTCAGAAGTAGAAATGGTAGGACTTAAAGACTGGTTGGCTAAGCAAAAAAGAGAGAAGAATGACAGTGTCCAGTTTCTGTCTTGAGCAATTCTGTGGACAGTGGTGTCATTCACCAGGACAGGGAATACAATGAACAAGTAGTTTGCTAATTTGAGGGATTTTGAAGAGGTGAGAGTAGAAAGGCAAAGGGTTCTGTTTTGCCCATGTTGTGCTTAAAGTGCTTATGAGCCACTGCAGTAGAGACACTCAGACTGCAGCTGGTACTGAGGAGAGGTGACTGTTCTGAAAAAATAAATTGGGAAGTCAGCGTTGTACAGGTATTAATTAAAACCATTAAAGCCGTGGGAGTAGAGAAAATCTATTATCGCCCCTGAGTAACATGTAAAGTAAGAAGAGAAGCAGATTCATCACAGAACCCTGAGGAATACTCATCATTAGAGGACCAGCAGCAGAGAAAGAGGGTCCCTCATAGAACACTGAGGAGGAACAGAGAGAAGGAAGGAAACCAAAAGACTGTGCACACAGAAGCTAAAGAAAGAGAGATTTTTCAGGGTCCAGTGCTGCAAAGAGGTTGCATCAGGGAAGTCTTGGTGACCTTCACAACAGTGTAGAAGAGGCATATGCCTTATTTCAGTGGGAGAGAACTGAATGGAAGGTCAGGTGTTCACTGCATCTGATTCCTATTTTCTTAAAATTTGGAAATCATAGTCTCCTTGCTGTTGATTAGTTTAGAAACATATTAATTAGAGCCCTAGTTTTAGCCAGAGTACACTCTCACAAATCTAAGCAGAAAAGGATTTATTACAGGATATTCGTTAGCTTACAGCATGTCTGCGAGGGCCATGGAACCAAGCTTGTACGTTACATAGCCATTAACAACACAGCCAGGAGAAATGACCAACCACACCATGAGAATTTTCTAGCAGATATGTCCCTGCTGTCACCACCTGCTGCTTTATACTGGTGAATCCAGGATCTGGTCAACAGAACCTTTACAACAGCTGCAGTAGAAAAAAACAAAAGCCTCTACAACTGCGCCTTCCAGAAGAACTGTTTGGCCTGTGCCCTGTGATGCTCACTTCTGCCTGCCAAGCCTGACAAAGGTGCATCTGCTTGGCGAAAAGGACGAGCAACCCTTGCTATACTTCAAGGGAGTCATAGAAATGTAGCCATTAGCATTCCAGCTTCTAAAGCCCAGGAAGCTGTGCTACAATGGGACTGGAAATGTGGAGCATGAGCCAATCAGTAATATTTGCCACTTGCCATCCGTTTGGCTACTCAGCATCCGTTCACCATTCTTCCCACACTTCAAATATCAAACCACAAATTGCAACAACAACATGTTTCTGCCTCTCATAATGCAATTATTCCTTGTACAAAACAAGCTACATTCATTTTCTCCCTTTGAGACACAGAATCTCATCAATAACTTCATTTATCCTTGGGTAATGTTTTATCCTACTCTGGCTAAGTCACAAATCAGTATTGATACCCTGAAATCTATGGACTAAGTTGTTAACTACGAAAAAAAAAGTTAACTACGAAAAAAAAGAGCAAGGGAAAAATGAACATAGCAAGGAAGAAAATAAGGGTGATTGCTACAGGTCGTGAGGCTACGGCTGGTGTTTATAACTTCCTTCCCCCACTACTGATTTTATGCTCCTTTTGCCCTCAGCCAGAAGCTTAAATGGTTGAAATCATTTACCTGATGAGATGACCTAACCTTCCTTCATAAAAGGTCTGATCCTTTCATTACTCTAACATACAGGTTCCTGAGGTTTTGCATTAGCTTTTACTACTGGGAAGTTAGTAGCAGAAGGCAGAGGGTGACCTAGGTTCCCTACATGCTCCTCCTTGCCTTCGTTGTGTGGCAGAAACCCCATTTCCATTTTAAAATCAGAATCAACAACCCCAGCCAACATATGCGATTTTTTTCTTCCCTTGTTCACGAGGCATGAGGAGTACAAAAAAGATCAAGTGTCAGTCTCACCACCCCCCTGCCGCAAGTTGGATATAATCACTTTTGTGTCTCCTCGTGGACTCATTCTTCCCTTGGATGATAAGACTGTTAGACCAGCAGAGTTAAAAGTTGCAGAGACAGGAAGCAAAAATTTGGGGAGTGGGACATTAGGTTTATCAGTGAGAGGTGTCATTCCCACTTCACATCCATCGGTTCCTGAGCCCATGCATTGTGGCCATGGAAAATACATATTTACTGCATCCTGACTACTAGAATTACAACCTCACATCCACGGCAAGAAGGCATTCTTGTCCTTCTTTGGTTCAGCTTATAACAAATGACACCTATTGGTGATTTTCCAAGCCATTTGCTTAACATCAGCTAACCAGAAAGATAATTTCCAAAATCTCTGCAATAAGAAGATGAATTGCTTATTTTTTTTTTTCCTGTATTTTCCGAACTTCCTATAAGGCACATAATCAGGGAAAAAGGGTATCATAAATTTTCTCTCATGTGTTTGTTCATTCATTTACCCATGTATTCAACCAACTTTCATTGAGTATTATGTATGTCCTAGGAACCTGTATATGTTCTAAGAAATACAGAGCTAAAAAGAGGAGGCCTCTAGTTGCCTTGATCTTATTTGAATGGAGCAGAGTGTAAATAAGGAGTGGTCTCTGACTTTCAGGTATTTATAGACAGATATGTAGAAAGTACTAAGGGAAACAGTTAACGTAAAAGCTATATGCAACAAACAATGTGTTATGGAAGTAAGAGAAGAAACAATTAATCCTGGGCACATCAGGAAAAGTTTCACTGAAAAAAAGACATCTGAGATCAGTTTTGAAGGGTGATTAGAATTTTAGGGGAAAAAACAAGATGGGAAGTGCATTTCAGGTTGAGGAAACAGCATGGACAAAGGCATAAAAACATGAACATGCATGGCAAATGTCTTAGTCCATTCAGGCTGCTGTAACAAAATACCATAGACTGGATGGCTTACAATCAACAGAAATTCATTTCTCAGAGTTCTGGAGGCTGGGAGTCCAAGATAAAGGCACCGGCAGATATAGAGTCTGGTGAGGGCCTGCTTTCCAGTTCATGGATGGCACCTTTGGCTATGTCTTCAAATGGTGGAAGGGGCCAGCTAGCTCTCTAGGGTCTCTTTTATAAGGACACTAGTCTCAATCACCTAATCATCTCCCAAAGGCCCCACTTCCTAATACCATCACCTAGGAGGTTAGGATTTTAACATATAAATTTGGGGAAGATATAAACATTCAGTTCATTGCAGCAAGTTTGGAAAGATGGTCACCATCCAGTGGGATCAGCATATTGTGTGCATAGAAATGTTTAGTGGGAGAGGATGCTGGAAAGAAATGAATGGGTCTTATTGCCCTGAAGAGGACTCTGAGGCATGCACTGGGAGCCAGTGAAAGTTTGTGAAAATGAAGGAACTACATCTACTTGTTCAAGAAGATGTCATGTTTTAGTCAGCACGATGACATAAAGATCACAGTGGGCTTTGAAATAGCATATCTGAATTTTAATCTTTTCTTGTACTCGCTAACGATGTCATTTGAGGCAAGTCACTTAACTTCTGGTTCTCAGTTTCACCAGGTCAGACTAGAGTTGACAAATGAAAGTGCTCAATACTTGCACGGCACATAGTAAATGCTAAACAAATTTATAGGTATTATTCTTTGATGGCAATGTGGAAGCCGTATTATCAAGGTGAGATATTGAATACACAAGCTACTTCAGGGACTGATGTGGAGTCTAGATGAGAGGTGGTGAGGGCCTGAAATAAGTAATGAGTGTGGGAATATGAGACCAACCATAAGATACTGGCATCTAGTGGCAGAGGCCAGGGATCCTACAATGTACAGGACACCTGCAACAATAAAGAATCATTCAGCCCAAAAGGTCAGTATGGCCAAGGTTGAGAAACCCTTTATAATAGAAAGAGATCAGAGAACAAGTATCATGACCTTTCTTTCCTTAGAAATTTAAAAAATTTTTAAATGTATAAAACATACTTAAAATATAATAAAACAGACACTTACATACTTACCACCAAAATTTGAGATATATCTATAATATGGCCCTTACATATCAAGGAGAAAGAGAAGCCAGTGAGTCTGGAAAATCCTTGAGAAACACTCTAGCCCTCTAGGACTGAGAATCGTTTTTATCTGATGGGAGAGTAGTTAAATATCTGCAGATAATCTTTTATTTCTCCTTCACAGAACTTTAAAATAGGAATTTGCTGAAAGGAATAATTTATTAAATTAAGAATAAGAATTTTCTATCTGGCTCATTAAACAACAATATTAACGAATAGCATTATAATAGCATAATATCTGGAAAAGAAAGAAAAATTGCGGTATGCTCTGAGGAAAACTTTCAATAAATGGGGCATAACATTTCATGGGGACTCTGTAGTCTTTGCTTAAATGGAGTCAAACAGGAGAACCCAGTCTAGTTTTACAAGCCCCTCATAGTTCCACCAAAAACTGACAATTGGCAAAGTATTCAGTCTCAGTATGGACATGTCCCGTTTTCTGTATATTCCACTACACATGGGATTTCTCCCATAAGACACAGATATAAATGAAAAAATTAAGTGACTTTTTCAGGTTTTTAGTGAACATTACTGCTTATGAGGAAAATAGATAAATGCAGACAGGGAAAGGTCAGACAGGCTTACACACCAGCCAAAAGACTGCTCCTATAGTCAGGCTGATTCAAATTAACACCATACCATATTTGCAAGATATACCTATGGAGATCCCTTAGACTCACTCTCAGGCAGGTAGCACTACAAATGTAAAATCCATACATGCCAAGGATCCATTGTACATCTGTTACTTCATAATACCTACCATGACTCCCATGATGGTTAATTTTATGTGTCAATTTGACTGGGCTAAGGTATGCCCTGATAGCTGGCAAAACATTATTTCTGGGTGTGTCTGTGAGGATGTTTCTGGAAGAGATTAGCATTTGAATGACTGGACTGAGTAAAGAAGACCCAACCTCACCGATAGGAGTGATCATCATCCAATACATCAAAGGCCCAAATAGAACAAAAAGGCAGAGAATGAATTAGCTCTCTTCTTGAGCTGGGACATCCATCTTCTCCTGCCCTCAGACATTGGAGGTCCTGGTTTTTGGGCCTTTGGACTCAGACTAGTACTTACACCATTGGCTCCCCTGGTTTTCAGGCCTTTGAGCTTAAATTGGAACTGCACCACTAGCTTTCCTGGGCCTCCAGCTTTCCAACAAATGATTATGGAACGTCTCAGACTAAATGATTGCATGAGCCAATTCTCCCTAACATATCTCTTTGTATATGTGTATGTATACCCTATTGGTTCTGTTTTTCTGGAGAACTCTGACTAATACGACCTCCCTTCTTTGATTACATACCTACTCAGATCTTATATTTACATGTGTACATACGATATGCATTTTCAATCCAGAAAGATCTGGCTGCCACAGCAGAATTTTATGTGGATTATTTTATGTCTGTAGTTTAACATATTTATGTAAGTATCTAAAGCCATACTGTCCAATACACTAGCCAATAAGCCACATATGGTTACTGAGCAAATGAAACATGGCTAGTCTAAATTGAGATATACTGTGAGTATTAAAAAAATGGGATTTTGAGGACTCAAGGGAAGAAAGGAAAATATCCTATTGATTTTATTACATTGACCACATGTTGAAATTATAATATTTTGGATATCTTCAGTTAAATAAAACATATGCTAAAATCAATCACACCTGCTTTTCTTTACTTTTTAAATGTAGCTTCTAGAAAATTTTAAATTAAATATGTAACTTGCATTATATTTCTATTGGACAGCACTAATTTAGAGCTTACCCTACACATTTGGACATTTTTAGGATCAGGTACGTTCCAATTCAGAGATACTGCTGACATAATACACATGGCATGAAATTGAACATTCAGCCACCAGAGAAATGTCTTTAGAGTATACATTCTTAACAAATGGCATTGTGTTAGGTTATACTGTGCTAGAATAGGAGGTGTCCTATTTGTGAAAGAGGTTTTATTAAGAAAGGAGTAGCTGCAGCCTATTTCCTTAGAGAGGAACTGGTGGAATCAATTATAAAGTTATTATTTTTGAATATGTACATATATGTGATCCCTGGGGCAGAAGGAATAATCATGAGGATTCTTAAAACAAAAGTCATGCTTGATTAGACATTTTTTGTAGGTAATAATTACATGTAAGAAGAGGAAGCTATAATATCTATTTTTTCAAAAAGCTTTGGCCAAGTTCCATGCTGAAAGTTCTTCCATCTTTAAATGTGTGGGAAAAGAATGTGTCAGAAAAGCAGTTCATTTGAGGGTAGATGTATTAGTTATCTATTGATGCATAACAAGATTACTGCAAACTTCATGATTTAAAACAACACATATTTATCATCTCGGGTTTTGTGAGTCAAACGTTCAAGTTCAGCTTAGCTGGGTCCTCTGCAAGATTGAGATCAAGGCGTTGGCAAGGGCTGGATTCTCATCTGAGGTTTGACTTCCATGCTCACATGGTTGTTAGTAGCCTTCAGTTATTTTCAGGATGACATACAGATTCTTAGGTTCTTGCTAGCTGTTGGCTGGAGGCTGCCCTCAGTTCCTTGCCACGTGATCCCCTCCATAGAGAAGTCACAACACAGCAGCTTGCTTCTTTAAAGCCAGCAAAGGAGGAAGTCTCTGAGCAAGACAGATTTATAAATGTAGTTAACGTAATCATATACATGTAACCAAATACATCTCACCACCTTTGCTGTATTCTATTAGTTAGAAGCAAGTCACAGATCCCACACACACTCAAGGGAAAGGGATTACCCAAGGGTATGAATACCAGGAGGTAGAGATCATGAGGTTACATTAGAGTCTGTCATGAGACCTTACAGTCTGTCCTGCACAATAGAGAATTGGCTTAGAGATAAAAATTAGAGAAGGGTATCACAGTGGTGCCCTAAATATCTGTGTTAGAACCATTTTAGCTAATATTTTTCAAGTGATCTGGAAGAGAAAATAAATAACAACATTTCCCAGTTTTCTCATAGAAATACGTTTCTAAATAGTGAAATGCCATGACGATGGAAATAAGCAAAGACTGGTCACTGGAAATCATGAGAAGCAACATCATTGGCAAGTAGCATGTGGATTTACATCTGAGAACTAAGACCCAGAAGCAATAACTGGAACTACACAAGAGTCTTGGTGGAGAAAGGGCAGGACAAGTTACCTCCCTTCAGGAGTGTCAGGGATCAGGGGCATTCAGGTGGTGCTACCCAGAGAGTTTAGCAACAGCAGAGAAAAATACACTGACCAGCACTACAGCAAAAGAGAAGTGGGTGTGTGGTGAAGGTTCTGTTCTTACAGAGTTTCAAAAACCCTTTCAGCAAAAGGCCAGGGGAGATATATAGACTCCATCACTATCTTAAAAGGGAGAGAAAGAGAAAAACTAGCTAAGCCATACTATATGATGTCAATGCTCAGAAAAGAAGACTGATTAATTTTTTATACATTCTGAGATAAAGATGCTCTTTAATACCAAAAATCCCATACAATAAACCTAAACCATACTGTGTTTCAATGAGTATCTTCCCTCAGTTGTTTTCAACAAATATTTATTGAGCAGCAATTGTGCTAGGAAATATACTAGGTGCTTGAAATACAACGTGAGCAAAAACTAGTGAGGTCTCTGTTCTAATAGAGATGATAGCAGTGGGAAAGATGGACATGGAATGAGTAATTATACAAATAATCATAGAATTATTACTGGTGAGTATTAGAAAAGATGAGAATAGAGTGCTTTGAGAAAAACATAGTGGAGGATCCAACCTACCCTGTAGGATCAGGATTGAAGGCACAGTGACATTCAAGCTAAGATTTGAAGGATGAGTTTCTTGCCAAGAGATGGGGAAAGCCCATGCTAGCAGAGGAAACATCAATTGGGAAGGAGTTTGAGGGAGGAGGGAGGCTAACATGGCTGGGGCATGGAGAGCAAAACCTCAAAATGACAGTAGCAATCACGTAGGACCTGGTACTCCATGTCAAGGATTTTTTGTTTTGTTTTTTATTTTTTTTCTTTCTTCTTTTTGTTACCACAGAGTGTTCCACATGAGGATTTTTAAATTTTATCTTAAAAGCAATGAGAACCTACTGAAAGATCTCAAGCAAATAAATGACATAATATGATGTCTCTTTTAAACTGTCACTCTCATAGCTATTGGGGATTGGAGAAGGGGGCAAGTGTGGACATGAAATGGTCAATGAGGAGGTTTTCACAGTCATCCAGAGAGATACAACAGTGGCTTGGACTAGGGCAATGAAAATGAAGATGGAGAGACCTGGGCAATTCAACAAATATTTTGAAGATGGAAAGATCATTAATAGATATGAAGTACCTTTCACTGGGAAGTGAAATTTTCAGTGATGACAACTAGGTTTCTGTCATGAGCAATTGGGTAGATGAGAAAAAACTAGACGGGAATACATTTGGGGAGAAGTTCAAGAGACTTCAGTCAAAATATGAGAGATGCTCCCTTCTCTTGCCAATGGTAATTAAAAAAAAGAAAAAAAAAATAAGGTAGAATGTAGTGATTAGCTAGCAATTAAACCACATGACTTTGCTTTTCAATATAAAATACGCATTAGGCGATAAGAGGTAAAACATATCTGTTACAGAAGCAGATCAAGATGTTATAAAGCAACCTTTGAACTTTTCCGAGAGCTTACTTCTGAATGGAAATGCTAAATACACTATTTTATTTTGGCAATGTTCCCCCATAATCAACTCTAGCAAGTTAATACTAAGCAAATCAAAACTTCCCTGTTGACCCATCTTACTCCTACTGATGCACGTGCTACCAAAAAGTAAAACCTTTGGTACTAGGACCAAATAACTCTTTCAGAGTTTGTAGAACACAAATTAAAATTATAATTGACCCAACACTTCTATTATGAATATAAGAGAGGAATTTTTTTTTACTTTTTATTACAAATCCTGATTCTTCTTTATGCCCTTTACCTGACCTATCACTCCTCAAACACCCTCCCTTCCTCCCCCTCATCTCTAGTGTCCTTAGGTTTGTTCTCTGATGGATTTTGGATGTGACCAGTGCCACTGTGCACACAATAAGCACCAGCACAAAATAGCCGCCGGCCTCGTCTCCAGCTCCAGCACCAAGCCCCTGCCCCTTCCCTTTATGAGAAGCCCCCTGACTTAAACAGAAACAACTTTCTGGCGTCCGCATGGGCACAGTTCTCTACCCAATTACATCAACCTAACGTCCCTCCCCCCAGTACATTTCGTGCCCAACAGCTAATATAAACTCTCACAATCCCATTGTTGCTGTTGTCCCCCATTTTCAGGGCAGCCCCAGGCTGTTCCCCACTTTGAGCACAGCCCGGCAGATTCTTTTCCTTTAATAAAGCTTGAATGGTACCCAGCATCTCAGCTCACTTTCTTTCATTCTCTCCTTCTGAAAGTTCAACATATTGTTCTGGTTCTTTCTTTCTTTCTTTTCTTCTGTCTTTCTGTTTTTCTGTTATTCTGTTTTAATTTCTTTCTGTCTTTCTTTCCTTCTCTCTTAGCACCTAGTTATGAGTGAGAACATGCAGTATTTCTCTTTCCTTGTCTGGCTTATTTCACTTAACATAATTTTCTCCAGACTCATCCATGTTGCTGAAAATGGCAGAATTTCATTCTTTTTTACAGCTGAGTAATATTCTGTTGTGTATATCTACCACATTTTCCTTATCCAGTCATCCGTTGATGGATCCTTAGGTTGGTTCCATATCTTGGCTATCGTAAATAGAACTGCCACGAACATGGACATGCAGTTATCCCTTCAACATGATGATTTCCATTGCTTTGGATACATACCCAGTAGTGGGATTGCTGGATCATATGGTAGTTCTATCTGTAGTTGTTTTGAGGAACTTCCATACTGTTTTCCTTAATGGCTGTGATAACTTACAGTCCCACCAACAGTGTAGAAGAGCTCACCTTACCCTGCATCCTTGTCACCATTTGTTATTCTCAGTCTTTTTAATAATGGCCAGTCTAACTGGGGTGAGATGATATCTCAGTGTGGCTTTGATTTGCATTTCTCTGATGATTAGTGATGCTGAGCATTTTTTCATGTACCTGTTGGCTATTTGTATGTCTAAGAATATTTCTGAGCTCTTGTCCCATTATCTGAGGAGAGCAGTCAGCTATTTTTCTAAGTGAGAATAAAGTTTATTCAGCCAACAATATTATGTAATGTTTCTCCATCAAGGAGGTGTTCAGATTATGAATGTATCTTCTGTATTAACATTTCATAAAATTGATTTGTCCAAGTGTGTTTTGTTTTTCCATGTTGGTTGGCTTCTCAGGTCAAACATTGTGAAGCTGCTGCAAACAGTACTATGTCTTATCCACCTTTGACCCATAGAGGACGTTCAATAAATGTTTGCTAGATAAAGAAATGAATGTTTATTGTGGGGATTGTAAAATGCAGTTGAGATCAATAGGGGTTCTAAGAAACACAGAAATATGACAGGAGAATTCGATATAGATGTGTCAAGGTAAATAAATTGGCAAAAAAATAAGTCAGATCACATTAATGAAATATAGGGTTCTGAGCTATCAAATATTGGGTTCTGAGGTATTTTTTTGGTTCAAAAATAATCTAGAACATGACTTGCTCACAGAAAATACCTATTCTATGTTTTCTCTAAGATGGTAGCTTAAATGCAACAAACTGTAAAAAGAGATTACATTCACCATGTTTTAGAAATGTAGAATTCAGATATCAAAGATAACATGTGAAAAAAAATCAGATAACAGTGAATACAAAGACAAACATTTACAATTAGGCTTATAAAAGTAGAAAATGGATTTATCTGGTAATACATCTATTTCTCTGAAAAATACTGTTTAATCAAAGACAACAATTACTTTAAACAGTCATTCAAATTCCATGACATTGAGGGAAAAGGAATATTCCATAAACTTTAAATTAAAATGAAATTGTTTCAAATTTCTGATGAATGCTTATTATCATTTTTCCCATTGTTTGATTTCTTTAGCAAGGTTAAATTGTAGTCTGAGTGGTACCTATCCAGTGATCCAGAACAGTGAATTCTAATTTTTATTGTGCAATCGTTTATAAACCTTGGATCATATCCACTTTACATGTAAGCAACACCAATGCTGACTCTTAGAAAACCAATGCTTTGTGGTCCTTTCCAACAGTGCAGAGGATTTATAGCCTGACATGTTATTTTTTCAAGTCTTTAAAGACTGACTGAGTTGCAAAAAGGATTAATTCACCACCTGCTCATTGACGTTAGCCACAGAAACTGTGGTAGTCTCTTCAGAGGGAAACTTGAAGATTTGGGAGCAGGTCTAGGAGGAAAATTTGGTTTTCACTGGATAACTTCTTGTTTGGTTCTTCATGTATTTATATTTACCGCATGCATGTATTCCCTTACAATTACCACAAATGACAATTTGAAAATGACAACAACAAAGTTATATGAAAAAATAAAACAAAACTGCATAAGTAGTTTTTCATATCCTCCCTGGAGATAGTGCTTTTCCCAAAGTTTCATAGAACTTCCTGATATTGTTAATATTCAATTCTCTATTATATTATGTAAAAACAAAGCTGAACCCCTATATAGTCAAGAGAAACAGGTTAACGCTCTTCATTCCCAGGGTCAAGATACCAAAAGTAAACCAAATTCTTTAAAATCCAAATCTCTTTTTAATCAAGAGAATTGATTCCACCCCAATGACTTTTCATTAAAGCTGCTAACAAGAAATAAAATGGGCTAAATTGAATTGAGTTAAATCGTTTCTCATTTCTTAACCTCCAAGCTCTGATGAATGTGCTATTAACAGTGAAAATACGTTTAAAAAAAAAAAAAAAAGACAGAATCTGGACAAGTCCTGTAGTGATTAAGTTGCCAGGTAAGGAAGGACTGGCTGTGTGCAGCAGTGAAGCTAAGGTGCTAGGAAACAAAGCAGGTAGACCTCACCTTGGGTCTAGGGTTCAAATTCACCCAGAAATGAGCCCCAGATAAACTGGCTAATGCTGTCTGTGCTCAACTTTGGCTCCATTGTACCAGTAATTAACTTGTTAATGAATAGTTGGCAAAGAGATCTAGGTCACCTACAATGCTTTTCTTGGTGATGTAGGTCCACTTAAGCCTCCGAAGATCAGATCAAAAATTGTCCTGAGGAAGTCTAAATCAGAACCTAGGGTTTACACAGTCGTCAAAATCTGGTTTAAAATTTTTTCTCTCCTTCTTTCTTGTTGGTTCAAAGAAATGAAAAAAGTTATGAAGAATTTAAAAACAACTTGTTGACAAAGCCATCCCTTTTCCCTTAAGACTTCTCAACATTCTTTTAACTTGATATATTTTTGCAAACAACTTTAGGTGCAGGAAAGTTTTCTAGGATGATCTGTATCAGAATGTACAACCTCTGCACATAGCTTAAATATCTCTCCAATTGGCCTTAATATTTTATATTTGTGGTTTTTGACCAGGGTTGAATGGGCTTGGCTTGTGTACTATAGCTTGTAAAATCTAACATAGTGATTTGAATACATCGTCTGCACCTATCCACCTCCAGTGTACACATGCCCACACATGCACACACATGAACACACACTCAGGAGATACGTCACCAACTCAGAGTTTATCCTATCCCATTATAGAGCTTCCACCAACTGGAAAGATTTTATCAAGCTTGGTTTTCTTGGTTTGTATTGGGAAAACTATAGTCATATTGAATATGCTTCTTAAAATTACACATGTTCTTCAGCCTCGAGAATGATTGTTCTAAGTTTACTGTTCAGTTCGTCTGCTAACAGCACCCTTGTCTTAAACATATTCTTCACATCTCCATCATGGCAAAATTCCCATTTATAATAATGCATATGTGACATTACAAAAGATTGCTCTAATAAATTTTCGGTGAGTTTCTACCTAAGTATAATGTCTCCTTAACATATTGTGACATTTGCTGCCACTTACTAAACTCACTTTTATAGTTTTGACTTCCAAAAAATTTTATTCACTTTTCACAAAATTCCATTTAATGTAGTAAGGTGCCACAGTCTTTGGGTTGAAAGTACAGTGCTTGAGATTTAGATTTTAATTCTCTACTGAAGCAGTCACAACATTCTAAGATAAATTTTTATATTTCATTTAACGTAATCATCTTTACTAAAATTACTCAACATTTATTATTTTAAAATATTTTAAAACCACCGTTAAAAGTAAAGACATCCAGCTCCTTCATTAATAATCCTGAACACAGCTGCCACAAGAGCCTGTGGTGCAGTCCTCAGTGCATGAATCCTGAAGCCAAGCTCTAGAGGGGGAGCTCAAACTCTGCTACTAAAATTTGTAATTCTTTTTGTCATTTCTGTCACTTCATTTTTGAATTGTAACTTATTTTGTATTGAGGCATCTGACCTCAATATTTTTCTGTTGCTCATTTTTAATGCAAATTTAATTTTCTTGAACTTTAAGAAGGAAGCTTGGTTCAGATAACTTTCCTTGTTAAAAATATGGCAACTTGCTTTCAGAGGTTTCCTGGCTCTGCTCCCTCTCCCACTTAGTCTGGACCTTCTCTTTTCTTCTCCATTGTCCCTGTACTGCTGAATTTTGACTGCACTCTCAGCAATTTCTCCTCAGTATGAGCCCATAGCCTGGAAGTGAAACTGGTTGGTTAATTTCAAAAGTTCGTGAGATTAAACTATTTAAGCCTCCGTAGGCCTTCCCTGGAGATCCTCCCAACTTCTTAGCTCTGCTACCTACTAGCTGTGTGCCCTTGGACAAACTGGTCTATCTCTTCATGCCTCTGTCTCCTCATTTGTAAAATGGAGATCAAATAATAGGATAATGAATTTTCATTACAGATGCTTAAAACATTGCTGACACAAATTGAGCACTTTTTGAATGTTTGTTTAATAAGTAAAATATTCATCTGCTCCTTATTTGTGAATTCACCTTGAATTTGTAGACACTTTCAGGTCAGATGATCTTAACTCTTTGCTCTCCTCTATGCCTCAGGAAACCTATCATGTGCTAACCACAGTTAAAATTTTAATTTATCAACATACTGTAACCTGTAACTTTTCAGTTAAAATTATTTCCTTTTTAAATCGCTTGTTGTTTCAGTAACTTTCCATATTTGACCTCTTATTAGTTCTTTTCTGTACCTTATAACAGAATATCTGAAACTGGGTAATTTATAAAGAAATAAGAATTTATTTCTTAGTTTTGGAGGCTGGGAAGTCCAAGGTCCAGGGGGTACATCTGGTGAGGGCCTTTTTCTTGGTGATGAGTCTCCACAGAGATGCAGGGTGTCACATGGTAAGAATGAGCTGAGCAAGAAAGCTACCTTCCTACTTGCTTTTCTTTTAAAGCTATCAGAATGACACCCATTACTCCATGAATGGATCAATCCATTCACAAGGGCACAGTCCTCACAATCTAATCACCTGAAAGGCTCCACCTTTCAAATACCATAATTGGATTTCCCACCCTCTTAACACTGTTTCAGTGGGGATTAAATTTCAATACATGAACTTTTGGGGGACACATTTTTCCCATATCAAACTTCTTTCTCTCTTTCTATCTGCCTTGTTAGATAATACCTGTTGTTGTGCACAAGTCACAAGTTGTTTGCCTAAGGTGTTTTGTTGGAGTTAGGTTGGCCCAGCACAAACCAGGATAACCTGGTTGAGCCCACAGACCTTGCTACTGAGCCTGAATAAATGTCCAATGGGTGACCTTTTGACAACAGAGGGCTGAAAACTCCACCTCCAGATCATGCTAACAGCCATTTTTTGAACATGCAATCCATGAAGAGGCAGGCAGATAGCTGGCTTGCACCTGCACAGATCACTGAAGAATTTCCTCAAACCCTTTAACCAATCATGATCACCCATCCCTTGCATCACCCTTAACCACTTCCCCATAAATATTGCTTCTTTCCCACTGTTGGAAAGCAGATTTGAGATTTATTTCTCCTTTCTTTTTGATTGGCTGCCTTATGAATAATCTTTTTTCTCTGCTATTAAGACCAGTGGTTCAGTGTTTGGTTTTCTGTTGTGTGTGGGCAAATAAACTCCATTCAGTTTGGTAACAATACTTCACTCTATTTTTTTTTTTTTTTTGTCTTTTTCGTGACCAGCACTCAGCCAGTGAGCGCACTGGCCATTCCTATATGGGATCCAAACCCGCGGCGGGAGCGTCGCCGCGCTCCCAGCGCAGCACTCTACCAAGTGCGCCACGGGCTCGGCCCCTATTTTGTTTTTTAATAAAAGATTCAAGAGAAAGAAAAGCTGCTCAGTATCACCCTCCTAAGAACAAAAATGCCCTTTTTCTCTGGTGTTGACTCAGGAAAGGGTATTTCTCATTATATTTGTTTAATTTTTTCCTTTCTTTAGGCTCTCTAGGAACTAAGAGGTAACTTTATTGCATATAATCAATAGAACTTAACACCTGGTACCATTAGCAAAGGTGGCAAACAATATTTTCAGAAAGGCTCTAAAAAAACTTTTCTTAAAGTTCAGGGCATTTTTTAAAGGTTTTTGAAATTTTCATTTTTCACAGCTTGTGATTTACTGCTGAAATTTCTATAATCTATGGTCCGAGTATGCCACTTCTAAACCTGTTGGATATTATTCTTTCCTTTTAAAGCAACTTTTCTCTGCTTTAGAATGTATAAATACAAGAAAGCTAACCAACCAAATTTTTGGAATTCAGGTTGTCAAATAGTATTTTGCTACACCATTTTAGGATTTATATAGAAAAACTATAACCAGACAAAGAGGGGGGTACTCATGATAACTAAATGTAATGTGTAGTCCTGATTTGAATCCTCAACCAGAAATTTTTTTTCTTCTTTTTCTATAAAGAACACTATTGGGAAAACTGATAAAATTTTAATAATGTCTGTAGATAACAATCATGTATTAATTTTCCTGATTTAGGTAATGATACTGTAATTATGGAAGAGAATGAACTTTAAGTATTTGGGGTAAATAGACATCTTGCCTGCAACTCAATCTCAGAGTTCAGAGAAAGAAAGAGAGGATACAAAAGCAAACGTGGTAAGATGTTAACATTTGGGGTATCTGGGTAAAAGGTATATGGGAATTCTTTGTACTATTCTTTTACAACTTTTGTTACCAACAGGCAAGCCTTGGCTTGCCCTCTCACACTAAACAAATGACTTGAAAGCCCAAAAACTGAAGCAAGGATTGGAAGGTTTTATTCAGATTACTGGTACTCAACTAAATGTCTAACCAAGCAAATAAACAAAGAAAAGAGGAGCAGTGGGGTCCAGTTTATCTTAGTCCCAATCGGTGGGGACAACCTATTCCACTGACACAGTAATTGATAAAAGCAGTTCTCCCCATGGCTGTCAGCCCAAAGAATAAAAGTACTGACTAGATTTAAATCTGAGAAACAAAGCTTAGCCAGGAGCCCTCCAGGGTGCACCTACATAGTAGCGGATACAATCCAACCAAACAGCAGAAGGCAGCTCAGAAAATCAGAGAAAGGTAAAGAGAATTTTAGTAGCATACGGACTTCTAGTCACTGTATGGCATGGGAATGAATCCCCACCACTCTCATGAATCCCCCGTCAGGGGGAACCTGCTCAAGCAATGTCTTCACGGTGTAGGACTGGCCTTCCAACCTCTGCTAGTCACCCATCAGAGCAAGCCGCTGCTGGCCATCGGGAGCATTCTTCTCACAAGTCTAGAGGACTTTAAGCAGTCGTTGTTGTCCAGCAGTCATTTTAAAAGGGAGGAAAAGAGGGAAAAGTGAGAGTAAAAGAGAATAAAGCATTGCCTTGTCAGAATTTAGGCTGGGGACTCCAGGAGAGACCAGCAGCAGAGACATGGGAGCAAAACAGTCCCAGTGGCCACTTGTCTCTTACAGCTGGAGTCTTCTCTGGTGCCCAAAGCTTTCCAATTTTGGGTGGTGACTGAATGAGGCTCTTGGGTTTAAAAGTCACAGAAATGAGCAATGTACCCAGCAGTAAAGCAAGCAATGCTTTATTAAAAGAGGAGATAGACCTATGCATAAGGTGGGGTAGCTACAGTAAAGCTAGCCCACCGAGGGAAGCTGTTCAGGGTCTTTTATAGGGAAAGGAGTTAAGGGGTACAGGTCAGCATCACTGGAGGTGGTCCATTCTGTTCTTCCAGGTTGCATCATTGGTGCATGCTCAGTAGGTCCAAGATGGTGGTGGTGGTCATCATCGTCACCCTAGGAGGGTCATTGTAGTCCTCACCTTGAAGCTTTGTGCAGCTTTGTGCGCATGTGGGAATTCCTAAAGGGTCTTAAGGTTAATCTGTAACTTAATTTTTACAATTATGGTAAACAAGCTTGGGGGAGGGGCTTTGCAACTCAGTGAATATCTGTTTCCTCTCTTATCTCAGTCTATTTTATCAGGGCGGGCCATTAGGTAATCATTTGTCATAGGAGCTTCAGACTGGAGAGTGGAAAAGTAACAAAGTGTCCTCTGCAAGGAAAATGGGGTCAGTTTGGTTCACAGGCCTAGCCTTACTCTGTTTCACTTTAATGAAAGTCTGAAATTATTTCAAAATAATTTTTTTTAACTCTAACCCATGCTTGATCAAAACAATTTTTTCTTAATAGTTGGGGGTGGGAGATAAGAGCAGAAAGAAATAAAGGTCAGTGTCCCTGAGGAAATCTTTGAGCACTTACAGGGTCCCTGAATATTACATGTGGAAAGCAAAAACCTAAGTTTAAACGAAAATTTGGGGGATTAGAGTGTCTAATGTTTGGCTAGGAAGACCAATACAAAACCACGACTTAAAAAGTACCCACTTTTATAGGTGCATTAATGTTTAATTCAATATACTGCCATTCCATATAAGCAAAATCAATGATATCCTAGTAGGCTAATAATGCTGGCTAAAGCCATTAGAAATAGCAAGCACTATCAGATTGGCGGAGATGAAATTGTGTTATTATGCTCAGCATGTGGGGCAACAATCATGCTTGCACACTGTTGATGGGATTTAGATTGGTATTATCTAGTATGATCTTTCTGAGGAGCAGTCGGGTAGTACGTATTACATTTTAAAATGTTCAAACTCTTTGACTCAACAATTCCACTTCTAGAAATGTATTCTAAGAAAATAGTGGATACAAGTGCACAAAGGTACTCACAGCAAAGAACAGGAGACAATATGTATTTATTAGTAGGAGACTGATTAAATAAATTATGGTTTATCCTTACAAGAGAACATTCTTGAGTCATCACAAAGTATGAGATAAATTAACAAGCAGCAATGTCCTTAGTATATTAAATGGGAAAAAAAGGTTGCAGAATGGTATATATAATACGATCCCATTTACATTTACATTACTTATTACATTTAAAATAGAAATATTATATAGGTATTTTTTTAAAAAAATTTGAAGGAACACATGCCAGAAAAGAATTGTGGGTGAGTAAGGCGTTAGAAGAATACACTACACTACATACATGGCAGAATACATAATTTGCAATGGTACAAAATGAAAATGTGGAGCCCCTTGTTTAAAAACTAAGAACTTCAAGGTGGTGACACTAGAGCATTAAGCCAAGAATGGTGCCCTAT
This sequence comes from Cynocephalus volans, assembly GCF_027409185.1. NCBI lineage: Eukaryota > Metazoa > Chordata > Mammalia > Dermoptera > Cynocephalidae > Cynocephalus > Cynocephalus volans. The sequence goes on along the minus strand of NC_084460.1, from coordinate 86,119,718 downwards.
GTGAAGGGTCACATGTTCATAAATCCAGTCTTGACTATACATTAAGATATATGCTACACTATACTATATATTATACTATATAGGGTAAGATGTACACTACAGTAAGTGGTTGAATATGGTTGGGTGGGTGAAAATATACACATGGTTTATCTTTCTCTCTCTCTTCCTTTTTATTATTTTGGGTAATGTAGCAAGGACAATTAAAAGTATGTTTATGGGGACTGGCCAGTTAGCTCTATTGGTTAGAGCGCAGCCTTGTAACACCAAGGTCAAGGGTTCAGTTCCCTGTACCAGACAGCCACCAAAATAATAAAAATAATAAATGTGGATGAAAATGTGCATTTAAAAATAAATAATAATTCCTATGATGAGCTAGTTTAAGCATGTTGAGCATTAGCATTTTCCCGAAGTACCCTTTAGATAATTTCACGTGTCATAAGAGTGCCTCCAAGAGGACTGTCAGACATGCAATGAGGAGACAGAGATGTATGACTCTTCAACAAGGTTTCTAAGGCAAAATTTAATTACTATTTTAAAGAATTTTCCATGTTAGTGACTATTGAGACTGATAAATGCGGGGTAATTTTTTTCTCTTCTCATATGGCAAGTAGAAGTATAAGGAAAAAATAAGAACAAAAATATAAAACTTTAACAAGTATTTCTTATCTCTAGAAATTAAGTAGCTCTTCTAGGTCATCTGGGCATTGATATTTTTCTAGTGCTCTAAATAGTTCTATGATATCCTTGAATTAAACAAATAGTAATATTACTAGTCGTTAGTTGACTTGATCTGTCTACAAGTTAAATGTTTCCTCTGATGCTTCTATTTATAAGTAGAACTAAAAACCGGGTAAGTCTAATTTGGGATCAGCATGGTAGCTTATGTTCTGCCACACAGAACACCAAGGTTTGATTAGGCAGATCTTAGGGTTGAAGCCAAAAAGCAAGAGTACAAGACATTCTTATATCTAGCAAGCTGTAAATAAGATGGTCTAACACTTACCAGGCTCTGCTTCTCATTACTTATATGGACAGCAACCTTTAACAGGCCCTAATGAGAGAGTTGGGATAAACATGTAGGTGAAAGGAAAAGTGTTTCCAAAATTCAGCAGAGTGGGGAAGGAGTGAGAAAAACATTCAAAAATTTGTTGTTAACGATTTTTCCGAAGTCCATTGTAAGGTAACTAGTAGTAACTAGGTCAAGATGGCACACCAGGAGCTATAGACCTTTGACTTCATAGGCATCTAGAGAATCTGTTGAAATTCTATTTGAGAAGTTCTCCATGAGACTTTAAGGTTTTGTATAACATGGTGACAGACTATAAATAGAAAGCTGATAAATCCTATGAGGTATGTATTTCAAGACTAATTTCTGTGCCTTAAAAGTGTTCAATCTTGGGGGCTGGCCAATTAGCTCAGTTGGTTAGAGCATGAGGCTGATAACACCAAGGTCCAGGGTTTAATAACTGTACTGGCCAGATGCAAAAAAATAAAAATAAAAATTCAATCTTATACTATTTTTAAATTCATGATCCAGAATTATAATTATGTGTGTATACATGGTACCATATGTCACATATAATCTATGCTCAGCAATAGAGAAAAACAACAAAAAAACCCCATCAGTGTTCTACTTATATATGATCATCCAAAGCAGTCATCTCTTCTAAGGCATCAGTTTGTCTTCATTCAGGTTATTAAAGCCACTTATATTCATGAGAATTAATTTTCACTAGTTTGATTAGCACTATTATTCTCAAATTTCAAAACAGAATCTATAATCAAGGTGTAAGATATGACTGAAGGTATAAATCTGCCATTTTCACAAATGCAAAAAAATCTCTACTAATGCATTTGCGCTTAATGGCTTTTACCTTAAATATTACAATGACTTTTTCTTTTAAATTATTATATTATATATACATGTGTGTCTGACAAGACAAACTTTCTAACAGTATCCTCTGAAGACTGAATGGGCTATGACTCAAGAAATATTGAGGCTGGAAAACCACTTTGTGGGGATGTTGAAATGAGATTTCAAGCAAAAATAGATTGAACTAGATAACATCTATGCTTTCTTCCAATTCTAAGACATCATGAATATGAAACAATTCTTGAACAGGGCAAAGGATGGTAGCACTGGGGATGGAGAAGAGGCAAATGTGAGCAACTCCATGAAGACCTCCTATTTATTCAATACAATTTGGCACTAACTGTATGTGGGATACAGGAGAAAAGGATGAAGAATAAAAGATACTTAATGTTATCAGCCCAAGAAACTGAGTAGTACCATTAGTAGAAATGAGAAAGGATTAAAAATCAACAGGGTTTTTTCTCCTGTTGTTTTGATTGCAAAGGAATTCCCCTGAACAGGGTAATTAAAAATAGAGAAGCTAACTTTGCAATTCTGTTTTGTTTGTTGGTATGAGAGATGGTTCCAAGAGGTCATTTCAGATGTGGCAGGAGACCCCACTCCTGACTGGGTCTGTGGGGGCAGGGCCCTGAGAAGGAGGTTAGTAAAGAGAAACCAGAATGTCTGTCAAATAGGCTGGAATTTAGGAAGAGAGAAAGAATAGTTAATGGAAAAACATTCTGCCTCTTTGGGAATTGTATTAGTCTGTTACACATAACAGAATACCTGAATGTGGGTAATTTATAAGAAAATGAAATTTATTTCTCACAGCTTGGGAGGCCGGGAAGTACGAGGTCCAGGGGGCACATCTGGTGAGGGCCTTCTTCTTGGTGGAGACTCCCTAGAGTCCCGCAGTATAGCAAAACATCACATGGTGAGACTGGCAAGAGCATTTTCATGTGCTCTCCTTATAAAGCCATCACTTCACACCCATAATGACCCATTAAACCATTAACTTATTGTTCTATGAATGGATTAACCCATTCATGAGAACATAGTCCTCGCGATCCAATCACTTCTTAAAGGCCTCATCTATCAACACTGCCACACTGGGAATCAATCTTCCACATGAGCTTTGAAAGGGACAAACATTCAACCCATATCTGGAATTGGCTCAAAAACTGGAACAGGCCTGACCTTTAAGCAGCTAGGGAAGGCAGTGGCAGAGTACTGTACATGAAATTTAAGCTCACATCAAGGAACTCAGAATACAATAGATTTCAATAGGAGCCAATCTTTACGAAGAATATCATAAAGAAAATGATATTTGAGAAAACACAAGAGAAAAAGTAGGCAGAAAGAGATCCAGAAAAATACTGCATAAATCTATTCAGAAAGTAATATGGAACTAGATATTACTGACTTCTAAAATTCTGTCCTTGAAACACTAATTATTTGGTACGTTTTTTGAGTAAGAGATCTATAACCATGATTTTATATATGCATTACTTTGAAATGTTGCATGACATATGATCTATTACCCTTATTTCAAGGCTGCAACCATCTTATAATGAGCTCTGTTAGGCCAGATCTAGTAGTTCTGTTATGTTCCAGGAACTGGAACATCATCAGCATCACGTGAGCTCCTGTTAGAAATTCAAATCTTCAGGGGCTATCCCAGACCTACTGAAACAGAAACCCTAGGGACAAAGCCCAACAATCTGGGTTTAAAGCCTTCTAGGTGATTGCAATGCACTCTGAAGTTTGAGACCCATTCCTGTAGGCATTTCAAAACTAGACCTCTTTAGAGGTCCAGCTGAGCAGAACAGTCAGCTAGAAACATTGGGGGTTTTGCAGCTAGGTAGGCTTGGAATCAAACTAGGGCTGCAGAAGTTAGTTGTGCAGGTTCTTGAGAAAGTTACTTAGCCTTTATGAACCTCAGGTTCCTCATACAGAAAATGGAAATAATAATACTTGCCTCAAAAGTTTACTTTGAACACTGAAGTTTATAAACCTTCATGGTAATTAGGAGTGCTGGCCCTGGTGTCAGGCTATTTTAAATGCCAGCTCTACCACTTACTATGTGATTTTGGGCAAATTACTAAACCTCTCTGTGCTTCAATTTTCTCATTTGTAAAGTAATTACACCTACCTCATAGGGTTGTGGTGAGGATTAAGTGAGTCAGCTTAGAAGACTGCCTGCTACACAAGTGCTCAATAGGTGTTATCTGTTCATAATAGAAATACAAATAACAATGATAACAATAAAATTCCTCAGGTAGATAAAACACCTAGACCTAAAATATGATGGGTGTTCAACATTTGTTTGTTTCTTTTTTAAAGTGTATAGCAGCTGTTATGCCCAGGCAGTCTCCCATCCAAGTACTAACCAGGCCGACTGATGTTCAATATTTGGTAAAAATTATTATTACTGTCATTATAAAATTTTTTCCCATAAAGTGTTAGGTTATAAGAGGTTCAAGTATATGGGCTCCTCCTGATACTTTAAAATATTCTTTACATTCCAATGTCTTCTTTCACCTCTAAATAACTTCTGTGGATTATATTAATAACAATTTCTTTGTTTTGACAGTGTACTCTAGTTATATAAGATGCTACCCTTGGGGGAGGCTGAGTGAAGGGGATGTGGGACCTCCTTGTACATTTTAGTTTTTTGCAACTCCTATGAATCTATAATTATTTAAAAATAAAAAGTTAAAAAATAATAAAAGATAGGGGTCAAGAGCTTGCCTGAAGTAAGAGGTATTAAAGGCAGAGGTCAGGCCTATAATTCTAAGTTTTTCTTCAATTAAACAGACAAAATTAAGTTTAAAAAATCTAAGCTAAAGAAAAACTAGGTGATTCATCTCCCTCAATCAAATTAATATCAATGGCTAGCCTTTTAATTTATCGTCTTTTACCATTCAGGTTCTTAAGTCAAAATAGTTTTCTCCAAGCTCCTCAAGTTAGAAGTCAGAAAAGTCTGGAAATAGAAGGAATGAAGGAGTCCCCTAATACCTGATCAATTTTTTTTCCCAGAGAAAAATAAAGGTATATTAGCAAAGGTTCAATGTTTTTCTCTCAAAAAAAACTCAAACAAAAACCCAAAAAACAGAAAACGAGCCCAACTGTTACAAACACAAATTACATTTTCGTAAGATTTAGCAACATAAAAAATTTCTTCTTTTTTCAGCAAACACTACCCAGCATTTTGGTCAAGAAATCACACATAATACAAGGTATTGCTCAAACAGTAACAGAAACCATAAATCCATATTATAAAGAGATTTCGCAATCTATGATTAAATGTATATCATGAGAATAGTCCAAACTGCTTAAATAAAATAATATACAATTATAATTATTCTTAAGTTACATTTGACGAACTAAAACCCCGTGTAAACCTTCACAAAGCCCCTTACAAATCTCTGCTGCAGAGCAAATTTCTTTATTCAGAAATGACTCTAAGAGGAGAATTTCATGACACATTGAAAACAAGTATCTCCATAATATTTTAGACTTTTCCAATACCAAAAGTAATAACAAGTCAGAATATTATGTTACCTAACATTAGATAAGTCTACTTAAAAACAGGTCTCATATACAGGTTTTATAATTTTTGGCTATAATAACTATATTTCATACACACAAAAAGCATCTTTCTTAAATTTGTAATAAACTGAATGTTTGTGTCCCCCCAAAATTCATGTTGAGATCCTAACCCCCAATGTGATGGTATTGAGGTGATGCCTTTGGGAGGTAATTAGTCATGAGGGTGGAACTCTCATGAATGGGATTACTGCCTGTGTTGGTTAATTTTAGGTGTCAACTTATTAGATTAAGGAATACATAGAAACCTGGTAAAGCATTATTTTGGGGTATGTCTATGAGAGTGTTTCCAGGAGAGATTAGCATGTAAGCCTGAGTGGATGGGGTGGAAAAGATCCACCCTCAATATAGGCAGGCACCATCCAGTCCACTGGAGGCCTAGAAAGAACAAAAATGTAGAAAAAGGCAAATCACTTGCTCTGTTTCTGCTGGAGCCAGGATACACTCTTCTCTCCTTTCCATGGACATCTGAACTCAATACTCTTAGCCTTTGCATTCTAGGACTTACACCAGTGGCACCCCTGGCTTTCAGGCCTTTGGCCTTGGACTGAAAATCACACCATTTGCTTCCCTGGTTCTGAGGCTCCTGGACTTGAACAGAGCCATGCTACTGGCATCCAGTTTGCAGATGGCCTATCATGGGACTCCTCAGCCTTCACGATTGCATGAACCAATTCCCATAATAAATCCCCTTTCGTATATCTGTATACATATCCTATTGGTTCTGCCTTTCTGGAGAACCCTGACTAATACAGTGTCCTTATAAGAAGGGACAAGAGAGCTTGCCCTCTGTGGCTGCTCTCCACCATATAAGAATACCAGAAGACAGCCATCTGCAAACCAGGAAGCAGGCCCTCACCAGACACCAGATCAGCCAGCACCTTAACATTGGACTTCACATCCTCCAGAACCATGAGAAATTAATGTTTGTTGTTTAAGTCATCCACTGTATGGTAATCTGTTGTAATAGCCCAAAGTAAGATAATGTTGAAATGGTGTTAATGATTCTGCACTTTACTACTTCCTTAGTTCTGCAAATTAAATTTCTGAAACCTCCTAACCAGTGAGATCTACCATATCTTGCCAATTAGGTTGGCAATCTGCATTTAGCGCTATTACAAACTTCCTGAAGAACTTCTTTTCCCTTTTGATATTTTATGTATCTTTTGTTTGGGAAGTGCTGAAAGTACAGACAGACAATAAACATGTAAACTTGTTGACAAATGAGTAGAGACAATTTCAAGTGAAAAAGTTAGGTCAGTAAACAGATTACTGAAAAATTATAATTAAGGACAACTTTGTCACAGCAAAGTATACTACACTACTTTTAAACACGTAGGGGGTTTTGTCCTGAAATGTATGTCTGATTTAGTCTCTGAACTTTAACCCCCAAATGAGTATGATACCGAGTCAAGAATTCTTAGAAGGAACTCAGTGTAATTTAGAAGCAATAACAACTCAATCCATATTTTTATCAAGTGTTAGCTTATTTTTCAACTTCAGGGCCATACAGTTGTCCCTCAGTAGCCACAGGGGTTGGTTTCAGGACCTCTCATGGATACCAAAATCTGCAGATGGTCAAGTCCCTGATACAAAATGACATAGTATTCACATATAATCTATGTACATCCTCCCATATACTTTAAATCATCTCTAGATTGCTTATATCTAATACAAAGTAAATGCTATGTAAATAGTTGTTATACTGTATTGTTTAGGGAATCATGACAAGAAAAAAGTTCTGTACAATACATGTTCAGTACAGACACAATTCTATTTTTCAAATATTCTCAATCTGTGGTTGGTTGAATCCACAGATGCAGAACTCATGAATAGGGAGGTCCAACTGTACACTTAAATAAGCTTAGATTCAGGTCTTACATATGACAAATAGTCACTGAGTTCTGATGAGGGGTCTTCAAAAAGTTCACAGAAGATTTGCATTATCTTTTAATTCTATTTTTCCATGAACTTTTTGAAGTACCTTTTTACTCTATGGAAAGTATAGAGTATTGTACAAAATAAATATGGGCTTTGATTTCAGAGAGATTACTGTCTAGAGAAGGTAGACCTTAGTCAGATATTAAACAAATAAAATTACAAGTTGTGGTTATTTCCTGGGGCTGGCTGGTTAGCTCAGCTGTTTAGAGCACAGCCTTGTAATACCATGGTCAAGGGTTTGGATCCCCATACCAGCCAGCTCCCCCCCACACACAAATTCACATCAGATTAACGAACATATAAGATTAACTGGTACCGATAGAAAGAAATTGATCGTTTGACTAAAAATGGTATGTGCCCCTTGATCAAAGCAAACTACCATATATAAAATTGCAAGTTATGGTTATTTCCTATTTTTATTGCATATCTCTCAGTTGGTAACTGTGATTATGCCCTTTTTAAAGGAATATTCTGCAGAAAGAACTTCAGGTTGCTGATTAATCACCAGAGACAACCAGTTGTAGCTGGGAGACATGAAGACATACAAGAGCAAACAATTCCATAAACTTCAACAAGAAAGTTATCATGACATTTATTCCAAGAAGTACAAAATATTAATTTACACATGCATATTAACAGGATAACTTCTAATCATAGGGTGAGAATTTGTCAGTAATTTTTTTTTTCCTGAACCCTGCATGACAAAATCCATGGTGGTGGAAAACACACACGTATTCCAGCTTTTCAACTGAATTTTTCTTACTCTAAGATTATTCTGAAAACATCAGTGTTCCAGCACAGAAATACAATGTTACTTCAATTGAATGAGTCTTTGGGGAATAATAATTTATAATGAACTTCACTTGTATTTTAGGATCTGCACTGAATTTACATTCAAGTTAACTTCAGTGTGAATTATTTTCAGGCACAGCTTGTTTGTCATAGCCCAGGTGAAAGTATACAAAGTTCTGAGGACTTTAAAGGAATCAACTCTGCTGCTACATTTTTACCTTTCCCTGCTACATTACAACATCTTCTCTCCATTTCCCCTCCTTCAAAGGGAACTCAGTCGTTTGTACTGGTTTAACCCAATGTCTTCTTCCTTTATTTTAGAAATTTGACTTTAAAAGTGTTTCCTTAAAAAACAATTGCATTTTAAACGTTAGTTTCTGCATGCTCTTCTTCTAAAAAAAAAAAAAAAAAAAATACCAAAAAGGACCAGGGGTCAAAGTTTCCGAAGGAGATTGTATCAGGGTCTTTCCCCCCTACCTCGCCATATTTAAACACTCCCAAAGTCTCTATTCCTTGCTTCTGACCTGAGTTGATGCTGACTACTTCACATATCCCTTCACATTTGCGGTGCTATTAGTTGGTATTTAAATAGATTTAAAACCGATTTTCTCCTCTTCTGAAATTTTTGAGTGCGCTCTCGTTTGTGTTATTTCTGCCTCTGGTAAAATGATGTTCCTGGTAAACGATATCCTTAGAATTCATTTCCTTTCTCAACAGAGCAGCAATCTTACATTACTGTGTCAGGTGCCACGGGCCCCGCCCTCTATGCTAGTGCTTTGTGGCCAAATAGCTTAACTTTCTAAGACGAATTACCTAGGAAGTGGTATAATCACAGGATCATGGGCTGCTCCCAAGTTCCTACCTGTTGCGGTCACTTGGTCAGAGAGGGTGAATCGGATTCGTCTAATGGGTTCCTTTCCTTCTCCACCCACCGTCCCTCTCGCTTTCCGCTGCGCCTCCCGAACGCAGGTCACCCCTGCCAGTCCTGGCCCCAAGACCCGGTCCTCAAACGACAGGAAACCCCTGCCGAGGAATGGAGCTAGGGGTTCCCGACCCTAGATAGAGTCGAAGCGCATCTCTACTCCCTACAAAGCGAGCGCATCGTGCAAAGAATGCCTTGGAAAAGAAGACGCACCGGCGGAGAAAAGCACGTGACTTCAACTCGGCTTCAACCCTGGACCTCCGACGTCTCGGGCTGCCCTGACAACTGGAACAAACCAACTCATGCCCGCCCCGTTCCCCGGGCCTCTCCTTCCCCTTCCCGGCCTCCCCTCAAGTCTACTTTTCTTCCGCTTCCTCCCCTTCTCTCCGGAGGCACGTGGTCCCTCCCTGCCCTGCCCCCGCCGCACCCCTCCCAGCCCGGGGTACCCAGCCCATTCCTCCCAGCGTCGCCTGCTTCCCCTTTCCGTTCGCTCTTTCCGCCCCCGCTCTCCATCTCCCCTTCTGATTGGTCGAGCGCACCCGGTTGGCCAATCAGCGAGCTGGGCTGGCGACGATGGGCGTGGCCGCGGAACCGGGGGCCTAGATCGAGGCTGCCTCCCCCTCTTAGCCGGCAGCACATTCCGCCGCCGTTGCCGCTGCCCGGCCCCGCAGTTGTCTTTGCCGGAGCTTCTGCTGTCGCGCGGGTTAGGGCGGGGTGGGGGGGCGGGCGGGGAGAAGAGGAGAGGGCCGCGGTGGAGGCAGGTGAGAGGAGGAAGGAAGCGGCGGCGCGGCGGGCACAGCAGCTCAGGCAGCGGCCCGGTTCCTGGGAGTGTCGGTGCGGCGCGGTGGTTGGGGTGGATCCCGCGGGGCCCGGGCGGGGGAAGGAGTCACCGGCCCGGCCATGGCGGACAACGAAAAACTGGACAACCAACGGCTCAAGAATTTCAAGAACAAAGGCCGTGACTTGGAGGTAAACTCGGGGGCACTGGAGGGGTGGGGGCCGTGGGCCTCGGCAGCTCGCCGCCGGCACTCCGAGTGTGGGGAGTGGGGCGGGAGCCGCCTCCGGGCCGCGGGGGAATGGCGCCGGCGGCCGGCCGGTCGGTGACGCCGGTGCTAACGGGCTGGGAAGTTTGTGTCGGGCCTGCTCCGCCTCCGCCGGGGAGCGGGGTGCCGGGGCACGGCCGGCGCGGCCTAGGCCTGCCCCGCGGAGCCGGCCCGGCGCGCGTGCGAGGGGCTGGGGCGGCGCGGCGGGGAGGCCGGGCGCGGCGAGTGCGGAGGAGGCGTGCGTATGCGGCCGGCCGGCGCGGCCCCGGCCCCCTCCCCGGCAGCGGTGCAGATTCCGGCCCTCGCTCCGGTACCGACGTCTGGCACCGTGGGCAGGAGGGCGGGGGGAAGGAGGTGTTAGCGTGCGGCTGTCGAGTGGGGCTCGGAACTTCCTCAGCGAGGCCTGAGGCGCCTCCACTTAAAGGCATTTTTTCTGGTTTCCCGACTCCCGCTTTACTCCTGCCCCAGTGTCCAAACTACAGGAGTCAACTTCTCCGTTGAAAAAAACCACCCCCGGCGAGAGAGGCCATCCTGGTGATGCTAACAGTGCTTCCACCGGCCTGTATTTTACTCTGGATATAGCTGATTGAAGATGTGGCTCACGGTGTGCCCTCTTCCTGGCAAAGGATACCCCTTAATTTCAGCTTGTCCACAAATCTCTTTACCCCCTCCTGAGAGGAGACCACCTGCGTTCTTACATATAAAGTCCAAAGCGTTATACAAAGCTGTCATCCTGTAGTATCCTTTCCCTCCACCTGCTGGTGGTGGTAGTGGGGGATGGGGTGGGCTGTGGAGTGGAACCCATCACGTTTTATTATTTAAAATGGTGGGGGGGGGGGAAGCTTCATTGTCTTAGATACCAGCTGTCCCCGAAGTTCTCAGTCTGCGTAAAGTGTGTGTATTGAACCCACATACACTCCTGAGATTTTTGGTAGAAGACTTATCTTCGGCTTTAAGGGTTTAATAGTTGTTTGTCTATTTTTTAATGCTTCCGTTCTGCTTCTGAATCAAGAGTTTAGCTTTTAAGAGAAAGTAGTCAAGTGTTTTTTATGTTGTTCCTCTGTACATTTTTATACTGAGATCTTGAAATTCCCGTGGCTTGTTTCTGAACTTGAGCATTTGCTTTACTGAGATGGTAATTATTTGGGGGCTTTTCACAGAGTCATTCAGTGTCTAAGTGTGTGCTGTCTTGGTGGGTTTCATATTCTGAGGGACTATTAAGTGCTCCAGGGTGTAAGTGTTAGTTCTGTGATTGTTTTAAGGCCATCTCATGTGATCCTTTCTTTAATGAGAAAAATTTAATATCTTTATTGAGATAACTCACATGCCATAAAAACCAGCCTTTTAAATGTACAACTTATGATTTTCAGTAAATGTACCTACTTGGTGCAAAAATGTGCTGAAAAAAATTTTTACTAACATGAATATTTAGGATGAGAAAAAAGTCACAGATACAGAACTTATATCACAGAGTTACAAAATCCAGACAAAACGCAATTTGGTGCTTGACAAATCCCTATAATCCTTTTTTTTCTTACATTTCTGGCTGCGGTTTCCAACAGCTTCGTTGAGATGTAATTCACATATGGTACAATTCACCCATTTAAAGTGGTTTTTAGCGTATTCAAATAGTTGTGTAGCCATCACTACAATCAATCTTGGAACATTTTCATCACCCCCAAAATAAACTCATTATTATAGCAGACACTCTCCATTTCCCAACTGTCCCCACCCCAGGCAGCCACTTTCTGTCTGTTCAGATTTGCCTAGTCTGTAAGTTTCATATAAATGGAATTATGCAATTTGTGATCTTTCGTGACTGTTTCTTTCAGGTAGTATAATGTTTTCAAGGTTCATCCATGTTGTAACAAGAATGAATGTCAGTACTTCATTCCTTCTTATGGCTGAATGGATATACCACATTTTGTTTATCCATTCATCAGTTGATGAACATCTGCATTATTTCCACTTTCTAGCTATTACACATAATGCTACTATGAACATTCATGTACACATTTTTGTGTGGATATGTGTTTTTATTTCTCTTGGTTATATATTTAGGAGTGGAATTGCTGGGTCATATGGAAACCTTATGTTTAACGTTTTGTGGGACTGCCAGACTATTTTCTAAAGTTATTCTTATTTTTAAAATTGATGTTTCCTCTTACTGCATATCTGTTACCATTTTAGTCAAAATCAGATTAAGTATTAACTCTATATTAAAAGGATGTTACCGTAAGTGATTTTTAAAAAATAACTACAAATACACAGATTTTTTGAGAAGTTCATAGTGCCTTATGGGCATCTTCTGGTGACTTTGATATCCCTGTATGTAATTAAGAATAGGAATATTTTTACTTTTCCACCTCAGGAAGTGACATATAACCCTAGTGGAAAGTCATACTTTCTCTTCAGTATGACTTACTCAAAGTCTCATTTACTTGTAATGAGATAGAAACATCTTTTATCATCCTTGGAGAATGCTACAATGTTCTATTTTGTGTATTTGTTAATTACATAAGTGCTGTATCTCTCAAAACTTTTTATCCCCATTTTCTCCCCCTCCAAATATGGTTACTACATAGCGCTGCATAAATAATGTATGTAGAATACAACAAATTCTTAGAAAATATTGCTTTCTGGTTTAGGTCTTAATGATACCTGTTTCATTGAGAGGTCTTTGGAAAGAAGTATGGACCAGTGCTGTCCAGTGAATTTTATTTAACCCATTATATCCAAAATACCATTGCAGTATGTAATCTGTGTTTAAAAAAAGAGAGAGGTTTTATATTATTCTTTTTATACCAAGTCTTTAAAATCCAGTTTGTATTTTACAATCACGGAGTATCTCTGTACTAGCTGCATTTCAAGTGCTTAATAGCCACATGTGGCTAGTGGCTACCTTACTGAATAGCACGCATAAAGAGGATACCATATAGAGTGAGGTAATTAGGGCATTTTTTGGTGTGATCTAACAGTTTGTTTGATTACAAATGATGAAGAATACAAAGTCCTAGAGTTTAGTTTAATCTGATCTCTAACTTTGTGAGTGACCTTGGGAGAAATCACCTTAGTCTTATGGTTCTTTCATTTGTAAAACTAGAGGTACTTGACATCTGTTTCGTGAGTGTTATGAAGATTAATAGGTTATTGCTAGGAAGATGCTTGGCAGTTCTGTGAGCATTTTATTACCTTCAGCTTTTCTGTTTGGGGGAAGAGAAGAAATTTAACAGGATTGAGTGTAATTGATTCTTTTACTCCCTTATTTGCAGTTGTCTCTTTTTTCTCTGTGGGCATGTATAACTTGTTACATTGAGCTTCGAAGTTACATTGAACATTTAATTAATGGGGAAAGTTTTAAATATGGAGACATGCAGTTGCTCATTGAAGGGCAGTTTGGGCACAGGGAATTAGTGACCCTTCTAGAGTCATAATTTCTTAGTATTAGAGTTGAAACTGACTGATTCATCGCTTTCAATCTGATATGCACTACTATCTTTTAATCTACCGTTCTGGCTCCTCCAAAATGTGGTCATGCTAACTTTCTTGAAATATAAAAGTATCAGAGAATGCATATGTGCGAATCCATTTAAAATAATTTTCAGGAACTATCAGATGATATCCACCAAGGCTTGGCTTCTTCCCTGCAGTGTGCTAGAGGATTGCTAGTATTTGTGAAAGTAACCATAGAGAGGGTACACAGTGCAACACAGGAAAATGAGTATGGGTAGTGACCAAACTTCAAATAAAAAATTTGTCACAATGAGGTAAATTAAGCTCAGGTAGTTTGTTTTTAAAGTAAAGGAAAATTTTCTTGTAGACCTTCTAATAAACCTGTATAGTTTTTATAGAAGTTCTGAGAGTATCCAGGTTCAAATAGAGCGAAAGATACGTTAGAATACTTAGATCTTAATACACAGCTTTAAGAAAAAAACTTACTCCAAATATAAAATATTAAAATGCTACATAATTAGACATTTGTGATTGTCCAAACAATATAAAACATGACATCAGCTTGAACTTTAAAAAAAGTTGCTTGGTTGGCAAGAGTTTAATAAATTGATGAGCTGTTCTGTTGTTGGAAATAGCCTTGGTGATTTGTTAAAGTGTACAGAGTAAAAGCATTGTCAAGCTATTAAGTCTTGTTAACTTTTAGAGACTGACCTCTCTCATCACAAATCTTGGAACATATTTACTATACTTAAAATAACTACTGTCTAATTTTTCATATAATAGTCCAAGCATGTGACAATGTGAAATATCTGATAGAAATATGGTTATTAATTTAATGATTGTTTTTGTGCTCTCTGCCAGTTTTCCTGGTTTACAAGGCAAACAACTGCAGAATAACTTCACTGATAATTTTCTCAGAGATATTAAGATGTCCTTGTTTTTCATAGTCATTAGAATGTCAAATGAATACATGAGATTGGAAAGAGTTGAGGCATAATTTAGATTTAAAAGAATGGAACTACTTTAGGTTCAAAGAATGAAACTGCTTTAGAAAAAATGCATAGGTAGTTTTTAAACATTGATCTCTAATACATGATAGTGGTTGTAGGTTCTTAAAATATGTTTAAATGTTTTATGGAGTGGCATTCATCTACTTGAGACCTGAAATGGTGAAATGAGAGTGTGATCAAATTTTACCTTGATTGCTGAAGTTGGTGCTCCCTGCTTTAGTTTTGGAACAGAGGAAGAGTATGATTGAAGGGAATTTTTGAGCATCTACTGTGTATGCTTTTAACTGTATTCTCATTTCTCTCAGTCTTATAAATAGGAATTATTGAGTTCATTTTAAAGAAGAAACTCTGTACTTCTGACACTTAAGCACAGCATTCAAGGGAATAATTTTAGTTCAGGTGTGTCAAAGTCAAGTCTGTACTTTTTCTACTATAACATTCTGCCTCCCTTTATCTTCTCTTAGACTTAATGAGAGTCTCAAATTTGACTAAAAGGTTTTATATGAAAGCTCCTAGCATAATCCATGTGGTACGGGGTACAATAGGTATTTAGTGTTTCCTTTTTTTCCCAGAGAGGTTTTTAGAAATTGTGTATCATTTGTAGACTTTAAACACTAGAGAATACAGTCAATCTTCTGTGTTTTCCATTTAGTTGGGTAAAAGACAGGGTTGGGGAAAACTCCCTTTTTCTATGGTGTATAGGAGAACAATCTTTATATCGGCCCCTGTAAAGTAAGGACAATGCGTATGTGCTTGTAATAGCCTTAGTTCAGAAGTTATCGAAGGTTTGGGCTCAAAATTCATTTATACTTTTAAAAATTAAAGACCCTAGTAGCACTTTTGTTTGTGGGCTTCTATCAATATTTACCATTTTAGAAATTAAAATTAAGAATTTTAAAAAATATTCATATAAAAATAATAAAGGCATTTTATATAAATATCAGTTTTTAATGAAAAATAATTTATTCTTCATAACCGAACATATTTAGTGAGAAGAGTGGGCATGTTTAACATTTTTTTCAAGTCTCTTAATGTTTGGCTTAAGAGAAGATACCTGGGTTCTCATATCTATTTCTGAATTCAGTCTTTGGTGGTATGCTGTTTTGGATGAAGAATACTTTCACACAGATAGGCAGTTGAAAAAGGGAGTTGTGTTTTAATAGCCTTTTCAGGATAATTATGGCGATTATTCTTTGATATTACACTGTATTTCCACAGTTGATAGTTTCTTAAAGATTATTTGCAGTGTAGAATCTGAAGCCACGTGAGTGAACTTTTCTTACAGTTAACATTTAAAGCCATCGGTCTTCCTTGTACTTCAGATGTACCTTTTACTCATGCCTGATTTTGTAACATTCATGTATTGGGGTTATTTGGAAAACATGTCACTGAGTTATACAGATCTTTCAAATGCTGACATAATATATTGTACAGTGAAAAAATTCAGTTATTGTTGATACACAGTTCAGAAAAATCTTATGTATTGGGAATCTGTCAAGCTCATAGTGTTGGGTACAAATTTTCTAAAATTCTAATTTTTACTTGAAAGCGCAAATTTCATCATTAACAATAAATAATATAAATTGTTTTCCTTGAATCCATAGGCTCACTTTGCTCACTTTTGTGAAAACATCTGCCAAACACTAAGTCTGAATAACCATAATTTGTCACTCATTCTTTCAAATAAGTGTGGTATTCCATTAAAAAGTGACTAGTTCAATTCACAACTCATTCATACAAGTACTTTTTCCTTGAGACACTCTTCCTATTGTAGAAGTTGTATGCTGTAGAAGTGGTTTATGTGTAATCCCTGTTATATCACATAATTAGAAAGCAAAGGCTGGTGTTTAATAAAACTCAAGTTTTACTGTTTTATCAATGACATTTTTAAGGGAGCTGAGTTTTTTTTTTTTCAACTGAAATACAATGACTGTGATTACAGATTTCTGCCATTGCCTTAATTCATGCTGAAGCACCAGCCGTTTTACCCCTATTGCATCAATGCAAATGTTAACACAATGAAAAAGTATTAGTAATAGTTCTAGGAAATTAGTTTTGACCCGTGGACTCTGAAAAGGTCTCAGGGCCCCCACAGGGACCCGTGGACCATACCTTGAGAACAACTGTCTTAGTTTACCATCATTGATTGTGTTACAGATGACTGTCACTTTCCATTAATACAGGCTCTTAAAAGGCTTTATGTATAGGGGTTAAAAGAACATGAACTAGGAGTCACTTAGACCTGGGTTTGAGCCCTGGTTCCTCCATTTAGTAGTTATGGAAGTTAATTTAATCTCTCTAAGCCATTGAAATGCTTAACAGTGCCTAGCATATAGTACATGCAGAGTACATGGAGGCTGTTACTATTTCTACCAATTTACTTCATAATGGTACATTATATCCAAGTAAACCCCTAGGTTCCCTGTCTGAATAACATTTGGCTTGCAATTCCTTTTGTATCATTGTGTACCATATTTCCAATCACCTCAAGCCAACTGGGGGAGGCTTCGCATTCCCCTCATTAATACTCAACTCTGAAAGCCTACTTTCTCCCAGGTGCTTCAACCAAATTGTTACAGAATTACTAGTTTCTGACTTCATGTCTCTAATCCTGTGTTGTAAGTATATTAGTAAATGTTTTATGTAAATTTTGTAACTGTTTTCCCAGCAGATTGTAAATTTAACCAGAAAACAGCACTAATTTACAGTATTTAGTGCCCCTAATGAAAATGATTTGAGATTTGCTAGTAATACATGATTAGCCTGATTATTGGAAATGCTAAACTTTTTTCTATTATTATTTATTCGCTATTAGAACAAAATTAGGTCATCTGTCACTTTTACCCTAAATTTAATTTACATTAAACTTAATGTAAAAATGTATTTTGGCAAACCTGGGATTTCATTAAATTTTTATTAACAAAAGTAAGAAACCTAAGATAATGTGTTTCCTAGTTTGGTTATGGACATATTTTCTAATAATGGAAGGCAGATCATATTCTGTCTCAGAGTTCTGTTCTTCAGTTAAAACTTTAGTTGCCCAGTATTTACTCTTAATACTTGTTTTTGTTTTTATGGTATGTCTTTGTGGTTCCTTCAAGTAGCTGTTACATAAGTTTATTTACTTTAGTAGTTGTATCCTGAAAGCCCTACATTAAGTGGTCTCTGCTTGGTTGTATTAAATGGCCCTATCCTATTTGCCACCATCCTGCCTCTTCACTCTGATCTTCATTAGTCACTTTGAGCTGTTACTGGCCCAGCAAAACAAGCAAAATAATAGTTCTTTTTGTTTTATATTAGGTAGCTATGTTTTAGGGAACAGAAATCCACCTCAAATTAATTTAAGCATAATGGGGGAATTTGGCTTTCATAACCAGGTAAGTCCAGGGCCACAGCTAGCATTAGTTATGGTGAGTGCTGGTGAAAGTCTAAGGAGGACTCCGATTGACCAAGCTTTTATAGCATGCTTATACCTAAACTAATCACTGTGGGCAGGAGAATATGGTTCTGTGATTGGGCAGTACAAAGTCATGTGCCATGCGTCTAGTTAGGTGTGTGTGTGGTAGATGAGGAGGGGTGTTCGTACCTCCACTTAAACCACAGATTTGCCACAAAAATGAGAAGTCTGTTACAATAAGAAAAAAGGAAGAAAAAGCCTATTGAAGACAAAATGATAAGGTACTACTATCTAGTACAGATGTAGATGGTTGGTTCCTTATATAACCTTTGAATTTTATGTGGAGATGGTGATTGTATTATATCTGTAGAATTGGGTTCTTTGTTGATCAACTATTTTATCAAACATCTTACATCAAAGTATTTGTTCACATTTTCCCTCTTAATGTCTTGAATAATTTTTCCCAATTCCTTTTTGTTCTTCAGCTTTAAAACTAACAGTATTGTCTTTAAATGATGAAAAGTTTAAGACCAATAATTGAATAAAAAATGTGATCAACATTATAAGTCATTAGGGAAATGCAGATCAAAACCATAGTGAGATACCACTTCATACCCACTAGGGTGGCAGTAAACAAAAAGATAAGATAATAACAAGTGTTGGTGAGGATGTGGAGAAAGTGGAACCCTCATACATGGTTGATGGGAATGTAAAATGGTATAGCCACTTTGGAATGCAGTTTAGCAGTTCCTCAAAAAGTTAAACAGTTAACACGTGGCCCAGCAGCTCCACTCCTAGATATAAACCCAGGAAAATTGAAAATGTCTGCACAAAAAAATAAATGTTCACAGCAGCATTATCCATAATAGCCAAAACAAGGAAACAACCGAAATATCTATCATCTGATGAATGGATAAACAAAGTGTAGTATATTCATACAGTGGAGGAGTATTATGCCATAAAAAGGAATGAAGTAGTGATACATGCAACAGCATTGATGAACCTTGAAAACATTGTGCTGCCTGAAATAAGCCAATCACAAATGAATCTGTAATTCCATTTATGTGTGAGAGGATATAGCAGAAAACCAAACTGTTTTTCCTCTTCTCTCCTCTCACATAGGCAGTCACTCAACACAATACTTCTGATACTAGATGTGTGGGGGGTTTTCCCCACACACCAAGGAAGCAGTCAGTTCTGCAGCAGACACACCAGCCAGGTTTCCTGTAATGTAATTCAGTTCTGACACTGCTGGAGATAACTTCAGATCACAGGTTGAAGGCTCAGTCCCACAAGACTGCCCTCCGCTTCAGATGCCAGTTGCAAGCACAGGTTATGTCCTGTGCTTCTGATTGATCAAATATAAATTGGGGTTCGCATGACCCCCTTCCTCAGGTTCAATTAATTTGCTAGAGCAGCTCACAGAATTCAAGGAAACACTTTATTTATATTTACTGGTTTATTATGACAGATATTACAAAGGATACAGATGAACAGTCAGATGGAAGAGATGTGTAGGGCAAGGTAAGTGGGAAGGGGCACGGAGCTTCCATGCCCTATCCTGGTGTATCGCTCTCCAGGCACTTTGATGTGTATCCGGAATATCTCTGAACCCTGTCCTTTTGGGTTTTTATGGAAGCTGTCTTGATTAGGCATGATTGGTTAAATCATTGGCCATTGGTGATCAGCTTAACCTTCAGTCCCTCTTCCCTCCTAGGAGGTTGGGAAGGGTGGCTGAAATTATGTCTTGGTCTTTCGTGGGACCACCCCCTTCTGAAGCTATCTAGGGTCCCCCAGCCACCAATTCATCTCATAAGCATACTAAAGACACTTATCACTTCAGAGATTCCAAGGATTTTAGAAGCTGTATGTCAGGAGACACACTGGAAAAGGCAACACTATGAAGACAGTAAAAATAAAAAGATCAGTAGTTGGGGGCGAGGGGGGTGATGAATAGGCAGAGCACAGAGGATTTTTAGAGAAGTGAAAATACTCTGATACTATAATGGTGGATACCTGTCATCATACATATATCAAAACCCATAGAACGTACAACACAAAGAGTAAAGAACCCCAATGTAAACTATGGACTTTGGGTGGTAATGATGTGCCAGTGTAGGGTTATCAATTGTAACAAATGTGTCACTCTGGTAACAGGATGTTGATGGTGGGGAAGGCTGTGCATGTGGGAGGCAGGGAATGTATGGGAACTCCCTGTACTTTCCACTCAGTTTTTCTGTGAACCTAAAACTGCTCTGAAAAATAATGCCTTTTTTTTCCTAAAAAAAAAAAAAAAAAAGGATGTGTATAGCATGGTATCATTCATGTAAAAATTTTAAATATGTATATAAAACTATTGTAGATATGATATGCAGTAGAAACACTGAAACACCCATGATAATTAAATCATGTTCATTCTGTAGGTAATCTCATCAGGTCACCTGGTTTTAAACACCATTTCCACACTTAACTTTCTAAATAGATATTTTTAGTCTAACCCTTCTCTTGAACTTCAGATTCAAACGACTACTTGACATCTCATTTTGATGCATTAGAAGCATCTTAAAGTTGTATGTTCGAAAGTGATATTATCCCTGTATTAGTTTCTGCTGCTTATATCAAAATACCTGCAACTGGGTGATTTATAAATAAAACAAAATTTATTGCTTACAGTTTCTGAGGCTGGGAAGTCCAAAGTCCATCTGGTGGTGGCAACAACGACCCAGGGGTTTCACACTGCAAGGTGGTGGAAGCAGAGAAAGCAGAGTGAGAAAACTCATTCACTCTTTTTAAAGCCCTCAGAACCATGCCCCTGACCACCATTATTAATCCATTCACTATTGCACAGTCCTGCAATTCAGTCACCTCTTCAAGCCTCCACCTTTCAGTTACTGTACTGTCACAGTAGGGGCTAAGTTTTAACACACAAAACTTGGGGGACACAATTCAAGCTTCAATGAGTTTGGGGAGACATAATTCAATCCACTACAATCCCCCAAACCTGCTAAATCATTCAGTCTGCCCCCTTTCAGTAAATGGCAGTTTTCATCCTTCAGTTGCTTGGGCCAAAAACTTTGAAGTCATCGTCAGCTCCTCTCTTTCACAGTCCTATCCAGTCCATTAGCAAATTTTGTAGGTTGTCTTCAAAGTAAATCCAAACTGCAGTTATGTCTCATGATCCCCACTACTACCACTCTGGTCCAGGCTATTATTTCTTGCCTGGATTACTGCAATTATGGTATATTCCCATCACAGCAGCTGGGATGATTCTATTTTAAGTCAGAATATGTCTCTCATTTGCTCAAAACCCACCAGTCTTTTCCCATCTCACTTAGAGTAAATACCAAAATCTTTACTGGCCATCCATTTCCTACTCTTCTTTGTTCATTGCATGGCAGCCACCCTGGACTTCTTACCTTTCCTTTTGTTTCATGTTTGGGCCTTTTTTTACTTGCTAATCTACCTCTGCCTTGAATACTTTTTGCCAACTATCCACATGGCTTGACTTTTAAGTAAGGTCTTTACTTAAAAATATCCCCCTTCCTGGCTTTATATTTTTTCCTCTCTAATATTTATCATCACCTAACATACTATATATTTTATTTTTATTTATTGTCTCTCTCCCCACACTAAATTGTATGTTTGTGAAGGCAGGCATGTTTGTCATTTTGTTCCCAGCTATCTCATTAACAATAGGAACAATTCGTGGAATGTAGTACATGGTAAGTAAACATTCATTTGTTAAATGAATGGCTTTCTATCCAGATGTATACATCTGTTTAGTATGTGAGCATAATTAGAGTGCTTTTTAAATAGTGCTTTAGCAAAGTAATTTAATAATTTGGCTTTAGTGAAGATTTTTCTGTTGCTAAGGTTGAATTCTTTGAACATAACTTGCCACAGAAAAAGAGGTTTTTTTTTTTGTTTTTGTTTTTGTCTTTTTCGTGACCGGCACTAGTGCACCGGCCATTCCTATATAGGATCCGAACCCGCGGCTGGAGCGTTGCCCCGCTCCCAGCGCCGCACTCTCCCGAGTGCGCCACGGACTCGGCCCGAAAAAGAGTATTTTGAAAGTAAATACTGAGGAAAAAAGAGAAGGAAAAATAGCTTATTTGAGGAGATATAGGTAATAGAAAAAGACCTAGGATGAAAAAATAATATGGTGAGGTATAAAGAATATTGGACTGGGTCCAGGATATATGAGTCTTGGTATTCTTGAGGAAGTAACTGGATCTCAGTTTCTTTCTCAGTAAAATGCAATAGTATAAATGATTTCTATTCTTTCCAGTTAAAAAATCTTGTAATGCTATTTGTTTAAATTTTTCCATAAAAAAACATGAATTTATATTTATTACGTTCTTTTAAATAGAAGGAAAGCATTCATTAATCTCACTTTTCATATTTCATTTTTAATTTGATATTGTTTTATAAATGGAAAAAATAATTGTTTTTCTCATCTGAGAATACACCAGATCACAGGAGAAATCAAACTCCTTCAGCAGTGGTGTAAATGCTTGGGCTCTGTCGACTTCTTTAATTTGATTCTCATTTCATCTCTTATACTTCTTCAGTAATTTTTCCCAGTACCTTTCCCATATGTTGCATTTTCTTCAATTGGTCATTCAAACAGTTCCTGAAATTTTATATCTTCTGTTAAGGACTCAAAACGTTTGAAGAGAAGGGATTGTTCTTGCCAGGATATGATCAATCCCTTTATAATCCATTTGTTGAAGAGTACCTTCCCTTGTGCTCATATAAAACTTTGTTTAGTGTAATAGATTTCTTTATATGTTGTCTTCAGTCATTTTCTGTAAGCGATTCTGAAAGTTATCTTGCAGTGTTGCCAGTCCCAGAGAGGTTATGTGTCTCACCAAATCTATGGTCATTTCTAACCTTTTTTCTTTCCCAGCAGACACCATCTCTTGGCCAATGCTTGTGCGCACGTGTACACACACACACACACAGTTTGTTAGATAATACCTCTGCTACCAAAACTGTTGAGAGCTCAATGGTTTCCATATCCTTTTGGCATTGTAGAATAATGTAAGGCAAGAAAAGTGCAAAGTGTGAAGACGCAAAGCCACAAAATAGCTCTTCATTTTGTACAGTTTTGATCTATGGCTTTTTCATGATTCTTAGCTTAGAAACTACATTGCCATGCATGGTAACTTGTCCAAATGGCAATTAAATTGAATATTTTGTGACACTGTTTTTGAAGTTGATAAGATTAATATAATTTTGAGGCATAAAAAATCTTAGAGATTTAATTCTCTTCACTTTACAGATGAGGGAATTAATGCCCATAAAGGTGGTAACTTGTCGAAGATTGCATTAAAGAGTTGGTGGCCATATACTGGTAGAGTAGTATAACCATATACTAGTAAAGCATTTTGGGAGGAGATGTATACGTTTGTTTTCTTCTCTACTATATGTAACCTCTTGCACAAGGTAGGTAAGTATAGAAAACTCTGGGAATTCAAATTTCCCCATTCTTACCTTTATTTTGTGGCTTTTCCATGTATAACTTTTGAATTTTATGTATTTCCCTGTTGTTTGAATGTTGAGAAGATAATGAAACTCTAGGGTAATCCCATTCCTTGGAATTAACAACTGTTAACAGTTTCTCACATTTTTTGTGATTTTAAAAGTTACATTCATGTACTAATAAGTTAAGTTTTAGTGCATAATTTAGATGTGGATCATTTTAAAGTATGGTATTTGTAGACTAGGATTATTTCTTATAACTGGTTCTGGTAGTTTGCTGAGGTTAAAACTGGGCTCCTGCACCAAATTTATTTTCAGACTCCTCTTTACTTATACTCTTTATTAATCTTTTCACTTGTTAAAGAGAAATAAGAACTTGATTCTGCTTATGAAGACTTTTGCCCATTGCTAGTAGTGCTAATCAGAACTCTAATACTACTGTTAATAAGTACTTTTGACTTCCAGTCAAGATGGTGGAATAGATGGTCCCCAGCATCACTCTCTCCCACAAATCAATCAATTTACAACTATAAAATAGCAACAGCAGCCAAGCTGGGGCCACTGGAGCTCAGGGGAAGAGGAGGAGAGACCAATAGAGTGCATGAAGGCAGGAGAAGCCATGATGAGAGAAAAAAATAACCGCTCAGACCGTTCACAGCCCTGACTGCATCCAGGCTGGAGCTGCTGAGCGCACAGAGCAGGAGCTGGCAAAAGCTGCAGCTGAGCCCTCAGATGAAGTTGCTTGGAGGGGGCAGGGGAGAAGAGGGCCTTGGTGACCCCCAGGCCAGCAAGACCACTAATAGGGTTCCCATGGACTCACATAGGAGCGAGGAGCCACAACAACTGAAGAAAAGGAGCCACTCAGAGGCCAGTGAGTCATCACAAGGGACTGGCACACGGCCCATCCCAAGGGAAGTGTTTGCAGCATGGGCAGAGGGGGAGATGGACCCACCAGGGGAACACTGGGGCACAGCAAGGACAGCTGATCTGCACCCCTATCAGCGAAGGACCACTGAGAGGAGACTGGTCAGGAATATAGAATCTCATGGGGTGCAAAATTGATGAGAAACTCAGGTCCCTACCAGAGTTTCGGATCTCTCAAGAGCTGGAAGTACCTATAAAGTCAACCATTAAAACCTGAGCTGCACAAAAAGCCTTCCCTAGGGAATCAGCAGCAAAGCAGCAATCTAGCTCAACCACAGAGCCCAAGTACTGGTCCCCACAGGAAGTTCTCCCACATTAGAAGTAAGCAAAGGACAACAAATTAGTTCCAGCACAGAGTTTAAATGGTGGGAACAGCAAATAATCCAACACAGAACTGAAAGAAAAAACAAAGTGCCCACAACCAGAGACAAAGTTCATATTAACTAGTAAAGGTCTCATTTCACCGAAGAACACCTATAATACATAGAAGGACCAGAAGTCCCCTGGGATACCAAGCCAGAAAGGGGGGAGGGCCAGGTGCCTCAGTAATGCCCCTGACACCTGCAGCCAATACTGAGGGTGGGGGATGAGGGCCTTGGCCACATACCCCCAGTACGTGCAGCCAGCCCAGCAGCGACAACCAAGCTGCCATAGGAGGCACCCCAGCCTCTCCCAACTGGGGCAGTGGGATACTCAGGCCTTGGCTACGCCCCCCAACACATGCAACCAGCCCAGTGATGACCACTGAGCTACTGCTGGAAGCGCCCCGGTCTCTCCCAAGCCCAGGTGGTGGGGGGCCTCGGGCCTCGGCCGTGCCCTCCCGACACCTGCAGCCAGCCCAGTGGCAGCCAGCCCAGTGGCAGCCACTGAGCCACTGCAGGAAGCGCCATAGTCTCTCCCGACCCAGTGCAGTGGGGGGCTGAGGGAGTCAGCCACACCCCCCTCCCCATGTGTGCAGCCAGCCCAGTGATGACCACCAAGCCTCTGCAGGAAGCACCCTGGGCTCTCCCAAGTAGGGGGTTCTTGGGCCTCGGCCACACACCCTCCAACACATGCAACCAGCCCAGTGATGACCACCAAGCCACAGCAAGAAGGGCTGTGGGTTCCTGAGCTAGGATGGTGGGGGCAGGGGCTTTTCCACACCCCCCTGACATCTGCACCCAGCCCAGCAATGACCAAGGCACTGCTGGAAGCCCCCCAGTCTCCCCTATGGGAACAAGAGGGGTGCCACAGGCCTCAATCCCGCCCCTCCTCCTCCCTCCTCCTTCCATCCCATTTCCTTCCCCTTTCCTCTCCCCCTCCCTCCCAACTGCTCTGTGACAACATCCTAGAATGTAAAAAATAATATTAATAAAAATAAATAAATAAATAAAAGCTGTATGGCCAAGACTAAAAAAAAAATAAATACTACCTCTGAGAAATAAATCTACAGTTTGAAAATTAGAATTAAACTTATTCCTTAAATGAACTTTTCTAAATGAAGGATTAGAATAGGGTTTTTTACCTTTAGTAGATATTAATTATTGACCTACTTGAGTAAGCATTTAACTCTGTTTGGCATTTTAAATTTCCCTTCTGTTGTTATAGATGTAAAACTTGGAATTTACTTGGTAATAACATGCAGTTTGCCAGTATGTATATTGTTTGGCCATGGCATGAATAAGCACCATGGTAGCTGCTACTGGAGTGAATCAGCACGTGGAGATGAAAGGAGGGAGAAATAGGAAAGAAGTGGAAAAACAGACTTTTGTAGTTGTGCTATTTTTGGCTATATTAATTGGATTGGATAACTGTTGTACCTACCAAATATGTTCAAGTTGTGATCATCTTTTGGATCAAAACCACCAGTAACTCACTTTTCTCTGAAAAGTCATAGTTAAGCTTTTCATGACACGATTGATTTAGTTCCTTGCTTACCTTTCCATTCTTGGCTTCTGGCATTCTTCAACATATTCTGCACATGCCATCTTTTATAGTCCTCTCTTTTTGTATGTGCTGCATTTTCAACCTAGAATGTCTTTCTCTACGTGAATTTCCATTCAGTCTTGAAGATTCAGTTTATGTATCATCTTTAGTACTTACCCTCTCTACTGTCAGAGCAGCACCTTGTGTGTATATTGTAACATTTATTAAATGAGTAAAATCAGATATCATGTTCAGAGTGGTGCTTGTCACCCAATGTTTGCTGTATTAGGCCTTATTACTATTTTATTAAATTATATTTCTGTGTCATAAGACACAGAAAGGAAGTGTACTACTTCCTTAAGGGCTGTATCTGGTCCATCTTTGTATTTCCAGTGTTTGGCAAATAGGTGGATTAATAAATGTTTGTATGGTTGAATGAATACTTTCCAGCAGGCTCTATGTAGTCATATAATAAACCATGTCAG
Organism: Cynocephalus volans; assembly: GCF_027409185.1. Taxonomy (NCBI): domain Eukaryota; kingdom Metazoa; phylum Chordata; class Mammalia; order Dermoptera; family Cynocephalidae; genus Cynocephalus; species Cynocephalus volans. The sequence continues at coordinate 86,092,901 of NC_084460.1, read as the reverse complement.
GGGAGGGGAGGCACATGTACCCGTGTATATAAACATACCTTTCAAAAAACCCTTTATTGAACTACAATTTACCTATCATAAAATTCACCAATTTTAAGGGTACAATTCAATGATCTTTAGTAAATTTTCAGAGTTGTTCAACCATTATCATAATCTAGTGTTAGAATCTATTCCATCACCACACAGAAGATCTCTCATGCCTGTTTAATTTTTAAGTTTAAAAAAACTTTTTTTTTTGTTTGTAGTGCTGTTACCTAAGTACTAACCTTCCTAGGGTGTGACAGTCAGGTATCCTTGGTATGATTAACTTTAGAAAGAATTATCTTTAAACTTTATTTCTAGTGAGATTGAGTCCTAACAAATCTAAATCTTAACCTTTGTCCAAAGAAATTTAAAATATCCAAATTTTGTATAGTATGTTATTATATCATGTCTTAATTAAAAGTTTTTTACAGTTTTACTATGTATTGGTAAAACTGACTTGAAAACTAACAGAAATTAAGTAGCTACTAATTGCAAACTAAGTAGCCATTAATTGGAAAGTTTTAAACTCTACATCCCATTAGAGCAGGGAAAGTGTTTAATTCCTAGTACCTAGCACAGTGATGAACGCATGGTATGTATTTGCTAAATAAAAAAAAAAAACTGTTTCTTTTGATATAGCATTCTGTGTTATGTAAGATTGACTTGTTTGAAATTTTTTGACAATTTCTTTCCCATTTTGCCTGAATTTACAATTTTGTAACTACATGACAAGAAAAGAAATACAGAAATTCTGAATGATCTGCCTAAACTCTCTCACCCCCTCCCCCATTTATAGCCTTTGTCCTTTAGATAACTCTTTGGCCTATAAATAAGCCTTTGGCCAGTTTGGCAGCTTTTTGGAATTCTAATTGACAGCACTGCTTACTGCATCAGTGTAAGTCATGTGAATTCACAGCTATTATATTTGCATGTAGTCTACAAAGCCTGCTCTCTAAGGTAAGAGCAGACTTAGAAAAAGAAGACTTCTTGTATATCCCTTTCACGAGACCCCAGAGAAATAAGTCCATCTTGATTTAAGATGGGATTATGACTTGAAAATATCTAAATATCTAATGCCAACTTTAAGGCATTTGTTTTTTGCAGTAAAAAAAAAAAAAAAGGGGGGGTAAATGCTGCCAGGCTGAGGTACATGAGGTTTCTTTCCACCAGTTCATTCACAGTCTTCTCTTTATTTTGGAGAAGAGAAGAAAACTCTTTCTTGCTTGCACTATCACGAAGAGGTTGTCAAATCTCTTATTTTGCAAAGAGTTTCTGTGGGTGGTAATAGCCCTGGTCTTATGTTGTTACTGCGGTGTTAAATTGGTTTGGTAAATCCCTTACTAGTTGTTCCAAGTTATCAAAAACTCCAAATTTAATAAATAAGATGTACTGTAATAGTGGAAAAGTTTTTTGGAATAAGCAAAATATTGATGTAAATATGCAATAGTTGTTTTGGATTTAATAGTTTGCTCTAATGAAAAGAAGTTAAGGAGGGCTGGGTGGTTAGGTCGGCCGGAAAAGTTTTTTGGAATAAGCAAAATATTGATGTAAATATGCAATAGTTGTTTTGGATTTAATAGTTTGCTCTAATGAAAAGAAGTTAAGGAGGGCTGGGTGGTTAGGTCGGCCGGTTAGAGCACAGTGTAATAACATCAAGGTCAAGGGTTCAATCCCCTTATCAGCCAGCTGTCCAAAAAAAGCAGTTAAAGCCCGTTATACCTCAGTCCTGCTACTTTAGATGGGGTGGTTACTAGTAAAAACTTTTCTTAGACTAGAAACACCTCTGTTCCTCAGAAGTCCACTTTATTTATTGAACCGTCTTTTAAGTAATACATTTTATAGATATTATTTTCTGTGTGCAAGACATAGGACATAGTTTTTTGTTATTATTATTAGAGTCGTTTTTTGGTTTTGTATTTTGATACTATGCAAAGCCTATTATTTTGTTAATAGTACTTTTGCTTTGGTGTGAACGATAGGCTCCCAATTGGCTTAAACTCTTTGACTTCAGATGTGTGGGAAACAATATGGCTTAGTAGTTCAGTGGCTTTGTATGAGACTGTCTTGGTTCTAATCCTCACTGGCGTTGGGCAAGTAATTTAACTTCTCTAAGCCTCAGTTTCCTAATTTGTAAAAAGAAATAAGAATTCTTATTTCTTAAGGCTATAATTAAATGAGATAGTGGATGTTAATACTCACATTGTAGTGCTTAGCTAATTATTTTCATTCATTTTGCAGCCTATTTATTAGCATTTTTAAATTGAGTCTTGGTATTTTTAAAATCCATATGTGTACCAAAACTCAGACAATCACCAGAGCTTCACGTACGCAAAGATAGAATCAATTGGTCTGGTCAATTTGTAGTAAAGATTTCTACACATTTAAGATTAGCCAGGACATTTTGAGAAGAAATAATAGTTATTCCTTATGTTATTCCTTATATAGAGAGCTTATATTCTAGTGGCAGGGGATACCAATAAGCAAGTAAACATGTATATTAGAATGTGATAAGTGATATGGAGAAAAATAAGGCAGGCAGGGAAGAGAGAGAGAGTACCCAGAGGGAGAGTTGGTAGATGGTCAGGAAGGGGAAGACCTCACCATAGAGGTGAGGAACTGAGCCCTGTAGATAGTGGAAGGAAGAGCATTCCAGCCTGAGGAAATAGTAGTAGTAATAGTAAGCTAACGCATATACTGCTGTATGCCAGGAATTGTTTAAATGCTTATATTAACTTATTTAATCCTTACAGTAATCCTCTGAAGTAGGTATTTTTACTATCCCCATTTTGTAGGTGAGGAAACTGAGGTACAGAGAGCTAGTAAGTAGTATGGCTAAAAAGCTGAACCCAAAGTTTGGCTCTGTAGTCCATCTTCTTAGGATTTGCTGTATGCTACATAAGTTAAGGCTTTGAGGCAAGAGAATTTCCAGTGTGTTAGAGGAATATAGCAGGGTTGGTGTGGGTACAACAGAATGAATGGAGTGGAGAGAATGGTAGGAGCTAAGATCTAAGTAATGGTAATTGGGGAGGGGTGGCAGTGGGAAGATTTGACTGGACTAAAGCCATTATAAAGACTGAGATTTTACTCGAGAGTGGAGAGCCAATGGTTTTTACAGTGCAGTGAAATGATCTTACTTTTTAGAAAGTGATTCTTTGCTGAGTCCTTGGGCCCTTCCACTGAGTCTATTGGTAGAATTCAGGAGGGCCTGGGAACTTAAAGAGAATAAATTACACCTTTTTATATTCACTAACTTCTAACTGAAACAGTATTTCCTTCACTTAATAATGTAGCCAGTAAACCACGGTAGTATTAAAGTTACCTTTGACTTTGTCACTGCCAGAGAATATTGTTGTTGTAGGTATCTGGAAATACCATTTATGGTCATCCTTACTTTGAAATTCTAGTAGTTCTTAGACCCACTGACAGATCTCATTTAATGTGATTATAAAGAAGCACATTTATTACAATTTGTTTTTTCGTATTTATATATTTTTGGTAACTATATATTGATACAATTGGTTTCTTTTGTAATTATGTATGTCTTTTGTGTATTTAAAAACACTGTGAAGGTATCTTGATTTTACCAGGTTACCAAAGGAGTCCGTGGCACACAAAAATTAAGATTCCCTGTGAGGATTACTCTCATTGCTGTGAGAGGAAGGTGGAGGGCAAGAACAGGAGGGGTATGAGTTAGGAGGCTTTTACAGTAATCTAGGTGAGAGGTTATGGTGAATTGGGCCAGAGTAGTGCCCAAGGAGGTAGTGATGTGTGGTTGGATTTGGGGTATGTTTGAAGATTGAAGCAAAAGATGTGCTAACAGACTAAATGTGTAATGTGAGAAAAAGAATCAAGGATAGCGCTAAGGTTTTTAGTCTGTGCAACTGGAAGGATGGAATTGCCATTTGCTGAGATGGAGGTGGAGTATGTTTTTTAAAGATCAGAAGTTCAATTTTGGATACAAGTTTGAGATATTTATTCAACATCTAAGTATTACTTTGTGACTTGCTATTTACATTTAATATGTCTTGGCATATGCAGTCATAGAAAGGAAGAGGTGAACCTAAACGTAGAAACAGCTTGAACTTGTTTCTGAACATTTGAATGTTTTATAGTAAGCATGTATCCATGTATTTGGTGACTTAAAAAATGAAAAAAAAACTTGTTCAAAAATAAGAGAACAGTACAGTATGTAATAGAATAGTAATGTGATCATTAGAAAGAATGAAATAGACCTATATATGCCTCCATGGAGGATCTCTAAGATCTATATAGAAAGTAAACCAAATAGGCTGGTTAGTTAGTTAAGTGGTTAGAGCATGATGCTGATAACACCAAGGTCCATAGTTTGATCCCTGTACCAGCCAGCTGCCAAAAAACCAAAATAAACCAAAATAAGGTGAACAACAGAATAGATAATGTGTCAGAATCATAGTAAATCTGTTTACTTTTTGAGAACGAGATTGTGGGTGGGCAAGAAAGGCTCCCCTCCTCCCCACCCCTTTTTTTAAGCTGTTGAATTTATTAACCTTGTATATGTATTACTTTTTAAAATATCATTGGTTCATTGGGGGGTAAGATTATGGGCTCTTTTATTCTTACTACTTCAGTCTTTTTATAAACTTTATGTTACAGTTTTCTGAAGTTGGATATATCCAATATTATAGGTCTACTAATAATAATTTCAAAGAGATTTTTAATATTTTAGAATATGAATGTGAAATGAAGATAGAAAATCATCTGTGTAGTATAATATGATTTTTATTATGAGTAAAATATGACTTTAAATACATATTTTACTAGAAGAAAAAATTAGAGGTGTATATTAAAATGTTAATAGTGGTTTTCTCTAGGTGATGGAATTTGAAGTGATTTTTAAAATATTTTTCTTCAATTTTTTATAGACTATGAGAAGACAACGAAATGAAGTTGTAGTTGAATTAAGGAAGGTGAGTCTGATTAATATTGGGTACTTCCAGGCATAATTCTAACAACATTACAGCATATATACAAGATATCAAATGTAGATCATATATTTATGTGGAATGTATAACCTGTTGTATAAATTTTATTTACTGAATATACTTAAGCTTTTTTTAATCTCAAGTGCTTAGCACTTGTTTTCCTTTTGAAGGAAAGATTTTTACTAAATTTGACAAGCTATTAAAGTTGGCAAGATGTGACTTGTTCACAATCCAAAAATAACTTATCAGATGATTTTTTTAATGATTTATATAAAGTGTAAGTCATAGAGATACAGTTAAACTAAATAGTTCTGCTATTAATAGTTAGTAGTTATGCCCAGAAAAGAACTTGTTACTTATTTATTGATTTCATCAACTTTTTAAGTATTAAAGTAGTTTATAGTTGAGAATATATTCATAAATTTGTCCCAAACAAATTAAGTGAAATTCAAAGGGTCCTTGGTTTTTGTAAGGCATTGTGGATTTTTTGTCTAATTTTGAATTGCCCACCTTTTGCTTTGACTTTGCTTTTAGGTGATAAAGAGAAGCTCCCAGATGATGTGTAAAATGGTTTAGTACTTTTAAATAAATACGTATGTTTGGTTCTGGCTTAAACTGTACACTGTCTTCTTTAGTCAAACATTTTGTTTTTGTTTGTTTTTACATAATTCACGGTTCATTAAAAATGTAATATTTGGGGTTTGGGACTCAAATTAGTGTTGCTTAAGTGTTTAATTCACAATTTGGTTTAATTTTGTGCATTTGAGTTTTACTTTTAAAAGGCACTTCGTATTTCAGTTTAGGCACGGGATTGCCTAGCCTTGTATGAAAGTATTTAGCTTTTTTTTTTTCTTAACTGAAGTTCCTTGTTTGATTAATTTTTTTAAGAATAAAAGAGATGAACATCTCTTAAAGAGAAGGAATGTACCACATGAAGATATCTGTGAAGACTCTGATATAGATGGTGATTATAGAGTGGTAAGTTATTGTTATTCTGGTAACTTAAAACTCCTAATGAAAGATTTCACATAAATATAGAATTTTAAGGTGACTTTTTAACTTAGTTTTCTCTTTATTTCCTAGCAAAATACCTCTCTAGAAGCTATTGTTCAAGTAAGTTGGGGTTATTTTTTTTTTCCTCTCTTCATTTATATTTCTTGAATTCAACAACTAATTTATTGTGTGTGTACATCATAAATTGTTTATTTTTTATAGAATGCTTCAAGTGATAACCAAGGAATCCAATTAAGTGCAGTTCAAGCTGCTAGGTAAGTTAAATTTTGAGGACATATTTAAATTTTATCTTACACAGGGGTTCTGTTTTGGGTTTTTACTATGTATAGTCCTGTCAATCAAATTTTACTTTGATGACAAATAATAGAGAACAGCTGTAGACCAACTGATTTTGTTTAAAAAATTGTTCCCTGATTTAGAGTATTAAAGTTAGTGGCAATTTTTAAACTCTTGTGAGTTTAAATACACTGAACTGTGTACTTTAAACTAAGATTTTTTGAGCTGAAAGTGTATGCTTGAAATATACTGAAGTTTTAATGTACATCATACATACAGATGCTAGGGAAAAGTTGATTTGACAGATTAGTGCCGTGCAGTAATAGAAAAACATTTGTAAAGCATTACCTTTTGCTAATTTATAGGTTTAATTTATAAACAGATTCTTCAGCTCCTTACCAGTAGCTAATTCTGCTCACAATCCTGATATTGATCAAACAATAAATCAGAAGTTACAAGGTTACTATACTAGCGTATGGACAAGTAGATTTTGAGATTTAGGGCTGCGTATACTCCCAGTGTCTTCCCAGGTAGGAAGTACCAGCTTGTTTTGCACATTTCTGTTGTGAAAACTATGCTCTCACATTTTTAAGGGAAGAGCCAGAAAAGCTAATTACTGAGACTTTTGTATTAACAAACAGATTGGGGAAGACATGGTTATATCATAATACAGTATAGTGGTTTCTTTGTATATGAATAACACCCTATGTTGTGATTATCAGTGGGAAAGAGACACTTAAGCAAAAAATTGAGTTATAGAATTTCAAAGTGGAAGAAGGTTTCACAGGTCCATATGATACCTTATTTAGTACATGAATCCCTTCTATGTTTGTTAGACATTTCATACTTTGGGGTATTCACGTTAAATAGCCCAGAACAGATAGGGAAATCATAGAATTACAGTGTTGTGTACCACAGGAAAAAGAACTTTTTAGAGAGGACTTTGTTATGCAGACAGAAAACCATAGAACTATTCACATCTCAAAATAGCAAATTAATGTTTATAAGAAAAGTGATTAAGAAATTGGTTATGCATACCATTGTCAGAGTTGATTATTTGGTAGTTTTGGACCAGTTCTTCTCAACATGAGCTCTTCAAGAAAATTAAACCCCAATGCTCAAAGTATGGTGTGTGGCTTCTCTGGGAGATGCAACTTCACAGGTATGCAAGAGCAAACTGATTTTCACAATAATTCTAAAATGTTACTGGCCTTTTTTCACTGTGTTAACCTTTACATTGATGTTACAAAAGCGACTGTGGGCAAAACTGCTAGTACTTTAGCACAAGTTAAGACGGTGGCACCAAATTGAATTCATATTATATTTTGTAGATATTGTATTCATCACCATTATGCACTCAAAGAATATAAAGTCATTTCTCTTTAAAAATGTCCTCAATGAAGCAGTAAAAAAATATATTAAATCTTGACGCTGATCTCATGGAACCTTGGTTGAGAAAGACTGGGTTAAGACACTTTTTTATAAGTTTAAAAAAATTTTTTTAATTTCCACTTATGCTAAGCACTGTGCCATGTGTTATGGAAAACAGTGAAAATAAATAGCATATGATATAATTCTGTTTTTATTTTTTTGGTGGCTGGTTGATATGGGGATCTGAACCCTTGACCTTGGTATTACCAACATCATGCTTTCACCAAGTGAGCTAACCAGCCAGCCCAAAGGTTGGCTTTCTTTTTTTCTTCTCTCTTGGTGGCTGCCTAGTGCAGTAATTATTTCTCTTTTAGAATTTTAAAGTCCGGGGGGGGGGGGGAGGAGAGAAAAAAAAGTTTAAAATCTAGTTGGGAAGGCAAGACTGTGTAAAAAAAAAATAGTGATACTCACCAGCAAATGTAGGACTATGCTATATAAATTCTCTTGAAATTCAAAGATGTAATTGTGTAAAACATAGAATTTGAAATGGATTTTGAATAGAGTTTGAATAGATACAAAACAGCATTCCAAGGGAGGTGCCTGGAAGTGAAATTGAAATGGTGCAACAGACAACTGACCTTTTGTTAAGTTACAGAGAATGAGTTTAATTAAGTAATATGGAGCCAGCTTGTGGAGTGGTTTAAAGCTAGGTCATGGAGTTTACATTGAAGCAGTCATCATTTAATTCATATAGGGAGACGATCTGGTTATGCTTTCTTAAACATTTATCTTTATATAGTACTGCAGGCAATTCCAAGGGGTGAAGATTTGGGTTAGGCTACACTGAGGACATATCAGCCAAACCTGAAGTCTTCCAATGTGCAAATAGGCAGTAGGTTTGGTTTTGCTTTTTATTCTATAAGCTCCATGAGTGCTGAGGTATATCTGTCTTGTTTATCTCAGAGTCTCCAGCATCTCTTTGTATTTTTAAAAATATGTTGCAGTGCTTATTCCATTTCTCTTTAGTTGCTGAGATGAGAATGTTGTTGGGCTTTTATAACCTTTAATTCAGTGTGTAGAGTAGGATGAAGAATTGGACACTAGTATGGGCTATAAACGTATACCAGCAACCTACCTGCTTTTGTCCTTTGACTCTGTTGTGACCTAGTATAAATAATTTTGAATATTTTGGTTCCCTCTTAATTCCTTTCTTAGCAAGGTAAATGCAGAATTGAAGAAGTCTGCTCAATTTTTTCTCTGAGCTCAAAATTAAGTAACACATATAAAGGTAACACACATAGTTGTCTTTTTATAAGCATATTCAGGACTTTGTTAAGAGAATAAATATTAATAAAAGTGGTAAAGTGGTTCATGTCTATCGTATTTTTCTGATTATTGGTCATCTCGATTTAATTTATAAATTAATATTTATAATTAGAGAAAAGATTGCATTATATAAATTATAAAAAGTAACTTTCAGAGAGGGTGCTTGTATGAAATACTTAGATTTAGGATACTATCTATACAAAATATGAATTTGAATTCAATTATAGTATTTTATGTCATTGAGTTTCACAAGAGTTGTATATCTCTTACAGGAAGCTTTTGTCCAGTGATCGAAATCCACCAATTGATGACTTAATAAAATCTGGAATATTGCCTATTTTAGTTCATTGTCTTGAAAGAGATGACAAGTAAGTACATTATTTAAAAAGAAAAAAAAAATTGGAAGGTACCCTTTGGAGAAGGTAAGATTTTCAAGCGGTTAGTTTGACTTTAACGGGAAAAGAAAAAGACTATGAGATGGATTGAAAAGTCAAAATGAAAAACAATACAAGGTTATATTAATGACAAGAGATGAAGTGTAAAGGCCAGTGAGGAACTTGAGAATGACAAGTTTAACTTTTAAGCTTTGAAAATTGGCAAAAACTAGTTTGACCAGGTAGGTACTTGAGAAAACTGGGTAGTAATGTGGAAATGTCTTAATAAAGACTTTTGACTAAAAATAAGAAGGAAATATGAGGAGATTGTATGCTTTTTATATTGAAGAGATGTTTTAAACAGTTGGAGGTTTAAAAAAATTCTGGATGGATAGATACTTTTTGGAACAAAATATTTAATACATTTAAAATACTGGAGGGGAGGAATGGTTGATAGATATTTGGGCCAATGTAAAAATCCCTACTGTTGAAAATTATTTGGTTTTTTTGCAGTCCTTCTTTACAGTTTGAAGCTGCATGGGCTTTGACAAACATTGCATCTGGAACCTCTGAACAAACCCAAGCAGTAGTTCAGTCCAGTAAGTTGGTATTAACATTGTGATTTTTTTAAAAAAGAAGTCAGTAAAAAAATAAACATTCTCCTTAAAGAATAGATAGCTATAAAGTAATAGCTACCCAGTAATACATAGGGATATTGAAATAGGCCAACTTAAGTATGTTACTTTAATCATCTTGTTCCGGTGACTGACATTTTCTGTTTCCAAAAATTCATTTGATTCCTTTCTAAATCTGAGAACATTTCCTAATAATAGTAGCAGATTACATTATTGTAGTTACACTTTATTTATAGGACATCAGTAGAAATAAAGGAGTTTTTCCCATTGCCATACTGCCTCTCAGCCTTTCAGTGAGATTTTTATCATAAGTTTTAAAGAAATCTTCTGTAAAGTTTCCTATTGAAAAAATGGTTTTTGTTTGTGTGGTGTTTTTGTTTTTGTTTTGATTTTTTGCAGCTGGCCAGTACAGGGATCTGAACCCTTGACCTTAGTGTTATAACATTGAAGTCTAACCAACTAAGCTAATTGGCCAGCCCTTGAAAGAACAGTTTGAAATGTTTTCCATTGTTATTGTAATAGGATTGTTTTTCTTTTATGTTTCCGGAGATGTAAGTGGAAAATTATTATTGGAAGTAATAACCTAAGTGTATTGTTTTCATGAATACTGTTTGATTCTTCTTCCAAACAAAAAAAGTTAATTTTAAAGAAGGTACTTTTAAATCCACCTTAAATATGGAAGCAGTGTACTTGTCTAAGCTTGTTAAAATTGTAAGCACTCATTTCTACATGATTTTGAAGGGGAAAACAAAGGTTTTATCCAAGTAAGAAATTTATTATGTAATACTTGTGTTACAGTATTACTAGAAAAGATAATTATCTTAAATCCTACTAAAACTGGTTTCATTTTGGGTTCAGGTGGGGGGTTTTTTTTGTTGTGTTTTGGGGGGTGGTTCTGTTTTGTATAATTGACTGTTAGGTAAATTTTATTGTTTCATGATGTCTTATTTGCTCTCACTTTTTCCTTTCTGTTTCATGTGGTCTTTAAAGATTTGAAAGAGGCTTAGAATTTGTTTTAACACTGCTAGTCTGTCTTAATATACCGAAAACAATAGATAAATGAATTATTTTAAGTAAGCATGATTGATCTACATATACTTAAACAGTGTTTTTCAGAGTAATTTCAGAAGGAAGGAAGGAAGAAGAGTCATTTGTTCAGTGCAGTATTATTCTGTTCAGATACAGACCTGTCTGTGTTTCCCATTCTTGTTGAGCAGCAGAATCACTTTCTTAATCAGAGGGTGTCATGTGACTCAGGAATCACTGGTCTGTCTAAAGACCCACATGTTAATTTAAATTTCTCTGTTCAAAAGTTATTCAATAATTGGACTTTTTTTCCCCAAATTTGAAGATAATATTTAATCTATAAAGAATTAAACTTAAAAAAAAAATCTTAAGGTTGGAATGAAATCCACTTTTAATTGTAAATAAAATTTTATGACTTTGATATTTGTATGTTAAAACTCATTTTGATGCTAAATAAGTAGTCTGCTAGTCAAAATTCTTTCAATGATGTTATTCTAATAAAAAATTACTTAATGAGGATATATTTTTTAAACATTTTTTATTTTTTTGAGGTCTTAGCAAAAAATCAAGATTGATTTTTCCTTTAGAGTATAGTATCTTAAACCTTAAGTGTTAACTTACATTTTCCTCCTTCAGATGCTGTGCCTCTTTTCCTGAGGCTTCTCCATTCGCCCCATCAGAATGTCTGTGAGCAAGCAGTGTGGGCATTGGGAAATATCATAGGTTTGTATAAAGCTTGTAGTACTGGTTCAACAGTTGTTGTTATCATATACTAGGTAATAAAAATAACCACTAGTAGTTGAAAAGGAAAAACAATTTGCCTTCAGTACTAGTTTTTGAGAAATAGCTTACAGAAATTTTAACTATAACTATGTAAGTATAAAGCCACAGGAAATAGAGTGGACGTTTTTGTTGCTTAAGATACTACATCTTTTTGTAGATAGTCAATTCTTAATTATTTGGATAATTATGAAATATGTATACGATTTAGACCTTTTCCTGTTTTATGCTGGGATCCATTTTATTTCTCAACTCTCTCCATCAGAGAAAGTAATAAGAAAATAGGAGACAAAGCTTAAACCAACAATTTTTGTTCATAATGGCAGTCTAAGAAAAGTCTGAAATGAAATTTTTTATATCTCTTCAGGATTTTAGTACATTAAAATTCAGTAATGTATAAAATATAGTAATATTCCCTATCACCATTAATCAACAGGAGGTATCTGTAGCTTGTTGACAATCTAGTTGTGTGTTGAACACCATGATTACCATAGCTTTCAGGTTTTCTTTGATAAATATAAGAAGTATAATTAAAGACAATTCTAATATTTGTTTTTTTAACTAGAGCCTAATTTAATGTAAACCAGAAAGTTTAAAGAACTATTATCTGGTATAGAATGGAAAAAATAAGGGGGTCTGAATTATTGTGCCCCTGATATAGCTCAGAGACCCTAGCTATTGGGGGTGCAGGTTGGAGTGCTTTTTCTAGGGGGACTCACTAATTTGGTAAAGGAGAAGGATTCTAAAGATTATTTTTGCCACAGATCCTTTATTGTGCTAGCATGGCAGCAATCGGTATTGCTTTATATGGTTTCATACTGGAAATTACAGTAACACTCTAGATGCAGAAATTAAACTTCAGGTCTCTATGGCAGTGGTTCCCAAACTTTAGTATACTATCAGAATCACATAGAGGACTTCTTAAAACACAGAGTCCTGGACCCATAGTTTCTGCTTTAGTAAGTCTGAGCTAGAGCCCCAAATCACATTGAAAACCACTGCTCTGGGACTATGGTTCTCCCTTTTTTTCTGGCATAGTCTTCTAAGTGTATAGAGTAACTTATAGTGCATACTCTGATGCTTTGATATTGGACCGTAAGTTCTATAAATGTTTTCTCTTTGATAGTAATTTGATATGTCTTTTTAATTACATGAAAGTATGTTAAACTGAAAGTACCTTTGATAGAGAGGGTAAAAGCAACAGTTCTGTGCTCACAAATTATTTTAAAGAACACTTAGACTTCCAGAGTTTAGAGGTGTGAAAACATTTTATAAGTGAGCAGCTTATAAAGCTAAAGATGTGAATAATGTGCCAAAGAATACCTTGCACCTTATGTTGCTTCTCTTGGCTCAGAGACCTAGAATGTGAACTTGGTTATTATTGGCTAAAACTTTTACATAAAACTGAATAGTGTATCTGGTTAAAATATAGGAAGCACATATTGATTGTACCCAGGGCTTTATGTTTTTTTTTGAAAATGACTGTTGTCAATATATTTTATTGAATTAATAAATCCTTCTTCCTATAGGTGATGGGCCCCAGTGTAGAGATTATGTCATAAGTCTTGGAGTTGTGAAACCTTTACTTTCTTTCATAAGTCCATCTATTCCTATAACATTCTTAAGAAATGTTACTTGGGTTATGGTCAACTTATGCCGTCACAAAGACCCACCACCACCAATGGAAACCATTCAGGAGGTAAACAAGTTTTAAAAAAAAAAAATTAAAGTAGATACCATTATGTGTATGCTTTTGTCTATGTACATTTTAAAATCTGTGTATTTCTATCCTCAGATTCTTCCAGCCCTTTGTGTTTTAATCCATCACACAGATGTAAATGTGAGTAATTGCTTCGCATCATATATATATACATATGTATGTGTGTGTGTGTCTAGGACTCACCCTGTGACAAAGGGGAGTTATACTAAGACATCATGTCAGTGCACTCTCTATTAGATATTTCCATTTCAAGAGGTGTAGCACATTTTGGTATTTTTACATTTACTATGTTTGCCTATGTCACAAAACAATTTCAGTGAAGAAATCAAGCCTGTTTTTCAGTTTGGGCAATAAGATATACATGTGTACATGTTAGTATTGTAAAAACTCATGTCGGAGGTTTTAAAGTTGCCAGTTAGTGATTTCTCTCACTAAGATCATGTCTTTGATCGTTCATGAACTTTTTATGGAAGCCCATTTTGACAGCCTGGCCAATAAAAGCATATACACATTGTAGTGTTTTTGTTTTTTGAAAGATAAAAAAGAGAAATGTTTATGTTTATAAGCACAGGTTTGTATTCATATACATGTACTAAACAATGAACATCAGTTGCACTTTAATTCCATTTTTACTCTATTTCTTCAGTTATAGTGACTTTGATAGTGGCTTCATTTGCTGTAGAGAGAACTCTTGATTATACGAACAAGGGGTAAAAATCAGTACGGACAGGATTTTAAACATAACGAATATATGTTGCATATTCTTACTAACACAGATGGCAAAGTAAAAAGCAACTCAGGGAGTATGAATGAGCTGGAAAACTGCCCTTACTGCTTATAAAAAGCCAGACTAGCTTTTGGTATGTAAGAGAAACTAGGAATAAAATGAGTAAGACAGAACACATGAATGAAATGTATAGCAACAATCAGGAACTCGTGTGGTTCTTTAAAAACAGTTTGGTGACCTCTGTTTGATGAGCTACTTTCTTTCTTTTTTTTTTTTTTTTTTTTTAAATCTGCTTTATTTCTTTACAGTTTCTAGGGTTACACCTTTTTGCCAGAATCTCTAAAGTATATGGAGCAATTTAAAGTTAGGATTATACTATGTCAAGCATTGATGTAATTAATGTACAAAATACATCATCTCAGCTCTCAAGACTTTTTTTAAGCTCCATAGTCTAGGATCTTAAAAAAAAATATGTAAGCAATTTTTGTTTTTGGATCCTTATAGCAAAGTTCTTTGATTAGATTATCAATTTCAATATTATGCTTTTAAAAGATTTGCAAGAAAGATTAATCTCAAATTATACCTCTACCAGAAAACTAGACATCTTGGTTGGCATTTTTCAGAGATACATTGAGTTCTTTCCATCTGTTTCCCCCAGTCTACATGAGATTATGACTGTTTTTTTTGCTTTTGATGTATCTTGAAAAATTTCTCATCAGCTTGCATTGCTCTTTTGAGTACATGTTTAATAATATTGTTTAGTAAATGTTTATTAAAAATAAAATCTTTTAGGTAAACACTTAGCAGCAAGTTCTTAAATCAGGCCATCAAAGAGATTAAAATACATATATATATTAAATCTGCTTTCACAAATCATAAGTTAAATACTGACATTACACTGTAGTTGTTGTAACATGTTGTTAGTAAACTTTGTCTTATACAAAAAGTATGTATGAGATCTAGTTTGATGTGAATTGTGATTTTGATATGAGCATATTAATGTCATGTTTAGCATTGGACCTTTAAAGTGTCTAGTTTTATGTACAGTCATGAGCAAGTAACTTGAAATTTTTTGTCTTTGTCAACAAATTTTAGCATATGTTGATACTCCAGAAAAAGAACTAGTTACATTTGCAAATTGAAATTTAGTTGTTTTACATGTTGGTACCACTTTATTTGTGTGAATTATTTCATTTGATATCTTCTTTTTACATTAAAAATATTCTTAGAGCTTTCTTGAGTTTCTGAAGGAACAATGGCAAAGTGCTGTTTTCTACTTTTAAGAGCTTCTCGAGTGTCTTAAATATAACATTGGTTTAGAATTTTAAAGGTTTTAAATTCTGTGGCTTGTCTTTTGACATAGAGTTCATATTCCAGAAAGACTTTGGAAGTAAAGTTCCAGGCACAGTTATTATTCATGTGTCTTTGTCAATAATTATATTGCTTATATACATCAGTTTAACAGTCGTTTGTCATACTGTCCTTTGGCTATAACTTGTAATAAGGACTTAACATACAAACATACAAAGAAAGATCAAATACATGTTAATTACAGAGGCTTCCTTTAAAAAAATATAACAGCTGGTGTACAGTGTATTTTTTTGTTATAGACCTCATAGGTTGATCTATGATTGCTTTTTAATGTCTTGATGTCCACCTGTGGGGACCTGTACTATTTAGGAGGTTGCCTCCAATTTTATAAGACAAAGCAAACTGGTTGGAAAATGTTAACTACTATAATACTAATACTGAGGTATTGTCTTTAGGCATACCTATATGTTACTGATAATACTAGAGATCTTCTTGAAGACTAGCCCAGATGTTTCCAACCACTGGGCATGTTGGATATGTATAGTCATCCCAACTATATACATTTTCCAAAATGTCATTGGAACTGTTATCCCTCAGCCTGAGCTTTTGGGAAAGAGAATGTCTTTTTCCTATCTCATGTGCTATAGTGTATTTTAGTGAATTAAGATTAAATAGTAATCTGGAATCAGGGCCATAATTAACATAAATATCCTGATATGGCTAAAAGATGCACATACTTAATACAGACATTCATAGGTAATGATATCTAATACAACAGAGATCAAGATTCTAATGAATTGAGATGAGAGAAGAAAGGAAGAAAGATAGTAGAACAATCGGACTAGTTGTATGGTTAAGAACTACTAAAATGAGAAAATATTCAAAAGCTATTTGAATTTTCATTTTACTTATTAGATATTGGTAGATACAGTCTGGGCCCTCTCTTACCTTACTGATGCTGGCAATGAACAGATACAGATGGTAATAGATTCTGGAATAGTTCCTCATTTGGTTCCTCTGCTCAGCCACCAGGAAGTTAAAGTCCAGGTAAGTTTGTTCTTGATAAAATCATAAGTTTTTCTTACCAGTCATTGCTTTAAGCATGGAATTCAAAGATGGACAATTTCAATAGTTTGAAGTATATTCCTAACGTATCTGTGATTGAAAGAATGAGTTATTTTATCCCCATTTTAAAGAGGGGGAAGATGAGTTAAGAGTTCAAGAATTCTTCCCCACACCCCCCTCACCTCCCTGACCGCCCCCCCCCCACCTTTAGTGCCAAAAGAAACAAACAGGAAAACTCGGTTATAGATTACAGATTTTTAATGTAGACCAGCGCAGTTCACTATGGCAGCTTGGGCGGCATCTGAAACGAGTTTTGATGCTTTATTTTAACTACTCCTCTTCGTAAGAAAACTACTCTTTCACTCTCCTGCTCTTTCCTCCCACCCTCCCCGACTGTCCTTTTTTTACTCACCTGGCAAGTTTAGTTAACTCTTAGCTTCACTGGCACTGAGGTAAAGGCTTTGTACTGAAAAGTGCTGCTTAGAGGCTTCCTAAATTGTTTCTTTTCAATTATTTAAAATTTTTTCTCTAATTATTTTTAATAGTTTTTAAATCCTTCCATATAATGTTTATCCCAAAGAATCTTCATCTAGAAAGAGCCATAAAGAGAGGGTGAGAAGTTCACACAAATATTAAGTGTTAACTGTCAAACTACAGTGGTAAAGGGAGATACAACAAGCTCTCCCTACCTTTCTGAGGAAAATACAAGTAGCATGTTTTAATCTGATAATTGCTTAGAGTCTATAAAGTACAGTAATAGCATAAAGGAAATTGTTAGCCTTAGTCACTAATTCTCAGCCCTGGCTGGACATCAAAATCAACTGTGGAGCTTAAAGAAAAAAATTTTTTTTTAATTTCTCTTGCTCAATCCCTAGATATTGTGTTTTAGTAAATCTGGGATATTTCTTAGAAACCTGAGCTTTAAAAAGGTGATACTGATGTGCAGTCAGAATAATCCATTGTCTTAAAAGTTAAAGCACTTTAAGGAAAGAGGGAACACTTAGCTAAATTCAGAAAGAATTGATTAATAGAATAGGTTTTCAGGGATATTTGTGACTTATTTTAAATATTCTTACTATATGTTTATCATTAAGTTTGCATTTCTTGAGTGTGGTACTTATGCCTTGGTATAAGTTTTTGGTTTGTATTTTTATTTTTTCAGAAGGTATCTTCAGTTCTAACACTAGACTTCTTTGAGAAAATAAGACTTGGAATTTTCCTTTAGCCAGCGCTCAAGGAAAGTTATCTTACCTAATAACTAATAGAGTTTTTCTTAAACTTTTCAACTTACATGCCATAATTTAGGAAAATAAAATAGTGTAATGAGCCCCCATGTAGGTTTCTTCTATACCTCTACTGAGTCCCCCTAATTATTTTGACATAAATCCCAGATTTTACATCATTTCATCCAGCTTGCATCTCTAAAAATTAAGGCTGTTTTTTTTTTTTAACAGAACCACAATACCATGAGTGCACTTTAAAAAGCCATAATGTTAAATATCCGGTCAGTATCCACATTTTACTTATTGATTCATTATTTTTTCCAAACAGTTCAACCAAATTGATGTTCAGACAAAGTTCACACATTGTATGTGGTTACTGTATCTTTTAACTTTCTGTTACTCTACAACTTTCTCCTCCTTTATTATTTTCTTTCCCCTTTTAAATTTATTTCTTAAAAAAGCTGGGTCACTGTAAAACATTATTGAAAGAAATTGGAATTGGAAGACTTAATGTTGTTAATATGGTAATGCTCCCCAAATATATCTACAGATTAAATGCAGTTCCCATTAAATTCCTAGGTGCCTTTTTTGCAGAAATTTACAAGCTGATCTTAAAATCTTTATGGAAATAAAAGGGGCCCAGAAGTAGCCAACACAATCTTGAAAAAGAACAAAGTTTAAGGACTTCTCACTTTAAAAACCTACTACAAAGCTACAGTAAAGAAGATTTTGTGATACCAGCGTAAGGATAGACATATAGTCAATGAAATAGAATCAGCAGTCCAGAAATAAACTCATACATTTATGATCAATTAATTTTCAACAAGGGTGCCAAGCCAGTTCATTGGGGAAAGAATAGTCTTTTCAACAAATGCTGCTGGGACTGCTGGATATCCACATGTAAAATAATGATATTGGACTCCTACCTCACATTGTATATACAAATTAACTCAAAATTGGTCAAACACCAAAATGTAAGAGTTAAAAGTATAAACCTCATAGAAGAAAACAAGGGCATAAGTCTTCATGACCTTGAATTAGGCAGTGGTTTTTGAGATATGACACCACAAGCAACTAAAGAAAAAAAATTGACAAATTTGACTTCACCAGAATTAAAAACTGCTTCAAAGGATATGGTCAAGAAAGTCAGAAGACAACCTGCAGAATGTAAATCATAAATCTGAAAAGGGACATCTATACGAAATATATAAAAGAACTCTTACAATTCAAAAATAAAAAGACAATTCAATTTTAAAATGGGCAAAATATTTGGACAGTTGTCCATGGAAGACATACAAATGGTCAATTAGCACATGAAAAGATGTTCAACATCATTGGTCATTAAGAAATACAAATCAAAGCCACACTAAGATACCACTTCACACCCTCCAGGATGGCTGTAATTAAAAAAGACAATAACAAATGTTGACAAGGATGTGGAGAAATTGGAATCCTCATGCACTAATGATAGGAATGTAAAATGGTGCAGCTGCTTTGGAAGACAGTTTGACAATATCTCAGAAAGTTAAACATAGAGTTATAATATGAACCAGCAATTCCACTCCTAGTTATATACCCAAGAGAATTGAAAACACATATCTATGCAAAAACTTGTTCACAAATGTTTGTAGCAGCATTATCTACAAAAGTCAAAAAGTGGAAACAGTCCAAATGTCTGTCTACTAATGATGTTTAAGTAAAATGTGACACATTCATACAGTGAATATTATTTGGCCATGGAAAGGAATGAAATACGGATACTTGCTATAACATGAACTTTGACATTATACTAAGTGAAAGAAGCCAGATGTAAAAGGGCGAATACTGTTTAATTTTTATGAAATGTCCAGAATAGGTTTATTCATAAAGGTATCATAGTGTTTTGCTAGGACATGGAAGTGAGAGAGATAGGGGTGACTGCTCATGGAAACAGGTGTTCCTTTTGGGGGTGATGAAATGTTCTATAATTAGATACTGGTAATGGTTGTACAACTTTTAATATACTAAGAATTATTGAAATATACACTTGGAAAGGGCGAATTTTATGTTATGTTAATTATATCTCAATTAAAAAGAAAAGCCTGGGTCATTTTTCTTGTGGAAGGAAAAATAGAGATAAGAAGCTATAACTTAGCAGGAAAGGATCTAATGCAACTACAGAAAAAATGATTGATAATGCAAAGTGATATGGCAGTGAAATCTCATGTTTAAGCACTTTCCTGCTTTGCTTCAGAAAGGCACTATGTTTTGTTTTTAATTTCTTAAACTTTAAATCTAAAGTACTATCTTATTTTCTTTGTGGCACTAATTACTATCTAAAATTATCCTCCTTATTTGTTCATTGACACTCTTCTCTTACAATAATGTAAGCTCCATAAGCTGGAACTTGTATCTGACCTATTCACACCCCTTTTTCCTAGACCAGTGCTTTTTGAGCCTAAAGTAGTGCTCAAAAAAGATGGGTTAGTTGGAATAAAAGAATGAGTGAATAAATACATTTATTTTTCATAAGCTGTCTAACATACCATTTAATAAAGAGTATTTCACATAGAACAAATCTCATTAAATCTTTTTACATTTCAGACTGCTGCACTTCGAGCTGTGGGCAACATTGTTACCGGAACTGATGAGCAAACACAAGTAGTTTTGAACTGTGATGCTCTTTCACACTTCCCAGCACTCCTCACACATCCCAAAGAGAAAATTAATAAAGTAAGTATTTTTAAATACTATTCAATAAATAGCATATAAAATATCAGCAATATTCATTTGTAAAATTTGGGTGTCAGAAGTGTCTGATTTTGATTAATATGAACTGTCATTTAGACATCATGAGAAAAGAAAATATTTCTCTCGATATCACAGATTAGTATATGATTTTTCCATGTATAACAATTGTAGAGTGCTGTTCTGGCTCTCTTGGAAATGATGAAATAGAGATAATTGGGTGTTGAATGTTGTATGACTGGAGATTTTTAATATGTATCTATAAGTAATTCTAGGTTTAATATCTTATAAATATTTAATAGAGAGCGTGTGTGCATGTGTGTGTGCTTGTGGCGGCTGTGGAAAGGGGGCACTGACTGGTGATGCTGATATTGGAGTGCATCTGAGGCTGTTGGAGGAATAACATGGGTTGTTGATTACAACATTGCCGATGATTACAACCCAAGAACAGCTCACCTAACTGGCCCATCACCCTAAAATCTCTAACGGGTTCATTAAACATGATCCTGTGATCTGATCCAAAAGAGCCAATTGTACACTAGCTAATACTAATATTTTTCTGGAGTAAAACTTGCTTTCTACTTTTTAAAAGTAAAGAAAATATTTCCCTTTAGTAAATTGGTAAATTTAATAATTTATTAAGTTTGGTAAATTATAGTAATATCCTACATAGGATTTTGAGTAGATATTTTGTCTTGTTTAAAGCTAACTGTGGTTTCAGTATGCATTTATTATCTATCAAACTTGTAAAACACTTGGGAGCAGCATCATCCTGGCAAAAGTAGCACCATTATGGTGTAAAGGGTAACATAAAGAGATCATTAAGGTAGACCAGTAAAGCAATCAAACATCTGGTTCCACTTTAACTCTTGAGAGAAATGGTACAGTGAATGACTATAATAAATAAGTGTACTAAAAAGCAGCACACTGTTTCATTTTTCATGTCTCCATTATTGTGGATTATTGAGATTTATCTACTTTGGCTAGGACTCTTAATCAGAATAAAATAGAAAATAAAGCACATTATGTGAGGGAAGGGTGCTGCACCTCATTTACAACAGTTTTAGGATTTCTCTTTGTATTGTAGCTCATCAATTCCTTAGTATTTGTTCAGCCAAGCTTCTTTTGAGTCATACTGTTTGGGAGCATTGCTTTCAAGAATTCTTTGAAGGGTTAGCCATTGTGCCTTGGATTAGGGCTATTAGCAGTTTGTCCCAAGAAAATATTTAAAAGGGTGTAGAGGAATTCAGATTCGTAAGCTTTTTATTATGAAACTTATTCCATAATAAAATCACTTGGATAATGTAGGGAATGCTTTTTTTCCTAGTTCAGATGCAGATTTTATCTTTTAATGAGAAATATTGAAAGGTTCTTGTTCTACAGGAAGCCGTGTGGTTCCTCTCTAACATCACTGCAGGAAATCAGCAGCAGGTTCAGGCAGTAATTGATGCTAATCTTGTACCGATGATTATACACCTTTTGGATAAGGTAAGTAAATCATCTTATGTATATCTGAGTGAGGGGAAAGGGATTTAAATCAAACAGATTATGTGAATATGTACTTTTCTTTTTATTGAATTAAAACCTGCACAGTGGCATGAATACTACAGTAAAGTAGTGTTAATATTAAAACTTTTGAGCCCAGCAGATTTTATATACAAGAAACATTTTCAAGGGAAGCTACTGGTCCTTTTTCCTTATTATTCTTTTGCCAGAATTGCCATAACCCTGGGACTTACTACAAATTATTACATACTGTTCTAAGCACTTTACATATGTTACCTCATTTAATACAATAAGCCTATAAGATTAGGAATTATCCACACTTGACAGATGAAGAAACTGTGGCATAAACAAATAAATTGCCCAAAATCAAATAGCAAGTAAGTGTGCTATTAATTGTGTGTCATATCATCTCTCATGCTCATATTAACATTTGGGGAAAAGATAATTTACAATGTCACAGTCACAGCATGAGCACTTTTCTGACTACTGATCTATAGTTAAAGTGAAAATATCTCTGTATCTTCTATTCCTTTACATTCCCTATAACTTGGTAGATCAGGTTTAGTTTTTTAGGCAAGAATACTTCAGGCATTATTCTGTACGTTATAATGAGTCTCATCAAGAGACCCACAATCAGTTTGTCCTATATCTAGTGATATTAAGATTGATGAGTGATCTCAGGTATTATCAGCCTACTCTAGCTGATGGTGATAAAGTTATCCATCAATCTTTCACCTAATGGTTTTTAGGTAGTCATTGATGATCATTGCCTGGATCCCTTACTTTATTAGGAGTTGCAAAATGGTGACTTTCCAATTCTGTCATTCTTTATGTATTGGCCATGATTGTTCAGTAAAGAGATTTTCTTTATTGGTTACTCCGAAATATAGTTCGTATAGGAATGGCAAGATAAATGCTTAATTCTTTCTCCTTATCAGTTGTTTTTTAGAATGACATGATTCCCTAGCAACCCTGAAAGGAGACCAGGGTGGATTTTTTAGTGTCATTAGGAAGTTAATTTTTATATATTTTGCAATTCTTAGTCCATTTTAGTTGTTAACTCTTTTTGACACTCAAGTTGACCATGACCAATGAGAACCTCTTAAAGTTGGTGCCTGTTTCTTTTTTTTACACACCTAGTAGTTTTTGAGAGCTTCCTCAGTCTTTGGACGTGACATGATTTCCAGGTTTATCTTGTATGTTTTCTGACCTAGACCTGGAATTAACTATTTCTTCAGGTGTCTTGATTCCTTTTTGTAGGGAATGGTGTTTAAGAATCATAGTTTAGGTATAAGGATGATCATGGTTACAAGGTTGTCATTGTTTCTAGGCCTGAGTAAGCAAAATAAATGATAGGTATTTTTGCAGAAAGTGAAAGATAATGAGTTCACGAACATGCGAACTCATAAGAAATGAATCATAAATGAAAGGAAGCTATCAAATATTACTGGATATTAAAGATAATTTTTTATTTTTACTTCTTTGATTTTGTATTTGATTCTTTTTCTCATGCTGAAAATCCTCCTAAAAACATGAACATAATTACCTCTTTGCCTTATATATTGGAATATATCCTAAAGACAAAGAAACCTGGTCCTGATTTTCAGCATAAGAGAAAAGAGATGTAAATATAAATATATTTTTATGTATTTATGTATATAAATATGTGGTATGTCAAAATAACGTGACCACATTGCCACTAACAAAAAAGATTTCTTTGAAAGTTTTGCCTTTAGGATATATTCCATCATTGATGTACTTAATGTATCACTTAAATAATTCTTCCGTGTGTGGTTAAGCCACCAGTTTCATACACAGATTTATTGTTGGGGGGAATTACTTTGGTTTTTTATTTTAATTTTGATTTTCTGGTTATATAAAGCCATTTATATGGTTTCCAAGTGAAAAATATATGTACCTTACTTTCAGGGTACACATATAGAGGTCTAATTTCCATTTGTTTTTTACTCCCTATTCTCTATCTTCCTCTACGGATAATCATTTTATTAGTTTTCAGTTATCTTTCTGTTGTTTCTTTTTAAAATAAAAGCAAATGCACATGTGTATGCTTATTTCTATCCCTTCTTACCCAGAAGGTAGCTTACTATATATTCAGACGTTACTTTTTTGTTGTTGTGTTATAATAATATATTCTTGAGATCATTTCTATAGCACTATCTATAGAGCTTCCTGTTTCTTATTTGTTTACTTTTTCCTTATTGCTTTTATAGCTACATAATACTGCATTGTATGGATACACTATAATGTATTCAATCTTTTTTTTTTGGACCAATAAGGGGATCACAACCCTCGGCACGGTGTGCTCTGCACCATGCTCAGCCAGTGAGCGCACCAGCCATCCCTATATAGGATCTGAACCTGTGGCCTCGGCGCTACCAGTGCTGCACTGTCCTGAGTGAGACACGGGGCTGGCCCCTAATCAATTGTTGATGACATTTGAGATATTTCTAGTGTTCTGTTGTTAAATAGTACTTTAAAGAATAGCTTGTTTTTTCCATGTTTTTACCAGGTTATATTTGGGATTTACTGGGTTATGTTTGGGTAAACATATGTTAATTTTGCTATACAATGCCGATTCTCCTCTATAGGGATTATTATACCATTCTGGACTTCTACCAGCTTCACTGACAAATATTTGGATTTTCTCAGTCTGATAAAGATGAACAGATATCTCACTGCTGTTTTAATTTGCATTTGTCTTATACATGTTTTTTCTTAATACATTAAAAGCATTTTTCAGGTTGCTTATTTTAATATTAATAGCTGCTTATTTTATTCAGTACATTTACTGTAATTAATTAATTATGCCCCTATTGAGAATTGTGGTTGCTTTCACTTTTTAGTCGCAGTACTACTGTGACCATATATAGAAAGATATATGATGTTACTTTGTTTTAAGTTATTCTCTTGGTAAATTCTCAAATGTGAGATTACTAAGTCATATGACTTTTTAAATGATTTTTAAATAAACTTTTTCAATTTGTATTTGAGGGCCGATCCCGTGGCGCACTCAGGAGAGTGCGGCACTGGGAGCGCAGCAATGCTCCCACCGCGGGTTCAGATCCTATATAGGAATGGCCGGTGCACTCACTGGCTGAGTGCCGGTCACAAAAAAAAAGTCAATTTGTATTTGAAGGGCAATGAATATATAACATCTTTTATCATAGTTTCATTAGTGGTAGATATTATCATTTTTTAAACTTTGTTATGAGTTTAAAAGGATATGTTATTTTGCTGGCTAGCTAGCTCAGTTGGTTAGAGTGAGGTGTTATAATACCAAGGTCAAGGGTTTGAATCCCTATACCAGCCAGCTGGTTGGAAAAAGAGGATCTGTTGTTTTAACTTGACTCTTTGTAGTGAGGTTGTAGACTTTTTCAAATTTTTCTTTACTAATTTTATTTCATTCATCATTGACTTCATTTAATCTGATGTTATTGAATAGTAATATCAAGTCAATTTGTTTCCAGATCACAAAAAGGAGTCTCCATATGTTTAGGGTAGATTGGGTATAGTTCACAGGTTTATCTTAGTAAGTAAAAGTTTTGTACATATCTATATATATCTATAGATATATATATCGATATATATCTATAGATATATCGATATATATATCTATAGATATATATAGAAAAGCTTAGAAGGAAACCTGGGGAAATAAGCAGTTGAAAATCATTTCAGAAAACATTTTTTCCAGTTTACCCCATATTCCAATTTGTAGCCTTTTGCTTTGCTTTTTTACAGGGAGATTTTGGCACTCAGAAAGAAGCTGCTTGGGCCATAAGTAACTTAACAATTAGTGGAAGGAAAGATCAAGTAAGTTGAGCTCATGTTTATTTCTCAAAACTGGTAAAATAACAGTATACGTAATTCTAAGATTTAGATTTAAGTAAATCATAATTTAAAATAATAGCAACAAAACAGACATTCTGATTTTTTTTTCACATAAAAGTATCACCTTGACTTCCTTTAGTCATATTCCATAGAATAGAAGTGTTCTTTTCCCAACTTGTTGGCCTACAAGAATTTTTTAATCTATAGTAAGATTGAGGCCACTATAGTCAGTATAGCCAGGGTTGTTCTTTTGTTTTTTGGTTTTTTACAGTTTTAAGAAAGAACAGACTTTTTTTAGGTTAATATTGCAGAAAGAAATTGGCTCAGAGATTCTCCTAACAAGTAAACCACAAAACCTCTACAAACAAACAAACAAACAAAAAACAAATTCACCAGCAGGAAACCAAATAAAGAATTAAACTCAACCAGACTCAACCAAATGGCTGGGATTAGGAACTAGGGTGAGGAGTGTGAGGTGCCTAGGGTGTAAAATTTAAAGAGGCACTCACTCTCGGGGTTGTGCGTGTGACAAAGCTTCTCACTGTGCCAGCTGGCAAAGGAACAGTAGATCTGTTTCACAGAGGTGAAAAAGGGTGAATTGAAGCTGAGTGACAGTAAATTGATAACTCACAAAAAAGCTGTGGACTGGTGATGAGCAGTGAATCCATTCAAATATGAATGCAGAGCAGGAATAGAAGTATAATGCATAGAAATAGTAACTAACAAAATATTAAAATGATTGGAAAATATTATGAAACCAATAGAATAGTGAATTGATAGGTGGCCATGCATATGAGAATGTGAAATGTTATAGCAAAGAGCCAGTGGATCCTGTCACATAGAACCATTGTCGTTTTATAAAAATAACATGCAGCCTCTTAACTGATCTCATAATTTCTTACTCTTAAAGGGGAAAGGGCCTTTGAAGGAAGTATTCTTCATAGCAAAAAATATTCAATATGAATTTGAGTGATTCTTCAACTTTCATTTTAGTTTTTTCCTAAATTCAAGAAAAATTTACTACATTTGAAAGAAAAGGAGGTTAGATTAATAATATAGTCTAACTTAACATGGCAAAGATGAGGTCATGTTTCCATACTCAAAGTTTTAAAGTAAAAGTTATTTCAGTGAGATAATATGGTACATTTCAGTGAGATAATATGGTACACAAAGTTCACATACATTTTATTATTTCATGGTGTTTTTATTCTTCAGGTGGCCTACCTTATCCAACAAAATGTTATTCCACCTTTTTGCAACTTGCTGACGGTAAAAGATGCACAAGTTGTTCAAGTAGTACTTGATGGACTAAGT
Organism: Cynocephalus volans; assembly: GCF_027409185.1. Lineage (NCBI taxonomy): Eukaryota > Metazoa > Chordata > Mammalia > Dermoptera > Cynocephalidae > Cynocephalus > Cynocephalus volans. The sequence continues at coordinate 86,065,669 of NC_084460.1, read as the reverse complement.
AATATATTAAAAATGGCTGAAGATGAGGCAGAAACCATAGCCAATCTTATAGAAGAATGTGGAGGTAAGTTTATTATAAGTTAGTGTTTCACATTTTAATGTTCTTTTTGTGACTACTTTTATTTCCTGACTAATGTAGCACCTCTGTATTTTTCTGTCTTAGATAATCAAGTAACAGAATAAAATAAATACTATATTCTATATTTATAGTCCTGCTCAGTCTCTTGCATATGCTTAGGTAACTGAATTGGTGCCATGTATTAAACAGGCACTGTACTGAGGTACTGGGAAAACAACAGTAAACAAGACACAGTCCTTGCCCTTAAGGCATGTAGTCTAGTCTTGAAAAGTATGAACTGATTTAATGTGCTAATTACCCTAATAGAAATGTACAACAAAATGGGATACCTAATCCATCCTGGAAGAAGCAGGAAGTGAAACCTGAGCTGGATTTTGAGAGATGAATAAGGATTAATAAAGTAAAAAGGGATGAAAGGTGATCCAGGCAGAGATAACACCATGAGCAAAGTCTGAGGTGAGAAATAGCATTCAGCAAATTATAAGTAGTTCATTGTTGCTGAATCACAAAGTATGGAGTAGAAACTACCAAGAGATGATAGCCAACAACCAGATGCCTCAAAGTCCTGTAAGTTTTGTAGCACAGCAGATACTTTATAAGGCAGTGGTTCCCAAATCTGGCTGTGTAGCAGAGCCACCTGGAATGTAAACAAAACATATTAGCTTTCAACTCTTATAGACAGAAAATGGAAGTCTCAGATATGGTTGTGGAACATAATGTAAGTGTTGTCAACCTGTATAAGCATAAAGGTAAGGTATTTCTGACAAGTTGAGAAGTGAGTGAAAGTAGAGGTAACTGCAAGCATGGGACAACCATGTCTTCAACTAAGTGGGGGAGGTCAAGAGGATGGAAAGTAGCATATTTAAAGTTACTAAAGTGACAAAATCTAACAAAAAATAATGCATAACTATCAAGTTAGGAACAGGAGATGAGGAATAAATGTTAGGAAATTAAATAGGGAGTAAGTACCAGAAAAATTAACAGGCATAGTTAATTATTTTTCCTTCTTGATTTTTTTTTTTACCATGCATTTTAATTACTGAAATATTTTTATATGTTAAAATAAAAAATATAGATTCTTGAGCATTGCCTAACTCCCTGGAGGTAAGACCCAGGAATCTTTATTTTATAAGCTCCCCAATGAATTTTGCCATAGATTATGACAAAGCCTTTGGAAGCTTTTACCAAGGGGACTGGTGTGTTTAGATGGAACATGGATATCTTGGGAATGGGGCCTTTGGAGATAGAAGGCATGGAGACCAGTTTGGAGAGTATATAGTGGTTAGGCCACAATAATTGAAGACAGTAATAATAGAGACAAAGAGAAGATGACAAGATTCAAAAAATGGATAGACTTTGGGGTTTTTGAGATTTGATTGTGAGATATTGAAGAAAAGGAGAACATAGGCTGTCTCTCAGATTTCAAGCTATTGTTAATTATTACAAAGTAAGAATACAATTATAGGATGAACATTTCAAATGAAGAGGGCAAATAACAAACTGTGTTTGGGCAGTTTGAGTTTTAGGCACCTGTGAAATATCCTGGTGAAATTACCATGCAGGCATTTGAATTTCATGCATGTGAGGCAAATGAAGCTATAGATTTTCAAATCCTCAGCCTGTATGTAGTAGCTACATTTTTTAATGGAAGGACCCTAAAAGGAGAGTGTGTAGAGGGAAAAATGAGCCCAAGATAACTTCCTCCATTTAAGGAATGAATAGAGGAAGAACACTTATGAAGGGTCAGTTTCACTTTATTTTAGAGGCCTTAAATTTATTACTTCTATAAAGTAAAACAAGATCCAGTTTGTATATCAACAAGTAGATATATATATATACACACACACATTGTTTTTAATGTTTCTGCCTATGATTTAATGAACTCATTAGTGTTTACAGGGAGAATTCACTTTTTCCCTGAAATACTGTGGTTGATCTTGATCATCTTCACGAATACTTAACAGGCGTCTTAAGCTTCATGTTTATTAATCACCAGTATTTTTAATTTCTTTTTCATACATGCTCACTAGAAAAGCATGGCAGATGCTAGAAAGTAGGAAGATTCTGCTTTTTACTTTTAACAAAAGTAATTTTACGTGTTAGTACTCTATAAACATTGACTATATATATTATCCTGCTTAGTAGATGTCCCTTTGCTAACTTATACATTTACATGCAGTAAGACACTCAAGTTGGTAATTTATTTTAAGAAAAATATGCTACATCTTTGTTCATAAAATCTCTGTATATTTAAGATTCACCTTCAGAATAGATTCCCCAAAATTGTGATCCAAAAAATTTGCAAACCAAAAATTGGATTATGTGTTTCCAAGATTATTGTAACTTGTCACTACTTTTTAAATATTACCATTGTTTCACTCATAAAATTTCTTGCAGGACTGGAGAAAATTGAACAACTTCAAAATCATGAAAATGAAGACATCTACAAATTGGCCTATGAGATCATTGATCAGTTCTTCTCTTCAGATGATGTATTTCATAATTTTATAGTTTTCTTAGTTTTATGTATAAATAAAAGTCTGGATGAAATAATGGTAGTAAGCTAGAGGATGTATGTATTTTTTAAAATGGAATTAAAATAGGTATGTGACAATAATGTCATGGCTTTATAAATAAATATTTCAATATTTTAAAATTCCTTCAGGGCATATTAACTCTAATGGCAAAAAGGTAAGGATTTTTTTTTTTTTTTTTTGGGTGGCCAGCCAGTACAGGGATCTTAACCCATGACCTTGGGGTTACAAGGCTGTGCTCTAACCAGCCGAGTTAACTGGCCAGCCCTGAGGATTTTTTTTTTTGATACTGGATGAGTCAGGCTTTATTTTCACTTGCTATCTTTATAGTTCTCATATTTTTTATTGTTAATATCATAACTTCTTTATAAACAAAACAGTCATACTAGCATAGCCTATATTAAATTTTGTATGGCAGTAAATTAGTCAATCCACATTTGAAAATGTTGCCCTGTTATTTTTATTTGGTGACCAAAAACAAATGAAGATAATACATAGAAGAAATGAAAATAATAAATTATCAGAAAAGATAAGGCACTATACAGTGTAAGGTATAGTATACCAAAGTATCTTCAGATTGTCAGTATATAGTAGTTGAAATTAAAGTATTAACTTATTTTTAGTATTACCTCTTTGGGAAAGTAAATCTAAAATTAAAGCAGTTGCTCCTTAGAAAATTATAATGGTTAGATACAGCCACCAATAGATTTCTTGAATGATTTTCTCGACTTTTCAGATAAGTCTTTTACCACATACTTTTTCACTTTATCAAAAAAGAGTGGAATGTTATTAAATGTTTTGTTAAGCATGGATAGTGTGAACATTAACCTGAAAAGGACAATACTAGAAAAGAAAATGATAGACTACTTACAGATGTCGAACCTAAGTCCTATTTAGAATAAAATGCCAGTTAAATAAATCAGAAATAAAATCTAGAAAAAGCATACTCGGTTAAAAGTAACTTTAATCATATGTCTTAAAGTTGGATTTTGGAAGTCCTAATTTGCATATGGTGACAAGGCCTTATGATTTCTAATACCTCAATATGCAGTTCTTTGTTACTCTCTTACATGAAAAGAATAATTCAGGTAGGTGTACATGATTATAAGAACTACACTGTAGGCTTGTAATTTTGTGGAATTTCAAAAAAGAACTTTTAGACATAAACCGTATAGAATATTATTTATCCATTTTTAACGAGCTGTTATTTTACTATTTTAAGCCCAAATACCATTTGTCTCTGATTGGTATTAAAAGACTAACCAAAGATTATACTTACTTTCCAAAAGTGGTGGCATTAAATTTTTTTTTAATGTCATCAACTTTATCTACTTGCCTGGGTAAAGGGGAATTGTAGTACCAATGTGTATCCGCTCAGTTTGAGACTTAGGAGTATCTCCAATTTTGTATGGCTATTTCGTACTTTTGGAAATATCTATCTTGCATATTCTCATAAGTTTCATTTCATTTTGGCATCTCTTAAGAAAAAGGCTTTACAAAGTGTTTCAGCTTTCTAAAGAATGGTAGGACAATATTGACACTCATCTCTGTTACCCGTTTTTTTTTTTTTTTTAAGGATAATAGGAATATTATTATAATGCTATTTATGTGTACTCTAAAACTAACCATAACATTATTTTTCTTTTCCCCCCTAGATTGATGAAGATCCTAGCCTTGTTCCAGAGGCAATTCAAGGTGGAACGTTTGGTTTCAATTCATCTGCCAATGTACCAACGGAAGGGTTCCAGTTTTAGAAAGATATTGTGGAAGTTAGGTACAATGCAGCACTGAAATATATATATATATACATATATATAAAAAGGTTTGATCCATCAAGCTTGGCTCATGGGATCTGCTGCTGCATTAAATCGGGAAAGAAAATGTGAAGATTTCATTTGGAATCACAGAAAATACCCAAATGAGGTCAAGATGGCGAGTGGGTGCGAGTGAGAATGAGTGGCAAAAAGTAACAAAAACTTTACATGAATGCTTATTTAGGTCGTCCAAAGTAAAAAGGGCTACAGGTCACAGTTCTTCAGTGCCTGAGAAGGAACATTGACTTACTCTATATCAACGGAGGGGAAAGTGCAGTACTGTCATCTTCAAGCCTTGTAAGCATGAAAGAATAGGATGCCCATAAGTCAAAGGAAAATGAGCCCAGGCCTCGCTATGAAGCAGTGTGTGAATGGACAGTGTTGAATGAATGTCTGGCTCAGTGATGGAGAGCCAGGTTCATCTTTCAAATCTAGGGCTCTTCACTCATGAAGCAGACTCCTAGTCCTGGAGTGACTGTGTACGAGAGTGTGGTTGTGGTGCTGTATGTGAACGCATGCAAGCTTGATTCGCCTTCAGGGGGCTGATAACAAACCTAGTAAATCATCAAAGGGAGATCATAAGTGTTAATGTACACTGGACATGAAAACAAAGACCGGTTTAGCAGCAGACATTGGTTTACTCTGCAGCCTGTGTTTTCTATTTCCCCTCTTCCCTTTTCCCAACCTGACCCTCCCCCCTCCTTTTTTTAAAAGTTTTTATTTACTTTACCTAGTATGGCTTTTTTTTAGTTGCTTCTCAAGTCAGAAAACTTTTCAGGAAGGTTTCCCTGTGCATTTGCACCAGATGAATGTTTGATGCTATGAAAAGCTTTCCATATCATCAAAACTAATTTGTGTAGATTTTTGCATGAAAAAAATCATAAATTACCCTCAAAAATAGACTGTGTTGCAGTACACAAGTTGCCATAATAGTATAAAACAGTAAAATGTGCTTAAAAAGCCATTCTTTTCATTTTCAGAGATAACATAAAGATCTTTGCATGAGGTAAATCTACAGCATAGTTCATTTTTAGATTTTGTTGAGTCCTGTAAAGAGGAAGGAGAAAAAGTTTCGGTTGTGGTAGAATACCGTGCTGTGTTTAAATGTTACTTGTTTTCAAACTTTGTTTTCTATGAAAATGATATGGAAACTTCTAAAATGGAATTTGGTGCATATGTACTGCTGAATAAAGACCGATGAAGAGGTTTGAGTAGATGTACAAATCAAGTAATGGTTTGAACACCTTTAATAATATGCCTAATCTGTTCAATTGTTTTAGAATCTTTTTATCTTAGATGTAGGCAGCCATGAACAATCTATTTTGAGCCACTTTAGGGAGAAAACTTTGTATTTTTAAAACTTGCATAAAAGTTATGCAAGTGGTTTTTATAAATTGGAATAATACCTCAGTTTTGAGGTTATGCACACTAAATTAAATGTGACATAAATTAATTTGTACAAAAAGAACTCTTTATAAGGTGGCTCATTGTAGGAAATCCTGTGCCTTCCCCTTTGAGCACAAGTGTTGCATGAACAACAGTTTGCTATAAGAAACATACCAGATTAGCCACCATTAGCATCTATATCTACTTTGTGTTTAAAAATCAACTGGTAATTCTGAAACACTGTAGAATGGATAAAAATTATTTTGTGATCATAACTCTTTGTTGAACTAGAGTATTTTTGCAGCATTCCTTTGTCATCAGAAACATGGTTAAAGTTTAAAACTAGAAGCAGCAGAAAACTAGCTTGTAAAATTTATCCAAGTAGAATGCAGGCTAGGCTGTCTTGGGGAAATAAACATTAAAATTTAAAGCAATGTTTTACATGGGGTGTGTATGTGTGGTGTGTGGATTTTTTTTTTTTTTTTTTTAATACTAATGTAAAGTTAGAGTATAACTCAGTGGCTTATATTACCTTCTTAAGCTTTTTACCTAGAACCAATGTAACAAAAAATTTCATAAATTCTGTAATTGCATTATAGACATAATAGCCCACTGAATTTGTTCAGTTGACACCATCTATGCTTCTGCTCTCTCCTTGTTCAAATCAAGGTTTTGACCTTCATTCACTCCAAGCAGGTTAAACTGAGATGACATGAACTATATTTTAAGTAGTCCTATAACTTCAACATATGGCCCCAAATGATAGATTGCATACAAAGCATGGTTTTAACAGAAAACTTTAGTTACTGGAAGGTGAACATAACAGTACTTTGCATAATTTGTGTTTCTAAGTAAACAAAAATCTCGTTTATAGTAAGCCAGTGAGCTTGTAATAGGCTAGTTAGTTTATAGAATAGTTATCTTTATATATAAAATAGGTTGGAGTAATATTAACAAGGGCTACCTGGAGTTTTAAGTATTTTATTTCTACCTATGGTCTCATAGGTCATTGATTTTTTTTTTAATAGAATTCTAGGAAGGGCTCTTCTGTGTCTGAAAGTGTTTCAGTATAGCTAACAGTTCACCACAGTTACCTGATTTAAACACAACTCTTTTTTTAAATTCTCAGTGATTTAGGAAATTGATTCATTTCTAACATAGACCATTATTTCTGGTGAGGGAAAAAAATGGAATAAATCTAATAAGCTAAATGTTTTTGACTTTTTTGTCTTAAACTGTCTTTTTTGAGCATTGGGCCCTTCTCAGTTGCTATAAAAGTTAAGAATACCGGCCCCTCCCCCCCAAAAAAATATATATATATAAAAGAGCTGTGTGAGAAGCCGTAGTCTAAAATATATATATATTTTTGGCGGGGGGGGGGGGGGGGTGGCTAGTCAGTACAGGGATCCAAACCCTTGACCTAGGTGTTATCAACACTGTTCCCTAACTAACTGAGCTAACCAGCCAGCATAAAATATATCTTTAAAGGTATTATTTGCTGTCTGATTTTCATAGACTTTAGTAATTGTGTGTCATGGTGGAATTCGTACTTCCCATATTGCTCTGGACCAAATCTAGAGCATATCTATAATTGAAGCTATCCACTAATCATTAGAAATACATTTGGAAGGATGTGAGGGGTGTGGTGTAATTTAGTTTAAGTTTACCTTGACTACAATTCACAGGTTAAGGAGTTTTTCTATGCTTTTTTAAAGGTGTAACTGCATTGTAAAATCACTGGGTTTATTATAACAAGTAATTTATGGGGTACCCTTTTTGAATTTTTCATTGCTTCAGTTCCCTCCAGAAAAACGTTACAGAAATTAAGCTAAATTTTGGCTTTAAAAACTGGTTGCCATGTAACAAATTACCACATTAGTGGCTTAAAACACCAAATATATTTTGCTATTTCACAGTTTCTGTGGGTCAAGAGTCCAGTTAGGGTTTAGCTAGGTCTCTGCTCAAGGTCTCACAGGGCTGCAATCAAATTGTCAGCCAGAGCCACAGAATTCTTGCAGCTGTAGAACTGGTAGCTTGATTCGTCAAGTCCAGCAGGAGAATTTCTAATCTCAGGGAAGGCCCTAAGCCCTCTTTTAAAGGGCTTACCTGATTGGGTCAGGCCCACCCTCCGACAGGATAATCTCCCTTTTGACTAACCCAAAGCCAGACTGATTAAGTACCTTAATTACATTTGCAAAATCCCTTCACCTTTGCCCTACATTGTAATCCAGTCACAAGGTGATATCCATCATATTTACAGATCCTGCCTGCATTCAAGGGAAGGGGCTATACAGGGTACATATATCAGGGCATCTTGGGAGCCATTTTAGATTTCTACCTACCATAAGGGAATATCAGTATTTAGAACTGGAGCAATGTAGACGTAATCACCTTATATAGTGCAAGCTTAGTTTTGGATCAAGGTCACCTGTGAGAACCTAATGAAAACTTGGACCAGCTTCCCCCCAAAAATATATATGTGTGCAGTTTTCCATACAGTTTTAGAGGATCCGTAGGAGTCCATGAATTAGAGTATGATCTGTTATCCTCCCCTTCAGATGATAGTTGTCAAAATGTGATATGCCCAAGGTCACACAGCTGCTAAGGGCCACATAAGGCCCAGATCTCAACTCGTATCATTCAGTGCTTCCAATTACTATCATTTAGATATTGTGAACTAATCCAAAAAATGTTTATGTAGCTTTTCCTAGCTTGTTTTGTATGCTTAGGAATGGCTAACATTGTTACAGAAGCTTACATAAATCTTGAAATTGTTTGACCTTTTTCAGTTTTCAGAGTTGAATCTTTCATTGAAGCTATTAAGGTGAAGTATAAACAGGCCAATTTAGCTTTAATCAAAAGCATATACTAATTGTTAACTCCTGAGGTTTGGCGAATTATTTACCTTTTTATGTATAAAATTTCCATTAGACTGTATTGTTGACTGTTTTGAAGTACAAGATATTTGAGTATTCTTAAACCGTTTTTTGCTTTTTACTCATGTTGGCAAAACTCATTAAATATCAGCCAATAATTAAATGACAGGAAGGAAAAATTTGTCCAGACATCTGATGCAAACACTAAACTAGCAAATCTGTGCCTGACAAACTTGACATTTTGAAGATTTAAAGGAAAAAGGGTATGTAAAAAAAAAAAAAATACAGTAATAAAGTGTTGCTGCATAGATGCCTTTAAATCAGATCAAGGTGCACATCGATGGCCTTAGTGCAATCTTAATTGTTAGGTTAATAAAGGAAGATGAAAAAATGATTTGTAAAGCCTGTATTCCAATGTGATTGGACACAAGTGTGAACTATAGTGTCTCATTTCACATTAACTATCACATCAGTCATGGATAGGGAAGGTAGATTTAACATTTTTTCCCCTAAAGCCTTAACCTAGCAGTTCAATTAATTTTGAACGTTCTAAGTCCTGGCTCTTCAGGTGAGACAAATTTTGTCCAGGATGTCCATGTCGAGTTGTACTGTTCATAAAATTAACTTGACAGCTACTACTTTGTGTATAAGAGCAGCTGAGTATGAAGAAAAGTAAATGTTCCTGCAGATTCTTTCTAATCTACCTCCCACCAGAGGACTGCAGTACTCCCTTACAATCACTTATATTCTCTTTGCCCAAATTTCTGCCTTCTTTCTACAAGTTTTGTATTTTTTATAGTTCTAAATATGCTGCCTACTCCAGGTTACTTAGTTCTTCCACTTTTATTCTTTTTAAAAGAAATTTTTATAACCTTTTTCACTTAACTTTTTTTTCTTCAAGCATGAATCCTATTTTCACTGACCATATCTTACCTCTGATGTGTGTAGCCAGTGGATTCCTTATCTGTGGTTACTCTCTAATTTTACCCAAGATTTCTTGCAGCTTTATTTTGAAACATCTGTTAAAATTTTCTGATAATTTGCTTTAATTTACCTGCTTTTTGTGGCACTCTCAAACTCTAATTACCTGCCTTCCAGATAATTCCCTCAGTGTCCCGTCCTCTCCATTGCTCTGTTTTTGAGCCCTGTGAGCCACCCGTTCCCCCATTTTTTGTGTACATAGTTACCTTTTTACTCTTTTTAGGTACAGTGATAATATCCAACTCTTGGACTTGGTTAAGGAGGGTATCTCTCTCAAAAAAAATCACTCCCTATTTTGACTCAATTGGCAAGGGAGAGAGGATCAAGATCAAGATAACTATTCTTTCTCCTATGGTATTACCATACTTCTTGTGTCTTAGGGGTTGTCCCCCCAGTTCAACTCATTAGCAGGAAATTTATCTATTACCCATTCTGGGTATTTTCTACCTTTAACCGTTTCCCTTTGTACCTGTATATTCTGCCATAAATCTAGTAGCTCCCAGTGTGATTTCAAGGTGCACCACCTGTGTAACAAGCAATTCTGCCATATCTGTATTGTTACATCCAGTCCAGTGGTCATTAGCATAGTGGCAGTTCTGGTCATCTTAACTTTTTCATTAAGTTACATACATCCATGTATATTGAACTGGTGCAGAGAAACTGGGTTTTTTTGGCTTTTACCTTTGAAACAGTTTAAGAATGGTCTAGGACAGCTGTTAAATTATCTAAATAGTAGTGGGCCGACCCCGTGGCTCACTCAGGAGAGTGCTGCGCTGGGAGAGCAGCAGTGCTCCTGCCGCGGGTTCGGATCCTATATAGGGATGGCCGGTGCGCTCACTAGCTGGGTGCGGGCGACACCAAGCCACGGGTTCCGATCCCCTTACTGGTCACAAAAAGCCAAAGGAAAAAAAAATTATCTAAATAGTAACTTTGTTCCAGTCTAAGTCACCACATAATCAGAGGTGCTAAAGGAGTACTGAAAAGGTTCTGTTACCCCATTATCTCTCTCCCCATATTCCTCATTTTGCAATTCTCCCCACCTGCGGGTAGTAGGGAAAGAGAGAAGCAGAATATAGGAAGTGTCTTGTTTGCATCCTGGTTTTCTCAACTCCACTCTATGTCCCTTGAGTATTCTAAATATCTGTCCCCTTCAAGAAACCAAGAATATATGCAGGACTTTACCATCCTTGCCATCCCCATTAAGCCTTATTTTACGGTATGTGTTTTTTTATGGTAATTTTTGAGTCTGTAGTGTCTGTTCACTCATTGCTCCATTGCATCTGCATTTCTCTGTCTTTCAGCTAGATTGTAAGCTCCTTAAGGGCAAGGTCAGCATATAAGTAAAGCTCTGTAAACACCATGAAGGTGCCATGAGTTCTATGGGCACTCAATAAACATTTGTGATAATAATGATGCAACTTCTCACATGAACTGATTGTAGTGACTACTTTTGAAAGTCTTCCTTCAGTTTGGAATTTTTTAATTTGCCTGAGGTTTAGAGTTTTAGGTTTTAATTTGCCTGAGGCTTTTAATTTAATCTGAGATTTGGAAGGCTTTCCTATAGGAAGAAAAGAGACTTCATCCCTTGCCACGTGAATGTTCATTTCCTTATTTCCTTTTCTTCACTTTTAAATTTTTACCCAATGTTAGATCTGGATATTTGACATCATAGGATATTGAAGTGGATCCTCATGAGTTTTCAAATACCAGTTTTACGTACTGTGAAGCAGAGATAACCTAATATCATCTGATACTGTTGACATCATTCATTGTTTTGAAATATGTCGTTTATTGAAGTAACTTTCCATTATGATAATAGATGTTTTTACAAAGAAAATATCCAAACCATGAAGATAAGTGATTGCAGTTTCGGTCAGTCAGCTATAGTATGAAGTTATTAGAATGCTTTGGCTTAACTGATGTTGCAGTGTTCATTTATTAAAATAATCACATAATTACATAAGCTTGCTTCTGCATGAATAGCAATTATACAAATTTTTATTTGCTGGAAATAATTAGGAGCAAGCACAAGGAACATACTCTTACCATTCTAATCAGTTCTGACCATCACTATGTTGTTTACCCATTCTTTTACTATTGGCTTTTGCAGAGGCCCTAGATACAAATTCATACAGTAGCCCCTTTGAGAGATTATCTAGCTTCAAGTCAGCTCCGTCACTTAACTCCTGTGGGACTCTGTATAGTTATTTTATCTTTATGTACCTCAGTTTGTTCATCTGAAAAGCGGAAAATAGTGCCTAAGTCAGTGGATTATTATTTGGCTTAAATGAGTTAATTCATGTGAAGTACATAGAATAATTCTTGGTAGATAATAAACACTCGTTTATAGCTAATTTGCTGTAAGTAAAGGCAGAAGCTTTATTTCTATATTTGACAAATTTGTGAGAACCCCCACTGGGCTAGGCATTAAACCAGGAGCTAGGGATACAAAAACCAATTAAAATGTAGCACTTGATCTCAATTTAGTTTACTGAAAGACACAGTTATGAATGGATACATGAAAGAAATGATAAAGTACAATGATAGATGTACATGACACCTTAGGTAAAAACCCCATTGCTTTGGGACTGGATCAGCATTTGATGGAGCACACTGAAAATTTAGACTTAGTATTTCTAAATTCATTATCACCAACTTCAGATTTTCTTCATCTATTCACACTTCAATTTTCCCCCCTTCCTTCTCCCTGCTTCTCCCTCACTCTTACTAGATGACCTTTCCTATTTCAGTGGGGAGAGGTGGCGAAGAGAAACTGTATGAGGAACTCCCTCAGCTCACTCACAGCTTAGAAACCCACTTAGCTATCACTCATGCACTCCTTCCTGTTCCATTAGAGGAAGTATCTTTCCTCATAACTAAGGCAATCCCATTTTCTTGAATGCTGTTTACTGCTATTTCTCAGGAATCTCACACTATGAATTATGGCTTCTCTCCCCTTTATATTCAACTATTTCCTTTCCTCGTGGTCCTACCCATTAACATTTAAACATGCTCAAACTTGTTTCATCTTAAGAAAGCTCCACACTCCCCTTCCAGCTATTAACCCATCTTCCCCTTACCATCACAGCCAAAGTTCTTATTAGAAGTTTGCTTGCTCTCTCCAATTGCTCAAATCCCATTCACTTAACCAATTCCAATTTCTCATTCGCTTCCGTCACTCCATAAAGTGCTTGAAAAATCACAAGTGCCATATGTGTCACTGAAATAATTGGGCAATTTTTGTCTGTCTTGGCTCAGAAACATCAGACACTTGACCACTACTAGATTTCCACAACACATTGTATTTCTTCTCTGACCACTGCCATCTCCCTCCATCCCCCCAAGACCTCTACCCAGCATTTTGTCTCCCTTCTAGTACATCTTTCTCCTTGGTCATTAAATGTCTGAGTTTTTTAAGTCTCAGCCAAAGGCTTTCTTACACCAAACTCCCTTTATTCAATGCAAAGATAAAATGACCACACTTCAATGATCATCTGTGACATGCCAGAGACCCCCAACTGAATACTGGCTTTCTCTGAAATCTCATACTGCCTTCTTGAAATTTCCACTTAGATGTCTGAAAAGCATCCACAACTCAGCTTGTCCAAGACAGCCCATGTTCTTCCTCTTCTACCTCCAAGCACAGTTCTCTTGCATTGTTCCCTATCTCAGGGATGCCACCTCCCCTCACTCTAAAGTTCTTCAAAATGGCTCTTGGATCTATTCACTCATTTCCGTTTCTACCTCCTCAGTCCGACCCTCATCTCTCTTCTTGAACCATTCAAAAGTCTGTTAAAATGGCCTGCCACAGCCACTGTGGCCTCTTCCAATCTGATCCCTTCATTGAAGCCACAGAGGTCTTTCTAAAATCAGATCTGTGTGTGCCAGCATTCTTACTCTTCATATCTTCTCACTGCTCTTAGAATAAATACTAAATTTTTTTCTCAATTAAATTATTGGAAATTTCAAGCATGTGCAAAATTAAAATACAATAGTCCTATTTGCATCATCCAGTTTCTACTATCATCAACACAGTGGTCAAACTTGTTTTATCTCTGGCCCACCCACCTTTGCTTTCTCCCTTGGATTATTTCATTTCATTATGTATCTCTGGGAAATTTAAGACATTTCATTATGTATCTCTAGAAAAATTAAGATTTTATTTTTTTAGCATAACCACAGTACTATTATCACATTTTTAAAAAATTAACAATTCCTTAATGCGGGCATATATTTAGTGTTCAAATGTCCTTGATTTAAGGCAAAATCATTAACATGGCCATGGCCTTTCATTTCCTGGCTGCTGCCTACCTCTCTAGCCGCTTCTCACACACACCACTTCTCTGTTTCAACTGCACTAGCTTTTCAGCTACGCCTCTTTTAAAAAAACTTTATTAAAGGCCCTCTTAGAATTCCATTCCTTTAGAGCACATTGAAGTTCACATCTAAAATTCATACATTAGTAGACTACAGCAGGAACCATATAGCATATTGCCTGGAACATAGAGCACAAATATTCTTTAGATGAATGAATAAATTAATTTATGAAAAGGGGATGCATACTTAGCCCAGACTTGGGGAAGACGGGTTGTCAGGGAAGTCTTCCTGGAAGAAGTAGGACCTCCTAACTGACTAAACAGCCAAGTGAAGTGGGGGCAAGGGCCTTCCTCTACGAACAATGTCAGGGAAGGGAAAAGCAGAATCATTTTAGTCTAAAAGTTTACAGCAGGTAATGGTGGAAAGGGACCAGAACAAGCAACACATAATATGCTTTATTTAGAGGAGGGACTTAGGAATTTCTAGTGGGAGAGTATCATTGTCAAATTTGGACTTTTAAATAAATCACTCAACTTTTTTGAAGATTGATTTCAGGTTGACAAGAATAGAGGTAGGAAAACCAATTAGGAAGTTTTTAGAGCAATTGAGTATGAGATAAGGAAGTCCTGAATAGGGCAATACATAGTTGAAACAGAAAAGAGGAGATGACCAAGAAAATATTTAGGGGTGTGTCCATTATCAATTAAGTGTCTCGCAGCTCCAAATCCACTTTTCTTTGCCCTATTTTGTGACACTAGAGCTGAACTGTGTAAACATTTTTCTTTCACCAGCTGGCACAATGTTAATTTTTGTCAGTAGAGAACACTGGCATTGACACCACAAGACTATTGTGGCAGGAAGACATTTCTGGGTTCCAGTGTCCATTTTTACTATTCACCACTGGAGTCCAGTGGCCCTCAGCGACCAGCTACTGTTGTGCTTTCAGACCATGTTTTCTTAACATGGCAGCCACTTCAAGCAGTTCCAACAAGCCACTTCCACAGCACTGTAGATATGTGTGTATCATGTAGAAGATACAAAAATATATATACAGTAGAAATTTTATCCAAGGAATAAACCATAAGAAATCTGCCAGATTAAGATGAAGAAAACTTTGTGTTCTCTGCAGGAAATCATGTAATCTCAATATATAAACTCTCAAAACTCAATGATAAGAAAATGACCCAATTTAAAATGAGCAAAAATTTTCACAAACACTTCATGAAAGATTGTGGATTTACCATAAACATCTGAAAAGATATCAACATCATTAATTATGAGAAAAATTCAAATAAAAACTATGAAGTATCAGCACATACACCTATATTACAATGCTAAAATTTTAAAAACTGACAATACTAAGTGCTGATAAGGATGCAGAGCAACTGGAACTTCCATACATTCCTGGTGGAATGCAAAATGTTCCTGTCTTTTTGGAAAACAGTTCTGCAGTTTCTTATAAAGTTAAATGTGCACTTTACCCTACAACCAGCAATACCACTCTTAGGTATTTACTCAAGGGAAATGAAAACTTTCTCTACATGAAAACGTGCATGTGAATGTTTATAGCTATATTATTAATAATCACCCCAAATTGGAAACAACTCAGTGAGTGGATAAACTGATACATCCATATAATGGATTATTACTTAATAAGAAGAAACTGATAAACACAACATGGATGAGTTTCAAATGCATTATGCTAAGTGAAAGAAACCAGATTCAAAGACTTCATATTATATGATTCCATTTATACGACAATTTGGAATAGGCAAAACTATAAGGATAGAACAGTGATCAGTGGTTAGCTTGGTCTGGGGAGGGGAGATATTGACTATAAAGGGGCCCAAGGGAAATGTGGGAGGTGATGGAGAATTGCTATATTTTGATTGTGGTGGTTACACAACTGAATTCATCTGTCAACATTCATAGAACTGTACATTAAAAAGGGTACTGTTTACTGTGTGTACATTATACCTCATTTTTCAAAAAATGCTACTGTTGAATGCAAATGTTTTACAGTTTTCTTAAGAAAACATAAATATGTCAGTTCTTCCAAGTTGATCTTTTAAAAGCAAAAATATAGAAAAATAAATTTAAAAAAAATATATATATAAATAGGAATATTTATGAAAATTCTGAAAAGGGGGACTAGCTCTGTCAGATTTTAAAATATAAGTTCACAATAATTGACTCAGGAATAAATAACTCACTAGAACCAAATTTTTTAGAAATCTGGAAATAAACCCAAACACATATATTATGTGTATATATTATACATAGTATAATATTAAAACATAATATATATTAAAGGTAGCATCTTAAATAACAGAAATGATAAATTATTCAATAAATAGTAACGGAAAACTGAGTAGATATCCAGAGATAATGTTGGCTTCATACCTCACACCTTACCAGGAAAAATTCAAATGAATAAAAGTAAAAACAATACTATAAAAGTACTAGTGGAAAGCTATGAAAGAATTATTATATAACTGCAGAGTAGAGAAGATCTGGGTATATACAAAAACTCAGAAGCCATAAACAAGAAATAGCTAAATTTACATAAAAAATAAAGGAGGGGGGAGCTGACCAGTTAGATTAGTTGGTTAGAGTTCAGCCTATAACACCAATGTCATGGGTTCAGATCCCTGTATCAGCCAGCCACCAAAAAGTAAATAAATAAATAAATAAAAATTATTAGAGGGCCAATTTTTCTAACATATGAAAAGGTCCTACAAATCTATTGTAAAATGCTCAATGGAAAAATGGACAAAATATATGAACAGTTTAAGAAAATATAAAAGGTTCTGTTATCTTACCCATAACACATGAATTGTGTTTCCCTAAAATTCATGTATTGAGGTTAACCTCCAGTACCTCAGAATGTGACCTTATCTGGAGATAGGGTCTTTGGAGAGGTAATCAAGCTGAAATGAGGTCAGTAGGGTGGTCCCAGTATGACTGGTGTTCTTGTAAAGGGAAATATGGACACACACATGGGGAAAACGCCACAGGAAGATGAAGGCAGTAATCAGAGTGATGCTTCTACAAGCTAAGGAATGCCAGGGATTGCCAGCAACCCATCAGAAGCCGGGGAACAGGCATGGAACAGATCCTTCCTCAACAGCCCTCAGAATGAACGAATCCTGCCAATACAATGATCTTGGACTTGCAGCCTTTAGAACTGTGACAATAAATTTCTATTAAGTCACCCAGTTTGTGGTACTTTGTTTCAGCAGCCCTAATAAACTAACACTGGCTCTTATATGACGATATATTCAGTCTCCCCCACAGTAAGTGAAATTCAAATTAAAACTGAATTTTTAATTTTTGGTCTATCAGATTGCTAAAGATCAAGAGTCTGAATAACAAAATGTCATTGATATGCAAAAACAGTACTCCCATACCTTGCTGTTTGGAGTGCTAATTGGTATAAACTCAGTGGAGATGAATTTGACAAAATCTATCAAAATTATAAATACATGTATCCTTAAAGTGTGTAAAATGGCATATATACAAAATTATCCATTGCATCAGCATTTAGAATAAATACTGGAACTAATCATCAACAGAGGTCTGATGAAATAAACCAATATCCATACAATGGACTATTTTACAGCTATTAAAAAACAAGGAAGACTTTTTGTGTTCTGACATAGAAAAATATCCAAAATATTATTAAAAGGCTGAAAAAACTAAATATATACAGTTTACAGTATTTTAACATTTGTATTTTTAAAATAATATACCTGTACATACAGTTGTACCTCGGTATCCTCAGGGGTTTGGTTCCAGAACCCCATGTGGATGCTCAAGTCCCACAGTTGCCCCTGTGGACACACGCAGATATGAAGAGTTGGCCCTCTGTATGCGAGGGTTGTGCATCTCTTAAATACTGTACTTTCGATCGGTGGTTGGTTGATCGAAATGTGGTTGAATCCGCAAATGTGGAACCGGCAGATATGGAGGGGCGGCTGTATTCACTGGGAAAAAAAAATCCAAGTATAAGTAGACCCAGTTCAAACCTGTGTTATTCAAGGGTCAGCTATACACATTTGCTCGAATGTGCTTAAAGCATCTCTGGAGGATTATACACAAGAAATTATTAATATTGGATTCTCTGTGGAGAGGGATAGAGTTTCTGAAGGACAGGGTTGGAGGGAGACTTTTATCAAATGATGTTTAAAAAATACCTTTTGAATTTTGCACCATGTGAAGGATATAAATATATAATTTTTACATAAATAAACTTGGTTTTTGCTGCCACAAGGTGTCAGTGTTAAAGGTTTTTACAGAAGAACGGTATTTTGAAATTTGTCTCATGGCAGAAATTTTTGTATTTGGTCTGTAATTTTCAAGAATCCAAAGGGGTTTGAAATTATGTAAAATGTATTTTCATACAAGATAGCATATTTTGGGGACCATGTAAATGTTTTTCATTTATTTTCCTAGTTTTATAATCATGGTCTATTTTGTTTGGGTTTTGCTTTAATTAAAGCACTATAGGCCCGTGGTTAAAAAGAAAATAGTAAAAGGACTTTTAATCAGTCTTCGTCTCCATCCTACCCTAGTCTCCAGAGGCAACTACTTTTATTGTTACTGGGGTTACATCTAA
Organism: Cynocephalus volans; assembly: GCF_027409185.1. Lineage (NCBI taxonomy): Eukaryota > Metazoa > Chordata > Mammalia > Dermoptera > Cynocephalidae > Cynocephalus > Cynocephalus volans. The sequence goes on along the minus strand of NC_084460.1, from coordinate 86,047,064 downwards.
AACTTTAAATAATAATATAAATAACTTAAAGAATAATATAAATAATAACTTTAAATAATAGGCATGTATCTCTAGTTTTTATTTTACCAACTTTAGATAGTAGCTATATATTACCTGTAATATGAAAGATGCAGACTTAATCTCATTAATATTACTTCCCACTTCCATTCGACTACTCTCTCAACTTTTGATAAATTATTTTTTGATTTTTCTATTGGTTACCTTTATACTTTATACATTTAAACCTCCATTTCTTGTTCTGTCAGTTTTCAACATTGTCTCTTAACTCCCTAATATGTAAGATCAGGATATTATCATGTCATTTCTTCTCTTCTTCACCTCTCTACCCCTCTTATGCCCCCCAATATTTATTAGCTTTACTTTTTCTTTAACTTGCTTCACATTTGTATCATCTTCTTGCACGGTTCCGTTTTTTTCCCTGAGGTTTTGAATTGTTCACGTAAAAAAGGTGCACTCACTGTTTCTTCAAATTTATTCAGCCTCTCAGTCATATGCAATCTTTTTTCTCCCTGAAACATGCCTTCCAGAGCCTTCCATCTTTTTCTCCAATGTGGCCCCATTCCATAACTGTAATCCTGGTATTAATCAATTCCTTCTTGGATTCCATGTCTTTCTCTTTCTTGTTTATTCCTTTTGTTTTATGGACATGCATCCTCAAGTAACTTCCTCAGAAATGGATCCTGGAGGTAATATTTTTCAAGTTTTATCTTTATTTTGCCTTCACATTAATCTGTCCAGGCATAGAATTCTATATTCAAACCTATAATGCTCATGACCTTGAAGAAATTATTCATTGTCTTCTGGCTGGCACCTAATATTATTGATGATAATTCTTATGTGAATCAGTTTCTCATTCCCTTATTGAGGGTCTGTTTATTCCACTTTTCCCTCTGAATCTTTTTATAATCTCTTTATATTTGGTCTTCTGCAACTTCATAATGATATACCTGGTGTGCATCTTGTTTCACTTCTCATGTTTGGCTCATGTGTTTCTTCAGATCTTAGAAATGTTTTCTTCTTTCTTTGATAATTTCTCCCCGTTTTCTGTCTCCTCTCTTTTTAGAACATAAATGCTCAAACTTAGATGCTGCTTTTTATTTTTTTTGTCTATTTTTGCTCAGCATTCTGGGAGATTTTATTTACATTTATCTACAGTCCTATTAATTTATTTCTTTTACTTCAGCAATCATATTTTTTAATATTCAGGAGCTTCATTTGTATTCATAAATGTTCCCCTTTCATTATATACTATTTTTGTTTTATAGCCACAGCAGCGCCCTTTGCATGCAACTTCTTGGAGTCTGCAGGGGAGAAGCGTGTCATGACTGCTAGCAAAAATAAAATAAAATAAAATAAATCACTTTGTAGTACACCATCCCATTTCCTAGGCCAGCATAGCTGCTCACAAGTTGCCCTGCACAGGAGAGATGGACTGCAGCCAATGGGAGGGAAAAAAATTACACAGATTTTTAAATCTCTCTTTAAAATATTAATTAGCAGTGTATTTCCCCCTCTATTCCCCAAATTATATCTGTGATCAGTATGTTGCTTATCTTGATTCTTATCTTTCTTGACACTGGTTTTCTTCATATATGCAGTGATTGTGGGTTTTCTATTTATCTTTAAGAATGAAAAACTGGGTTGATTACTACAGGCAGTAGTGAGTTTTCTCTGCTGTTGAATTGTCAGTCTTTTTCTTCAAGAGGCCTCCCCTCTTGAATACTGCGAATATTGAGAGTTCTTCATGCTTTGGGCAGTGCTTGTTGACTGTAGACTTTGCTTAAAAGTGTGTGGGCTGGATGCTGATCATCAGACCAGATGATCCGATCTGATTTGATTCTCAAAATGTCAAAATAAGGAGGGAGGATGCCTTAGTTATCTCTAAGCAGATCATTTTCTTTTGGCAAGAGCCCACTGGTTTCTTTTTCCTTTCACTTCTTTGCCTTCAACATAAATGTCAAGAATAAATATGGGAGTGACATCACTAAGATGGTGGAATAGACAATCCTGGTGTTGCACCCCTCCATAACAGATCAACTTACAACTACTTTAAAAATGCCATCCTGAAATCACTGGAACTTGGGGAAAGGGGAGGAGATATCTGCTGAATTTGTGAAGGCATGGAAAGCCATGTTGAGTGGGAAGAGGGATTACCCTAATCAGACCCCAGCTGCTCCCCAGGCCAGTGTGGCACAGTGCCAGAAGCGGCTACCAGCACACAGAGCAGCTACTTGGAGATGGAAAAGCCACAGCAGCACCCTTTCCATGCAACTTCTTGGACTCTGCAGGGGAGAAGGGTGCCATGACTACTGGCAAAAATAAAATAAAATAAAATATCACTTTGTAGTATATCATCCCCTTTCCTAGGCGAGCATAGCTGCTCACAAGTTTCCCTGCACAGGAGAAATGGGCTGCAGCCGATGGGAGGGAAAAAATCACACAGAGACTGGTGAGATTTCATGGGGGGACTCTTGCAGGGCCTGCCCCATAGGAAACATTCGCAGTGCTGGTTGGAGGGCTAATCCACCAGGGGTGGCTTGGTGAGCAGCACAGGCAGCTGGTCTGACTTCTGATGGGCACAGGTGCCGCACAGTGGAGACCGGTCAGTGCAATAGAACTGCAGGGGCACAATTTGAGGGAAAGGCTCAATCCTGGGCCAGAATTTCCACATAGCCAAGATGTATTTGTGGTGACTCCAAATTACCTGGCAGTATCTGAAAGGTTGACAATTAAAATCCAGTCAAGGGCTAGCCAGTTAGCTCAGTTGGTTAGAGCACTGCCTTATAACACTAAGGTCTTGGGTTCAGATCCCAGTACCAGCCAGCAGCCACAAAGGAAAAGAAAAAAAAATCCAGTCTGCACAAAAAGTTTTTTCCAGTCTGAGAAACAGTGGCAAGAAAGCAGTTAAGCTCAGGTACAGAGTTCAAGTTTCAGTAACCACAGAAGTTTCCCCAAGTCCAGGAATTAACCATAGAACAGCAAATTAGTTCCACTGAAGGAGTTAAATGATGATGGTTGCTATTAATCCACCACAGAACAAAGAAAAAACCACAGACCAGAGACAAAGTTCTGATATTGAGCAGGAAAGGTCTAACACCACCAAAGAACACCTATAAAACCTGAAAGAGGTAGCTTTCTCCTCAAATGCATAGGCATCAATGTAGAGACACAAAGATTGAGAAATAACGTATAAATATGACACCAACAAAGGAAACCAACAAAGTGCCAGAAATGGACCCAGAAGAACAGCAGATTTGTAGGTGACTTACAAAGAATTCAGAATAATTCTCTTAAAGATGTTCAGGGAGTCACAGGAAAATACGATAGAAATTAAATGATATTTGGAAAACAATCCAGGAGCAGAAGAAACTTGGCAAAGAAATTAAATAAATTTTTTAAAAAACAAGTAGAAATTCTAGAAATAAAGAATATGTTATATGAACCAAAACACTTGATAGAAAGCTCCAACAGCAGACTTGATCGAGCAGAGGAAAAAGATCAGTGAGCTCGAAGGAAACATACAAAATTATCCAATCACAGGAGCAAAAAGAAAAAAGAATAAGGAAAAACGAAATAAAATTGCAGCAATTATGGGTCTCCTTCAAGTGAAATAACCACTATGTAATTGACCCAAAGGAGACAAAAAAGAAAGAGACCTAGAAAGAATATTTAAGGAAATAATGGCTGAAAATTTCTCAAGTATGGAGAAAGATGACAGCATTTAGGTACAGAAAGATCAGAGGGCACCATCAAATTCAGTCCAAAGAGGAACACCCCAAACTCATCATAATCAAATCATCAAAAACCAAAGGCAAAGAAAGAACACTGAAAGCAACAAGAGAAAAGAAACAGAATATTCAACGAGGTCCTAATATGACTCTCAGCAGATTTCTCAGTAGAAACCCTACAGGCCAGGGGAGAGTGGCATGATATATTCAAAGTGATGAAAGAAAAAGACTGTCAGCCAAGAATTTGGTATCCAGGAAAACCAACCTTCAAATATGAAGGAGAAATTAAGTATTTCCCAGGCAAACAAAAGCTAAGGGAGTTAATCAACACTAGACCTGCATTACAATAAATGCTAAAGGGAGTTCTTCAAGATGAAAGAAGACAATGCTAAAGTGTAACGAGAATGGTTGAAGGTACAAAACTCACTACAAAGTAAGTAAAAAGACAATCTAGAATACTCCAATGTCATAAGGGTGGTGAATAAACCACGTATATCCTTACTATAAAGACTAAAAGACAAACCCAATAAGATAATAACAAAGTCAACAACTATAGAAGAAATAGGCAATATCAAAACATGAAACTTGAAACATCAGAAGGTCAAGAAGTAGGGGGAAGTGATGATGTCAAAGCACAAGAGTTAGCCTGGATTTTTTCTTAGTGATCAAAATTGAGTTGTTATTAATTTAAATAGTCTGTTATAAATATGACATGTTTTTTGTAAGCCTCTTGGTAACCATATCTCAAAAATCTATAATAGACATACTAAGAATAAATAGCAGGAAATCAAGATATACTACTAGAGAAAGCCACTTAATCACAAAGGAAGACTGTAAGACCGGAAAAAATGAAAATAGAATCTGCAAAACAATGAGAAAAAATGTAACAAGATGACAGGAACAAGTCCCTGTATATCAACAATAACTCTAAATGTAAACCCATTAAATTCTCCAATTAAAAGACATGGAGTGGCTGAATGGATTATATGACAAGAACCAACAATATGCTGCCTACAAGAAACTCACTTCACCTGTAAGGACACAAACTGACAGAAAATGAAGGGATGGAAAATGATATTTCATGCAAATGGAAATCAAAAAGAGCTGTAGTCATACTTATGTCTGATAAAATAGATTCCAAGCCAAGAAAAGTAAAAAAAGATAAGGAAGGTCAATATGTAATGATAAAGGAATCAGTTCAACAAGAAGATATAACAAATCTAAATGTACATGCACTCAACACCAGAGCATTGAGATACATAAAGAAAATACTACTAGACATAATGGGAGAAATAGACTCCAACATAATAATAGTTGGGGACTTTAATACCTCATATTCAGCAAAGGATGGATCATCCTAACAAAGAGCCAAAAAAATCAGAGTTAATCTCCATTCTAGACCAATTAAACCTAATGAATATCATTATATATAAAATATAAATATAATATACATAATATTTACATATATATGTATTTTGGCTACTGGCTGATACAAGGATCAAACCCTGGACCTTGGTGTTATCATCACTATGCTCTAACCAACTGAGTTAACCAGCCGTCCCCTGTTTATAGAACATTTCATCCAACAGCTGCAGAATATACATTCTTCTTAGCAGCACATGGAAAATTCTCTAGAATAGGCCATATTTTAGGCCACAAAACAAGTCTCAAGAAATTTTTAAAAATTAAAATTATATCAACTATCTTGTTTGACCACAGTGGAACAAAACTAGAAATTATTAACAGAAGGGACATTGGACACTATACAAATAGATAGAAATTAAACAACATCCTCCTAAACAACAAATGCATCAAAGAAGAAATTAAAAAGGAAATAAAAAAAAAACTTCTGGAGACAAGTGAAAACAAAAACACAACATACCAGAACCTATGGGATACAGCAAAAGCAGTTCTAGGAGAGAAATTTATAGCAATAAATGCCTACATCAAAAAAGAAGAAAGACTCCAAATAAACAACCTAACATCACACCTCAAGGAACTAGGAAAACAAGAACAAACCAAACCCAAAATTAGTAGAAGGAGAGCAATAACAAAGATCAAATCAGAAATAAATGAATTAGAGGTAAAAAAATATATATAAAGGGTCAGTGAAACAAAGAGTGGGATTTTCCAAAAGATAAACAAAATTGATAAACCTTTAGCTAGAGTAATGAAAAAAATAAAATACAGAAGATTCAAATAAATAAAATCAGGAGTGAAAAAGGAGACACTAAACTGATACCACAGAAATATGAAGAAAAATCACAAGAGACTATTACAAACAACTATATACTAAGAAGAAATGGATAAATTCCTGGACACATATGACTTACAAGGGTTGAATCATGAGGAATTAGAAAACCTAAATAGACCAATAATGAATAATGAGATTGAAGAAGTAATAAAAAGTCTCCCAACAAAGAAAACCCCAGGGCCAGAAGGCTTCACTGCTAAATGCTACCAAACATATAGAGAAGAACAAATACCAATTCTTTCCAAACTCTTATGAAAAATTGAAGAGGTGGAAATACTTCCAAACCCATTCTACAAGGACAGAGTTACCCTCATACCAAAACCAGAAAAAGATTTATCCCAGGGATGAAAGGATGAATCAACATATGCAAACCAATAAACATGATACATCACATCAACAGAATGAAGGGGAAAAATAACCATATGATCATTTCAATAGATACAGATAAAGCATTTGATAAGACCCAACACTGCCTCATGATAAAAACACTCAACAAATTAGGTATAGAAGTAATGTACCACAATACAATAAGGCCATATATGACAAACCCACAGTTAATATCATACTGAACGGACAAAAATTTCCTCTAAGAGCTGGAACAAGACAAGTATGCCTACTTTCCCCACTATTATTCAACATAGTACTGGAAGTTCCAGCCAGTGCCATAAGGCAAGAGAAAGCAATACAGGTCATCCAAATCAGAAAGAAGGAAGAAAAACTATCCCTATTTGCAGATGACATTATTATATACACAGTAAACTCTAAAGACTCCATCAAAAAATTACTAGAGCTAATAAACTAATTTGGTAAAGTGGCAAGATAAAAAATCAAGACACAAAAATCAACAGTGTTCCTATGCACCAATAATGAAATATCTGAAGAAATCAAGAAAGTAATGCCATTCACAATAGCTACCAAAAAAAAAAAAAAAAAAAAAAAAAGACCTCTACAATGAAAACTATAAAACACTGGTGAAAGAAATTGAAGACAATATAAATGGAAAAATATCCCCTGTTCATGGGTTGGAAGAATTAATATCATCAAAATGTTCATATACACAAAGCAATCTATAGATTCAATGCAGTTCCTATCAAAATTTCAATTACATTCTTTATAGAAATAGAAAAAGTGATCTTAAAATGTGTATGGAGCCACACAAGATCCCATATAGCCAAAGCAATCTTAAATAAAAAGAACAAAGTTGGAGGCATCTACCTGACTTCAAAATGTACTACAAACCACATGTTCTCACTTATTGGTGGAAGCTAAAAATTAATATATAAATTCACACACACACACACACACACACACACACACACACAAACGGGTGGGGGAAGAAGATATAACAACCACAATTACTTGAAGTTGATACGACAGGCAAACAGAAAGGACATTGTTGGGGGGAGGGGGGAGGGAGAAGGGAGGGAGGATTTGGTGATGGGGAGCAATAATCAGCCACAATGTATATCAACAAAATAAAATAAAATAAAATGTACTACAAAGCTATAGTAACCAAAACAGCATTGCACTAGCATAAAAACAGACAAATTGACCAGTGGAACAGAATAGAGAGTCCAGAAACAAGCCCACACATTTACAGCCACCTTATTTTTGACAAAGATTCCAAAAGTATACAGTAAGGAAAGGACAGCCTCTTCAAAAAATAGTGATCTGAAAACTGGATATCCATATGCAGAAGATTGAAACTAGACCCTTATCACTGACCATACACAAAAATCAACTCAAAATTTAAGACCCAAAGCTAGGAAACCACTAGAAGAAAACATAGGGGAAATGCTACACAAAATTGAGTAGTGTGAGGAAAATAGAATAGTTTAGTCAGGCCCCCTCACCTCAGGTCTGGTTGGGGGTGGTCCAGCACATTCTTTGTAAACAAGTTGTGTGGGGGCGGAGTTAGCACACATGCGCACCCGGGTACATTTAGCTTGTTGCAATTCTTGTGTGTTCTTCAGTGTGTAAAGCAGCAGCTCGGCAGAGCTCATGTCTAAAAATAGAGCATGTTTACTTTGCTGGAAACTGCTCAGTTTCTCTTTGGACTGCTTAGCTCTTAGAGGTGTGTGTGCTGAATAAAGACTATTCTTTCCTCAACCAAGGTTTTCCAAGGACCTTTTCCTGTTACCTAGCTCATAGACCTGCGTGTGAAGAGTTTGTGAACAGGTTTGAGGGATCTGTGAGATCCAGACCCCAGCCCTAGCTCTACAATTGGCATAGTTGGCAGGAGGATTCTGAGCAGGTACAGGAGCCAAAAGCCCTTGGGAGAAGGAGGAAATGTGGCTACTCTTGAATATGTTGTGCCCTGTGGCCACTTTCCTCTTGACTGGCATCTGGTTGCTGCTCACTATCCTGCAAGGCAGCATAGACAAGGCACTATAGTGGAGAACCCCTCAGGAGGGGGAGGAAGTGTGGCTGTCCTTGAGCATGTGGTGCCCGGTGGCCACTTTTCTGCTGACCAGAGCCTGGCTACTGCTCACTAGGTTGCAAACTGATCGAGATTTGAAGAAGAAAGAGTTGTTGGAAGTGCAGACAATTATCCTGGAGGATGACGTGCAGTGACTGCCACAGATATGCACAAGGGTCAGGTAATCACTCCTTGATGGAGGGTGAATGCAGCTGCATGAACCATGTGGGCAAATGCTGGAGAACTGCCCAAGATTGTTAGTAAATGGCAAACATATGCTGAGTTGATCCAAATAATTTGGGAACTGGTGAAGCAGCAGTCCATGTTTAATCTGAACACTCATGGCCCAGACAATGAAAACTTTACAGGCAGCATGAGAGACATAGTGCTGCAAAATGCCCTGTACATGTCCTTTGGGTCACTGATGGCCATACTGGCCCCATACATTGGTCGTCCTGTACATGAGGTAATGACCATGATAACCAGCTTGGTTGAAGTAGAGGATAGCAGACAAGCAAAAGGGGTCCGACAGTTGGCTAAGACCAAACCCCCAAGAAATGCTTGGGATTTTATCCTGAAGGGACCAAGCAAGACTAGCTGTAAGCAGATGCGGCTTGACTTGCTTGCAGCAAGTGTTGATAGCAAGAAAATTGACCAGCAGCCAAATGCAGTCCTGTTTGCCTTGTGGCAGCTATTGCATCCTGAACAGTATTTTACCAAACATCTGGAAACAGGTAGCTTGTTATGCTCAGTGGATTTAAAGGATTTTTTGATTGCTCCGAAGGAGGCAGATGGAGTGTTCAATTTTGATTAGGAAACAGGCCAAGGTACTCATCTTTGGGGGGCAGGCAAGGACCAGAGGTCTCATGTTGAATTGGCAATACATTGGTCGAGGACAAATGTGCAATGCATTTTGGCGTTGGTGGATACAGGCGCAGAATGTAGCCTGATATATGGCAATCCAGATAAGTTTCCAGGGGCCACAGTTCATATAGATGGCTATGGAGGACATATAATTGAGGTCAAAGCTGTGTCATTGCCATTGGGCATAGGATGATTGCCTCCTCGTGTATATACTGTATATATATCCCCAGTAGCTGAATACATCTTGGGTATGGATGTACTTCATGGTTTGCACCTGCAAACAACAGTTGGAGAGTTTCAGCTGCAAATACGCACAGTAAAACCTGTGTTACAAGGATATGCCAAACATGACACACAGGTGTTACCCAAGCCAAGACATGTAGTTAATGTGAAGCAGTATCGCCTACTGGGAGGACATGCAAAGATAGGTGCCACTATATCTGAGTTAGAGAAAGTTGGCATTATTCATCCAGCTCGTAGCCCATTTAATGCTCTTTTTTTCCAGTGAAAAAGCCTGATGGTACCTGGAGAATGACTGTAGACTATCAAGAACTAAACAAAGTACTGCCTCCTTTGCATGTAGCCGTGCCTTCAGTTCACGACTTGATGGATCAGCTGATGACTCAGCTGGGGACATATCATTATGTACTGGACCTTGCAAATGCTTTTTTCTCTATTCCAATCTTGGCTGATAGCCAAGATCAGTTTGCCTTCACCTAGGAAGGAAGGCAGTGGACCTTTCAACTATTGCCCCAAGGTTATCTGCATAGCCCCACCATCTGTCATGGTTTAGTGGCTGGGGACCTAGCCAAGTGGACTAGGCCCAGCATGGTAACAATGTTTCACTACATTGATGACACGTTACTAACCTCTGATTCTCTTGCAGACTTAGCCCAGGCAGCTCCAATGCTGCTAAGTCATTTGGAACAATGTGTGTGGGCCATGAACACAGCTGAAGTGCAAGGACCTGGGCTGTCAGTCAAATTCCTGGGAGTGATCTGGTTGGGTAAGATGAGAGTCATCCCAGAAGCTATTATAGACAAGATACAGGCATACCCTCGACCCACAACTGTAGCTCAGCTACAGACATTTGGGACTTCTGGGGTAGTGGAGAGCTTTTGTACCTCATATGGCCCAAATGGCACACCCACTGTATGCATTAACAAAGAAAGGAGCCTCCTGGGATTGGGCTGAGGAAATAGAACAGGCTTACTGGGCTGCAAAAAGGGCAATACAGCAAGTACAGGCTTTACAAGTGACTGATCCCACTAAGCCTTTTGAATCAGATGTACATATAACCCAAGAAGGGTTAGGATGGGGTTTGTGGCAGAGATAAGACTGATTCTGAATACCTGTAGGATTCTGGTCTCAGCTCTGGAAGGGTGCTGAAGTGTGTTATACTCTAATAGAAAAGCAGTTAGCAGATGTGTATTCTGCCTTTATGGCTACTGAAGCTATCCCAGGAACTGCCAAAGTCCTAGTAAGGATGACATACCCCATAATAGGTTGGCTGCGCATGTGGGCAACCACCCCTAAAACGGGTATAGCCCAGACTCCCACTCTGTCTAAATGGGGAGCATATATAGAACAAAGGAGCACTGTGTCAATGAGTGCTCTGTCCAAAGAATTGCAAACTGTGCTGGGCCCAGTAGAGGTTGTGGAGGAAACTTTGACACAAACCTTACCCATGGAAGTGGAGGCTATACCTTTCCATGAGGGACAGGGACCTATCACAGAGCAAGCTTGGTATACAGATGGCTCTTGCATGGGACCCTCAGCATCATGGACAGCTGTTGCTGTCCAGCCCTTAACAGATACCATGTGGTATGAAAATGGCACAGGGTAAAGCAATCAATGGGCTGAATTGAGAGCAGTATGGACAGTGATAAAAAATGAGCCTGAGCCATTAACCATCTGTACTGAGAGCTGGGCTGTGTACAAATGTTTAACCCTTTGGATCTCTACTTGGAAATATCAATGGTGGATGGTAGGCCACTGACTCCTGTGGGGACAAGCCATGTGGCAAGAGTTATGGGAATTGGGACCTGAGAAAGAACTCTTTTGCCATGTCACAGGACACTTTCCCTTAGCCAGTCCAGGAAATGATGAAGCTGATGACTTGGCTAAGGTAAGATGGCTGGAGAGAGCCCAAACTACTAATGTAGCCCAGTGGTTACATCAACAAATGCAGCATGCTGGCAGTAAAACCGTGTGGATGGGGACTCAAAGATGGGCCTTGCCTATAAAATGGGAAGATGTAGCGAATGCCTGTCCTGCTTGTCCAGTATGTGCTCAAGACAGTCCACCCCCCTGATGGGTGCCCCATACAGATGGGCAAACAAACTCAAGGATGGGTGCCCTTAACTCAATGGCAAGTGGACTTTGTCGGACCACTGCCAAGGTCAGAGAATTTCGGATACATCTTCATTGCTATTGATATGGCTACTGGTCTTCTGTTTGTATGGCCTTCTAAGGCCCCAGACCAGGGATACACTGTGAAGGCATTGAATAGTCCTACTGCCATGTATGGCCAGCTTGTAGTCATAGAAAGTGATAATGGAACCCACTTTACTGGACATGGGATTCAGAGGTGGGCTTCCCAGTTGTCTATTCAGTGGAAGTTACATGTGCCATATCATCCCCAAGCAGCAGGAAAGATTGAACGGTACAATGGTCTTTTTAAAAAGGGACTAAGGCTATCTACCCAACCCCCATCCCTGAAGGGGTGGACACAGCAGTTATGGCTGACAGGATTCTAAATGAGAGACCCCACAAAGGTGGGCCCTCTCCAGTGGAAGCTCTGCTGCATAGGGCTGCAGCACCTATGCAACTGCAAGTCACTGCTGAAGATAAGCTTTTGAAGCCAGAATATGGCAAGAATGGAAATATTCTCTTACTAGCCCCAACCTGTTTACAACAGAGACAGACAGTATAATGGCCTTGGGGAATAAAAGCCCTCCATATACACTGGGTAGGTCTAATAGGGCCTTGGGGGAAAGGATTAGAGGAAGGCTTGCAAGTTTCACCTTGGGTGACAAGTACCTGGCCTCCTCGAGTAAAGGTAACATTGCCTGGAACAGATAAGCACTCTGTTCCAAAGGGTACATTTGTATTATCATTATGACCAATCATGAGTTCCCCTATACTGCTACATGTAGAACCTACAGAGCCAACAGTGTTAGCAGATAAAGTATGGTATCATAAACCAGGTAAGATATATTCCTGGTACCATCCTTTCTCAGGATGGCAAACTGGCATGTTTCTTACCAGAGGGGCAAGAACTTCCCCTATTGGTACCAAAACCCTTCTGTCTTTTCACCCATAGTGTTCTGTCTGTGGGCACCAGAGTTAACTATGTACATACATATGTTCGTGTGACCAATATGTCAACCTACTGAATATGCACTGAACATCCCATCAGTATGACTACAAGATTAAAATCACACCAGTGATGACAACTAACTGGACATATGCAGCTAATAGTTAAAAGTACAGAACTATAAGCCTTAAGGCATATTGAACAGACAATAAGTTATAAGAATGTAAGGGTTATTTATCCTCAATAAGGGAACATCGCAGAAGATTCTGAATGTGTAGATTGTATGGCGAGGGACCCTGACGGGGTGGCTTGTGAGGAAAATAGAGTAGTTTAGTCAGGGCTCCTCACCTCCGGTCTGGTTGAGGGTGGTTCATCACATTCTTTGTAAACAAGTTGTGTGGGGGTGGAGTTAGCACACATGCACATCCGGATACTTTTAGCTTGTTGCTATTCTTGTGTGTTCTTCAGTGTGTGAAGCATCAGCTCGGCAGAGCTCGCATCTAAAAATAGAGCATGTTTACTTTGCTGGCAGCTGTTCAGTTTTTCTTTGGACTTTGCTGGCAGCTACTCAGTTTCTCTTTGGACTGCTTAGCTTTTAGACGTGTGTGTGCTGAATAAAGACTATTTTTTCTTCAACCAAGGCTCCAAGGACCTTTTCCTGTTACCTAGCTTGTAGACCTGCGTGTGAAGGGTTTGTGAATAAGCTCGAGGGGTCTGTGAGCTCCAGACCCCAGCCCTACAAGTAGGCAGACCTTTTTGAACAAAGACACAGGCAACTACAGCAAAAATAGACAAATGGGACTACATCAAACTAAAAAGTTTATGCACAGCAAAGGACAACTATAGATTGGGAGAAAGTGTTTGTAAACCTCACATCATACAAGGGGAATATATAAGGAACTCAAACTCAACAAGAACAAAATAAGAACAAATAACTCAATTTTAAAAATGGGCAAAGGACTTGAACAGACACTTCTCATGGCCAACAGGCACATGAAAAAAGACTCAACATCACTAAGCATCAGGGAAAGGCAAGTTAAAACACAATGAGATATCATCTCACCTAAGTTAGAATGGTTATTATCAAAAAGACAAAAAATAACAAATGCTGCTGAGGATACAGAGAAAAGGGAACCCTACTACATTGTTGCTTGGAGTGTAAATTAGTAGAGCCATTGTGGAAAACAGTATGGAGGTTCCTCAGGGAACTAAAAATTGAACTACCTTATGACCCACAAATCCCACTACTGGGTGTATACCCAAAGGAAATGAAATCAACGTATCAAAAAGACACCTGCACTCCCATGTTCATTGCAACACTATTCACAATTGCCAAGAGATGGAATCAACCTAAATGCCCATCAACAGATGAATGGATTAAAAAAACTGTGGTATATATGCACAATGGAATGCTATTCAGCTATTTAAAAAAAGGAAATCCTGTCATTTGCAGCAACACGGATGGAATTAGAGACCATCATGTTAAGTAAAGTAAGCTAGACACAGAAAGTCAAATACACATGTCTCAATCATATGTGGAATTTTAAAAAAATGTGGTTCTCATAGAAGTGGAGAGTAGAATAATGGTTACCAGAAGCCAAGATGGGAGGGAGTGGGGGGAGGGGAAGTGATGGATTAATAGGTACAAAAGTATGCTATCTGTCCTAAGTGCATCATTGTACAGTATGTGCATGTATTGAAACGACACATTCTACTCCACAAATATGTACAATTAAATGTCAAAATAAATTTTAAAAAGAAGAAAAAAGATAAATGCTAATTGTTTTACTTGCACAAAGGGGTAGGAGGGGAGTTTAAGGTGCCAGACGTTAACCTTCAATGCCTAGTTGTGCTCAGACTGCTTTCTCATCTCTCTACACCTGCCTCCTCCTAGCTGACAGCCTCGTCAGCTTTGCACCACTAAAGCCAGCTCTCACCTGCACGTCAGTCTCTCCAGACTTGTATTCTGGGCTTCCTCCGCTTGCTTGAACTATCAACAAGCTCCTATCTGCATCTCATCTTGCTGAAATCACTTGGTACCTCTCATCTAATGATTTACCCTTCACCTTTTCCCCTACTTTTGGGAGTTTATTTCTTTTTGCTCTCCCATAGTCATGTTCATTTGAACAGGTTCTCCTAAGGGAGTAGAGAAAACACATGTATTCTATCCTATACTGACCTGGAATCCTCTAGAGATAACTCTTAGTTCTGCTTTTTTTTTTTTTTTTTTCTTTTACTCAGATCTTGTATGTGTTTGTGGGTGTGTATATATGGTTGCATTGATTTTTTTATTACAAAAATAACACATTTATTGTATAAAATTTGGAAATATGAGGAAATTAAAAGTCTGTAATCCACTGTATTAGTCCATTTCTGTTGCTTATAACAAAATACCAAAAACTGGGTGATTTACAAAGAAAACAAAATGTATTGCTTACAGTTTCTGAGGCTGGGAAATCCAAAGTCCATCTGGTGGTGGTGACAGTGACCCAGGGGTCTCACATTGCAAGATGGTGGAAGCAGTGAGAGCAGAGAGAGAGAAAGACAGACTCTCTTCTTTTAAAGCCCTCAGAATCACACGCCTGACCACCATTATTAATCCACTCACTACTGCATGGTCCCACAATCTAATCACCTCTTCAAGGCTCCACCTTTCAATTACCATAATAGGATTTCCCACCCTCTTAGCAGTCATAGTGGTGGCTAAGTTTCTAATACGTAAAACTTGGGGGACACAATTCAAGCTTCAATGAGTTTTGGGGGGACATAATTCAATCCACTATACCCACCAAACAAATAATTACCGCTACCATTATGGTGTATTCATTTTCAGTCTTTTCAATACGCATATGGCGTATTTTTCAAAATAAACTTAATATTATACCATGAACAATTTTATATCCTGCTCTTCTATATCACAAACAATTTCCCAAGTCACAAAATGATCGTCTACAACAGATTTTTAATAGCTCATAGTAGTTCATGATATGAAGAGATCACAATTTACTTACCAATTCTTTGGTTGGACATTTTGCTTGGTCCCAGCCTTTATTCATTTGCTCCTTCGTTTGTTATTATGGAATGTGTCTATCATTCCTGGCCTTTCTTGTGAGCTTGTGATACCAGTCTTAATTGCAATTCAGAAATGTACTGTGTTTGATTTAAGCAGCAAAGGAATTTATTGAAAGGAAAGCAGGTAGCCCACAAAATCACCTTAAATCACACACACACAAGTTCAGGTAAAGGCTTTTCTTTTTCTATTTATTGAAAAGAAGAATCCATCTACCATCTATCTTCCCAAGCACTGTGAAAGATTCACTTTTTCCAGTTGCCTGGAACTTACTTTGTAGCATTTCTCCTGGATGCTCCGTTCTCATCCCACACCAGTTCTTTTCCCCTTCCCCATTCTTTCTCATTGGGCTTGCCATAGCATTGGTTGGGCATGGAGTAAAAGTACAAGTTTGTGTCAATGTTACTTATGTCTAAATATTTTAATGCTACACATTAACCTAAAAATTTTAAAAAGAAGATGGGCTGTATCTTCTTACCTTGACCAATATGCCTTCACAATAACCTAGAAGGCTGAGTCTAATTTAGGATTCCTGTTCTTTGCCAGAATGTGGTGGTGTAAGAAGAGCCAGCCCCCAGCCGTCAGCTCAGCCCTCGGCCTTCCTTGCTGCTTTTCTACCTTCTGCTCAGTCCTTCACCTGGCTGTGGATGACAGCAGAAGAGTCCCTGTGTAGATCCTGGAAGTGGCCTCGGGATGTTTGGCCAGAATTCTGGGGTCCCAGTACACAGAGCATGGTCCCGAAGAGGGAGGATGCAGGGTCTGGGTGGGCATTTTCTCACAGACTCTTCAGTCTTGTGCTGGGATGTGGCCAGAGAAGGGCCAGAGTGGGGCCCTCTATGCATGAGTCCGGTGTGTTATTTCTGGCTCAACTAAGACTCCACTTCCTTCTGAAGCTTCCTTTGTCTCTTATAGTTCACACTGACTTCATCTTCGCCTTTTATGTTCCCAGAGCATTCACCATTAATATCACTCAGTTGAGCATCTTAATCATACATTCACCATATTGTTACTTAGCTGTTTCTTAAGGGTACAGGCCTCCTGGCTCTCCTGGAAGCGGGGGCTGGGTTCATATCTTTTAAGTGTCAAATATTTCATTTATCACAATTGATACCACATGGATACTTGATAAATTGAATGGCATTGAAATAATATAATAGCAGACTGGACTGATATTAATAACTTTGTTCTCAAATTAATGCCTTATTTGATATTTACAATGAGACCATAGATGTTTTTGCCATAACTGTGGAGTTACACCTTTTGATCATGCAAAACAAAAAACAAAATACATCCTTGTGAAAACATCTTTTAATGGGTGGATAAGAATTGTTACATATCGGGGCTGGCCCGTGGCTCACTCGGGAGAGTGTGGTGCTGATAACACCAAGTCAAGGGTTAAGATCCCCTTACCGGTCATCTTTTAGAAAAAAAAAAAGAATTGTTACATATCTAAAGTATAGTTCCAAAATTTAACTATTATGTGGAAAAATTTAAGTAAGCCAGAATACTATAGAATTATTAACTTCAACATAGGACATGCTGATAAAAGAGTTTCAACATAGCACACAATTTATAAAATAATCAGTTAATCAGGCTACAAATATTTCCTGAGCACCTTCTATTTACTGAGTACTGTGCTAGGCCCTAGGTCCCAGGAGTATTCAGTAGTAAATTAAACAAGACAAAGTTCTTCCTCTCATGGAGCTTGTGTTCAAGCTGATTATAACAGAGGACTACAGGTACATTTATCATTAAGCATTACAGTTGGAACCCTAAGTCCAGGCCAGTGAGCGTGCAAGGTCTGAGGAAGAACTCACCGGGTTAGCATAGGGTCACTATTGACACATGGAGCTGTAGTCCTTTCCGCTTTCCGAATCTGCCATAAATATCAAGGGGATGAATGAAGAGTGGCATTGCCTCGGGACCACCTGCTTGCCTTGCTTCAGGTTTCATCTTCTTCCTGCAAGCCTTTCATTGCAACTGCAGCTCCTATTTTCCAATGACAATTTAGATTACTCAGTCAAGTCCTGTGGTGTCTTGGGTTTGATTTTGAAGATCCCAATTAAGGATCCTTAACATTCCTCCCTGGCAGTTTACATGAAGGCTGTTTAGGGACTACTGAAGACAAAGACAGAGTCTCCTGTCTACTCTGAATGGTCTTTATTGTTCCTGCTTTTTCCTAAATCCTTCAAGCAGAAACAGAAGGGAAGTATGAAGAGGAAGAGAATGGACACACAACTATGTTCAGGCTCTTGGAAAGCACCCCTCTCAGGCTGTCACACGCCAGCATGAGAGCTGCTGTGTCGATTTAGTGATGTAGCATGGTAGGACAGAAGGAGGTCCTCGTGTTTAGCTTGATTGATCCACCCACAGCTCCCAAGCAGTACGGAGGCTGAATTAGTAGCAGCATATCTGCCCTGAGGCCCAGCGAGGCAGAGCAAGGCAACTCACCCTCACCCAGAGGCTGCAGTGGAGACCAAAGCTGAAAGACTGAAGAGGATATGGCAGAGACTCAGGGGTCTGCAGGTAGCAGAGGTCAGGAGAAAGCCAGGTAGCCAGAGGGGCACTATTGGGAGGGTTGCCCAAGGTGAGAGAGGCCAATCTCCACTCACACCAGTCTTGGGACAATGGATTTTGTGCAGCCTCCAGATATAAAACAAAACCAAAAACTGAACATGGTTCCAAGGGCCTTGCAATCCCCCCAACCAATTACACAAGGTCACAGAGGAACACCTCTTTCCACATCATCCAGACCCATCTTAGAAAGAGAATAAGCCTCAGCCATTGTTTCTACAAGAGACTGAACACCACCTAAAGAGACTACTTAAAGTATATGACTGAACTCAGCTTTAAATTGGATTGAAATTTAGCTTTTAGGTGGTTTTTATTCAAGATATGGTATAGCATGTCTTACAAGGCTATTATCTTGTTTCGGAATTTCATTTATTTTTTTGTTTGGTTTTGGTTTTGGTTTTTTTGGCTGCTAGCAAGTATGGGGATCTGAACCCATGACCTTGGTGTTATAAGGCTGCACTCTAACCAACTGAGCTAACTGGGCTGCCCAGAATATTATTTTTGAATGTCAGAATGTGATATTATAAGTAGTATTCCTAATTTCCCTTCCAGGCAGATGGATTTCCAGGGCCAATCATTTGATCATGTATTTATAAAGGCAAGGTATAATGCAGCACAGTAGTAATTTTCAAAATATTGTTTCAGGTACAAATATGAGTTCTTACTCATGCAAACTTCCTTTGAAGCAACTTTTCCATTCAACAATCCTTATTCATAAACAATATTCCAACGCACTCTTGAACTGAAGAAAGGGAGTCTCTAATGAAGCAGAGATTGTCCACCAAATCCCTTGTACTTGCAGATGTAGATGCCAAGACTCTTTGGTTCCCTCTTTAGGCCTTAGTGTGGTAGAAAGAACATGGACCTCTGTGTTCAGCAGGCCTAAGTTTGATCCTACCTCTGCCTCATTTACTAGATGAGAACAATTACTTAATTGATCTAAGCCTCAGTTTCTCCATCTGAGAAATATACATGTGTTCTGTGTCCTGGGAGGATTAAATGAGGTAATAAATACATGCAAACTACCAAGCATACTTTCTGGAACATAAAAGAGGCAAAAGAAGAAGGAGGGGATGGAGGAAAAAGAGGAGGAGAGGATGGAGGAGAGGAAAAAGAGGATGAGGAAGAGAGAAAAAAGAAAAAGAAAAGACAAAAGCACAAGGTGACTACCGACAGTGGCCACGGACAGTCATCTCACAAAATCCATCCTAGCAAGTTCTATCCGCTTTATGTCTCAAATATTATTACTAAACTTATCTGCTATATTTGCCATGTGACTTCCCCTCTCAAAGGCTTCTGCCCCCTTTTAGATAGCCTACGCCTTGAGGACTTTGGGAGATCACTGGGCTTAAAAATCCTTCTGCATAGAGAGTTGCTAAAAAATATGACACTTCTAGATAGTTCAACTTTTAAGTTTTTTCAGCATCTTAAAACAACATATATTTATCTCATAGTTTCCATGGGTCAAGAGTTCAGGCGTGGTATAGCTGGGTTCTCTGCTTCGGGGTCTCTGCTTCAAGTTGCCATCAGGGTGCCGCTGGGCTGCATTCTCCTCTTGAAGTTTGGCCGGGCAAGGTTACACTTCAAGATTCACTGAAATTGTTGGCAGATTTTAGTCCCTTGAAGCTGCAGGCCCTCAGCTCCCATGAGCTGTCTGCAGCTCCTCGCCATGCGGGTCAGTCCACAGGCAGTTCACAACACAGGCACTTGCTTCTGCAAAGCCAGCAGGAGAGCAAGAGCAAGACTGCCAGCAAGAAGGAGTCTTATAAACATAATGTCGTCACAGGAATGACACCCCATCATCTTTGTCATAATGAAACGGTTAGAAGCAAGTCATGGTCCGACCCACATTCAGGGGAGGGGATTTTACTCAAGAGGGTGAGCACCAGAAGGCGGGGGGCATAGGCATCACTAGAGAGCTCAACTTTTAAAACTGTTTTCACAGGTAATTTCCTTCATCCCTTATGGATTTCTCAAGAATACATTTTTAAATTATGGATTAAGAATGGTGGTTTGCTTCAACCCTTTGTAAAATGGGATAGAATGTCAATATAAATAAAAGACGCAAAATAATTTGCTTGTCACGTAGTAAGGCACCTAAGACCATTCATTCAAGACAACGTGTACTTGGAGTTATTTCTCAGTCACCTTCACGCTTCTACCACTGGCTTCCTTGCTCACAGGCACATGTTTCTGAAGCAACAATTCAAAGGTGCTATGGCTATAAAAAACAAACAAAACCATCTCTGTGTAATAAGCATCAAGTAGATATCAAACTACTGACCTCGATCTTCTAGCACCAGTTAAGACTGGGCTGGTTTATCCAAAATTAAATCAGCAACTATTCATTTGGAAAATTAAAATTCATGTGTAAATATTTATCTAATTTATACATTCTTTGATGGTTTCAAATACTGTATAGACAGGAATGACAGGGCTACTCATTTGATTTTTTTCCTGCAAATAAAACTGGATATAATGAATCCCTAATCAACCTTGAATTCAATTTCATGAGGAATCTAGTCGCTGCTTTACTTAAAATGTATTTTAGCATGATGGAATATAAAGGGGAAAAAATTACCTGTTAAATAAACCAGTGTACTGCCATTAAATAACTGGAGTGATGTTCACCACCACGCTTATTTAGTTTTTCTAAATGTTATTCTTATAATTTGTAATAACATTTTTTCACAGTAGACCGATAGTAGTGAGAGAGAAATGTGAATTAAGGGTTACGGGTAGATGGATCCATCTATTCCTTCTACTGTGTATTTGGCCTAAAAGATTAGGTTTTAATCATAAATAATGAATGATAGGTTCTGAAACATCAAACTTTTTTTTTTTTTTTTGGTGGCTGGCCAGTAAAGGGACCTAAACTCTTGACCCTGGTGTTATCACACCACACTCTAATCAACTGAGCTAGCCAGCCAACCTGAACAGCTTTTAATACTTGCCTTTGAAATGAAGTTAATTTTAGAAAAAAGAAATCAACTTAAGGTAAAACAAAAATGGTTCTATTAAAAAAAAAGTCTTCTGCTCATTGAAAGCTCATCTCATTTAACTGGATTTATGGTGCAAGAAAACTTTCCAAGGGCACTCTGAGGCCATATAGATCAGATGAAGCTCGAGGCATTCCTGAGCTCTGTGTAAATAGTGATGACTTCCCTCCAGGTGGAGTCAAAATGTGGTGGTAGAGATATTCTTTTAGCCTGATTTGGATGAAGTGAGATATCTGTTGCACTCTAAAGGAGAAGAAGGATGGATAAATGAGAGGCTGCTCATAAATGAAGATTCTGGGCAATGCATGGGACTAGAGAAGCAATTCTGCATTAGATTTAATTACACTGGAGATTAGAACGCTGACTTTAGATTGCACATGCGGTGATGACCAAGGGACACAAATGTGAGTTATAGAAGACTATTGTATAAGAACAGATGGCTACACACTGTTTTGTGGAGGAGGTGGCTTCCTGGCACTTCATGCAAGGCCACTACTCTAGAAAGTAATCAGGCTGTTCTGTGCTTAGTGACTTGCTCTGAGAACTGCTTGAACTGATATCTCCCACCCCTTCCATTGTTTCTTTTCCCCAAATTCTACAGTAAGAAGCTGTTAATCCTCATTTGTTCTTATACCTAGAGACCCACTTTTTTTCTAAAAAAGGATATTCTTCTTCCTCTTTTCTCTAGTTCTTGCTACCTCTGTGGGAAAACACATTGTGATTTCCAAACAATGTAAAAGCACACATCTGAAATATAACCAATTGGGAAATGCTAATTTTTTCCCTGGGCTCAAGGAACCCACATCCTCATTTATTTTAATATATATATATATACACACACACACCTTTAGTCATCTTTTTACACTTGCACTTAGTAGGTAGTTAATGCATGAAATAATAAAAATAATCTGTTTCCTACTAAATATACATATATTATTCTTGTTTTGCCATGGGGCTATACATTCCATGAGGGCAGTCACCTCACAGCTACATCAACTACCCAATTGACACTTTAAAAAAAAAATTGCTTGATTGTAATATCACTCTAAAATTACTATTACAAACAAGTTCCAGTCAAGATGGCAGAATAGATGGTCCCCAGCATCACTCTCTCCCACAAATCAACCAATTTACAACTATAAAAATGTAACAACAGCCATGCTGGGGCTGCTGGAACTCAGGGGAAGAGGAGGAGGAGAGACCTATAGAGTTCATGAAGGCAGGAGAAACTACGATGAGAGAAAGAAAAAACTGCTCAGAGTGTTTTGGGCTGTGGCCGCTTTAAGGCTCGAGCTGCTGAGCGCATGGAGCAGGAGCCAGCAGAAGCCGCGGCTGTGCCCTTCAGATGGAGTTGCTTGGAGGCAGCAGGGGAGAAGAGGGCCTTGGTGGCCCCCAGGACAGCAAGACCGCTAATAGGATTCTCATGGACCCACGTAGGAGCGAGGAGCCAGAACAGCTGTAAAAGGGGAGCCATTCAGAGGCCAGTGAGTCATCACAAGGGACCGGGGCAGGGCTCGTCCCATGGGAAGTGTTTGGAGCGTGAGCAGAGGAGGAGACGGGCCCACCAGGAGAACACTGGGACACAGCAAGGACAGCTGAATCAGCGTAGGACCACTCAGAGGAGACTGGTCAGGAATGCAGAAGTGCACGGGGTGCAGTTTGATGAAAAAACTCAGGCCCAGATCAGAGTTTCTACACAACCCAGGTGTACCAGGTCTCTGGAGAGATGGAAGTACCTATAAAGTCAACCATTAAACCTTGAGCTGCACAAAAAGTCATCTGTACAGAAACAGCAGCAAAGCAGCAATTTAGCTCAACCACACAGCTCAAGTACTGGTTCTCACAGGAAGTTCCCCTATTTTAGAAGTAAGCAAAGGACAAAAATTTAGTTCCGGCCCAGGCACACCATCAGTGCCTCGGGCCTGCCAGGGGACCTGAGGTATGGAGCCAGGGACCAGACCACCTGCCCACAATCACGCACACTGCCAGTACCTTGTGGCCTGCACAGGGACCTGAGGCTTGGAGCTGGGAACCAGACCCCCCTGCCCACATCCAGGCACACCACCAGTGCCAAGGAGCATGCCAAAAACATCATCTCCATGTGATTGGCCCACCACAGCCACCACAGTAACCATGGCTGCTGCAAAAGTGCCTAGACACCACAACCACCATGCAGAAGGTCCACCAGCCACTGGAGTGCATTGACACAAGGAGAATCACCAGCAGAGTCCAAACAAAGGAATAGGATGTCTCTCTCCACAAAGCCCATTCCAGAGTGACAGAAGAAGCATCTGCTCTATGATAATATTGGGGGACCTGAACACACTTCTCAGCATTGGACAGATCATCTAGGCAACAAATCAACAGAGTAACCATTACTCTTTCAGAGGGAGAGAAGAAACCTAGGGTTATCAGTGGTGGGAGGGGGGTGGGAGAGGGGGATGGGGAGAGATTGGACAAGGGGCATAAAGAATAAGTACAATTTGTAACAATACATATACTAGTAATAGTGATTTGATTAACATATGTCAACATTGAATCCCCAAAATATGTATAATCAATTATGATTCAATAAAATAAAAAAATAAATAAAAATTAAATTAAATTACTATTACAATTACGTACTCTCAAACAAAATTATACTCCTCTCCAAAAAAAAAAAAAAAATTGGTGGGGAGTGGAAACAAGCAGAAATTCAGGGTAATGTTTTACTGTTTATGATGTTCCCATCTTTGTTGCAGTGAGCAGTTTCATTGGGACTTAATTACAGGCTCCACGTGGGAAATTCCACTAGAGGGGAGGAAGGTAGAAGAGAGGTAAAGGCCTCTAAGGAACCCCAACTAAACCAACACAGGGTTCAGGTGGCCACAGGATTTTCTTTAGAGTTATTGTCCTTTTTTTCTTTCTTTCTTTGTTTCTTTTTTTTTTTTTAACAGAGAATGGTATTTACCTGTGATAAAATGGAAAAAGTAATGCCAAACTGCTTCATCTCCAGTATCACCTTCTCCTCCAATCCTATTCCAAGGTTTGCCGCAGACTTTTGACTGTTCAAATAGGTTGCTTGTCATGTGACAGCAAGAAGTACCTGCGACCTTAAAAGAACTCCCTAAATACCTGAAGATGGACTTTCACACAAACCAGAGGACTTTAAAAGTGCATAAGGCTCCCCCCTCCCAATTCTCCAAAAGCCTCAGAGACTACCCTGCTTAAAAGGATATGGTCAACCAATGCCACCTCAAGCCAGGGAAGGACTCGTGTCTAATCAGTCCAGATGGCCATTGCTGCCTTTGTGTCTCCCTGGTGTTTGGCGTCATTTTTCCATGCTGATCCTCCATTATTGTGGACAGTTACTGTCATTCACTGAGTGATGATGTCCCACAGACCCAGGTGGGGCACAAGACTGAAGCGATCCTTTGAGGCAGGGCACTCCCTCTGTCAGAGCTAGGTTTAACCAAGGAACACCCTCACTTGGGGTTAGCTCCCAGGGTGCCAGCCCAGAGTCCTCACCTTTGTGAGTCACTGGAAGATCACTCCCTACCTTGGGAGTTCTATGTCATGCCTGGATCTGGCATTAGCTCCTGGTGGACCAAAACCATTGTCCTTGTTCCCTCTTGGGTTGCTCAGCTTTTTCTTTTCAACACTTAAAAGAGAACTGATGACCCCACTTGCTGGAAGTAGAGCTCCAGGACCAGCCTCCTGCATGCAGCCACCCTCAGGAGGCAGTGCCTGCAGGGGCTTGTCTGTCAAGACCACCCAGCATCTCTTGCTCTGGAGCCAGAAGAAAGGTCATTTATCTCCAGGGGCACACATTGAGAAATGATAAGCTGCTGAAGCGCTAACTCATCTTAACTTTCAGTCCTCTCTCTTATCTACTTTTCTCCCTATGACTCCTCATTTTCACCCCCCACCCCCAATAATTGACATATTTCCTAAGTTTCTTAGGTCATCAAATCTTGACACCTGTCTTGTGCTCTAGTGGGTGTACTAGAAAGAAGCAAATGTGAGTGAAGGTGAAATATGACAATAAGAAATATATACCTACAAAAATAAAAGACCTATACACATAAAAATCACCATTGGTCTGTAGATATAGATTATGTACAAGAGGGGCTAGTTATGTGTATATGTGTTTGTTTGTATGTATATATGGTTACCATAGTGACAGTTTCCCTTAAACTAAAGAACAAATATATAAATGAAAAAGAATACTGTAGCATAGGCTTCAGTTTTCCCACAGTCGATACAATAACTCAGTGGTTCAACATTTAATGGCTAACATTTTATGATCAACAGCTATTAGCAAGGCCTTTGAACTGTACAATTTCTATCTGCCAGAAACCCTAATAAGAGCATCACTTTGGTTTGAGGCTTGGTTTCAAACCTCAACACAGCAACAGAATTTCAGGGTGACGGGTATGTCCTTAACTGTGACCATTTCTTATGTTCTTATTCATGGGAAGGCTGACATTTTCTTTCTTCCTGAGTTGGATTATTTATTAGCATCATTTTCATTTAGAAGTTACCACCTGATATAAAGTGTAGCATTAATGTAACCCATTTTCCTTATGATGACTAAAGCTTTTTTTTGGTGCCTATGGTCTGGGAAGATCAGTACAATCTTGAAAGGACTCATTGACCAGCCTGACTCAGACCTCGTGTTACCTACCTCTCTACCTCCTTCACTTGGACCTTATTTCATAGCCTTGAAACAGTGCATCTGTTTTTTCCTGGAATCAAATGAACAGGGCAGAGGAGAGAGGAGAAAGGAAAGAAGGAAGAGGGGAGGCAAAGGGACTCTGAAATCCTTCCTCCTTCACAGTCACGTGCCTTACCTCCTCAGTGGCAGGGATTTCGTTTGGTCCCCGAATAGTTTCACTTACTTTTGATAGGTTAGTGGGCTTCCAGGCTACTGTGTGGAGTCCCTAAGGAGAGTCTGGTGATGCAGGTCGAGAGCCCCCTTACCTTGGTCCATGTTTGGGTCCCACATATGTCTGTTAGAAGTAAACACATGTTCGAGGCAAATGGAGTCATCAGAGGGTCAGCCATTGTGACTGGTAACAGTTTTCAGGGCCTCTCTCTGGATCCACTTGTGTTCTTCTGATGTGAAGAGAGTCTGCAGGAGCTGCTGACAATCAGCCCATGTAGGCTGGTGGGTAAAGAAAAACAGTCTCCAAGAGGGAGATGAGGCCCTGAGGTTTTTCTGAGAAAGAAGGATTTTGATTTTTCCAGTTGTCGTTCTGGGAGGCAAGGGAGCCTATTGGAGCGAGAGGAGGGTTTGGAGAAATGGCAGGGAGAGGAAGTGCCACTCCGAGTACGGGAAACAGGCAAAGAAAGTCCAGAAATACACCCATAGTTCTGGTCAATTGGTTTTTAACAAAGTTGTCAGAGCAATTTTTTAGGAAAAAGCTATGTGTATGCCCTGAAAACCATTTACACTACCATTTAAATGTTTTATTTATATCTAACTAAATGTTGACTCTGACAACTGTTACACTGTGGAGTTAATAAGGCTGTATATTTTTTAAAAGTAATGAACCAGAGTGTGCTTTCTTAGCTGCCTAATTCACATTTTTCTGAGATGTTTTGTCAGTTAATGCTTTCGACCAACTTAAAAGTAATGTTTTCCCCATTTTCTCCATGAGTGGAAAGAATGCAAACAAACCTGTGTTTAACAATAAGGTCAGCGTGACACAAAGTAACAAAAGCCAATAAATCAAAAATGAGGTTGACATTCTGGGACTAATCTAGCAGTCCTACAACAGTTTTTCAAATTCTTTTCTTTGGTTACAGTATATTCAGAGATTAAATCATTGCTGTTATGAATTATTGCTGTTTAACTTATCATCAACTTCCCCCCAATTTTTAAATCTTCTCCAGTGAAGGGAGAAGAAATTATTAAAGGAAATACTCTTAGCTTATTTTCAATTTTTAAAGCCACCTTGGGCCAAAGGCATCAGAGAGTACGGGAGGCACTGTTGGGGAGGCGCACTTCTTCAGAGAAGCTGGAAGAGAAGGCTTAGTGAAAAGCACAGATGGTGTTCTATTTCCATTCACCTTGGGACATTTTTTAAGGCATCTTTTTAGTCATGATGGCTCGTCAAGAGATTATATCAATCCAAACCTGTAAGGGTGCTGTCCCATAGACCTGTTCAGAGGAATTTTGTCCCATTTGTTATATAAAACCACAGTTAATGATACACAAAAACACACAACTGGCAACACACAAAAGACAGACAAGTGGCCATGTCCAAAATTACTCTAAGATATCCACAGATACAACAATCACAATGACAAAGACTAACAAGAAACATGGAAACACAATTCCTATTGACTTGTAAGTCCCAAACCCAAATCCAAATTACCACTGGGCCCAGTGACATCTTGGGAGTCCAAGGACTAGGGGAGTTAATGCTGCGTCCAGTCTTCCACTAAGTCCAACCATTGGTGCACCGTCCCTTACTGAGATCTCACCTACCTGGGGAGAGAGTAAAGTGCCCCGTCTGCCTCCAGGGAGAAGAAGATGAACAGCTTCTCTATTTTCTCCTATGAGATAAGTGCAGGGAGGGATATACGCATGAGAGAAAGTATCTCGCTGGGGCCTCCAAAATGTTGTGAGGCACCTTCCCACAAGAAATGCACTTACATGCCACTTGTGCAGAAAAGGACAGTTTATTCACTCCTGCTGGCCAGCAACCGTCTCCCAAGGAGCAACCAAGGAGACCGGCCCTGGGCTTTAGTCTTGCGGGGTTTTTAAAGGCAAACACTACATCCTGTTGGCACACGGGTTTGTCCAGGTGCACAAAGCAAGCTAGGGAGCTAGGTCACAAAGGCTGAGAATGAGCCGTTCGAGCAGTCAAGCATACAAGTTTTCATTGTGTATGGTTCCTGTTCCCATGTAATAATTCACTGTGTATGGCTCCTGTTTCTATGCAATTGTTTTTTTTTTCTATGAAAAGGTCAATGGTTTCTCATGCAGAAGGCGGGGAGGTAGTCTGCAGGTCAGACGGGGCAAAATGGAGTTACTTAGGTTAAGCAAGCAATTTTACAGAAGCAGATAGCGTACATTATGAGGGTGTGGGGAGCTCTATTTCATTATGATCAAGAAAGGATTCAAAAGGCTTTTAATAGTCCATGTATTCATTTAGTCCAGAGTGACAAAACTGCAAGTATCCACGAATTTCATCCATTGGTGATTGAGAGAGACAATGAGGTTTTTATTGCAGTGTAACTTTTCCCATATTTGTAAAAGTTCAGAAATAGAGGCAATTTTAATAATACCATACTGTTAACAGTGGCTAGTTCTGAAAGGTAGGATTATTACATTTTCCACTTTCTTCATTTCTGTACTGATGATTTTTTTAAAACAGGAACTTGCATTACTTTTGTAATCAGAAAATATTTTCAGAAGGCAGATTTTATTTCATACTTTAGTTTTCAACTGTTTTATGAACCTAGAGATACTTTACTTGAAAAGAGAAAAAGGATAAAACAGCTTTATTATAAAGGCGAAACAAATAAAATTAAATTTTACTGTGTTGATACTCAACAGATAGTCACCTTTCAAGTGTATATTTGAAACTGAACTGAACTAACCTGTCTTGTAATGAATTTATTTTAACAAGCTTCGCATAGAAACTTGTGATGATTGTGGCTGTGTGGGTGTGTAGACTGCTCCTCTTGATGGTGACTTCACTCACTGGTACACAGGGCAGGAATGCTAACGCAGGCCAGGACATTTGAGTAACATTCAGAACATTTAGTAGAGTTCTGTCTAACTTCAGACAGTTAGCATACAATCCAGTTCAAGCAGGGACTAATGCTAAATTTGCTGTTTGTATTTCCAGCTCCTTCCTTCAAATCCAAATCCTCCACGTTGTGTTCAAAGTAACAAGATTGGTTTCGTTATTTTGTTTCTTTATCAGAAGTCCATATCACGTCTCATCCATAGAGTAAATAGCCTTCTTTCAAGAATCACTGTTATTTCTATTGCATTTGTAAGCAATATTTTACATATATGTATTTTTTTAAAAATCAACTTTTGCAGAGCTGTCAGGGCCCATCCCAGCCCCCTTGACACAATTCTGGCTAGAAGACATGTATAGAAGAATGCTGAGGAGTTTCTGGAAAAGCATTTCTATCCTGATGAAAGGGACCTCCACAGCTGGCACTGTCCCTTCTTTCCTAAACAGTAGGCAGACATTATGTCTGGGGCTGGGGTACCTTCTTGCCACCATGATGGAGAGGCTGAGAGAATTGTGGAGGTTGTGGTACAGATAAGGCTGAGCTGTTGAACTAACATAGGTGGCCACATACCTGCAGATTTCTTGTTATGTGAGAAAAAGAAACTCTTATTTGTCTAACTCTTGTTAACTTTTCCTTTTGAGCTAGATTTTCTGTTACTTGCAATCATAATAATTCCTAATTTATTTAGATTTACGTACGACTATCACGGCAATAAGTACAGATCTAGGCAGGAAGGAGTTGGCACCAGGAAAGTTTAGTAGCAGGGTACCAGCCACAATATGAAAGCTCAAGGGGAATCAGCAAAGTAGGGAAAACCTAATTCCCTGCAGAACTAGAACACTGGTGTGTTATCAAGCCGGGATTTCAGGCAGGATAAAAGTGACAGGAATACAAGTCTTGGGCCTAATCAGACGAACAAGGTGCTAGGGTAAGAACAAAGGGAAATTGACTTCATGATGAGATCCTGAATTCTAGTTCTCTTTAGATTCTCTAGGACTTTAGATTCCTCTTGGATTGGTAATATACGTTCGATGATACTGGATGATTGGAAGACGGTAGGAGTTGAGGGTCCCATTCATTAGTCAGTACCTAGTTCAGGACCCAACATCTGATAATATTCAACAAATACTTGTGGAATTCTTCATTACATTGTAATAATCATGGCTTAGCCATGTTCTTTAAACAATTCTGGTTCCTGGTATTGTTTTATGCACATAGATGGTATTTAAGGATAATGAAGACCATTTATGACATTTATTAACCCGTTGATTTTAGAGTTATTTTGTGGTCAGGACTCATTTGTTTGCAAGCGACAGAAATTCTACTCAGATGGTTCAGGCAAAAAAAAAAGAGAGAGAGAGAGAGAGAAATAGAAAGTGAACTGATTGGTTCCTATAACTGATCATCCCATAGTAGATGCAGTTCAGACATGGCTAGAACCAAAGATTCAAGTGATATCATTTGTTCTCTTTCACCATCTCCCTACCCTGCTTTCCTCTGGATTGATTTTATTCTCAAGCAGTCTCTCCAATAGAGGCAGAGAGGGCCACTTGTAGCTCAAGACACATATCATACCAGTGGGGGTTGGGGGGCAGGTAGGGGGATTTTTTCTTTATGACTGACACGAGGGACAAAGGCCAGGGAAGACGCATTGAATTGACTTGGGTCTTGGGCCTATGCTTGAACCAATGAGTATGATCCAAGGAACAGAGGATGGAATGCTTGGTGTGGGCAGGCCTGGGTTGTGTATTCATTTCTCTAGCACATGTGGGAGTAGTTATTTATGCCTCCCATGCCATTAGGAGGGGAAACTAAAACACAATTCATGAACTTACTTGTTATTCTATATTTAATTATTAATTGCCCATTTCCCTTCGTAACATTGTTCGCTCCCTTTTTTACAGCTTTATTGCTTTATAATTAACATGCAATAAACTACATATATTGAAAAGATGCAGTTTGATATGTTTTAACATGTATGCATCTGTGAAAACATCACTACAATCAAGCTAAGGAACATTTAATTCTCCTGTCCTCCTAGTCTGTGACAGGTCCTCATTCTTTATTTTTCATGATGTTGATTTATTTTTAAATTTTTATTTTTGAGTTAATTTTAGACTTATAGACAAGTTTAAAATGCAGTTTACAATTTTTCCATATATCCCTTGCCCAACTTATTCCCCTAATGTTACTATTTTATGTGACCTTGGTAAAATGATGAGAACCAGGAAATTAACATTGGTATAATACTATTAACTAAAGACTTTATTCAAATTTCACCAATTTTTCCACTGTCATCTTCTTACTTTTCCAGGGTCTTATCTAGGATCCCACATTGCTTTAAGCCTGCATTCTCTAACAGTTGCTCAGTCTTTCCTTATGACCTTTAACTTTTGAAGAATATAGAACAGTTATTGTATAGATTGTCCCTCAATTTGAGTTTGTCTCATCTTTTCTCATTTTTGGCAAGAATAATGCAGAGTGACTCTGTGACCTCCTCAGTGCGTCGTATCAGGAGGCCCATCATGTAACTGTATCTCATTACTGATGATGTTAACTCTGATCACTTGGTTAATGGTGTCTGCTAGGTATCTCCTCTGCAAACTTAGTTATGGGGAGAAACTTTGAGACTGTGCAAATATCCTGTTCCTCATTTTATGTCCGCTCATGAATTTTAGCATACCCTGCGGAATATTGCCTGCAACAATTATTACTGTGGTGTTTGCCAGATGATGATTTTGCATTTCCATCAGTCCTACTCCATGAATTAATGGAAATTCTACCATATTAAAAAGCTATACCTTCTTTGCTGTTGACTTATTCAATTATTTATTTATATCAATAAGGACTCATGGATATTAATTTTATTCTAATGGGTTATAACCCATTATTATCATTATTTATTTAGAGTCTTAAATTGTTCCAGATTTAGCTATTGGTAGTTCCCTCAAGCTGAGTCCTTTTGAAATGCTCCTATCATTTTTTGAGCTCTTCCTTATTTTCTGGTATTATAACTTGTTCCAGAAGAATTTACTTTCTCTGCCTCAGCCCTGGAATAAATTATTTTATTTCTGCAAAGAGCCCTGATTCTTTGGAAGCCATGATGTGGCCACTAGGTGTGCTCATGACTAATAAGATCATTGCTTCCAAGCCCTCTCAGCAGGTAGAGTGAGGAAATATATGTATGTATATACATGCACATATATCTACATCTGCATCTACCCGTAAAAATCTTAGCAGTGTGGTTTATGCTAGAGTTTCTCAGCCTTGGCACTATTGACATTTTGGGCCAGTCTATTTGTAAAAGTCATGTGTTTGCATTGATTCCTCTGATTCCATTTAATCTCTACAGGGTTCCTCCCCTCTCCTTATTTTTACCTTCTTTTTCTGACAATGAAAAACATAGCTTTCATCATCTACAATAAATTTACTTACTTGCTCAGTACTAGGATACATGTAAAATAATTTCAGAATGACTAACCCACAGCTGTAAAAAAAATGAGAAAGATCTTTATGATCCGTGCTAAAATATTTTTTACTAATGACTGTATGATATCTGTTTACAGCTCTTTTTGTCTTTAGATTTACAATATATAGTAAAAATACTGTTCACCAAAGTTACTTAGGTTAGTTTTTTTCTTCCTTACCCTCTTCAGTGTGGTTGTGTTCTTCATTTTCTATGTTATTCATTCAATTTATTTTTATATTCCATTCTGTGGGGTTTATCCGCATCTTAGTTTCGTTCATTTGTTTATCTTTTGAATATGGGAAATACTAATGTAGTTTGAAAAGTCAAAACTACATGAAAAGGTGTATTCAGAGAAATGTCGTTCTTGCCATATTTCCCATTCCCCCATTCGTTTCACCCCTTCCCCACGCATCCCTGTAGATGATCAATCAACGATTAGTTTTGGGATTACACTTCTTGTTGGGTTTTTTTGCACAAAGAAGATGCATGTATATTTTTACATCCTTTTCTTTTTTACATGAATGATAGCATATTATACTTTGCTTTTTTCACTTAATATTATGTCTTGGTAATCACTCCATATCAGTTTATAAAGATTTTCTTCATTCTTTTATACAGCTGACTAGCACTCCATTGTATGGTGAATTAGTCCATTTTCTGTTGCTTATAACAGAATATCTGAAATTGGGTGATTCGTAAAGAACCAAATTTATTTCTTACAGTTTCAGAGGCTGAGAAGTCCACAGTCCCAGGGGCATATCTGATGAGGGCTTTCTTCTCGGTGGAAACTCTTTACAGGTTCCTGTGGTGATGCAGGCAATCACAGGGGAGAATGGCAAGAGCTCTTTCATGTGTTCTCCTTATAAAGCCACCAGCCCACATCTATGACAACCCATTAAATCATCAACTCATCACTCCATGAATGGATTCATCTATTCACAAGGGCATAGTCCTCATGACCAAGTCACCTCTAAAGACCCCACCTTTCAAATACCATAATGGGATTTCCCACCCTCTTAACATTGTTGCAATGGAGATCAAGTTTCCAATACATGAACTTTTGTGGGACACATATGACCCATAGCATATGGATATAACATAATTAATTCAATGTCCTTCTATGTGAGGACATTTAGGTTGTTTCTAGTATTTTCCAAATACAAATAGTGCTGCAGCAAATAACCTTGTGCATATGTATTTTTATATTTTTGGAGGGGTATATCCAGGGTAAATTCTTAGATGGATTAGTGGATCAAAAGATAAGTGCCTATGTAGTTTTGTTAGATACTGCCATATTCTTCCCCAAAAGAGATTGCAATTGCATCAGCAATGTATGAGACTGCCTGTTTCCCCGGAATGTGTTGTCATCATTTTTAATTTGCAATTTTTATCAGTATTATAGGTGAAAAATGGTATCGAGGATGATGTTTTAATTTGCATTTCTCTAAGTATGAGTATGTTTTAAGGGCTATATTTATATCTTTTTTGTGAATTATCTGTGTCTTCTCCCCATTTTTCTATCATATTTATGGTTCCTTGTCGAACAATTTTTAAACGTTCTTATATATTAGAGATATTAGCCCTTTATCTTTGACATATGTGGCAAATATTTTCTCCCAATTTTTCAGATATTTTTTGTCTTTGTTTATGACGTTTTTGCCAGGCAATATTTTTTCACTTTTATGTAGTAAAATTTATCGATATTTTCTTTCCTTGCCTCCAGATTTGGAATCATAATTAGAAATGTTTTCCCTACACAGAGGTTGAAGATGTATTCACTCTTGTTTTTGTGTAATACTTGCATGGTTTAATTTCTTTTTATTTAGAATCTTGATCCGTTTGGAATTTATTCCTGTGTGTGGGGGTGTATGGAATGGATCTTTTAAAATCTTTTTTATCTTTTTCTGAATGGCTAATTAATTGTCCCAGCACCATTTATTAAAAAATCAATCTTTGCCTAAGTAATTTGAGAGGTCAACTTTACCATATACTAAAATTTTATAGGTACTTGAATATACTTCAGAAACCTTGAGTCCAAGAGTTGGCAAACTTTTTCTTAAAGGGCTATATTGTAAGTATTTAGAATCGCTGGCCATGAGTCTGTGTTGTTATAGGTTAAAAACAGCCAATAGATAATATATAAATGAATGAACATGGTTATGTTCCCACTTTACTTACAAAAATAAATAATCATGGTCCATAGCTTGCTAACCTCTGCTCTACTTTATTCCACTGGTCTACTTGTCTATTTTTGAACCAGTAACTCATTGTTTTAATTACAGAGGCATTTTAGTATGTTTTAGTGTCTGGTAGGACTAGTTTTTCCCCTTGTTGTCTGTTCATTCTTTTTAAAGACAAATGTAAGATAGACCCATAAAATAATACGATTGTTTATTACTGTTCGTTTGTTTCTGTTTTTTGGTTTGGTTCATAGACTAATTCTAAAGGCAATTTCTGAGGAAGAATCCAGAAATGCTTTGAGCAATGTTAATGATTATTTGTCTCTCAATGTTTTACAATTTAGAGGCATGGCACTGATCTGAATGTATTGGATGTGGATTGTTATACAGTTAAATCATACAACTTATCTTATGGTTATAACATACACACGTATATTTTAAAAACTGAAATGAATAAAAATTATGCTGAGGAAATGTTTTTTTTTTTTTTTTTTTTTTTTTTTTTGTCGTTTTTTCATGACCGGAACTCAGCCAGTGAGTGCACCGGGGCGGGAGCATTGCCGCGCTCCCAGCGCAGCACTCTACCAAGTGCGCCACGGGTTGGCCCATGAGGAAATGTTTTGAAATATAAATACCATTGAGAAAATTTTTTATTTTTTATTGGTTATGAATATTCATAAGATACAAAGCTGATTGTCACCCTCGTGCCCATGATATGAGGGCCAGATTCATAATGGCAGCATACCCATTACCACAAATTGCATTTGTACCCTGTGTCCCCCACCCAGTTATCCCCAACTTCCTTCTCCCTCCGCCTTTCCCCCTCACTCCACTTTGTAGCCCAAGGAGTGTTCACCTTTGAGAAAATTTGAAATATTCTGGGATATTACAATCAGAACTAGGAATGGTTTCAGTAGGTAATTTTGTTTCCCTGTAGAAAGTATCTTGCCAATTGCAAATGATATGTAATTCTGCTTGGTCTAAGGTCAGAGTTATTTAAAAATCCTGTCAGTCATCTCTTGTTTAGCAGAACATTCTTCAATTGAATAGTTTTAAATAGTAGAAAGTTCCCAGTTTTATGATCCAGATCCTTGTTCTGTTAGAAATGTCATCAAATCATTGTTAATAACCTGGCCACTAATTTGGCACTACTTAACGTTTATTGATCTTATGGTTGGATTGAGTAGACTTTATGAACAGGAATTCAGAAGCCGTGAGAAAATATGAAGCTTATAACTCCCATTATAACTCCAGAATAACTTCCTAATAATCACCATACATGTGAGTTTTATGATTTTGATAGCTATGTAATTTCTACTGAAAAGGAATATTATCTTTATAAATGTACAAAGTGTGAAGCTCATTTTTGATTACTGTCAAGTGTGGTGGCGGATGAAAAACAGTGTCTGTTCAGTTGACATCAGAATTTTAATTGGAGAAGGAATTATCATTTGTTTTAGGAAAAACAACTTGACCCTGTGAGTACGGAAGTCAGAAGCTTATACAGCAAGAAATGGCTAAACGGCACCATATGGAAGTGAATAGACTATCTTTTGCTCCTGAGAGAGGGCAATTGGCAGAGAGGCCCGGTGGTGTGGAGGGAGGCAATGGCAGCGTGTGGTAAATAGTGACAGCCTACTGAAGCCATCACAAGCTGGGACCCAACTCTGCCAACATTGTCCCACTATAACAAACACCTTTTTGTTTAGGAGTAATAGATCTCTAATTGTTCATCAACAGGTGGTTGAGATGGTGACTTTTGTTTTCAACACAGTGTAACTGGAGAAGAACATATCAACTACATAGCAAATTTAATTTTCTTCTTCCGTGGTCCCTTTAAAATTTACTCAATGGGGAAAGTTGACCCTGGATGGAAGTTACCAGCAGCACACAACTTTCT
Source organism: Cynocephalus volans (assembly GCF_027409185.1). NCBI lineage: Eukaryota > Metazoa > Chordata > Mammalia > Dermoptera > Cynocephalidae > Cynocephalus > Cynocephalus volans. Next base: position 86,010,524 of record NC_084460.1, on the reverse strand, counting down.
TAGTCACTGTTTGGTAACACAGAGTCCTGAGGCCCTTTTAAATTGCAAAACACAGTCTCATTTCAGAAATTAGTCCCATTGTCAAAGCTTGAAACTTCATTTGAAACTGTAGTCCCCCCTCTCCCTCAGATAAGGCCTGCTTCAGGGGGTTGCTGACTCCTGCGGTTACAGGATTGGCTCCTTCTTTCTGAATTACCTTCTTTCCATCCTCCCCCAACCCCAACTAACTGCTGTTTCTCATTCCTGCAGCCTTGGAACAGAAGGTGGAAGAGAGAGAATTTAAAAGTGGGAGCGTTCTACTCTGACAGGCCCTATGGAAGTGTGGTTCACGTTCTCTGGGCCTAGGTGGTGTTTAAAGCAGACGCTTTTTTAAAAAAAATTATTTTTATTAGCATATTCATTATTACAAATCATACTTATTCTTTATGCCCCTTAGCCAATCTCTCCCTTCCCCCTCTCCCCCCTCCCCCCCCTAACAACCACAGATTAGTTCTCTCCATCTGATAGATTAACTGCTCCTCTGTTGGTTTATTACCTAGATGATTGTCCAGTGCTGAGACAGGTGTGGTCGAGTCCTCCCCTATTATCTTAAAGCAGATTTGTGGAGAGGACCTCTTCTTTTTTTCTTTTTTTTGGTCTCTGCTGGTGCGTCTCCTTGTGTCAATGCAGTTGAGAGTCTGGCGTGCCATCTGCACGGTGGCTGTGACTGCTGCTACAGAGACTAGCTGCTTTTGCAGCAGCCATGGCAATTGCAGTAACTATGGAGGGCTACTGCGTGGAAATGGTGTTTTGGTGTGCTCTTTACCTGATTGTGGCTGGATTTGGCATCCCTCCCAGCTCCATGCCTCATTCTAAAATGTTGTGGAGCAGTTGCGGGGGGTGGGGAGGAGAGAATGGAGAGAGAAATAGGGTGGCAGGAAGAGGCAGGAAGGGGGTTGTGGTCAAGTCCTGTGGCACTCCCCTCATTCTGGCAGGGGAGACCAGCGGGCTTCTGCTGGCAGCTCGGTTGTTGCTGGGCTAGATACAGATGTCAGGTGGGTATAGCTGAAGCCCTTGGCCCCCCACTGCCCCAGCTCGGGAGCTTAGGTCATTTCCAATGGTGGCTTGAAGGTCATGGCTGGGCTTGGTGTGGAAGTCAGGGGGGCATAGCTGAGGCCTTTGGCTTCCCACTCCCCAGCTCAGCAGCCTGGGGCACTTCTGGCGGTGGCTCAGTGGTCACTGGGCTGGGTCTAGTCATTGGGGGGATGTGGCTGAGGCCCATGGCCCCCCTCCCTCCCCAGCTTGGGAGCCCAGGGGACTTCTGGTCCTTCTGGGTTTTATAGGTGTTCTTTGGTGGAGTTAGACCTTTACTGGCTAATATCAAACTTTATCTCTGATCTGTGGGTATTTTGGTTTTTCTTTCAGCTCTGTGTTGGATTATTCACTGCTCCCACCACTTAAACTCTGCACTGGAACTAATTTGTTGTCCTTTGCTTGCTTCTAAAATGGAGGAACTTCCTGTGGGAACCAGCACTTGAGCTCTGTGGTTGAACTAAATTGCTGCTTTGATGCTGATTCTCTGGGGAAGGCTTTTTGTGCAGCTCAGGTTTTAATTGTTGGCTTTGTAAGCACTTCTGGGTCTTGTGAGGTCTGGGTTGTGTGGAAACTCTGGTCTGAGCATGAGTCATTTCAGCAAACTGCACCCCCTGCAGTTCTATTTTCTGGGCCAGTCTCCACTGAGTGGTCCTTTGCTGATTGGGGGCAGATCAGCTGTCCATGCTGTGCCCCAGTGTTCCCCCAGTGGACCTGCCTTCCCCATGACCTGTACTCCAAACACTTCCCATGGGATGGGCCATGAGCCAGTCAACGTGATGATTCACCAGCCCCTCAGTGCCTCCTTTTTTCAGTTATCTGTGGCTTCTCATCCCTATGTGGGTCCATGGGAACCCTTTTAGTGGTCTTGCTGGCCTGGGTGCCACCAAGGCCCTCTTCTTCCCTGCTACTTCCAAGCAACTTCATATGAAGGGCACAGCAGTGGCTTTGCCAGCTCTTGCTCCATGTGCTCACCAGGACCAGCCTTGAAGCGGTCAGAGCTCGAAACTGTTAGGGTGGTTCTTTCTTTCTCTCATGGTGGTTTCTCTTGCCTTCATGAACTCCATAGGTTTCTTCTCTTCTTCCCTTGAGATCTAGTGGCCCCAGCTTGGCTGTTGTTGCTTTTTAATAGTTGTAAATTGGTTGATTTGTGGGAGAGAGTGACGCTGGGGACTGTCTATTCTGCCATCTTGACTGGAAGCCCAGACTCTTTCTTTATGGGGGATCTTTATTGATTATTTGGAGACCCAGGAATTCTTTCATGGTTTTTTTGGAGTATATCACTGGGGACTTCTCACCTGCAGTTTGCTCAACCTGGTGGATGTGTTCCCCTCAGGTTCATTGCTTACTCTTTCTGAGGCCTTAGGAGTGCTATGATTCTTTTAGTATTTCTCTGCTGAGGCCTGTTTGCCCCTGTAGTTGGCACAATTGGGTAGGACCTTCGGCAACCCCACATGTGCTCATCTGATCCTTGGGAGCACTCGTACTTCCTTAGCACCCACCAACTCTGGGAATGCAGCAGTAACTCTCTTTTTCTCTTGCTGTGAGGGTAGACAGGTCTCTCTCTCACCTTTTAGACTTCCCATGGACTTAGTAAATGCCAGTCTACTTAATAGCCCCAAAGCAGGGTAGATATAGCTGAGCCCTTCTCACTAGGCTTGCAGTGAGGGGCAGACACTGGGGGGCAGGGTAGGACTGAAAGCACCCCCACAACTCTTTCCAAGGGTGTCCTCAACAAATCCTCTTCCCGACCCTTGCACACCCTCTCTGATGATGAGAGGTTAAGACACCACTCACCAATTTTCAAGCCCCTATATTCTGTTTGTTCCCCAGAGTGGTCTGCCTCACATTTCACTTTGACATTTGATGTCTTGTTTCTTGAAACTGCAGCTAAAAATTTTAATACAAAAGCCATCCAAGGAAAAACAATTTATTTGGCTGGAGAGGAGGGAACTGGCCAGATTCTAAGATTTGGATCCCATCTTTTAGCAACTGGCCATAAAGAGATATAATTATGTAGTTTCATAGTTATGTGAAGCTTAGCTGATCAGTGAAGGAAACCTTTTTCCTGGGCCTGAAATCTGAGAGAAATTTGCCACAGAGAAATACTGATAATTGTTTTTACCGTGATTCTTTGACAGATGAAAAACAGTCAAACAATGATATATAGTAATCATTCTCTGATAGTGTGAAGTTGCCATTGGATAGGACATAAAGGAAGTTTAAATGTGGTTTTGAATCTGCTGTGAACTTGCTCTTACTTTGAACAAGCCACCTCTCCTTTGGGACTAAGTTTATTCTGCTGAAAATGAGATAATCTCTGGGATTCATTAACCTAATATTTTATGAGTTAAGATTCAATACTGTACAAGTGACAACTCCAACCCACAGGGATCTTATTAGGAAGGTGTAGTGGGTTAAATGGAGGTCTTCCAAAAGATATGTTCACATATTAACCACCAGAACCTGTGAATGTGATCTTCTTTGGAAAAAGGGCTTTTGCAGATGTAATCAAGAATCTTGAGGGGCTGGCCAGTTAGCTCAGTTGATTGGAGTGCAGCTTCCTAACACCAGGGTCTAGGGTTTGGTTCCCCATGCTGGTCAGCCACCAAAAAAAAAAAACAAAAAACAACCCTTGAGATGAGATCATCCTGGACTACCCAGGGAGGCCCTAAATCCAACAAGTGTCCTTTTAAGAAACAGAAAAGGAGAAGACAGAGGAGAAGGCCATGTAAAGCAGAGGCAGAGGTGGCATTACGTAGCCACAAGCCAAGGAACACCTAGAGCCACCAGAAGCTGGAAGAGGCAAGGACAGATTCTCCCCTAGTCTTCAGAGGCAGCATAGCTCTGCTCACATTTTGAGTTTGGACTCTGGCTTCCAAAACTGTGAAAGAATAAATTTCTGTTGTTTCAGGCCACCAAACTTGTGGTAACTTGTCACAATAGTCCTAAGAAACTAATACAGAAGGTCAGGAAGAAAATGAAAGCCCACAACCTAGCAGTAAAGAGGACCTGCTTTGGAATTAGAGACCCACACTGGGTAGCCTTGAGAGAGTTATTTAACCTTGCTAGCGTTTAGTTCCCTCCTTTGTAAAATAAAGATAAAAATAAGGACTGCTGTTTGCTTTTAATACTTCATTTAAAAGTTTAAAAAACAGTTTTGTGAGGATTGAGGAAGATAATGACTTAGTACAGTGCCTAGTTCATAGTAAGTGCTCAATAAATGTTAGTCATTGTAATTAAAGTTACATATATGAGATAGTGGCAATCTCTTCCTCTTTTGAATGCTATCTCTAAATCTTATTTGATGTTTACTCATACATTTCTAGGATCATGTCAAAAATGAGATGCACTTATAGGGCACTTCTCTGTGACTGAGGCCTCCTACTGAAGCGCTTAAGACAGATTTCTAAGCAGGGAGTCTAATATGAGAACCAAAATGTTGTCATAAAACTCATGCTTCATTGTCTCTTCTTCCTGTACTTGGTAATAACTGCAAATATTTATCATCTTTATCCTTTCCAAATATTGTATGAAAAGGAGATTACTGGAAGTATATAGGTAAAGACCTAAAGCAGCTGACTCCCCCCGCCCTGCCTTTTTTGGGTGACTGAACACCTTAGCACCTGATTTTTACGCTTATGGATTTTAAGCAAGTACTCCTGCATTTGAGTGTTAGGTTCTCCTGTCCCACCTTCCCAGGCCAACATATCTTCTGTAGAATGCATGAATTACAGTCCACAAACCCGAGTATGTCAAGCTGATTGGCACTGCTGAGACTACCATTGTTTTTCTAGGTTCTTATATGTCCTGTTTCCCCCACGCCCCCCATGCTGGGTTACAGAAATCTTTGGCAGGGTTGGGAACCCTTGGGCAGCTCTAAACCAGTCCCCTGGAGGCACCGATAGGGCCCTTCCTTTTTTTGTGTGTGGTATAGCCTCCCCCCACCAGGATCTGAATAATCGCTATTTGGGGGCTATCATACTTCGCTTTCTCTGCTCCTCCCAAGCATTCAGCCTCTTCCTTCAAATATTATTTTCCTCGATGGGCTCGGGCTTTTTGAAAAACAAACATATTGACTCGACAGGAAGTTAAAAAGCTATCAGGATGACTCCAATGTTTAAACTGAAAATGTATGTGCATAATAAAGTCGAAAGGGCTGGCACCCACACTTCGTAAGCAACCTTTTAGGCAGCTGAAGGCACCTGAGCTTGACTCAGCCCCACTAACGTTGCCTTGATTTCTGCTTCATAGACATCTGTTTAGTATTTTCCTGTAATCTACTGAATAAAAGCCTAAGACCTGAATGTGCTGGCAATACACAGTATACCAAGCCTATAGTTTTATTCAACAAAGCAGTAAATAAAATTTTTAAGTATACTGTAGGTAGGAGAGGGAAGCTGCGATAAGAGGGGAGCATGTCTTCAGACACAGCTGAATAGTTGCTCAAGAAAAACGGGAAAAAGACTACTGAACTGTACGTGTTCTGCTTCTTGGGGCTTAGGAAGGTGAAATAGGCACTTGGAGAAGTTGGGAAAAGTAATGAAGTCAGGAATTCTGCGCAACGGCCGGCCGTCATTCATAAAGGGACAAAATGGGGAGGGGAGGGCGAGGAGAGGAGACAGCAGAGTCCCCAGTGAGGTGCGGGCGGCCCTCGGTACCAGAGCGCTCGGGAGGACGGAGCCTGCCCACTGCGCGCGTCTTCTGGGCGGGCGGCGACATCACGGAGCAGGGAACGTGTGAGGTAACGATGGCAGATGCTGCGCTTCCAGGTCTAGCACCCGGTCCTGCGGGCGCGGCCCACGTGGAGCACAGCCCCATACACCTGACTCCGCCCTTGGGTGTTGCCCTGACAGGCTCGGCTTCGCCCAGGGCCATTGGCACCATCCCGCGTCCCAGGCGGCCCCAGCCCACCAGACGCGCCCAACGAAGCGCCTCACAGCCTGAAGCGCCGCTCGGCCTCTCTCACACTTCCGAGAAGCGGGCGGCGCCTGGCGCGCAGGCGCAGAAAGCAGGGCACCCGCCTCGAGCCGAGCCCTCCCGCGCTCTCTCCCCATTTCGGCCCGGCCTTCGGCCGTTTACTTTCCAACGGCGGCCCCGCGCTCTTTCCCATTGGCAGATGCTACGCAGTTGAATGTCGCTTGGAGACTGCGCCTGCGCCGCCAGGCTCCACGAGGCCCCGCCCCGTCTGGGCACCTGAAGTCCTTCAGGGCGGAGGAGGGCGGAGATTCGATGATGCTCCTCCGCGCTCCGCATCTGAGTGGCGGCTGCTGAGCTCGGGCTTGGCGCTGTGGACTGCTTGGTCTGCCCCCTCTCCGAGGTGAGTCTAAGAACCTTCTTTTCGGATTCGAGAAGGTGGCTCTGGGTCACCTTCCTTTCCCTGCAGCACAGGCTGCTGCTGGGTATGTTTGCGGGGAGTCGTGGGACATCACGGTGGAGCGGGTGGGCTTGGGTCCTGCGTCGGTTCTCTCTCGTCCCGGATGGGGACTTTGGGGAGCCGCTTTTCCCGTCCTCCATATCTGTGGAACTGCATTTCTGTGAGGGAGGGTGGTTTTTGTGGGCGAGGATGAGCTGAGCGGGACTCGGGCGGGAGGGCACCGAGGCGGCGGAGGCGTGCTAGGAGGGAGGCCCGGGAGACTGGCTACAAACCTTCGAGAAAGGGAAGGAAAGAGTACTGCCATTTTGAGCTCCTCGTCTGTGCTAGGTTCTCACAGGACTTTATGTTCATTTTACAGATGGGAAACCTCAGTTTTGAGAGTATTAGGTAAAACTGACTCGGGGCCCCACAACATTTAAATGGCAGAACTGACATGAGCAAACGTGCTGATGTACAACTAAATCGATAGTTGTATTGAGTAGGCAAAGTCTTTTACTTCCATGGCTGCTTCATGTCTTCCAGTTAACTTTAAGCAATCTAAAATAACCATGCATGTTTTGTTCCTTCATCTCTATTGTTGGTTAATGTTGTTGAGAGCTCATAAGGCACTTACGCCGTGAAAAGAAGTCCTTTGTGACAACTTGGTTGGTCACAGAATTGTTGGGATTTTCAAGGTACAGGTGGGTATCTCGACTGGCAACAACTGTTGGTGTTGTCATTACTTTTCGAAAAATACAGTGAGGCATAGGGAAGGCAAACATCAAAGACAGTGAACTAACAACTGTTTCTGTGACACAGTATTTAATATACTTTTTGAGAAAATGAATCTAAAACCTTAAAGACAAAATTATTTTTATTTTAGAATAAGAATAAAAGAATCTGGAAAAGTTGAAGATAAAATTATATTCAGTCCCCAAAACCAGGAGATCGACAAAGTAGGTAAGCTCTGAGAGATGAAGTGAATATGAAATAAATTTTCAGTAAATTTTTACAGAGCGTAGGACGTAAACTATAAGGTGAAATGTAAAAATCTTGTTGAAAAAGATATGTTGGTGCTGTATAAAAATTATAATTATCTTCTCAGAGCATAAAGTGAAAAGTTAACAACTCCCTCATCTGACGTGTGCCTTAAAGGTAGTCGCTGTTCACTCTTTTGTATATTCTTCCAGAAATTTTACAAGGATATTTATATCTCAACACACATAAAAATGGTGTTATTTTATGCATACAGATCTGCAAATTGCATTTATTACTTAAGTTACCTGGATACTTTTTCACTATGCATTTACATATTGATCGGCATAATTTTTTTTTTTTTTTTTTTTGTCTTTTTCCTGACCGGCACTCAGCCAGTGAGTGCACCGGCCATTCCGATATAGGATCCGAACCCGCGGCGGGAGCGTCGCTGTGCTCCCAGCGCCGCACTCTCCCGAGTGCGCCACGGGCTTGGCCCTCGGCATTCTTTTTTAATGAGCAAGGAGCTGTCCTTTGAAAGAAGGTACCATAATTTAGTCTAGCAAGGTGAAATTTTGATTTTAGATGTTTTGACATTGCTTTTCAGCAAACATGATGCTGAATGTTTTCCATCAAATATAGTTTCACTTCGAAAAGTATAAAACAAGCAATTAAAAGCTTAACTTTGCATGTCAGTTCCTGGTTAAATTGCATTAATAGTTTCTTCTTAGTTTGGGGAAACAAGTGGATATCAAAATGAGAAAACAGCCGCGGGTTCGGATCCTATATAGGAATGGCCGGTGCACTCACTGGCTGAGTGCCGGTCACGAAAAAAAAAAAAAAGAGAAAACAGATGAAGCGTACTTCAAAAAGTTCATGGAAAGATCCATATTATCTTTTAATTCTATCTTTCCACGAATTTTTTGAAACACCTTAGTATAAGTGGGCAGAGATAATATCGAATCTGACCATTGGATTTTTTAAAAAATTATTTGAAAGTTATGGTGATCCTTCATTACTTTTGTATATTTATGTATAACAAAGGCATTTTTAAAAATCTTGTCTTATGTATGTACACAATATGTGTATGGCACAATTTTAGTATTTCTTAAGTCTTGAATTGCATGAAATGTACTATTCTCTTTATCAGTTAGGGCCACAAATACGCAAGCCCCAATCTGGGTGGTGGCACCACTTGAATTTTCCATACTTATAGCTGACTCACTAGTCATCTAATTTTTAATGTGGTAAATATAATTTCTTATTAGAGATTGTAAAATTTAATGACTGTTTTACAACCATTCATGTTTAGAGATGAAAGACAATAAAGCATTAGTGAATTAAAACTTAAAAAATAGTTTATACAGGAGAGTGGGTAATGATATTTTTGGTACTGCTTACTTCTCCATAATATATTATCATAATATCTATTATCTAATATGCTGGTGAGACATTGTGGAGGTTCCACAGGAAATTGGGCCTCCGGAGAAAGACTATCAAAAGCTTGGAAATTCAGAAGTGTGTTTGCTTTTGACATGTAAACACAAGAAATGTGTGAAATAATTTATAAGTAGGTGATATAGCCTCAGGTTTCTTTCTGAGAAGATTTTTAGAAAATATTCACGTCTTGGTGACTTTTGAAAAGGAAGCAGGAAATTTTGAACTAAATACTGATATTTACTTGGGTGTTTAGTACTGATTGGTAAAAAAATAAATTTTATGTGGGCTTTTATTTTCTTCTTTGCTTTTTAAAGGCATAAAATAATATAAATTGATTATAAAATTCATTTGGCAGAGGAGCTGGATGATAGGCTACACACTTAAAAATTTTTTTTTAAAGTTTCTTTGTGTTAAAATATACGTAACATAAAATTTACCATTTTAACTATTTTTAAGTGTTCAGTGGCATTAACTACATCCACATTGTTTTGTAGTCATCACCACCATCTGTCTCTAGAACTTTTTCATCCCAAACAAACTCTACCTATTAAACAACTCTACACCCTCCCCTCCCTCCAGGCCCTGGCAACCACCTTTCTACTTTCTGTCTCTGTGGACTGCTTATTGGTTTTGACGTTATGTGTGTTTTTCACATCTAAAGTGGTTATATGTTTTTTTTTTTTCCATTGACCTGAGTGAGTTATATTAATAGATTTTCTGTTATTGAATTAACGTTATATTTCTTTAAAGAACCTAATTTAGTCATGGCACAGTATTCTTTTAATGTACTCCTGGATTTGTTTTTGTTAATATTGTGTTTAGGATTTTCTATCAGTGTTTGTTTTTGAAATTAGTCTACTTTTAGTCTCTGTTAGCTTTTGGAATCATCTTATACTGTCTTCAAAGCAGTTTGCAAACTTTCCATATTTGTATTCTGGAACAGTTGGACAAGAAATTGTTTCTAGGCCATTTGAAGGAGCTCATCAGAGAAGCTTGCCTGCCCTCTTTTTTTTTTTTTTTTCTTTTCAGAGTATTCCCCCCCCCCCCCCCGCACGGTGTTCTCCGCACCACACTCAGCCAGCGAGCGCACTGGCCATCCCTATATAGGATCCGAACCCGCGACCTCTGTGCTACCAGCGCGGGACTCTCCCGAGTGAGCCATGGGTCCGGCCCCAGAGTAGCACTTTTCTAATCTGTAAATTTCTCCCATAGTTTGCTTTATCTTCTTGGGTCAATTTTGGTAATTTGAGCTGAGTTAGAGAAAAATTCATTTCTTGTAGATTTTCAAATATATTAGCCTAGAGTTTTGCAAAATATTCTCTAATTTTGGCTTTTTCTTCTTTTTCTCAGTGCTAACTTCGTATATTTGTCATTTCTTCCTTTCCACTCTTGACTAGGATAGTGTGTTAATCTATTGCTGCATAACAAATTATCCCAAAATTTAGCAGCTTAAAACAACAAATACTAAAACAGCAGTTTCTGTGCGTTAGGGGCGGCTTAGCTTGGGGGTACCTCAGGCTCAAGGTCTCTTATGAGTTTACAGTGAAGCTTTTGCTGAGGCTGCAGTCATTTCACAACTGTGATGGGCCTGAAGTATCCAAGGTCACTTAAAGTAGTTATTTGCAGGCTTCAGAGCCTTTCTTCCTTGCCATACCAAACAGACCTTGGTCTGCTCACAACATGGTAGCTTGCTTCTCTCAGTGAGAGTGCTGAGAGAGTGAGAGAGAGACAGACAAAGACAGAGAGAACTCCCGACAGAAGCCATGGTCCTTTATTACAAAATCTTTGAAGTGATTCCTGTCACTTTTGCTGTATTCTGTGTGTTAGAAGGGAATCACCAGGTCCATTCTGTACTCAAGCGGTACCTTACAAAAGTACCCAGGAGGGTGGAGGTCATTGGGGGCCATTTTAGAGCTGTCTATCACAGATAGCTAAATCGATTGGTTATTTAAGAATCAGATCTTTCTTGGATTTCTCAGTTCTAGCAATTTTATGTTTTCTAATTCATTGTTTTCTTCCATTTATCTTTATCTTCTGCTTTTCCTAGGTTTCTTTTTCTAATAATTTTTTTTTAGTTGAATCCTCATTTTATGTTTCTTCTTTTTCTTTGGTAATGAAAATGTATGACTTCAGCTCTGCCCTGTAGAATTTTTTTTTTTTTTAACCCTATAGATTTTGCTAAGAGCATTTTTATTGTTTCACATGAATAAATTACATCTTGGCTGGGTACAGACTTATCAGGTCATATCCTGTTCCTTCCATACCTTGTGGACATTGCTGTACATTGTCTTCTAGCATTCCTTGCTGCTTTGGAGATGTTCTGGTTATCTATGCGGTGTAACAAACATCTTAAGGCTTAGCTGTCTTATGTCCAAGATGGCTTTTTCACTCACGTCTGCCCCTCTTTGCTCCTCCACTTGGCCTCTCTCTTCAGCAGAGTAGCCTTCACTTCTTACATAGCATTTCATGGCTTCAAGAGGTTGCAACTTGCCAGGCTAGTTAAGGGTATACCCAGAACTCACCGCATCACTGTATCCTGTTGGTCAAAGCAATCACATGGCCTGCACAAATTTTTCTAGGGAGAGTAGATTTCATTTCCTCCTGATGGGGGGAATGTCATCAAAATCACATTACAGAACAGCATATGGGTAATTGTTGTGGCCATTCCAATTTTCTCTGGAAATTACAATCTCCCAGAGAATTCTGAGACCATTACGTTTTTGTTTTCCTTTTTTCATCCTGCTTTTCTGCCTGGATACTTGTAGGATTCTTTCTTTCTTTCTTTAAAATTTTATTATATTTTTAATTATATATGTTAATACTTAAAAGTGAGACCATTGTTTATATTTGTAATGAAAAATAGTAGTCCTGTTCTGTCTGCTCGTGATTTCTGCTCTCCAGAAGCAATCACTTTCATCTCTTTTAACTACTACTTTTGGTATTTGCTTCTGTATTCTAAATAATATGCTTTTTACTGTTGTTTATTTTTCATTTTTAATTATGTATTGACTTTCTAATAAGGGAAGGTTAAGATTTAGTTATTAAAGTATTTCCTTCCCTTATTCTTCACTCCTAATATAATTTTGTTACTGTTTTTGGTAAAATCAGTATTTGATATTTACAGTATTTTGACTGTTAGTATGACAACTCAGCAATATCATATACTATAGTGTTTCTTCTCTTTTCACGATTCTATCACTTTTTCCTAAATTTAGTTTTCTTATTACCTCTCAGTATGTTCAGGCACATGAAATAGTCTGTCAGCTCCATTTATTTACTTAAAGACATCCCTTCTGGATCTGTTTTCCATTTCTAGACTGCTGTTCTCGAGGCCTGCATTGTTGTCTTGGACTTTGTTTCACCATTATCCTGGTGAAAATTCTTTCTTTTCTTTTCTCCCTGCAGTAACTTCTTTAGAAAGGGTTGGCAGGGGCCTGTTTATTTTTGAGAACTTTCATGTTAAACTGTCTTTATATCAAAATGGGTTTTTTTTTTTTTCCTGGGTGGGTAGAGAATTTTAGGTGCCATTTAGGAAGCCATTTTTTCCTGAGAATGCTGAAGGCAGTGCTTCCTTGTCATCTAGTTTCCAGTGTTTGTTGTTGTTTTTACTGTTTGGAAAATTAATGTACAGCATAGCTAAATCCAAGATATTCATCCTAGAACGCACACATAGGTAAAGTGTTTTGCTCTTTTTCTTCCTCTCAGGAGTCTAGGCTGGTTATGGAAAATTTCTGGTGTATAAAATTTCATACTGGTTTCTGTAATAATTAGTTCCTAAGCCTGATAGCCACCTGTATCTTCTACTTCTCAGAGAGCAACCTGAGTCAGAAAGTTCTGGCCCTACATAATTATTTTCAGCCAGGCTTGCTTCTCTTAACCAATTATGATTTCTCTTGAATTTGTTGCCTAAAATCAGTTTTTAATAAATCAACAAGAGGGTATTCTGAGAATAGAACTGGATTCCTGTGATCTTCAGATTGTCCAGTTTCTGGTTAAATTTTATTAAAGATTTTACATATTGTAGCAGTAACATTGAGACCATGATTTTGCTTCCATTTTATGTAAGCTCAGGAGATGATATTTTCTTTTTACAGTATTCTTATGAATATTCTCATTCTAAAGAAGGTTGAGCTTTTGGTCCCTAAGTGAATTCTCAAAGAAAAAGTTGTTCCGTAGCTTTTTGACAAGTATAGAATAGGATTTTGGAGGGAAAAGTTCAATTCTGTTTTAGGGTTAGTTTTGCTGCTTTAACATTTGAATAGCTCTTACAGTAATGTTAAATTTAGATTGAATATATGTCAACTGCTCAAATTTTATTCCTTGTAAAGTGCTGTTATGTTTTTTCCTTCATTATAAATTCTGACATCACCGAAATATTGAGAAATGTATTTTTCTTGGGTAGTTTTTGTATGACTTACAAGCTCTCTGTAGGTATAGGGTAAAGTTGTAAAGTCTTCCCAACACACATTCACTTGAATTTATCTACAATGCATATCGTCTTCTGTACTATTTCCCAGTTACTTTAGTTTCCTGGAATGCTTCACAGTTCAAGCTTAGTCTCTGTGTGACACATCTTGGCTTATTAGGGATCTGAATATTGTTAGTCTGAATGGAGTATTTTCTGTTGGGCTCGCCTGTTACAGCTTTTCCTAAAACAAAGTAGAGATTTTGCTATTTAAAAAAAAACAAACCCAAAACTAAGATCTGTGTCTTAGTCCATTTTGTGTTGCTATAACAGACTACCAGAGGCTGGGTAATTTAAAGAAAAGAGGGTTTTTAGGCTCATGATTCTGGTGGCTGGAAAGTCCAAGATCGGGCAGCTGCATTGGTGAAGGCCTCATGCTATTTCAACCCATGGTAGAAAGTGGAAGGGGAGTGGGTGTAGTGGATGGAATTATGTCCACCTAAAACTCATTGAAGCTTGAATTGTGTTCCCCAAGTTTTATGTATTAGAAACTTAGCCCCTACTGTGACTGTTAAGAGGATGGAAAATCCTATTGTAATTGAAAGGTGGAGCCTTGAAGAGGTGCTTAGATTGTAGGACAGTGCAGCAGTGAACGGATTAAAAATGGTGGTTAGGGGTGTGGTTCTGAGGGCTTTAAAAGAAGTCTCTCTTTCTCTCTCTGCTTCCACCATCTTGCAGTGTGAGACCCTTGGGTCACTGTCACCACCACCAGATGGACTTTGGATTTCCTAGCCTCAAACTGTAAGCAATAAATTTTTTCTTTATAAATCACCCATTTCCAGGTATTTTGTTATAGCAACACAAAAAGGACTAATACAGTGGGTATGTGCAAGAGATTATATGGCAAGAGAGGAAGAAAGAGAAACTGAGGAAGCCAGACTCTTTAACAAGCCACTCTCTCACCCCAGTGGGAGGGCATTAATCTGATATGAAGAATCTGCCCTCAGTGACTTAAACACCTCCCAGTAGGCCCCACCTCCCAACACTGCCACATTGGAGATCAAATTTTAACGGGAGTTTTGGCAAGGACAAACCAATATCCAAACCATAGCAATCTGTATTAACATTGCTTAAGAGACAGTTGTTCATTCAACTAATGAATGACTACTCAAGTACTTAGATTATAGGAAATATAACCATAGTTTAGACATAATTCCTGCCCTTATAGGAGGCTTATTTACAACCTAATATATACAAAAATGTTACAAAATTCTTTTAAATAAAATCCCTTTAAGTGCTGTGAAGTAAAAGTGCAGCATTCATTGAGATTAACAGGGGACCTAATCTGGGGAAGAGGCAGGCTCAAGTGAGACTTGGAGGATAAGTAAGTTTGGCAGATGGTGAGAGCTAAAAATTATAGAAGTTTTATGTTTCTTAAAAGTCTAATTAGTTATTTTTGGATGCTGTTTCCACAAACTTTTAATCTTAAAGGTTAGTTTTATAGAGAAGGATTTGGTAATGTTTATATTTTACATGGATGGCACTTGGTTTTTTAAGTTTCTTTCAATAATGGTGTAACTCGATTTTTCTCTTTTAAGTGGTCAATCAGTCCTGAGGATTATGACTGCATTGAGAATAGATACAAAGGAAAACTAAGTGGTAGGGTGCAGAACTGTCAGGCTTCTGTCGTTGGAAATATCAACAACAGCTTGACATGAGGTCAAGTTACTGTGTCAGAGAAGGTCTTCAAACTACTGCTGGGTTTTTCTGAGACGTTTTCATGAAGGAAAGATGACTAATGGTGTCCTTTATGTTCTTTACCATTAGTGCCCTAGTTTTTCACTTAAAAAATTAAGTCAGTACTTCAAAGTTACCACAATCAACTCTTCATCTTTCAAGCTGATTTTATTTCAAGGACTAATTAAGAATTTTTTCCCCCTTCCAAATCTTTAAGTTAAAATTATTGCTTTAGAAAATTATGCTATGCTGATTGTGGGCTTTAAGCATTCTCATGTTCCAGTTCAAGAAGCTAAGAAATTTATGGTAACAGCAACTAGAGAAGTTTAATAACTTGCTTTAGAAAACATGATTGAGCCAGCAGGGAGCATGTTATCTTCTTTTGAATTAAAAAGTATAATTTTGCTAAGCCTGAGTTGTTATGTAATAGCAACTATAGTCTTGCCTGTTCATTACTGCCTGTGGATAGTTTTGATTTTAGCATCTAGAGTGTAAAAAGTTACACAGAATAGTTGTAATTATTAAGTAGACTTTAACAGATCACTTTGAATTTTAGTCTTCATTACATAAAAACATATCTAAATAATTTTAACTTGAAGTATATTAGATTAATTGGAATTGTTTTGTGTTGGTTTTTGTCTCAAAGGACTAAGCTCTTAAAGATGATCAGTTATTTGGTATTATATGTTATCCATTGAATTACCAAGAAAGCTTCATTTAAAACATCTTAGTAAATACCTCAGTTCTTTGTTAAATGACAAGCACAATATATGAACAATTTGGAGGTTAATACCTAAAACTTTACTTAGTATGTGCAGATGTTTTTCTTATATATAGAGTTAAAATACTTTTTTCTCTTGACAGGAAATGCACAATTTTGAGGAAGAGTTAACGTGTCCCATCTGTTATAGTATTTTTGAAGATCCTCGTGTACTACCATGCTCTCATACATTTTGTAGAAATTGTTTGGAAAACGTTCTTCAGGCATCTGTTAACTTTTATATATGGAGACCTTTACGAATTCCACTCAAGTGCCCTAATTGCAGAAGTATTATTGAAATTGCTTCAACTGGTATTGAATCCTTACCTGTTAATTTTGCGTTAAGGGCTATTATTGAAAAGTACCAGCAAGAAGACCATCCAGATATTGTCACCTGCCCTGAACATTACAGACAACCATTAAATGTTTATTGTCTACTTGATAAAAAATTAGTTTGTGGGCACTGCCTTACCATAGGTCAACATCATGGTCATCCTATAGATGATCTTCAAAGTGCCTATCTGAAAGAAAAGGACACGCCTCAAAAACTGCTCGAACAGTTAACTGACACATACTGGACAGATCTTACTCGTCTTATTGAAAAACTGGAAGAACAAAAATCTCATTCTGAGAAAATGGTCCAAGTTGATAAGGAAGTTGTTCTCCAGTATTTTAAGGAGCTTAGTGATATATTAGAACAGAAAAAAAAAATTTTCCTGACGGCTCTCTGTGATGTTGGCAATCTGATTAATCAAGAATATATTCCACAAATTGAAAGAATGAAAGAAATGAGAGAGCAGCAGCTTGAATTAATGACACTGACAACATCTTTACAAGAAGAGTCTCCACTTAAATTTCTTGAAAAAGTTGATGATATCTGCCAGCGTGTGCAGAGCTTGAAACAGAAACCACTTCCTGAGGTCCAGCCTATTGAAATTTATCCTCGAGTAGGCAAGGTATTGAAAGAGGAATGGAACAGAATAGAAATTGGACAAATTAAGAAAGTTCTCATTCCTGAAATGAAAATTTCTTCTAACAGGTTGCCATGTTCCTGGCCTGATAAGGATGAAAAAGAAGTTGAATTTTTTAAAGCTTTAAATATAGTTACACTAATTTCAGTGATATTGATGTTGATACTTGTTTTCAACCAACACATAACCTTTTTAAATGAAATCACTTCGATATGTTTTTCTGAAGTCTCTCTATCTGTTTACCAAAGTTTATCTAACAATATGCATGATTTAAAGAACATATTATGTCATACTTTGTATTTGTTGAAGGAATTCATATGGAAAATGATTTCTCATTGAAAACAAATCTGAATTGTTTAAATGGGCTTATTCTGTACAGCAGTTACTAACCATTGCTAAGTGGAGAAATAGGAGTAGCATGGATAAATAAATAGCAAACTAAACTATTAGAATTGCAACAAGCATGAATATGTAGAAATGTTAAACCTTTCGTGCTGTTGGACAGAAAAGCGTCAAAGTTAGAGAAAGAATATCTGAAACATTAAAACCAAGTCATTATTAGAAAACTACTATAAAATCTAGTAATTACTTAAATATCTATTGTACATTATCCCTTTTTTTTTGGCTTGATAGAAGTTGACTTTGTTGCTGTGACTTTTAAACATTCCTGTATCAATATTATCTTTTACCATATACTGCACCGGTTGGCTTTGCAGCTCCATATGTATATGTAGCTTTTACATTAAAAGATGGAAATCCCGAAAGGGCATACACCTTGATTTTGAATGGGTGAATAAGGATGGTAAAGTCTTGTCAGTCAAATCAGTTCTTGGATTAAAAACTCTCAAGTTACTAGAACAGAATCACGTTGGTAACATATTCCATCCTCAACAGATGATGGCATCGTGTGAACTGTTTATCTTAAAAATCATCTTAGATTTTCTATCTGCCAGTGTTCCCTTATGCTAATGGAAAGTACCAACTATTTAATCTTATATTGCTGAACTTTGCTTAACATAGAGCCTTCCTATTAAGAAGCCAAAACCCATTAGTTTCCGTTTTAACAGGGACTGGAGTTGCATGCTTATCATAGGACTTTTGCCTATTGTCCATGCAACCCTAAGTACAAACTGATTTGCTTTCTGTAAATTCCAAATGGCTCCTCTTGGATCTATCTCTAGTGGAACATTACCTAGTTCAAAAGACTTTCCAGATCAGATTATGGAATGCTCCTGGCCCTGCAGACTGCATGTAAATAATAAATATAGCTGTATTCAGGGAACTAGTTCTAAAACACTAGGTCCTCCTAATGTCTTATCTGTTGAGGAAAAAAGTCTTAGTACTAAGATGATGGTATTAAGTCAATTTTTGATCAGAATCAGACTATACCTAACACAAATAACTATTGTGTGGGCAAAGAGCATTTGAAGGGTGTAAAGGAGGTTAAGGGGAAGATATATATAGTCAGCTATTATGATAGAAATACATATAATCACACTGAAGTTGCAATGATTTGATTACTTAAAATGTTAGTTTCTACACTATAAATGGTGCCCTGTCCTTTTGAATAAATGTAAAAATATTAGTAAGCAATGAAGTGTTATGTGTCAAGTACTTAATATATTTCTTAAGTGGGATTATTAACCCTCACTTTTTGTAGTTGAGGAAACAGACCAAAAGTAATTTGCCAAAGGTCATACAGGTAGTATGTGGGAAAACATGTATTATCTTTAGAGTTCATAATGTCAAACTTTTAAAGGATTTAATAAGTCAAGGTTATTGTTAATAAATTACGGTTTCTAATCTGTGTAATTATTTATAGCTAAAAAATGAAGTATGTGCCTATTAATACCATTTTAGTCTTGACATTGATATTTTGTAACTTGCTAGTTTTTAGACTTTGATAAATTTTATAAAGTGTGCACGAATATAGTTACGTTATACAAGTAACATTCTTACACATGCTGTTCTTTCGTATTTAACGAGATTGTACAATTTTAAAGTATATAAAGTATTTCTAAGTCATGTATAACAAGTTTATATTTTAATAAATTCATTTTGATATTTGCATTGAGTGGCTTAATGCACTCAAACTCAGGAGTGGTAGCTTTGGAATTTTCATATGGGTTCTGGGTATTTTGTTTTAACTCTCTAAAACAGTATGTGAGTTCTACTATGTTGGTTATTTAAAAAGCAATAAAAAGTTTTAAATTCCATCTATGTCTCTCAAAGAAAAGCACTTGATTACAATAACAGCCATGTCTATTTACTTTTTCCTTAAGTAACCTTTATTTAAAACAAATGACCATACCGCTAATGTGTTTACACTTTTTAGTGGCTATATTATGATACAAACTGCCTGTTGGATTTTTTATACCCAAACAATGGCCCACCTGGGGCTGGCCAGTTAGCTCAGTTGGTTACAGCACAGCCTTGTAACATCAACTTCAAGGGTTTGGATCCCCATACCAGGTGCCTTCCCCCCAACCCCCCCAAAACAATGGCCCACCGAAGAATGAGGCAACTAATTTCTTCGGATAAATACCTAGAAATTGAATAGGTAGGGAAAAGACTTGATTCAACACCAAAATTCCTTCTGGTGATTGTCAACTTAATCCTTATACTGCAAAGTTAATCCTTATATATATACTTTATTCTTTTTATGAAGCAAGTATATAGCTGGGTATTTTTCAACTTATGACATAGCCTAGCTATGTTCAAACATTATCTTAGTTTACTGGCTCTCCTGCAAATAAGTTTTAAATGGCCAAACACATCAAGTTTTAGAGAAGCATGATTTTTAAATTCTCATCCCTGTAATTCAGAATGACCACTTTATAATAAAAGCTATTTGGGTAACCAGCTTACAAAAACATCTCCCATTATTTGGATAATATTGTCTAAATTAGTAAATTAAGTGGAATGCCTTAAGAATTTATTCAAGATTACCTGGCAGGGTTTTCCAGTTAAGTAAAAGGTCCATGAAAGTATTCTGAGCCCTGATTAACGTGATCTAGTTTAGAACTTTATTGTATCTCAACAATGTACTTTTAACTCTGCTGATAGTAACTTAGAACTAAGGGCAAGTCAGGTGACCATCCAGACATCTTATTTTACTCCATAGTTTGCCACTTATAAAAATGTCAGATTCTTATATTCTCCTAGAAGGCTGGTATAGATATTTTATTATTTACAGGATGACTCAACAGCATTAAAAAACAAACCAGTTCTGTGATTCTATTTAGGAATATATATTTTACACAATTTATAGTCCTTTACAAATACAAAATCAATAATATATGAAATCTATGCCAATTCAGTTTGGAGAATCTTCAGTATACACAAGTTCAACAAAGTCCTTTAGATGCAATTTCTTTTGGGTTTACTGCAACACTTTTTGTTATATTGTATGTCTTGTAAATTCCAATAAGTCTATCTGAAATCTCAAACATATTATTTCGAAGGGAAATTATTATGAACTGGGCATTTTTTGTTTGCTCCTAAAAAGAAAGAAAGTTAGAAATATTAAGTAATAACAGGTAAATCACATAATAAACATGTAAGCTTTACTTCACTCAAATATTTTTTGTGCAATAAATTCAACATTACATTAATGTACGGCAATGTTGGCATGGATAATACATGAAACAGTATTTGAGTTGAGAGGAAGTTGGTTATTTTTGGAAGCATGACTGCCTAGATTCTAATAAAAAAGATTCAGGAAGGTCTGAGACCTAGGATTCTAGCTGTAATTCTGCTACTAACTTCCATTATCAATTTATATTTTACTTCTCCAAAATGGAAATATTTAGTTCAAATAAAGGATTTGGTCTCCTCTGATACTAGAGGACATGGAGTTAGGGAATAGGGAAAAAGCTCACTAGTAAGAAAGTCAAAGAATTCCATGTGTGATATTTAGGTGACCCATAAAATTTCTGGAATGAAAACCTTTAAATTTTACTTACGTATATATAAAATGCAACGATGGACACATTTTTAAAATCAAGGGCTGCATCAATCTCGTCCATGAAGTAAAGGGGAGTGGGTTTGTAGTGGTGAAGAGCAAATACTAAAGCCAATGAACTAAGGGTTTTCTCTCCTCCTGAAAGGTTGAAGATCTTCTTCCAACTTTTCTTGGGTGGTCGAACACTGAAATAATTTTTAAAATTTTGTAGTCAAATTACTTGTAAAGCTAAAGTTAAGATTTAATGATTTTTTTTAATAATTGATTTCTACCACCTTTCTCCTTGGGAATATCTAACTTGCTTTACACAAATATGAACTCTTTTCTTCTGGTTATTTTTATAAAAACATTATTGGAGGATGAACACACAGGAACATCTACCAAAATTTTAAGATTTTAAACAGCCAGCAGGCTAAGTACCTCTTGCTATTCTTTCCCCTTATCCTCTACAATTTTTTCAGTCCTGATGTTGAATTGAAATGACTTGAAAATTAAAAAAAGATGAACTAGGCAAATACTTTGTAAATATTAAATATGTGCTGCTTGCCCATAACTTATGCTGTAAACAGCCACAGATTGTAGACAAATTAGTATTTATCGTCAAATAAAATAACTTGTAGGTCTAACCTTTACATCCCACCCCCAAGAATTACTAAGTTTGGAAAATATATAGAGACAGGTAACAGTGGGATTCAAAACTCAGTATATATACAAACCTGAACATGATTCCTTCAGAGAAAGGATCCAAGCTGTCTACAAGCTCCAGTTCAGCATCCCCACCCAAAGTAAGCATTTGATAATTTTCCTTTAATTTATTTGTTATTACATAAAAACCTGCCATAAATTCATTAAGCCTTTGTTTCCGAAGATCTTCATATGCCCGTCTAAAATGATCTCTTTCATAAGTAATTTTGTCCAATTCTGCTACCCGTTGCAAATATAATTCTTCCTGTAAAAAGAATATTATTGTGAGAAAAATCTATTCAGATATAAATTTAAGAATTAGCAATGCTAACTACATAAAATTAAATGTCACAATTTAGTCTAAGAACTCAAAGAATTTCTAACTATTATACATAAACAGTTCAAACATTCATACCTTCTTTTTATACTCTGCAATGGCACCAAGGTTGGGTTTCATTTCATGACACTGGGCTTCCAAAAGTGCAATTTGATTTGTTATAGAATCTGGATTCTTGATTGCTTCAAGATCATCTGGGCTTAGAACTGAAACCTCTATAACAGGATTATCTTCTATGGGATGCAATGATATTTTTGAAATCTAAAAGTTCAGTTTAGATGAGAATTAGAGAAGGCACAAGACTATAACTTATTGTTCAAAAAATCCAGGAGTTGATTTGAATATCAACTATTTTTCAAAGGACTTCAAGAAAAGTAGTTGTAGCATTCCAAAGTGTTCATGTAACCTTTTGTTAAATCTCTAGATCAGCCCTGGGGTGGAAAGGTAGTTGCCCAATTCTAACCATTACTCAGATTTTTCTGTATATGATAAGTACTATATATTGTTCATTATACCCCCTATAAACCTGAGAAGTGATTATATCATGGAATTAAGAATCAGAACATATCTAAAAACAACAAAAAACCCTAAACAACTCCCCCCAACCCTTTATCATAAAGTATAGGTTCAAAATTAAACGGTAACAATCTCACCTCTTTTTGCCAATATTTTATTTTAGAATTATGTTCTGCAATGTGACCATCTATTTGTTCAAGTTTCAACTTAATACTAAGTGCATCTTTTTGAAGAGCATGTTCATTTTCTTGAATAACTTTTAGTTCTTGAAGTAGATTACGATGTTCTTTCTGGATCTCTGGTAAGGACTCCTAAAAAACAATTGCTACAGATATGATCTTACCAAATAGAACAGGGATTTTCATATTACAAAGATGGAGTTTAGTAATCTCTTCCAATGTTCCTTCCATTTTAAATTTAAAAAAATTTTAATTCACAGAAAAGTTATAACACAGTACTCAAAACTTTTAACCTATTGAGTGCTTACTACATTCGAGGCATTGATGTCATATATCCAAGTCTTCAAATTGCTTCAAATATCACCCCCCACCCTCTCCAATACAAAGTAAGTCTTACCTCTGCAGCATTTGTATTCTTTATGACCTCTGTTGCTTTGTCTTCAAGACTTTTTAGCTCTGCTGTTAAGTCATCTACTTCTTTCTCAGTATCTTTTATTTCTTTCTCTGTGCGAAAGACAGAGTCTTGTGCCTTTTTAAGATTTCTAAAGGAGCAAAACAACATTATTAACATTTACCAAAGAACTTTTCATGATAATGTGACATATTTTCCTACCAGATTTTTAAATACACTTGTGGATTGTGTATTTTATTAAACTCTCAATATAAATTAATGAAACTTCCTTATAAAGCTTCTAGTACCATCCAAACAGACTTTGATGCAAAGTTGTCCATTAGATTATCAAATTCTTTTGTCATTTTCCTGTCAAATTAGAGATTCTTAAATCTCTATACTTACAAAGCTATACCTTTAAATAAATACCTCCTAGCTCAAGACAGGTCAATAAGTAGTTCCAAAATTGGGGGGCACTATTTTTCCCTTAATAAAGTTATTTCTACTTTTATTGACAAATTTGCTTATGCATACTTCTGCTCCTAACATAAATAAATGACTTATTAGCCCCTTATCTTTGAGCAAAAGGCAATGGATTAATTTAACCAGATAATATGACATCAACTTGCTATAATTTTAAGATAAAAGAAATGAATTAGCTGTTTAAATTTCAATGTTTTATATATATGCCTAGCTTTATTTTTTGTGAACAGACAATGGAATCTTCTAGCTAATTAAAATTTTAAGTTACCAAGACAATTTTGCTAAAAGATCCTATTCTTACCTCTTTTATTTATTATCTTAAGACCTACATCTATTTAGTCATCATTTACTCCCCTAAATCAGAGAAACAAAACTGTGATTTCTGTGTTTTCACAACAACTGGGAAGTTATGTAACTGTACTTTCCCAAGGAATACTTGTTCACCAGTTTTTTGCTTTTTTAAAACTCACCATATGATAAATGTTCCTTATAGGCGTTCCCTTACTAAAGTCCTATTAGGTAATAACATGTCAGATAGGTTTAATAAGTAACTAAGAAAAACACTTAATGGAACATTAAGTTTAAATGTTCATCCTTTTTCCAATGTGGAGGTAGGGAAGGAAAGACAGGATAGGGTAGTATGCATACTCTACCTGTCAGCAGTCTTGATTGCTACTTGGGCTTTAGTAATAGCAGAAGCACATTCATCCAACTGCTTATTTATTTTATCAAGTTTATCTTGTTGGGCCTTGAGTTTATGATTATTGATTTCCACGATGATATTGTGTAACCGTTTAACCTCAGCTTCTACTTTACCAGCTTTCTCAGCCACACCATTATATTCTGAAATTAAAAAGTAAAAAACTTAATTCATGTTTCTATGCTAATAAGAATCACTCATTAAAAGTAAATTTCTTCAGTCAATATAACTTAACCTGATGCACGAAAACAAATTTTAGACATTTGGGAAAAAGTGCCTTAAAAAAATAAAACGCTATGTCAAAACAAAACAAATGGTATTACAACAACACACAGTTACATTCTCTGGCTCAGCTGTGAACACACCCATTTATTTCTTAATGGCTTCATGCTCTCAGACTTAAAAATCTTTTAAACTTTTCTTAGGATACTTCCTTGATTATTGATTTCATAATTTTTAGCTTTAGAGAGATTTATGTATCCGACTTTACTAACTTGCCCATGGTGAAGTAGTAGTGGTTATTATCTTCTGCTAAACTAATCGAGCAACATTTCCCAGATTCCCACATAGCTAGGGCTTAGACTTAATTTAGGTCCATTCAATCAAAAGTACTACATAATTCGGAAGCCATAAATGATAAATCGGACATGTTTCTGCAGGGCAGGCAGTCACAGAAAAGCCTGGTGTCTAATCAACAGCTTTGTGAGTACTGACAAGTAGTGGAATTAACTTTGATGGTGTGCATTATAGTAGGTGCAATGTGCTTCTCTTTTTGGTAACTGTAGTGGCATCTTTCCAAATCGATTTAGCTCCTTTGATAGTTGTGCAGAGGTCTGTAAATTATTCTTGAATGTTCAATCTGAAAACTCTTTCTTTAGCTATCCCAATGATTCTGTAAACAATCTAATACTGTTAGTACACAAACACACACACACACACACACACCTCTTATTTACACTAGCCAGAGTGGATTCTGTTCTCCATACCTGAATTCTAATCACTGTACAACACAGAAAGGATGAAGAGATGGCAAAAAGGTGGGAAATTCAAGCTATCAAAAATATTTATGTATAGAAAGGTAATCAGAAATGCTGAGCTAACTGGTAGAAAAGGATTCCTATAAAACTCCTATGAGTCTGTAGGTTATTTTGCACACGAGGGAGGGAGGGAGGATGTGCTGAGAGAAAAGGATTGGAACTATTGCTCCTTCTCTTTCATCTCTTCTTTCCTGTTAGGTAGGTGTTGGAATTTCAACATCTCCCAAATCTCTTAACTTTTCATTCTTTATCTTTTTGGGCTACATCATCAGAGAATTCTTCAGCCTGATCTTTCATTCCATCTATTGAGTTTAATTCCAACATCTCTATTTCTTAAATTTCTGAGATCATTTGGCTCTTAAAAAAAAAAAATTTTTTTTTTTTTTGGATCTTATGGATCCCATATTTTCCTAAGGATATTAAAATATACACATTTTAAAGTCCTATATTTCTAACACTAGTAATTGGTTCTTCTCAGGTCTAAGTTACTGCATTTGTTGACAAAATTATTTTGCTCACAATGATGTTTTTTGTGGTTGAAATTCCATTGGGCTGCCTGCGTGCTCAGCTCACTTGTGGAACAGAGCACCAACTGCTCTAAAGGACAGCACCACCACTTACAGTGACAGGTGGATGGGTGAGATATGTAGCTAGGAAAGCTTCCATCCCTGAATATCCTCCCAGAAAGATTCTTCACAGCATTTTCTTTCCTGTTTTCAAGTATCCACCATGAATTTCTTCTTTAATGTCTATGGTAGCAATATATACTAGAAGTAGGAGGGAAAACTGTGGCATATATAGTCTGTACTCTTGAAACCACCATTCTATATTTAACAGCTTACCTTTAAGATGTTTGCACAGATTTATATATGTTTTACTGTAGCCATTGCTTATTTAAAAATATAGATATGTTCAAAAGTTAAGAACTACACAGCAATCAGCCATTTCTTGCCTGAATTACTGCAATATCATCCCAATTTCTCCCCTTACACCTTGCCCCCCTTACTCTATTCTCTGCATGATAGCCAAAGAGATATTTTTAAAACCTTAATGTGAAATGAAATATTTAATCTTAAAAACATGCTTGCAGAAATGGGTCCTCCATAAAAGACCCATTCTCAGTTGAAAGCCTACCGATAATACCCAACATTTTATATGAAGACATACAAAGAGCTCCTAATAAAATCAAGGATTTCTTTTCAAATAAGAATAAAACACAGATTCCTGCATTCTATGAAAATGTTGCTACTCATGGCACAGGTATATATTTTTGGCCTTTCAATTGGTCCTTAGGTACCACCAAACGGGAAAAAAAATCCTGTCATATTATGCCAGCCATCTACATTACTCTCCAATTGCTTTCTCACTCAGAATCACTGATGGCCCATAATGCCCCATAAGATCTGGATTCCTCAATCCAGAGCTAGACAGGATAGCTTCCTTGCGTTTCTTAGATACTCCTAGCATACCCCTGGCCCTAGGGCCTTTGCAATTATTCCTCTATATTCTTCTTGGAATGCTTTCCTCCCAAATATCCACATGGTTAGCACTCAAACTCCTTTTGAATCTCTGCTCAGATATATCTCTGTCATCTTAAATGTGAACTCTTTCAAAAGAGGAAAAGTTTATCAATAGCTCCTAAAACAAAGCCTGGTCAGTAGCAGATGCTATTTGAACAATGCTTAAATCTTAAAAACGCAGATAAACAAGACCACACACCCACAAATTAATACGGGTAGAAACAAATATTTGATGTGCATAGTGGCCATCTGTCTGCTTAACATCGTTTTGCCTTTTTCTTTCGGAAGAAAATCCCTTTATTTCTGGAGCATTTGAATAATTGCTCCAATTCTACTCTATTAGTTCTTTGGGACAGATAATGAGTATTTGTATTCCTTGACTCATGAAGCAACTGTAACAGAGGTGCTTTTTGAGGATATAATGAAGGCTCACTGTGTCTGTTGGGGTCACTAGTTAAGATGCTATAAGCCTAAAGGGGTCTGTGGCAATACCCACCATTCGCCTCTCCTACGGGAAGATACTTATCTATGTTTGACCAAAGCCAACATGGAAAGAGAAAGAGGGCTGTTCAAGTGCATGATCAGGGGACTTCAATTAAGGCTACAAAGCCAATTCTATGAGCCTATATACTCCCTATATTGCTTAAAAATTCCATTTTGGCAGACGTGTATATGTGCACAAGAAAAAATATGATTTTTCTAAGTTTTCAAATAAGTACTGTTTTTTCTTCATGCATATGCCATATACTTTGTGTGCTCTTGTTTGAGTGATTTAGTTTCTCCAAATCCTCAGTTTTCTCAATCTGTTAATAACTACTATCTTGAAGGAATCTTGTGAAGATTAGTGCCAAAGTATACAAAGCATAAAATTAAGAGCATGGCTCTGAAATCAGACTCTACCACCTATTCCTGTACCACCTACCACATGCTGTGTGACCTTAGGCAAATTATATAAAACCACTGTGTGCTTACTTTTACAGGCTTGTGAGAACTGAATAACAAAAACCACAGTGTGATGACCCATATATAATATATTTAAGATGCTATTATTCTACAAACTGCTATCTTAAACATGCAAACTTTATAAACCTGTTTTTGATAATTTCAAAAAGTCTGTATCTTTAAACATACCTGTTTTGAAAGCATTAACATTTTCTTCTAGCAATTTTTGCTTTTTTTTGTCAGGGGCTGTAGCAAGTACATTAGCTTCAAGTTCCTTAACTTGAACATTCAAATATTCTTCTTGCTCTGATAGACGCTACAGAAATGTTTTAACATCTAAGGTCAGTATTTTAACTTAGTAACAATAATATATGCTTTAAACGTTTTGAATTTTTAAAAAGTACACTAAAATTTTTACAAAAGGGCCGAGCCCGTGGTGCACTCGGGAGAGTGCGGCGCTGGGAGCGCAGCGACGCTCCCGCCGCGGGTTCGGATCCTATATAGGACTGGCCAGTGCACTCACTGGCTGAGTGCTGGTCATGAAAAAGACAAAAAAAAAAAAAAAAAAAAATTTTTTACAAAAAAGACAGTAACAGGAAAAGGGCAGAAAACAATTAATACAAAAAATGAAAATGGCCAACAAACACTAAATAATGTGTAAACTCATTACAAAGACAAGTTAAAATGTTGTTTAGTTTACAAAGTGGCCAACTTACAACACACTTAATAATATCTAGTGTTCAAAGATTTGGAGAAATAAATATTTGCATATGATGCTAGTAATACATGAATTAGATCCATCTTCTTGAGGACAATTTGGCATTATGCAACAGATATCTTAAACATACTGTATCATACTTGCAATTTTAGGAATCTACCTAAGGAACTAATTGGATGACTGTATACAGGTACACCTACCTTATATTTTAAATGTAGTGTATATAATAACACAGAAAAACATTTACCAAATTAAGGTACAAACAAAATGTTCTAAAGCAATTGAAAACAAAGTAAATTTACAATGGCTTGGAAAGAAAACAATAATTTATTAAGAAAAGTTAGCATGACATTAAAAAGCCGTATGCATATTTTATGTGCATATACACACATACCTATCACCTATATTACATGCAAACTGAAAACAAAAA
Source organism: Cynocephalus volans (assembly GCF_027409185.1). Classification (NCBI taxonomy): domain Eukaryota; kingdom Metazoa; phylum Chordata; class Mammalia; order Dermoptera; family Cynocephalidae; genus Cynocephalus; species Cynocephalus volans. Next base: position 85,981,908 of record NC_084460.1, on the reverse strand, counting down.
ACTGCGGGCGTGTGTTGCTTTTTCACAACCAAGAAAACATTCCACTTTGAAAAGAGAATGAAAATAAAAGGTCATTGCTAAGGGAAGTCCTGTTTCTACGGAGTACAAATGAAAAACAGGGATAGCTGTGGCCATAGCTTAATATTCTCTCTCTCTCTCTCTCTCTCTCTCTCTCTCACACACACACACACACACACTCTCTCTCTCTCTCTCTCTCTTTCTACCTGGATGCTTGCAGTAAACTTTTCTAGTGTATTCCTCATTTCACGTTCATTATGCCGTAACTTAACTACTGCTTCTTCAACTTGTACTTTCTGTTCCTGGATTTGCGTTGATTTTTTAGAGTCTCTTTGCAACTGTGATTCCATTTTATTTACCTATAAAGAAAAGGACCAGTTAAGTAAGTTTTCTCCAAGAGTTATCATTTCAGATTGACAGCAAAGTCAGCTTATGAACAAAGAAAACCCAAACTTCAGATCTTAAAGACTGGAACAAAACTAAATAACCCAGTTCTAATACCTAAACTTAAAGCTTAGGAGATGGTCAACTAATTTCTGAGTCATATAATCAGATGACAAAACAACTCTAAGGGCTGTTCAATCACCTTTGAATGAAATAAAGGTAAAGCATTCAAACACCTGAGTGGAAGAATATAAACTATTTCAAAATATGTGGGGAAAAAATCAAGGCACAATGCTTTGGAAAACATTTGGTATCCAGGACATCTAAGAACACATTTTTAAGGAAGAAAAAATACACATAGTGTTCTGAGGGCAATAATGGAACACAGAAGTTTTTCCTTGACATTTTGACGTTTTTATATAATTCCTTGTGGGAATATAAAATAAGTACAGCAATAAAATCTTTTCAAATAAAATTTAGAAAATGCACCATAATTTGGTTATACTTACCCCTTAAAGAATTATTTTGAAATAGAAAAAAATCATGCAACGAAGCAATAATTATGTAAAAAGACAAATGTCAAATACGTAAACAATTAAGTAAATTATAAAATATACACATGTAATAATTGAAAAAGATATATATGTTGAGCATATACTTTTAGTTAACATGTTTTGTTTTCAGAACTTTAAAGGGTTTTACATTAAAAAAAAAACCCAACCCAGTCATTTATAGAAAATTCAACTTGTTAATTTAAAATTTGAGTACAGTATGCTTAAGATAGCCAAATTTTGTACTATGTTATACCTCAGTGTAAAACTGTTTTAAAAAAAGTCTGACTGTAATGTTATGTTATATATGCTGACCTCTTCTTCAGAGATTTCAACAACAACTGATGAACCCATTCTTCCTTTCATTACTTTGCTTCCACCACCAGTCATTGTACCTGGAGAACAGGAGAGAAGTCAGCCTTACATGTCTCCCCCAACAGAAGTAAATAAACTCAATGGCAGGGAAAAAACCAATTACCTGACTGTTCTATGATTTGCCCCTGTAAAGTTACCACTCTCCATCTTCTATCTTTTTGATATGCTACTCTTGTGGCTTGATCCAAGTTCTCAGCTACTAAGGTATCTCGTAAAGCAAAGTAAAAAGCTTGGCGAATTTCCTCATCTTTTACTTTCACTAAATCAAATAACCGAGGGGTATTTTCAGGAGTTTGAATTTTGGCCATTTTTTTTGCCCATACTGCCATCTAAAAGTAAAAAACATATATAATAAAGAACATATTATTTCTTCTAAATATCATGATCTTATATACATAAAATCCTACAGAGTCAACAGACAAAAAAACTATAACAAATAAATAAGTTCAGTGAGATTGAAGGATACAAGATCAATATACAAAAATGAACTGTATTTCTATACACCAGCAATGAATAATCTGAAAATGAAATCTGAGAATTCCACTATCATAAAAAGAAAACCCCCAAACACAGAAATAAATTTAACCAAACACAAGACTTGTACACTAAAGGTTACAAAATGAGACCTAAATAAATGGAAGACACCCCATGTTCACGGAGCAGAAGATTTAATATTGTTAAGATGGCAATACTAACCAAATTCATCTACAGATTCAACGCAACCTGTATCAAAATCATAGTTGCTCCTTTTTTGGGGGGAGGGGCCAGAAATTTACCAGGTGATCTTAAAACTGATATGGAAAGTCAAGGGACCCAGAAGAACCAAAACAATCTTGATAAAGAATAAAATTAGAGGATGCACACTTCCTGATTTCAAAACTTACTATTTTACTATCGATTACTATTTCAAAGCTACAGTAATCAAGACTGTATGCTTGTACTAGCACAGGGAATAAAACAGAGTCCCGAAATAAACCCTTACATTTATGGTTGGCTGAGTTTTGACAAAGGTGCCAAGAAAATTCAACAGATGGTGCTGAAAATTAACTCAAAATGGACTGAAAATCTAAATGTAAAAACGAAAACTATAAAACTCTTAAAACAGAGGTGAATCACTGTAACCTTGGATTAGGCAGTGTTTCTTAGATATGACACCTAAACTACAGCAACCAAAAAAAAAAAAAAAAAAAAAAAGATAAATTGGACTTTAATAAAAATTAAAAACTTTTGGCTTCAAAGGACACCATCAATAAAGTGAAAATACAGCTCACAGAATGGGAGAAAAGATTTGTAAATCATGTATCTGACAGGAGACTTGTATCTAGAATAAATTCTTACAACGTAACAATAAAAAGATAAAGAAACCAATTAAAAAGCAGGTACAGGATTCAAATAAACATTTTTCCACGGAAGATTTAAAGATGTCCAACAACAAGTATTGTTGAGGTTGTAAAGAAATTAGAACCATTATACATGCTGGCAGGAAATGGTACAGTTGCTGCAGAAAGCAGCCTGACAGTTCCTAAAAATAGTAAAATATAAAATTACCATATGACCCAGAAATTCCACACCTAGGTATATACCCAAGAGAACTGAAACACATGTTCACGCAAACTTGTACACGAATGTTCATAGCAGTATTGCCAAGGCAGCCAAAAAGTGGAAACCCAAATGTCTATCAACTGATGAATGGATAAACAAATGTGGTATTATCCATACTTTGGAATATCATTCTGCAATAAAAAGGAATTAAGTACAGTCGACCTTCAAAATACTTGTGTTCTGCACCTGTGAATTTAACCAACCTTGGATGGAAAATATGCATTTGGAAAAAAAAAAACTGCATCTGTACTGGATACGTACAGTCTCTTTTCCTCGTCATTATTCCCTAAACAATACAGTATTACAATTATTTATATAGAATGTACACTGTATTAGGTATTATAAGTAATCTAAAGATGATTTATAGTATTCTGGAGGATGTGCATAGGTTATATGCAAATACTACATCATCTCATATCAGGTACTTGAGCACCCACAGATAGTGGCAATACTAGCAATGAACACTCTGAATTGGAACAAATCAACTATGGATACCAAGGGACTACTGTATGACACATGCTATAAACAGACAAACCTAAAAACCCGCTAAATAAACATACCTATACACAAAGGGTTACATGTATGATTCCATTTATACAAAACATCCAGAATAGATAAATCTATAGAGACAAAAAGATTAGAGGTTGCTGGGGGTAGGAAGCATGGGCAGGGACTGGTAATGCCTATGGGATTTCTTTTTGGGGTGATGAAAATATTCTGGAGTTAGAAAGTGGTCATGATTGAACAATCTTGTGAGTATACTAAAACTCACTGAACTTCCCACGTAACCCCAGAACCTAAAATAATTCTCAAAACCTATCAGGTATTCACTAAATAACTGTGAAGAAAAAGCTAGTATTCAAAAGGAAAAAACAATTGTGCACCTAACAAATTATATATAGTTTATTATGAATACCCACCTTATCTAAACCTATAAAGGTTGCAACTCCAATATTTTGTCTTTTAAGGAAGTTTACACATTCTTGGGCTGTATCAATAGAATCAACAACAATGTAGTCTAATGCATGACAACAGGATGAAACAGCAACATCATATTTTTCATCAATGGCTCCTAAATCCCCCTAACAATCAAGAGGGGGGAAAAATCAACATATAACTAGCCAGAAATGAGGTAAATAGCACAGGATCATTTCATTACTATTCACACAGATTTTTAAAATTACTTTTAATTGAAAAACTATATACATGGTTTTAAAGAGCAAAGAGTATCATGAAAAATTTAAATGTCCTTGTCACCCCAACCTCCCCCTTCTGCAAAGGCCATCACTACAAGTTGTTTTTATCTACATTTTTAAAAAGTTTATAAATATTGATTGAATTTTTAATGAGCACAAAATGAAAATTTTATTTCATAAAAACATGAGAAGATATGAAACCTAAATAGACTATACGCAAAACAACTTACAAAAAAATATGAATTACTGAAAGCCATCTAAGATTACGTAGTCTTGATAAAACACATTTGTCTGTTTATCAATTAATTAGCTATGTAGCAGCACTCACTGACTGACTTGAGTTTTCCTTGAGAGTAGATGAACAGAATCAAATTGTGTATCTTCAAAAAAATAAGGAACAAGTCACTTGATATGAGACATAGAAGCATCTATGCTGGGTAATTCTCACTTGCCCTTCTGGATCACTCTCTGTTCCCTTCTTTGGAAAGCTAACTTAGGGACTGCATTAACTGGCTCCTTTGGCTCTCTAGCTATAGCCAATGTGATGTATCAGCTGGAAAACAGAGGGAAGAAGGTAAATGGGGATAAAGTATTTATTTTCTCCGTTTCTTCCTGATCATAGCTTCTTTCCCTCATGAGGCTCAGGACTGGTCACGGTGCCCATTATTGCTAGCTTTATGTTTCTGGATTATCCCGTTGATTTCCCGAAACCCTAGCCAAAACCTTAAGTATAATGATATAAAACCCAGAATGTATCAAATTCTTATTTTCTAAAAAAAGAAGTACTTTTGTTAAGTTTGCTTATCACAACTAAAGTTAGTTTTTTTCTTGGTATGTACAAGGCATCTCAAAAAGTTCATGGAAGACTTGTATTACATTTTAATTCTATTTTTCTGTGAACTTTTTGAAGTACCCTTGTATAAAATGTTCATAATTATCCAAAACTAGACAATAAAAAACTATTTATTAAGAGCAAAATGTTAAATAATTTGTCTTTCTTGAGAAAAATGTAAAGTCATTCACAAATAAATCTACTTTACCAATCTTCCATATATTCCTGGAATCCTGCCAGATTTTTTTTCTTGAATTATTGCATCAAGGACTTTCCCCCTACTTCGGTTCATTGCTAAGGAACTCTTTGCTTCTTCAACTTTTTGGAAAAGATCACGCACCAAACTTTTGAAGTTTATTTCTTCTTGTGTAAGTTTTTGAAGTTCTTTTTCTTTCTAAAAGTGAAAAGTAAAGAAAATGAAACCCTGAGCATTATATCCTAAATATGCTGAATCATAGCATAGAATTACTTATAATGGTTCGATAACAGTAAAGAAGGAAAAGGCCAACAATAAACTCTTGAACCAGTACTGAGCTGCCAAATGGTAACTGCTGGAAGAACATGGATGGATCTCCTGTTTTAAAAGGGGCATAAATTAAATGGGAACATAAGTGCAATATGGCTCTAGGAGCAGTCCCTCCTGATAGAGAAAGTAGAGTTAGGGCTGTGGAAATCCCTGTTTGGTACTACATAGTTAAGCATAAATGTGTTCTAATTCTTAAGTTCTGCCCTAATCAAAAGCAGACCTAGGAATAGGGCACTAGATATGAGTAACTAGGCAGGACTATGTCTATGCTGTACTTTGCTTTCTAATTAAACGAAAAACAAAACAAAAAGGCACAGATCTGAAATGAAGAGGAGAAGATCTGAAATGAAGAGGAGAAAGATGATTGGACAGTCCTTTTGACACACCCACCCTCCCTCCCTCCCCAAACTCTCAGTTTCTCAATCTCTGACTTAGCTGCAGCCATCTTTCCTAACGTATTCTTCCCCATCTCCAGGTTTTAAATTATCTCTATTACCCATCATAATGGCATTAAGTAAAAGCTCAAGTTATATAACTTATTCAAAAATAAACTGAATCACCAGGAAGATGGAAGTTGTCATTGGATATAATTTAATTTATAAATTCTACATGGTTATGAAATTTCCTGATGATCATAGTGTGCATTTACTAAAATGAAAAAGACTCACATTTCTTTTCAGCATAATATCTCTTCAAGCAGCATTTTCTATTGCCATCTTGCCTAATGAGGCAAGTTTATAAAATTTAAAATTTCTTAGACATCTAATTCATTCTAGGATTGGGGGGAGGGCACCAATGAGCTACGTGAGATATCTTGATTAGTTTATAACATTTTGAAGTCCCAACAGAAGAAATAACATCCAAAAATCCAAAAACAAAAAAAAAGATAGTTGTTTGTATATTCATTATACATATATTTGTCTTTCATTTATCCTTACATAAGCTGATTACTTAGATTTAGAGAAACAAAAACTTTCTTTTGTTTAAATTACTTCCATGGGATGGGAGTGGTGGTGATTTGCTGTTTGATGCTTCTGGGGAGAATACAGTTAAGTTTCTTGATTGGCTCAGTCATATGAAATACTGAAATGCTGACCACATTCTTTTGGGAATTACACTAAATGAAAAAAATATATAATTCATATACCCATCACTTTAGATGTTGAGATTAAAAACAAAAAATATATAACACTAGGGTTGATGAACAATGTTCAGATAACATAGAAGCAAAGACTTACCTCCTTTAATTCTTGTTCAGTTTGAGGGAGTTTTGCCTCTATATCTCCAATTGCAGCTTTTCTTTCTTTGAGAGTCTCAGAAGCTGCAATTAGAGCTTCCTTGGCCTTACTTAATTGAGATACTGCAGTATTATGACGACTGAGATAGATATCAAGTTCTGACTGAGCTACATCCATCTTTGAACGTGCTTCATTTACTGATTTGCTGAAACCCATAAGTTCTTTCTCTCGACTCTGTTAAAATATGGGAGTCCATTACATCTGAAATATATCTACTTTCAAACTTAAACTGAAATGGAAACCATACATTTTGAATTAATTCAAGAAAGGAGATTCTACCAGCATAGTATATAGAAATAAGTAATTTTCAGAAGTAGAATAAAGTTTTTGCCTAATTGTCAATATTCACTGTACATAAAGTCTTTTCCCAATTGATTTCACAAGAGCTTTACGAAGTAGATCTTACTACGTTCATTTTAAAGATTAAATCAAAAAAGAGAATTATTGAAAGAGAAAACAAACCTGGGTCTAAAATCTAGATTCCATGCTCTTTCCACATTACCAGGTATAAGAACTATTTAGCAGAAAGTATCCTAAAGTATATTGATGCTGAAAATCTTTACATTATGCTAAGGAACGAACACATTTAAATTTGAGTTTTGGCTTTGTCATAGTGCAAGGTCCACAGGAGTACTCAATATACATTAAATGAACAAATGTTAAAATCCACTATCCATAAAGTATTCTATTACAAAGGCTACTGTATTATCACATAGGTATCTTATAAAGTTTTGTAGTGTGACATCAGAACATGTCCATATTCTAAAGCAGAATCTATGATGTCTGTGACCTTTCAATCCAATTACCATCATCTATTAAAATATGTATTTAACATGGTCAATGTTGTCAAAAAAGGCTGTGGTAAATATAAACAAAGATAGCTGACTTCATGCTTATACTCTTGTTGGGTAGATAATACATATATCAATGTGACAAACTTCACGCTGTTTTACTAAATAATGTAACAGCTAACATTTATTAATTTTTTACTTTCTAAGCACTTTATATAAATACATTTATTTTTTATTTTCACAAAGTAGATAATATTTTCTTCCTCATTTTGAGGAAGATGTCTTGAGAGTCATAACAACCCGCGTAAGAGCAGAGAATGATTGATCTAGGATTTGGACCAAGAACTGACACAAGAGCCACAGATTTTAACTATTACAGAAGAGCTATAGAAGCAAAAAGAAGGTAGACGTCAACTTATGCTTAATGTGGCCCCAGGTTTTACAGGTGGCAACACATTAGTTACCAAGGAAATAATTTAGAAGCTGAAAAAGATTCAACAGGCTTAAGAGTGGCATGTATAACAATCAAAGTATTTCACATCACATTTTCTGCTATCACTACAAATTCTCATTCAGCTTTTTTTTTTTTTTTTTTAAATGGGAAAGAAAACAAAAGGGAAAAGAGTCTAGGCTGATTAGTCTTATGACTTAAATATTAGAAGGCCAAACTGTCTTTTAATGGTTCACTTTTTAGTATTACTGCAATAACAATCTTCAAGTTACAAAAAAATAAAGGCCACCAAAATAAACACTGAAAAAGAACCTCACTTCTTTTTCTTTCTGAAGTCCTTGGGTTTCCTGTTTAAGGCTATCCATAACTTCCTTTAATTTTTCTTCTTCTTTCTCTTTTTCCTTTTCAAGGGCATTATTTCTAGTTGTTGTTTCAGTTATGATATTTTTACTCTTGGCAGGCATACTCTTAAATTCCTCAACCTGAGATTATAAAACAAAATAAAGTTATAAAAGCATATACCTTTAGGCTACCCATACTATGAATATTTGACTTACTTAAAAGGATTTCTCAGAGTCTTCTAGGTCTTTGCTGTTTTCTTTGAATGAGATTTGAACTAGCTGGCTTTAACAAGTATTTTCTTAATCATTCTATGTAATTTCTATTTTCTGTCAGTCTAACCGTAAAACTAATTCGATAAACTGGTTCCTTATGAAAAAAAATTCTCCCTGGCAGTGTTTTCAGGTCCTCCTTCCTTCTTTCCTAACTTCAGGCTGTAATTATCCTTCTTTAGCTATAAATATGCTCTGACCACATGGAATTTCCTAACTACCCCTTCATTGTCTATCATAATTTGCCACAAGTTATCTTTATCACCCTACCTGCAAATCTTAAGATCTTTCACAATTTTACTCTTTCAGAAGTCACCATGTAGAACTAATATTTCATTCCATTAGTATTTTCTGGTAATAATCACATATCCATGTTTTACGTCTAAAAGCTATGCCTCTATAATAGTTAAATTATAACTATTAGTCTGTCCAATTGGGGGTTACTCCCAAATCCATGTTATTTCGTTTACCCTGGTCATCTAGTACCAGAGAAGTTCAACATTTCTAAAATTGGTGTTGCTCACTGATTCACATATTTGTTAGCTGTACTGAGCAGAAAGTATTTGTGAACAAATACATTTGGAAAATGCTTATAGGGTAATGTATATGGAACAAAGGCATTTTGGGGGAATAGGGTTTAGGTGTCCTATATATTAATATCTGATGGAGCTATCAACATAGCTTGAGGGACCCCAAGTTAATTGATCATAATTCTGGCTCCTAGCAAGTTAGGCTTTTCTATATTCTGGTCCAAACCTCATTTTTTTTTTTTTCTTTTTAACTTATGAATACCTAATCAATCCCTTGTAAATTATGAGCTTTCCTATCCCTCGTTTTTAAGGGGAAACTCTTACTCTAATCCTGATAGTTTGATTTGTGCAGGAGACAGTTAATATTTTTAAAAATAATGTCTAATCAAGAATATCTTTCAAAATCACTACTCTAGGAAAAAAGATAATCATCACTAAAACAGAATTGCTGATTTGTTAAATGTTTTCTCAAGAACATATATTAGTGTGATATAAGCTCTAAAATTCAGTCAGTGGATGCAAGATTCCCTTGGAAAGGAAAAATCACGTTCAGAGAGTAACTCTAAAACACTCAACATTCAGAATCCTAACTCATTCTTTTGGGCCACAAGGGGCAAGTACATCCATGAAAAATAATGAAAACTAGGGCCAACCCCGTGGCGCACTTGGGAGAGTGTAGCGCTGGGAGCGCAGCGACGCTCCCGCTCCAGCCACGGGTTCGGATCCTATATAGGAATGGCCAGTGCACTCACTGGCTGAGAGCCCGTCACGAAAAAGACAAAAAAAATAAATAAATCAAATAAAATACTTTAAAAAAAATAAAAATAAAAAAATAATGAAAACTAGATCTGATATTCAGACATGAAATTTTAAACATATTTTCTAACACCTACCTTTTCTTTATCTTTTTGAAGTTGTTTCTCCAACTTTTTGGCTTTACTTGTAGCATGTTTCAATTTTTCCCTAACTTGAACATCTTCCAAATCTAGCTGTGTAAATTTTTCTTTATTCTCCTCAATAAATTTTGTAATTTTATTCAGTTTCCTGGCAAAGCAGATAAATTAGTCATTAGTTTGGATATCCAGATATTTTAAAGGCATATTATATATCCTTCCCGGACACCACTTCTATAAATATATTCAAGCTCCTATAAAGCAAAATCCTAAAAACTCTCCCTATTAAAAGCTGATTTCCCCTGATAGCTGAGGAAGCTGCTGAAATTTCTGATTATGAGTTAATTTGCTTTTCTAAACTTCATGGGAAATACTACAATTTCCAGTGACCAGGATGTCTAGGTATATAACAATTTTACCATGAAAGTAAGAGTTATTTTAAAGAACAAAAAAGAAACTCACATAGGTAAGAAGAGATACTAGTCTCATTGAATATTGGCATAGAGTAGGACTATGATAAAATTTTTAAAAATCTATCTAGAACAACACAAATTCTACCTCTGAATCAGATTTGTTAACTATTCATTAAGAGATTAACCTGTCAGGTCAAATGCTTATTATTATTGTATTTTGTTACTGTGTTCTGCCACTAGGGGGTAGCATCCCCCACTACTTTAAGACTTTGAGAGTTGGGTGTTCAACCTGAAACAATGATGAATTGGATTCCGGGCAGCGGTTTTGTTTGTTTTGTTTGCAATAGGAGACTATTTTATATGATGGCCAATGCATTACATTTATAACATGCTGGTGGTAAATTTATATACAAACACAGGACTGGCCAGTTAGCTCAGTTAGTTGGAGATGGTGCTGATAACACCAGCCGCCAAAAAAAAAAAAAAAAAGTAGACACACGCATAATGAAATTAACTGACTCTAAATGCTTTTAGTACTTTCCAAAAGGTTATTACTTCTCTACATCTTCTACAGTTTTATTCTTAGCTTTCATTTCATTCGATAGTATACTGCTCTTCTCATTAATTTCTTTGGTATCTTCATGAATTTTTTCCTTTTGAGTTTCCATTTCAGCAATTCGTTTCTGCAGATCATAACTAGAAAGATGGGAAGAAAAGAAGAGATGAGATCCCAAAACGCCATTTCTAAAACTGTATGACTATTTTAATGAAATAAGCTGTTTCTAAAGTATTCTTAGCTACAGTCAATTTACAATTACCTAGGGCTGTGGAGGGTCAAGGCTAGAATTTAGGAACAAAATAGGTTCATTATAAACAAAGATCTATTACATGGGTTAAAAAATATGTAAAAATATTAATAATAATAATAAATACTTGTGAATCCACCTCCCAACTTAAAGGATACTAAAAAGACAACTTCATTAATCTGATAAATAACCCAAATTTAATAAATCTATAATATAAAATAATTTTTAGAATTTTTTTCATTTCATTCTTCACATTTCTCTAATATAGGAAAAGAGAAGGGCTTTGACTTAATGGTTAGAAAGTAACATAACTGATAATTATAAAATGATAAATTAAGGTACTTACATGTAATACTGACAAACATGATTCTTTTTTCTAAATATTTCATTTTCCAAGGTAAGAAATTCAATAGCTATGTTTTTCTCTCCTTCTAAGGCATCCTTTTCCTTTTCCACCATCTTAACTCTGTTTAACTACAAAAATTAAATTTAAAGATTAAATATACACTTCACATGTACAGTCTGAATTTAAAATATGCCAACATTAGATAAAAACAAACGTATCAACAAGAATGTTCATCTTAAATGCTGACAATATAAAAACATTAATTTCAATCTAAGATAGTAAATATTTCAATAATTATAAACATGTAACATAAACATGAATACGTGACTCAGCAAAATTTGTTAATCCATAAATGAAAACACTGATTTACAACAAAAATCTAAAAAAGATTCACCTTCTCTCCTCTGTGTTCATTTAATATTTCAACTCTCCGACATAAGACTTTAATAGGTTCATTTAGCCGTCCACAACCAATTATATCTTCTAAATATTCAAGCATACCCTCATCATGTTCAGTCTGGCCTTTTGGTTTCATCATCGCAATTTGTTCAACTTCGCCCTTTAAAAAAAGTCATATTTCATACTCATTGTATGTGTTTAGCTAAATCAATCTTATGTGAGAACTGGGAGCAGGTCAACTAACAAACCCAATAGTAATGAACAACTAAATGATGTGTATTAAGTAGCTTAAAGAGATTTAGTAAGATACAAAAATGTTCTCTTTACTGATATTCTTCTTAAAAGAGTTTTAATTTTACACAAGGGAATAAGGAATGTGTATTTATACTCCCTTACATAAATTCTTATGAAATTATAATATACACCCACATATATATACACAAAGCCAAGGGAATATTCACCATCTAGAATGTTTTTTCAATATAAATAAACAAAACTTTTCTATTAAGAAAAATTTAGCACAGTAGTCACATAATATGCAATTTGATTATGGTTGCAACATTATAGATTGTTAATAAGATAATTGTCCTAAAACAAATAATTTTCAAAAAGACCCTTCATGGTTAAACTGTACTAGGAACCCTGTCTCAAGGTGGTTAGTATTATTAAACTTTCTCTATAAACCTGGTGTTATGAGTTCCTTGACAAGTAATGGGCTTCATAAGGCTATCTCATACTTAATGTTCTAACTTTCTAAAAACAAGACCCTTAAATGGAAAATGAAGGTACCTATTTCTCATGGTAATAAAATAAATCCAACTGATCACCTTAAACAGAGAAAACTAATGGCACTGGTACATATGACATGGGAAAACTTTCATTTTCAATCATTAATATAGCAACTTTGAACAGTAATTAATGTCTTAGATTAACTATACATATGTGTATGCAGGTAGTTTAATGACAAAGAGAAAAGGGAAAAAAATTTCCACAGTCAGTAACCGTCAAGGCCGACTGCCAGGCAGTCATTTAGTTTGATGGTGGAGAAAATTTTGTCTCAACATGTTCAGGCAAAATGCTGCTACTTTACTTCACAGAAGTAGCCTGCTTAAACTCTATGAGACAAGCAAGTGGAAAAAATATATCTCTTATTTTCAGCAAAATAGCTAAGATAAAGAAAGTCAAGAAAAAGAATCAAACATTAAAAAGAACACATCTTAGCAATTCCTATTTCCTAAATGTACACGACTGAAGCTTAAAAATTTGGGGTAAAACTTGTTAATGATTAAGTGTCATATTTACCAAAAACCTTAACATAATTATAAAAAGTAAATTTAAAGATAACAGAATATAAAATAGGTCATTTTTAAATCTACTCATGGAAAGGCATAATTTTTTATATTTTTATATCTCATCATCATTTTTCGGTACTTTAACAACCTATTAGCACAACATAATTGATCAAATATAAAGTCAAACTGTTATCTAAAAAGCCTTATTCTCCATAACATTTAGTATATTATGTATGAATCAGTGTATAAACTAAAATATGTGGATATTTATGTAAATATGTATTTTATTCTGCTTTCAATGAGCAGTTCTTTCCAAATGTTTGCAGCAATATAGTTTAAGTTTTAGACAGGATTTAAGCCTGGAAGAATGCCCAAAGCTGTCAATTACATACAAAAAGATAAACTTTAGTCACCGAAGAAGCCAAGGGTCTTATATCAAAGTTTTCACCTAGGTAGGGCTTATCAATAGTGGCACTACTAACATTTTGGGCTGGGTATTCTTTGTTGTGGGTAGCTGTGCTAGGCATTGCAGGATGCTTAATAGCATATTTGACCTTTACTTACTAGATGCCCATAACATCTTCCTTTTACCAGCTGTAACAATCCAAACTATGTGCAGATATTTGCTAAATGTTAATTAAGCAAATATCTTAATTTAAGATAAATGTAATTAAGAACCAGTGATCTAGAGGTTGTAGTTTAAATCTTTGGGTTAGTGTTTATAATCCAAATAATAAACAATATCTGACAATATTCTACTACACTATCCTAATTCAAATTAAATATCTGAACACCTATTTTAAGATGAATGAAAAACCATGCCAAGAAAATTTACATTTAAGTCAAACAGTGATAAGGTATTATTTAAGTACACATTCTTCAGAAAATGAAAAGTTGGGATTTATTGTAACAGTTTATACAAATAAAAATATTCCTAAAGCATTATACTTTTCCTGGCCAAATTACTTCTCGAAAAGACGGAGTACAGCTATTAGAAAACAGCCTAGCTTTGGGTAAAGCACAGTGGTTGCCTGTTTTTGGTTACTTGTTCCTTCCTCTCCAAACAAAATGAAAGATATGCAGGTATAATTTCATCTCACTCTAATAAGGCTGCCCAATTAAAAAAAAAAAAAGTTAAAATGAAAGACAAGGATATTTACAAATCAAAATAGTTCCCTCTCAAGTCCCACATAACAATATTCAGTTTTAGTTATCCTATAATTGCATTCTTTTTTTTTTATTAACCAGTTACTGTCTTATCAGATTAGTACTAATGAATTAACAGGTTACTAGAACAGTTAGGCCTTTACTTGCTCTTTGACTGCTAGAACTGCTATGGTATTCCAATGACAATCTGGGACTTTTCTTGTGGCTCTGTTCGTTGAAGTCATTTGCCTGTCCTACCACTTGCTTGCTTTCTTCTTTTTCCATTTTGTGCCATCTCCTATGTAATCTGTGGGTTGACAGTCTGAGCCTAGAGGACTACTTATTTTTCAGAAAATTTACCAATCCCACATGAAATTGTAAAAGATAGTTTTAATTTAGGGCAATAAACTCAATATACTTCAGAAATAATTTAAAACGTCACGGAAATTTAAAGTCAACCTTCCATATCAAGGTTCCAAACCACAAATAGTGAGGGCATACACAAGAAAATGTTTCAATTTTCTTGAAACACACACACACAAAATATAATATTATTAATTTATGTTGCTATATATTATATATATATATTATTAATATATAATAGTACCTGAAGATGGCAAAATTTTATAGGCCCTCACACTGTTATCTCTACTTTCTGCAGCTTAAAGCATACGAAACAAGCTTTTAAACACTCTATTGCCCCCAACTGTTTTTCACTATGGACTTTCTTTGTTTTAAATTCTGTTCATACTGTATCAGGGACATTAAGCAACTATGGAAAATGTCAAGCAGGTTTTTTAAGAGTAACAAAAAACAGCAAACGTGCTTCAAGAGGACATTTACAAAATACCAAGGGCTTAAATCTTAACTTACTGAAGGTCTTGTTGGCAGGCAATAAGGACACTGTGATTCAGTTATACCATTCTTTGATAACCTAATTTACAGGAATATAGCTTGAGAGTCTGAGGAATGATTACATAAGATGCCCTTTATCCTTATTCAAATATAATCCAAATTATAGCAAGCATGAACTACAGAAAATTCAAACAGTATATAGATATAAAAAAAACTTTTTTCCTAACAAGGCCTCAATGATTCTTAAGACAGATGGGGCCGACCCAGTGGAGCACTCGGGAGAGTGCAGCGCTGGGAGCGCGGCAGTGCTCCCGCCGTGGGTTCGGATCCTATATAAGGATGGATAGGATGGCCGGTGCGCTCACTGGCTGAGCGTGGTGCAACCGGTCACACAAAGACAAAAAAAAAAAAAAAAAAAAAGACAGAGATGGGTGTTTGCATCAAAATTAAATGACCCAGAATTACTGGCTTTTAATTTTTATTTTGCCTCGATAATCTTTATTTTCTTTATTTTTTTACTGCACTGTAAATTATTAATTGTTCTTTATCTTCCTGTAATAATTTTATTCTAATTTGCTCTTCCTAAGCTACCAGAGGCAAAGAAACCAGTTCACCAAGATTAGCATCTGCCTAAAATAATTGCAAAAAATAGAAAGAATAATGCTTTAGTGGCTGAACATCTTAATATCTATTCTGGTTCCTTAGGGGCAGCTTTTTTCCCCCTCCCTAATAGTTGAGGCTGTTGAAATCAGACATGTTTGGAAAACTGAGGTATTACTGATAAAGCTAAAAATTTCTTTTGATATTTTAGCAGACTCATATCTACAAACTAAAAGACTACAACCCAAATAGTTTACATGCCGTGCCAAGCTTAGAAGTATACTGGAAAAAAGAAGAAATGGACAGGCAACAACTCAGACCTAGGTTAATCCAATCTTCAAATTACAAAACAATTTTAAACCCCCCCTCAAACAACAAAAAACCCATCTTGGTTCTTGTTTTAAATTTTAACTTAGATTTTGTAACATGAAGACAAAAAGCATATGAAGTTGAAAACTGTGACAAAATTTAAGTTGTGCTATAATAGTTGTAGTTTTTGAGGAGTTTACAAAAACACTGAGACAGCAATTATTAATGCAACTTTGAACTGTAATAAAAGCATTGGGTTATCATTCTTCTACCCTTGAATGGAGCAAATGTACCATATCCAATTAAACCTAATTTATAAGTCATAGTTACCCATAAAATGCTATACAGAGCTAATAAAACTCCGCTTGTTTAGACCAATACTTACAACAATGGGACAGAGGCTTCCAAACAAAGTATAAATAAAGGGGAAATGGAAAATACAAAGGTCCATCATAATCTAATATTTTTTGAGGGCATGTATAAATGCCTCTAAGGACAAGAGACAGGGTCCAACCATCTTTATATTATTTATAGCATCTTAGGATGCTCTTAGGTGCCTCATTAGGAACTCATTTGAATGGTCAACTAATGAAATTTTTAAATGAATTTAAATACTAGAAATGCTTAGATGAAAAACCTACTAAACCAATATACAAACAGTATATAAAATTTTACTCTTATGGACTTCTAAAATTTAATGCTTTTCAATCTTAAAAATAAATTTTTACTTTTGCTAAATTTAGATTACTTAGGCAACTGGCCAGTCTATAAATTTTATTCAAAGTAATCATTTATGTCTTGGATGGTGATACTGTGATGTTGTCTACAATTTCCCAGCCCCCCAAATCATGGATAGTTTCTAAGATAAGTGTTATTCAGTGGGAGAGAAAGTAACACATACCACATTCTTACTTACCTTCAAATGCTTACATCTCTAGTGTAAGATTATAATATTTTGATAAGGATCTTAAAATCCATAGAAACCACTCTTAATTTCCCTCAAACTTTTAATACATCACCATTAGTTCTACCTAGTCCAATCCCTCCTTCTTCCTAACAGGTGAGTTCTTTAGGTTCTAATCCGTAACTTTAATAGAATTGAATTGAATCTGTTAACTTAGAAAGTTTACTTGGGTATTATCTGGGAAGAAATGTTTTAAGCAATTTAATTGTCAAGATCACATAAAAAGTTAAAGTTATTATGAGGACAAATGGCTTCAGCATCCTAGGTACTCCAGAAGCACATATTTAATATAAAATTCACAATTTATAAATTATTTACTTCTCTAGGAAGTTATGTTATTAGCTTCCTTTATTACTGAATTATGTAGAGAGAGGCTGCATTGGAGGAAAAAAAATTTTTCTTAGAAGGGTTAAAATGCAGTCCACTTTATTTCGATGAGTCTTTGCACAGGTGTAAAACTGAGTATCCCAGGATGACAGTAAAGAAACGTCAAAGAATAGGCAAAAGATAAACACAAGTAGTTTCCAGCAAAATGGTATCATCGAATTTAGTACTATAAAAAGGAGATACATTTTATCCATAATCAACCAAACCAAGTCCCAGAATATGAAAGTTCAATTTGAAAACAAACAAGCAAAAAACCCACAATGTTTTAACTCACATTTAGATAAATTCAAATCTTATGTAGAAATATATCCACAACTGATTTCCCAACATTCATTTTTAAATAATTTTAGGTCACAGAAGTATTACAAATGTACAATGCCTGGTAATAAAAGATATTAATACAAACTATTCCAGAATATTGATTTACCTTGCATGCTATGTATGTCTAAAAGTAACATATTTAAAAAATAATTGAAGAATAAGGACGAAAATGGAAATAGGAACTAACACTTTCTAAGTTTGTTACTGGGAACACTCTGTCATCCTAACAAAACTTTAAGTATCAAATCAAAACTCCCAACTACATCAGTAGCACAGGACACTAAAGAACATTAGCAGCCATTTCTGCATCACAAAATAGTTTTACTTTTATTATTATGCTCTTGGTGATTCTGGATAGGAGACAGGAAAAGAAGATAGCCTTGAATCATACAGGAATTGTAAAACATCTGACAAAGCCATGGTTTTATACTAAAAGATTTTTTTTGAAAGGTAAAATACAGGGAAGAAAAGACAGGGATGTTTCTTACCATGTAATGCTGGTAGAATACACCTTTACTCAAAGAATACGGGGTTTCTAATAAAAATCGACTTAACACCAGGTACTTAATTTTTATAGCTCCTTAAAGAGACTTTTGTTCTGTAAGAGCTGTAATACTTAAGAATGTAATATCAAAGTGACTTTCTGATCTACCAATAGTAGTAGTGGTTCAAGAAAGTAGGCCATTCTAAACAAAACAAAAACCAAATTGAGTAAACTCTTAGTTAACCATTCTAAGTGTTAAAAAAGATTAAATTAAATCAGTTAGGTGCCCAGGTAAATTTGTCAAATACCAAGTGTATAGATTTTTTTTTTTTTGCTGTATATTATAAGAGATAATAAGACCAAAAACAAAAAGGACAGACTATTAAAAGATAATGAATCTCATTTAAAATGTTATCTTAGGGAAATACAAACAGAAATGATAAATAGTTGCTATATCCCTGTCACACTAAAGCAGCACAATAATATTGGTGTTTAATATTTATTTCACTACGCCAATATTTACGTGCTGCTAGAGTGGAACAAGTATGTCAGTCCATCCAAACAAAATAAACATCTGGTGATGAAAATAATAGTTTTGAATGAATTTCCTTAAATTTCTAGAGCAGCAAATAATGATTCGCATCTTGACTGTAGTATGTAAACCATGATGTGCTGCTACAGTACTTTAAGGCCTCAAAAATACAGGATTCATCCAACAGGAGAAACCACCCCCCAGCTTTATTGAAAAAAAGAAACAAGAATAAGAGAACCTCTAAGGTCTTTAGCAAAGTTACCTGTAAGATTAAAAATCTATTATGGTCCAAGTCAATTCCATGGCTTCGAAGAAGATTTCCAACATCTTTAAATGTCTTTTTCTTCCCACTTATGTGATAGACAGAAGTATTATCTCTGTAGGCCGTTCTCGACACATAGAAGTTACTGTTAGGAATGACTTCATAATCATCCCCTTCCTGTTTTGAGGAAAAACAAAACCAGAAAACAATTGTTGGTATTAAGTCACAGGTCTGCTTCAAATTTCACTCACTTCATACTGAAACTAATTCTATGGATTGAAAACCTCAATTGAATATGCACACAAACTGGCAGTAGTTCTCAGGAATAACCTTGCTTAGCAAAGAATAGATACTTTTCCAAGTTGTTTGGTATCTTTCTCAAAGACCACAAAAACCAAAAAGCCAAACCATACAAACAAAAAATCTACCTTTAAATAAGCCTAAAAACAAGACTTGACTGAGAAGAGCTGATGAAGGTGGACAAGAATCCCATCAAATCCAAAACAAACCCACCCAAATTATTAAACCATATTGACAGATTAATTGAAGGTAAAAAGAAATGCAAAAATTGACCACATTCCCGATTTTTTTAAAACAAAAAAATTAAAAAAAAAAATCAAGTGCAAATCTACTTTAGTATTAAAACTCACCTTTTCTTACCCTTAAAAGCTCTGTCATATTGAAGCTATGGCTTTTAAAATTTAGATAAATAAATATAAGTAATAGGCAATGGAATAAAACCTGATTTACTGGCAATCTATTTTCCAACCCAAATTGTACAACAAAAAGCAGTAAGAAACAAAATTAAAACAGATGCTTCAGTGTAATTAAAGTCCCTTACATATAAAAAAATAAAAAACAAAACCCAGAAGCCAAGTCACATCCCCATTTCATTATGTAATTAGTTTCCTATATTTTTGGATTCCATTCAGTCATTTTTGAACAACGTATTTCCTAATTAAAAAGAGGAAAAAAAAAAAAAAAAGAGCAACAGAACCATGTTAATACCCTAGACATTTTATTTATAATTGTCTCTATTTCAAGAAAACAAGTATGTTAGCTTGCCCTTTCCCCATTTCGAAAAGTCTTAATCACAGAAGTTCAAATTGAAGCAAAGCTCTTTCATACCACAGATATGCAGGACCACTAATAACATTAAATTTGATGTGCACTGAAACAGTGGAGATGGCAAAAATCACTCAATTGTTACATTTTTAAGTTTAGGTAATTTATTCTAAAGCAATAAAAACGTTTAACTTTTATAATTTATTTCTCTGGCTAAAAATTTTAATATTTTAAGTTTAACAGCCACCACCACTCCCCCAAAAGAAAACATGGTCATGGAGGCAACGAAATCAATATCTCTTTTGCTTAAATTACACATGAATTTTTAAAAGCCAATCTAAGCCAAAACAAATAAAATGTGCAAGGTACCGAAGTCCTGTTTTTCTTATTTGCAAATAACTAAACAGTAAAAATCCCTTACCTTGTCAATTATCTTTTGAAAATGAACTTCTACAGTACAACTCTGAATATCCTTGTGTTCATCAGAATTATGTATTAGTACCGAGAGTTTCTTAGACCTTATTTTTTGTGCTCGATAACCAAACACAAAAAGCATAGAATCAATAACATTGCTTTTGCCACTACCATTTGGCCCAATAATACAGGAAAAGCGCTGCACAAAAGAAAAAAAAAAAAGAAAGGAAAAAAGTTTTTAAAAGGTCATACTAATACTACCAATTTTAACTTAAACTGCTTGATTTTTTTTTTACTTGCAGTAAACACTACAAGCATTTAAAAGTTTTCATCGCTAGAAGATACACAACTTAAGTTTTCTTACATCATGCTCTCCTCTATCACAAGCTTCAACATCTTAAATAAGACCAAGATCTAATTCTAACCAAGACTTTAAAAAAAAAATTCATTCTAACAGTTAAAGGGAAAATACTTCAAAGAAAAACACTCACCGATTCCATTCAATGAGGAAAACTTTGCAGATAAAGAGGTACCAAAGATAATCAGATACACAAAAGCTAATTTCAGTTGTTAAGATCATAGGAACATACCTATGTTATGCGTGAGAGAGAGCGATGGAGAATCAGGATAGTTACAAAATTAAAATATACTGTATCAAACATGTATTATCTTACAATAGCTATTTTAAATGGACGAATACCTTATGGAAAGGTCCCAGAATTTTTTCCCCAGCATAGGACTTGAAGTTCTGGTTTACAATATGAGTTATCATAAGCCGAGGAGCTCCAGCTTCATTGGTCATTGCTGGAGGCGGGGGAGGAGGAATGCTACTCAAAATCTCTTCTAAACTTCTATTATCAAGTTCCTCACTTGGAGTCTCTAAAAAGGCAAAAAAAAAAAAAAAAAAACAACCAAAAAACCCCCTACTTTATACTTTAGTTCAATAAGTTTGGGGGACTACTGCGTGCTAATCTTTAAGAAAAATGAGATGGAGGGATGTTATTTATGAAACCTGGGAATCTATATCTTCCACTTAAATACAGAATTATCCTAAACTCACAGGGATGAGAATCTAATCTTTCAGTCTGGTTTTATTAAAAAAGAAATACTTGAAAGAAATGCCAACTGTCACCCCCACAAAAATACCACTACATCATAAAGTAAATCCGGGAAAACCTCAACAAACGGATTCTCTGCTCCCTAGCTAAACAGGAGGTTAAATCCTGAAGCTTTAGATCCAACTCTCCGTATCTCTGAGCACCTGGAACCTTGACTTTGGAAACTCACGAGCTTCAGCGACACTGTCACAGGGCTTTCATGTCACCCAATTCCTGGACTCACAAAAGCTATAGTAGTTTCAAATGATTACCTTCTCGTTAAACGCACTCTAAGACTATAGAGGTGATGTTAGGGTCAAGCAACTTTTCATCACTTTCCTATAGTCACTTCAATTCTGTACGAAAAAAGTCCACTAGTTCTTGGCTGACCGTGCCAATTTCAGCGGAAATACAATAAAGATGTCTGTACTAGTCCAAAAGACCACAAACAAATATTCACAACTAAAGCATGTGCTCACCCCCAGCCCCTCCAGCACCGTTACAGCGAACCCTACCTCTGAAAATCGCCAAATGGCTTTCCTGAATTGCTCTACCGGACCGACACTGGACTTCACACGCAATCCCAGAGCCTCTCGTCCGCGCCCAATAACCCCGGGCACTCTCGTCTAAGGAGCGGACGCACCCGGGTCCCCCAGGGCGAGTTCTTGCCGGGTTGCGGCAGGTCACTCACCTGCGGCGGCGGCTAGGCTCTCTGCGCGGCCCGACCGCGGCTCAGGCTCTGCGTCGCTGCTGCTGGCGCGGTCCGGGGACGGCGACGGCCCTTCCTCTTTTCGCCGGGCCGTGGAGGGCTGAGTGCCTTTACGGGGCATGGTCGCTGGAACCGGGGGAGAGCCAGGAGCAAGTCAGCCCACCGGCCGCCGGCCCCCACGGCAGGACGGGCTCAAGCCCGCAACCTACCCCTGTTACTGCCGCCCCACTCGGGCAACCTCGGTCCACCTGTGTCCGAGCGCCCCGTTTTAAAACCCCGCTCAGAGGCAGCGGGTCCTCGGGAAAAGAGCCGCAAAAAACCCTAAGTGACAAGCAGGCGGGACTGGTTTCGTTAACAAGACCTAAGCGGGAAAACCTAGATGTGCCTGGGAATCAATCGAGACTGAGCGACTGCTTAGGTCCTTTTCATTTTTTTAACCCCCACTTCCCCTTAGATTAACTAAGTAAGAATACTCTCTAAGGTATTTCTAAACGAAGTGACTCCCACACGCCGACATTTACTGCCATCCCCACCCACGCCCTCAGGGCTAGGGATGCAAGCGCGCTGACTTCCACAGAGACGAGTTCGTGTTAGCTTCAGGTCTGCGAGGCTATCAACTTTCTAGAGTAGCGAAGCCTAACGGGCGACTCGCCGCCCACTTTCCTCTCCCCGCCATTTAGCTCTTGGCGCCGTTGACTGCCCGGGGGATTCGAGGGCTCCTGTCCACAGCCCGACCGGGAAGCGCGGCCGAAGGCTGGGATTGACCACCAGCGACTTCCAAATCGGACGCCGGCAGCGCCTGCTCCGGTTGAATCATTTTGAGGTGGCAGAGGGGTTTCGTCTGTCCGAGGCCCGGGACAGGGTCCGGTTGGATAGTAAACTATGAAAGGTCAGCAGAAAAGGCTCAGACCCGGTGATCAGTCCCTCGGGAGAGGAGAGAGGGACAGGGGGAAACGCCCTTTCCCTGAGAGATCATGATTTTTGAGAAGAGGCTTGGAGACTCCCGGAGAGACGCTGAAATAGCTCAGAAAAGTGGCGCCCGGGAGAAGCGCGCGGGAGCCACGGCCGCAGGGGAGCGGTCGAGGGGGGAGGGGTGACAGCGAGAGAAATCTGCCGGGAGGCAGCCTCAGCCCGGACTCCGCGGCTATAGTTTAAGGCCTCGACTTTCCAGGCGCCCGCGGACAGGGCAGGAAGTAAGAATGTGACAACCTGATCAGGAAAATAAGTACCTTACCTGCGGGACAGTCCACTCAGACCAAGGCTGGAAACGGTCGTATAACCTAACCCCCACCCCAGCTCCTACCGGTGTTTCGGCTCCGGGTCCTTCACTCGAAAATGGCGCCTAAAATACAAACTCGAACGGAAATTCGTTACAAATGCGCGCAATGATTTCTGGGATCCACTTATTTGAAAAAAAGTGCGGCGATTACCACCGCCATTTTCTGGTCGCGCATGCGCGAGCTCCTGGCGGGACCTAGTTGGTAGGGGGAGTTTCTACAAGCGAAAAGCAAGAGCGAGGAAAGGGTGGGTTTGCAGAAGCGGCACTATTATTAGAAATATTTGAAAAACAATCTGGCGAGTTTTGAAAAAGAGGAAAAAATAGAATAGGGTTCCGCCCACAGCTGGAGGCGGGGCTCAGTTGTCTAATAATGCCCTTTGAGAAGAGGGCGGGCTCGCTGGGGGGGGGGCGGGGCCTCGGGCCCGCACTGGTGACGCGCGGCGGGAAAGTATCGCGGGAACGGGGAGTGATCGTAGCTCTTACAAGTCGCTATGGTGACTGGGAGGTCCGGAGGTTTCTTAGTAACCGGTCTTGTCTCTGTGAGAACAATCTCCACTGCTTACCTGGAGCTTGAGGTAAGTGTCTTCACCTCCGGACGTGGTGAGGGAAGGGTTTGGAAGTTGTACCGTTATTGGATCCCACCTTCCCTGCTTTGTGGGTGCGTGCTTCTTGGAGCATCAGTTATTTTCTGCCCCGGGGGCGGTCGAGCTCTGGTGTAGCTTTTGGGATGCAAAGGAGAAAGCCCTGTCTTTGAAGGTAATAGAAAGAGGGAAAACAAGGAGAAAAGAAGAACTGGATTAGTGAATGATCGTGTAGCCCACATGTGAATAGAAAAATTATGACTTTCGAGTTACTGGTGTTAGGTCATTAGTGTCACTAGTAAAAGGGGGTTTCGGACTTTTTGAAATCATTTGACTAAAGAGCTCCGTATTGGAAGAAACGATTTGCCGGTGTCATCTGGTTTTCTTTATGAGGAAATTATCGATCAGTAAATCTTTCTTAAGTAGCTTTGTATACATTGCACTGTGCAAGGCATAATCGGGATTATTAAGCAAATTTGACAATTCCTGTTCCAGAGAACTTGGTTTTGTTAGTGGGTTTTTAACCTGGACTCTGGATCTGGTGGTAGGTGACTGGCTTTCAGAGTTAACGCCCCTGAAATTGTATACAAAATTCTGTGTTTGTGCATTTTCCTGGGGAGTTATTTTAACTACTTTCATCAGATCTCAAACTTGGTCCTAATCTCCCACAATGTTAAAGATTTGACTACTTCCAGTATTTGTTAATCAACTCTTATGTACTTGACATTACGAACTACTACCCTTCTTTTAAGGCCTGGCATACTAAAGAACTAATCTGCTTTATGAATGAATTTGCACTGCCACTGTAAGTGTATTATGGCTCTTGCCCTGAGGAAGATTTAGATGTCATGTTCAGTGATTATCAAAAAGGGGTGGAGAGGACACTGCTCCCAAGTGTGAGAGTTTGGTGGGGTTGGGAGACTGATGTGGTTTGAATAAGCATTGACACCATATTACCATATACCTTTATATCTGAAGTTGAAAAAAAGAATTATTGTTTTTAAATGACAACTACAGAAAATAAAGGTGATTGAAAAATTTTCTTTTTGGCTGGTAGGCATGCTTGGAAGATATAAGGATTCTCTTTGAGGGCTTCTTGAATCATTTGCATTTTCAAAGGTTGTAAAAAACTCCAAAACCTCAGTTGGAGAGATATCAACTATGAAAAAAGCAAAGACTAGACAAAATTGAATGGTGAACATGGGGATAGAGCACAATGTCATAGAAAGATATAACATAGAAAACAGAGTCACAGATTCCATCATTTTTAAGCTTTATGCTTGGATAGTTTACTCAATTTATCAATCTCTGAGAGTGTTTATTAAACCAGCATATAATACCTCATAGGATCGTTTATAATTGTTCATCTAGCACACATCCTATAAACATTTGATATTGCTGTGTTTATGGCATTGACCTTATTATGATATGTACTCATACATATCTTAATGAATATGATGAATAATGGGATGTCAAGTTAGAGGAAGGGTAGCTTTGGAAGGATTGAAAATCAAGTCTAGGATGTTAGATATGATATAGAGGAAAGAGCTGTTAGAAAAAGTCTAAGATGTTGGATATGATATAGAGGAAACAGCTGTTAGAAAAATCTTGAGCCAAGGAATGACTTGATTAAAAGAGGAAGAATAATTTACAGTAGTTATATGGGACATGTTAAAGGGGAAAGAGACTGAGATCAGTCATGGCTTTAGTTAGATTGTTACTATACAGTCTTCCATGTTGTACGTGAGAAGTGCCCACAGAGTAAATGGAAAAAAACCCAGAATCATTTGGGGAGAAAAATTGAGAGCTTTGGTAGATTTTGATTGTCACGAATATAAACTCTTAAAGTCAGTTAGATACTATTCTTTGTTTGTGAATCCTTGAATTACTGATGAGGGGACAGGAAGAAGGAGAAGTCACAGATAAATCCTAGTTTTACTGTCTTAGATGGCTGCTGTCAATATGGAAGGTCTTAGTGACTGATGAGAAAGAAATGAATTTCAATAAATCAATAAACTGACTGATGGCTTTAAATTTAATCAAATCTAATCATGCTCCAATCAGAACAAATATTTTCAAAACAGGCTTAAACTAGGTTGTATGATGAAAAAATATACATAACAAGAATCTACAGAGTAGACTTAAATTTGGGGATTTATATATAGTATGAAAATGAGACACTCAGAATAAGTGTAATTTTTGAGAAGATATTAAAGGTCACAAGAAATAATGACTTTTGGTTGATTTTTTTTTTTTTTTTTAAAGATAACCAGTAAGGGGATCTTAACCCTTGAGTTGGTGTTGTCAGCACCATGCTCACCCAGTGAGCTAACTGGCCATCCCTATATGGGATCCGAATCCGTGGCCTTGGTGTTATCAGCACCACACTCTCCCGAGTGAGCCATGGGCCGGCCTGACTTTTGGTTGATTGTTGGCAGTAATTTGGACATTGCTCATGAAATTGACAATCTGCTTATAAAGAGGAGTTGGTCCATCTGGAAGGACTGGATTATAATTATTTTGGAAAGTATAACTAAGTCTCACCTTCCTACTCTAAAATCGTCTACCAACAATCATCTGCAGTTTCAGGCAGTCTGAGAAGGGAAGCTTCACCTTTTACATTAGAAAAGTAAAATTATACCCTATAGGAAGAAATAAGAATAAGTTCAAAGAGAAAAATTAGAATTGGAATTAAAATTTTCATTTGCAACTGTTTAAGTTCACGATTTAGGATTTAGTTTTGTTATCATAATAATATGTGTTTTGTCTGCCTTCTAATGTGATTACAACACTTCAGAAAGCCAATTTATGTGGTCACAACTTTTCAAAAAGTTGATAAATTCGATTTATGACTGTCTGTGTAAAAAGATTAAGTTTGTAGTTATAAACATTTAGATAAAGTAGATATTAACTAATAAATCAAAATGAATAAACATGAATTTATGTAAGTAATGTATGAATATTTAGAGAATATTGTTCAAGATTAATAAATTGGATATAGATACAGTACAGATATACTTCTTGATGACATAAGCCCCCTAGTACCTTATCTTATTGAAACTCTCACCTAACTTATTACAAGAAGACCCAGGAAGCTAGGAAGCAGAACAGTTGTTTTTTTGAAATATTATTTTAACAGATGAATATGTTTTCGTTCCTGTACATTGGAATTATGGAAAGATATATGCAACAGGCAGTGGATGTAGAGAATATAGCATAGAGAGAAAATAGGATGGGATAGTGTTAGAAGAATAGTTGAAACACTAAAAATAGATTAGGTTTTCAGGGGTGTGAGTAGAGAGAGGATAGCATCAGACCAAGGATATTGAGGAAATGTCCACTTTTAGAATCTAGGAAGAAGAAATAATTACAGTAATGTCTAAAGCGGGCTGACCCCCTAGATAACAAGTGACAGACAACCCAATCCAAATTGTCCTGAGAAAAGAAAATGTCTCCCATAACTAAAAATTCAGGTGACTATATAACTGGATTCAGAGTTCAAGGAAAGACACCAGGATTTGGTTTCTTTCTTTGCATTCCATTGTCTTAGCATTATTTTCAGGCTCCACATGGTGGCTTCTTGCTCCTCCAGGCACTCGTCTTGTTATAGTAAGATAGCCACAGTAACTCCAGCCTCAAATCCTCAAAATTGAAGACCGGGGTAAGGAGAGTTTTTCTTCCCTGTCATTTATTTGAATAAAAGTCCCGGGCCATCAGTGAAACAGTCTCTGTGCAGAGAGAATGGAATGCTCTAATTGGGTTAAGGCCTGGCTCTACTTAAGCCACATAGGCTAAGAGTGAGGAAGCGGTTGTTTCAAAGAGAAATTCCTTTAGGTAGGAAAAGGGTGAATATATGCAGGGTGACAAAAACAACAATTTTCTCTACAAATAGCTAATGATAACTAAGTGCTTACTATGTGTCAGAGACTCTCCTGGACATTTTACATGCTTCATCTCTTTAATCATCATAAGCAACTTGTGAAGGAGGTATTATTAGCCCCAGTTTACGTAAGAAAGAAAACAAAGTATAGTATCAGGAAGATAAACTAGGTGAGCGTTTCAATAAGAAGAGGGTCAAGAGCAGAGAATGGTGCAGAGAAAAAATATCATTTATTGATATCATTTATTTATTTAAAAATATTTATATGAAATATCATTTATTATCATTTTTTTTAAATACAGAAATGCATAAAAAGGAAAACAATTGGGTCATAATCCTGTCACTCAGATAAAGATTAAATATACAAATAGATGAGTAAAATACTATGAACATAGTAAAAACTTTAAACAGCACAGACACATATAAAGTGATAATTAAAAGCTTCCCTTCTGGGCCGAGCCCGTGGCGCAGTTGGTAGAGTGCTGCGCTGGCAGCGCGGCGACGCTCCCGCCGCGGGTTCGGATCCTATATAGGACTGACTGGTGCACTCACTGGCTGAGTGCCGGTCACGAAAAAACGACCAAAAAAAAAAAAAAAAAAAAAAAGCTTCCCTTCTCATCTCAGTGCCCTCACCCTAATGAAGGTGTCAGTTATTTTCTTGCATATCTTCCCAGAAAAATGTTTTAGTACCCACCACCTTAAATATATATCACTTTTTATTTACACAAAAGGGATTGAATTATAAAATATTGCTGTATACCTTGCTTTTGTCATTTACACAGTATAGACAGCTTTTTATATCAACACCTGTAGATTTATTTCATTTTTTAAATTGTTGCACAGCATGCTAGTATATCGATTGTATATGATTATTCTATGCTAGTTGAATTAAAAGCATGAATTAAAGGTGACTATGTATTTTAAAATTTGTGAATCATGTGGTTTATTGGTTAGAATTTATTAGGCCATCCTGCAAAAGAATATTAATATAGCCAATAAGAATGATACTCAAGTATGGCTATTAATCATAGTTAGAATTGCAAAGAAAGATAAATGCCACAGCTTAAACATATGCTTCAGCAAATGCATACAGGAATTGGGGTGGGGTGGGGTTGGAGGTCTTTTCTAATTGAATTACACTGCCATTCACAAGCCTGTTTCCTTTGGTTGTTATGCTTTGAGTCTCTGCCTGGAAATTTTGAGCCTGCCTCTCTTTCTTCCCCGCTGTACAAGAAATCTTAGCCCTAGTCTGCAGGTGGTTCTATGATGGGACCAATCTGTGTAAAATATCTGTCTCTCTCTCTGCTTTTTTTACTGTAGAAGAGATAAGGAGCCTGATCAGAGCTATCAACTTAGGAAACCGTTGATAAAACTGCACTTTTTGAAAAACAGAGCCTTGGGTAGTAAGCCAGCTAAGCAAGCCAGCTATCTCTATTAATATCAGCACTCTAGGGCTAGCCAATATGCAAATAACCCAAACAGGACTTAGTATAAGTATGATTATGATCTAGCTCTTGCATTTCTTATCTGTCCTTTATATTTGTTCACTGCTTGAGGTTTTTCTTCTTAGCAAGTCATGCCTTCCCTGTTTCCCACCTAAAATTTTTCTTGTTAGTGCTTTTACCTCTTAGTTTTGTCTTATTTATTTATTTAAATTGACACATTGTAATTGTGTATGGGGTACAATCTAATGTTTTGATACATATATGTTCTATTTAGTTTTGTTTCTTAAATCTAATTCTTTTTTCTTTTTTTTAAACCATCTTTACCATTTTTAAGTGTATAGATCATGTTATGCTGTCACCTCATCCATTCATCCACAGAACTCTTCATTTTGCAAAACTGATACTCTGTACCCATTAAACAACAACTCCCCATTCCCTCTAGCCCCTGACAGCCACCATTCTACTTTTTGTCTTTATGAATTTGACTATTCTAGGTACTTCATGTAAGTGGAATCATATGATATTTGTCCTTTTGTGACTGGCTTATTTCAGTTAGCATAATGCGAGGTCTAATTCTTAATTCTGCTTTCTTGGTGCTAATTGTGTTTTATTATAAACGAATATATCCAAACAGGGGTGTATAATCTATGATGAACATTTGAATTTCTAGTTTTTGATAGTTTATACAAAGTTCTGTAATGAACAGATGTGTGTATTTGGGGTACATTCATGTGTATATGATAAGTTCCTATGATTAGGAATTCTTCCCAGAATAGATTCCTTATATAATAGCTTCTTCTTTGAGTCAGTACCTTCTTATTCAAAATATGGCACAGATATAAGATTGGCGTAAGTTATTTGCCTGTGTCCCAGGTGTAAGGAGGCTTAGAGAGGAAATAATTTTTTTTTTTTTTATACTGGGAAGAAGGACTCATAAGGTAGGGAATTCCCCAAACATAGGAAAGGCAGCACAAATTTACCTACCCTTTGATAATGTATGGGAGTACCTGTTTTTCTGTACACCACCACTGGTTTCTGAGTATTTTGCATTTGACTACTCTGATAAGAGAAAAATGGTATCTAGTTGTTTTAATTTTCATTTCTTTATAATAGAGATCGGGCATTGTTTCATGTTTTTGATTGCCCATTAACCATCTGTATTTATGTTTCTATGAATTGTCAATCTGTAAGTTTTTAAAAATAGAAGTACCCCATCATCAGGGCCTTGATCCAATGACTTTGAAGGGGACTATGCTCTCTTAGTTATCCTCTGTTTTTGTGGTATTGCCAATCTATCCCTGTCTGCTGGTTCTTTGTCCTTTGCCTCCAAACATACTGAAGTCTACCCTAATTTAAGTTATTCATAGCTACTGCTCTGTTTCTTTCCTTTAACCTCTACTCTTATATACATTTATACACACACACACACATACACTGTACCTATCTATCTACAGTTATATACCTTTAACCTGTACACTTATGAGTTCTGCCTGCTGGCTTCATTTTTTTCTCCATTCACTCATTGGACAAATATTTACTTATTTGTACTTATTGTAAGGTTCCAGTAGCAGGGAGATATAAGAGTGAATAAAACAGACAAAAATTTCTGCCATCATGGAAATTACATTTTAGGAAGGGCAACAGTAAGTAAAATATATAGTATGACAGATGGACTTAAATAGGGTATACAGGAAAGGCTTTACTGAGAAGGAGACTTTTGGGCAAAGATATAGGAGGAAAGGGGAGTAAGCCATGCTACTTACTATCTGCGGGAAGGAATTCCAGGCAAAGAGTACAATAAGTATAAAGGCCCTGAGGCAGGAGTATGCTTAATATGTTGGAAGAAAAACAGAGGCCAGTGTTGTTGGAGCTGTTTGAGTGAAAGAGAAGAGAAACAGGATATGAGGTCAGAGAAATAATGGGTGTATTAGTCAAGGCTCTCCAGAGAAACAGAACCAATAGGGGATGTGTATATGTATATGTATGTTATATACATATACATCTATAGGATTATATACGTATATAATATACATATACATCTATAGG
Organism: Cynocephalus volans; assembly: GCF_027409185.1. Lineage (NCBI taxonomy): Eukaryota > Metazoa > Chordata > Mammalia > Dermoptera > Cynocephalidae > Cynocephalus > Cynocephalus volans. Next base: position 85,950,218 of record NC_084460.1, on the reverse strand, counting down.
ATTATATACGTATATAATATACATATATTATATCCTATAGATATACTATATATTCTATATCCTATAGATATATAGGATTATATAGATAAATATCCCCTATAGATAGATCTAGATATATTGATAATCTATCTCTCTGTCTACAGAGAGAGTTTAAGGAATTGGCTCACATGACTGGGGGCTGGCAAATCTGAAATCCATACGGCAATGCTGTCTAGGAGGTTGAAAATTCAGATAAGAGTTGATGTTGCAGTTTTGAGTCTGAAGGATGGAAACTCAGGAATAATTTCTGTGTTGTAGTCTGGAGGCAGAATGCCTTCTTCTTTGGGAAACCTTAAGTCTGTGCTCTTAAGGCCTTCACCTGATTGGATGAAGTCCATCAACATTACGCAGGAATATGCTTTATTTAAAGTCAACTGATTGTAAATGTTAATCACCTATGAAAAATACCTTTACAGCAACATTTAGACTAGTGTTTGCCCAAACAACTGGGCACTGTATTCTAGCCAAGTTGACATATAAAATTAATCATCGCAATGGGAGTCCAGATCAATAAGGGCCTTGGACATCATTGTAAAAACTTTAAATCTGAGAAAGAAAGTTATCGGAGAGTTTTGAACAGAAAAGTGCCATGGTCTAATTTAAAATAGTCATGTTGGCTGCTGTGATAAGCATAGATTGTAGGCTATTGTAGTAATTCTGGTTGACAGACGATGGCACATTTGAGTGGGGCCATAGCAGTGGGTGTGGTGAAAAGTCACATATTTTGAAGATAGAGCCCAAAATTTCTTTTTTTTCAACTTGGATTTGGGATGTGAGAGAAGAGTCAGTACTAATTCTGGAAGAATGGAATTGCCATTTACTGAGATGGTTAAGACTGTGGGAGGAGCCAAGTTGGAGGGAAGATCAGGCATTTGGTTTGCATCCTGTTAAGTTTGGGATATCTGTTAGACATTCAAATAGAGTTGTCAAATAGTTAGATATAAAAGTCTGTGTTCCATGGAGAGGTGTGAATTGGAGAGATGAAATTGGGAATTGGTACTATGTAGTGAATATATTTAAATTTATATTAAATCATGTAACTGGGTGAGTTCACCATGGCAGTGAGTATAGGTACAGAAGAGGTACAAGGACTGAGCACACTGTTTAAGGTGGGGGATATTAGGAGGGATGAATATTTAGTTACTCCCTCTATAACTCTCTGCAACTCCTTTCTCTGCCTACTGAAGTATGTAAATGCTAACACCCTTAGCAGGATTGAAAAAAACAACCCCATAGAGTTCTATGTGCTCCTAGCAAGACTGCCTGTTATTCCCTTACAAAACTTTGCATCAGCACTTCTAACTGCCCAAGAGACTAGTTCCAAAAAGAAGGATACAATTTAATTTATTAGCCACCATCCCTTAAGAGACCTTTGGGACTATTCCAGCACACCTTACATCCCTGCTTACCTCAGTTTCCACATTCAAAAACTCTTAATTTCCTGCATTAATTTATTATTAGGAGTAGCTATTAATGACTGTAACTTAAATATGATAAAACTTTATTTTCTATCACTTAAAAGTCCAAGTAATGGAACAGGGCTGATATGACTCTCCACAAGGTCAAGAATCTTGGCTCCTTCTGTCTTGTTGCTTTCTTATACATGGCCTTGACGGCATGGCCTTGACGGCATGGCATGGGGAATGTTACTCTTCCAAGTTTTTATTTACCAATTATGCTATGATGTTATATAAATTTTATAAGAGGTTATAAAATGGCTTCCTTAGGTAGCTCACTTACTTTTCACAATACCACTATAAGTAATCATCACTGTTGGGCAATGTATCTACCTGGCTGTTTCTATCTCCACCACTATTCTTGTTGTTATTCTCAGTGATTTTTTTTGTGGTTTTTTTTTTGTGTGTTTTTTTTTTGGACAGCTGGCCAGTGTAGGGATTGATAGAGTTTGGATGTTATTGGCCCCCCCACCAAACTCATGTGGAAATCTGATACCCAATGTGACAGTGTTGGGAGCGGTTTGGGTCATGGGGGCGGATCCCTCATGAATGGATTAATGCTTTCCCTGGGGGGTAGGGGTAGTGAGTAAGTTCTTGCTTTATTAGTTCCCATGAGAGCTGGTTGTTTAAAAGACACCGGCACCTCCTCTCTCTGGCTTCCTCTTGCCATGTGATCTGCTTGTATCTGCCAGCTGCTTGCTGCTTTCTGCAATGAGTAGAAGCAGCCAGATGCAGCTGTCCCAGAGTTGTAAACCAGATAAATCTCTGTTCTTTATAAATTACCCAGTCTCAGGTATTCTCTTATAGCAGCACTAAAACAGACTAATACAGTGATTGAACCCTGGACCTTGATGAAATCAGCACCTAACCAACTGAGCTCTAACCGATTGAGCTAACCAGTAAGCCCAATTATTCTCAGTGATTTAAATATCCACAAATCAATCCAGTTCATTCTCAGGCCTCTCAGTTCCTTGACCTTGGCCATGCATTTTCACAGTTGTTGCCTGCCTTGTTTTTACCAATATGTATACTCTCTTCAAAATCTGTTTTAAGCATCTTATTATCTGAATACCTCGACTTGTTTTTGCTAGTTTACTTCCTGTAGATTCTTAAGGCTGACAATTCTGACTTCAGTAGGACTTCCAGCCCATTGAATCTACCACCTTTTCATGTTCTCCTTGGTAATTTCATTTTATCGCATCTCTTTGAATGTGATCTTTGTGCCAACAACTCTCAAACTAATATTTAATTGATTTCTCCAACTCCAGCCTCTCCCTTGGCTCCAGAATAAGATATTAAAATTTTCCTTGACTTCCCCATTAGGATGTCTAATAAACACCTTAAACTTAACATATCTCCAAAAGAGAATTTTAAATATAATGATTTCCAACCTGTTCTTCAGCTTTCCTCTTTTTAATACATGGCAGCTGTATTCTACCTGTTGAAACTTTAGAGTCATTTTTTAACTACTCTTTCTCTTAAGCGCAGTTCATCAGCAAATCATGTGATATCTTCCTTCAAAGTATATTCAGAATATGACCACTTTATACCACTTGTACTCTTGCCTTCCTTGTCCTTCCTCATCCAAGCTGCTTTCATCTCTCTTCTGGATTATTGAAATCCTAACTGACCTCCCTGCTTCTTATTCATCTTTCCTCCTGACATCTGTTTTGCATACCAGCCATAGAGACCATTTAAAAATGTAAGTCAGGGCCGGCCCGTGGCTCACTCGGGAGAGTGCGGTGCTGATAACACCAAGGCCATGGGTTCGGATCCCATATAGGGATGGCCGGTTGGCTCACTGGCTGAGCGTGGTGCTGACAACACCAAGCCAAGGGTTAAGATCCCCTTACTGGTCATCTTTTGAAAAAAAAAAAAAAAATGTAAGTCAGATCATATCATTCCTTTGTTCATAACCCCTCCGTAGCTTCTGAGTTCATTTAGAAGAAAAACGAAAGCTTTAATTGTGATTTCTCCAGCCCTACATTATCTGTGTCCTCTCTCTCCTTCCCTAATTTAGTCTGCTATTCCCTTCACTCACTCTGTTTTAGCCATACAGGCCTTCATGTTCTGTTACGTTTAAAAGGATTACTGGCTGAATTTGAAGAGCTAAGTGTAGGAGAAGGAAGATCAGTTCTGGGGCTATTGCAGTAATTGAGACAGGAGCTTATGGTGGCTTTGGACTATGACGGAGGTGCTGAGAAGTGACCAGATTTGGAGTATATTTTAGTGGTTGGACTGTCAGGTTTTGCAGGGCATGTTTTTACCTTTCAAGCATCATAAGTGTTGACCCACACTGGATCAAAGACAACTTATAAATGATTTTTAGTAGCTTTGTAGCAAAGGCATAGCTGCTGCTACATGCTCCCTGTATAAAGTTGCAAAGTTATCTATACCCTCAAAATTTTTTTTCTGTTATCCAACCCCTCACCCTCCACCCCGCCCCAATACTGCCGGTTAGTCAGATCCTCTGTGACCAATGCCTTTGGGCAGGTAATAATGCCTTAATGCAGTATTCAGACAGCTCTGGACTTCCCTAAATTGGCTATGTTCTAATATGCTTTCCTCTTATTCCTCCTCTCTTCAATTCCATGTCAAAATGCACATATCATTCATGCAGATGATTTCAGCTAAAGGGGATGTACAGGCAAGATCTTCCTGAGCAAGGGAGAATCTTCCCAGTGTTAGGATGCCTCCATCCTCTTTCTCTGATTCCTTGGCACCACGTTTCTGAATGGGTGGTGATCCTTTTCTTATAAAAATCATACTGCCTTTACAATTTATAGGGGATTTTTCAGCAGTCTGAGGTTTTCTAATGTAGAATACATAATGCTTTTGCCAAAGATCTTAAGTTTCTGATTGTTAATAGTATATTAAACTTTTATATGTAAGGGCACTTCAAAAAGTTCATGGAAATATTGGTATTATCTTTCAATTCCATTTTTCAATGAACTTTTTCAAATATTCATGTATATATTTTTTATCTATTGTGTTGTTTGTCATTTCCAGAAGCAGCACTTTATCTGCCTTTCTTTTAAAATCCTTATAAGCTGAGTAAAAAAAAGCAGAATTTTGTAAAATGTTATCTCTTTTTTTAAAAGATGACTGGTAAGGGGATCTTAACCCTTGACTTGGTGTTGTCTGCACTACGCTCTCCCAAGTGAGCCAACCGGCCATCCCTATGTAGGGATCCAAACTGGTGGCCTTGATGTTATCAGCAACACACTCTCCCAAGTGAGCCACCGGCTGGCCCCTAAATGTTATCTCTCACTTTTTTTTTTTTTTTAATTTGTCAATATACAATGTAGTTGATTATTGTGGCCTATTACCGAAACCTCCCTCCCTCCTCCCTCTTCCCCCTCCCACCCAGCAATGTCCTTTCTGTATGCTTGCCGTGTCAACTTCAAGGAATTGTAATTGTTATGTCTTCTTCTCCCCCCCGGTTTTTTTTTTTTTTTTTGTGTGTGTGTGTGTGTGTGTGTGTGTGTGAATTTATTTATTTTTATCTCCCATCAATGAGTGAGAACATGTAGTATTTCTCTTTCTGTGCCTGACTTGTTTCACTTAATATAATTCTCTCAAGGTCCATCCATGTTGTTGCAAATGGCAGTATTTCATTCTTTTTTATAGCTGAGTAGTATTCCATTGTGTAGATGTACCACATTTTCCGTATCCACTCATCTGATGATGGACATTTGGGCTGGTTCCAACCCTTGGCTATCGTAAAGAATGCTCTGATGAACATTGGGGAACAGGTATACCTTCGCCTTGATGATTTCCATTCCTCTGGGTATATTCCCAGCAGTGGGATAGCTGGGTCATATGGTAGATCTATCTGCAATTGTTTGAGGAATCTCCATACCATTTTCCATAGAAGCTGCACCATTTTGCAGTCCCACCAATAATGTATCAGAGTTCCTTTTTCTCTGCAACCTCGCCAGCATTTATCACACAGTCTTTTGGATTTTAGCCATCCTAACTGGGGTGAGATGGTATCTCAGTGTAGTTTTAATTTGCATTTCCCGGATGCTGAGTGATGTTGAGCATTTTTTCATATGTCTGTTGGCCATTTGTATATCTTCCTTAGAGAAATGCCTGCTTAGCTCTTTTGCCCATTTTTTATTTGGGTTGCTTGTTTTTTTCTTGTAAAGTTGTTTGAGTTCCTTGTATATTCTGGATATTAATCCTTTGTCAGATGTATATTTTGCAAATATTTTCTCCCACTCTGTTGGTTGTCTTTTAACTCTGTTAATTGTTTCTTTTGCTGTGCAGAAGCTCTTTAGTTTGATATAATCCCATTTGTTTATTTTTCCTTTGGTTGCCCGTGCTTTTGGGGTCGTATTCATGAAGTCTATGTCCAATCCTACTTCCTGAAGTGTTTCTCCTATGTTTTCTTTAAGAAGTTTTATTGTTTCAGGGTGTATATTTAATTCTTTAATCCATTTTGAGTTGACTTTAGTGTATGGTGAAAGGTATGGGTTTAGTTTCATTCTCCTGCATATTGATATCCAGTTGAAATACAAGGAATCATTCAAGACTACTATAAACAACTATACGCCAACAAATTTGAAAATCTGGAGGAAATGGATAAATTTCTGGACACACGCAAGCTCCCAAAACTAAATGTTATCCCTAATTGAAGGAGTTCTGATGGAAGGAAGAAGGAATTTTGAGGACAACAGAGAACTCCTAAGGACCAAAAAGTGAACCTTGAAGTGTGCCTGGGAGAGACTGTATTATAGCTCTGACAGTGCTACATATAGTTTCATACTTTTGAAGTTCAACAGAAATCACCTTAAAAGAACTTGAAGAAAGAGAATTGAAAAGAGTGCCTTGAAATACAGCTGTATTTAGCACCTTGCTGATCTAAAAGTCTTCCTGAATTCAGGGGAATGAGAAATTATCTAAGGGAGGCCTTCGGAATTCTTATCTATAGTCAGCACCTCCTTTGATGTAGTTAGCAGTAATTTTCAACTTGGTAAAGAGGATTTTTTTCTGTTTACTTACACTTTCATTTGATTTAATTTTTTCTATTTAGGTTAGTGATTATTCAGAAGGAATTCTGTGAATGTAAATTAGACTCAGACAATTTGGCATTTTCTTGATTTGTATCTTTTGAATGACATGGTAATTCTTGGGGAGTGTTACTCTTTTTTTTTCAGGATTTTTATTTGGCAATTATACTGTGATTTTTATACGACTTTAATAGGCAATTTATTACCTCTTCATTAAATAATTCATTTATTTTTTATATTGCCACTGTGGTAATCATAACTGTTTGGCAGTGTGTCTTCCCCCCACAGAATGTAAACCCTAGGTTGGGCCACTAGATTGATGATGTTGTATTATTCCCATGCAGGTTCTAGAATTAAGGCCCTTAAAAATTTAGTTTAGCCCTCAATCATACCTTGGGAATTAATTAATTTATATCCATTGGACAGGACCAAAATTGATCTGTGTTTGAGGAGTTCCCAGTTTGTAGAATCTTTTGATTTGGCCTTAGGATAGCCTTTGGAAATTCTTTACCTGACCAGATTTACTTATTCTGGTGGTGTTTCGGACTTGTAGGACTGTCTCAGGCAGGTAAGGTTCAACCCAAGGCCCTCAATCATTCCTTGCAGGATTGGCACATCTACTAGTTTTCTTTCCATGTATTTAATGTCAGAAGGATTGAAGGTGTTGCAGTGCTCCTAGGGGAGCAAAGATGTTTTATTTCCTTTTTTTGTGTGCACATATGTTTGTTTTTAATGCTGAATTTATATTTTCTCTGCTTTTATTTTCACAGTGAATATAATCAAGGGACATTTTAAGATTTTGCTGCAAGTAGAGACATGAGACTGAAGATATCCCTTTTAAAGGAACCAAAGCATATCCTTTTAATATTTATAACCCTTATTGTGATCATCTGATTATAGTATTCTTAAAAGTTTTCTTCTATTTTGTATTTTAGTTGGAGAATGAATTTTTTTTTTCATTCCTTTCATGGTAGTTTAAATTGTTTTTCAAATAGTTGAGATCATGTGTTGCAAGTCATTCTCCAAAACAATTTATTTGCTCTAAAGCTTACTTTCAAATGCTTATTGACATTTTTCTTACTCTACTTAAGTATTGTACTTAAGTACTTAAAAAGTAGGATCTTAAAGAGAAATATTTGAAAAAAAATTTTACTTTGCTAGTGTGATCTAGTGTGTACTCATTGAGTTCTGCTCTATTTCTTCACACATGATAAAGTGAAAGACAAGCTGGGGAAAAATGAGCAGTCAGATCTTTGTTATTTCACATGGGAAGGTGGCAGTTAATATTTTCTCAAACACATGACCCTATATTTTGTTAGCAAGAGTCCCCAATTATGTGTCAAGGAGATATGATTGGCCCTGTTATCATAATTCTTAGTCATTTAGACCATTACTCCTCAAAGTATTATGTGTGGGTCTGTGAAAAGATAAGTGAAGAAACTGAAAGTGATGAGAAATTTTTGTAGTAGTTTGGCATTGTTACAACATCCAAATAGATTATTTTTCTAGTAATTAATTTTTATTTTATTTTACATAATGTTGATTTGCAATGGATTTGAAATAAAGAAAAATCTGGTCCTTCATCAAAAACAAGAAAGCACTGATTTAAATATTTGATCAAACTTTTTGAATTTATATGTATTTTCATTTATATTATCTCGTCTACTTATTTAACTCTTCATTGAGGATGTAATTACTTTTACTTAAATCATTTTTGCTATCTTTTCAAAGTATACTCTCAGGGATTCATGTAATTTTATAGATTTTGACCATGTCTTTTGTTTGCTTTTATAAACAAACAAGCTGAAGAATAACAATCTCTTTAGATTCTTGTGATCTGGCAGTTCTCTCATTTCTTCCATAATTTTAGTTGACCTGTTAGTATGAAGATAACGTCATGCACATCTGATATATACTTACAGCAGTTTATATAAGGATAAGCTAATGTTTTTTGGTTTGGGATGTGTGAGAGAGAAAGAGTGTGTGTGTGTGTGTGTGTGTGTGTGTTTGTATGTATGTGTTTTCCCCCTTTCTAGGTTTTACCTAAGCTTCTTTCTTTCTAGATTTTATCTGACATTGTTTAGATGACAGCAATATATTCAGGAACAGCTTTTTTTTTTTCAGTAATGGTTTAGTGGTCATTTTGTTTAGATTGTGTTCCAGTGCCACTTTATTACCTATTTGTGCAGACTCTTAAGATCTTTCTATAATCTTTTTATCTTTTTGGTTTTTGTTTAATCTATCATATTTTGAAACATTAAAAAGTCTTGGGGGCTAGCCCATGCTCACTTGGGAGAGTGTGGTGCTGATAACACCAAGGCCACAGGTTTGGATCCCTGCATAGGGATGGCCGGTTAGCTCATTTGGGAGAGCGTGGTGCTGACAACACCAAGTCAAGGGTTAAGATCCCCTTACCGGTCATCTTTAAAAAAAAAAAAAAAAAAAAATCTTGGAACATCCTAGAATAATTATGGCACATTGTCTCTGTTTCCTTGGAAAAAATTTGATTGTTCAGATAAGTTAATTAAAAGCACTGGTGAGAAAAGAAGGAACTAAAAAGGTTATATAATAACACTAAGAGAACAAATAATCGAACCAGGAATGATCTGGCATTATAGAAATCCAGATTTAAGCGAGAAAACATCCTTCATAAATGACAAACTAAAATGCGTTTTCTAGTTAGACAATTCTGCCAGAGTAAGCAGCCTTTAGGACTATTTGAACATCTTAACTTACAAAGAAATCCTTCTGATAAATCAGAGACTAAAAAATGGATTAAATTAAGAATTTTAGGGATCATATCTCATACAGCACTATGCGTGTAATAGGTACAGTAAATTATAATTGAATTATTTCCTGACTTTAATGTCAAAAAGTTTGATATTGTCAATTAAAAATAAATAAACAAAATAAATAAAATGAAAAAAAAGTTTGGTAAGATTTTAGTTGCAGCTGTTAAGCCAGGGGTTTTTTCCTGGGTGAACTCATACAATGTGTGATTTAAGGAGGTATTTTACAGTTAGATTTCAGTCTTCTTTTAATACTTGATTTTTTTTAACTTAACAAAATAATACATTCTTATTCCAGTAACTTAAATAATACAGATATATAAGTAAAAAAGTATAGTTCCCTTTTCTCCCTGCCTATCCCCTAACAGTTCGGGGTAGATCTTTTTATATGTATTGATCTATTAAGTTTCCTTTGTATACCTTTTGGCCTTGTTTATGGAGTGTTCTGTTACACAAGTTTAAAATTTTTGCACAGATATTCCCCCCCCCTTTTGGAATCTGGATTTCTCTCTTGCTTTCTGTTCTTACAATTTTTTTGATAGATGCTTATTTTCCTTTCTGTGGAAACAATGTCAAAGTCATAAAATGAAAAATACATTTAGAAGCTTGAAAACATTTGACCCTATTTTACTTTCTTATAATCTGCATCTGTGAATTATTTTATTTATTAAGATTTAAGAATTTTGTATGTTTTCTCTTCTTAACATGGTGACACATCAAGAATTAGTCAGCTGTGTGGGCTGGACTACTGCTGAAGAACTGTATTCATGTAGTGATGATCACCAAATAGTGAAGTGGAACTTGTTAACAAGTGAAACAATTCAGATAGTGAAGCTTCCTGATGATATTTACCCTATAGATCTTCACTGGTTTCCAAAAAGTTTAGGCATAAAGAAACAGACGCAGGCAGAAAGCTTTGTCCTCACAAGTTCTGATGGTAAGTTTTTAATAAATGTTACATGCTCATCTTTGTATTTAAAAGATATAATATATTTGTATGACTTATGCTTTGAGTTATTTTACAAAATTGATATTTGTGGATCTCCATACCTTCATCCATTTATACCTTCATCCAATAAAATAAATATTTTGGGTTTTTTTTGTATAGTCGGTTAGTTTGTGTACGGGCTATAAAACTATTATCATGGAAGAAGGCAAATTAAACTGGCATGTACTGGGACTGAATCTGAGTCTTTGGCCTTACTTTTTCTGTGCTCCTATGAATTGAGTTAAGCTGTCTTCAGAGTTTTGGTTTCTAATTTCTTCAAATTTAACTTAATAACATTATCATATTAAAAAAATAGTTATTTAGTAAGCTATCTATTAAATGTATCCTTTATTTCCCAACATGTTAATTTCCAGTAACAGAGTTCAAGATTTATATAATATAACCATAGCTTTAATACTGGTGAATAGAAAGCATAATTTTTCTATATTTTTAAAGGAATGTTTTTATTTTTGTTTTCTTATAAATACTTGAAATGTTTTTGTCTGTATTATTCTTTAACTATCCTGTCAATTAGGGGTAGAGTCATTGAAAGTAACAGAAACTTACTTGGCTAACTTATGTTCAGTGCAGTTTTTTGGCTCACTTAGGTTTTAGGGGTAGATCTTCAAGCATAGCTGCATCAGGCCCTTGTTCTTGCCATCTCCTGGATAGGCTCTCCCCACATGGTAAGTATGACGGTGGCCAGTAGATCTGGGTTCATCATACTAGATACAAAATAGCAGCGGAAAAGAGTGCTTCTTCCTCAATACCTCTTGCAGGCGAGTTGCAGAGAGGGTCCTAAGTGAGCTTGTGTCCTGTGCCCATCACTGAGTAAATCACGTAGTCAAAAGAATGGGATTGACTGAGTCTGTCAAGCCTCAGGCCACCTACATGGAAGAGGGAGGAGAAAGAGAGGAGTGCTTTCGTAATCAGAAGAGGGAAGGGATGTTATAACAAACAATGACATCAGATTGCACTTCATTTACAGAGAGACTTGTGGAAGTTTTTTTTTTTAAACTTAATTTTTCTGAAACTTGATTAAATGAGAACTTAGTTTACTTTAGATGATAAACTGAAGGGTTTACTTTTTTAAAAAAAAACTTTTTATTTTGGTATAATTTCACATCTACAGAAAAGTTGTAAGAATTGTACAAGTAATTCCTATACATCCTTTATCTAAATTCACTAGTTTCACATTTTGTCCCATTTATTTTACCATTAGCTCTCCTTTCTGTCTCTCCACACACTTATACACATATCTTTTTTTTTTTTTTGAAAGATTCGAGAGTGATTTACAGACATGCCCTTTAACCATAAATACTTTAATACATTTACTAAGAATAAGGATTTTGTTATATCACAATACACTGATCAAAATCAGGAAATCTAACATAGATGAAATACTATTATTTAACCTACAGTTCATATTCAAACTTGAACAATTGTCGTAATAATGTGTTTTATAGAAATTTGTTTTTTCTGGTATAGGATAATACATTGCTTTTGTCATGTCTCTTAGCTTCCTTTAATGTGGAACAATTCCTCAGTCTTTCTTTTATGATCTTCACAGTGTAATAAAATACAGGCCTGTTATTTTATAGAATGTCCCTCAATTTGTGTTTCTGATGTTTCCTTATGATGAGATTTAATTTACACATTTTTAGGAGGAATACTCAGGGTATTAAATTAGGAGATTCATGTTGTTGGTTTGACCCTTTATTGGTGATGTTAACTTTACTTAGTTGGTAAATTTGTGTTCTTTAAGTTAATCCACTGTAAATTTTCCATTTTTCCCTTTTGATAATTTGTGAAAGAATATTTTAGATTGTATAAAAATATTCCTTTCCTCCTCAAACTTCCTCCCACTCTCTTAGCACTATTGGTAAATCATTTATTACTAAGATGGTTGCCAAATTATGATTTTTCTAACTCCATAATTCCTTCCATATTGACTAGTTGGTATTCTACTCCAAAGAAGACCTTCCTGTCACATGCCCATTTATTTGTTTTTTTATGTCAGATCAGACTCCTAGATTCTTATTGTATTTTATGAATATTCTATTACAATCATTTTTGGGTTTTGATATAAAAATTGTCTTAGATTTGACCAGTGGGAGCCCTATCAAGCCAACTCCAGTGATTTTTTTTTTTTTTAGGTATTGTATTAGTCTGTTTCTGTTGTAACAAAATACCTGGAACTGGATGATTTATAAGAAAACAAAATTTATTGCTTAGAGTTTCAGAGGCTAGGAAGTCCAAAGTCCAGGGAACATATCTGGTGAAGGCTTTCTTTGGTTGTGACTTCATCAGGGTATCACATTCCAAATGGTGGAGCAGAGAGAGCAGAGAGAAACACTAACCTTCTCATTGACTCTCCTATTAAAGCCCTGCAAACCACACCCAAGACCACCATTTTTAATCCATTCATTATGGCATGGTCCTACAATCTAATCACCTCTTCAAGGCCCCACCTTTTGATTACTATAATAGGATTTCCCACTCTCCACACTTACAGTGGGGATTAAGTTTTGGGGGGACATTCAACCCAAGGCAGGCGTCCTCATCATTTTTTGAGTACTTCATTGTTGGCACAAGATGTTCTAGGCTTATCTTGTACTTTGCAGTCCTAACCGCCAAATCAGCCATTTTCCAGGAAGATCTGTCCCTTTTTTTGGAGAGTGTTAGCTGTGCTCATTCCAATGGGGTGTGTTTACTCAAGCCCTTTTCAGCATAAGGAGCTATGAAATGTTAATACAAATGTATATTTTAAAATGCATCTCTATAGCTATTTCTCTATGTCTTTCTTCCTATCTACCTATGTTAACAACCATGAGTTCATTCTGATACCCCCAATTCTAATTCAGTACCACAGGGTCAATTCTAGTCTTTTCTTTTTCTATACTTGAAAATAGTGAGGAAATCTGGTCCCCGTTATCCTCAATATATTTTCTCATTTGCTTAATTCTACAATACACAGTAGTTTCAGAATTGTAAACCATACTACTGCAAAAATTAGCCTGATTAGAGTTTAATATTATTTACTTTTTTAAAAAAAATGTTTAAACTGAGGATATAAAGTCAAAGTTGTGTTCAAAAGGTACTTGTGTTACTCCACTGCTTAAGTGTGGCTATGTTATTCATTTGAAATACAGTTAGGTGTATTTATTTCTATTTGTTTTCCATTTAAGATCTTCTCTTCCCCCATCCTTATTGATTTGTTTGTTTTTTAAATATGTAAAACATTAACACGTGTGCTTTCACAAAGTCAAAACTATATTAAAAAAAATACTCAGAGCAATATCGTTAACCTCACCCATCCAGTCGCATATGCACTGTTTCTCTTTATACCCTGGAGGTGATCTCTTTGGTTCTGGTTTGTCCTTCCAGTGTTTCTTTTGGCAAAAATCAACAGATAGACGTATATTTTTTCATGTCACCTTTTTTATTACACAGAAAGTGGCATACCATATATTTTCTTTGCGTTTTTCTTTTTAAACTCAACAGTATATGAGGATTGATTTTTATCCGGTGAATTGGGTTAGTAAACATAATTAGTCTTTATAATTTCTGTTGCCTGAGTGTTTCCCTGAATTATCAAGATTACTTAATCACAATTAACTAAAGAATAATTGCTTTGGTCTCTATTTCACATTGGCTTCAGATAAAACACTTTCTGATAGCCTAAAGTAAAACAAATGTAATTTGAAAGATAAATCTGCAAGAATAGTAATGGAAAATATATCATGACTCTTGAGAAATTATAATGTTTAATTTTATTTTTACGTTTACTATGTAAAAACACAAATAAGATAACATTAACATGCCCCAACTAGATGTGGGGAGAAGAAAGAACCGAAGTAGAGTAGTTGAGTATTTTCTTATAGGCTAGGATGAGGAATATCTGAGATCTTATGAAAGAGAGGAAAAAAGAATGATAAATCAAAGAAAAGAAGTGGAAGGGGAAAAACAGCATCTGAAATGGAAAGGAAATGTTCTGAGAAGGTGGATGCCATCAGTAGGTGGTTAAGGGGTCTCCTGTCAGATAAACATCTGTGGTCATTTTATATATCAGTGCTATGTTCTTTTTTAACCCAGTATTTTTCTTTTTTTATTGTGGTAAAAACATATAATGTGAGATCTACCCTCTTATCAAAATTTTAAATATGCAATACAGTATTGTTAACTATGAGCACATTGTTGTACACAGATCTCTAGAACTTGTTCATCTTGTGTGATGTTAACCTAAAACTTTTAAAAAAATTCCTTCAAGATTTAGTTCATTGCTCAAGAGGTTTTTTTTCTATTTCCCTCTAACTTTCTCCTCTTAGTTTTTCTCCCACAATGCTGGCAGAAAAGGAGGTACAGTTTTTGAATTTGTTCATCACTCTTCCGGTGTTCCCTTTGTCTGACCTTCTTCTGTGTTTGTGATAACATTTTTAAAAAAATCTCTGAGACTAGGAGCAGACTGAAGTACATAGAGCAGACTTTTGCCAAGTATTTTGTCTTGCCAGTAATTTTCTCTTCAACTTTATTTCATCTTTTTGAATATTTCGTGCAGCTGCATCCCACTTTGTAGAGGAGATGTTTAACAACGTGTTAAAGATTTACATTTAAAAAATAATTGAATTCTTTAAAATATATTAGAGGAGCTGCTATGTAAAGGAATTCTGGTGTAAAATCTTTTGTAAAGCCATTAAACACTCCTTAAATTATATTTAGTGAAAGTTGATTTTTTTTTACATTGTATTAGATATCTTAAAATAATTCCCATACTCTCTTATTAGCTAATATGTTCATTTTGAAATCCCACTTTAAAAAGAATTTGTGTGTTCATTCTTTTTGGTATCAGAAGTTAGCCATTACAATCTCTTTGTGGCTTTTTGTAGCCATCAGCCAAAACTCTTCTACTACTAAGAAGTTTCTAAAAGTGTTCGTGTGCCCTTTTCCCTAACACCCTGTTCCAAGGCATTTTTAATTTTTAAAAATGTGTTTTGCATATTTTTAATCTACTTCCTCTGTTTTTTTCTCATTTATAACTTTTTACTCTTTTTAGTTTGGATTCATTTTTCTTTTATTTAATTACAAGACATTGATCTTACTCCTCAGGGTTTAAATATTCATTTTTTAATTTGAATCATCCATTGTTTGTTTAATAAATTAATAATGAATCTTCTGGTTACATTCTCATTTCAACCCCAACCACTAACAAGAAATTAAATTAATTGATCTCTAGTTTTGGTCTTGCATTTTAAAAAGGTCATAGGACCGCTGGGGAAGTCGTAGAGAAGAACCAAAATAGATAAATGGATAATTTTGTGTTTTTAAATGTTTGATGTATGCCTTAGCTTGGATATGCTATTTAAGCAATTTGTAACAATGAGACAAAATACAAAGGCCCCGAGAATTATTGAGTGCAAAATCTATGCAAAAAGATGATCTCAGTTTAGGGCTAGCCCATGGCTCACTTGGGAGAGTGGTGCTGATAACACCAAGACCACGGGTTCGGATCCCTACATAGGGATGGCTGGTTAACTCACTTGGGAGAGCGTGGTGCTAACAACAACAAGTCAAGGGTTAAGATCCCCTTACCAGTCATCTTTTATTAAAAAACAAACAAAAAAAGATGATCTCAGTTGTGTCAGGATATGTCTTCTGTGAGGTTATGGGAATCGAGTAATTTCAGCACTTATCAGGAAATCATTAGGTATTTTAGAATAAGAAATATCAGTGATCTAAATATATAAAATTTCTAAAGAAGTGGAATAGGTTGAAAGACATTTTCTGGACTTTACATTTCTGGTCGAGGGTTATTTAGTTAATCTTTTTTTTTTTGTCCTTTTTGTGACCGGTAAGGGGATCGCAACCCTTGGCTTGGTATCCCCCGCTCGGCGCTCAGCCAATGAGCGCACCGGCCATAGGGATCCGAACCTGCACGGCGGGAGCGCCGCTGCGCTCCCAGCGCCACACTCTCCAGAGTGCCACGCGGTCGGCCCTAGTTAATCTTTGATAATGGATTCATTCATTATGTGCAACAATTGTTTATTTTGTATATATTATGTGCTAGGCAGTATGCTAACATTTAATGAAACAGACTTGGATAAAGTAAATAATGACCACAGGATTAGCTTTCCACTTACTATATGTCATCTTTACAGTTTCCTATTTTGAGACTGTTTTCATCCTTGTATTTTCTTTGTAATTCTAATTCATTTTAGGTTAGTCTCATAAAGAAATAGCACAGTTAAATTCAAAGTAATCTTGTTACATTAGAAAAATGACCCAGCAGTATATAAAATTAAAAGGAAGATATGGTGAAAAGTAGATGGTGCTTGTTGTTGGTTAGATTAGAGAAAAGGGTAGATTATTGTTGAAGGCCTAGAAAATGAATGATGGGTGAAGAAAGCCATCAAAATGAGTGAAAAAGAAAAGAACATCAAAGTAGGCCGTTGTTTAGATACCGACTTGTTTAAATTTAACAAGTGTTGATTATGTAAAAGCACTATTACAAATAAAAATATCACTAAGACATGGTCCCTGTCTTGAAAGGAGTCACAGCCCAATAAAAAAATGCTGCAACAGAGCTACAAATAAAGTATGCTGTATGTAGAAAAGAGGGAATGCCTTTGTCTGGGAATGGGTAGGTGGCCAGGGTGCTAGATGTTAAATGCTTTAAAGCTATCTTAACCACCTGACTTTAATGTATTTTTACTGAATTATTAACATTAGGTCAGAATTTTAAAAAGCCCCAAGTTAAAAGTGAATTTAAACAAAATATATCCTCTGAGTCAAAATTTGATTAGGCAGCCACAAAAAATAAATATAGATATAGATGTAGATTTTGATTTGGGGAAAGGTTTCTAGCTTCACTGTACTTTATTATCTTATTTCCAGCTATATATGGGTTATTACTAGATTTAGTGATCATTAAAAAGCCATACTGATTGTATCTGATTGTATTAGTCTGTTTCTGTTGCTTATAACAAAAGTCTTGGAACTGGGTAATTTATAAAGAAAATGAAATTTATTGCTTATAGTTTTGGAGGCTGGGAAGTCCAAAGTCAAAGAAACACATTTGGTGAAGGCTTGGTGGTGGCAACAGTGAGGGCAGAGTATCACATTGCAAATGGCAGGGCAGAGAGAAAAACTCTTTTTAAAGCTCTCAGAACCAGGCCCCTGACCACCTTTATTAATCCATTCACTATGGCTTGGTCCTACAATCTAATCCCCTCTTCAAGTCCTCACCTTTCTTTTCTTTTCTTTTCTTTTTTCCTCTGTAAAGATAACCGGTAAGGGGATCTTAACCCTTGGTTTGGTGTTGTCAGCACCACGCTCAGCCAGTGAGCTAACTGGCCATCCCTATATAGGATTCGAACCCATGGCCTTGGTGTTATCAGCACTGCACTCTCTGAGTGAGCCATGGGTCGGCCCTAAGGCCTCACCTTTCAATTACCATAATAGGATTTTCCACCCTCAACCTTTACAGTGGGGATTAAACTCCAGTGATGTTGGGGAGGCATTCAATCTGTAGCACTGATCTTTACTCATCTTCCTATGTCACTCATTCTTTGCACAGTTGATTTGTACCCTTGACATCTCTTATATAATTTGCTTATGTCCTTTAAAGTTATGTCTTTTATTTTGCCTATAAATGTGTAAACTTTTTGAGTACAGCAACGAAGTGGTCTGCTTTTTGTCTACTTGGTGCTCAGAACAGTGTAAAATCATATAAGGCAAGTATTTCAAAACCTGGGATTATTCATTTACCTATTTTGGTTCCTTTCCTTTATACCTTCTTCCAGCTTTTCTATAGCCTGTAAAAACAGTGAAGAATGAAAAATTCTGCTGAAATAGAAGGCTTTCCTGACTTTTCTCTTGGCCCCATTTGGCCATATCCCAACAGAGTTTTATTGTCTCTGAACTCTCACAGCACTATGTACATATATCTATTATACCACTTGTTTCAAGGTTTTATAATTTTGTTTTTGTGCCTGTTTCCCAATAGATTTGTGTGTTCCTTGAGATTAAGAATAATTATATTATTTGCCCTTAGGCCTCCAGTGCCTAGTACTGTGCTAACTATTCTAGTCGTAGGTACTCAACAGATGTTTGTTGACTGAATAAATTAAGTAAATAAAATAGATTCCTCAAATGTAATTTCTTTTAGGTAAATTTCATCTGATTTCCAAGTTAGGAAGGGTGGAAAAAAGTGTAGAAGCCCACTGTGGAGCAGTACTTGCAGGAAGATGGAATTATGAAGGAACAGCATTAGTTACAGGTAAGTTGTTTGCAAAAATAACATTTTAAATGAACATTTTAAAGAAAAATTTCCAAAGAAACAATATTTTTATTTAGCAATAGTGTCTTTCAATGTCTAACAGCAAATAATTGGCACGTATTGTTCTAGACTGATGCATAAATGATATAATTCAGAATGTCATATTGTTTCCTCATGTAACTTTTGGAGACTGTTCTGTCAAAGAAGGCTTTTGAGTGGACAAGTACGGGGTAAATAAAAGTTGTAATTCTTTAAAATTCTAAAGTTCAAAATATTCTCATTTAACTGACGTGTATCCCTATTCTATCTCTCTCTTATTCCCTGCCATATTCTAAGGGTTCTCATTTTTGCCTATTGTATTAATTATCCTTGGCTTCATAACAAATTACTCCAACAGTTAGTGACTTAAAATAATAAACATATAGTATTTGACAGTTTCTGCAGGTCAAGGAGCAATTTAGGTGGTTGTTTGTTTCTGGCTTAAGGGTCTCTCATGAGGTTCCAGTGAAGTTGTTGGCTAGGTCTATAGTCATATGAAGCCTTGACTGTAGCTGGGGGATCCCCTTCCAGGATGGCTTACTCACATGGATATTGGCAAGAGGCCTTTGTTCCTCTCTGACTTTAACAGGAGACCTTAATTCTTTGCTGCATGGACATCACCATAGGGTTACTTGAGTTTTTTTTTACAACATGGTAGCTGTCTTCTCCTAGTGATCCAAAAAAGAGCAAGACAGAAGTCGTAATATCTTCTGTGAACCACTCTCTGAAATCATATTCCATCATTTTCATTATATTCTGTTCATTAGAAGCACATCACTGAGTAGAGCTCACACTGAAAGAGAGGGAAATTAAATTGCACCTCTGGAAGGGAGGAATAACAAAGAATTTGTCGACTTGTTTTAGAACTACCACACCTATACTCTGGGCTTTTTCTAGGACTTTTCTCAGTAAATTGTCTCTTCTGTGCCTGTATCTTTAACTTCTTCTTTTCCAGTGGTTTCTTTTTCAGCATATAAATGTGTTCAGATATCACTCATCCTAAAAATTGAGAAGAAATAAAAATTCCTCCCGTAACAAACAACTCTCTATAGCTACAACTACCTCTTTCTTTCTTCCTTCTTCAGCCAAACTATTCAAAAAAGCAGTCTATACGTCACTTCATTCAGTCCTCAACTCACTGGAATTTGGCTGCAATTCTTTTTACCACACTGAAAACACTTTTCCTAGAGTTCTAAAGTGGAGATTACAGTTACAGTGGAAGTATAATTTGCGTAACAATACTCATAAATGTAACATTGAAGGAAAAAATTAATATTTTAGTCATGGAAGTTAGACTACTTTGATAAAATTGTTTCAAAGTAGTTTCTATTAAATTTTACAGTTATGAAGTACTCTGTCATTTAATTAGAGTCAATTGTATCGGAATTTTAAATATGCACACACATACTGTTGATTTTATATGCAGATTTAATGTTTAAATTTATTTTACATAGATAAAAATATCAATTGTTTTTTCTCTGTGCAGTTGGAGAAGATGGACAAGTAAAAATTTGGTCAAAGACTGGGATGCTTAGATCAACTTTAGCTCAGCAAGGTATGTTTTATAATTGGTAATTTTTGAAAATTGAAGAATACAAAAATGCCTTAAAATTTTCCTTTACTAACGATCTAAGAATAGTGGTTGACACTGACTTTGGTCAAGTTCAAAATCTGATATATCGTCTTTCTATTTACACTTTTTCTTCTTACTCCATGATGCCTGATGGACCATAATAATCAAGCCAAGAAATATAAGAAATCAGATGGGCTTTTTCTTTATGTTAGTGAATCTAGATAAAGGCAGTTATAGGCCAAATGTAAAATAAGTCTCTTTAAATAATTCTGAAGTATATCCTGTATAGAATAGGGTTAGGTGTCTAATTAAGTAAATCATAGTAAGAGAAGACATTAAGAGTAACTTCTTACTTAAAAAGTCCTAATAACTTCATAGTATTAACACCATTTCAAAATTATGTTGATTTCTGTGTACACATACACTGTGTGTGAACAGACACGCTGATGATCTGAAACTTGGTAAATCATACTATTTAGAGGAGCATTTAAAATTTCTGTGTTAATGGAATGGAGTGGCCATAAAGTCAATCCAGTGGTCATTCCTGTTGGGATTTAGGTTACATATGATTTTTTTCTGTGTAGCAGATTAATTTTCCTAATTAGGTTTAACCTAGGAACAATAAAGCAATTTTAATGTTGACCTGACCACGTATCAGCTGATCTTCAGAGACAGGTTGCCAAATAACTTGCAGACTCTTCTTCAGAATTATATGATAAAGTCATACTGTGAAGCCTCTTCAATAACTGACTTCCAGAAATTTCCAAATTTCATTTAAAAAATCATGTTTACTCTTAGGATAATGTAAAATAACTTAATTACTTTAGCTGTACATTAACAAAATGTTAGCAAATGTAACCAGATACTAGGTAGTATTTAACCTCTTCTGAGGTTAAATCTTTGCTACAGATAATTTCCAGGTAGAATATTTACCCATGAATAGAAAATTTAGAGTTTATAGAAGCAGTCATGGGTGAATTTCAGTTAAAGAAAAGTCAATTTATTGTTACTTTAGTAATAAAAAGTACCTTTAGAAAATAAATCTGAGATCCAATCAAGATGGTGGAATAGATGGTCCGCAGCATCACTCTCTCCCACAAATCAACCAAATTTACAAGTATAAAAATGTAACATCAGCCAAGCTGTGGCCACTGGAGCTCAGGGGAAGAGGAGGAGAGACCTACAAAGGCGGGAGAAACTGTCACGAAAGAAAGAAAAAGCTGCTCTGACTGAGCATTTTGGGCTGTGGCTGCTTTAAGGCTTGAGCTGATAAGCGCATGGAGCAGGAGCCGGCAGAAGCTGCAGCTGTGCCCTTCAGATGGAGTTACTTGGAGGCAACAAGAGAGAAGAGGGCCTTGGCGGATCCCAGGACAGCAAGACCGCTAATAGGGTTCACGTGGACCGACACAGGAGCAAGGAGCCAGAACAACTGAAAAAAGGGAGCCACTCAGAGGCCGGTGAGTCATTGCAAGGGACTGGCACAGGGCCCATCCCATGGGAAGTGTTTGCAGCACAGGCGGTGGGGGAGACGGGCCCACCAGGGGAACACTGGAACACAGCAAGGACAGCTGATCTGCCCCCCAGTCAGCACAGGACCACTCAGAGGAGACTGGTCAGGAATGCAGAGTTGCACGGAGTGCAGTTTGATGAAAAAACTCAGGCCCAGATCAGAGATTCTACAGAACACAGATCCACCGGGTCTCCAGGGAGCCGGAAGTACCTACCTATAAGGTCAACCATTAAACCCTGAGCTGCACAAAAAACCTTCCCTAGGGAAATAGCAGCAAAGTAGCAATTTAAACAACCACACAGCTCAATTACTGGTTCCCACAGGAAGTTCCCCCATGTTAGAAGCAAAGGACAAAAAGCTTAGTTCTGGCCCAGGCACACCACCAGCACCTTGGGGCCTGCCTGGGAACTGGAGGCTTGAATCTGGCGACCGGACCCCACTCCCACTTCCAGGCAAACTGCACCAGTGCCTCGGGGCCAGCCTGGGGACCTGCAGCATGGAGAAAGGGACTGGGTCCCCCTCCTACAACCAGGCACACCACACCAGCACCTTGGGGCTTGCCCAGGGACCCGAGGCAAGGAGAAGGGGAATGGACCTCTCTCCCACAACCAGGCATGCTGAGCCAGCGCTTCAGGGCCCACCCGGGGACCTGAGGCATGGATAAGGGGACTGGACCTCTCTCCCACAACCAGGCACACTGCTCCAGTGCCTTGGGTCCCACCCAGTGACCTGAGGCATGAAGCCAGGAACCAGACCCTCCTCCCACAACAAGGCATACCACACCAGTACCTCGGGGCCCACCCAGGGACCCGAGGCAAGGAGAAGGGGACTGGACCTCTCTCCTACAACCACGGACACCATGCCAGCACCTCAGGGCCCGCCTGGCCCAGAGGCATGCAGAAGGGGACTGGACCCTCCTCCCACACCAGGCACAAAACGCCAGCACCTTGGGGCCCACCCGGGTACCTGAGGCATGGAGAAGGGGACCAGACTCTCCTCCCACAACCAGGCACACTGCACCAGTGCCTCAGGGCCTGCCCAGGGACCTGAGGCGTGGAGATGGGGACCAGATCCTCCTCCCACAACCAGGCACACTGTGCCAGTACCTTGGGGCCTGCCCAGGAACCTGGGACATGGAAAAGGGGACTGGACCCCTCTCCCACAACCAGGCACATGGTGCCAGCACCTTGGGGCCTTCCCAGGGACCAGAGGCACAGAGAAGGGGACCAAACACACCCCACAACCAGGCCTACCGCCAGTGCCAAGGAGCATGCCAAAAACAGCACCCCCACATGGGTGGCCCACCACAGCCACCACAGTAACCATGGCTGCTGCAAAAGTAGCTAGACGCCACAGCCACCACGCAGGTGGTCCGCCACCACTGGAGTGCATTGACACAAGAAGAGTCACCAGCAGAGACAAAGAAAAGAAGAGGATGTCTCTCTCCACAAAACCCATTTCAGAGTGACAGAAGAAGCATCTGCTCTGTGATAATATTGGGGGACCTGATCACATCTCTCAGCATTGGACAGATCATCTAGGCAACAAGTTCACAGAGTAATCATTATTCTTTCAGAAGGAGAGAAGAAATCTAGGGCAGTTAGAGGGGGGAGGGGGAGGGAATAAGGGAAGGGGAGAGGTTGGACAAGGGGCATAAAGAATAATTACGATTTGTAACAATATATATGCTAGTAATATTGATTTAATCAACATATCTCAATGTTCAACCCCAGAAATAAGTATAATCGATTTTGATTCAGTAAATAAAATAAAATAAAATTAAATTAAAAAAAAAAAGAAAATAAATCTTACTTTACTCTAGTGTGCAAGGGAATTTACTTTTGGCTTTATATTTTTCTTTTAAGGCTACTTATTTGACATTCTCACTTTGTGAGGATGACTTAGGCAAAATTGACAGAATTCTTCCAGGGATCACCAGCACCTTGGAAAGACTATAGGAAATTCCAATAGTGGTGCTGGGGCTATAGTTCTTTTCAGCTGTTGCTGCTGCTGAGACATATCCTTTTTTCCTTTCTTTTCTCTTTCTTCTATGCGTTTTGTTGCCTACCAGTGATATAGATCTTCAGAGAAATTCTGCAAGCTTATTTCACTATTCATCATAGAAGATTTGAATTCTTTCCCAAGATCCTTCACCAGTGCCCCACTAATGCTCCTTCTATTTCCTAAAATTCTTACCATTCATCTCCTTTCATTTACTACCCTTGGACCCACCATTTCAGACTATCCAAAGTCTAAAGTGGAAACTAGAAATAAGTTGGTTAATGTAAATATTGTTAATCATAGAGGCTAGGTTATAATAGTGCTGTTTGTTCAGTACTATAGTTTATCTGTATAATGGGTCTGGAAACCAAACTGGTACTTATTTTACTCTTATGGGGAAAATGCATCCAGAGTTCTCAAACTTGCAAAGGCAGGTTGGAAACCCATGTTCATAAATTAAGGACTTTCTATAAAATTGGAGGTCACAGACAGGTGGCCTGTGGCTGAAGATGGTCTACTAGCATGGTGCAGGACCAACATTAAAAATCATGACATTTCACGTACACATTTGGGTTTCCTGTTTCTTTTGAAAATTGGAAGATCTGGCAATACTGGGCCTGCTTTCTGGCATAAATACAATCAGTTGGAATTCAGTCATAGTTGCTTCATTTTTAGTTATATTTTAAGCTTCTCTGCTTATTTTTCTTACACTCTACCCACTTTGCTCATTTATATTACATTACAGAATGTAAACCTGAATTATTGTAAAACTTGGAATTCTGTAAACGGTGTCAAAAGCATCCTTGTGATTTTCTCTACATGTTTATGTTAATTACACTTATTCCTTGATGAATAGAAATTAATTCCTGAATTCATTTCTTGGTTACTGGAGCCAGATGTTCAGAAAGAAAAAGTCACAGTTTATAACCTTCTGCTCTAATACAGAAGATGCATTAATCTCAACTTTTTGGGGGCAAGTTTGACTTAGTTTAAAAATGATTGTTACTGGTGCTTATGAGGAGATATTGTTCCTTATTAGAGAAAAATAATGTGTAGGTTGAGGATAATTATAATTAGTCTCTATCTTGTGTTACATTGTATATTTTAATTATAAATTAAAATTGGGTAAAGTAAAATTCAAACATTTAAGGACATTTCCCCTGCACTATCTTCAGATGGAGGAATAGAACAACAAAACACAGAATCTGTTTATAATAAATTTAGTAAGACGATAAACTGGAAATATAAATAAATGTAATACAAGGCAGGATGTGCCCATTGCTAGAAAGTCTGCAGGAGGATAGGAAGACACAAATTAATGATTTGGGAGGAGGAAAGGTATATCAGAAAGACTTCCTGGCAAGTACAAGCGCACTTCAAAAAGGTCGTGGAAAAATAGAATTAGATAATATGAATCTTTCCATGAACTTTTTGAAGTACCCTTGTATTGCATCATCTTTTGACTGGGCTTTGAAGGATGAAGGAAGTGGGTAAGGCAATGGCCTTGTTGGCACTGGAGTGTAGCTGTGGAGGAAGTTTGCATGGTCAGGGGCATAGAGGCAGAAAAGGGTGAGGCATAGAAGTCAGGTGAGTGGGAGCAGACCCCTTGCATCAGGGTGCAGGCTGTGTGAGAGATAGGACTGCCAAAAGGCCAAGACACCGACAGTCCTGGATGCTAAATGAAGGGGATGGAGTTTATTTTATAACCATACAAAACCTTTAAAAAGAAAAGTTGAACAGGAGAGTAAGAGATAATCGTTGTCTTTTAGGAAGATTACCTTAGAAGTGATGTGTAGGATAAATCAGAGGAGACAAAGATTAAATGCAGGTGGCAAGTAAGGAGGTTACTGAAAGGTTCTATGCTAGTGCTGATTAACGCTTGAACAAAGGCAATGACAGTGGTTGTTGAAAAAAGTGAAAGGTTCCCAGGGGCTGAGAGGGGTGGATACCCTGTAAGGGAATTCAGAGAGAGGAATATATTAGGGAATATATGTGGAGGGATGATAGTTTTGAATATGTTGAGTTCGAAGTTCTGGTTTGAAGATGTCTTTGAGGCAAGTGGAAATGTGTTAGAGCTCAGAAGTAAGGCTAAAATATTAACTTGGGAGCCAGTTACATAAAGGTGAAAGCTGAAAAATAAAGCTGTGGGGGAAGATGAAATTCCTAAGAGAGAGGTGGTTGAGGATCAAAACTAAAGAAACAAATGGCTTTATTTAAACTTTTTAAAAATACATAACCAAAAAGTGGCTTTTGGGGGAATAAATTCCACTTGATTACCTATTGTTAGTTCATGTCTTCTACAAATAGAATGAAAGGGAAATCATTTTTGGTTTTTTGAATTCTTAATACAAAGAATACAAAGAAAAATACAAAGAAAAAAAAATCACAGTGCTTACTACCATGAACAACACAGTAAGCAAATGGTTGCTTATTGCATTACAAAATAATTTCTAGTAGTAGAAGCTAACAGATAGTGCTTACATAAGTGCCAGACTCTATTCTGAGTATTTTACTTATGTTCACTCAATATAGACCTGTACTGCATTTAAGGCAAAGATAGCTAATGCTTTATTATTATAGTGAACAGTTTGTTTCAAAAGCATTCTTAAAAACATACAAAAACAATATTTTTAGAGGATACTTTTATAGTATGAATGTGAAAAACATGGTATATTTGACAATGTACTTCCTTAAAACAATCGAAATACATTTTTGTCTCTTCTGTGGTTTAAAATGCCTTCAACAGGTTGAAAGAATTTAGATAATTTGTTTTACAGAGAGATAAGGGTCTGACATTTAACACAACCCCAGGTGCATGTGGTTTCTTAAAAAATGTCAAAAAGGTCACATGACTTTAGTGTACAAAGTCAGAAAAACAAGATCATTTTTAGTGTCTTAACTGAAATGGAGCATAGATAAAAAATTCCCAATATAAAAAGCAAGAAATTAATTATTATAAAACTATTTTTTGTTTTTTGTCTATATTTGTTAATGATGAAATTAATATCTTGTTACATAATTTGCTAATGGTTTTAAAGTAATTCAATCTAAAGGCTAAATTTGTTATTTCCATATTGACTTCGCAAAGTGAAGCATAGCACTGGGAATAATTCATGCTTTGATTTGTTTCAGATTCTAGTGGGATGGATTTCATCATAATAGAAATCATTATTTTCTTTGTGAAGCTATTCATTCACTTTCAATAATCATCTTCATCAAAACCACCCAAACTGGAAGTTGTATAGCTATGTAGTTTATCTTTTTTTGGAAAAGAAAATGTT
This sequence comes from Cynocephalus volans, assembly GCF_027409185.1. Classification (NCBI taxonomy): domain Eukaryota; kingdom Metazoa; phylum Chordata; class Mammalia; order Dermoptera; family Cynocephalidae; genus Cynocephalus; species Cynocephalus volans. Next base: position 85,923,251 of record NC_084460.1, on the reverse strand, counting down.
TAGGTATATAGTAAATTCACACTTAATATTTTATTATAAATATAAGGGATGAGTATAATGAACACTTCTCTTAGTTCTGGATGTTAAATCCATTTTGAATTTTTAGTGGTTAGGGAGAGTTGTATTAATGAGACTTAGCTGTAGATCATATCTAGGGTTGCTTTTTTATCAAAAAGAACTCCATGTTTGCTTCCATTGCTTGTATTTTGTTTGAAGGAATATGGTTAAAAACCATATGTTATAACAAAGGGATTACTTAACCTTTCCTCTTAAAGCTTATTTTGTTTTGTACTATAAGTTATAGCTGTTTCTTTAACTTTATTATTGTTTAAAATTGTCTTATAAGCAAGCAGGAAATGAATTGTCTTCTTATCCCAACAGGCAAGATAAGTATTCTGAAGAAAGGTTTATAAACAAGGAAATGATGACACAGCTGACTTAATGGGGCCACATATTAGATGTTAAACAGGACAAAAGCAGCCCCTGCTCCTCATCCTATACCCCAACTATGCCTTTTACCACAACTGAAGGCCTGAAGTCACATCCTGTATAACTCAATAGGAGTTGTATTTACTGAATTATTTCCTTGGGGGCAGATGTTTGTCATGGCTTAATATATACCCCAGGAAAGTGTAATTTTACTTCATGTATTCATGAAGATTTGATAGGCTACAAATTAAAATATATTAATTTACTTTTTTGTATAAAAATTAGAAGTATAATGGAAATAAAGAAGGCACCTATAATTCTATCGTCCTAATTAATAAGACCCCCCCGCCCCCATTCCCTTCCTCACCAAGAACCACATTTGAAATATCTGAAATTTTTAGTTACGTTTTTGGGGTGTTTATTAAAGTTGAACTCTGTTCTTTTGGATTACTTTTAAAGCCCAGGTCAGCACCTGGCTACTCCCAGAGAAAATTAGCAGAGAATGTATTTATCAAGTGCAGAAGAAGGAGTACCTTCTGAGGTTGGTCATCTCATTGAGAATAATTTCTGTAGGTTCCTTTGATTCAGAACAACTCTAGATGTCATCGACTGAACAGGATATTTAGACCTTTTGTAATGTCTAAACTGTGGAAGGCATGCTTCAAGATTTTTTTGGACTAGGTCTAAACTAAACTTTCTAACCCCTATACACCACTGAGACTTGCTCATTATTGAATTGTATTTTGATTAGGGAGAAAGTTGCACAAAAGGAGTAGGGTGTCTCTTGAACAAAAGGATATATCTTACAGAAATTTATTCCTTCTTGATTATGCGTCAGTTGGGTTTTCCGTTTAAATAAACAATTAAATCATATTGATTGCCCATAAGTCCTTAAATTCATATTTAATATTACTGAGAATGTAAATTTCTCAAAAATTCATTCATTCATTTATTCGTTCACAGAAAGTCAGTTACTACAATAGTCTGATTTAGGAACCCTAAACAATTTTTAAAAGCTTTGTTTTATAAATATAAATGGGTTAATATTTCATAGATTAATTGTATAACCTTGATTCATTTTTTAAAGAATAGGTGGCTGGGCCAGGCAAGTGGAATGCAGATTATTTACTACCATATAACCAAAGCCTTCAATAGATATGATATTCATTTTTTAAAACTAGGCTCATATAAAGTATAGCCTTCCAGAAAATATTAAGTAACCGAGAAAGTAATCAAATTAAGAAACACTGTCCATAAATGTAATTGAGTTAGAAAATGCCATCTCTAAATTCCTATTGGATATTGAAAACAGTACCATTTAATGTAGTTTATAGTGGGGTAGGTAAGTCAGACTTGAACTTTTCTCCAGGAAGTGGAGTCAACCTTATCCTGGTTATGGAATATTTGTGCCTTTCTCAGCCTAGCTTTAAGGCTAAAGCCACACCTGATAGATAGCAAAACTTCTCTAATCTGATATTTAATTTGCCATTTATGAATTCATAAGTGGGAGGGATAGATCATTTTGGGGTGTGGTGATCTCTATCTATTAGACTACTGCTTAAGCAGCAGATGAGGGGAAGCAGCAGGTGAGGGGAAGTTCTGTTGTCTGTTGAAACATCAGGAATGGGAATTAATCTATAAGGCGAGTATAACGTGTATTTTTATATAGAAAATTTAAGTTGCCTTCTACATTGAATCAGTTTAAACACTGATAGCTGTTGATAGGAAATGATAAACCAAGACTTTTTAATCTGTTTATATCTTAGAAAAATGAAGTGTATTTGTTTTATTCTATGTATGAGGAGACTTCAAAAAGTTTCTGGAAAAAAGGAATTAAAAGATAAGAATAAAAAATGTAAATTTTATTTTTCAACATAGTTTCATCAAGTTCATAACACTTTTGTAAGTGATGATATCAGCCATTTAGTCCAACCCTAAAGAACTGAGGGTCCTGGGGATATAATCATGTCAATGCAGTCTTTTGTACATCATTAACTGAAGAAAAATCAGTGCCCTTTAAATATTTTTTAAGATTAGGAAGCAAAAAGAAATCAGAAGAAGCCAAATCAGGACTGTAAAGGTAGATGCCTAATGATTTCCCATTGAAACTCTGGCAAAATTTCCCTTCTTTGATGAGAGGAATGAACAGAAGCATTGTCATGGTGGAGAAGGACTCTCTGGTAAAGCTTTCCTGGGTGTTTTTCTGCTAAAAGCTTTGGCTAACTTCCTCCAGACACTCTTATAATAAGCAGATGTTATCATTCTTTGGTCCCTCCAGAAAGTCAACAGGCAAAAATGCCTTGAGCATCCCAAAAAACTGTGGCCATGACTGTTGCTCTTGACCAGACCACTTTGCTCTTGACCAGATTACTTCCACCTCTTGGTACCATAGCTTTGATGTGCTTTGTCTTCAGGATCATATGGGTAAAGCCATGTTTCATCTCCTGTTAAAATTCTTCAAAGAAATGTTTAAAGATCTTGATCTCCCTTGTTTAAAATTTCCATTGAAAGCTCTGGTCATGTCTGCAGCTGATCTGGGCACAACAGTTTTGGCACCCATCCAGCAGAAATTTCAACTGTAAATTTTCAGTTAAGAGTTGAGTAAACTGAACCAATTGATTTGCTTATGGTGTTGGCTATTGTTTCTGCTGTTATTCATTGGTTCTCTTCAATTGGGACATGGACAAGATTAATTTTTTTCTCTCAAATTGTTGGGGATGGTCTGCCACTGTAGGCTTCATCTTCAATATTGTCTCTTCCCTTCATAAAACAATATCCATTTGTAAACTGCTGATTTCTTTGGGTCATTGTCCCCATAAACTTTTCATAAAGCATCAATGATTTCATCATTCTTTCATCCATGCTTCACCATAAATTTGATGTTTGTTCTTTCTTCAATTTTAGCAGATTCATGATGCTCTGATAGGGGCTCTTTCGAAATTGATGTCTTATCCTTCTTAGTGTCTCAAACTAGATCCTGTTCAGACATGTTCTAACAAGTTTATTTTGGTACAAAAAAAATTTTGCAGTCTGTATTAGTCTGTTATGTGTTGCTATAACAGAATACCTGAGACTGGGTAATTTATAAAGAACAGAGGTTTATTTGGCTTATGATTCTGGGACAGCTGCGTCTGGTGCGGGCCTCAGTCTGCTTCTACTCATGGCAGAAAGCGGCAGGCAGCCGGTGGGTATAAGCAGATCACATGGCGAGAACAAACAAGAAAGAGAGAGAGGAGGTGCCAGGGTCTTTTAATTTAAGCAACCAGCTCTCACGGGAACTAACAGAGCGAGAACTCATTCACTACGCGTCCTCCCCCAGGGAGAACATTAATCCATTCATGAGGGATCCACCCCCATGACTCAAATGGCTTCCAGCACTGCCACGTTGTTGATCATATTTCCACTTGAGTTTTGGCAGGGACAACACATCCAAACTCACAGTCCATGTATAGTTTTTCATAATATGGATTTTCATAAACTTTTTGAAGGCCCCTGTATTTCAATAGCACACTATCTGGAATTTCTAAAAACTTCACATTTTCTTAGCAAGATCCAAAATAGTTACAAATATAGTAAGTCGGTTGCTCACAGTAGATTTTCAATGGTCAATATTATCCAAGTATATATTTTCATACCAGGCTATCCTCCAGTTTGAAAGGGTCTTTGAATAAGGAAAAAATGAAATAACACTCTAAATTGCTTTTCTGATCTTCTTAACAATCTCCCTTTTTAGAAGGCTTAATAATTAAAGTTTATCAGTTTTTTTTCTTTTTACAGGAACCCCGGTGTATTCAGTGGCATGGGGCCCTGATTCAGAAAAAGTTCTTTACACAGCAGGCAAGCAGCTGATCATTAAACCTCTTCAACCAAATGCTAAAGTTTTACAGGTAATTCTTAGGCATTTGTAAATTGTTATCAGAATTTGCCTGACTCTAAACTAGAGGGCAGTTGGCTTAAGAGTCTCTTTCTTCTGGGTGTTCTTTTTACAATCTGAAGCCTTTAAGTGTGTATGTAGTTTTATCAGCCTTTATTACAGAGCAGGAAATACCTGTTTATGTTTCCGACAAGGTTTACTTCCCCCTTATTTCAACTCATATTATACCAGTAAATCATAAAGATGTTTGAGGTGCTAAATTGTCACGTGACTTGGCATAACTAGGCATCTTTAAATTTAGCAGAATCAACCTCAAATGTATAGATTGGAGACAAAACAGGACTAAATCATAAAACTTAAAGAGCTTGCGTAGACTTTTTTAAATCATCATCACCATTGTGATCATTATCTGTTCAAACACTTGAGCTTTCTCTAGGAGCCTAGCATTCTTTTACTATTTTTAGAGTGGGGGAGTCGTCAGTATAATATTTAGAACAGCATGATGCTGATGACACCAAGGTCAAGGGTTTGGATCCTCTTACCGACCAACTGCCAAAAAAACCCCCCAAAAACAACAGAAAATACTTAGAACAAATTATGTGTATATAACTGCCTATTATATAGAGAATGTTTATCTAAAAGATAAATGTTGAGTTCATGTTTTCTTTTGTATCATTTAGAAAAGAAGAAGAGTTAAGTTAGGAGCTGAATCTTGAAGGAAGGGAGGGAAGATTGTTCTGAGACCAGGGACCAGGAAAAATGATTGTTCAGAAATGTGAAAGAAAGAGGCAAACGGAGAACCACACAAAAACAAGCAAAACAATGGTGGCAGTTAAGACAGGTCAGGATGGGACCAATAAATGGAAAACAAAGTCTATATCCTAGATTTTGTTATTTGATTACAGTGTTAAAAGACAGAATTAATTTGGTTGTTTTTTTTTTTCACATTTTGATGACACAGTGTGGTTTAGTTAATAAGAACACAGGCTTTGGGGCCGGCCCGTGGCTCACTCGGGAGAGTGTGGTGCTGATAACAACAAGGCCCCGGGTTCGGATCCCATATAGGGATGGCCGGTTCGCTCACTGGCTGAGCGTGGTGCTGACAACACCAAGTCAAGGGTTAAGATCCCCTTACTGGTCATCTTTTTAAAAAAAAAAAAAAAAAAAAAAAAGAACACAGGCTTTGGAATTAGTCACCTGGGTTCAAATCCTCACTTACCTATATGTGACCTTAGACAAATTATGAAATATCTTTGAACATCAGTTTTCTCATCTTAGCTGGTGATGCTAATACCTACTTAATTGGATTCTTGTGAGGATGAAATGAGTTAATTTGCAAAGTGCATAGGACAGTGCCTATCAGGCAGTAAGCACTCACCGTTGAGTAGTAGTTATTATAAAGTTATTATACTATTATGAATTATTATGACATCTCTACCTTTTAGTCAACTAGAGAGGCCAGAAAAAAGATGTAGAATGACTAGATCCTGGGTAAGGATTTGGTGGTGGAGACTAACAGGCTACAGCAGGTATAAAAGTGTTTGAAGAAGCATCAGGTTTAACACATGAGTAGATGTAAATTTCGAGGAGTAAGGAGATAGATATGACTTTGAGGTTCCATATTAGTAATTTCTGTATAGATTATGCTATATGTGTTTCATATAGTTGACATGCATTTACATTTTTACTGTGTTTACAACACTCTGATAAGAATTGTGGGGACAAACAAGAAGTAGAAGATACAAGTCCCTACCCTAAGGCAACTAAGGTATAGAATTTGGGCAAAGGGAAGAAGCTGGGAAGGAGAACTAGTTCTGACAGCCTTTGGACAAAGTCCTTCCAATTACTTACTCTGAAAGTCTGCTTTGAAATTATAGAGCAAAAACAGGCAAGTTGAATCTTTTAGTTTATAGTTATGTGAGTTTGTTTAGATACCTGTAATTAGGCTCATATAAATGAAACTCAGGAAGCCACTTATATCAACATTGATCAATTAAAATATGGTTTAGTGTTTCAGTAGAACCTTTGGGCTAGCGGGTAGTGAAGAGAAGGAAAAGTACTCATTGCTAAAATTCAGCTAGAATGAAAGAGAGTTAAATATAATTAGTAACTTAATGCAAATTATTCCCTTTGGGAAACTAAAACTACAGCAATTCTCCTTGGGCATAAACACATATTCAAATTTGGATTATCCACAAAAAGAAATGCTTAATTAATTCCTGCTTGTGGAATGCAGTGTATATTCCTTATTTCCTCTAAGACCTTCTAGATACCCAGAACTTGGTTTTATAGTGAGGAAACTTGTTTATTCATTCAGTAAAAATGTACTGCATACCTACTATATATTAGGTACTATGCTAGGTATGAGATACTCAAAGTGAAACAGAACGTAGTTTCTGCCTTCAAGGAGCTTGTTGTTCAAAGGAATTTCACAAAATGTGAAATAAATTGAGAAATAATTGAAAATTATCTATGTAATATACATAATATGTAAATATATGTAATAAGTTGATAGGCTAAGTTATAGTGTAAGAAAAATTAAATTATATTTTGTTCATAGTTATTGAATATGCAAACATTTATTTTGTAGCTTTAAAATGAAACTCTTGAGAATCTGTGTATATATGTGTATCTGTATATATTGTATTTGTCCTTGCAGTTTATTTCAGGATATTGGATTAGTTTGGCAGTTAATTGTGAAGATTATTTTTTTTAACATTTATTATCAAAACATTCATTTTTGAAAATGTACATTTTTTTATATTTTAAATAAAGTAAGCTATGAATTGTTCCTTATTCTTAGAGTGTATCTGATCCTATTTTAATATTTTATTCTGTATACATTAAGAACAATAGATTGGGAAGGGTCAGTTGAGAAAGCCCTTAAAATCTGTCACCCTCTGATATGAAGTTAATTGGCTCAGATGTTAAAATATACCTTATAGTCTTCAAGGAAAGTTAATTCATTTTAGTTATATTATTCTGCTTATGGTAGCTTTTAATTACATGTGTGGTAATAGCGATAAATGGGTACATGAATTAGATTTAAGAGCAAGATATCCATTCTTACTTTCTAGGTTGCCAATTTCTGGGTGACATATATACTCATATATATATATATATATATATATAATGTATTCTTATCTGTGGGAAACATCACTTTGTTATATGGCAAATGCCAGACAAGTTTCTCCAAGTAGTCCAGTTGTGAACCAGACACATGAAGGTAAAGAGAATGAAGCTTAGGGGAATATGCAGAAAAGAATGAAGAAAGTACTAAAGAAGATGTTTGTGCAGTAGAAGTTAAAAAAAATAAAAGAATCAGTCAACAAGGCATGAAGGCAGTATCAGTAATGGGATCAACTATACAAAGATGACAGCAAGATTTGAATTCAGCTGACATTTTTGGAGTATATAGCATATTCATTTCAGTGTTTAACACAAATGACAAGCTTGAAATAGATCAGCAGCAAGTGATTTTTCATCTGGAGTCTAGACTAATGAAATTCATAAGGATGTAAGCTATATAGTAGATGTCATAGTGCTAGGTGTTTTCATTAGTGTAAATTAGAAGTGAAATAGCAAATGTGGTAGAGGCAAAATGTCTTTTCTTATAGAAAAAAACTTCATTGCTTTTAAAGTTATAATTAATTTCTTATTTTATTTCTTATAGTGGAAAGCTCATGATGGCATTATTTTAAAAGTAGATTGGAACTCAGTCAATGATCTTATTTTATCTGCTGGTGAAGACTGTAAATATAAGGTATGTAATGTTTAGATTTATCACCTGGTTGAAAGAATCAAATTTAGGGGAAAAGTATTTAGCATATAAGAATATTCTTTTAGTGTTTTATTTTAGCCACTCAATAGCAAATTATTTCATAATTTTAGGTGGTGTTTTAAAGTCACAGCTTTATAAAGACTGTCTCATTGACCTACAGAATTTGATTTAATAAATGGCAACATCAATACAGCCCCTAGTTTTAATGACTCAATTTAAATCAGTTCATTTAAGTTTTAAAAACCAGCTTTACTGGTTTACTAAACATTGATCAATTTCAGACCAAAGTAATTTATGGAGAAGAATAAGATTTAAGGTAACTATAGTTAGAGGAAATTTTGTCTAAATAAATGCTTTTAGAAAAAGTTGATGGAGCCCTTATTAGGCCAAAAAAAAGTAAGCAAAAAACTAAACATCTCAAAACTTTTCTGTTAAATTCAAAAGGACTTAAAATGGGTAGGTTGTATGTTTAACCAAAGACTGAATAAAATCTAAAATTATGACAATGTTATAAAATATCTTCTTTTTTGAGATCTTTTGGTTTCAAGAAATACAGCTTTTATTCCTTTGTATGATAGTAAAGACATTTAATTAGTAACATTATAAGGTAATGATTTCTAAATCTTTATTTGATAACTTACTGGAGGAGAAACTTGTTTGTACTAATGTAGTGACTGTTATTTTTTTGTTTTTGTTTTTTATAATTTTATTCATATTACGTTCCTTTTTGGTGGCTGGCCAGTATATAATTTTATTCAAAACCAAGAAACTTTAATTTTCCCTTTATAAAAAATGCAATTTGATTTCATCCAAGGGTAATATAAAATAATGCCACACCTTCCCATTTGGATGTGGGAACTACAGTTAGATGCACAAATGCAGGCAGGGAACACACTACATGTGGATGATATGGTGATTGGATGTGCCTGTCTTGGAGACACATGTTGGACTGGCTGCACTGTGCACAGATCCAGTGATCACCACTATTAGCATCACAGCACCAGGTCCATGAAAAGAAGAGATTCTAACTCCCTTTGCTCCAGCTGTAGTAACTGTTATAAAAGATAAAAATAATTTTGCTTTTGTAGGTGTGGGATAGTTATGGCCGCCTGCTGTACAATTCACAACCTCATGAGCATCCTATTACTTCAGTTGCTTGGGCTCCAGATGGAGAATTATTTGCTGTTGGATCGTTTCATACTTTACGCTTGTGTGATAAAACTGGGGTAAGTTATAGTGGTAGGCAATCACAAATGTGCTGGCATAAATGTACAATACACATGTTTCTCAATCTTTAAAAAACATTTTCAATGAATATATTTGACTGAATCTTTCTGATTTGTCTTAATATATTGGTTCAATCCCAGATTTATGGGACCAAACAAACAGTTTAAATTTGAAGAATGGGCATATTCTCTTCTATTTGTCTTCTTGGAAATATTTATTTTGAGCATGATTGTGAAGTAAAGTATTAAAATTTATGCCCATTCAATTTGGAGAATTCAGTTTTAAACTTTTCTTTGTTGCAATATGTTTTATACAAAATTTTGATTGCTTATTTTTGCAAGGAATTAATAGTAAATTTTTTAAATGATCATTTAAAATGAGAGGACATATTTCTCTTTGTCAAGAATTCATGTTTGAATACATGTGAGAATTTTTCCTCACAAGAGAATTTGTCCTCCTTCATACAAATTCTGCTTAGAACCAAGGCAAACAGCCAAGCTCATCAACACTTGCCCATTGTACTTGGAGAATGAGCTGTTCCATTGTAGTGCCCCCAATACAGCAACATTGTGTGGCAAAAAGAGTTTGGGGCTGTTCCATACTATTCCTAACTATGAGGAAATCACTTAATTGTTCTGTGGCTTGTTTTTCTCAAATGCAAAATAAGGAGAGGGTGGAGCAACATGGCAAACTAGAGTTGTCTGGTGGTCTTCCTCCCCCTAAAAAGAGACCAAAAAAACAAATAACTATATTTTAACCGGAATGGCTGAAGAAATACACTGTAGAGCACGAGGGGAGTGACAAAATTGTTGTGTAGCATGGAAGACTAGGCTAGTATCAGAGAGCAGAGTAAGGTATCTTGCCTCTGCCTTGCTGTCTCCCCTCAGGGACCAGCTCAGAGTCAGGTGGAAAGAAGGTAAGCTGTTAAAGCCCCAGTGATTTCCACTGCTGCCACAAATACCAGCAATCCCTGCCGCAATACTCCAGTCCTCACAGGCTCCAAACCCAGTTTGGAGAGTGGCTTTAAGTTTGTGCAGCTACCTGGCTTCATAGAGGAAGCACAGGTAGAGCAACCCCCAGCCTCCCACCTAAGTGGCTATAGCACAGCACTGTCTCGAAACTGAACCTGCTTATAAGAGTACATCCTGCTCATAAGAGTACATCCTGCTCTGGGGGCCAGTGAAAACTGACTCACTCCATTCTGAGGCCCCATCTTCATTTTACCACATTCATACGGGTGCTGGCAAGACCACAACCCAGGCTGCCTGGAACCTAGGCCAGACAGAAAGACTGAGAGACCCCAGCATCTGAACCCACATGGCACTCCCTCCCAACACTAGGAAAACAGACAGATCTTCTCAGTGGGGAATCTGCCAGTAAGCTGCAGTCCACCACATTCACATTCACCCACCCAGCACAACCTGCTGGCTGCTGAGCCCACAGGTGCCAGTCTGGCGGTAGATCTCCCTACCCCTGTGGCCTTCCACAGTGCTGCTGGGTCCTGCTGCACTAGTTTATACCTGTTCTCTGACTGACAGTGATTGGGCAGTGACTTTGTCTCTGCACAGCAGGACTCTACAGAACTATTGGGTCTGGCTGCACACTTGCAGGCTTGCTCCAGGTTCAACAGCTTATCCAGCAGCCCTTCATAGAACTGCTGGGCCCTGCTGTACCAGTGCATGCCTACCCCTTCCCTGCATTCACCTGGTGGCCCTCCGTAGAGCTGTTGGGCTCTGCTGTACACTTGCAGACCTGCTCCAGGCTCAACAGCTGATTGGCAGCTCTCCACAGAGCCTTTAGACCCTGTTGTACCTGTGCACCCCTGCTCCCTGCTTGACAGCAGATCTGTGGTGGCTTTGCCTCCTCTGGCTGGCCTCCATAGAGCCACCTGGCCTTGCTGTGCCTGTGCATGCCAGCTCCTAGCCAGGCAGTCACATCCATTCTTCTGACAGGGCTTTGCATAGCACTTGACCCCCCACCCTGCACCTAGGCACACCTCTATCCAGCCCAAAAGCTGGCTAGGCAGTGCACCACCCCCTGGGAGAGACAACTTCAGAGCTCCATGCCCACACCTGGCCTGAGAACCAGTAAGTCAGGTAGTGACTCCACCTCAGAGAGACTACCAAACAGCTGGTTGGTCCTATGCCCCTGCACCCATCTGGCCTAACAATTAGCCTGGAGTGTCTGACTCAGCAAAGCAGAGCCAGTGTTGGCACAAACCTCCACAGTCTACACCACTGAGGCATTTGCAGATATTGCTGAAGATGATTACAACCAAAGAAAATGCACAGAGGTTACACTACTGAGTCCACACAAAACTAATGTCAACACAGCATATCCAGCAGACACCCTAGCTAGCATCCACACACAGGAAAAAGTCATTTCTACATAATCTACTCCATAAAATTGGGAACAGCACCTACTCCTTTAGATGTGTAGTTATCAAGATAAGAAACATGAAAAAGCAAGGAAACATGATACCCCCAAAGGAACACAATAAGTCTTCAGTAACAGATGCCAAAGAAAAGGACAGTTACAAAATACCTGTAAAGGAATTTCAAATAATAATCTTAAGGGAACTTAACAAGATACAAACAAGATACAAGTGAACACATACAAACCAATGAAATCAGGAAAACAATTCATGATCTAAATCAAAAATTTAACAGAGATAGATATCATAAAAAAGAACTAAACAGAAATCTTGAAGCTGAAAAATTCAATGAATGAAATACAAATACAATGAGAGCATCATCAACAGTTTAGATCAATCAGAAGAGAGAATTTCTGAAAACAGTATAGAGATTCCTCAAAAAATTAAAAATAGAACTACCATATAATCTAGCAATCTCACTACTGGGTATATACGCAAAGGAATAGAAGTCTGTATGTCAAAGAGATATTTGCACTCCCATGTTTAATGCAGCACAATTTACAACAGCCAAGATATGGAATCAACCTGTGTGTCCAACAATGGATGAATGGATTTAAAAAAATGTGGTATATATACAAAGTGGAATTCTATTTAGACATAAAAAAGAATGAAATGCTGTTGTTTGCTTTTCTTTCATTACATGGATGGACTTGGAGGTCATTATGTTAAGTGAAGTAGACCAGGCACAGAAATACAAATACCATGTGATCTCACTTATACATGGAATCTAAAAAAAGAAAAAAAAAAAAAATATATATATATGTAAGTGTGTATGTGTGTATATATGTGTGTGTGTGAATATATATATATATATTTGATATTATAGAGACAGAGAATAGAACAGTGGTTACCAAAGACTGGGGAGAGAAAGGGGAGGAGGGAAAACAGGGAGAGTTTGTCCAAGGGATACTAATTACAATCGGATAGGAGGAATAAGTTCTGGTGCTCTATTGCACAGTAGGGTGACTATGGTTAAAGGTTAAGTTGTGTATATTACATAATAGTTAGAGGAGGGGCTTTTGAATGTTTTTGCCACAAAGAAATGATAAATGCATGAGGTGATGTTTATATTAACTACCCTGACTTGATCGTTATTCAACATATATGTATCAAAACATCATAATGTAACCTATAAGCATGTACAATTACAATGTGTCAAGTAAAATAAATGGATAAATAAAATGCAAAATATGTCAGTTAACTTAGAATTTTTAGAGCTTTATAAATGACTTATTATTTCCAGTGACTTGTTTTTTTATAAAATATGAAGTCCTCTGCCTGGCCTTAAAAGCTCTCTGAAACCTGGTTTGGAAAATTCATTCAGTCTTTTCCCCAACAACTCCCTAATTTGTACATGTGCTCAAATCAGGTTGAATTCTGACTCATGAACATTTCTTGACCCTTGCTAATATACTCACTCATTTTCTCTTTTTATGGAATATTCTTACCTCTGTCTTATATATAATGAGTTCTACCCATTCTTTAAGATCCATCTCATGTTTGACTTCTTTTCATCATGCCTTCCATAGACAATCTAAAGTTTATTTATTTATTTTTTAACTTCCTCTCACCTAGGTCTCTCCTTTCTTATTTATGACATCAGTATATTAGGTCAGATAATCTCATCACTTTAGGACTTTTATTTCTGATTTTCAATCTATGATTCTAAGTCTATAGAATACGTAGTCTCATTTTCACAATATATTACGCCCTTATGTTGTTCATTTTAGTCTGATGTATATTATTTTGACTCCCTAGTTTAAAAAATCCCATAGCTTAATGATTTTCTATTATCTGTACAACACAATAGATATTCAATAATTTATTAAGGCAATTTAAGGATAATTTGATTAAAATATTTAAAAATTTTAAAAGCTTGGGGGATTTAATTGATCTGGATGACTGAATTAAAGATTTACCTCATTAAGTACCAAATCTTTTTTTTAGAATGTTAACAATTCTGGGAAAGTAAACTGAATAGATTGAATATATTGTGATAATTTTATACAGACTTGAGAAAAACATTTTAAATATGTATTCTTTTATTCAATAGACATTAAATATATTCTACTCATACAGTGTTCTAGAAAGTGGGGTGTAAATATGAAACAGATATAAAGACTTTCACTGAGGTTGTTGACAGTCTAGTGGAGAATCAGACTATAAGACTTATAGCACAGTACTATTCAAGAGGTTTGTTTCATACAAACACTGTGACTATGGCAGAGCCTAACTCTGTCTGTGGGACATTGATTGGAGAGCTGAGGCTTGAAAAATTAGTAGTTCATTAAGATGTGTGTTTGCCATGTAAAAGTCTAGATTTCAGTTTTTAAAAATGTAATTATTTTCTGTGGAGCCCTTTAAGGGTTGCTATAGGGTGGAAAATAGGTGAAGGGGTTAAGTTCCTGATCTCCCTCACTACCCACAACCACAGAAGCTCCACATTGATCAGCTTGACTGTTTGAGGATCCAGTATAAGATTCCTTTTGAATAGCCAAAACAGTGAAATTGGAAAAACCAGTATGTTAGTCAGTGGAGAGCCATGGATGGTGGGTAGTAAATGATAGTATTCAAATATTGTAAATATTGCTTTGATGTCAAAGGAACAGTGATACAGGAGAGAGAATAGAAGATGCAAAGGTGAGGAATTATAGTCTATCAGAAAAATTAAAAGCTCAATATGGCTATAGTAGTTTGGATTTTTTTGGCAGCTGGCCAGTATGGGGATCTAAATCCTTAACATCACTGTCTAACCAGCTAAGCTAACCAGCCAGCCTCTAGTAGTTTGGGTTTTATCCTAGGGCAATGGTGAGCCACTGACCCATTATAGATAGTGACCTTATTAGATTTGTTTTTTTTTAGGAAGCATACTCCGAGGTCAGCATGGAGAATAGATGAGAGGAGGTAGACTGGAGGCAGGATGGCTAATTAGGAGGCTGTTGCAGTAGTACAAGATGATATTGATGGCCTGGATAGTAGGGAGTAGCAGTAGAGATGGAAAGAAACGGACAGGTTCAGGAGATAAATCCTTCCTATATGAGTAGGAAGAGTCAAGAATAATTATCCAAGTCCATTGGAGTACCTTACCATCTGTGTGCTGACCTGAGGATAATGCCTTCCTATGGTGTAAACTACTCTGGCTTGGTGTAATATAATTTTATCAGATACCCTGTTCAATGATTACAATAATAAATCAAGTTACCTAAATTTCAGCATTCATAAGCATCACTGAGTTATTGCTAAAGTGCACATTCTTGGACCCTATTTGCGATGTGCTGAATCAAAATCTCAGGAGAATGGAGGCCCAGAAGGTGTATTCTTAAGAAGTTTCCTGTTACCTTTATGTAGGTGGTCCTCAGATCACACTTGGAGAAAGACATATATAGAATATATGAGATGTTTGGTATTCCTTCTGAGTTCAAAAAGGGGTGGTGCTTACCCTACTGTTGAAACAATAATTTTGGAGATGAAATAGGGATGGAGTTTGGATGTATTGTCCTCCCAGAACTCATGTGGAAATCTGATCCCCAATGTGGCAGTTTGAGTCATAGGGACAGATCCCTCATGAATGGATTAATGCTGGAGGGGGTGGGCGGTAAAGAGTGAGCCCTCGCAAGAGCTGGTTGTTTAAAAGACCCAGGCACCTCCCCTCTCTCTCTCTTGCTTCCACTCACCATGTGATCTGCTTGAACCCGCCGCCTGCCTGCCACTTTCCACCATGAGTAGAAGCAGCCTGAGGCCCGTGCCAGATGCAGCTGTCCCAGAATCGTGAGCCAAATAAACCTCTGTTCTTTATAAATTACCCAGTCTCAGGTATTTTGTTATAGCAACACAAAACGGACTAAACAAATAGTAAGCTATAATGAAGGTGATACTAAAAGAGAATAGTCTAATTGAAAAGATTGTTTTTTAAAAACTCATATAATTTATTCTTCTGATTCTTCTTTGGCATCTGCTTCATTTAAAATTACTTTTGTGATGTTTCTGCCATTTTGCTACAGAGAGAATGTTTATAGTGTTTAATGATGAGTGTGATGATGCTGTCTAATTTTCTAAACTGATTCTTTCAGAATAACTAGTTGTAAATACTGTTTAAGCATTTACTTCTGTTCTTTGAATTATCAGTGGATTTTTTTCTTTTGTTTCTGCTTTGTATAGTTTCACAAAAAATATTTGGAACTCATTTGTGCAATCTTTTTTTCTTCTTTTCGTAGGGTTTTTATTAGCCCTATAATATCTCCCTTCATACAGTTATCATTTAGATTTTATAATTTGCTTTATTAGACTAGATTCTATATATTCCTAGAACAGTTCCTGGAAATATATGTACATATTTGTTCAAACGTTTCTGGAAGATAGTTTGACATAATATATAAAGCTCAAGAAATATACATGTACCTTAAACCAGAAATTCCAGTTACAGCAATTTATCCTGAGGAAATAATGGGATAAAGAATGTTCAGGGAAGAATTATTTATACTTTAACAAATGAAAAGCAATCTAAGTTTCCAACAGTAGGACATTAATAATTATGGGATATAGTTATTATAATGAATTATTATACAGTTACTTAAAATGACAATGTACTTTTATAATGCCATGAAAATATTTTTGAGATACGTCAAGCTAGGGCTCACAGACCCCTCAAGCCCGTTGTACAGACTGGGTCACAAACCCTTCACATGCAGGTCTACGAGCTAGGTAATAGGAAAAAATCCTGGGAGCTGTGGGTAAAAAATTAATAGGCTTTATTCAGAGCTAGGAGCAGCTGCCCTAGTGGCCTCCCGGAGTGTCCTGAGAAACACCATGTATCAGAGTCTTTAGTCATTTATACTTAGGTCCATAACCCAGGACACCTGGGTGCCCATATGCTATTATATTACATACGCAGTCATTATCTTCTCAGGGAATTTCTTTCTGACTTTCTTGACTAGGTAAAAAAACCTCTTGTAGTAAAGTCTTTTAGCAACATTCACCTGTCCTCCATAGCACCTATCACAGTTGAAGTTGTATATTGACCTATAATTATTTGATTAATGTCTGTCTACTCCACGAGATGATGAGTTCCATAAGAGTAGGGACCTGTGTGTCTGTTTTTGCTCACTGTGGTATATCTGTCACCTGGTGCAATGCTTGAAACATACTAAGTGACAGTAAGTGCTCTACAGTGTGTTGAATAGATGAATGGGCTGGAAGGAAGGATGCAAAGAAGGAAAGGATGCCCGTTTAATAGGCATGCTTGAACAAAGCCCCAAAGCTAATGCTCTCTTTCAGATTTTTGTTGAAGTTGATATGGCTTTGTAGATTGAGAACATCTCTTTTCTCTTTGCACTCTCTTTGGAGGATAGAAGAGGAATAGACTCTGTTAAAAGCCAGGACTTGGGCCTTGGTTCGGGTAGACAGCACCAAGGAACCAAGGAACACCTGGGTGCATGTGGATATTTACAGCAAATGCTTGGCAAGATTCTGAACATCTGAGGGGCCCTGACCATTTTCCTATATTTTCCCTAGAAAGATATGTAGTCAGAAGGAAAAAATAGTTACAAACTTCATGCATCAGATGTTCTTATTGGTATGTGTCTGTATATACAAAAATAGCCTGACAGAATATAATACATTTTAATCATGGTTATTTCTGGAGTTTGGGGTGATAGGTGATTTTTCTTCTTTTTTGCATATCTGCATTTTCTAAAAATTTTCCAATAAAGAAAATGCTTTGTGTAATTTTTGAAAAGCGGAAAAATTAGCCTTATTCTTTATTTTGCTTGCAAAGTCAATTGGATTCTCTAATCATGTAATTCAGCCTTCCTTCCTTTTAAAAAAAATATTGTTTTTTGAAGCCTTTTTTTTTTTTAAAGGTGACTGGTAAAGGGATCTTAACCCTTGACCTGGTGCCATCAGCACCGTGGTCTCTGAAGTGAGCTGACCAGCCATCCCTTATAGGGATCCAAGGCCACTCTCTCCCAAGTGAGCCACGGGCTGGCCCTTGAAGCTATTTTAGAAATATGTATAAGTTAAAACATGGGAAATTATTTTTAAGGTGACATAGAACATATATATTTTTATTGGGGAATAATTCTACTCACTGAACTATAAAAGTTATAAGCATTTTGAGTGAAAAACAAATTGTGTAAATACTTTTTGCATATCTTTTAACAAATGCTAAGCTGACATTGGCCTTATGGAGTTTACTTACATGTTGATAAGACAGATATTAAATAATTAATTACACACTCACTTACTTAATTACAGTTGTAATAAATTTTACAAGTAGGTACAGGCTGTTCCTAGTAATGAGAACTAATCTATCTGGAGAGTCAAGACAGGTTAGTATGATGAAAGGTAGAAAGGTCAATGCTTATTGAGACTCTTCACCTTTTCTACTTACCATGTTAGTAGAAGTGGTAATTTCTGGTTCCAGCTTACTCTAAGGTGTCAATTTAGAGCCAAAAAGTTGTCAGCTTGTGTCAGCTGCTTTTCCCACTCAGTTGTTTCTCTCTTGGAAAACCTTGCTAAGGCTTCTTTTAAAAAGTAGGTACATGTTTTCTTAAGCCTGGAAAAAATACCCTTAAATGTAGCTCCTTATTTTTGTTTGTTTGTTTGTTTCTTTATCTGTAACTTAAAGTGTTATAATTAATGTATGTATCAATAATGTGGTAATCATTTATTGAGGGCCGGATTTTGTGAAAGAATTTCAGTGTTAGATATTGTAAAAATCCAGTCCTCAGGAATGATTTATACTTTAGCATTTTCCACAAGTTTATCAAATTTCTATTTAGTGTTTGAGCTGTTCACACACTTTTAGTTGAGCGCAGTGTTTCTTAATCAACATTTTATTAAAAACTCTTATCTAGGCTTCCTTGACAGAAATTGGATAGTAATTTATAATATAAACTTCAAAGAATGATGTTGGTATAAACTTTCAGGTTATCTGTTAAAGTATTCAGCCTAGAAAAATGTCATTTTTGTAAGCATTTTTAAAAAATGTTTTTCAAGAAATATTTCCAATAGGGAGGAGAAAACGCAAATACTTGAAGGATATTAATAATAGATTAGGTTTGGGTGTAAATGCGTTTCTTAATGTGCATATATGTAACTAGATTGATGACAGGAATATTTTAAAAAGCAGTGATCCTTACATTTTTGTATAGGTGCATTACTCTGTTTTTATATAATAAATCTAGTTTTCGTGGAAAAATTATACATTTCATCATAAAAAATTTATACATTTCATCGTAACATTCAAAAAAATGTTGTGTTTTTTTTTTTTTTTTTTGTCAAAAAGACCCTCACTAAGCTGATATGAAACTCTAGATCATATTTACATCTTCTATTTGAGCAGGCAGTTACTTGTATTGGTTCAGAACACATGTTGGCTTGCTTTTGTGGACTGTGGTTCAAATATCAACTTAGTTTTCAAAGCCATTGCAGTGCTATTCTGATCTGCCCTACTTGTTTTCAACCCAGAGGCAAATTTAAAACCTATGTGTTATGGTATTCCACACTATAGTTCAGTTCTCAGTTTTACTGTGTTAATTCTGGTCAGTTTCATGTATGGGTTGTTTGGTAGTGCTATAAAACTTTCTTTCATACATTGGTTTAAAGAATCCCTTTTCCCAGCTCCCTCCTCTCCGTAACCCTTCCCCAATTCTCTTGTTGAGAGGGGGTTAGATGCTGCCTCTTTGCTGTCATTAGTGCAAACAGGAGACAGTAGACAGAGTCAAATGTCACAGTCTTCATAGCATGCACTGGGGAGTGCCACTGCTTTATTATTGCAAGGCTGGAATGGTCTGACAGGGCTCTACCTCATTGTCTTTGCAGCACCAAGTGGACAACGGGAAAGGTGCCACCTCTGCTCGAGTGCAGAGTGGGAATGTTCAAGAGGACTCTCTGTTCCACTGTCTCCACAGCTCATAATGCCTATTGGGAAAAGCGCCATGGCTTCTTTTTTGGTGTGTGCCAGAGTACAGTAGTTATGTCAAAGGGGTTCTGTCCTGCAGAGCCCCCTTCTACCCTGCCATTTGGCTGAGAAAGTGGGCTTTACTTGGTGCTTATTTTGTCTGTACAGTACCTAGCTTTCAGGCCAGGATATATAGGCAGATAAACAAAAAACAACACAAAACCCAGGGCACTCACCACTCTCAAGTCCTGAAGTCCCTAGCCAGTCCTCCTTTTTTGTCTTTCGTCCTTTCAGAGTCCTCTGATAGTTGCATTATGTATTTTGTTTTCACTTGTAATTAGTGGGAAGAATATAGTAGAGTGTGTTTATTCTCTTTTGTCCAGGATTGGAAATTCTATTCATTTCTCTGTTGGCTTTTTAGCTATATCTTTTTGCATTGACCTCTTAATTGGTTGTTGTTTAGATTACAATATACATTCTTAACATTTCACAGGGTACTTATAAATATTATGCCAGTTCACATAAAATATAAGAATCTTGCATCCACATAGTTCCATTTACCCATTCCTCCTTTACACTGTAGTTGTCATTTGTGTTACATCTGTCATAGTGTAATTTTTTCTTTAAAGTAATATTCCTTTTAAAGAAATTAAAAGAAGGAGAAAGGTAATCTTTTACATTTACCCACATATTTAACATTTCAAGTGTTCTTACTTTCTTCCTAAAGATCCTAGTTTCCATCTGATACCATTTTCCTTTAGCCTGGAAAACTTCCTTTAGCATCTCTCACAGTGTCTATCTGCTGGTGATAAATTTTCTTACTTTTTGTTTACCTGAAAGTTTCTTTATTTTCTCTTCATTCTTGTAGGACATCTTCACTGGATTTAGAATTATGGGTTGACAGGTTGTTTTGTTGTTTTCTTTCCCTTCAGCACTTTAAAGATGTTGTCCCACTGTATTGTTTTTGATGAGAAATGAATGATTATATGTACCATTGTCCTCCAGAAAGTGGCATTTACCTCTGGCTGCTTTGCAGACTTTCTCTTTGTCTTTGGTTTCTAGCAGTTTGGCAGTGTGTGGTTTTATGTATATTTGTCTTGTTTGGGGGATCTATACCTCTTGAAAATGTAAATTTATGATTTTACAAAACTTGGGAAATTTTGGGTCATTATTTTTTCAAATAACATTTCTGCTCCATTTTCTCTTCTCTCCCCTTCTGGAAATCCAATTACAAAATTTTTAGATCTTTTAATATTATCACACAGGTCAACAGGACTCTCCTCCTATTTCTTCAATCTTTTTTCCCCCAGTTTTTCCAATTGGTTAATTTTCTTTGATTTGTCTTAAAGTTTACTAATTTTTTCCCTGGTCATGTCTAAACTTCTCAGTCTATCCAGTGAATTTTAATTTCAGATATTGTAATTTTCAATTCTAGAACTTCCATTTGGTTATTTTTTCATATTTCCTATTTCTATGCTGAAATTTTCTCTGTTATTATGTTAAGAAGCATATTTTTCATTAAGGCCTTGGAGATAGTAGCTGCTTTAAAATCATTGTTGGCTAGTACTAGCATCTTGTCACTGATTGCTTTTTCCCTTGTATTGTTTTTCTTTTGTCTTTGTGTGGCTAATAATTTTGGATTGTATCCTGAACATTGTGCATAATGCATAGTAGAGACTCAATTCTGTTATGTTTCTCTAAAGAGTACTGATTTTTGTGTGTGTTAAAAGGTAATTAACTTGCTTGAACTCAAACTAAAGGCTTTATCTCCTATGATAGGAGTCAGACACAGACTCATGTGGTTGTCAGAAGGTGAGATCTTTGTGACTTTATTCTTTCCAGGATCTTCCCCTCAATTTCCAGCCATCGTGGTCACCCAGAACTCTGTCCCCTCGATGTCTCAGTAACAGTGCAGGTTTCTACCTGAAGTTTAGCTATCATCTTGGCACCTCTGCTCTCAGGTAAAAGGTTGTTTAAAAAATGGGAATTCTCTCAAGACTGCTCCCTTCTTTCAACTGTCGACTCCTCTCAAATTTCTGGCTACTTTTTTAAAAGACAACTTTATTGAGATTAATTTACTTTCTATACATTTTACCAATTTGAAGTATACAATTCAGTGTTTTTTAATATATTCATAAGGTTGTACAACCATCGTCACACTAATTTTAGAACATCTTCCTCCCCTCTAAAAGGAATCGTGTACCCATTGACTGTCAATCTCTGTTCCTCCCTACTCCACTCCCAGCCCCTGGCAACCACTAATTTACTTTCTTATTCTATAGATTTGTCTATTCTGGGCATTTCATTTAAATGAAATAATACATTATATGGCCTTTTGTGGCTGGCTTCTTTCAGTTAGCACAGTTTCAAGGTTCATCCATTTATCAGTACTTTCCTTTTTGTAGACAAGTAATATTTCATTTTATGGATATAACACATTTGTTTATTCATCAGTTGATGGACATTTGGATTGTTTCAAATTTTGGTTATTAGGAATAATGCTGCTATGAATGCATATGTTTTTGTGTGGACATAGGTTTTAATTTCTCTTGGGTATACACTTTGGAGTGAAATTGCTGGGATAAATAGTAACTGTGTTTAAATTTTTGAGGAACTGCCAAACTGTTTCCAAAGTAGCTACCTGCTTTTGATTGCTGTCCAGTCCAGTCTTTAAATAATTGTTTTTGTATTTTGTCTGGAGTGTATAAGTGTTATCTCTGTGAGAAGGCTGGTCTGATAGCAGCTGTTCTGCCATTGTCATTCCTTAAATACCAAAAGTATATTTTAAATAATTGAGCATGAGTTTTTAAAAATCACCTCTGCATATTTGAGAGCTATGCTAAACTAGTGCAGTGATTCTCAAGGTGGAATAGAGTGAGAGAGCTACCTGGTTGAGATTCACTATTCAAGAAATTGTCCAGGAAAATAGCCAAAAGGCATGAGTAGTCAGTTCACAAACTGTAAATGGCCAATAAAAACATGAAAGGATGTTCAATTCAACTAAAAAGTAAGTATAAGGAAGTAAAGAAGTAAAATGATGTCTTTTACCTAATAGATTGAAAAAATTAATAATGACTTAAAAACCTGTTTCACTTGAGCAAGAGGAAATGAGCCCCCTCATTTATACACTGTCAATGGAAATGTGGTTTGACTAAATTTTTTTGAAGGGTAGTTTGATAATACATATCCAGATCTTAGTTGTACATATCCCTTGACCTGGTAATCCTAGTTCTAGGAATTTACCCTAAAGAGATCATTGTACAAGTACACAAAGATAAATGCATAACAACTTTCATTGCAATGTTTTTTTAATAGTAAAAATTAGAAATAAATGTCCATGAGGAGACTGATTGAGTTATTATTCTCTATACCTAAAGTGCAGTG
Organism: Cynocephalus volans; assembly: GCF_027409185.1. Classification (NCBI taxonomy): domain Eukaryota; kingdom Metazoa; phylum Chordata; class Mammalia; order Dermoptera; family Cynocephalidae; genus Cynocephalus; species Cynocephalus volans. Next base: position 85,900,222 of record NC_084460.1, on the reverse strand, counting down.
CCCTCAACTCGTTAAAAATGGGAAGAAAAATTATGTTTAATAACCTGGAAAAATACCCATGGTAAGTTACTTAGTAAAAAGACTAGGTATATAGGAGATCATGTTATTCTGTGATCCCACTTTTATAAAACTATATACCCATATCTCTAACTACACAGCTAAAGGTATACTACCATTTCTTGCTGCATAGGATATTTGGGTTATCTTTTCCTTCTTTATATGACTTTATGTAGTGTAAGCCTTTCTTAGTGATTTTGTATCAATTATACAAATGCAATAAAGGTCTTTCAAAATTTCTTCAAAGAAAATTAGAACGGGAGGAGTGATGTCACAGAATATGATAGAGTAAGCAGCTTCAAGAATTGGTCCTTCCACTGTAACAACCATTAAGATGGCAAAAAATGTCAGAATCAACTTTTTCAGAGCTCTAGAATTAAAAACTATGAGTAACCAGGGCAGTGCTTAGTGAGAAAGAGGCTGCTAAATTTTGAAAAGAAAGCTGAGTGGCACTTTTGCTTATCTGCCTACCATTTTCCATTCCCAGCTGGCAGTAGCTATAGTGATGGCATCCTGAGTTCTGGCGTGGCTTGCTGGTGCCAGGGGGCACAATATGCACCTTGTTCTAAAAAAATTGTTTTTTCTCAAAAATTGTGCTTTTGACCTGCATGGTTCCTTGAAGGACTGGCACAGAGTTTTCTCTTTGTTTTGCCCCCCCTTGAAAATTTCTCAGAGCTGGAGTGGCTTCCCCAGGGCCTCTGTTGAAAGCCGGTAAAGACATATACTACCCAGAGTCACCTTAGGCATGGAGCGGTGTATGGGACAAGCCTGGGAAGGTGGAGACTAAAGGGGAAGACACATGGAAGAATAAGGGCTTTGGAGAGTTCTTACATATACTGAGGAATCCAAAGTGCAACATATATGCCCAAGGCCAGATACAAGCAACAACATAAGCCCTGGGGGTGGGGGTGGGAGAAAGAATCCGATTTTCAGACTTACCACATTATGATATTTAAAATATCTGGTATTCAACAAAAAGTTACAAGAAATACTAAGAAGCAGGAAAGTATATAGTTCATTCACAGTAAAAAGGAAATTGACAGAACCATCTCTGTTGAACCCCTGTGTTGGACTTATTATACAAAGACTTTAAATCAGTAATCTTAAATATGCTCAAAGAGCTAAGGAAAACAGGAGAATAAGGCCTGAACAAATAGAAAATACCAATAAAGAGATAGAAATTATAAAAAAGGAACCAAATAGAAATTCTGGAATTGAAAAAAATGAGCAAAGGATAAAAAGAAATGTAAATACCTCCAGAACCCCAAAATTTGTTCAATCTCTTCAGTAATGAGTTTCACGCAAATAAAAATCACAGTGTAATGATATCAGAAAATGAGAAAATGGGCCTCTTTATAGAGCATTGAAGGGAGCATTAATTGGTACAACTTTTCTCACATATAATTTGGCAAAATCTATTAAGAGCCTTGAAACTTTTGACACAGCTACGTATAACTTTAAGGAAGTATAAAAATGTGTTGCATAGTCATTTGTTCATTTATTTTCATATTCATTAATTCCCTTAGAGATATTTATTGAGAGTCTATTACGTGCCAAGCACTTGCCCTAGTTGTTAAGCAAACATCAATAAACAAAATAAATTCCCAGCTCTTGAGGGTTTTTATTCCAGCAGATGAAAGACTACAAACAAATAAAATGAATATATAATATGTTAAATGGTAATGAATCCTATAAAAAAATTAAGTTGGGAAAGGGTGATAGTATTATTTTAGGTGAGGTGATCAGGGAATATCAAAATAAATGTATAAACTAAATGTACATTACTGGGTGGTAAGTAAAATAAATTGTGGTACAAATGAATTATTTATAGAATAAAAATTAAAAGCTATATAGTACCATAATTTTCCTAGATGTCATAATAAATTTTATTTTTACCTTTGATTTTTAAGAAATGTAAGATTCAAATATGTAGGGCACTAATGTTCAAATTAACACAGTTATAAATAAATACACAATATATTAATGAATTACAATATATTAAACAGTAGAATTCAAGGGAAAAGATGTATATATAAGGTACCTTTGACCTCATTTTTAATTAACTGACATTATTGCTTTTATTTATCAGCAGGTGGTGCTATTGCTTGTATAAGAATAATTTTTGTGATTCTCATTTTCTTTGCTTTGAATATTCAGTTATTCATTGTAATAAGACTTCCCTCTCTTCATTTATTCATTTATGCAATTAAAATAATTGCAATGATTCATCATCTGCAATATCTGGTCTTAACTCTCATATGTAACTTTTCATTGTCAGTGACACATATAATTTCAGACAGTCTGTAATTTGCTAATTCCTGGTATATGAAAGAGAATATTGATCTTAAATCAGTGTGCCTTAAAGAAATGTAAGAAACTTTGCATCTATTTTCTACTTAAAATTCATTTGTCAATATACAATTTTATGAATCGAATTCATCGAACTTGGCCAAAGATTATGCTTTTGAGGATCCTTTGAATGTAGTATATTTATATCGGAGTAGTAAAGAGAATGGTGAGGTTGGCATTGGGGAGGTGCTTTTAAGAGTCATTTTAGTAAAGTCATGTTTTTAAGTTTAAATATTTATTTCCCTATTGGGAAATAACCTGCATGCCTAAGCAATTTGACAGAATAGAAGAGAAGAAAAATCTAGTCTTTTCCCTCAAAGGGATGGATCATCCTTTGATAGGTCAACACTTTATAGAAACATTCTTAATTGTTGTTCTCTATATCATACTGTCTAGTATGATTGCTTATTATTTTTTTTCATTATTTTATTCTTTTGTTTTAATTTAGGAGTAGCATTAATATGTTTGTAGAGCTCTGGAGTCAAGATTCCAGTGGTAAGTTTACAAAGTTGAAGGCCTCATATAGGTTTTAGGTTTCTTATCTACAAGTTGGCTGAGCTTAACGATCACCTCTCTTCTTTCAACTCTATAGTTATATGATATCTTTTCCATGGGCAATGGACATCCTGCTTGCTTCGTCTTATGAGTATTGTGTTGTTTTTTAACACGAGGTTGTTATATAGAAGAGGCAACACTGCACATGGTATGTCAGAAGTGGGAAAAACTCAAGCAGTGCAGGAGAAGTGTGGCTGATCCTATGATTTCAAACTTACTGTACATTTTATTATAGTTGGATACAAGTAGAAGACACCATTAAGCAAAAGGAGGCATTAGTTATTAAGGGTACAGGGATATCTTCCAGAATCCAGGGAAAGGATGTAGCTAGGTCTCAGGAAAATGATCAGTGTTAACAGCTCTCAAATGTACATCTCTATTCAAGAGAGGAGCCAGACTGAAACAAGAATCTTAGTCCCAGTTTTAAACACTCCCGGGGAAGGGATCACTGGCCCAGCCTAGGTTAGGTGCACATGCCTGGTCTAATAAGATGTGTCTAGGCAGGTTGGGGTAGGTTGTATAAACATGTCTGCCAGAACGCAATCACAGTAACCATATGGATTGCTGGTGAGGGCCACATCTTAGTAAATGAAGGAGGAGGGAGGCAGCCAACCCAACAAATTGCCATTTGTGTTTCAAAGCCACTGTAGCTTAGTTCACCAAAAGCTTTTAGTTTAAGCCTCTGAGAGCTTTTCTTTTTAACAAATAAATTTCTGACTTTATAATGAAAGGCAGTGATAAAATTAGAATTACATTATCAGATTTGGTGTAAAACCATCTTTGATAGAAGCCATACAGTATAAACCATTAAGTAAAGAAATTGCATGTGCTTCCTTTACAGTGTGAGAGACCCTGTTGTCCAGAATTGAGAAACTCAGCAAACAATACAAAATCAGATTTCTATTACAGAATTTACTTTTAATCTTTAAAAAATCAATAGGTGTTTTATAAATGTTGCATTTTAGTGGGTCATTGTACAGACAAAAGATGTTGTTTTAGTTTTTAATGGCTTATATTAGTGCCACATTTTAACTAGTTTATAACTAGAATTGATCAGTCAGTTTGAGAAGGCTAGTTTTAAAATTTCTAAATCTCTGGCTTTTAATTTTTCCTTTGAATTTTCTTATTTTAAAAGTTGAGTTTGGTTAAAATTGCGGTTGAGCTCTGGATCATCTGTTAGTGACTATTGATTTGTCAATTTAAAATTTCTCCTTAAGGACTTTTTTCCTCAGTATTCTAAGATGTCCATATTTTCTCTGAGGAAGTTATCTGTGTCATAGTCTAATAGTTCTTGCTGTTAGGAAATATTTATGAAAAACGATAGTTTTGTTTTTCTTAGTATAATCTCAATTATTTTTTGTTTTTTGCAATTCACATGGTAGAATTTTTATTTTATTTTTCATTGTACATGTTTATGGGGTACAGTTTGTTTCCATCCGTGCATATAGTGTATAATCTAATCAGAATAGTTAGCATATATATCATCTAAACAATTATCATTTCTTTGTTGCTATAACATTCAGGTTCCTTTTTTCTGACTATCTTGAATATCTAATACAATATTATTAGCTATTGTCACCTCAGGGCACCAGAACTTATTCTTCCTATCTAACTGTAACTTTGTAACTTTGTACCATCCTTTCCCTATTTTCTTAACTGATCCATGATGATTATATATATTTATGGAGTACGATATGATATTTTGGTACATTCATAATATGTGCATTGATCATATCAGGGTGCTTAGTTTATCCATTACCTCAAACATTTGTCATTTCTTTGTGTTAGGAATATTCAACATCATCTTGACTAGCTATTCAAAGATACACAGTACTTTGTTAACTGTAGTCTCCTTATATTACTATAGAACCTTAGATCCTATTTTTCCTGTTTCTCTAATATTTTGTATTCACTGACTTTCCTCTCCCCACTCCCACCCCCAGTCTCTTAGTAACCACTATTTTACCCTTTACTTCTATGAGATAACTTTTTTAGCTTCCACATATGAGTGAGAACATGTGGTATTTCTCTCTGTATGCCTGGCTTATTTCCCTTAACATAATTTTCTCCAAGCTCATCCATGTTGCTGCATATGGCAGAATTTTATTATTTTTTATGGATGAGTAGTATTCCATTGTGTAAATGTACCACGTTGTCTTTATCCAACCATCTGTAGGAAGGACATTTAAGTTGGTTCCAACTCTTGACCATTGTGAATAAGCCACGATGAACATGGGAATGCAGATGTCCCTTCGACTTGTTGATTTCCATTCCTTAGCCAACCCAGTAGTGGGATTGCTGGATCATGGTAGTTCTATCTGTAGTTGTTTGAGAAAACCCCATACTGTTTTCCATAGTGGCTGTACTAATTTACATTCCCACCCACAATGTATAAGAGTTCCCCTTACTCTGCATCCTCACCAGCATTTGTTATTTTTTGTCTTTTTGATAATAGCCATTCTAATTTGAGTGAGATGTTGTCTGATTATGGTTTCAATTTGCATTTCTCTGATGATTAGCGATGTTGAGCATTTTTTCACATGCCTGTTGGCCATTTGTATGTCTTTTGAAAAATGTCTATTCAGTTCCTTTGCCCATTTTAAAATAAGATTATTTATCACAATAGAATACTAAATGCATATTTTGCTTGATATTGTAAACCCGAGTTCTTTTGTTTTTTAAAACAACTCATTCGATAATTTTTAAATGTTTTCTTTTGGATATCCTTGATAATCCGGTACCAACAAGACCAAGATGAAGCTTCTGCTACTACTGGGTAACAACATGGACAAATTATTTAGTGTCTTTTTCTTTGTGAATAAGCCTTTGGAAGCCAAAACCCCAAGCCCCAAACCACTTTTAAAAAGTGGTAAAAATATTGTTTCGTATGTTTATGTTCATATCTGAATCTGATCTTTAGGGAAAAAAAAATCAGTAAACTTTTAAAAATCCCCAAATTGACTGCTATGTCTTTCCTAATATAGTTTTGTGGAAGGTCTAATAATAGGCCTCCAAAGATGCCCATGCTGTAATCCCCAGAACCTGTGAATATGTTACCTTAAATGGCAAGAGGAAGTTAGCATATGTATAAGGGTATGGACCTTTAGATGGTAAAATTATCCTGGATTATTCAGTGGCCCTATCTAATCACTTGAGTCCTTAAAAGCAGACAACCTTTACCAGCTGGGTTAGAAGATGAAGGAGGAGAGATTCAAGTAGGAGCAGCTCAACTTGTTGTTGCTGACTTTGAAGATGGAGGAAGGGGACCACAAGTCAAGGAATGCAGGTGGCCTCTAGAAGCTATATAAATGGCCAACAAGGAAATGGGGACCTCGGTCCTACAGCTGCAAGAGACTGAATTCTGCCAAACACCTGAATGATCACAAAAATGGACTCTGTCCCAGAGCCTCGAGAAAGGAATGCAGCCCTGCCAACACATTGATTTTAGCTAAGTGAAACCCATGTTGGATTTTTGATGTATAGAACTGTAAGATAATAAATCTCTGTTGTTTTAAGCCTCTAAGTTCCTGGTAATTTGTTAAAGCAGTAGTAGAGCACTGATACAAACCATGTCTTTGTAACTGCAGTTCAGGGCCAGTTTTAACAATGAATTGTGTGTGGAATGTTCTGGGGAAAGGTTTTACTACCTTTTTATTGAAAAAATTTCTCCCATTAGCTTTACTGCTTTTATTTAAGAATTGTTGTTAATATAATATATATCATGGAAGTATATATATATATATACTAGTATATATATATAATAGTATCATGGAAGTAACACATTAAACTTGTTCTTATTAGGTCCTTTTCTAAGTAATTTGGCTAACTGAGCAGATTTTGGATGAGAGTAAGAAGAAAGGCACGGAATACTATAATATTTATTACCTGGGGAGATGGCCCTTTATGGGGAGAATTTTGGCTAGCCATAGAACACCATCAGTGTCTTGGATATTTGGGGAGATAACAGTGATATTTTCCCAGAGCCAAAACCCAGCCTCACAGTTTTTCAAGACTTTCCTGCTATTAGACAAATATATTGCTCAGTATCTCAAAAGCTAACAGCAATTGATTTTTCTTCATAGACAGCTCAAAATAACATTGGTGTTTTAGTTGGGTATCATATTATGAATACAGATCACTTTTGTGTTCTATAAATTTCTCTTATAATTACCACTTTTTTCCTGTTATTTTCTATTTTTTGCTTATTCATCTTTTATTTTTAGAAATTATTTGCACCAAACCAAGCCAAAAGTAATTTTTCTTTACTATTTTTCATATTTTATATTCTAAGAAAACTGAATTAGCTGCAATTTGCTTAGAATTAAGGAAGAAAACCAGAAAACCTCACCAACATTGTGAAGGCACAAATACTAATTAATATAAAATAGTTTAATTAGATATACAGAAGTTTTAGAGAAATTTATGTAAAACAGCTGTGTAACAAAAATAATGAAAACAAAAAGTAAAAAAAAATACTCATAATCATAACATACCAAAAAAATCAAATGTTTTCATTTTTCTGGGTACCTTCTGAGTCTGTCTTTGGGAAGACATTTTTTACATGGTTATGATTATGATAAATACATTTTTTGTGTATCCTTTTACTTGGTAATATTGATGTTATATACTTATTTTATCTCAATATTATGGTCCTAAAAATATTCTTAAACTATGAAAGCAAGGCATGATTATAATTTCAATTAAAATAAGTTTTTTTAAAAAATTGAGATATAACTTATATACAGTATCTTATGTGTACAGCTCAATATTTTTTTACATATGTAAATATCCAGCAAACCACTCCCAATTGATACAGAACATTAATACCCTAGAAATTTCCTTTGTGGTCCCCCTCCACCCCTCCAGTCAGTTACACTTCCATAGTAACTATTATTCTGACTTCTGTTACTGTAGATTAGATTTGCCTGTTTGGGCTTTTATATAAATGGAATCATACCATATTTACATATTCATATCTTTTTCTGCTCAGTCATATGTCTGAGATTTATCCATGTTGTGGGTACAGTGGCATAGTTTTAATTTTTGAATCTTTTCAAATCTCTCCATAAAACAGAAAATAAGGGGCTGGCCCCGTGGCTCACTCGGGAGAGTGCGGCGCTGGTAGCGCTGAGGCCTCAGGTTCAGATCCTATATATGGATGGCCGGTGCACTCACTGGCTGAGCCTGGTGCGGACGACAGCGTGCCAAGGGTTATGATCCCCTTACCAGTCAGGGGGAAAAAAAACAAACAAAAAAAAACAAAATAAGAGGACCTAACCAAAAACCCACAGATAGCAACTACAATAAAACTAGGTGACACTTTAGTCCCACAAATCCCCAAATACATGTGGTTTTCCCAAGTACCATTGACAGGTACACGTGGTATTAGCATCTGTGTGTGAGAAAGAAGAGAAAAGGTAGCCAGGCTTCTAAGATCATGAGAAGAGAGGAACTCTCAAATCACCAACAAATATCTGAAAGTGATATAGGCCAATATGAGAACAGGCTAAAACTGGAAGGAAATTTCTGTAGAATCCAATTCTGAGTGAGTACAGGGGCATCATGACAGGGCCTGACAGTACTGGAGCTATATGGGCCTAATGTGCTCTTGAAATAAATCAAGTTTTCTTCAGGACAAAGACCTGCACTAAACAGAAACTGCTGGGAGCAAAATCCAGATTGATCAGAACAGAGACAATTGAACAAAGAAAACAGAAGGTCTAGATAAAATTGTCAGGAAGAGGATATAGTCTCAAAAAACGGACTCATTAAAAAAAATCACTTAGAAAACAGCAGAATAGAGAGCTTTAGAGCTATCCTGGTGGAATATCCTTCCCTCTCAAAAGTACAGCAAGACCTATTTCACTTAAAAATGAGCAGCAGAAGAACATCACAGTAAAGTTATATAAAGTTGCCAAAGACAATGAAAGTATGCCGTAGACAAGCACTGCAACCAAATAATTCAAAACAAGCTGAAGGATATTAAGAACATGACAGATGTTATGAAATAACCATATAAATTAGAACTGGGAAAATTAAGAAATAAGGTGACTGGAGAAAGGAGATTTTTAAGGAGAGGTGCTACTGCTCCTTAAAACTCAGGATGGAATTATAAAAAAAAAAGGAAAAATTATTACAGAAGTGAAGACCAAAATAGAAGGAATATAAGAGCAAATAAACACAATGGATCATGCCTTAAGACAAATAGAATGTGGAATGGAAGAAAGGAAATAGCAAAAGAGATAAAAAGTTTTGATTGAAAGTGATAGGGATAATAGGCAGAGAAGATCAAAGAACATATAACGAGAGTCTTCAAAGGAGAAGCCCAGTACAGTAAACAGAACAAATACTAAAAGCTACCATTCAAGAAAGATTTCCTCAAACATAAGAGATTTGAAATTGATATTGAAAAGGCATACAAGATAACTAGGAAATTAATGTAGATAGCCAACCCCCAGATGTATGTTAACAAAACTATAAGAGTTTAAAGAAAAAATATATCCTTTGAACATCCCAGGAAAAGACCAAGTCACTCATAAAGAAGAAGATTAGAATGTCATCAGACTTTGACAGAAGCACTTTATGCCAGAACACATAGGTTTACATAGGATACTCAAAAATTAGGTGAGCCAAAGGTTTCATATATAGCCATTCTTACCTTTAAGTACGAAGGTCATAAGCAAGCTGTTATAAACATGCAGTAACTCAAGGAATGTTGTTGTCATGAGTGTTTTGAGAAATCTACTGGAGAATTAGCTTTAGATAAGCATTATGACTAGGGACATAGTAAAATAAGGACTGATTGTGAACATTAGATGCATAATCATTTGTAGAACTAAGACAAGAACGTGTCCATGAAGGATATAGTATAGTGTGTATTGGCTGTAGGCATCAACATTGCACAAATGGGGGGAGAATGAGAAAGAGTATATGAAAAGTAGAGTGAACTTGCTGATTGCCTTATAGATATTAACTAGGAATAAAAGGTTATTACTTAAAATCAGATATGGGGAAAAGGGAATGGGTGAGGCTATTGCCTAATTTTCATATTTCTTATAGTGGAGAACCAATAGTAAATTGCCCCTAGAAATATGTGGCATGGGGGTAGGGTGTATTTTAAAAAATAATTAGTATAAAGGTAATCATTAGACTAAAAATAGAAACCTTCCTGAATACTATAATATATTCCCCAAAAGAGGGAGAACAAATAAAATAGACTACATATTTGAAAGGCTATTTGAAAGCCACAGATGTATGCACACACATAATTCATGAAATGATAGAGCTGAGATGAAGCATTTATCACACTATCATTAGCTGTATATTGATATTGAATGTACATCTCCATATACTACAATGGATGATCTCTGGGACATATTGTTAGAGATATACACAGACACAGATATATTTGTGTCACTCCTATACCTTTCTTAGGTAAATAAAAGTGTGTACACACTTGTAAGGATAAAAAATAAAATATAGTTATCTATAGAAAGAAGAGGGAAATGGAGAAAGAAAAGGGATAGAAGTTAGACTTTTTTGACTATACTTTATTTTGTATATATTTCTTGTAAATTTGACTTTGGAAACAAATATTTTACATAATTATAAAGCAAAATTAAATTCTAAAACTCAAAAGTAAATAAAACAACCTACTTGTGTATTCAATACTTTGTATAATTGCTCAGAGAATAACTAATCTAAATTGCTTTAATTGATTAGGTTGTCTCCTCCTGGTGCTCACAGCAGAGACCCAATAGAAAATAGCCCTCCCACTTTGGATAACATTTAGCAGGTCCTAAAAATGTTAAACATGGAGTTACCATGGACCCAGCAATTCCACTTCTAGGTATATACCCAAGAGAAATGAAAACATATGTCCACACAAAAACCTGTACACAAATATTCATAGCAGCATTATTCACAATAGCCAAAAAGCTGAAAAATGGAAATGTCCATCAACAGATTGATGGATAAACAAATAAGTTATATCCATACAATAGAATATTATTTGGCAATAAATAGGAATGAAGTAGTGATACATGCAACAACATAAATGAACCCTGAAAACTTTATGCTAAGTGAAAAAAGCCAGCCACAAAAGGCCACATAATATAATGTTTATATAAAATGACTAGAATAGAAAATGAAAGTAGGTTAGTGTTTGCCAGGAGCTGGGGGACTTGGGGAATTGTAGTGACTGCTAATGGATATTGGGTTTCCTTTTGTGGTGATGAAAATGTAAGGAATTTAGGTAGTGATGATGGTTGCACAACTTGGAGTATACTAAAAATTACTGAATTCTATACTTTAAAAGGGAGAATTTTATAATATGTGACTTATATTTCAATAATGTTGCTACTTAAAAGAAAAGGAAATAGGCCTAAGGGGAAAAGAGAATGTAAAAGGGAATTTTAAAACTCATGTGATCATTTGTTTGTGGTGTCAGTATTGTTACTCTTGATGTCTATATCGGTGTTTTTAAAAAGTGGTATTTTTGGCTAGGTGAACAGAAATACTGAGGTAAGATTGATGAGGGTAAGTAAAAATACTGTACTTCCTGGATTTGAATTGAAAGTATCAGTATGAGTTCATGGTGTACCTTATCTTGGAAAAATTTCCTAGTTTTGTGCACTAGAGTTAAGACCTAGAAAAAAAAGACCTAGAAAAGTAATGACCAACTCAGTAATATGCCCCAGCACTTGTGGGCATTTTCTAAACACCTTTTTCTATATTTTCGTAAAATGAACCAGGGCTCAGTGGAGAAAAGGCTGATTCCAGATGAGGGTAAGAAAATATAAAAGATGAATCTGCAACATTTTATGATACTAAAAAACAAAGGAAGTGATTAAAAACTATGAGGGTCTGTCAAAAGGACTAAAAAAACCAACTCGAAGGGGATCTCACTGGCTAAAATTAGGCCCATTTAAGGATCATATTTATTGAAACACACCAAATATGTTAAAATTAATGAGTTCATGATACTAAACAACATTTATTGGTTACTTTTGGAGGTTATCAGGGGACCAACTGGTATAATGAACCCGCATTTACCCATTACCCAGTTTCCAACAATTATCAACTAATGGCTAATTCTCATCTCATCTGTACCACCACCCACTTCTCTATGGCCTAGGTGATTTTGAAGCCAATCCCTGACATCATATTATTTCATCACTGAATATTTCAGTATATATCACTAAAAACAGTCTTTTAAAATTTAACCTTAATACCATTATTAAACCTAAAAGCAATTAACAATTTCTTAATATCGTCAAGTGTCCAGTCACTATTCAAATTTATATTTTTGAAAACTGATAATTAAATGGAAATAATCAAGAATTTGTCCTGGCTTTGATATGTGAAGTATACCTCCAGGGTAACCAAATGGTTGATGGGAAGACATTTCTTTTTGTAGAACTATCATAGTAAGTAAAGAAAGGATTAGAATATTACCCATTTTGCAACCCTAGTGAATTAGTAGATCTAGGCAGTAATCATCATTTACTAACAGCATATATAAGAAGAGAGACAATCAGATATTAAATGCTTCCTACTAGAAGACATGTCATAACTTTCATTCATATTAATGCTGTCTTGTCATCCATCTTGTTGTCCTGTCCCTGGCTTGTCACCGTTGACCCACATATTTTGAGACAGTCTTCACCTAGTTCTCAATTCATGTTCTAGATAGATAAGGCCCCATACCCTGAACCACTTGACCATCTTACTTCTGCTTTAAGTCTGGTGAACCTGATAATGTAACCCCCAAGATCCCACAGTTAGCCTCGTACTCCTTTCAAATGAACCCTGTCTTAGAAAACTCACCTGGGTAACACTCTGGACCCAGTAAAGGCTTCCATCCACAGGTCTCTCCCACTCTCTCTTGTTTCCCACATGCTTATTAAGTGCCCGTGTTCCAGATGGTACCCCACACCTTCCTGTAGACTTTTCCTATTCCCCCACAGCACCCATTATGCACTAGATATTCAGACCCTCTTAAATCATTGATAGGCTCATGTCATGATCTTAGGGAACCCATTTATAGCTGCTGTAGGGAAAATACAGGAAAATGGTCAGGGCTCCCTCAGATGTTTGGAGTCTTGCTCAGCATTTAATGTAAACATGCACGTACACCCAGGTGTTCCTTGGTTATTGTCTAATGTAATTGTGCACGTGTGACCAGATGTTCTTTGGTTGTCACACCCAGATGTCCTAGGTTATCAGACTTAAGTATAAAGGAAGAGTGGCTCTGATCCATGGTGCCCCATGCCCCCGGGATGCCCCGGGGGGGGAGCATGGGGAGGCTGCCACTGCTGCTGGAGGCTGCTGCAAGCTGCTGCTGCTGCTGAGGAATGAGCTCATGTCATCTGCCAACAGCTCCGAAGATCTTTCCCAATTACCTAGTGTGAACCTGTGTGTGAGGGGTCTGTGACCCAGTCTGTACAATGGGTCTGAAGGGTCTGAACCCTAGCCCTGACAATACAAATGGAAACTTAGCATAACTAAAATAATGAAACGTTTTGGCTTTAGTTATGAATTGCTTTAACAATACAATTGGCATATTCACTTAGCCCTAGCAAAACAGAGGGTCTCTCTCGGAGCCCTAACCCGACAATACAATTGGCTGTGTCAGCAGGATTCCGACAATTGCCTTGGCCATACAGCTGCCCATTTCTTTTAGTATAAAGAGGAAAACCCTTTACTGTGGTCCACAGGGCCCTGTGTAGTCTGAACTCATCTGAATTCCTGAGGTATGTATTCTATTCTCTCTGGATCCGTAAGTAATAGAACTAATCTTTCCACCGTTCTGGTCTGAATGTCCCTCACTGTCTGCACCTGACTACACCAAACCTTACTTAACAAATCACAACAGTAAACAAGATCACCTGTGAAGTTTTCATGCCAAAACAATCAAACCTGAATTTGACCAAGACTCTAAATCTAACTACCAATTTATAGGAAATAAAAGGGACAGGGAACACGTAAAAAACCATGCCATGAGAATGTAGATGGCAAAATCCAGGCTGTGGGAAATGCCGCAGGACAAATGACACAGTTTCTTCAATAGTGAAATTGCAAGGAAAAAGATGTGGAAGGGGAACTTATAGAGCAAAAGATATCTAAGACTTATTAATCTATCACCATTATGCCTTATTTGCATCTTGATTCAAACTGGATCAAAGAAGACAACTGAAAAAATTTGAACACTGACTGGATTCTTTGATATTAAGAAATGATTGTTAATTATTTTTAGGTTTAACAATAGTATTGAGATGAGGTTTTAAAAGTCTATGTTTTTAGTGATATATACTGAAATATTTAGTGATGAAATGACATGTCAGGGATTTGCTTGAGAATAATTTGGGCCATAAAGATATGGGTAGTGGTACAGATGAGATGAGAATTAGCCATTAGTTGATAATTGTTGGGAGCTGGGTAGTGGGTTTATAGGAGTTTATTATGCTAGTCATTCTCAAAGTATGGTCACTGGCCCAGTAGCTTCAGCACCACCTGGGAACTTATTAGAAATGCAAATTTGAGGGCTGGCTGGTTAGCTCACTTGGGAGAGCATGGTGCTGATAACACCAAGGATTAGGGTTCGGATCCCCATACAGGCCAACTGCTAAAAAAAAGGGAAAGAAGTGCAAGTTCTTTGGTCTTCTTCCCCATCTGCCATATCCGGGATGGGGCTCAGTGATTTGTTATAACAATTCTTCCAGGTAATTGTAATGCTTTCTAAAGTTTGAGAACCACTGTTCTATGCCATTCTTTCTATTTTAGTTTATGTTTGAAATTCTAATGATAAGAAATAAAAAAAAAAATTACGTTGAAGGATGTAAGAAGCCAAATTTACACATAGATAGAAGCTGGTTTAGAGGCTGACAGGTCATATAATTTTCTTAAGTGATCAGATGAATTGGCAAGGTACTATCAGAGAGCCAGCTGCTAATGATAATCTTAAGCCAAATCAGAAATTTTGCTTTTCTCTTGAAACAATGGCTCTTCATTAAAATCACCTAAGAACTTTAAAATACATGCCCAGACTCTACAGCGAGAGATTCTGCATTTAATTGGTTTGGATTAGGGCCTTGGGTTTTGTTTTTTTTTGTTTTAAAAAGCTTCCAAGATGATTCTAATATGCAGCCTGTATTGAGCATCAGTGTTCTAACTATAAGTGAATAAAAATTACTTCAAGAGCTTGTTAAAAGCTTTCAGTCCCTCGTCCCCAGAGAGTCAGCTTTGATAGCTTGGAGTAAGGCCCACGAATTTGCATTTCTAATAAGCTAACAGGTGATAGGGATGCTACTGACCTGAGCACACTGAGTGACATTATCTTAAAGTAAGGGATAGTCCAATCCTGTTAAAGAAAGAGATAAGCATAAGTGAGAGCATAGTGAAGAAAAAGGAATATATTTTCTTCCCGTCTTAGGTTCTTAGGGCTAAGGGCCCTATAATAAAAGACAGATTAACCAGAAAAATACAATTTTATTTAATATAAGTTTTACATGAATCAGAAGCCTTCAGAAATGAAGACCTCCAAGAAACAGGAAAACCTGTGTATTTTTATGTACGTGTGATGATGAGTAGACAGTCATGGAGAAGTATGATTGGACAAAGGGGGTATGATTTAATGGTAATTGTAAAGCTATAGACTACGCCAGTTTTATGGCTATGCCAGTCATGTTGTTAAATTGGGAAAGATCTTGGGAGACATTGGTAGACGACATGAGCTCAGTCCTCAGCAGTAGCAGCAGTAGCAGCAGTGGTGGTGGCCTCAGGTCATCCCTGGGGCACTGGCAGCAACAGATTCCAGCAGTAGGAACAGCCTCCCTGTGGCCCCCACAGGGGCAGGGGGTGCCATGGATCAGAGCCACTCATCCTTTATACTTAAGTCCATAACCCAGGACACCTGGGTGCACATGCGCAATTACATGAGACAATAACCCACACCTGGGTGCACGTGCATATTTACATCAAATGCTCGGCCCTGACCTTCACTTTCCCTACAGTAATAAACCTGGGGAAACTTAGCAAAAGCTGTTCAGATTCTTCTATGTCCCTGTCTTCAGAGACAAGGATGTTTCTTTTCTCCTGGCATTGGGAGGGTAACTCTAGAATGAGTTACCTGCCTCAGGGGAGAAAGGTTGGGAGGTCAGAGAGTGATTGTCCTGCTTCTGTTGTGTTCTCAAGTGCTAAGGTGCCAAATATTGGGGTAGTGTGTTCTGAACCCCTTCAAGAGGGATATTTAAAAATTCATCTTCAGGGTTCTTACTACCGGTACTACTCAATTACACCTAGGAAGGGTGCCTCATTCCCTTCTACAGTATTAATACAAACATGAATCAAATATTCCATGGCATAATTGGGGAAGAAAAGTCACTTTAAAAGCACAAATAGATCTTTTTGACTTACTGTAAAGTAAGGCAAATCATAACTAAAGCCAAAATGTTTATTATTTTAGTTATTATTTTAGTTATACTGTTTCCATTTATATTGTCAGAGCTAGGCCTCAGACCCCTCCAAACCCATTGTACAAAGTGGGTCCCCAGACCTCTCACATGCAGGTCCATGCTAGGTAATTGGGAAAGATTCCAGGAGCTGTTGGCAGATAACATGAGCTCAGCCCTTAGCTTCCTCAGCGACAGCCACTTAGAGATCCAGTAGCTTACAGGTCCTGCAGTGGCAGTGGCTTTGCAGAGAGTCCCGGGGGCACTAGCAGCAGTATCCTCCAGCAGCAGTAGGAGCATCCCCGGGATGGGAGGCCCCGTGGATCAG
Organism: Cynocephalus volans; assembly: GCF_027409185.1. Lineage (NCBI taxonomy): Eukaryota > Metazoa > Chordata > Mammalia > Dermoptera > Cynocephalidae > Cynocephalus > Cynocephalus volans. The sequence continues at coordinate 85,883,482 of NC_084460.1, read as the reverse complement.
AGCCAGTCATCTTGGGTACACATGCGCAATTACACTAGACGATAACCAAGGAACACCTGAGTGCACGTGCCTGTTTACATCAGATGCTTGGCAAGATTCTGAACATCTGAGGGGCCCTGACCATTTTTCCTATATTTTCCCAACACTTAGGAATAAGAATTGTTCAACTTACTGATTGAACAAAATGTAATCCTGTCTCCCGCAGTTTAGTAACTATTAAAGACCTGTTCTCTTCTGATTTTGTTTTGCTTGCATATTTTTTGATTACTAATCAAAACCAGAAATCACTTAATTTTAATTTTGAATACTTAACGTTCTAAGTCATAGGTAATTACACATTTTTTTAATGTAAGAATTTAGTTTAACTTTGCTGTTAAATTACTGTTATATCCTTTGACATTTGCTTTTAGTGCTAAGTTGCATGCTGCAGATTTTATTTTTGTTGGTTCATGTGGACTGTGGGAAAAAAACAGAGGAATATATAGGATAGTGATAATATTATCTAAACATTTTCTTACATTTTCTCTTCTTAGAATCATGCATCCATAAGTTTTTAGATAAACATTTCTATGTTTAATTTTAGTAAGTGTCTGAAGGTGGACCAAGGGCAGAATGTCTACCAAACTGGAAAAGTATTTTGAGACCTAACAAGAAAATAAGCCATTCCACGGGGTAAAGAAAAGAATTTTATTAGAGGGTAATTTACAGTATGATAGGTCAGGCAGATGATGACCCAAAGGCATATACCAAGTTCTTCCCCACTAACTCCTGGCTGAACTCAGGTTTATATAAGCAGTTTGTAAACAAGCTTAACTAGGTCCAAATGTTGATTCAGGTGGCTAGGCTGGCTTATCACATATACATCATCCTCCTTTATAGTTGGCAGGTTGTTCCTATCTACTGTTCTAACTATCTTACCTCTAGTTATTGTTATATTACCTCTAGTTACTGTATAACCTTATGAGCAAAGCTCTCACAAAGGCATAACAGATGGTAGGCTCAAGACAGAGTTATGTGCACAGTACCACAGTAAGACATTTCTTTCTGGCTGATTTGTTTTTTGGGTGTTTAAAACCATATTTTAAAGTTTAAGAAATTATGGGCCAGCCCGTGGCTCACTCGGGAGAGTGTGGTGCTGATAACACCAAGGCCGCGGGTTCAGATCCTATATAGGGATGGCTGGTTAGCTCACTGGCTGAGCGTGGTGCTGACAACACCAAGTCAAGGGTTAAGATCCCCTTACCGGTCATCTTTTAAAAAAAAAAAAAAAAAGAAATTATGAATCTGTGGTTTTAAAATACAATTTAAAATGAGATCTCTGTTTCATCTACATCATGAGAATAGACTAGATTTAAAATGAAGAATGTATCTGTCATAAGCCTGGTCCAAACCATTAAGTACTATATTAATAAATTGAGTCTCATTTGTATATATCAATGACTTTTAATCTCTCTGTAAAATAGTAGTCATATAGTATTTCATAATTTTTGTTTGTCAAACACAAATGACAAATAAGTTAATTTCATTTTATTGCCAGAAGCAGATTGTTATCTTTGAGGTTCCCAGTCTGCTACACTTATTTTTTAAAAAAGATGACTTCACATATTATATATACATATCTATCTTGAATTTATTCTTAATTTCGAAAAAGAGTTTCTAATATATGTTTTTTTTTAATTTTAACTTCTCAATATACATCTTAGTTGATTTTTGTGACCCTTTACCCGTTCCTCTTACTCCCTCCCTCCCCCACTACATCATCTCTGTTCACTTGCCTTAAAAAGTTCAAGGAATTGTTGTGATTGTTGTGTCTTCTTCCCCCACACCCTATGTTTGTGTGTTTATTTATTTATTTTTAGCTCCCACAAATAAGTGAAAACGTGGCATTTCTCTTTCTGAGCCTGACTTGTTTCACTTAATATAATTTTCTCTAAGTCCATCCATGTTGCTGCAAATGGTAGTATTTTATTCTTCTTTATAGTAGAGTAGTATTCCATTGTGTAGATATACCACAGTTTCCTTATCCACTCAGAAAGTTTCTAATATTTTTATACTGCCAATGGAGCAAAGCTATGGTTTCATTACTTTCTCTTGATAACTTTATTATTAGATCTTTTAATTAAGCCACTATGCAACAGTTAGGGGTTTGAAGGGGGTGGGGGGAGTTTTTAAAAAAGTGTCAGTGAGTGGTTAAAGAGTTATTCAGTATTTTTGTCTTATATGAAATTTTATTAGGAATTTAAAGTTTTGTTTTATAGTAGTATAAATTGTGAATCTTTCTTTATATTTGTCCATTTCCTCCAAATTTGTTGTCAGAGTGAGCCCATAGCTAGTGATGAATATTTCTGAAAAAATAATAATGTAAAACAAACAAACAAAAATATCCAGCCCAAAGCAACAACAGCAAAAAAAATCAGACAATTTAACTATAGGCTGAAAGGTTGGAAGAATGCAAGAAGAATCCAACAAGAATATATGTATGTTTAGTCAAATTAATTATTCTTCTAGCAAATACATATGTTGCATCTGAAAAATGGGAGAAAATGCATATAATACCATCTATCAAAAAGTTTGGTTTTTTTCTTATTCTTTTATTCACACACACACACACAAGAATCTCTTTTGTCCTAGTTGATGCTTACTGATATCTCTAGATAACTTTCTCAGACAGATTCTAGGAGAGTTTATACTTACTGCATCCTGAAAGAATAAAAGAAAAAGAAATAGATCCATTTACCTACACTTTCATGATTTAGAATGTGTATCAGAGATGCTTTGGTTACATTGTGTTTAGTTTCAATTTTTAGTTACATTTTGAAATATTGTAATCAGACATTTTATAGATGTAGTCTGTGGAGAGCTTTAAGAATTAGTAGTAAGATGTCTTTTTTTCTATAGAGTCTTTGTGTTTACTTGTTCAGTATTATTAAAAATAATAATGCAGATTGAAATAATGTGGGTTTTTTGCAGTTCTTGAGAGATTTCGTATACTGTTTTGTCATTTTTTTTACTGTGTACTTTAAAAATTATATCTGTATCTTCTGTTCAGTACACTATAATTTTATTAAGAAAAATGTTTTTAATAATTCCAGAATAAATATACGTTCTTTCAAAAAATTATCCTTTTAACGTGTCTAATTTAAAACTTCGTTAAAAATTTTTTTTCAATAAATCAATTTTTCTCTTGTTTTTCCATCTCCAGTGGTCATATGCATTAGAAAAACCCAACACTGGCAGCATATTTAATATTGCATGGTCAATTGACGGGACTCAGATTGCTGGAGCCTGTGGAAATGGACATGTTGTTTTTGCACATCTGGTGGAGCAACGTTGGGAGTGGAAAAATTTTCAAGTAACATTAACTAAAAGAAGGACCATGCAGGTATGGTTATGTTCCAAGGTTGATTAAACCTGCTTTTTTTTTTTTTAAACATTGGTTTACTATATATAGAATAAAGAATTATCTTTGTTAATTATATTTAATCAAGTTTATAAAAATTCAGTCACATTAGAAATATTTAAATTATACCACTAGTCACTTTTTTATGACATAAGATAAGAACCTTTCACGGGTATAGAACCTGAATGCTTGTAGCTACTGTGGTTATGGGTTTAGGACAGGGATAGTGTAATTAAGCATTTAGGGAATATATGGATTCAGTTTAGAAGGTGAGAAGAAGCTATGACAAATAGGAGCAAGTTAGATTTAACTCCTGGAGCTGATTCTAAGGCAGGCCTAACCTGCTAGTTACTGACAGGGTTACATTGTTTTACTTATTTATAATTGGATGAATTTATTTAACCTGATTTTTTTTTTTTTAATTTCCTTTTAAGGATTACCTAAGGCAAGTGAAAATGGGGAAATTGTAAGAAGTTCTTATTGCGGGATAGGAGGTGTAGGGGAGAAAAAATATCTTTTCCTCTACCCATTCTGGGTTCATGGCTGAGGCCTCTTTAACAAAAGACAGACTAACAAGAGAAAAGCATACAAATTTATTTAATATAAATTTTACATGATACGGGAGCCTTCATGAGGAAATGAAAACCCAAAGAAATGGTTAAACCTATGTACTTTTCTGCTAGGTTTGATGAAGAGTGTGTAGTTGTGGACAAATATGATAGGGCAGAAAAGGTAAAATCTAATGGAAATAAACTGGGGGAAACTTAGAAGTCCTGTTTTTCTTTCTGATTCTTCTTTGTGTCCATGTGTCTTCAGAGATAAGGATGTTCCTTTCCTCCTGGTATAGGGAGGACACCTCTCACATGGTCTTATGACCTGCCTCAGGGGAAGGTCAGAAAACCTTACTAGGTTTTATTACCTGCCTCAAGGGAGAAGGGTAGAGTGAAGGTCAGAGTGACCTTCCTGCATCTTCTGTTTTCCCTGTTCCTTCAGCTTAAAATATTCAGTATGCTGTGGTGCCATCTTTTGGTGTCCTTAACCCCATCACAATAAAAACAGGTAATTTTGAAATGAAATACTCGATAGATCAATATAGGAAGATTGGGATATGGCAGTGGGAGGTGGGGGAAAATGTTTTACTGGTCACAGAACGTCAGTGGGAGGAGTTATCTCCTCAATTACAAGTTTCTTAAGGGCACAGGTACTATTTTGTCTTTTTTATAAGGCCTCCCCTAGCCCAGTGCCTTGCATATAAAAAGCACTCAACAAGTATATTTTTAAAAAGTTGAAGAAAAGTACGAGGAGGAAGCCAAAGACAATATGCCAATGCAAATCCTCTGCCAAAGAAAGGGGGACTCACATTCTTCCTCTTCCTCCTCTTATCTGTATTAGTTGCCTCTAACTTCAATATTTATAATTCATGTTATTGTGATTGCTATAAAAATTTGGAAACATATATCATGTGATTTGTTGGGCAGGTCTCTTCATACATTCTGTTAGCCCAAGTATCGAGATTTTTTAATTTGGATAATATGATTACCAGAGTCATCATAATTAGGTACATTATGCATTTTTTGTTCTGTTTGCTTATTTTAAATTTTTAAAACTTTTTATTTGGAGAATTTAAGACATACACAAATAGAGTAGTGTAATGGATTTCCATATGTTCATCATCCCATCCCAATAACCATCAGCCCATGATCAAGCCTGCCCCATCCATGTCCATCTCTATTTTCCCTTTTTCTCAATTATTTTGAAGCAAATTTGGACATCTTACTTCATCTGTAAAATTTCAGTATATACAGCTAAAAGATAAGACTCTTCTTAACATAACCATAGTACCAGTAGCATACCCTAAAAATAATAACCACCCCATAATAATATGAAATTATCAGAGTGTTTAAATTTTTGGTTGTCTACCACATGTCACAATTTTAAAAGTTTGTTTGAGTCAGGATTCAAAATGGTTTACATGTTGCACTTGGTTGATGTGTCTTTTTTTGTTGTTTTTTTTGGCTGCTGGCCTATATGGGGATCCAAACCCTTGATCGTGGTATGATAGCTCTCTAACCAAATGATCTAACCAGCCAGCGGGTTGATGTGTCTTTTAAGTCTGTTTTAGTCTATAGGTTACACTTCCAGCTCTATTTTTCCCCCCCTGAATTTGTTGAAGAAACCAAATTGTTTGGTAGATTTTCTTACAGTCTGGACTTTGCTGATTGTATGACCATGGTGTGGTTTAACATGCCCTTCTGTCTTCTGTATTTCCTGTAAATTAATGGTTGAATCTAGATAATGGTGTAAATATATATTTCTGTAAATTAATCTGGGAACTAATATATTATTCATAGTATACTTGATCTTTCAGTATCCATGAGGTATTTATTCTAGGACCTCCGTGAATACCAAAATTTGCAGATTCTCAAGTCACTTGAAGAAAATGGCACATTATTTGCATACAAACTATGCACATTCTCCTGTATACTTTAAATCATCTCTAGATGACTTATCATACCTAATACAATGCAAATGCTATGTAAATAGTTGTTACACTGTATTTTTAATTTCTATTATTTTTTATTGTTGTATTGTTACTTTTATCGTTTTTTATTTGTTTTTTAATATTTTTGATCCGTGGTTGGTGGAAACTGCAGGCATGGAACCTGCAGGTGTGGTTCCATGTGCCAACTGTAATGTGCCTGTGACAAAGAATGCATTGTGAGTTACAGTCAACTAATTTGGGGCATAATTATTATGTCTGTATAGTGCATGGGAGCTAGCTAATATGCTATTGCTAAAATAAGTTCTAGCTTTAATTATAAAAATGTCCCAAGATGAGACTATATCTCAAAACAGTTTTTCTTTCATTATAAAAAGGAATCTTTCTAGCAATTAGAGGATTGTTTTATGTGAGATAACTGTGGAGGTTTTTGAATGGCTTATCAAATCCAAATTATCTTTGTACTTAACATAATGTTTGTAAATAAATTTTCAAAGTTTTAGAACTAGAACACTTTTTTTTAAAAGGAATTTTATTCTCTCAGTGATTATAAAACATTTGATTTCATTTTTGCTAAATTGGGCCGATTCAGTGTTTTTTCTTAGAATAATTTTATTCACTCATTCAATGGATATTTATTGAGTGAGCCTTACTGGCCAGACATTGGGCTAGACAATGGGGAATACAGTAGTCAATAGGACCCTGTTCTCATGGACCTCCAAGGTTGGTATCTTCAAAAAAACATTTCCCCATAAATTCAACTCAAATTGATTTAAGGTGAAAAATGAAGGGAAAAAAAAAGAATAAATTTGTTGGTTCATGTGAAGTCAAGAGCTAGACTTGTTTCAGGTAAACACCTTCGGGGTCCTTCTCTATTGTGTATGTCACTAGAAACGCAAAAGAAAATGATCTAAGCATTTAACAAAAAGGAGTTTTATTGTGGGTTGTGCAAACCAGGAGCAAGGTCAATCTTATGACCTAAAATAAACCAAGCTTCCTGAACAGATAGGAGTTACAACTTGTAAGGATCTAGCTATAGGAACTTGTACATATTTAACAAAGGCTGGGTTATTCCTATGCATATTTAAGTGAGGATGAGCCTGCATGCACGTTGTGGTGTCATGTATGTTATATGCTCCCTATGTTCTCTTGGGGGTGGAAATTTAAAGATTAAACTGAAGGGTGGTTGACCTTGTGTGGTCAGAAGGTAAAATTAGGGGCAGAGTTTGTAGCCAGATGGGGTCCATTGCCTGATGTGCTGCAAGCCAATACACTGAGACACTGGTATTTGCAGCAGGAAAAAAGGTTTATTCATGAGGCAGCCAAGCGAGGAGATGGGAGAATAATCTCAAATCTGCCTCTTCAATGGCAGGGAGCTAGAGACATTTATGGGGAGCGGGTTAGGGGTAGTGAGGATCATGTGTGGCAGTGACTGGATAAAGGGTTTGAGGAGGTTCTTCAGCTATCTGCACATGTGCAAGCTGTCTGCATGCCTCTCTTTGGTTCACATGTTCAAAAAATGGCAGCTTTAGCATGGTCTGGAGGTGGAGTTTTTAGCCCTTTTCCCTCCTTTGTCAAAAGTTCATCCATTGGACAATCACACAGTCTCATAATATAGGTCTGTGGGCACAGCTGGTTCAGACAAGTTTGACTCCAAGCGTCCTGCAAAACATCTTAGACAAACAACTTGTGAAATTAATGTCTGAGATGTTATCTTAAGGAACAGGGCAGAAAGAAAATCTTATGATCTTGACTCAACTATAATATATAGTTATGCATGGATCAGTAATTTTATGGGTATAGCTTGTTAGTGGAATTTTACTGGTAAGGCAAAAAGCAAGCTGAGTGAGAAACAAACTTAATTTCTTGATTGAAAGTCACCAGTTTCAAGTTGAGACCAGTGCATAAACTCCTTGGCCAAAGCTGGTTTGAGGTGATTAGCTTTTCTGGCTTGGCTGCTATTACAAAGTTGTTTTGTCACCCAATTGATATTGTTGAATGAAGAAGAAGAAAGGAGAAAGACTGATTAGGGAGAGAAAGGAATGAAGGGGGTAGCTCTTAGACTGACTTGATACATTATTGTTTTCAGAGGCTTAAATATCAATAGCACCACATCCCTTTCTCTTCCTTGACTTTCCTTTTCTCTATAATTGGCTTTGTTTTCAGAAAGGCTTTCTCCATTTTGTGGCCTTGGTACCTTTTACGTTCTACCAACTTAAAGTCCAGCAGAAAGAGTGCTTTTCTTCCCAGTAATTCCAGCAGAAGGCCTATCCTTGGGTTTCATATGCTAAGTCTAGGTTAAGTGAATTTAGTTGAGGGAGACGGAGTGTTTGGGGGAATTAGTCAACCCCATCTGAACTACTTAGTCACTAAGAATAGTGGAAGAAGTGGTTCTGCAAAGAGAAATCAAGGCATATTTACCAGAAAAGGTATCATTTGATTCTGGGCAGACAAAAACTGATATTCACTCTTGTCTGTCTTTTGGCTGTTTAGCAGCCATACTGTATTAGTTATTTATTGCTGCATAATAAATAACCCTGTGTTTTAGTCCGTTTTGTGTTGCTATAACAGAAATACCTGAGACTGGGTAATTTATAAAGGAAAGAGGTTTATTTGGCTTACGATTCTGGGACAGCTACATCTGGCACAGGCCTCAGGCTGCTTCTACTCATGGTGGAAAGTGGCAGGCAGCCGGCGGGTACAAGCAGACCACATGGCGAGAGGAAGCAAGAGAGAGAGAGAAGGTGCCAGGGTCTTTTTAAGCAATGAGCTCTTGTGGGAATTAATAGAGCGAGAACTCACTCATTAATCCCCCCTCCCCCAGGGAGAGCATTAATCCATTCATGAGGGATCCGCCCCCATGACTCAGTCAGTTTCCAACACTGCCACATTGGAGATCAAATTTCCACATGAGTTTTGGAGGGGACAACACATCCAAAATCCATCACTCTTGCATGGTGATAATATTTTGGTGGGGGTGGGAGTTTGGGAGCAGATAGTAAAAATATAATATACCTGTGTTAGTTCATTAAGGCTACTATAACAAAATACCATGATCTAGGTAGCTTATAAATAAAAGAAATTTATTTCTCATAGTTCTGGAGGCTGGAAAGTCCAAGATCAAGGTGCTGGCAGATTTGGTGTCTGGTGGGGGCTCACTTTCTGGTTCACAGTTGGTGCTTTCTTGCTATGTCCTCATTTGATGGAAGGGGCAAGGCAACTCTCTGGGACCTCTTTTAAAGGGCTTGAATCACCTCCCAAAGGCCCCACCTACTAATTCTGTCACATTGATGGTTAGGTTTCAACATATAAATTTTGAGAGATACAAACACTGAAACCATAGCAATGCTTTGTAGCTATAAGTATTTTGAAGAAGTACTTATAAGTTTAACTTTATTTTTCTTTCTTTCCATACCCTTTAACTGTTCATTAATACTATAATTGTCACATTATATTTAGAAAAATGATTACATTTTGAGAATTTAAGAAATATTAACTTATAGGTATAATTACAATCTTTTATTCTATTTTTTACTACTTACTGTACTGCCTTACCCATTCTAGTATTGACCAGACATTAGGTAAGTTTAATTTGTACAACATTTTTCTTGATTTGTTGCAGTTTGTCTATCAACTTCAAAATTTTTGGCCAATGTTGCTAAGTGTAAGAAGCCTTGCAAAGTCTGTTACAAATTTTTATAACAATTTTGACTATCACAAGCAAATCTCACTTTGTTAGTGTTAGCTTTCTTGTATATTATCTCAGTGGTTTTACATGTGGAGTACCTTCTGCCCTCTGTGCAGCATGGTTTCTTCACTATACAATTAGCTTCTTTACCAGGATCTCCTATTCCACTTTTGATTTTTAAAGCAGTTATGTCTTTTTTTAGAACCTTAATTTTAAAGTAAAATCTAATCCTAAAAAGAGACGTTCTTACTGTTTTGGACAGAAATCATAGAGTCTTTTTCCAACTTTTATATGCCACCCTCCTTTGACTATATCTCAGTGTTACAGCATTTTTCATGTGATTGCTTGATTGCTATATCATTCAGTTTGACTTGCAGGTTAGAAATCTCTATAGTTTTTTTCTTACTTATTTTTATGAGATTTTCTATATCTGTACTTGGTTGGTTTTTATACCCAAGCATGCCTTCTTTTGCCTAGTTCCTATTGAATTCTTTTTTATACAATTAGGTAATGAAAAGTGCATTAAATTTTTTTTGTTTTAAAATCTTGCAAACTTACCTACTTAAAATTTTGATGTGTTTTAATGTTGTCTGTTGGTATTTCATTTTTCTTTGTTTAGGTTCGTAACGTTCTTAATGATGCAATGGATTTACTGGAATTTCGAGATAGAGTCATTAAAGCATCTTTGAACTATGCACACTTAGTTGTTTCAACGTCTCTTCAATGTTATGTGTTCTCGTAAGCATCTTGCATTTCTTAAAAATCCAAGGTTTTGTCTGTGATGAAGAATTTACTTTAAGCTTTTACGTCAACATGATTTGACTTAAACTTAACTTTCTCAAAACCTCACCCTATCCTAAACTTACTCAAATGAGAAAGTGAGAAAAAATGAGCTATGAGCAGTGAAAATAGATCTCATAAAGTTTGTGCATCAAAGATTAATATTCACCTTTATAGTAGGAAATACCTTCTCTGAGATAGTGTTTACTCTTACTTTACTCACAGTTCTAAGGAATTTAGTATAATTTGATTTCAAAATAAATAAATGATAAAAGGAACCACTTATCCACTATAAGAGTGCATAAATAAATGATGGTAAATGGAACCACTTATCCACTATAAGAGGGGACAGATTGCAACCTGACAGCAGGCTGACAGGTATTCATTAAGGACACAAGGAGGTATTTAGGCTTAATATCATAGTTTAGGGTAACCATGAATGTTCATATTGATGACCCAGAGTTGTCCAGAAATGATGAAAGAAAATATATTTAGTATACTCTGTTTTAGAAGAGAGAGATTGATTCAATATATCCAATTAAACTTGCACCTGAAACTTAAAAACGTATTTGATATTTTAAAATGGTAACTCAATGTATGCTGAAAAATGCTGGACAACTGGCTTTCTGGAAACGAACAAACAAACAAGCATGATTTGCCATGCTTGCTGATTTCCATGGTGTAAATACTTCTACCACAACACATTTTAAGCTACCAATGTGACTTCACTGAAAGCAGAGTTGGGAGGAAATGCAGAGTAGCAAACCATTGTATAGTATTGACACCATGTAAATACAACAGATGTAAATAATCTCAGGTGCATAGATAATAGTAAATTATAATAAAATAATCTGGAAGCAATGAGTTTTGAGTATTTATTGCCCTTGTTTTTAATATAATTTGCTTGATTGTAAATTGATATAATTTCATTGTAAATAATGGCTTTATTTAACAGTCAGCTTACAAAATTCTTGAAAACTTAACAACTGGTACAAGCTGGCTCTAACATACAACCAGGTAACTCCTCTCAACTATTCAGAAAACTCAAGTAACCACTGTGATACCTTCAAGAGTTGTGAATAGTTAAGGATTTTCTTTTTAAAATTTTGTCCTTATATTTATAACATTATGCGATTATAGTTTAATCATTGAATGTAAAATTGAGAATAGAGACTATATGTGTCTTATAGTGACCAACACATAGTAAGTACTTAATAAATAATTATTTTTTAATGAATAAATGAATTAAAATACATAAAGTCTAGTGTTGTAATATACAACACAAAGGTATTCAGTTTAATTAACAACTGCTACAGGTATATATTAAAAAATTCCCACTCACTGTGTAAATCTGCCACTAATCAGACTCTGCAACTTGGGAAAACAGCTAAGTCTGGATTAATGAAATAGGAGAAGCAGAGGAGAGTTAATAAAGAAACAAGTAGCTCAATTATGTGAATTTTTGTTTTTTCATGAAAGGGAAGGAGGAACAGTAAGAATATGGCAAAGGTCAAGAAAGATACCAGGTTAAACAGCTGAGATATAGGGAAGGGATTATAGAATGTGAGAAAATCTTCTCACAGTCACTTAGTGTAGATAGGTGTTTGAATTATTAATTTTTCATGGAGTTGGGGAGAATAGAAGAGATCTCTTCAGCTTATTCATTTGAAAAAAGGAAGGGCTCTCAACTGCCCTAAGTGAGGGATTTATTCTGTTAGTTATAGTGGCAAGGACATGTTTGAATCTGTAGGATTACTATCATTAGATGTTAACTTGTATTAGAGAGCTTGCTTTTTAAAATACCAAAAGCTGGTCAAAAGTTAGTGAGTTATCTCAATTGATTGCTCACAGTCAGTTACAGATCAAACTCCTTGTTCTACTCTTTCATCCCACCTGCTCACTATTGCACTTGATTACTCTTAAAGAAAACAACAACAACAAAAAAAAGTTTAGCAGCTGCTATTTCTTTCTTTTTTTTTTTTTTTTACTGTACTTTTCCCATACCAGTTAATATGTGGGAAAGTATAAAGTTGCTTTTTTTCTTTTCTGATTTGACCTTGCCTTCCCCCTCTTGGTTACCAAGACATTTAATAAGATGCAAAATAGTTATTAAAGTGAAATACCAAGGAGCAGTAGTAAGAATGCAATAGTGCTGAGATCTGTCATCAACAAAACATATTTCATTAAATTTAAAAACCTAATAATATTTTAGATAATAACAGTTGTCATTTATTGAGCAATTGTTATACTATCTTTTGTGTTTACTGTTATTATTCCCATTTTACAAGATGAAGAAACTAAAGGACACAGAGAATGATTGAATAACTTGCCTTAGGTCAAATTATTTAATTTCTTTACGAAAGGAAGATCTGGGATTTGAATCCAAGTCCTTAATATAACTGTTGCTTCTTTTTTAGTAATAAAAATATAATTTTTAAAACAAACATGCAAGTAATTTACTGGTTTACATCAAAAGAAATTCCAGAAAAAGAAAATAATACGAGCACTCTACATTAAATTTTCATTGGATTTTTCAAATAATTGTATTGAAAATACCCTTGTTATATTCAACATTATAGCTTAGGGATTTTATATTTCTATGGCATTTATATGAATCTCAATTGTAAGAAATCTCATATTTTCTAAGGGGAGATTAAAAAGAATATCACATAATTACTACTTTTCTTATCAGCTTTTTTGAGAAAGAATGAAGGTTAATTCTAATGACTAAATTAATGACGGATGCAGTGATGTTTTTTCTAAAGTAATGAAGCACGTATCTTCATCATACCTATGAACTCCAGACTAATTACTAGTGGTAATTACTAATTAGTAATAACTAATCACTAATTATTAGTAGTAATTTGTTTGTTGTTTTGCTTTATGTATGTGTTTACTTACTGAAGTGGGTATCAGATTCTTTGCACTAGCCAAGATTAATTGCTCACCAGTTTGCTACTCATGGCAACTTTCCCCTTCCCCCATCCCTCTGGATCTGAATATGAGTTTTAATCTGATTTGAAGAATTGGTTCTCTGAAATTTATTGAGAGAAATTCAGAATATATAGGAGTAATAAAACTTATTTTAAATTCTCAAACAACTTTGATTATTTCAGGATAGGTTTTTCCATTTGTAAATGTTCTCTTTACCTGCCCCCCATCCCATCTTTGGATCACATTACCATATAAAAGCAAAAGGAGTTATTTGTTCATTTAGTTATCCATTTATTCAATATCTATGGTCATAGCTACATTTATACAGTATTTTATAGTTTACAGAATTCTTCGCAGAAATCTTTTTCTTTCGACCCAACAATAACATTGGGAGACCTGTAGGTTAAATGCTCATGTTCATCATATTATTGTTTATTATAGTTTCTGTTTGTTCAGTACCTGATATAACAGACGGTTTGCCAGATACTTTATGTTAGTCATTGTTATCCCCATTTTACAAATAAGGACACTAATGCTTAGGAGGTTAAGCTTGTTAAGATCATATGGCCAGGAGGTGGTAAAACCATATTTCTAATCCAGATCTGTGCAGCAAAAACCTATCCTCTTTTCACTACGCCATGCTACTCCTTGCCCAAACTCAGAGCTAATAAATAGTAGAACTTGGACTTATACTTAGGATTCCTCAAGTCACAAATTGCAGTATCTACAATAAACATTTATTGAATGTCTTGCTGGAGACACAAGAGTCTCTGCTTCCTAGTCAGGGATACAGACATGTAAGTGAATAATTTCACAACAATGCACCAAGTGCTGTAATAGAAATACATACACAATTACTGTGAAACTAAAGTCATTTTATTTGAGTACCCATCTACTTAAAGTATTCGGAATTTTAAATGTTTATAAATATCCATTTTATTTGTCTTTTAGTACGAAGAACTGGAATACACCACTTATATTTGATCTCAAAGAAGGAACTGTTAGTTTAATTGTGCAAGCAGAAAGGTAATTTATTATGTTTAACTGTTGGAATTGGGGTTAAAATATTTCAAATAGCAGTAAAAGTAGTTGTTAAAACATCCTGTTTACAGAATGTTACACTAGTCATTTGGAATCAATCTATTTCTATTATATGTTTTAGAATAAAAAAAAAGAATAACCTCTTAGATTCATGGTTCTGAGACTTTTTAGATTTAGAATTTCTTTACAGTCTTAAAAAGTTATTGAAGGTTATATATGGGTTATATATACATATCAGCATTTACTGTATTAGAAATTGACTGAGAAATCTAAAAGTTACTAATTTATTTAAAATGCTGAGAATAAACTCATTGTAAGTAAACATCAGAATATGACATGAGAGAATGAGAGTGAAACAGGCAAATTATAATGAAATGTTTTGACCCCATGGTTCTCCTATTTTCTATTCTGCTCTGCTTAGTTTTGTTTTTGTTCTTAAATATTGGTTGAAACTCATTGGTTTTATGAGCCAATACTGGTCTGTGACCTGAAGTGTGAAAATAGTATTCTCTACCAAGACCTTCAGTGTGTACAGGACTAAGAAACTCCAGGCTGATTAACTGGAGTAAATTAAGAATAACTACTTCTCAGGAACCCAAATTTTTCCATGAAAACTGTCAATTAGTCTATATTGATACCCTACTGAATCAGAGGTCAGACTTAAAAGCTATGACCCAATAAAACTTGGAATAAAGTATGAAAATATAATTGACAATTACTTAAAATAGCTACCCATAAAACCTTTGCACTAAAACCATGTACTTTATTCCTCATCCCTTTACTCATCACCCAGGCAGCTCTTAATAGTGTTTATTGTCAGGTTTCCTAGCCCACAGCATTTTATAAATAGTAAACTGGGAGAGAAATGGTGCTGGTGGGCTGTTAGAGGCTGGCACCATGACAGGAAGACAAATGACTGCCTGGGAGCATAGAGAAAACTAAAAGTGCAGAACTGTGTAGCTGAGTAGAATAATTATTCTGAGCACCAACAGGTTCTCATGAGTATCAAAGCTATCAGTTAAATAGTTACTGAAGAGTATGATCATCATATTGATGACCTTGAATAATCAAGAAAATGTTATGTCAAATTTTATATCATCTGTTTATTGAAATTGAAATATATGATTTATTTAGTTATAATAAATTTTTAAGACAAAAGTCATTTTTGCCATTTAAAAGGTAAGATGTCAGCTGTCTAAAAAACCGTGTTTCTGAAATGCTTTTTACCCTAACAGTTCCAAATAAATGTATATATTTATACATTATTTATAAATGTATTTATTAAATATGCTCTTACTAAAGGCATATGTTAATAGCATAAGGAATTAGGTAATTAAAGACTATTTTAGTTACTGCCTATCACACCTGTCTTTTTTATACAATTAGAGATGTTTGTTCCCTAGAAACAGGGTGTCTACCTGCAAGGAGTTTAAAAGCTATAGTGTCTTGTTTAGAATGCTTTTAGTACTGAGACAAAGAAAGAATATATACTAACATGATGTGTTGCTTTGTCAAGATTAGCAAATATTGTTTTTATGCACTAATGTGTATGGCCACATACTAATGCGTAAGGGCCAGACCGTTCAGTTAAATATACTACCTACCTATCTGTAAGTGTTAATTTAATTGAAATGTGTACATCTGGTATTCGTTAGGTACTAACCTTTCATTGATTTTGGTATTAATTTCCTTTTTGTTTCCATCGCAAGACAGAACAATTAGCAATTCCTGTATCAATAAATTATTCTAAATCAAGAATATAAAGACCTTTAAGACAAGATTCGAAAAAGTAATGTCTTCAGCATTGGGGAAACAGGCACGCCAATATAACCAGAGCATGCTTATAAATCAATACAACCTTTCAAAGGGCAATTTAACAATATATATTAAATTTTTTAAAGTGTATAACCTTTGATCTAGTAATTGTGATTCTAGAAATTGTACTAAGGAAATAAGCAGGGTAGACATACAGAGATATATATACACTATATCTGAAATAAAATAAATATCTATCAGGAGTGAGTGAGCTAAGTAAAGTTATGGTATATCCATACTTTGTTTGCCATAGTTACCTGTGGAATAGGATCACAAGAGGTCTTTTGCTTTCTCTGTATTGTTTGAGTTATTTTTTACTATATTCATAAATTTTCAAAGGCAAAATATAACAACCATAAAATATTTACATTTTCAGTTAATAAAAGATTAGCTATACAGAGCCTTGAATGTAGCTGTCAACACAGTGAATGAACCTGAGTAGTTGCTGCAAAACATGTGAGTTTTTAGATATGAAGACATATTGATAATTACCATATGGTTTTAAAGTCAGAAGCGTCTTATTTTAATATATACTGGCCCTGATATTAACTTTTGCATCATTTTCACTGTTTTAGACTTTAACCAGTATTTAATCTTCAATTATCTTTAACATAATCTTTAATTATGAAATAAGTATTAATATTCATGAAACAAACAGCAGCACCTGGCATTAAAATCACTAAGTTGTAAATTATAAAATTTTCTGATTGCCTTTGTATAGAGATCTTTTTTAGGCAAGAAAATGAATTATGAGTATAATGTAAAAGAAGTCACAATTTTAGTATGTAGGGTAGTGATTACAGACATTTTCATTTTTCTTCCCCTACATCCATCAAAAAACAAAAACTCGGGAAACAAACCAAAACAACCAACATTGACCTTCAATTTTTTAAAATATTCCATTCTTTATATGTCTATGTACTTACTTTAGTTGTAAGATTTAGGTTTTTCCAAAGAGTAAACTATTCTCTAATATAAAAATGAAAATATAGTATACTCCTATTTGCAAATATATTTTTATTCTTTATTTTTTAGGCATTTTCTTCTTGTAGATGGTGGTGGTATCTATTTATATTCTTATGAAGGGCGCTTCATTTCTTCTCCAAAATTTCCTGGAATGAGAACAGATATTCTGAATGCACAGACTGTGTCTCTGAGTAATGATACCATAGCAATAAAAGAGAAAGCTGATGAAAAAAGTAAGTACATTTTTATAATTGTCCGTGTCAAATTTCTGTGAAATTTAACACTAAAGTTTTCATAAATTAACTTTCATTTTCTCATCTGTTAATACTTTATATGAAAGAATAATGAGCATCTTAATTTGTTCTCAACATGAATTAAAGAACTGAAGTTGTCATACTATATATCCAAGTGATAGAACAAATAGATAGTGTTACAACATCAAAGATCAATGGTAAGGAATGAATCTTTATATGTTCCGTGGCTGTTGGTAAAGTTTGAATTCAAGATTGTGGTTTAAAAAATGTTTATTAATTTTTGGATTTTTAATCTTTTTTAATCCCTTTTTCTTCATGTGGTAACAAAGCAAATATTGCACTTCTTGTACTATTTATTTTGGTTTTTTTAAATTTATATTTTAAGTTAATAAAGTGGAAGAAAAGTATGAACAGCTTAAGAAATTCAATAGTATAGTCAAACCATTTTATTAAGGTATTGCTGTACCGTAGAGTCACTTATCCAACAAATATTATTGAGTGCTTACAATGTTAAGTACTTTGCTAGAAGTTGAGGATACAGTGGTGAACAAGAAAGACAATCCAGCAAATAAAAATATACAACCAACAAAAAGTATGTATAATAAATTGTCAGCTAATGATACATGCTGTGATAAAACTAACGCAGGGTGACAGAATAGTTTTGGAGGTGAGACAGGGTAATAAATATAGGACAATCAAGTACAAGGATTCTGAGGTGGAAATGGTTGTGATGTTAAAGAAACTGCCAGAGGTCTTGTGACTATGTCAATATGAACCAGGCAGAGAGTGGTAGGACAAGAGGACAGAGAGATAGGCAGGAACCAGAAAGATTTGGCCATGGTAAGGATGTGAGCATGTGGGAAAGAGAGGAGCCAAGCATCCTATTTTAGGTTGTTATCCTGGATAAATGAGATGGAAGATAGGGAAGGAGGAAGTTTGAAATGGGTCTGCAAACCAAGTGTTCTTGTTTTGGTCATGGTATGTTTAAATGATTCTTAGACATCCAAGCAGGGATGGAGAGTAAACAATAGGATAAATGAGCCCAGGGCTCAGGAGATAGGTTGGGACTCAAGTTATAAGTTTGGGAGTCATTGGTGTACTGCTCGTGGTTAAAGCCATGGCACTTAATGCAATCACCTGGGAAGTGAGTGTAGACAGAGAGGAGGACCAAAGACTGTGCACATGAATATTTAGAGATGGGACTTTAATAAAATCCAAATTATCTAAAAAAAAAAAAGAAAAGAAAAAATAGAGATAGGTAAGAGGAGGAGGAGCCACTGAGATAAGAGGAAAACCATGAAGAGTAAGTGATCTCTAAAGCCTAGTGAAAAAATATTAAATATTACATAATGTTTTCTTTCTGTTAATACATATTGTGAAACATTGTGCATTACTGTGACATTACCAAAAAAATATGACTTGAGTGTTAATTTTGTAAATTTATGCCATGGAAGACCTAATTCAGGAGCTAGAAAACTGTCGTTCTAAAATTTTCAGTACTTTCAGATAGTATCACCTCTCATACTGGTAGGAAATATAACTCTCCTGAGTAGAGCTATTCTGTCTCTTCATGCCTTAGGCCTTCTCTGAGAAGAGCGCATTTGATAATTGCTGTTTTTTTTTTTTTAAAGGACTTCCTTTCTGGCTAAAAAAGAGGAAGAGAGAATGAAATAAAATAGTGTCCAGATAGCAGACAGAATTAAGATGACCGTGTAATTGAATAATAATAATAATTTGGAAGTCAGATTTTTATTTTCAGTCAACTGAAATTTGAAAATCCTAGTGATCACTATGAGTTGTCTATACTTTTCTCATTCAACACCACATATTTAAGATAGAAACTTTAATAAAGTATTTGTGTTTCCAACTGAATATATCTTATTCTCCGAACTTCTCTGTAGTTAATTCACATCTGAAAGTTATTTCATTATTCTTTAGTCCTTTGACAATTCATAGAATTTAAGAGCTAGAAGGAATTATGAATGTATACAGATATAGATTTATGTGCCAATAAATTATCCTTTTACTTATATGAATTTTGATTTTTGATTTTTAAACAAGATAATTATGAAGTTCTGTTTTGTTGTTGTAAATAGAAAAATTTTAAAATACTAAAAATTATTGTAAAACTTACATAAATTGAGAGGGGAAATATTTTAAGTTCCTTTAAAGAAACTAGAATTCATTGATGGCTTAATAAAGGTATATGCTAGCAAGAGGAAACACGATTGAAGTACTTTTAATCTTTAACCTGAAGAAGTTGGCCTTCACATGTGACATCAGTGATTCCTTCCTAATTTGGGAGCTCCTTTATAGGCAAGATTCTTGTGCCCAGCACAGTACTCTATACTATAGTAGGTGCTCAATAGATAGATGTTGAATGGATTTGAATACTCCTTTGGGTGATTGATTAAGTATTAGAGCTACTACATTTGCCTTCCTTCCTCTCTCCATCCACATGACACAGATTGTATGGCTAGGGCTGGGTCTCTGGTGCTCACAGACCCCTCCAGCCCATCCACTAACCCTTCACACGCAGGTCTACAAGCTCGGTAACCATCAAAAAGGTCCTTGGAGCCTAGGTTGAAGAGATAATAGTCTTTATTCAGCACACACACATCTAATACCTAGGCAATCCAAAGAGAAACTCAAAACTCAACTGCTACAGACAAAGTCCAAAGAAAAACTGAGCAGCTGCCAGCACAGTAAACATGCTCTATTTTTAGACATGTTCTCTCTGCTGGCCAGTCTCCTTCACAAACTGCAGAACACACAATAGCAATTAACTAAAAAGATACATTGGTGCACATGCGCACTAACTCCACCCACACATAACTTGTTTACAAGAAATGTGCTGCTTGACCCCCCCAACCAGACCTGAGCCAAGAGAGCCTGATTAAATTATCCTATTTTCCCCACACAGATGCTATGATATTAATGTGGGTGATTATTTAAAACAAATGTCTGGGTGGGGGGAGTGGAAGTTAGGGAATACTTGCTTATGGTTAGAAGCAGCTCTTTTAGCTCCCTCATCCTTTACTTGCAGTTTCTGTTACATGTTAACACTGAAATACAGGTCCAGTCTCCAGTAGATCAGATTCACTTACAGTTGTGGTAAAAAGTGGATGAGTTTATCCATGTACCCCCAGCTCTCCATAATATGGGCAGTCAGCAAAAGGATGGAAAGCTTTTGTTTTTTAAAAAAGTTATTAGTTTGTATAGTTATGAAGATAATCTAGTTTAGCCAAGCCCAAAGCATTTTTTAAAATGGAAGTCAAGTTTTTCTGATTTTTGTTTCTACTTAATTTTAAATTTGTATAGTATTTTCTTTTTCATTTTTCTCAACATAATTGGCAATTTTAGAACATAACTAAATGTTGCAACAAGGGCATGGGTTCTCATGACCACCTCAATTTGATTTCCTCTATGAATATACCCAGTGACCTCAAACTCAACAGTCTATGGTTTACCAAAATCTAATAATTAATATACTAAATGTATAATCCTCTGGAATTAAATATCATGTTATACATATTTTAGTATTTTTTATGATCTGTATAAATTGGTTTTTTGGGTTTTTTTTTTTTTTTTGCTGAGTACTCATGCCACTTCTGTCTTCTCCTAACACGTCTATCTTTTCATTTTTTGTAATCATATGTATATGTTGTCGTATAAAATTACTCCAATTAGGGTGAATCTTGGGCTAAAGTAATTTGAGAATTACTTTAAAAGAACCACCAAAATAGTCTAACAACCTTTTTATGTTTTCAACAATCTTTTCAACAGAGAAAACAACAACTACCAATCCACTGTCACATCTGAGACTAGGAGAAGCCTTGGTGAAACAGAGGAAGGGGATAGAGGCAGCATTTGTTCCAGGCTTCTTCAGTACACTATTTCCTATAATTTTCTTTCTACAAATACTTTTTTCTTTTTCTTTTTCTTTCTTTTTTTTTTTTTTTTTTTTTATGGGTCGGCTGGCTGGTACAGGGGTCTGAACTCTTGACCTTGGTGTTATCAGCACTGTGCTGTAACCAACTGAGCTTACCAGCCAGCCTTCTCCTATAATTTTCACAACTTCACCAACTGCAGAACATCAGAGTAAGGCTGGGGTTGGAAATAGAGAACTTTGATTTATCATTATTTAGATAGAGGTTGATGTCATGAAAGTAGGTGATATTGGGGAAAGTATATATTGTGAAAATACAACCAAGAACAAAACCTTAGGAACAGGGGTCACCAGATAAGGACAAACTAGCAAAGGAGAATGAGGGATTGTCCAAAATAGAAGAGAACTGGGAGAAAAGAATGTTATACATAGCCTACATGCCTACATAAGAGTTTCAAGAAAGAAGACGGTCAGGAGTGTGCAGTGCTGCTAGGAGGTCAAGACTAAGAGTAGACTCTTGGAGTAAGAACTAAAAATAGTTTTTTTGATTTGGAGAGAGATATGAGTCATTGGTGATCCAGGCAAGAGCCTTTGTGTCAGTGTAGTGAGGCTGAAGTGGTCAAGAATGGTAAAAGCTGGAATGACTGTTGTTTCAGGAAGGTTAGAATTAAAGAGAGGCAAATCATTTCCAGTGATTACTTGAGGGTTGGCAAGGATTTTTTTTTTTTTTTTTTTTTTAATGAAAGTGACTTCAAAGTGTTTATATGTTGAGAATGAACCAGAGGAAAAGGAACGTTAAAAGGTACAGGAGAAAGTGGGTTGTTAAGTGGGTTGATAGAATAATATCTTGGAGAAAGCTGGGCAGGTAGAATGACAATGTGCAGGTAAAGAATGTGGTAGGGGTAGAGTGGTATGGGCACTAGACACTCCTTCACCTGAAATCAGAGTATGTATGGTGAGGACTGGTGCTATTATAAGTAGGTTTAGAGATAAATCTGAGGGAAATTGGGCTGTTAACGTCAAATGTTACCAAATTTTGTTTTTATATAGTGAAATTTATATTTACACATCTTAATGAATATTTTATGTCTTTTTTGTGGCTTCCAAGCAATTTTGAGGATTAAAGGTTATTTATTTATTTATATTTGTATTTGTATTTTATTGTGATAAGAGCACAACATGAGATTTGCTCTCAACAGATTTTTCAGTGCACAATACACCTGCTTTTCTCACCAACTGGCTACAAATTCATGGCTTCTCATGACCCCGTCAATTTGATAATTCTCTAAAATAACTCACAACTCAGTAAAGCTATACTTATGATTACAGTTTTTTTATAAAGATACATATAGTGTGAGGCCTAGGAAGAACACAGCTTCCGTTCCCTCTCCTCCCAGGATGTGTTACCCTCTCAGCACATCAGTGTGTTCACCAACCAAAAAGCTCCAGTGAGCTTTGACATCCAGAATTTGTAATGGGGTTTTATTACATAGTCATGATTAATTAAATCATTGTCCACACAGTTGAACTCAGTCTCCAGCTCCCTCGCATTTCCAGAGGTCAGGGACCTGAAAGTTCCAACTCTCCAATCACATGGTTGGTCTTTCTAATTATCGCCCCTATCCTAAAGCTGTCTAAGGGCTTTTGGAAGCTCCCTACCAGGAACTCAGGACAAAGACCAGATAAATTATTTATTATACTACAGTATTAACAAGAGAATACTGAACAGCACATAACACATTGCTGTTATAGTAGGCACGGGACACATTTTTCCTTTGTGGAATATGGTTGTCTGTGATGTTTCATTGGTCTAAATCAGAGCCATCGGAATTACAAATTGCATCCACATTTGGACTTGCCATTGTTGAGCCTAAGGAGCATTGATGCTATATTATTAATAACAATTTTAATTAGCAAATGTGTTTTAGGAAGAAGTAATGAGTTCCACTGTTTTCATAAGAAATGTGACCCCATTAATAAATAGGAATTTTATGCTGCTGTTCTTCTGT
Organism: Cynocephalus volans; assembly: GCF_027409185.1. Classification (NCBI taxonomy): domain Eukaryota; kingdom Metazoa; phylum Chordata; class Mammalia; order Dermoptera; family Cynocephalidae; genus Cynocephalus; species Cynocephalus volans. The sequence continues at coordinate 85,860,206 of NC_084460.1, read as the reverse complement.
CCTGATAGATACTCAATGGTCTAAAGACTTAATTTCTCATGAGGATTATGATAATTCCATTGAAATTTACCAATAAAAACTCTAATACAACATATTAATTAATGTTCTACTTTTTTTTCAAGTAATCTTCCTTTTTGAGGCATCAACTGGAAAACCATTAGGTGATGGGAAGCTTCTTTCTCATAAGGTAATGGACATGAGCTATTTCTAATGTTAATAGCCACTATTTACTTCCTTTTTAAGATTAATATTTTCATTTTAAGAAGGAAAACATAGAGATTAATTTTATATTTAAAATCAGTGTGCATTCTATCGATTTTGCCTAACAATGTCACAGTTAAAGACTAAGCACTGGTAAAGTCTATAACAGGAACTACATATGCAAATTAATTGAAGAAAAGGGTCTCTTATAAGTCTGTTGTCCAGGCTCTTTACTGCTTTTCAATAACATGGTCTATTTTGATTAAACTTTTAGCTCCTATTAGTAAATAAAATCTATTTCTATTAATAAATATCTTACAGTTTTCTCATTAACTAGTCCTTAGCCAGCATTTTCTTTAGGTTTTAAGAATATAGTTAAACTGAAAAAAATGTTATTTTCTATAGAAGTACAAAAAGACCTTGAATTGTGAATTGTTTATTGGTTTCTGAATTTTAGCCTTAAAATAAACAAAGGAGCACATTCTATTGAGTTATCCTTCTAAACAAGTGGGTCTAAAGATGCTTTTAACTTCATTGTTAGATACTTATGGTGAAGCATTACTCTAAATTAATCTTCTTCTTTTAGTAATTATTAGTTTTAAATTTGAATAATGAATACATTTATATGTTTCAGAAATAAGCATTAAAAGTATATAGTGAAAAAGTCTCTGTACTACACCTTTTACTCATCAATACAGTTCCTGTCCATCAAATAAGCAACCACTTCTATTAATCTTTTATACATTCTTCCAGAGATGTTTAGTACACATACAATCAAAACTGATATATTTCCTTTTCCACTTCTTTTACAAAAATGTAACATATAGCTCTGCATCTTGCTTTTTTCACATAATATTTCATTTCTGGAGATCTTTGTATATCTATACATAAGTGCTTTCCCAATCCTTTCCACCCTCACTGTATGGTATAACATTTTACCGATGTATCAGTATTTAATCTTTACCCAGATGATGGACATTTGTTTTGTCTTTTGCTATTACAGTATTGCCTAGATGAATTACCTGTCATATATATCTTCTTGCACATGTACTAGTATAACTGTGGGACTAATTCATGAAATGTTGTTGCTGGATCAAAAGAATATGAGCATTTGTAATTTTAATAAGTATTGTCAAGTTATCTTCCAAAGAGATAGTATCAGTTTACCTTCGCACTAGTAATAGGAGATCCCTCTTCATTGTACTCATTTTAAATCAAGACTGTGGAAGCAGAATTTTTCCTTTTCAGTAGGATTAAGCATATAAAAAGAAGTAAATTTCCCAGCTTTTCCAGATTAAAATGAGAGTCATTTAACAAGTCTAAATAAATATTTGTTTAAATGTTTAAACAAGAACACTATTTCAAGAACATTTTTCCTAAGTGTAAGGATTTCCTAAATGTAAGAAATTTATAAATTCCTAATTATAAGAATGGAAGTGATGTCTTCCCCCTTCACACTTTGCTCAATCACACAGTACATTTGTATATAATATAACATATATAACATGTATAATACATATAACAGAGATTTTTAAATTTTACACTCTATAGAATAACAGAAAAATCACCCAGTCTATTTTATTTTATATATGAAGAAACTAAGACCCAAGATCTTCCCAAGCAATAACAGAACCCAAACTAGAATTCAAGTCTGTGTATTATTAAATGAATATGACTTAGTGTAGGGCAAAGAAGGTTTTAATGAACACAAAACTGCTTTCATGTCCCACTGCAGAGTAACCCAGGGGGAATAGAACTGGGTAAGAAAGTAGGACTAGACAAGAAGAAAATGGGAAAGCCCTACTGAATGAGGAGGAAACCCTCTTTTTCTATGTTCATAAGCATTATTATCATTATTGTCCTTTGATTATGAATTTCTTTAGAGAGAAGAGTTGTATCTATTTAACAGTTTTAAAAAATATACTAGATTCTTTTGATGGTGATGATAAGCAATTCTTTACTGTAGTGATCAGTTTCTCTGAAAGGTTTCCATTTTGAAAATTCCTAGAATTATATTTCATGCATGCATGCCTTAATTGACATGGAACAAAATTTCTTTCTTCCTTAAAATATAAATTATGATATTTCAGAGAAGAGCTGAATTCTTTAAAATGTATTATGAACTAGTATGTGACTGATTTATCAATTTGGATAAAGGTTTATGTGTGTTTTGTTTTGTTGTGAAAGGTGTTATAGTGCACCTAAACATAGTGACTTGATGGTGTGATCATGAGTCTTGTTGAATCCAAAATTTCTAGCAAAGTCTTCAGACACAGTAAGCAGTAAATAAATCCCTCTTGGATTAAATTGAAATGAATCCATACTAAACCCTTTCCACGTTATACATTCATCTCACTAGTAGTATAGTAGATTAATGCTGTATACCAGAAATATTTTGTTATTGTGGGGAAAGTGATGATCTTGGAGTCAGGAGTGTAGGTTATAAGTTTTAGATATGCTTGGCGTATATAGCTTTTTCTGAGCAAAATCATTTAATGACTGTGGGTCTCAATCTTCTCATTCACAGAGTAAGTATAATACCTACATCAAAAGATTGAAATTTATTTTTATGAATCTTTAAAATATAGGCGTTAAGCAATCTATCTATAATAAGTTTTGGTATGAAGAACTTGTTAATCAAAATAGACCTCTCATGTGATGCTCAGACTTACCTCACCCTTTCACCCTGTCTACTAAAGGTAGGACAGGTCGACAGATGGGAATGTTTCTCAACTTACAGAGTATAAAAGTATACATTATCTTATTGTATTTTAAGGTGCATCTTTCCCTTGGATTTCAGGTGAAGTAACTACACTTTAGTGCAGCTTTTGAATTATTAGTATATTGGGAGTTTAAAATTATTTAACAGGAAAATTTTATCATTATAAATAGATGAAAAACATTTATCTTTAAAGAAAGAAATGCTCTTATAATTAAATAATTAAAATGATCTTATGTCAAGCACTAGAACTAATCCAGTATTTACTTTTCTTTTTTTAATTTTAGAATGAAATCTTAGAAATTGCTCTGGATCAAAAAGGACTTACCAATGACAGAAAAATTGCTTTCATTGATAAAAATAGAGATCTCTATATTACCTCAGTGAAACGATTTGGGAAAGAAGAACAAATTATCAAACTTGGTAAAATAATTTTAATACATTTAAAATTTTAATTATCGTCAAGTTCCTTAGATCTACTGTGTCATATATTAAATAGTTTACTTGTGTGAGAAACCTGTGAAAATGTTTTGATCTCACATTTCTTAGATATTTAACAGCATTTTATTAGCAAGTCTTTATCTGCTGCAGCTAAACTGACATTGAAAGAAATACCTGCAAATTAAAAATGTAATGGTTCTAGGTAAAGCATTCCAATATTTTAAAAAATGCTTAAGTGAAATTTTTAATGTGTTTTCACCATTATATGATCTACAAAGTAGAGTTGTACATACCAGAAATTAGATGTAGTCTTGCTTGTCAGCTGATTTTAAAGATATATTATTAATTCTTATATATTGAAACCAATAGTACATTAACATTATTTTTAAATTAAGGAACAATGGTGCATACTTTGGCATGGAGTGATACATGCAATATCCTTTGTGGACTTCAAGATACTCGATTTACACTGTGGTATTACCCCAATACGGTTTACGTGGACAGAGACATTTTGCCTAAAACATTATGTGAAAAGGATGCAAGGTAACATTTTACTGCATAGAATTCTGTATTGTGATAAATAAAACTCTAATAGAATGTCATGTTTTTGCCTCTGATTTCAGTCCTGCAAGTTATCTTTCACTTTAATCAAATTCAAGTAAGTAAATTGTTCAGCTAAAGTTAGCTTAATGAGATTTAAGTGATGGAATCAAGTTGAAAGTGTTGTATAATATTAACTATTAATTTGTCCCTTATATGAATATAATTTTAAGCTTAGTGCCGTTTAATGGTAGCTCAGGTAGTTTTTTCAGTGTGATTTAGTGATTTTAATATAGGTTCTCTCAAGATTTTTCAGTAATGCACAACCTTGTGACAACTACCCAACTGTGCTCCATCACAGGTGATCATTGACTTTGAGACTTTCAGGAACTGAATTTTTTGGTTGATATTAAAAGTAGAAAAAAAGCAAGGTTACTAAAAAGGTGTTTTTTTTTAAAAATTATGCTTCAGAAAAGTAAATACATTTATATTCCTAAATTCTCTAAGAAATATCAAGGAGATCTTTTACTCTTGGCAAAATAGTAATACAAAGATTTCTTGACTCCAAACCTTAGCTTAGCTTTCAAATCTGTTTTGAGTTCATTTTTTATTTTCATGTTCACAACCATAGCAAAACCAGAGAGGCATCAAAATAAAACAGCTTATTTTTAAAAGTTTTTAAACTAATGAGAAAAGAAGTTAGTCTCTTTATTTAAAGTTCACCCCTTTTCATTATGAGAAAATAATGTTGGAATTCAGCTTAATTTTTATCAGTTTACCCTTTAATACTTTTAAAAGCTAAAGCTATTTAATCATTTATGTGATTTATCTTAAAACTCAGAAAAAAAAGGCCTCTTCAAATTCTTTTAGGAATAGTTCCCAAATATGTAATAAAAATTGTCACTTTAAACTGTATAATTTTCTTCCAGTGTATATACCAAGTTAGATTCAAATGTTTATTTGAATATATACATTCTTTCCAGAGTTAACTTTTTTGGGGAGTGCATTTTGGAGACTGGAGACTCCATAAATATGTCAGGGTCCCCTTCCCAAATTTAGCATATGTGAAAATTTTTGCTTAAAATATAACTTTAAATTGCACTTTTCTTTTTTTCAACAGTGAATTTAGTAAAAATCCCCATATTGTGAGTTTTGTTGGAAATCAGGTAACTATAAGAAGAGCTGATGGCTCCCTGATTCACATCAGCATATCACCATATCCTGCTATTCTCCATGAATATGTAAGCAGTTCAAAATGGGAAGATGCTGTAAGACTTTGCCGCTTTGTTAAGGTACTTTGCATTTCAGATCCTTAGTCATGTATATATTGTGTGTTAATATACTTTTGTGCAAGATGAATAGTGATAACAGCTAAGGACTGGAAAAATTGTGAACAGGATCATGACTTCTGTTTTATAAATGAAGACATGAGCAATATAGTGGGATAGATGTTGCTGTGTAGTTTATTTTCTGAAGGGGCTGTAATTTAGACCAGTAGTTAGTTTCTCCATACTGGCACATAAAAAAATCCTCTGTGGAACATTTTTTAAAAATCAGGTTTCTAAGTTCTACCCTCATAAAAATTCTAATTCATTAGATCTGGGTTGAGTCCTGGGCATATTTTTTAAGTTACTTAGATGATTCTTTTGTAAAGCTTAGTTTAAGAATCTCTGCTTTGGATCAACATTTCCCAGCTTGGTCGAATCTAATATTTTCCAGACATGTTTGATTATGGATCTCTTTTATTGAACATCAGTTAACTTCCCTTAGAATACACTTTGTGAAATGACTTTTAAATGCTTTTTCTTCCAATGGGTTGTTGGTGGCAATCTGCCATAATAGCATTGTCTAAGAATCTCACTATTCCTCTTGTTCCTGGTAAGTTATGTTCATTGATACCTCATCAAAAACACTGAAGGGTTTATACTCTTGAGTTATATTAAATTCAAAAATAAATTATTTTTTTATTTATTTAAATGAAAATCTTTAGAAAATTCTATTCAAAAGCAGTTCTCTATGTGTTATTAATATATTTCAACAGTGACCACAGTGAAATTTCTACATTAATTAATTTATCAAATTATTGTTTTTTTCATTGCCATGATTAGTAATATTTTATTTTTTAAGTTAAAATATAATTTTATTATGAGTATTTAAATCACTGTTTATTTTAAGGCAGTTCAGCCATGTAGTTGAGATCATTGTTCTCATTTCACTTTAGGAACAAACCATGTGGGCTTGCCTAGCTGCCATGGCAGTTGCTAATCGAGACATGACTACTGCCGAAATAGCCTATGCAGCAATTGGTGAAGTAAGTAAATAGAGTGTGCATATATGTATGTATATGTGTTTTTTCCTCATAATTTATTATATTTCTATTTTTTTTTTTTTTTTTTTTTTTTGTTTAACAATAGAACTTTTAATTCAGCAGATATGTGAAAAGAGTCCTTTTCTCTCCTGATAAAAATGAAAGCTGAAGCTCTCACTAGCTCTTCCCTCAGGATAAAGGACAAACAGAAGGAAGGAATCCCTAATCTTTTTGTATACTATAAATGTGTATACCTTCCATAGTAAATATTTCTATTTTCTACCTCAATATTTTTCTTTTCTTTTTTTAGATTGATAAGGTTCAATACATCAATTCTATAAAAAATCTTCCATCTAAAGAATCAAAAATGGCTCACATACTAATGTTTAGTGGGAACATACAGGAGGCTGAAATAGTACTTCTTCAGGCTGGCCTTGTTTATCAAGCAATCCAGATCAATATTAATCTCTACAATTGGGAAAGGTATTAAAAACGCTTTTCATCAATTTCAAAACCTTAATGTATTCGTTCATCTACCATTTAGTAAATTACATTTTCTATTGTACTTAGTAGTTTTCTAACAAACCAGAAGAATTTGTTCATATTTATATAGTTTACATTTGTGCAAGATGAGTCACAAAGTAGTTGTGAGTAGTTTGCAATGAAAGATTTATGCCTTCTCTGACCATGTGATTGCTTATAAGTTGGGGTGCAAAGGAGAAAAGAGTCTAGAATGTATCCCAAATGTCTGATTTCAGTAACTGGGGAGATGGTGGTAGCTTTAGCAGATATGGTAGGGAAGATAGTGAGTTCAGTTTTACCCAAGTTGAATTTGAAATACTTTTGAAGAGATATGTGATATTAGTTAATTAAATGGACTTTCAGCTCATGAGAATGATTTGAACTGAAGATGTAAATTTAGGAGTCATCAGCAAATGGACTACAGTAGTCGAAGCCAAGAGAATGTTTGCAGTTGCCTAGGAAATGTGTGGAGTGAGAAGACATTGACTTCTTTTATGGGAGGGGTCAAAGGGGAGAAATCCAGCAAAAGGTTATCCTGTAAAATAGTCAGACAGGTAGAGAAAGGAGCCAAGGGAGACTTGTGGTGGTAAGAAAGAAAGAGGAAAGGATTTATAGTAAGGAGTGGTCAACAACAACCTTCACCCCTACCTTAGGCTTTGGGACAGATTGCTTCTGACATAGAGTGGCATGCCAGCTCTTTTCTATGACATACAGTAGTCCCCCCTTATCTGCGGTTTTACTTTCCACCCTTTCAGTTACCTGCAGTCAACTGCAGTCCACATTAAATAGAACATTGTAGAAAGAAAGAATTCATAAGTTTTAAATTGCATGCTGTTCTGAGTGGCATGATGAAATCTTGCACCATTCTGCTGCATGCTGCCCAGGACATGAGTCATCCGTTTGTCCAGCATATCCATGCTGTCTATACTTCCTGCCTGGTAGTCACTTAGTAGCTGTCTCAGTTATCAGATTGATTGTCACAGTATCACAGTGCTTGTGTTCAATTAATCCCTATTTTACTTAATAATGGCTCCAAAGCGCAAGAGTAGTGATGCTTGCAATTTGGATATGCCAAAGAGAAGCCATAACATGCTTCTTTTAAGTGAAAAGATGAAAGTTCTTGACTTATTAAGGAAAGAAAAAAAATCGTATGCTGAGGTTGCTAAGATGTAGTTAGAATGAATCTTCTATTCGTGAAATTGTGAAGAAGGAAAAAGAAATTCCTGCTAGTTTTGCTGAAAAGGCATTAAATTTGTGGGTGGAAGACATGAACAGAAACGTGTTCCAGTCAGGTTCCAGTTCAGTGCTATTTGCAGTTTCAGGCATCTGCGGGGGGTCTTGGAATGTATCCCTTTGGATTAGAGGGTACTACTGTATTAGATTCCTCCTGCTCGTTCCCTCTGGTATGTGTCTCTGAGTGAACAAAATTGCAGTGCACAAATACTCCTCAAGTTGCTGTGTTATGAAATTGGCATACTCTTCTAGGTTTGAAATGTCTTTCATGATCTTTGTTTCTCTCTGGGCTCAATTATAAGGCCCTTCACTTATAACTTCCTTAGATTAGAATTTTTATATATATCCTTTCTTTATCTTTTCCTTGAATAGAAGTAACAAAAATGGCAGATGGTTAATTTTGTGATTAATATATTGCAGTCTGTTTAATTTATGCCCTAATGATCTATATTATTGGTATAATTCAGCCACTCTGTTTCTATTCTTTATTTACACAAATTCATTGTCATTACTTAGCTGTATAAAGGATCATGAAACATGTTTTTGGTTCTACAAAAATGAATAGATCATTGTTCTTATCCCCAGTTTATTCATAATTTATAAAGTTTGAGGTAACTAATTTGGAAAAAGGTAGAGTATGACTAATATTTTTAAAACTATATTAAATAACTAAGACAAAATTATATATACCATCATCAAGCTAACAGAGTTCTTTGAGAAATAGGGAAGAATAGTGTTTACAGCATTCTTACAGCCAATGTTTTTTAGAAAATATGTTGATTAATCGTAGACATACTATTCATATGGCACTCTGAACACTGTATAATATAACAAAAAATTTTTTTTACTGTTCCTTATCTTAAAAAGCTTAAAACCAAATTAGGAATTTCATTTTATTGTCATTAATATAGTAAAGCCTCCACTTACTGAGTGCTTATGGTGTGCCAGGAATTAATTTTGCTAAATACTTTCTGTATATCTTCTCATTAGGTTATCTCAGCAACTCTATGACATTAGGTATTCCCCATCCCCATTTTACAGTTGAGGAAATTAAGGCTTACTTATAAGTAAGTGGAAGATCTAGGATTTGAACCCAAGTCTTCTAATATCAAAGAGGAGCTCAGTTTATCACCAAGCAATTCAACATGTACTGATAGTACCATTGCTTATATAAGTGTTGTTTTATTGGATTGCTGCTTATCTCTTTATTTATCTTTACAGATGTTTTTGACATCTTTCCTTTTTCAGATTATATACTTTTTGAAGGACAGAAACATTTTATGTTATCTATACATACTAGGTACTTAAACTCATGTTCTTAATCTTTATGCAGTACTCATTTTACAGTGCTCCTCCTCTTCAAACATTTATTGACTGTAAATACATGCACTGAGTAAGTAAGTGTCATGGCAGGAAGAATGAGGAAATTTGTCTCTGATAGCCTATAATATAACCCTCTGAACATTTCTTGTACTTCCTGATCTAAGTGAAACTTACCTCTTACCAGAGAATACTGCCTGTCTATCAGTCCTCTCAAATGGAGTCAATTTATTCTCTCCAACTCCGCATTCCTTAGGATCTGGATGTGAGTGGAATCAGTGGGATGTTGTTTCACCTCCTTCATCTTTATTTCCCTATTTTATAAAATCTCCAGTCCTTTGAGGCTTATGTTATGTGACCATACTTATTCTCTGTTGAGACTTCAAACCTTGCTTAATATCCTGTAATCCTGCTCCTGGAACACCCCCACTGTCTCCCCAACTTTCCACCCAATTCTCAGCAAGTAACCCTGCCTTAAGATTATTAGATCTCAGGGAGAGGAAAAATAAGAGGGACAAAGAGGATGTAATGAGGAAAGAGAATGAATCCTGGTTGCTACTTCATGCTTTCTGTCTACGGGGCATCTCCTTTTCCTGTGCTTTTTGCTTTTATCCAAATTGTGTGGGTGTGTGTGTGTGTGTATGTGTGTGTGTATGAGTGTATATTTTGTTTTGTTTTGTTTGTTTGTTTATTTTTTTTAATTTATAAAGAACAGAAACTTATTTCTCACACTTGTGGAGGCTGGAAGGTCCAAGATCAAGGCATTGGCAGATTTGGTGTCTGGTCTCTGGAGGAGTCCTGGGTCCTTACATGACTAAAGGCAGAAGGGCAAGTGAGCCCAACACTGAGCAAAGCCTCTTTTATAAGGACCTTCATCCCATTCACACGAGGAGGGGCCTCATGGCCTAATCACCTCTTAAAGGCTCCAACTCTAATACCATCATGTTGGGTATTAGTTTCAACACATGAATTTTGGAGGAGACACATTCAAACCACATTCCACACCCACACAGTCCCACACCCCCCAGCCCTGTACCTGCACACACCCACACACAATCCCACAGACCAAGGACCTATGAAGTGACCCTTCTGCTACTCATTACCTCCCATACCCCCATGGTGAGGAAGCCTTTCAGAGCATGAACCAGAACAAGGCTCCAATCCCTGGCAGAGGACTGGGAACTATCCTCCATGGCTCATGTGAGGGATCAGGCACTCAGAGGTTAGCAACTGCCCAAGGTCAACAGCCAGCCAGAAGTAGACTTGGCCACTCTCATTGGGCCTGAGGCAGAACCAGGTGACACTGATGGTGATGGGGGGGGCTGCCTCAGTTTCCCCATCTGCAACAAATCCTTGAGGAAGTCATAGGGAGTGAGTGAGGTGATGTGGATCACAGGTTCCACAGATCCCAGAGTGGCTGGTGGATGGGAGGGTATTGGATTGAGGCAGAAGGGTGACAGGTGTGGTCCTGGGCTGGAACCCAAATGGACCCTGCTTCTGTAACTACAGATCCCATCACTCTTTGCCTCAGTTTCCTCACCTATGAGGACCACATTGTAGGGGTGCACAGTGCCTGGCCTTCATGCCCTACCACCTGCACACGGGCTCATGATTGCTGCTCCCTGTCCCCCAGCCTTGCCAGTCCCCCCAAGCCTGTGGGGTCTCAGGGTCCTGCCCAGATGAGACAGCTCTGTGAACATCAGTAGGGTTATCACCCCCACACCAGGCTGGGCGCCAGACACGGGTACTTTTATCTAATTATAAACCAGTGGGTTGGTCAACTGCTGATAGACCTCTAAATCTACTTGATAAGATGATAAAGATCCAAGAGTTTAGTTCCAGGATTCTGATTACTATCAGTACACTTAAGACTCCCAAATAAGCATCTCTCATCTAGCCCTCTGTCCTGCCCATGTTTGCTTCCGGAATCCACTTATCCAACTGCCTACTCAACATTTCCATTGGATATCTCACAAGTTTGAATTCAAATTTATGTTTATTCCTTCATAAACCTTGTCCTCTTCCAGGGTAACCTATCTTATCCTTTTAGTTGCTCAAAACTGGAAACATAAAGAGTTACTTTTGGCATTTTTGTCCCCTTCCCCACTCCCTATTATCAACCATTTCTCTCCTAAATACCTTTTGTCATTCATCCACTTCTCTACCAGCACCCTCATCTAAGCTGGTCCAAGTTTTTCTGTGTAATGCCATCACTGATCTTCCTGCATCTACTCTGTGCCTTTCCTACCTATTCTTTATGCTGCAATCATAGTGATCTTTTCATAGTAGAAATCTGATCATGTCACTCTTGACCTCAGACCTAATTCAATGAAACTCATAGTTTCCTATTACTTTTAGCACAAATATCAAGATTGGGTGAGAAATGGTTTCAGATAATCAGCAGAAGTAGTTATAGCTACTAAGAAACTCTTAAGAAACAGGTATTATCTTCATTTCTGAAATATGTAATTATAGATATTTGTGAAACCATTTGGAAAATTTTTTTCTGTAATAATAATTATCAAGTGTTGAACAGCTATTGAGTGTCTACCATATTAGGCATATTTAGATATTACATGGAGGATATGCTTTTAAAAAAATCAACTGTCTGTGATAAAGTTCTGGTCATTTCAAATTCTTGTTGGAAAGGACTGTTGAGTGGGAGAAGACAAATGTAATTAGAAATGAGGGCTTTCAAATCAGACCTGGGTTTGAATTCTAGTTCTACACTTACTAGCTTAGTGGTCTTGGACAAATTACTGAGGCTCTCTATAAGCCTACTTCCCTAATGTTTAAAATGATGATAACAACAACAACCTCACATTTGTTGTCAGGATTAAATAAAATAGTGTGTGAAAATCTCTCAGCATACTGCCTGCCACATAATAATCCTTCAATAAATGACACCTATTATTCATTCTTTAAATATTTATTGATTGCCTTCAGTATGCCAAGTTTTAGGCACTGGAGATACAGCAATGAACAAAACCAACAATGTCCATGACGACAATTATGATTGTACAACTCTAAATGGTATGGCCAAGATACACTGGTACAAGTAAGAATATATATTTGGATTCAATCTAAGAATCAGTTTTTAATAGCATAATCCAAGGAATAGCCTGCTTATAGGGTAGAATAATCTTCATCTGCAAAGATGTTCAAGTATAGGATGAATGATAAAGTTGTGTGATTGAGTGATTAATTAATTGACTGCTTGCATAGCTATCTACGTAGATGGTGTACTTTTTTTTTTTTTTTTCCCCCACATATATTTCTGTTTTCTGCTAGGACTGAGTAGGTGATCATTCTCATAAACTAGGTTTTCCAGAACTGGCTTGTATTATCAGACAGTGTTTTGTTTTGTTTTGCTTTGTTTTGTTTAATGTTTAGGTATTGTGTATGTATCAGGAAAGGCTGGCAGCGCTTGAATGTGTTTGTATACTTTAGCAGCAGGGTAAGCCCACTTTTGGTATGTGTGCAGACCAAAACTACACTGGATGGTAGATTTTTTTGGGGGGGCGGGCAGGGGCGGGGTATGGGGTAGTAGTTGAGCTGTCCAGCAATTTGGATTTATTTAATTTTAATTGCCTTTGTATATCTAGTTCATGAGGCCCTGCACAGAGTGGGATATATATATATGAATATGAAATTCAGGAGAGATTCTAGACATTGAGGGAAAGCCACTGAGGGAATTAGCTTATAGAGAATAGTCAAGGCTGTGAGTATGGCTAAGTTTAACTACAAGAACTTAAAGTATGGAAAGAAAAGAGGGCAGCAGGCAGATCTCTGCTGAATACCAGTGTTTAAGGATTTGGTTTAAGAAGAAGATTCAGCAAAAGAAATCAGGAGGAACCAAAAAGACTGAATTTTTAGAAGTGTTTATTATGGAAAATTTTAAACACACACAAAAGTAGACAGAATAGTGTAATGAATCTCCATGGGTATCACTCAGATGCAACAATTATCAATTTGTGGACAACCTCTACCCCTCCCCCACCCTTCCCCTACCATTTATTTTAAAACAGACCCCAAACACCATATCATTTTATTTATATTTCAGTATGTATCTCTAAAAGTTTTTTTAAACATAGCCATAATACCATGATTGTACCTTAAAAAGTGAACAGTAATTATATTCAGTGTTCTTATTTTTGTTTATCTTGTAAATGTTTTGTTTTGTGGTTTGTTTGAATCAGGATCCAAAAGATCCACACATTGTGATTAGTTAATATGTCCTTAAGTTTCTTTTCATCTATAGGTTCTCCTGTTTCTTTTTTGTGTTTTCTTGCAATCTCCCATTGAAGAAACTGGGGCTATAGAATTTTCCATAGTCTATTGATTACATCTTTGTGGTATCATTTAACATGTTCCTCTGTCCCCTGAATTAGCTGCAAACTGGTTGTTGAATCTAGAAACTTGATTAGATTTAGGGTTTTTTTTTTTGATAAGGCTTCATCATAGGTGGTATTGTATATATTTCCATAATAACTGGGTGTCTGTGTTTTTGTGATGTTAGCAGCCATTGATGATTAGGGGTTACAAAGTAATGATATTCTAGTTCTATCATTCAAGGATAAAATTTAAGTATTGGATGATAAATATGTTAGGGTTCTTCAAAAAGTTCATGGAAAAATAGAATTAAAAGATAATATGCATCTTTCCAGGGACTTTTTGAAGATTCCTCATATTAGATTGTCTTTAAGATCCCTGAATTTCTATATTTGTTTAAATCCTCTAGGAGGGAAGAAATTTTATTTTGTTTATATGTGCTATTCCATTTGAGAAGCACAGTCTCGCTGGTTTGTGCTTCTATCTTTCATATTTGTATTTGAAAATTGCCTGTAACCTAATAAGATGCAGCTCTTGAAGAGTTGTAGGTAAGCAAGTTATCTGCTTCATATCCACTTTGGACATTTGGTGGTAATCTGCTCTCAAAAACTGAAGTTAAGAGAGGTAGAACCTAGAAGTTCCAAATATGCATATTGATCCTTTATGTAATTATTAATTTTAAAAAAATTTATAAACTTATACCAGTTATACAAAATAATTTTGCTTCATTCAAGTTATGCAAAAGATCGCATTTTGAAGTTACACCATCTTTTTATATAACTTCCTTCTATTTAAAATGAATTTATTCCAGCCCTAGAATCTAATGTCACATTTGTTTGGTTGCCAAATAACAGTTTTAAAACTAGAGACATTCTGTTCCCAAAACCCTTATATAATTTGGAGTAAGTTCCCTCCTAAATGTGGTAAGGACACATTTTTTTACCCAGTGTATGCTTTTAGAAAACAGCACATATCATTTTTTCTTCTTCTTTCTTTATTTTTTTATTATTGTAGCATAGTTGATTGTACATATCTGTGGGGAACGGAGTTGAACACATATTATTGTAATGTTTACCTTTAGCCATTAGATAATTAGTACATAATGAAAATAATAGATAGGTGGATAATGGATCTAGCATCTAAATGCAGGATTAGATATCATATTCCATTCTTTCTACATTTGGAATTTTTGAAAAGCCCCAACCCAGAGTAGGTGCTGATGTATTCCTCATTTAGAACACTTCCAGTTTTGCACTATCAAGGTCTCCTTCTCTTATAGTATGGTCAATAGTATGGCAAACCAATGCTTGCTAAGAATGAACCAGATTTTCCTACTGAAGAGTCACAAGCTGCAAAAAATCTAGTTAGTAGTCAGCTTTGTCTAAAACAGAAAATTTGTAATAGTTGGCTCTAATAAATCATGATTGGACTATTCATAAGTCATATGTCATATCAGAAAGCAAGAGAACTTGAGAAATAATGTACTTTTGACTATTAGGATGACTGTTATCCATACTTTGAAATGAGATTAGAGTGAACATTGTAAGAGAGCTATAATGCACCTGTTTGTTCCTGATTCAGCTAATATGAGTTATGCACAGGATTGGATTGGCTGAGGTGCTGTGCAAAATCTACATGTGAAAGTAAACCTGGAATTGAGGATTAATCTTTTTATTTCCCTGCAGATTATCATCAGTGTATAGATTTTGTGTCTTTGGTGTTATACCACTGTTTTTAGCAATTCGTATAATTCTCATCTGCTATTTAAATAAAATACTTTTAAAAATAACTTAGTTGCATAGATTATATAATAATTTAGTTGACTGTATTATAAAATTTAGATGGTAGTAACATTTTCTAAGACTCAAATGGCAAAAGGCATTTTGTCAGACTTTTCTCAACCTCAATTTATTTGCATAAGATTTTTAATTTGCTGTAGTATAAGGATGTCATTTTTTAATTCTATAAATCCATTATTAACTTATAAAAATGGTCAAGATAGTTAAACCCCATACATTGTAGGGAAATTCATTCACCTGAATTTTATGATGATTTCAAAAAGATTTTCAATGAACATTTACCACACATGCACTCTGTAGTACTCACCAAAGAAAAATGAAACCCAGATCTTCCTTCAGTAAATATACAGGATACTGGAGGATCCAGACTCATAAATAATAATTGTAATACACTGTAAGAAGTGCTGTAATACGGGCTGAGCCCGTGGCGCACTCGGTAGCGTGCTGCGCTAGCAGCGCGGCGACGCTCCTGCCGCGGGTTCGGATCCTATATAGGAATGACCGGTGCACTCCCTGGCTGAGCGCCGGTCACGGAAAAAAAAAAAAAAAAAAAAAAGAAGTGCTGTAATAATAGTATGTATAAATGCTATGGAGCATAGATAAGATAATAGTCATTTATTTCTAAAGGGGAACTGGTCGGAGAAGTCATGTTTGATCTGGGCTTTGAAATATAAACAGGCATTAACAAGATGGATAAGGTAGAAAATGACCTTCACTTTGCAGGATAAACAGAAGGAACAACCATTTGTCCTTCCCCCTCACTCCAAAACTCTACTGTCTGACATAAGCAATGCTGATAATCTGTTTTTATTACTCATTACAGGGCTCTGGAATTGGCTGTAAAATACAAAACACATGTTGATACAGTTCTTGCTTACCGTCAAAAATTTTTGGAAACATTTGGTAAACAGGAAACTAATAAACGGTACTTGCAGTATGCAGAAGAAGTAAGTATTATATAGTATTTGATAATAATGTATATGCTTTATAAGTATACATAATATTCATTTTAATGAGACAAAAATTGAATGATTCATGCCATACTCTCTAAAAGAATTACTTTTTGCCTTACGATGTTGTAGACTTATTTTGACTATATGATAATTGTACTAAACCTTTTTCTGGAATCTTTATGTTTTGATTAATTTGAGTCTGGTTTCATACTATTCAATTTGTATTAAGTTTGGATACTATTTGATTTTTTTAGATAAATAATACAGATGGCTGTGATAAAAGCTTCTGTCTCCTGAATTTTGTCTTCCACCAGCTGCCCCTTCTGCTTTAGGGGAAATACAAGTGTTCTTCAAAGAGTTTATGGAAAGCTAGAATTAAAAGATAATGCAAATATTTTCATGAACTTTTTGAAGACCCCTTGTATATAAGCAGAGAGTGCACTGGCCAGAAAAGGCATACTTTGTCACTTTGTAGAATTCTAGGGAGCTAGATTGTACCTCACAGAGCTACCTTGCCTAGGTAGACTTCACTTTCAGAGAATGCTCAACCTTTGACTCCCAAACTCCTACCAGAATCTCTGATTTTATCATTCCAATTAGAAGAAAGTCATTCCAGTACATATCAGTCCACAAGGATTATAGGTACTATTTGTCCCAGTACCTAGAGCATAACTGATTGTGGCCACTTACCCAGATCCCTCTAGGCTCAGACAGCAGAAATAGAGCTCACCCTCTCTAGCCATGTAGACAAAGAGGCTTGACTCCCAAGAGCTGTAATGTCAAGGCAGGACTAACATTGCTTATGGTCCTGTGAACCATTTCTTTAGCCTTTTACTCATTTATTCAAAAAATGTTATAAGATCTCATTCTGAGCTAGGAGCTTATAGACTATAGTGGATTAGATTATGTCACCCCAAAACTCACTGACGCTTGAATCGTGTCCCCCAAGTTTTATGTATTAAAAAGTTGGTCCTCACTGTGACTGTTAAGAGGGTGGGAAATCCTGTTCTGGAAATTAAATGGTGGGGCCTTGAAGAGGTGATTAGATTGTAAGACCATGCTGTAGTGAATGGATTAATAATGGTGGTGAGGGGCATGGTTCTAAAGGCTTTAAAAGGAGGGATGAAGAGGTTATTCTCTCTGCTCTTTCTGCTTCCACCATCTTGCAGTGTGAGACCTCTGGGTCCTTGTTGCCACCACCAGAGGGACCTTGGACTTCCCAGCTTCAGAAACTCTGAGCAATAAATTTCATTTTCTTTATAAATCATCCAGTTCCAGATATTTTGTTATAAGCAACAGAAAAGGATGAATACATAGACTATGTGGAAGTACTCCTAGGGACAGAATGAAACTGAATGTTCTGATCCATCTATGGGCAGGGCAGGTGTATTAGTCTATTTCTTGTTGCTATAACAGAATGTCTGAGACTGGGTGATTTATAAAGAAAAGAGGTTTATTTGGCTTACAATTCTGGGAAAGCTGCATCTGGCATGGATCTCAGGCTACTTCTACTCATGGCAGAAAATGGCAGGCAGCCAGCGGGTACAAGCAGATCACATGCCAAGAGGAAGCAAGAGAGAGAGAGACAGGAGGTGCCAGGGTCTTTGAAACAACAAGCTCTCGTGGGAACTAAGGAAGAACTTACTATCCCCACCCCCCAGTGAGAGCATTAATCCATTCATGAAGGATCTGCTCCCAAGACTCATACAGCTCCCAATACTGCCACATTGGGGATCAGATTTCCACATGAGTTTTGTGGGGGGCCAACTCTATCATATCCAAACTCTATCAGCAGGTTAAAGGAACCTTGGGAAGAGGAGAAAAGGGAGGGAGAAGGCACCTACAATTTCTGCTAAAGCTAACATTATCCATTTATGTTTAGAATACTGGGTGTCATGACCTACATTTTTGGACTGCAGAACAGTTTTCAGAGTAGGGAGACCTTTGGAGCCATTCTTAAAGTTTAGTAGTGCAACTTCAACCTCTGGATCCAGGAGATCTACAAGTTGTGGGTTTTGTGGTAGAAAGGAAATGTATTTTATAGAAGTGCCACAAACTTTTTTTCGTTTTCAGTAGGAGACTGCTAAGTACTGAAGTGAATCCTGGGAATTTGGGCTATGAGGGCTTGCTCTACCACTAGGAAAAACCCAGTATCCCTGGGATCTGTAAGGCTATGCCCTAATTCATAGAACGTGACAGCAGCCACCACCAATACAGTGCCAAGCAGCCCAGAGAATCACCAGATCACCTGATCTTTTTTGTCACAGTTTTTTTTTTTTTTTTTTTTTTTGTCTTTTTCGTGACCGGCCCTCAGCCAGTGAGTGCACCGGCCATTCCTATATAGGATCCGAACCTGCGGCGGGAGCGTTGCCGCACTCCCAGCGCCGCACTCTCCCGAGTGCACCACGGGCTCGGCCCATTGTCACAGTTTTGAAAATATGGTCATATGTTAAAACTGAGCATCCACCTTAAATTTATTTTACTGTATAATTTTTAAGCAGGTTAATGCTACTCTGCTTCCTCCTCGTCATCATCATCAATATTTTTTCAATATTTTCACATGAGGTACTTTTGAGAACGTAGAAAATATGTTCCTTACCCTATAGGAAATTATATTTTAGATAGTAAAAACTTAACATTCTTATTTTCTTTTTCATCATATATGTACTCAACTGCTACCAAAATGTAATACTTCAGTTTTATAAGAGTAGCAGGAATTTCCAAAGTGGAATAACCAGAACATGGCTTTTTAGATACTTTGTTTTCTTTTCATCCTGAAATCGTCTAGGTTACTTTGAATCCCTATGCACTATGTTCTAGTTTTCTACTTTTTTTCTTCATAAATGTCATTTGGAAGTTAACTAAAAATTTTAAAGCAGTATTTTAAGATGAAAACTATTTTTGACTTAAAAATTTCCCAGTATTGAGATAAAATTTAACCCTAGGAGAATAGCTTTTGAGAATACCTGTGCTACTTGCTGATCTTTTGGCTTTATTTAGGTCTATAATCTAGTCACAATCTATCATCCGTACTTATCTGTCTTTGCAAAAGTTGTGATTATATAAATCCTTCATTTCAGAACTAAAATTTGAATAGAAAAGGATCATTTAAAAATGACATTGAGGAATTTATTCTAGATTTCTGGTGAATTCTGGTGGGCTCGTGATACATGCTATGTGAAAGTTTATAAGTGAATGGAATCTACCAATTATAACGGAAGAAGTGAGAGGTTTGACATATATTCATGTTTATGAGCCCTGAAATGTTATTATGGGCATTTCTAATTTAAAATGTGGAAATCTGGGATTCATTCAAGATGTACTATCTTCTAGGAACCCTATTATTTAGAATCATTGTATTTGATCTACAATGGTGTTCAGTAAATATTTGTAAAATAAATTGTAAATCTGGCAAATAAAATCCTGTCAAGGAATACATTCAATTTATTGAATACATACTCTGTGCAAGAAGATTCAAGAAGTACTTAAGACATTGAGCTAGGAAAAAGAAAAAGAGTTTAAAAAATCAAACTCAGGAGCAGAATTTCAGAACGTATAGAATTTTGAAGAAGATCCAGAAGAGTCAGCACTCTAGTTAAGACAAACCACTTCAGGCATAGCTGCTATCTAAGCTGACTTGCAGGTTTTAAGGCGTTATAATAGTGAGAAATTGTGAAATGATAACTCATTTGCTGGGTAATTATTTACCCCATTCAGTATTTATTGAGTGCCTCCTGTGGACAATGTTCTCTCCTTGGTTCTTGGGATATGATAATAAAGGTGACAAACACTGGTCCTGGCATCATGAAGTTTATATTCAAACAGATGTGATTTCGATTGTGATAATTGCCTTGAAGGAAGTTTATGTGGTGCCATGAGACTTTATGAATGGGGAACCTGATCTAGGGTCGGGGAGTCAGCAGAGACTTTTCTAAGCAGAGCAAATGGTATTTGAGCTGAGCTCTAAAGGATGAATAGTAGAAGCTGACTGGGGTTGGGGTGGAGCAAGGGCGTGCACATGTTCCAGGCAGCGGGAAGGCTCTCAAGTGGAACAGATTTTTTTTTTTTTTTTTTGGTGGCTGGCCGGTTCTGGGGTCTGAAACCATGTCCTTGGTGTTATAAGGGCGTGTTCTAACCAACTGAGCTAACTGTTCCTCAAGTGGAACAGAATAAAAGCAACAAGGAGATTGACTTGAGGGTTTCATAGGACAGATTAAATAATGGGAAGCCATTGACAGGCAGTAACATGATCATTTTTCCCGTTTAAAATCCCAATTCCTAAAAATAATGGAAACTTAAGATTTGACAAAATTATCAGTCAGTTAAAGAATATGATAATAAGAGCAAATGTATGAAGTCTTAAAAGAGTGGGGTGGAATCCTGAGTGATTGCTTTGAGTCCTGGGTGGTTGGAATACTGGTTAGAACCAGACGTCGAAGGGTCTGTGTTAAGAGAATAAGCTTCATGATGAAGGCAATGAGAAGACTTGGAGGTTTGTAATCAAGAGAATGACTTGAAAGATAACTTTGGATGTAAAAGGTAGATTAGTGGGTGGTGAGTAGGAGACCAGTTGGGAAGTTACTATAATAGTCCCACAAGGACACAGAAAGGGTAAAATTAATGTAAGAAGGAACTCAACAGTAAAATTAAGAGAACAATTGTGGTTGGGGGTGGTAGGCAAGGCATTGGAGAATAACTTCAACATTTCTAATGTAGGCAACTGGCAGATGGAGATGCCATTAATCTAGAAAAAGAATACATGAAAATATATAAGTTTTGGACCTTTGTGTTTGAATACATGAAAATATACTTTTTTTTTTTTTTTTTAGTTTGAAATGTCAGTGGGGTGTTCACGCAGTTAGAAATATAAATGTGAACACCAAAGGATATTGACAAAGGAGAAATCAGGGCTAGACAACTAAATTTATTATCATGACCATCTAGGTGTAGTAGAAGCTATATCTGTTGATAAGATCTAGGGAAAGTGTGAGAAAGATATAGTTGAAACTTTGGTGAATATTAATAGTTAAGAGGTTGTTGAAGGAAACCAGAATATGTCACCCCAAAATATGCCTTTTTGACATAAGATTGTTGAACTTAGGTAATTAAGAAGCTGCAAACAAAGGAAGAGCTCTCTCTCTCTCCCCTCCCCTTTTCCACCTAAAGACAGGATATAAATTCTCCTTTACTGGATAACTCTTATCAGCTCAGAGATGCTACCAGAGGAATCTGCAAACAAATCTTACTCCACTAGTTTCTTCCCACATACTTACCTTCCCACAGTTTCCTGCCTCTGGAAACCTGAAACTGCTTTCATTTGTCTTGTCACTTCTCTAAAATTTATTGTTCTTTGTTGAAGATGCTATATAAGCCAAAGTTCTAAGCCATTGCTTTGAGTTAGCCTTCACTGAGGTTCCTCCTACATGATGTGTTAATAAACTTGCTTGTTTTTCTCTTTTTAATCTATCTTTTATTACAGGAGTCTATCCCAACTTCAAACTTATGAGGGTTGAGGAGAAATTATATTTCCTCCCCAACATAGTCTAGGGGAAGAATATAGGAAAAAAAGAGAAAGAAAGGAGCATTTAGCAAGGAGAGGAGAAACCAGAAGAGAGTGGTATTATATATATACTGTCTAATATGAGAGATTTTTCAAAGAGCAGTGGTCTACAAGGTCCAGAGAATGCTCCTGTCTCAGGGCCTTGCTCTTCCCTCTGTCAGCATGTTCTTCCCCAGTATATTAGTCTGTTTGTGTTGCTTATAACAAAATACCTGAAACTGGGTAATTTGTAAAGATACAGTTTATTGCTTGCAGTTTTGGAGGCTGAGAGGTCCAAAGTCCAAGGAACACATCTGGTCAGGCCCTTTTCCTGGTGTTGACTACAGCCAACACAGGGTATCACATGGCAAAATGGCAGAAGTGGAGCGAGAGAGAATCTCATGTGCTTTCCTTTCAAAGCCCTCAGAACCATGCTGATGACCACCATTAAACCATCAATTTATTAATCCATTTCCTAGGGCACAGTCCTCACAATCTAATCAACTCTTCAAAGCCCCACCTTTCAATTACCATAATAGTATTTCCCACCCTCAACAGTTACAGTGGGGATTAAGCTTCATTGAGTGTGGGGGAACTTTCAATCTGTAGAACCCAGATACATACCTAGGTTCACTCAGGAGGTCTTCATATCACCTTTTCAGAGACATCAGCTTCTCTGATCACCCTATCTGAAATACAACCAGAAGTTCATCAAGTAAATTGATGACAGTGCAACCTCCTACTCTACCCCTGGTACTCACTATCTCCCTTCCCTATTTTCAAAACCTTTACTGCTTCTGACATACTATATCTATTCTTATTTTTGTTTATACCTTTCTTCTACTGTTATCTGTCTTTATTATCTCTTTATGAACACAGTTAATTTTTTTTGTTCATTGCTGAATCCTTGTACTTAGGAAATCTTTGGCATATACTAATCACTAAATATTTGTTGAATGAATAATTGAATCATTCTGAAAAGGTATACAAGATAAAGACTGAAAACAGCTGATGATGGCTTTAGTGAAAAGTTTCTGAAGTGTAGTGGGAACACAATCATTACAGTGGTCTAGGGAGAGAATGGGAATCACGAATGAAAAGAAGAATGAGGGTGGTAGCTGTCAGGGAGACAGCAGAGAGGCAAAGACAATGAGAAGGAGTCAGTCAGGAGAAAGAAGGTATTATGAGTAATACCTGAAGGCTGATGTCCTACAGGAGTCAAAGAAGATGGGATCAGGGATATATGTGAGGAGGTTGGCCTGAGACAGAAGGGAAAGAGAAGGATGGGTACAGGTATAGGTAAGTTTGTGAGTATAAGGAAGGGAAATTAAGTGAATTCATGCCTGATGGGCACTATGTTCTCCGTAAAGTAGGAAGCTGATTTTCAGCTGAGAATAAGAGATGGGGTAAAGGATGGAGAGCCATTTGGTATGATTTTGAAACTGCTTCTATGTGAATAGAAATTGACTAGGGATTAGAATAAGAAGTGCCAAATAGTATTGGCACTCACTCCCTATGATTGAAAAGGATGGCTTTTAGTGTAGAAGTCACTTGACAGCTGTCAGAGAACATCCTTATCTAAAACCTACTATTAAAAGTATTTGAATCCAAGGACTAAATTATCTGTAGAACCCTGTTCTAAAACTGGATAAATGCCAAAGTGAAAGTGAAACATTTATTTTCATTAGGATCACTGTCAGCTGACACCCTCATTTGTATTATAACAAGTAACTAATATAGATGTCATCAATTTATTTGATGGACTTCTGGGGCAACAGTTGTTCAGTGTAGCATCAATATATGGTTTTGTTATGACTGATTTGAGAAGCATATGTAAATCAATTTAAGGCTGGAAGAATGCCAAGGTATTCATCAAGTTTTGTCTTCCTCTTTGTAAATGTTTTGTTAGACATGGAAATGAGTATTTTACCATTTGAAAAATAGCAAGTTTTGGCCTAATTGAAAAATTAGGCTTTCAAATAACCTAACATTTGTTCTGCTTTTCAATGTTAGTACCAGACAGTTATCTTCTATGAGTAAAAGGAATTCTATTAATTCATCTATTTTATATATTATAGATAAGTAAGTGGAATTATTATTTTTAAAAAGGAGACCAAAAATATCCACAAACTACTTCACAGAAATTTAGATATAGGATATTGGAATAGAAAAGAACCAACTACTTAATTTCATCAACTTCTAGCACAAAATAAGGGAAGTATGGAGTTCTATTAATGTTAAATTAACCTGTCACTCAAGATAAATCTATTCAAGCAGCAAGTAGTACCTCAGTCTGATTTAATGCTATTTGCTTCATTCAACTCCCCTGCATGGAGGTGAAAACCTTTTCACTTTTGTCTCAGTTTCAGAGGTTTGGGTTTATTTCATAGTAAATCAGACAGTTTAATCTAGGAACCAGTTTTTCCTATGTCTTGTCTCAGAGACAACACACATTCCTAAATTAGTGATCTCCAAACTTTGTTAAACGGTGGAATTTTTTTCCTAAAGAAATTGCTCATAGAACTCAGGGCTGAGTCCATTGCTAGCATCAAATCTAATGAACTTAAGAGTGGGATGGGGCAGGGCTAGGGGAGGGGAGACTGCATCGCAGATAGAAGGAAAGCAAACAAAAATGTTATCACTTTTCATTTATACTTTTTATGTGTCTCTAAGGCTAGCTTTCCCTCTGTTTCCTCTAAAAAAAAAAATCTTTTCATCGTTGTCTTAAAGACTACATGGCTCTGTCTCACTTTAAGAGTTGTTGAAAGGGACTCACTTTTGCAGAATATGCTCAGGGGAAGGTAATGTTCCCCAATCTTTCCTCACAGCTAGGCTTCTATGGAAAACTCAGTATCTAAGGTCTGAAGAACTAGTCTGTTTCAAACATGGCTTGGTGGCCAGAGTTATGTCCATTTTTCCTCTTGTTTGGAGGAGAGTAGGCTACTTTCTCCCCAGCCTTGTCCTGAGCACCTATGCAGAATCCTAAGCCTCCATGGAACTGTTTAGATGCGCCTTTTATAAATAGCTGCAACTAGATTTTGAATCACAGTGAGTCTTTGCTTTTTATTATATAATTATCTGTTTGGTCTTATTATTAAAGCTATTTCATTTTTTTTTTAGTACTTCTTCTTGTTAAAGTTTTTTTTTTTTTGATGCCCTCTTTTTCTCTAATGTTTTGGAAGTCATACTTTCTATTTATTTTTACCATTGGTTACTTATCTTTCCATGAACTCTTTGAAGTACCCTTGTATTAGCGTGTGTCTTCTTCTGTTGCAGCTTCAAATAGACTGGGAGAAAATCAAAGCCAAAATTGAAATGGAAATCACGAAAGAACGAGAGAGATCATCAAGCAGCCAGTCCAGTAAGAGTATGGGTCTAATGCACTAAATGCCATACTTACCTATAAGAAGTTTTCTTTTGAAACTAATTCTGATTAACCAAGGATAAGCATGTTTTAGTTGCTAAAGAAAAAGGCATAGTCTTTAAATAAGTATAAGCATTTTCTATGTATTTAATATTAAAATTACATTAAGAAAGATTAAGCACAAAGTAATTAATGTAATTCCATCGTTTATATTTTTCTACTAATTAGAACAATATTAGGACAATATTCCTATATACTTAGGATATATCTTTGTAGTGTTGATTATATTTCAGTTTTTTGTCCATTACTTTATCCCTGAATCTTCAGCATGAACAAATATTACTCCTGATAATAAAACATTGGATTCTTTAAAATGTATGTTATCATTAATTTCTATTTGACCTCTAAATTGTAAAGTGCCTCCAAAAGTTTATTTATGCCACAAAAATACATGAGGATAGATATGTGAAAATGTTTAACAATGCAGATACTTCTACACCACAGTTCATAGCAGCGTTATTTAAATAGCAAAAGGTGGAAACTCAAATGTCTGTCAACAAATGGATGGATAAACAAATGTGGAACAAACATACAACGGGATAATATTCTGCCTTAAAAAGGAATGAAGTGCTGATACATTCTATAACATGAATGAACCATGAAAATGTTATGTTGAGTGAAATTAGCCAGACACAAAAGGCCAAATATTGTATGATTGCACTTACATGAGGTACCTACATTAGGTAAATTTACGGAGACCGAAAGGAGAATAGAGGTTATCAGGGACTATGGGGAGAGGGAAAGTTATTTAATGGATACAGAGTTTCTGTTTGGGATGAACAAGTTCTGGGCATGGATAGTGGTGATGGTTGCCCAACATTGTGACTGTTGATACCACTGAACTGTAAACCAATGATTTAAAATTGTAAATTTTGTTATGTATATTTTAACAACCATAATTTTAAATTACATATATAGAACGAGCAAGAAGTATTTTCTTCCATAGCTTGGCTATTGTCTAAGAGAGAAAGAAGGAAGGAAAGAAAGACCATAGTGGTGCGTTGCACTTGCAGAGGGAGAGAACGTACCTTGGGATACAAAGTGGAGTAGCAGGGGAAGGGGAGGAGATGGGGGTAATTGGGTGGGGGCATTGGGTACAATTGCAATTTGTGGTAATGGGCATGCTCCCGGTATGGATCTGGCCTTCACATCTTGGGCACGAGGGGTGACAATCAGCTTTGTATCATGAATATTCATAACCAATAAAAAATAAATAAAATTTTTTTAAAAAAGTATTTTCTCCATTTCTTTCCTGACTTGAGAATGTTCAGGCTTTAGGCCCTGGCATCTGAATTTGTGAAAATCTCCTTAGTTGATAAACCTGTTTGACTAGCTTTAATTCAGTAAGTCCCAAGATTATTATTATTACAAAACCTTTTTAACAATAACACAAATACCCCTTAGAATGTCTTCCATGAACCCATTTTTGGAATTGGTACATTATAGAGTAGGTACGTATATATACATGGGAAAGGAATTAACCTCTCTCACTCCCATTTTTATTACTATGTCTTGGTTTCTTTTACAGAAATGTTCTTTTCTTTGTGTTCAGTTTGTGAAATCTAATTGAGCAGTTTACTTCTAAGTTGTACTTCTAAGTTTATATATGTTTTCTTTACTGCTATTTTTCAATAAGAAGTATAAAAAGAAAAAAAGGTTAGAAGGGTAAATGTTATATTATGTATATTTTAGCACAATAAAAAAATTAAAAGAAAAAATATGTCTGTGTACTAAAAAATTTTTTAAAAAGAAATATGTCTGTTCTAGCAACGATTCTCTGATATCCTACAACTCAGGTCAATTCTGACTCTAACTACCTGGAGTTATTTTCAGATATGGCAAGTTAAAGGGCAAGGTCCCCAGGAAGATTGCCCTTACTTCAGACACCAGCTGCAAGTGGAGTCCCCAGGCTACTTGCACTTATGTCTGACTTGATTATACATTTGAGGGTTCCCACAACTCAGAGTCAGGTTTGATCAATTTGCTAGAATGATTCTCAGAACTCACTGAAATGCTTTACTTGTTTTATTAAAAAGACACAACTCAGGAACAGCCATGTGGAAGAGATAAGGTCTGAGAGAAAGAAGGGATGTGGGGGTGAAGAGGAAGGGAACAGAACTTCCACCTTCTTCTGGTGCAAAATTCAGGTATGTCATCTTCCCAGCACATTACTGTGTTCACCAATCAGGAAGCTTCCCCCAGCCTTGCTGGTCCTGAGTTTTTTTAAAATCAGTGTTTCATTACATAAAATCTCCAGCGTCCCCTCCTCTGAGGCTGAAATTCCAGCCCTCTAACCATGTGGTTGGTTTTTCTGGCAACCAGCCCCCATCCTGAAGCTATCTAGGCCCCCTCCCCCAAGAGTCACCTCATTAGCATAACAAAGATAGTTTTACACTAAGGAAATTCCAAGGATTTTGGAAGATCTATGCCAGGAGCCCTCCTCCTCCCCCAAGTCTAGATATATTCTTTGTACCTCATAGGCCACCTCCTGGTCCTTGACCATAGGATCTGTTATTGAAAAAGGATAATACCCAACTGAGCATAGTGTTAGGTATGTGTATTACAAATTACAATTGTAATTTTCCAAAATATTTGACAATCAATATCAGCCTTATAATCTTACCAACAATGGTAGTGTTAGAGAATATCACTATAAGCATATCGCATTATGGTAGATGTAGCCTGAGAAATCAGAGTTTATAAAGATACTGTTACATTACCAAAGTCCCATCTAGTCTCTAATTAAAATCCAGGCCATCATCATATGACCAAAATGTCTCCCAGGATGAGGTCACTCAGGTTTGCAGGCTTCCGTTCAATCTTGTCAGGTTCCAAAAGCAGAAGTGATATCAGCAGTACATGGCTTCACCCTTTCAGGCATCTGGTTTAATTGAGCTAAGAGACAATATCATCTCTTCCCCTGAGCTTCTTTTGAAGCATTAATGTAAAATTGGAATTCCCTCATAGCATAATCAATTTATTCATTCCTTTACCATTAGCTACTATTCCTTCTCTACATTTGTTCCCAAACTTTTCCACCTTTGGAAGGGACATTGGGTTTGGCCACTTTACTTGTCTAGATTATAGGCAACAATACTAGTTTAGCAAGTACCTCTCCCTCAGTCCACTCCACATATAGTAGGATTACATAAGTACAGAATTAGTGGGCTATCTCTACCAATAAGCAATATAACTGTATTCACTGTTTGGCCGTTTTGCCAGATGGGGTGAAGGCACAACCCACCCCATCAGGCACTAAGGAATTCTGAAAAAAGGTTTAAAAAATTATGTTTACAGTTTCTTTCTTAGGAATCATCCCTGCTTCCAACACTTGTAATTGTAGCCTGGGTCCTGGGACCACTGCATCAGGTAGGAAAAAGAAAGCTGAAGTAACATGGGAAAGAAAGAAAAAAGTATAGTTGTGAATTGCATAGTCATACCAGCATCCTCTCCCAACCTCTCTTCCCCATATCCACCAGAAAAACAGGAATCTATTTAACGTACACACTCCCTCAGTCCAGGAGTGAGTCCTTCTAATACCAGCTTTTGTGAGAAGGAAGAGCTTTGCTGCATGGCTGACCAGCAAGGAGACAGGAGGCAAGCTCAAATCTGCCTTCCCAATTCAGAGTTAGGTCCAACTTAATGGATTAGGGGACAGGTTGGTATGCAGAAGCACTGACAGGGCAAGTCTTGATTGGGTGGGCTTTAACTTTGGCCATTTCTGGTAAGGTATAGAGTGGTGAGTTTTAGCCCAGGAACTGCGTGGGCAGTAGACGCCTTGCTTTTGAAAGAATTCTGGTGCTTCAGGTTCTTTTCATGTCCTGGCCTACTTGGTTCTGGGTTCTATTTGTATGTCAAAGCTTTTATTGTGCATACCTGGTTGCATGAGCTACAAATTTTGGCTCAACTCCATCTGCAGGAAAACTTAAGCCATGGTTAAACAATGGACCCCTGTTTGAATTGGTCACACGATTACAATAAAGGTGTGTAAGCCAGCCCTTCATGCCTATATCACCCCCAGTTTTAGACAACTAACTTTTCAATTGCACATTCCAATTCTCTATCAAACTATTCCTCTGAAGAGGATATCTCCCTGCCCATTGTTGAATATTGTAAGCTGTAAAGTTTGTTCTTTGGTTTGAAGAAATGTGACTTGGTGGTCAAATTGGTATAATTTCTTCTCTTCTGGTTCTTTTATAGTACTCTAAGCACTTGCAACTATCACTGAGTAAGCAAAGCCCAGTCCAGGGTGTCTGTTCCTGTCAGGACCCATTGGTAGCCCCTTCCCCTCCATAGCTGCTGTCATCAGTCCAACTTGTTTTATGTAGGGCCTTTCCTCTGGGGAATCTGCTCCATAGCCATCTATCTGCAGTTTCTGTCTCTCTTGTCGGCAGATAGAACAGTTTTTATCAGCATTTTGTTCCTTAGAGGATACAAGAGGAACATGTTTATATTCAGCCCATCTCTACATTGCTGCAACCCTCCAAATTCTTTCATTTTATGGACCCAGGCAGCTATGTAAGTGAACACACTGGGGTATCTGCTTGTTGATTCCAATCACCTCGAATGGAATACTCCTGATAGGCACTGACATGTCCTACTTTGATGCATCTCTCAAATTCCCCTAGTGATTTCCACAGGGCCATGCCCCATCAGGACATTCCTTTAATAGGTCAATCTTCCATTGCCCTTCTTCCTGACCATATGGTCAGGCCATTGGCCTCTGCCTATACGTTGGTAAAAACTCAAACAAAGGAGTAAATAGTATGCAATGCAGCCGCCAAGCTGATTTGTTTTCCTTTTTGGATTAGAGTGTTGGCCTTCCAAACAGGATGCTGTCCATTCAATTGGAAGGGCAAGGTCTGGGGGGTGGGCAGTGTGGGAGGGAATTTAGAGCTCTTTGTCCTTCTCCTTGTGTAATGTGGGCATATCGTCCTCAGTGTCCCAAGATGTTTTTTCTTAAATTAGTGTTTCATTACATAGGCATACTTGATCACCTCACTGGCCATCTGATTAAACTCAATCTCCAATCCATATCCTCTCCTTGGTGTATAGGCAGCTGAAAGTTCTAG
Organism: Cynocephalus volans; assembly: GCF_027409185.1. Classification (NCBI taxonomy): domain Eukaryota; kingdom Metazoa; phylum Chordata; class Mammalia; order Dermoptera; family Cynocephalidae; genus Cynocephalus; species Cynocephalus volans. Next base: position 85,829,803 of record NC_084460.1, on the reverse strand, counting down.
CCCTCTAATCATATGGCTGGTTTTTCTGGTGACCAGCCCTGATCTTGAAGCTATCTAGAGGCCCCTTTAGCACCTCATTAGGATAATAAAGACACTCCTGTCACTCAGGACATTCCAAGGTTTTTGGAAGCTCTGTGCCAGGAACCAGGGACAAAGACCAGATTTATTCTTTATTGTATCACAAAGTCACTTTCCCAAATGTATTGAATGTTGTATTTATATGTGCTTTTGCTTACACTTAAAAAAAAAATCTATTATTGAAGCTTCTCAGTTGGTTTAATACTAATAATTTTATACGTTTTGAGAGGATTTGATGTAATATAGTGCTTTTTTATGTATGTATAAACATAGTTTATACTTCATAAACAGATTAAATACAGAAGATTGTTTATCCAGAATACCCGTTACAGATTAATAATATTTCTGGAGTATGATGATCCAAAAAACTGTTTTGGTACAGAATGTATGGTAATATGAAACATATGTTATGATAAGTGTTAAACAAGTTTTAAAGCAAACATTTTAGGAAATGATTTACTATAATAAAAAATTACTGTGAGTGTTCATTGAAGAATATCTTAAAAAATCTGTCATTTTGTACATATAGAAAATATATACCTTTCTGAAAATGAAGTATGATACGTAAATCCTGTTTAAATAAATACCTCAAATACATTTTCCTCGTTAATTCTTACACTGAAAAAAATCAATTAAAAAATTAGAATTTACAATGTACATAGCATAAAAAGGTAATGTACTGTAATCTAAACATGTAGATTCATGTTATTTACTAAGAAGACCTTGTTGATCTGCAGATAGTATTGTGGGAAAATCACTTGCCAGGATTTCTGCAGAAACCAAAAAGAAAGTGATGCAGCAGTTCTTTTGAAAAGACCCAGCATTATCTTCTTCCTCTTGCCTCAGCCTGTATATCTCAGTATCTTCTGCTGAGTGGTAAATGACCTTTGGGCCAGGAAATTTATGAGATTCTCATATCCTTTTATAGCCTCTAACAAAGTCATTTTTTATTCTGCCTGCTTTACTCTAAAGCTACTCGATCTTTGCAGCTTGGCTTGAGTTGCTGGAATATCATTGCCTGGCCATTTGCAGCCGAGTAGATCATATACTCACCGTGCACTGTGTATAATTGTTTTACATATAGGGATTTCTAAAATAGACCATATCAAAACAGTTTAGAGCAATTCAACTTTTCAGATATTTCCAGATGCTCTAGACTATTTAAAACTCTCTTTTACTCTAAAAATTTTCTATGGTAAAGCAATATTCATATTACAATTTTTAATATTTTTACTTGGAAAAACATTAAAATTCAATGGAAATGATTGTAACAGAATTTAAAATGACTTACCCCAGAAGCAATAAAACATCCACCTCAAGTGTATTTTCTTGTTCTCAAGTCAATTAGGTTTGTACTAGAGAGGGTTACTCATTTGGGTAGTAGGAGAGTAAACAGTAATATTTAACTTCTACAAAAAAATTAATAGAGTTTGCAAGCCAAGACCTTTTACATGCCTAGCATTAAATACTAAAATGTAATCTTTGTTTTTTACTCCTGACTTTTGGTATTTACCATTAACATAATATTAATGTCTCTTCATTTTCTGTTTTTAAGGTAAGTACAAATATGCTCAACAAAATGCAGAAAATGTAATTTTTAAAAGAATTATATTGATTGATTCAGGACTGTAATAAATTTGTTATTGACCTAAAAGAAAATACTAGATAGTATTTGCAATGAAACAAAATTTTTATCTTCTAAGTCTAATTAATATTATTCAGTCACAATAGTTAGAAAAGCAGTTATAATAATAAAAAATTTAGAATTACAAGTCAACAAAGTCCCTTTTTGTGGCACTTTTCTTTCCAAATAAAATCTTTTTCCTCATTCTTGATGAGTACCTACACTTCAAAGAGCAAAATCCATTTATTAACCAAATCACTATTGAGCACTCACTGTGGCCTGGGAACTGTTCTAGGTGATAGAAACATAGTAGTGAGCAGAATAGAGAAAGATTTCTGCCCTCTCATAAAGCTTTCATTCTAATGGGGGAGGGGAGAAATACTATAAACAAATATTTTAAAATACTGTATTTCAGATGTTAATAGGTAGAGACAAAGCACAAGAAGGAGACAGGAAGATGATGAGGGGGATGTCATTTTAAATAGGGGATGATGGAAAGCTGTCACTTTTAGCCAGCTAACTGGTGCAATTTGAGCAAACACCCCAAGGAAGTGATGCTCAATTTAAACTTCTGCCAAATCACATACAGGAAAATCATTAAATAAAATTCCTATTAAATGAGCTTATGTTATATCTCTTTAACCTAATTTTAAATGTGCTAATATATAAAAGGAATTCTGCATGGTTTTGGTATTAATAGTTATCATCATCTATAACATGGCTCACCTACGAATAGAATTTATTTACATTGTTATAATACTGTAAACACTGAATATTTATATAACCAAATTATAATTATTCAGATCCATAGTCCTACATATGAAATTCAAATCTGTTTAAGAAATACAGTGTATATTCCAAAATTTTGGTAATATCATACATATGCCATTTATTATAGAACATCCCCAGCAGGGTCACACCTATCATCCCCTAATCAAACACATTGATATTTCTGCACTGTAACACATGAATCTGTACATTAAGCAGTATGAATAAAGATTAGAAGTAGCTTCTCTTTAGATTTTGCCATCAAATGAGTTCAGGTTGGGTAAGCTATGAGAAAATTTTGGATTACGAATTATGAATATGGGATTGTGGATTTGTTTTGGAGGAACTGGGGTAAAAATTGGGATGCCTATGTGGGGTAGGGAAGAAAAGAAGGGTAAAAAGAGTTAAATCTTCATTTTTAATAGAGGAAAGGCAATAGATAATGCCAAAAGAAATCAGGAAATAATAAGCATGTTATTTAGAGATGTGGAGGTAAATACCAAAAGAGCCAACTAAAAAAATTGAAAATGACTGCTTCGGGAAGGGGGAGACTGAGAAAAACTCAGTACAGCTGTTTTCCACAAGCCTTATGGAACTGTTTGCCTATTCAAACATGGGTTATGTATAACTTTGATAATAACAATAACCCTTAAAATGTGACTAAGAGTGGGAGAAAATATGCAGACCACATATCTGTCAAAGGACCTGCATCTGGAATATATCAAGAACTGTCAAATGTCAACAGTAAAAAATGAACAAGCAATCCAATAAGAAAATGGATTTTCTTAAATCCATTTAAAAACATTTTACCAAAGAGGATACACAAGTATGAATGGCACATATAAACATGAAGGCGTTCAATATCTTAGCCATTAGGGAAATGCAAATTAAAACCACACAGATAAAAATGACTAAAATAAAAACTAGTGATAACACCAAATGCTGGCAAGGATGTAGAGAAACTACATCATTTATATATTGCTGGTGGGAATATAAAATGATACACAGCCACTAAGGAAAGTAGTATGGCAATTTCCTGTAAAACTATACATGCACTTCTCATATCAGACAGCAATTGCACTCTTGGGCATTTATTCCAGAGAGATGAAAACTTATTTTCATGTAAAAAGCTGTACACAAATGTTCATAGTAGCTCAGTTCATAATAGCCAAGAACTGAAAGCAACCCAGATACCTTCAATGGGTGAATGGTTAAACAAACTGTGATACATGCATATTATGGAACACTATGCAGTAGTAAAAAGAAAACTACTAATACACATTACAACTTGTGTGGATCTCTAGGGAATTATGCTAAATGAGAAAAACCCATCTGAAAAGGTTATATACTGTATGATGCCATTTATATAATGTTCTTGAAATGACAAAATATAGAGATGGAGAAGAGATTCTTGGTTGCCAGAGGTTAAGAACTGGTGAGAGGGAGAGAGTGGATATGGGTAGAGGACTTTAAAAGGTGGCATGAGACAGCCTTGTGGTGACAGAACTGCTGTATTTTGATTGTGGTGATGGTAACATGAGGTTACATGTGATAAAATTGCATAGAAACAAAAGCCTTAGGTACAAAACAGTACTTAGATATTTATTGTGAGTATATCTATATGGAATAAAAATATACAGAGAATATTCTGGAAGGACACTTACCATTCAGTAGTTAAATCTCAAGTTGGGCTGGCTGGTTAGTTCAGTTGGCTAGAGCATGGTCTTCTAACACCAAGGTCAAGGGTTTGGTTCCCCATACAGGCCAGCCACCAAAAAATTCATAAAAATAAAATGACATGGGGTCAATATTTAATAAAATTAGTAACTTAAAAAAAAAATCTCGAGTTGGAGGAGTAGGCAGAAGTTGAAGATTGAGGTGTGAGAAGGGATTCTATTGTAATGTTTTATTTTTTTAAAGAAAGATGTATTTGTTATTACTTGAGTAATTGGAAATTTAAACAAAAAAGACTGGAAGGTTATATACATTTTTCTGGATTATGTATCCTCAGTATGCCCAGTGTAATGGGATGAAACTGATTTTTTTTTCCAGTGTGTGTTTAAATACCTCTTTTGTAATTTAAAAAAAGCAACAAAAATGACTGTTAAAAAGCATGAGAAATATCCATTTATGGAGAATAATTTGAAACTCATCTATATAACTTTTCAGATGGCTCTAGAATAAAACCTCTAGAATAAAATGTTTGGGGATTGGGCCAAAGCACCCAGAGGTAGAGTTCTTTAACTACATTATTTAGATCTCTTGAAAAATTGCTTCCCATGTAGCAAGCATCAGTGTGTAGCAAGCAACATTGGCCTATACTGAGGATCTCATTTTTAGAAGCCCTATGGAACATATTTAGTGTAGAGATAGTTGTGTATGTTATTCTTGACCTTATAGTGTTTTCTTTATGAAAACCCACAGGAGAAGCTTCTCTCCGAGATCTTCGTACCAGGAAGATTTGTGCTTCTCTTAAGCAACCCATCCAGTTTTTGCTTATTAAACATTGTGGTGACTCCTTTAACTGATCTGCTTCTTTTTATTTCCTGCAATAAAGCCCAGAAGCAAGATATGGCCTTCTTTTTGCAACTGCTTTTCCCTAGTTTTTCATCTACTTTGGGGAGTCTTGTTTTGTACGTACTTTTTGTAAACACCCTCAAGTCTGTCTCATTGCACTTTACAGAATGACTGGATGAATAAGCAGGTGGATGGATGAGTGAATGGACGGATGGGATAAGTGATATATTTGTAGTTTGATTTTTTTTTTTTAACCCCTAAGTTCTATCTTCTGGAACCCTGTACAACGATTAATTTTATTTCTACAAGTTTACCCATAAATATTTGAAGATAATTATTTTCCCTCACTTGTCTCTTCTTCAGTTTAAATATCAGAAATGCTTATATATAACCCTTTATATCAGACTCTGGTTCCATCATATCTGACATGGGTTTCGATGTCCACTGGGCCAATTCATTTGCCATTATTACTGAACTTGCCCTTCCTTGCCTGCCTTAACCTTTATTCCCCCAGCAACCTATACCTTCCTCTGCTCCTATAACCTTGAAGTCCATTCTCCCAGGACCCACTTCTAAGGCCACTCCTTCAACCTTGTCCGCACCCAGAGCTTTTCTATCTATGAAACCTCAAGACCCAGCGTCCCACTCTGTGACTCCAACGGCCAACCTTTCTAGCTCTTCTTACCTTTCTCCCACTGCACTTGCTTCTCAGCATCAAGATATCCATACTTTCAATCCTTCCATGTTATTTAGTGGTACTCCTGGTCCTTCCTTGTCTGCCCCCACCCCATTTCTCTTTTCCTATCCAGTCTAACCCAGTGTGTCACTTCAACCAAAATCAGTCATTAAGGTCAGCTTGTAGGGTTTTTTTTTTTTTTAAGTTAATTACTTTTGCTTTTCATAAATGTGTTTCTATTCTTAATTCAAATTCTTAATGTACATGATTAACTGGAAAAGTTTTGGAATTTCCACAAATGAATTTGAATTTCACAACAAGAACTCAGTGTCAACCAATACATTTACACTGATACTTAAAAGGCATTTTTATGTCCCAGGCACCATGTTAAGCACTTTCTGTACATTACCTTAATCTTCATAACAACCTTCTGAGGTAGCTACCCTCCCTACTTCACTGATGAGAAAATAGGTTTAGAAAAGTTAAGTAACTTGCTTGTGGTCACATATCCGGTAAATTTAGAGTCCAGAGATTTACCCAGGCAGGTGGATTCTACAGCCCAACTCCAAACCACTATGTTATTCTACATGAAGTCTTATAATCATATTCTACCACAAAAATACAAACAGAACCCTAATTTAGGAATGTGCTACTTTTGTCCTTGCACATCAGCTGGCATTGGGTACTTAGTTATGTTAGACTCTATGGTTCTCATTTTTATGCTGCACATACAAAAACCATTCTGTTCCTTTTTTAAAATATTGGACAAGACTTACCAGCTATTTTAAAGAAATGTTTTTCAGCTTTTAAAATTAACTAAGCCAGACTGGGATGTAGGCACAATTCACACTGAAAGAATTAGCCAAATGAAATGGAAAAACCCAATATCTGAGTTGTTTTTGTCAAACGCTTCAGATATTAAACATTAAATATTTCTCCATTCCTACAAATAATTTTGAGTCATTGTAAACCCCAGAACAGACTCTTGTATTTTTAATAGTAGTTCCTTTAAACAGCAATTAAATATTTACCTTGTTTGTGAAAAAAGTAAAAATTGATGCTAATGTGATGTTATGCTACTACAACCACATATCTAATGACAAGATATCCTACAAGGTTCAATTAATTGCATGTTGAGACATTTAGGGGTTAAGAGCACCAGCTCTGGAGTCAGACAAGCCAGATCTGTTTCCTGGATCATCTACTTATCAGTCATGTGACCTTGGGCACACTACTCTACCTCTCTGGGCCACACTTTTCTCATCTATAAAATGGGATTAATAATCCTCAGCTCCTCCTGCTGTGAATTTTAAATGAATAGTATATGTAAAATGCCTAGCACAGTACCTGGCATATGTAAACATTCTATTATTGTTATAATCATTATAATTATAATACAAATGAAAAGTGTCACCCCCACAGCAACTGCCAAGCTTACATTTAAAGTCACGTGCATGCCTATATTTTATTTTTTGGAAGAAAGGCTAAAATGTAAGTTGCTACCAAACATTAAATCAGAGCAAACTGGAAATAATGATATTCAACTTATCAAAACGAAATGTCAGAATTTAAACAAAGAAACTAGAAATTTCAGGAATTCACTTGTGAAATTATGAATTATAAACAGATTTCAAATGTTTACAAAAATAAAATTAGGTGTCCATAAAAAGCTTAGGAGCACTCCAAAGCATAATTTGGAACCTGTAGAAACATCACTCCTCAAGAGACTGCTGGAAACACCTGAGGAAAAGGCAGAACCCATGGAAGACTTGGCAGGTATGAGAGATCTCCTGCAACCAAAAGAATCAAGGGTCAAATAAATGCTAACAGTGCCCACAGAAGTCTTATGAGCACTCCAAAACAAAACGTATCCAGCAAAAACTCTAAGAATCCTCACAAAAATGCTAAGGGCACCTAAAATAAAACCAGAGCCCATGAAGATCTGGCAACTATCAGAGAGTTCCCACAAACACTGAAAGAGCCAGAGGAACAAATAAATGGTGTTAATGTCCACAAAACAATTGGGAACATTCTAAAGCACAAACCAGAACTGGCAGAAAATCAAAGAATGCTCAGAAATCTGGGAACAACTGAGGAAAAATACAGTGAGGAAGAAGACCTGATAGACATCAGAACTTATAAAAATATCAAAGCAAGCAATACAACCAAATAGTGAAAGCAACAAGAGCTCCACATCTCCAAAGTATAAATGTGGAAAAGGTCAAAACCTCACAGGTATCAAGAGGTTGTTTAGGATGCCTTAAAAAAAAGGCTGAACCAGTGGAAAATCCCACAGGAACAAGGAGCCTTATGAAAACTCCACAGCAAATTGTGGACCCAGAAGACAAGACAACTGACAAGAAACATGGGACAGCTCCCAGAGAGAAATGTGAACCAGCTGAACCTCTGACAATAATCAGGAAACTTCTGAGAACTTCTGTGAGAAAAATTAAACCCACAGAAGACCAGACAGGCACCAACAGACAAATCTCAAGAAAAGGGAAACTGAGGAGACGACTTGCCAGGTATCAAGAACCTCATGACAATGCCAAAGTGGAAACGCAAATCAGTAGAAAATCCAACAGGCATCGAGATGTACTTTCCTAAGGTACATCCAACAAAAGCTCTGGCAGACATCCAAATGCTTATGGAAACTCCAAATTCTAAAAACTTACTGACAGAAAATGTTTAGTATAGATTCAGATATATCAGAGAAGTGCAAGAAAAAACAGTTGCCTAAAACACCTATAATAAAAGATGTGAAAAATACTAGGGAAGGAAGCCAAGTACTAGAAATTTTTTTTTAGAACATACAGAGTTCTTAATGGTCTATTAGAGTCCAAGTTTGATTGTAGAAGTTTTCAATTAAAAGAAAATGTGGAAGACCACACAAAACTTTTTAAAAGAAAACCTTGAGCCAAGCAAGAATTATTAGTAATTTATTGAAACCATAAAGAAAAAAGAAAAGTGCAGTTGAAGACTTCTTGGAACGCAAACAGCTATGGCAGAACTGAAAGAAAAACATTGTTTGGATGTGTTGGCTGTAGTGGATTTGAAGAAGTGTTTGATTCAGTGAACAAAAATAAGAATGGAGTAGAAGATCTCAGACAAGAAAAGTCAAGGATTACTTTGTAATCCTTGAGAATATAAATCCCAAACTAATTGCCTCTGAAATTGGAGACTAATAGCCAGAGAACACACAAGATGGAGTTGGACAAAGAACAAGATCTATTCTAAAAAACAAAAAAGATTTTCAAGAATCTAAACATTTGCCTAGTCAAACAGATAATGTACAAACAGAGATGAATGTAAAGAAATATGAGCTTAATTTTCAAGAAAGGTTGAATCAAGGAAAGTCCCTGTGTTCCAGACATAAATACAGAACTGATACAAAACTCCAAGAGTCTCAGTTGCTTACATCAACAGAAAAGATTCAAATAAATAAAGATGAAAAGAATACTGTGAAGAATTTCTAAGAGAAAAACTTGGAAGATGGAGCTATGAAACAAAAGATAGCGAGTGTGACATTAGGGAGAGAGGTAAACTGGTATAATCTTCAGGAATCTGATAGTTTGGCTGGTTCAACAGGGATTATGCACACGAAGGATGACAAACCAATAAGAGTTTGCAACAAAAACTTAAATCTATAAATGAAGAGAAGATACTAAGACCTAGTAAAATAATCAAAATTAATTTTGATCTGGTAACATCTTTGGTCAATACAGAAGAGAAAATTTACACAAACCAAAATACAACAGAAATAAATCTAGAAGGTTCTAATTCTTTGTCGGATGAAACAAAAATGTAGCCAACAAAGAAGCAGAAGATAAAGCTACTGACAGTTCTTCAGATAAAATCTTATTACAGTGGTGATTCAAGGCATTAGTACTTCAAGATATCTGGAAGCAGGAATGAAAGAAATGTGAAGTTAGAGTTATCTTCTAGTCTCCCCAATAAACCAGAGATATCACATAGAGAGAAAGCTGAAGAGGAGTCCATGCAGAAAATCCACAGAATGTAAAAGACACAGCAATCAATTGTAAATCAAGTTACCTTTAAGGTCTAGAGGCTCAAGTTCTTTCCTACAAAGATAGAAGGATATGATCTCTTATTTAGTACAACACATAGAATGTCTGTGAGCAAGGATGGGAGAAAACAGTTGATCATCTAGATAAAATGACACATCAGAGGAATGAGAAAGATGCTTGTAAAAAAAATCCAACAGAAACATAGCGGTCTCTGAAGAAATCATCTGCTTGAGATTCAGAAGCCAAAATAAAGTCCCTGTCATTACTAAGATGCAAGGGTCTAATTCTTTGCCCAAATATAGCAGAGAACACATCTTTGGGGAAAGTGAGGAAGAAAAACACTGACAATCCCTCCAGAAAAATCCAAGTGAGGAAGCAGAAAGATAAAGAGGTAGTACTAAAATCAGGATTTGTGTGTTTGAGATCTAGAAAAATTAAAATGCTTGTTAGAGAAATGCAAAGACCTGATCATTCAATCAGTGTGACAGAGAAAAGTTTTATATATAAGAACAAGGAGAAAAATGTTTATAGTCCTTTAGTGGATAAAGAGGAGAAACCACCTGGCTCAAAATGGAAAACCTACACATGTGAGATACAAATAGAAAACAAAGGAAACACTTTGGAAAACACAATTTTACCAAAAGGCGAAACTCTTTGCAAAGGATGAAGCCCTAACTGGAGTGATGTTAACTCACAGCAAAGAGTAACGTGGAGTTCTAAGAGATGGGTTTCTGAGGAAACATCTACTGAAAATCCAAAGCAGGATAAGAACCACACACAAAGAAAATAAGAACTGCAAGATATCAAGACAATGAAGATATTTAGCTCAGAAGTTGAAGGGCAAAAAAGTGATACTGTTGAGTTTGGTGACAAGCGTAAGTATCCCTTTATAGTATAATTTTTGCCATAAAATTAAAAATGAGTTTTGTAAGCAAAACAAATTAACAGGGTTCTATATGTACTTAAGTATATCCAAAGTTTTACTTGACATTTGATTCTTTTTATACACAAAATTTTTTTAAAAAAGGAATCCTATATAACTTCTGGTATTAACCATGTGGGGAAAAAAAAAGATGGCTAATTTTTTTGCAATTAGCTGGTTGCCGATTCATTTTTTGGCTGATAAATACCTTCCCTTAGTCTACCAGTTATTAGCTTTTTCATCAATGGATAAAAGGACAATAAGAAAACAAATTGTCAACTAGTGAGGTAAGAGATAAACTTGCCAAATAATATATTATTCATTGGTTTATGAAACTTACACTTTTTGGAAAGATAGTTAATGCTTGTTGCTCAAAACAAAACTCAACATACATCGTTTTCTCTCAACATGGAAATCTAAATAAATAACAATTAATGAAATTTTTACAGAAGTCAATGCAGAATATTGTAGGAATCTGAACATCAAATTGAGGTTTATAACATATCAGTTTCAGCTCTGAATTGTTTCCTTTATTAATTCCACTTGAGAGAAACTGTATACATAAAGTACAACATTAGGGTACTTAGCATATTGCCATTTAAACTGTTAAGTGAGACCATTTCCTTAATATTCCCTTTGGCCTTTACAATTGAATCTTCTTTTTCTTACACAGTACACCTCATGCCCTTTGGCATAATTGCCAGTGCTATTTTCCATGGTTGAAGCACACTCACATTTGCAGAATGTGGCAATTAGTGGCCTCTTAAAACTATCATTCTATCTCAAGAATACATTTGCCCCTTGGTTATGATATTGAACACCCATAACAAATTGCTTTTAAGCAACTGGTGAAAGATAGTTAATGCTTGTTGTTATGTATATACACACACATACATACACACATATATTTATGTATAGATATACATATTTATATATCTAGTACATAAATTTATAAAATCAATCATGTTTTCTCACATTCCAGATAGATTACCATATATAGAACCATTATTTCCCAACTCATGAGAAGTCAGTGAAAATAAAGTGAGCTTGAAATGTTTTAGTATTTGAATTACTTTGTTAACTGAAAACCAGGAGCAAAGGCTGTTAGTACTGAAGAACATGGCACTCTCGGGTGGGCTTGGTTGAGATATATATGCCATAAAATTAAATTAATATTCCATATAATTCCATTAATATTACAAGCCATAAATTAATATTCTTCTATATATGCTTGGAGAACACAATATTCTCCAACTATTTATAGAAGAATATTAAAATATAAGTAAAATCAGCATCTCATCTTGAATTCTTTTCAGGTGATAGAACAACTATTTCTTATGTTAATAAACACATGCAATTATATTTAATAGGTTTTGTCTATATAATAACTTCCAGGTAAAACCTGTAAAACTAAACACACTGCTACTGCCCTTAATGCTTTAAAAATGTTCCTATCCGGGTATTTCAGCATTATGAACACATAGATTCTGTGTATGTTAACATGGTCGGTCATGTATGTGTATGTATTACCATGAGACATGCTCATTTATCACTGATAAAAATATTGTTTTAAGGATTTCTTCCACAAAATTATGCCTGAACAAAACTGTGCTTGGAAAACCAATGAATTGCAAGAAGAAAAAGTCAAACATTTCTGTTGAACTGAGGGATGTGAATAAACGCTTGTGGTTGAGAAAGGGAAAAAAAAGGAAAACTTGTAATTTTAAAATTCAGGAGAACCTCATTGCATGATTGGTATCAAGTGAAATTACCACGTTATAGACATTCTGGATTTTAGGGAGAGAAATGTCCCATAGTTGATACAATGGAAACATTCTTGATCCACATTATAAGTGTATTTTTCATAGGATTTTGTTGTAAATTTCTTTCAGAAGTTAGTAACAACATGTAGGCTATGCTTCATACACTGGTACTTGGGTATTTGGGTTGATGTTTCAGCTACAGGTGAACTTTAAGAAATGTCTAACACAGTGTACCCTCAAAGAATAAATAATTTAAAAGAATATGGTAACTTTCCAGTTTGTTCAAATGGTTAGTAGTGTTGATAGCTACATGTGACAAAAATTTAGAGTACGGGAGAAACATGAATATATGACTACTCAGTATAATGTGATTTTGTTAAATTTTGTACCATTTTCAATTGATACAGTCGCAATTCCTGATGCTTTTTTCAATTCACAGCTTAAAATTGTTATTTTGACAAATAGCAATGACAAAGACAAATTTCATATGTTAATACATTACCATATAATCACACATCTGATAAAATTTGCAGAGAAAGATTTTAATGTTTTTGTCTTAATATTCAAATGATTTTTCTTTAATGACAGTCATTAGCTTTTAGAATCTTAAAGCAAACCATTCTTTTATTACAATTCAGACATTTAAAAATTTCTCAGAACTGTCAGACTTTTTCAGTCAGCCTTTAAAAGTTTAAAGTAATCAAATCATTTTCTTCTTCTAATACAAGTCAGATATTTTAAGATTTCACATTGTCAGACTTCTTCAATCATAAGAACAATGTTCTAGATACATGTGAGATCCATGTGTGTGATCTTTCTTCAATATTCATCCTTCTCCAAGCACAGAAACCTTTTGTATTTGTTTTCTTTCTTTTCACTTCATGATAAACTGTAATAACTATATGGTATACAATGTGTATACTGTACACAGACAATATGCTTATATACATTATACACAATGCATTGAAATACATTACCTTTTGCCTTAAGGACATTTCACAGAATAGTGAAACTGATACAATGACACTTGTTTTTTTCTTAACATAGGGTGACTGAATCCTTCTGTAGCACATTACAGCACAATTATGGCTTTAATCAAAAGTTACAATTTACAAGTTCTTATGTTTTGTACCATATTGTGGAATGTATTCCAAATGAAAAATGGAGAAAGTGCATGACATCATGCTTCATGGTATGGAATATATGTATCAATTATTTTTACATATAACTGTGATGAATGATACAATTCAGACCTACACTACATAATGTATAGTTATTATAAAAAGTTATATATTATGTCACAGTACTAAAAATAAAATATATTCATTTCAAATAGTGAAAATATCCTTCGTGTTTTCATATTTTTTATGTCACATGTTTCCTCGTATGACCATGCCTCATTTTTTATTTTTTATTTTTAATGAAACAGTGTTCGACATTTTATTAAACAATAATGACAGTATGGGCAATTTCCTAGCCATAATGGCCTAAAAAAAAAAAAAGTGGTGAGACGATTATCTTGTCATTAATTTGCTGCAATACCCTCCTGTTGCATTCAATAAATGGTAAAAATAAAAAAATAAAAGACAAATAAATATAAATACCTTCTCAGTGTTGAAATCAAAAGTCCAGCTGTATCTTATTATGAGTGGAATCTTGGATATACGTTGTTGCTGTACCTGACAGCAACTGACCAGAAATCACAGGTACCACCCCCCCACCACCACCTAATTGTGAGCCATCAGCTGTGACTATTTGCTTTTCCAGGACGATAGCAAAGGGTTTTTTGGGCCCTCCGCAAGGGAGGGATTCCACTATACCCAAGTGCTGCTGTCCCAGACCCACACACAACAGTCATCGGTCGCGGCTGGTCCCCAACGGCTCCTCGCCTTTCCTGTGACCAGTCCAGGCAGGAGGGAAAGTTGTGGAGCTGCGCTCTTTTCTCCTCAGCCCTAAAGAAAATCGCCCTTCTCCCGATGCACCAAAAGGCTCACGTGTTCTGTCTGACTTGGGAAGCAGGCACTTACGAGTGAACACAAGACGAGGCGAGGCAGAGGGCGGGGACGTCCTTCGAAGTTGCGCTCGGGGCTCGTCCGCTGCTGCCACCCCCGCCGCGCGCGCCCGGCGTTTCCTTGAACCCAACGAAATGTCGGGTGGGGGGTGACCCTAACCCAGTCGCGGGGCGACCGGCGGTTAGGCCGGGGTGCCAAGGTCTGAGGCAGTCAGTTGCAGCCTCGGCTACCCTGGACATTGCGCGCAGCCCCTAGCCCCCAGCCCCGCACCGTCCCTATGGTCCCCGAGCGCTCAGATGAGCGGGAAGCGGCCCTCGCCGCCGTCGGCGTCCCTGGCGCCGCCGCCTCGGGGGCGGCCGAGCACCGACACGGGCAGCACGACCTCCCCGGGGCTGAGCTGCTGCAGCCGCATGGACTCCTCGTAGGTGGGCAGGTACTTGACCTCCTCGTAGCTGGGCAGCTGCAGGAAGACGGGAGAGACCACGCGCAGCTCGTGCTCCGAGGCGCAGGAGGGGACCGAGCGACCGCCGCTTCCCCGGCCTCGGCCGCCGCCGCCACTGTCCAGCAGTGAGTCTTGTGAGCCCGCGGCTGCCTCGTCGCGCAGCAGAGTGGGCGAGTCATCGTCGTCGTCGGGTTGTCCCGGGGCCCCCGGCAGCCCGACGCCCCCCGGCGGTCCGGGCCGCGCCTGTCCGGGTCGCCCCTGGCCGCGTGGGTACCTGCGTGGGCTGGGGCAGATGATGCGCTGCAGGAAGTAGCCGATGGCGAAGAGCACGAGCAGGATGAGCAGCCCCGAGAGCTTGCGGACGAACCAGCCCACGTTGTCCAGGAAGGCGTGCAGCGGCAGCTTGCAGCAGCGCACCGCGGTGGCGTTGGCCGCGTCGCAGCAGCGCTCCCGCTCGCCGCACTCCAGCTCCGCGCAGCCCCCGCCGCCCCGCGAGGGCGCCACCAGCGCCAGCGCCAGCAGCAGTAGCAGCGGCAGCACGGGCGGCGGCGCCTGCGCCACCGTCAGGCCCTCGGCCGTGACCCCGGGTCCCCACATGGCCCGCGCAGACCTCTGCTAACGTCCGGAACTGGAGACTGGGGGGTTCGTCCGTCCGCGCGTCTGTCGGCCGCTCCCCGCGCTCCGCCTCCCGCGCCTCAGCTACCTGCGGCCGGAGCAGTCCTCACTTGGCCACGCTTGGGCGGGAGGAGGAGCCCGAGGCGCGCGCCCAGGCTGCGGGAGGCGGCTGCTCCGAGCAGCCCGAGCAGCCTCCGGAGCTTCTGACCTTAACCCCGTGCGCCCAGCAGCCCGGGCCCGGCGCGAGGCGTCCGGGGCCGCCCCAAAGGGCAGAGGCGGCCTGGTCGGGGCTGCCGTGGGCATCTTGGCCCCGGCCAGCCGAGCTTTTCCTCCCCCACCTCGTCACCCTCCGGTACTGGAAGGGTTAACGCTCCGCGCTCAGCCCGGGAGCCCCTTGATCTTGATTAATTCAGCCGTCGCGCGCTTTCCTGCCGGACGGGCGGGGGCTCGCTCGCGTAGACGTCTCAGTTTTAAGTGATTGGATTTCACCAAGAATGTTGTTTAAATTGACTTGTGACTGGGATTCACTTACCCGTTTCCTTGTGATCTTTCCGATTAAAAATAGATGATGGCCATTAATGGCTGGTGCAGTCCTACTGCCGCCCTAGAGTTTGGGGGGGTGGGGACGGCCGGATAGTTCTGCATTTAGACAGGTCCAGAAGGCTGGGAAGCGGGACCCCCAGGAAACCAACAGAACGGTAGAGAATTCCTCGGAGAGACTCAGGTCATCGTACCACCGAAGAAGTAGCCTCAGGGGGACAGGGAAGCGCTCTGTCAAGGTGACCCGAGTGGACCAAAGGAGGAGGGGGCGCATACTTCCCCAGTGGCTCATCCGACAAGCCCCCACTGCACCCGAAGCGCAGAGCAGGGATTCGCGTGGAGGGGTGAAGGGAGACCCCCTCCTCGAGCACAAATAAGGTATCTGTGAAATGTCAAAGGGGTATTGTAAGTGGTTGGCAACGTTCCTGAGCCTTGATAGGCGTCTGAAGGGTCTTTTTCAAGGTTATTCTTGTTTGTAGAGTTGGACTTTAAAGGAAATCTGTGCTCCCACATAGCACACGGGACAGAGATTACCTTGCCGTGATGTCACTGTTCCCTGGGGAAACCCCTTAACTCACACTGCAAGCGGACGGACCCTGACCCACAGGCACATCTACTGGATGGTAGGTTGCAGCAGCCCCTTCGAGCCACACCATGGAGAAGCCGGGAACTTGCCACTTTTATTAATGCAGATTGAAATAGACGGTCATTCCCTCGCCCCTTCAACACTAGGACCCCTTGAAGAGAAACCAAAGGGAAAATTCCATGGTTATTGAGAGAAAAAAGTAAAAGCAAAGAAAAAAAATAGAGAGGCATACGAGATTCAACTGTGGATCAGATAAAAGCAAAGATTTCTTTCAGAGTAAGTCACGCTATTGTCTCCTTAACAGAGTAATGAACCAAGAAGGTTGGAGGTGGTGATTTGATTGAGACAGGTCATTGCCCAGTCTAAATGAAAGCATTTTAAATATTTCTGCTCCTGAGAACATCTTCCTTTGCCTCACCCTCCAAAACGATCCTTTCTCCTCATGGAGAAGCTTGTCAAGTTTCACCCAGACAAAATATTTCACGTGAAGCTTCAGCACAGGTCCTTTCCCCCCCCCAAACTCTTCTAAAACCACATTTCTCTATGCCATAATCTATTTCTCTATAGGAGGCCCGATTGACAACGGGTTTCAGATTGTAGTGAGATAATGAAAGGAAAATTATTCATTTTAATACCATGAAAATGGTATTATTCTTTTTTCACCCATTCTTTTGTTTAATTTACACTGAACATTTTCTGCATCCAAGGAACTCTGGTAGATGCTCACCATAATAGAGAAAAAACTGACTCCTTCCCAGCATGGAGTAATCCCAGGCCTGCAAACCCAGCTTCAACTAAATGAAGTGAGAGATCCCACAAACGGAAACAAATGGCAGTTTCTTCTTCAATCATGACTTGTTCTTACTTTCCTGAAGAAAAAATAAAATTACTGAATTTGAAACAATGTCAGGGATGAAGGCAGTTCATAGCTTGAGATGGGCTTTGAGTATGAAATTGAAAAAATATAGAGACCACTTTGGGTGTTTATTATCTGATTTTTTAGGATTTCTGCGAGTAGTAGAAGGAGCGATTGCAAAAATAAGTAAAGAGGGAGTTGTATAGCTAATGATACATAAGAGAAAGTGCCCTGCTGATTGTTATTTTGAAATTACTACACAAACATCATTTAAATTGTTTCATTTCTTCTGCCTTTAAGGAATTAGAATTTGATTGTACAATATTAGGACACAGTAGAAGAATAACATAGATCTTACATAAAATAAAACATTGAGCAGGTTACTTATATGAAAACAAAGAAAAAGATGAAGTCTGCAAAATGAGTATGGAATAGATTTTTATTTATTTGTTTTTCTTTCCAAGTTGATAGTCCCAAAGCATCCTCCATTAAAGATCTTATACAGAAGCTGGTGCCTCTTTTTTTTCTCTCTCTCATCTCTCAGTTTCACTTAATTCATTTTATTTGCAATGTAATTTATTGTGTACAACCTTTTGAAGGAAAGAAAAGAAACCCTATAGCTTTAAAAGCCCCGGAAAGGACATGATATTCATTACTCAGCATCCTCATTCTGTTCTTTATATTTAATACAAATTTAAAACAAATTTAGTGTAGGTTTAGCACCCAGAAAGTCATAATAAATTCAAGCCACTTAGTGAGGATGATGGAATTTAATTACATGTTCCATAGAATAGTCACAGAGTAAAAATTAAGGTGAAACCATTTTGTTGGAAATTACACCAAATCATGTAAATAAGTGGGTGCACAAGAAAAAAAAAATGGCAGGAGGGGACTGACCTTTATCCAAAAGCATGATCTCTTGGAGTATAGCTTGATAAAGATTAAGAACATTAACTGCTTTACCTTGCTGTAGTATTTGAATGATATGTTTTGAAAATGTTCTCTTCCTGATTTATTTACACTCACATGAATGAATGCCAACTTAGTCATCCTTTTCAACTTTTTAGAACTGAAGAAAGTAAGCAGAACATAGCAAAACTGGCTGCTGTTTTACCTGTGTACCCTCGCAGCTGTCCTGATAGCTTGAAAAAGACTGAGTGGCTTGCTTCATCACACAGCCTTCTGTCACAGCCACGTGACACGGGCTCAGAAGGAAACTTCTACTGACCGTGGGCTCATGCCTTCAAGCCTGAGAAGCAATAGCTTTGCCCTTTTCATGTTTTGTCTTCAGAACATCCAGACATGGGCAGTTGGGACCGTGTAAATGATCCACAAAGATTCCTTACTCAGGATATGCAACTTATTTCCTTACTACTAAATTATTGTAATTGGTTTATTAACCCCCCTCATGGTTTCCCTCCACTTGCAATCTGTCCTTCCTGAGCAGTACTCAATTCAGGGTTTTATTGTAATAGCATAAGTTTGTATAAATGTGCCTACCTGGAAATAATTTGCTATCTGAGATAATCTGCTTTGGAGTTCTTTTCAGATAGTATTACTTTCATCATTCATTCAATAAATATTTAATGAGGGCCCACTCTGAGCTAGGTGTTCTGCTCCATTCTAGGGATACTATGCAATCAAACCATTTCCAATCCTCAGGGAGCTTATTGGGGTAGGGCAAAGAGAACAGACACTAATCAAACAGAATAATGAACTGATAATTCCAATGATCAATGCTTATGATGGAGAATTGCAGGATACTCTGAGTTCTTACACTGGCTGTGATCTGAAAAGGAGGAAAGGAGTCTTCCAGGTAGAGGAAACTTCATGGAGACAAGTCCCCGAGCTGGGAAGACCCTCACATGTCATCTCTTACACTTGGGGCAAAGCTTGTGTCATTTCTACCTCAACAGTTGTGACCGCTTCTAGATTAGCTTTACATAGTCAAGACACACTATTGTCCAATTTTAAACTGAACCTGGTTCTCTTCAGGAGTCTAATAGGTTGTGCAATTGTAGTTATCTTTGTATCTGGTCCTGCTCAGTTTCCTCCTGGAGACCAGAAAAGTTCCAGCAACATTTTCTGTTCTTCCTACCTCCTGCTTTGGAGCAGAGTTCTGATTTTCTCTTTCAATTTTATGAGTTGGCAGCTGGCCAACAAAAGTCTTCTTCAAGCCAAATGCTTGAAGTAGGAGAAAAATCAAAGTGAGATGCTTTGTGTGTTTTGTTCAAATTAGGCACAAGAGGAAGTAGAACGTTTTCTCCCAAGCTCGAAGTTAGAAACAAAAGTTTGAGTAATTTCAGGCCCTTATGAAAATAATAATAATATCTGCATTTATATTTGGCCTTTCAGCTTTTCAAAGAACTTCCCTGGGTGTTGTTTTCTTACTACATTTCAGTGAGATGGGCTGAAGTTATTACTTCCCTTGTCACAGATGAAGATAGGTTAAAACACCCGGATCACAGAGCAGATGAGTGGCAGTGCTCCAACTGGAATCTGAGGCTTGTGAATCCAAATCTAGCTTAACAAGGGTGGGTGGACATCTCTCTTCCTCATGGACGTGAGCCAGGCACAGGGGACAACTGTAGGGGGAGCATTGTCTTCCTTTTGACAACTTCCATTGCTTTAAGAGGCCAATTGTAAGGAAAATGACTGAGAGTCAAGCTAGACCATAAATATGAGATTCTTTTGAGGGAATAAAACATTCATTTCTGTCATTTTGTGGCCACTTTTGGTAACCCATTAATTATGGTTTAGGTAATAATGTGACAGGCCAGCTATTTTTGTGTGCATTTCTGCAAACAGAAAATAAATTCCCTTCCTTCATTACATTTGATCTTTACCCATGAACTAAGCCATCTATTGCTCACTAATAGAAAATGGTATATACTTGGGAAAATAAGGATATATTGGGTCTGAAACACAAATGAATATACAATATTGTTTACCAATGACTTAAACTTCTATATTTAAATTTTTGCTTTATAACAATTAGTTAGCTTCTCATGGCAACCTTGTAGAAGAGATTAATAACTTTCACTTTATTGTAGATGATATAAAAACTAAACCATAAATATTATGAGAACTATTCAGTGAGGCCATGAAGATCTGAAATTAGAATTCCAGTTATGTTAGCTGAATGAATTTCTTTCTCATGCTTTTTAAAAATGATTAGGTTGTTGAAGTTAGAATATATTTGTCAGTAGGCTGGTATACCAGCCAAATGCTCACATTGGCAGAAAACCATATAGCATGAAATTATTTTATAAGATGAAATAATTTCCTAAGATGAAACATTTTTCCACTCCATTATTTTAACTTGAAACTAGTAATGTACTCTTTGTCTCCCTCTCATTACAAGGAAAAATTGCATATTAATACCTCCTTCTGAATATTCTCTGTAAACTTGGATGGAGTGGAGGTGGCTGTTTATGTTTAGCACTCTGCCCAGACCTTATAGTTACAGGGCACCAGGACCAGTGGCATTGATACTGAGCTGGCCATTTGTCCCTGGACAGCAGGGCTGTGGTCCATCCACCAGCATCCTACTTCTAACATTAAATGGGATGGAATAACCAGCTCCCAAGATACCTGCCTTAAAAGATTTTGAATATACCCCAAATATCTGAAATTTTCCAGAACAGTTTTTATTGTAGATTTATCCAACCATGAATTTGAAAAGCTCTGTTGGGCATGATCTTAATCTTCCTTTTCACCTTTCTTTCCTACTTCTTTCCTTCCTGCACACTTGGCTGCCATCAATGACTACCTGATATAGCTATCCAAGCCCCTCTTGAGAGAGATGTCATCCCTTCCCTTTTGCTGGGACTTCTGCCAGGAATTCTCTTTTCCCATCTCTGTAGGTCAAAACTATACAAGATGCAGCTCCAATGACAGCTCCTCTCCAAAACCTTACACGCCCATCCCCAAATCCTCCTTCCCCAGCTAGAGGTCATGTTTCTCTCTTCTCAGAATCTCTTCACACCATCTCCTCTCTGTGGCAACTCTCATTTTCTACCTGATATTTCAGGTGGTTATGTACACATCTTAGCCTTAAGGTTTTTAGAAATAAGCATATGGCAGTAGGCTTTGTGTGTGTGCCTCTGCAGCACGGTGATTTTCTGTCTTTCTGTGTACTGCACCCTTTTGAATACTGATCTTTGGGAGGCTCACTTGAAAGGTTCACCTGGACCCACGTTGCCTCCCACCCATTGCTATGTTGTTTGAACACAACTTCTCACTGCTTGCCTGTTTTCTACTGAAATTCATGAGGCAGAGCTCTCAAATGTTCCTATAAATGTACCATCTTTCTTTAGCCTCTGCTTGCAGTTTGAACACTCTTCCTACCTCTTGCAGCAAGATTTATCCTGCTGAACACAACTCTCAAGACCTATGATGTTCATCCTAGCTGACAGGCATCACCCTACACGAATGGGGCTCAGCTGGGACAAATGACTGCAGCACATTGTGAAGACTCATCCAGGAACCTCAGCCAACTTGTACATAATAGGTGTTGCCAACACATTTTTATGGAATTAATTTACCTAAATTTATAAATCTCTTTATATTTTCAGCATGTACTCCTCTCTGGAGTAACAATTGTGTGATTTTGCTAGCTGCAGAATGAAGTATTTTATCTATGTATTCTTTTTCCAAGCAAAACCAGGATTTTCCCTTGCTATAGTGACCTGGGATTTATAGAACAAGCATTTACTTACTCTGTGATTTGCCTCCTGAGGCTATATGGTCCAGCTACTAGAAGACAAAATTTTCACATTAATACTGTTAGTACCTGAGCCAGTCTTGGGTGTTTTTGCTTTTGGATTTCTTCCTTGACTTCTTACAGCTCTGCCCTGTGTCACAGGAGGGCTGATCCCTGGAGGGTGCAGTTCCCTGTTAGTTGAATTCTGGCAAAGTTCAGTCAGAGGGAGATTGGGAGAGGGATAAAAGGAGAAGCCAGGGTGGGGGCTCCGGCAGCTCCTCCAGGGCTCCCACCGAGGTCTGCTGTGGTTCCAGCTTCTGCCAAGTGAACCCACCCCCAGGCTCCCATTAGACCATCTCCTTCTTCCTACTGTTACCAGTCTCCAGGCTGCCTTGCCATTTCCTGGGTGATTCCCAGCTCTTCCTGTGTAACCAGTTTCTGGCGTTAAATTTCCCTCTGTCTTAAAAACTCAAAACAGCTTGTTTACTTGTTTGCAGCCTGACTGACGCAGTGCCCCTGAACCACCTTCTCTGGCTCTAGGATGCAAAGATAATGAATTACATGATTCCTAAAGACTGAGCAGAGTAGTGTTTATCCCAACTATGGCCTAACACCAGTCCCATTTCTCCCACCCACCCATATGGAAAGTTGTCCTCAACTGCTAGTGACAGTAAACAGTGTTAGTACTAGCTCTGTGACCCTGGGGTCTTAATCTCTGGGTCTTCATTTCCTCATCTGTAAAATAAGGGGTATAGTAATACGTACCTTATAAAGTTGTGTGAGGATGAAATGAATAAATCCATGAAAAGTGCTTAGAACACCATTTGGCATTATAGTGAGCTCTATATGAGTGTTAGCTGTAATTATTATTTAACCACAAAGAGTGCATTATCTTTTCTTGCCTATTAGTTTGATTCTGAAAATGGTGAAGTACACAGCTAATTTTTCTTACGGTTATTATGATTTTATTAGATTTGTAACTTGTCTTCCTGAATCAGCCAAAGACAAATGAGGACCCATTAATTTTGCAGAATATAATATTTGGCTCTCAGCTTTATCATTGGCAGTACTGTAAGAATTAACCACATAAATGTGTTACTGCATTTGGAAAACGGTTGGAGGCATTATGAAAATTTCCCTTTTATAATTCAGTCCAAAAACGCCATGTTTTCCTTACAGAACTGTTAAAGCATTCTTTTTTTTTTTCATTATGGTAATTGTGCAAAAATGGTCATGAATTCCTTTTTGTTTGGTTGCTAGAGAGCTCATAACTAAATTTAAAGTTCAGTTATAGCATGGCCCCTCCTTTTTCATTTTTTCATATTTATGTTTTCATTTTAACATGGCCTTGGTTGTATAATTCAATTTGTTTTTGTTTAATTCCCTATTCATATTTTGCCATTTATATTTATGTTGTAAGTTACGGCATAATTACTTGTGGGATAAGATGTGACATAATAAACGACACTAAATCTGTAGCACCTATAGAGTGTGTTGTGAGTTTTCTATCTGTTATTCTGTGTCACTAAATTCCTTTTAGAAAATAATCTTAATGTAAAAAATTACATTCTTAGATAGCTGTATCTTCTCAGCATGGAATGGCTTGGGAAGTCCAAGTGGTTTGGTCACATGCGTTAGTTATTTTTATTTCAGAATCAACTATAATAGCCTTTATCAAACTGTCACAGAGCATGAATTCTGTGGGATGTTATTGTCATTTGGAAAAATGGTTTTGCAGTCAAGTAAGTTTGGGAAATGCCCGTTGAGCTTCATTATTCCGGATTTTTCAGTCTTTCATTTGTTAAGGTATATTGTGGTTCCCTAAGAGGGAAAAATATAAGATAGCATTTCCCGACTTACATGACCAAAGAAGTCCCCCAACATTTCTTCTTTGCAATTTTTTTTCTTATCTGAAACTCCAGCTAATCTTTTGAGGAACTAGGGCACTCTAGTATGGGCTAGTTTTCCATAGGCTAGGTTTTGCCTACATGGGCAAATGTCACTTTTTCAATCAGTCATAAGAAAATCTGAAAGGGCTGTTCACCATCAATAAAGAACATTCCTTAGAATCAGAAATCTTGAAGATGCCTTAATTTAAAAAAAATTAATCTTATTATAATAACAAAAGCAGATTTTTCAGAAGTAAGTGTACATTTTTAGTGCTAGACTTGCACTATTTTTGCTTAAAGTTTACTAGTCTGGGCAGAAATTTTAAAAATCAATGGCCATGTCACTAATGTGACATTTATGATGTCAATATCAAGGAGCCATGATTTAACTCTAGATAGAGTCAGATTAGAAATGAGTCTAAGAATAGAATTAAGGGGATCAAGCTGTGAATAGAAGAATTTTTTAAATGACATGCTTGGGAAATAAAAGTAATTACTTTTAAGCACTTTTCCACATATAAGTCTTAAATACAAGGCATAATTTTATTAAGATTGACAAGACTAATTTATAATTAAAGCAGTTCAGAAAGACATCTTAATAGTGATTTACTTTTTCTTAAAGTGGAACCATCTAATAATAAAGCATTCTGGCTGCTTATCTTTGTTTGGTTCCAGAGAGCACAGTGGCGCCAGCTCCAGAATTCTAGATGCCTGTATTTATGTGGACCTTTATTC
This sequence comes from Cynocephalus volans, assembly GCF_027409185.1. NCBI lineage: Eukaryota > Metazoa > Chordata > Mammalia > Dermoptera > Cynocephalidae > Cynocephalus > Cynocephalus volans. The sequence goes on along the minus strand of NC_084460.1, from coordinate 85,805,047 downwards.
CCAGAGTCAATACCCTCCTCCAGCACAGTTTTCCTACCAAAACCAGAATCACAACAACTAACATTTGATTCATGCTTAACATTTACAAAATGTTTGCACATGTATTATTTCATCCATTATAACAACAAGTTGGGTTAAGAAAGTATTAGTAGGAACAATTATGCCTGGTGGTTAAGAGTTCAAGCCATGGAGTCAGACGGACCTGGGTTTGTTTATTTTTTGCTGGCTAGCTGGTGCAGGGATCTGAACCCATGATCTTAGTGTTATAAGGCCATCCTCTAACCACCTGAGCTTATCGGCCAGCCCGCAGACCTGGGTTTAAATCCATTTCTACTACTAGCTCTGTAACCTTGGTCAGGCCACCTAATCTATCAAAGCCTCAGTGACCTCCTGTATAAAATGGGAGTAATAATAGAATCTAACCTATAAGGTTTTTGTAAGGATTAAACGAGATAATCTAAACTGCTTGGTGTATAGTAAATGCTCAACAAATACATTATTATAGAGAATTTAGAAGAAAATGAGTTTCAAGAAGAGTGACTTATTCAAGGTTACAGAAACAGGAAGAGCTAAGATTTGAGCTCTGTTCTTATCTCAGTAGGGAAACCACATGAGCCCCATGTTGCGGGACAGCTGCTTGCCAGGCGAGTGTGCTGCTGACCTGCCCAGCAAGGCCCTAGAATGAGTTTTACCATGGCATCAGGATAGAGGTCGTGTGGGGTGGTCCAAAGTGCGAGTTTTAGAATTAGGCAGATGTGAGTTCGAACGCAAGTGTTGTCACTTACAAGCTCTGTGAGACTGGGGTAATGATTCAGGATCATTGTGAGAATTCAACGAGATGATGTCCGTAAAGTGACTGGACAGATGCTGGTTACTGTTGAGAAACCACGTGGGGTTAGGAGTTACCTCCTCTGTATCAATCTGGACAGAACAAGTTTTGGAATGACCCCAGTCCTCACCCAAAAGGATGGAGACTTAGAATCATTGTATTTTATTTCCTTTATCCAGATATAAAGAAAGAAATAGAAAGGCTTTCTTGTCCCCATTATTTTTTAACAACCTTGTTTATAAACTTTATGTGCATAATCCAAAATAAAATATTAAAGCTCCTTAATAGGCTCTTAGAAGTAACATTTTGGCAAGCTCTTCCAAGATGTTTACTGCATCTTGAGTTTGTAGTCACAGTAAGTCAGTATGTACTTTTAGATATAATTTGAAGTTTACACTTAAATATTAAATGCATAAGAGAACATCAGAGAATGAAATATTCAAATAATGCCCCACCGACATTTGATATTAACTACCACCGATTGGGAGTAATATAAACATTTAGGTGTTACAAAAATATTATCTGAATTCTGTGGGCCTGGAGAATACTGAGAATGATCAGGAGAGCTGGAAGTACCCTGGGGAGGAGGAGTCAGAAATGTGAACTGAAGCTTGAGGGAGGACAAGAAAAGACACTGAGAATATGGGTCATTGTAATGCAAAGTGTGTACAATAGATCTGGTGGTCTAGAGAATAGAATAGGTAATGAGAATGAGAAGGGTCTGAGGATGCCTACAAGTATAAAATTGAATAAGTAGTTCAATTGTCCCCAGGTCTATGGCAATAGCCATATTTCCCTGCTTCTTGCCTCTGCTCCCTGTCCCTTGGCTTAAAGTAGGGCCATCTCATATTTTTCCCATCTCACATGCTCTTACAATGTGACATTAACATGGCTCTGTCAGGAGCTAGAGGTTTATGATCCCTCCCTGTGAACCAAAAGAATGCAACAGATGTGACTCAGGCTGACTTCCAAGACCAGATCACAAAAGTCATTATGGTTTCAACCCATGGACACATGCCCTTGGAATCATGTTGTGAGGAAGCTCAGACCACATGGAAAGGCCTCATGTGGATGTTCCAATTGACAGCCCCAGTGAGGCCCCCAGCCAGTAGCCAGCATTGATCACCAGTTATGGGAATGAACAAGCCTCAGAGGATTCCTGCTCCCTGCCTTTGCGTCTTCCAGCCGTGGCCCTGGATGTTGAGGAGCAAACCCAGGCCAGCCTTACTGTGCCCCATTTAGATGCCTGACCCATAGGAACTGTGGGAGATTATGAGTGATTATTGTTGTTTTGAGCCTCTAAGCTTTGGAGCAATTTACTACACAACCATAGTAATCAGAGCAAATTCTCTCTCCAGATATTTCTGGGAATCTCTGGGGGTGTCACAAATGTGTTTCATGAACAGTCTTCTCAAGCTGTTCAGCTTTGCTTCCTGTGTGATGGTTGCTGCTCCAGAAGCCGTGCAAAGTGCAGTGCCTCACCACTGTCTCCTGCCAGGGTCACCGGTGCGATCAGAACCAGGTTAGGCTTGCTTGGAAATCTTCATACATACCTGGGGAAGTTTTACTAGTTATTTGAAATAAGCTGGAGAGAAGCTGGAAGACCATCACCTGAATGAGAATAACATGTGTCATGCATGGTTTGGCGGTTTAGGTATGTGCATATAAGTGCTATCTGTGTCCTGTTGTATACATAGTTTGTATGCCGGGGGTGAAGAGGCAGGGGATTCAGTTGCAGTGGGAGGATGGTGGAATTCCACATTTAGGGGTTCAAACCACAGGCAACATGACCCTTTCAGGTGGTGCCCGTTCAGTCCATAGGCTCCCAGCCTGCATACCCCACAGTCACCATCCTTTCAGGGAACCTCAAGGGAAACTCTAGAGGATGTGGTTTGGAATGCAGGAGGAATCAGGAGATCCTGTATGTACCTTAACCACTGGGAAATGTCTGCGTCTGTACTAGACTTGTTCAAAGAATAGCCCTTAGACTCTTGTTTGGCTGCAAGTAACAGGAAACGTGAAGAGATGGTGGCAGAAACAAGTGTTTTTATTTATTTTTCTTATGTAAAAGTCCAGAGGGAGGCAGCGAGGAGCTGGTATGCAGTTATAATATATCAATTTCATCTCCAGACACTACAACGGAGTTCCAGGCAAGAGGTAGAAAGAAGGGCAAAATATGAAAAGTATATGCGAATGGGAAAAAAAAGTATATTCTAGCTGTGTCTGCCATTGCCTTAAAGAGCTTTCTTAGAAGCTCTACCTACACAATTCTATTTACACCACATTGGCTAGGATGAGTCAAGTACGCACTCCTAGTTGTGAGGGATCTGGGATATGTAGTTTAGTAGGTGGGCACATTCTGCCCAAGCAACCCAGGGGATCAGCTGGTAAAAAAATGTAGTGTCTAGCACATGGAGTTTGGTGTTTCCTGAGTGCATCCTTAGGGCTGACTTTAGAGAGGATACATAGTATGCTAGAAAAAAACATGGTCTTTGGAATCAGAAGGAGAAAGGCCACTCACTGTTGTGTGATACTGAGTAAAAGACTCACTTTCTCTGTGCCTCATTTTCCCTAGTTATAAGGGTTACATTACATTAAGTCAAAAAACACAAAGTATCTGGCACAGCACCCGGATAAAAGACACTTGCAAACAATTAGTTCCTCTTCCTTACAAAGGCTTTCAAGGGATCTTAGCTATGACCTTTAAAGTCCAGACCAATTAGACTCTCCCAAGTCCACTGGGCCCTTTTGCTCAACCCTGTCCTCAGCCAGGAGGGAAGATGAATCCCTCGATGCTAGGAGAGACAAACGGAAATCATGTAGCAGGTTTGTGAATTTTGGGGGCATGCACCCTTCCAAAACCCTTCTCCTGAAGAAGTCCAGACACTGTGTAGGTGTATTGGGGGTGCCTAATGAACAGTTCTGTGTAACGAGGTGGTTAACTTAGGCGGTTAGCAGCTGCCCTTAGTCACAGGATGTGGGCTTTGTGGAATTCAGGGTAAGAGATATCAGTTGGTGGCAGGCTTAAAGGCCTTGATGAGCTACTTACTATGACTATGGAAGAAGCTGACATTAGGGTATGACTAGATGGGTGCATAAGGGTGAGGAGAGAGAGGGAGGGAGGAACAAAGAGACCACCACAGATGCCATTTCCCCAGTGTAGTCACACGTGGGCTAAGAGCTACGGCTGTGGGATTGTTTAGTTAATGTAAAGCTAGCTGCTGGAACAGATAGATTCTCCAAAATCTCAGTGGGTTTGTACAACAGAAGTTAAGTCCTCACCCTTATAAACTTCTCAACAGGTTCTGATGGGGGCAGTTCTCCTTCAAGCAGTGATTTGAAGACCTAGGCTTCTTTTGTCTCATGGGGCCTTCATCATCAATTTGTCTGTTAATCTGCCTGTAGGGTTACAGCAATAGTATTGCTAGGGCTCAGGGCCCACAGACCCTTTGTACAGTCTGGGTCACCAGACCCGTCACATACCAGGCTGGGTCATCAGACCCCTCACACGCAGGTCCACGCTAGGTAATTGCAAAAGATCCCAGGAGCCATTGGCAGATGACATGAGCTCAGTCCTCAGCAGTAGCAGCAGTAGCAGCAGCAGCGGTGGCCTCTTGGGGGACCCCGGGGGCACTGACAGCAATCCCTTGCAGCAACAGCCTCCCTGGGGGCATCCCAGGGGCGGGAGTGCCCCATGGATCAGAGCCACTCATCGTTTGTACTCAAGTCCATAACCCAGGACACCTGGGTGCACATGTGCAATTACATTAGACAATAACCAAGGAACATCTGGGTGCACATGCATATTTACATCAAATGCTCGGCAAGATTCTGAATATCTGAGGGGCCTGACCATTTTCCTTCACTGTCCCTACACTGCTGAAAGCCAATGGAGGGGGCAAGAGCTTGGGGATCCTGCATGGGTGATCTTGTGGGCCAGTCCTGGAAGTAATGTGCATTGTATTGACTAGAAATCAGTCACATGGCTACATCACACTGCAAGAGAGGCTGGGAAATGCAATCTGGCTGTGTACCCAAGAAGCTAGGGGAAACGGGTTTAACGAACGACTAGCCAGTGTTTGCCTTGGTGATGAGAACAAAGGCCAGGTCAAAGATGGTGCCTTTCAGTAATAAAAGCTTAGGGTCAGAGTGGACTTTTAAAGTTATTTAGTTCATTGTCTTTGTTTTGAATTTAGTTCTATTTCAAATCAAGGCAACAAGTTTTGCAGACCCTGTGCTAGGCTTTGTGGGAGATCCAAAGAGGAACTTGATCCTGCCTTACCACTGCCCCTGTCCTGAGGAATGACAGTGTCAGGTGGGAGGGGGCAGGAGGAGGGGCAGATGTGTGTGTGTGTGTGTGTGTGTGTGTGTGTGTGTGTGTGTGTGTGTGTGTGTGTGTGTGTGTGTGTGTGTGTGTGAGATGAAATGTAAGGGACAGCAGATAATAGCTAAATGACACGGTTCATTCTGGAGGTACTTAGTTTAAGTGTTAGTGGAATATGTAAATGTGAACATGGTCCTATAAAGCTAATAGCAATTAATAAACATTAGCTTTAGGCAAGTGTTTCTTAAAGTGTGATCCTTGGATCAGCAGCATCAGCCTCATCTGGCAACTTCTTAAAATTGCAAATTCTCGGGCCCCGGCCCAGATCTACCAAGTGAGAAACTTCAGGGTAGGGCCCAGCAATGTGTTCCAGCAAGCCCTTCAGGAGCTGCTAAAACATAAAGTTTGAGACCCTCTTCTTCAGAGTATATTCGCTCTGCAGATTTTCTTTTTCTTTGTTCTATGAGCCACTCTAGCCCTGGCCTCACTGAAAGTTCTGATGCTTCTATGAAATATTATGGAAGGAAAAAGCCTATTACTTATACTCTGAAGTGGGAATAAGAAATATTGCCATCCTTCATGACCCTGTGGGTGCATAAGTCACATGATGTAAAGAGCACCTTTAATCTAATTTAACCTAATTGATCTAGTTAATTAAGCAACTCTGATTGGTAAATGGCTATTCTCAGGATAGAGAGATGGGCACCTCATTCCCAGACCTCAGGTAGGAAGAAAGGCCAAGAGTTCATCTTTCATTTACAAAGTAGAAATAAAAGTTTTACATTTCTTTTAAGTTTTCAGTTTTCATTTTTGGCAATATTAGACGGGAAGTAGCCAATCATAACTTGAGCTACTTGGTAGTAATTACCCTTCATCTGCTAATTTCTAGGCAGGAAAAATATGATTAAAATGAGTTTCTGCACAGCTGTTGATTAGGCATAATGGCAACGTAATCATCATAAAGCTAATAATCAGAGCAGAGCTAACATTTGGAAAGTATTGTTGAGTAACCAGAAGACTCCAAAAGCCAAAAGCAATACACAACTAACTGGAAAATGACACCCCCTCACCCCCCCACTTTTTTGTCTGAACTTCAACATCAATTAAACAGAGCAAACTAGAACCAGTTAATTACATCAATTTTGAGGTCAACGTTAGACAGCTCAAACCTCCATGATAAACAAACCACAATACTGAAAGCTTTTTTGAAAAATCAATCAATAAACAGCCATCATACTAGAGAAAAGCTGCAACACATTTAATAACACATCAATAAATTCTAAACAAGCCTGGTATTTTTATTAGCTCAAGCCCCCTGTTGCCTGCCCCCCTGGCACCCCAGCCGCCTCACATGGGCATTCCCACTCCACTTGGGCCATCATGCCTGTGGCCCAGCATTGCTGCAGCTGGATAGCTATTAGAGACCTCCACCGAGTAGCTCTCTGTAAAGGTACAGCTTCTATTGGAAAACAGAGATTAATGAGCTCATGAATGGGACAACACATAATCTCAGATCTGGATGTTGATAACAAGGAGCTCTTTAGGATACCTGGTAACAGAATCACTTTCTTACATTCATCATCCAAAAGTCTAAAGTCAATGACATTAATGGAAAGTTGGGCTAATGTGGAGGTACCCCAGAGTAAGAATAGATGGGGACTTGGCTTGTCATTCACTGTGATCCTGATCGAAGACCACTGGACAGGGTCTGTTAGGACTTTAACCACAATCCATTGGAAATCACTGGACAGCCAAAGGTGAATGAAGATGAATGTGTGCTAGGGAGGGGTGGTTAGATGTCCAATGGTGGAAAATAAACTGTGGCCCGAAGGCACACATGTTTAAGGTCTCAACATCTTTTGTTGTTTTCTCTCTACTTTCACCTCTTCTCACTGTTATTTTTTCTTTTTATACATTTAAATTCCTTAGAATTCTCTTCCTATTCCCTGGGTTCAGGTACTGGATTCCTTCTACCAAATGAGCTAGGATATTTCTCATGATGTCAGGTGAATCTAGGCCAAGTTTCTGAACATACACCTTCCTACACCCCCACAACCTCTTTTTATTTTTCCTTTAAAAATAAATGTTTGGAGAGCTGGCTGATTAGCTTTGTTGGCTAGAGTGCAGTGATATAACACCAAGGTCAAGGGTTCAGATCCCCTTACTGGCCAGCACCACTGCCCCCCCCCCAAATAAATAAATGTGCCCTTTCTCTCAAAAGCCTCTGAGCCTCATACTCTGGCTAACTACTGCTTTGAGACCACTGGATGCTCTGACATATGATTTTATATTTTAATAGAAGAAGGCTGAATATGGATTGCAAAATTATGTATCCCCTTTCTCATCATAAGAATGTAACAACTCTTTAATCTCAGTTCCTCAATAAATAGCAGCCTTCTCACATGGGTAAAATTGCACAACGTTAAAGCCATTGCTTTGCAAAGACACTCCAATGAGACTCTAGTTCTAGGAAGTTTCAAATTTTGAATCCAAATTTTGAATGCTATGAGTGTTGGTCACTTCAACAGGAGAAGAAACATGGTCACATATCTGAAACTTGCATTGATAATGAAGGAGTTATCTAGATTTCTTCCTGGGATTACTTTGAGGAAGAGGAAGATGTAGAAGCTCTAACTGTGAGGAGTTGGGGGATGAAGACTCCACTGGGAAGAGCATGAATAAAAGGGAAAAGATGATGGGAATTATGGTGGGACACTGAATTAGCATGGGACAGGGAAGGGGTTCTCTTGGATGATATCGGTCAGTGTTTTTCCTCAACTGTGCGCACAACATTGTGGGCCTTGTTGCCTATGTTCTGTTACAACCGAGGCCAAGAATCATGGTTCCCCAGGACCAAATTAGTGTTCAGCCCCCGCTCCATTCTTGGTTCCAGAAAGATGGTGCACAATACCTACCGTTCTTTGGAGACAGCTCTGCTCCTGTGCCTAGTGTGGGATTCCTGGCGCTGTGCCGGGAGGTATTTCTAGAGAATTTTATGGGGTCTAAACTAGGGAAAAGTTTCACTTCCCAACCTCCTACACTCCCACGATCATATTTTAGGACATCTCTATTAATGTTATGTGTGGAATGGATTGAGGTTGACTAAAGTAAAGTTATGATAATCTTGGGATGTTAAGATTATTGTTTCTACTGTAACTCTTGTAGAATCACTGGAGGCTTTGAAGTGCCGAGGGATGTCCAGAGACCTCCTCAGAACTACCTACTAAATCTCTGCTTCTCTCAATCACCATATCGCAGGATCTGGAAGGCCTCATTTTGACTTCATTGGATTTCCCAAATTTCACCTGCTGTAGTCCAAATTAGGCTCTCTTTCTGTCACCAGGAAAAGGGTAGGAATGGATGATCCTGAGATATAGGGGAAAAGTTGCAGGAACTTTGATCTAGTATGAGAATGACTTGATGCCCAGTCTCTGTGTGAGTTGGTATACAATTAAGATAGTCTGATAGATTGATTGCATCGCATAACCTAGGCCAAGGAAGCCAACGTCAATCATTATACCAGTCATCACAAGCCTGCTAGCAGGCCATGGTCAAGGCTAGCCCATGGAGGAGAAAAGAGAAAGAGGAAGAGAGTCATAGTAGGTCAGTACCTGCTCCTCTTTCTCAACCTTCCCCACAGTTACCTCTACTGTTATTCTTAGCTGAGGATCTCACTTTCTACATTATTAGGAAAATAAAAGCTAAACTTACAAGTCTACTGACACAGGGCCTGTCTTCTCTCCTGATTGAGTAGAGGAAGTGTCCCTCCTCCTCCCAAAGGCCACCCCTTTACCGGTGCCCTGATTCAGGTCCCCTTTCACCTTCTCAAGAACTTGTCCCTTTGTGTCTCCTCTCTCTTTCTTTTGAATCTCCAACTTCTCCCTCTTAACTAAACTGCTGCCATCAGCAGACAGACATGTCCTCAAAAACAAAAAATTGCCTTCCTCTACCTATATGTCTCTCTGGCTGCTTTCTCTTTCTTAACACCAGCCTCAAGATATGGGTGGGAATGGCATTAGGGGGACCGAGAGAAGGCTGGAGGGAAAGAAAACGTAACTCAGTAACTAGATTTCTCACTGCACAGGAAGGGGGTGGTTATGGGGGCTACATGTAGATGAGTGTGAGCAGAGTGTGGGGACGAGTGTTTATTCTAACAAACATTTAGTGAGCTCCTACTATCTACCAGAAACTCTGCTAGGTGCAGGGGGCTGACACTTTGTCTTTTCCCTGCGAGTGCAGAAGTGTGGGTACAGAAAGGAGACTTAGAGAAGGAAGGAAGTCAAGGCAGCAAGAGAAGCTAACTAGGCCCTCTACCCTCCCACCTCCACCCCAGTAGCACAGACTCTCAGGGCCAGTTACAAATGACTGCTAGGACCATGGCCTCTGAGATAACATCTTCTTTAGAAAGTCCCTGAGATTTATCGAGCCCTTGTTCTACACACCTCTGCTTTTAGCTTCTGCTATGGGTTGCATGTGTCCCCCCAAACGTCATGTGTTGGAAACTTGATCCCCATTGTAACAGTATAAAGAGGGTGGGAAACTCGATTATGATATTTGATAGGTGGGATCTTTGAGAGGTGATTGGATGGTGAGGACTGTGCCAGTGTGAATGGATTAATCCATTCATGGAGTAATCAGTTATCATGGCTGTGGACTGGTGGCTTTATAAGGAGCACATGAGGGGACTCCCGCCATCCTCATCATGTGATATCCTGAGTTGCCATGGGACTCTGTACAGAACCGCCTACCCCATTCAGAAGAAGACCCTCACCAGACGTGTATCCTGGACCTTGGACTTCCCGGCCTCCCAAGCTGCAAGAAATAAGTTTCATTTTCTTATGAATTACCCAGTTTCATATGTTCTTTTATAACAGAAAATGGACTGATACTGCTTCCTACCCTTGTACCCTTGAGCATACTATACCTTTTGACCAGCCTAATCACAGTAAGGCTGGAATCGGGATGGTAACTGAGCATTAGAATAGTTTTCCAAGAGCCATAACCTTAACCAAATAGCTAGGCTCCAGATAGTTCTCTCAATGCACAGGCCCTTTGGGGAGCCACCAACAGCAATCAATAACTTGGCTCTCCTGGTTTAAGCGTAAATGTGTTTTAGGTGTAATGGCCCACTTTTAAAATAATGACTTTGTCTCTCACTCTGGGTCCGTGCTATAAGGTTGAGGTGACCTTGAGAAGGTGAAGCTTTTCTTGTTAACACCTTTCATGTTCTATTTGGGCTGCAGGCAAGAAGAAATGTGACTGACAGTGGCTGTAATAAGCAAGGAGTTTATTTATCTCAAGCACAAAGTTCCAGGGAGGCAACAGGCAGATAGCACAGGTCATGATGACCCCAGAATCCAGGCCCTTCTCTCTTCCTGCTCCACCGCCTTTAGGTCAGTGTTTGGTGCTTGTCTGCTTGACTGTAATACGGCTGCTGCAGCTCCAGGCACAGCATCTATATCACAGGCAGGAAGCAAAACAGAAAGCAAAGGGCAAGAGGCCAAAAGGCATGTTGGCCAAGTCAGTCTCCCTGAAAATCTTTCCTGGGATCTCCACCTAGTGAATCCCGCTTATGTCTCACTGGTCAAAACTGGATCACGTGGGCCTCTTAGCTACAGGGGAGTCTGGGGAGGTAAATATTTTAGTTTTCTAGCCTTTTCATGAGAATAAGACAAGGGAAAATTGGGCTGTGAGTGACTCTGGGGTAGTTAACAGCAGGTGCCACCTACCCATGTCACTCTCTCCCTGAAGGAGAGGTTCTCAGCCTGGGTGTCCGTTAGTTTTCCTAGGGAGGTTTTAAAAAAAATTAAAGCCCAGGTGACCCTCAGACCAGTTAGATTAGAATCTCTAGGTGGGACACAACATTAGTAATTTTTAAAAATCCTTAGGTGAAGCCAGTATGCAGCCAGGATCTGGAACCACTACTCTAAAGGCTGCCCTGAGTGCTGATTTTGACCTGATTCTCATTAGGAGCAAGTGATGGTCGTAAAATGTTAAAGGTGGGCAGGACTATGGTGATCGTAGAAGGAGATTTTCTCGAGGTCAAATTTGTAGTCAGTGAGGAGTTTGGGGTGGGATAACCAAATCTCCCATCTCCACCCCGGCAAATAGTAGTAGCCCCGCTCCAGATTCCTATCACATCCAGTCAAATGCAGTGTGAAATACGTGGCTATTCGGGAGAATTTAACCTTGATCCAATTAGTACTGAAGGCTGAGGAGAGCAGGTAGCCTCGGACTGCAGCTGCTTCTCCTCCACTCCCGTGATGATGCTCAGCCTGAAATCCAATTTGGGATGAGTGTGTGATTTAAATGTTTATTTAATCCAGAGCCACTTTTCAGAAAATAGGATGCTCAGGGACTTGAATTACCAAGGCTCCCTCTACCCAAGGCTCCTTTACTAATCTGCTCCTGACATTATTCACAGGGCGTGCAGCTGCCAAACAGCCCAATGCTAAATGCCCTCATTCATCTGGAGGTTTTTGTCTTCCAAGGCTAAACAGCTGGTTGTCTGAGTCCTTGGTGGTATGATTAACATGGGGTTTTCCAGACTGTTAGCTTTATAGATCATCCATCCAAACTGAAGCTTGGGGAGGTGGAGTGACTTACCCAAGGTCACCCAGACTATTTGCTGCAGCATTGGGACAATAGCATCAGCCTTTAGGTTAAATTGATTGGATGTTTTTACAGAGCAGAAACATAACAAATGTGACCAAAGATACACTAGTGCCTGATATTGTCCTCCAACTTTTCAGCATAAATCTTTAAATAATTCAGGACCCCAAACAAACCCATCTTGAAGGAATATCTCAGCTAGCAGAGGGAAAAGCAAATAATTTTGTGCATTTCCTGAATTGGCTGCTGGCACTGCTCAATTACACTGGAAGCCCTGTCAGCACCTAACACATGCCTGGCCCATGTAGTTTCTTTCTAGAGGCTTGTTGGGCTGAATTGATCCCTGCAAGCCCTGTGCTTTGCTACCCGTTATTTAGAATGCCTCTGCAGGACCACATTATTACCAGCTTTACATTTAAAGCAAAGTAAAAAGAAGTCAACTATCTTTAGGATTTATGTGAAAAAGACTTGTGGTAGCTGGAAGTCATACATAGACTGATGAGTATTTTACGGTAATGTGCTCTCAAAGTTCAATTTCTTAAGTTCTCTAGGTGACGCAAAATGATTGATTCTGAAAATGAATGCTGAAGAAATAAATTGATTCCTTTGAAGTAAGCGGACCATTAATTCTTGACCTTAAAATCTCTAAAATGTTTTAAAAGGAGTTGACTTAGCAGTTACTGCATTTTATGGAATTAACTCTTTTTTTCTCCTTTTGTTATATTATCTGGCTGGGGCCTATCCACAAGCTTTGTAGTTTCTAGAAAAATAGGATGGAACCTGCTATTTGCCATAATGTTCCTTAACGCTTTACTTTAAGCACACGTGTAGTCAGTGGTTGAAGGAATAGCAGGAGGAATTAAATCCATGCAAAAGCTCAAAGCCACCTTAGAAGACGGCTGGTTATTTTGGCGATGGTTTTATGTTGGTCTCATTGCAGAGGCTGACTCTATCTTGCAGCAATCCCCAGGCAGCCTGATTCTACCCATCATGGTACAGCTCCTCACTTGGATTGTGGTTATCCAAACTGAGCGAGAGGCTCTGCTTCTCTCTGTGGAAACTTCCCTCGAGCTTCCTCTGTGGCAGCTCCGGTGTGTGAGCTTAAACTTCATCCTTCCATTTGCTCATTTCTTCATTCGTTACATCTTTATCTAACCTGGATTCAGTGGTTCTCTACTATATGCAGCAGACCTGCCCCTAGCATTTGTCAGGCTCTGGGCTAGAGAACAATTGGAGGCCCACATACCACACGTCTAAATTCTAAGTTATAAATCAAACTAACAAACTGTTCAATCGTATACTTTCATAAAGACCTGGGAGGCCAGGTTCAGATGTATAATTCCAGGACTCCTTGGAGTTCTGCATTAAAACTCAGTGTTGTGTGTGAAGAGTTCTCCCATCCCTCTGCCCCTGCCCCCCAATAGAAACCCTCACCCCCTTTTCTTCCCACCCACTCTACCCTATCTGCCCAGGAATCTGAGGTGCCTTCTCTACATGTATTGCTCTGCACCACCCACCAGGCCTCGGGGGCTGTTATGGGTCAAATGTGTCTCCCCAAAGTTCATGTATTGGAAACTTGATCCCCACTGTAACAGTGTTAAGAGGGTGGGAAATCAATTAAGGTATTTGAAAGGTGGGGCCTTTAAGAGGTGTTTGGATCTTGAGGACTATGCTCTCATGAATGGGTTAATCCATTCACAGAGTAATGAGTTATCATTGGTGTGGACTGGTGGCTTTATAAAGAGAGCACATGAGACAGCCCTTGCCATTCTCAGCATGTGATTGCCTATGTCACCACGGGACCCTGTAGAGAGTTCCCACCCAGAAGATGGCCCTCACCTGATGTACCCCTGGGACTATGGACTTCTCAGCCCCTGAAACTGTAAGAAATAAATTTTGTTTCTTTAAAAATTACCCAGTTTCAGGTATTCTGTTACAAGCAACAGAAAATGGACTAATACAGGGTCTTACAGTGGTGTGTGATCTGCCCTCAGAAAGATAAGAGGCCCATGCAGGTCCTGAAAGTGGGTTTAGGGCCATTTGGCCAGGGAATCCCCAGCTCCTGAGTACCCACAGTGTCATCTAGAAAGGGGCAGTGGGCTCTGGTGGGCACTTTCTCTTGCCTTGTGGACTCCTCACCTCACAGGGAAGGCACAGCTGCAGGGGCCCAGAGCAGGGCTCATGGGGAGGGGGCTCCAGCTGCCCCCATCTGAGTACAGTGTTGTGTGCCAAGTGCTGGGAGACAAGAGTGAATGAGACTCCTGAGATTCTTGCCTTAACAAGGGAGACAAAAACAAACAGAGAGGACTGGGGTAAGGGGTGTGAAGGCACTAAACTGGGTGGTGAGATGCAGAGTGATTGGTAAACACTACTTTAGAGTGGCCAGGGAAGGTCTCCTGGACATGGTAACATCTATACTGACACCCAATGATATGGGAGCACTTTTCAAGCAGAGGGAGGACAGGGGGTGCAGAGGCAGGAAAGGGCAGGTGTAGCTGAGGAACTGGGTGGTCAGGAGCACCTAGGGAAGTGTGAAGTGGGCTGAATTTGTAGTGATCAGCAGGAACCCACTGATTTGGGGCCTAGAGGACAGAGAAATAGCCCGAGACTTAGAAAAACTGGACTTGAGACTCAGTCTCTGCTTAATAACTGGCTGTCCCTGAGCAAAAGATGTCCTCTGGCCTTAGTTGCCTCACCTGTAAAGTTGAGATTCTCATAACTGTCCCATGTCCCTCCCAGAGCTGCAGGAGGACCAGATGAGCTGCTGCAGCTCTGGACATTGGACTCAAAGAAGCTAAGCAGTGATGAGCAGCCACGAGCTATCTTGAACTGTTCCAGGGCAACTGCTGGGAAAGGTTTACAAGTCATAGGGCATGTCTTGTTGTGGCTCAAATGGAGGATTGCTTTCTAGGGCAGACTCAACCCTGCCCCCACTCCCAGGTGGGCTTTGAAGCCCTTCTCATGTCCTGTCTGTCCTGGGATAGAACTCTGGATAGAGCAGAGGATGCCAGGCAGGCCATGGAGTCAACACAGTCTGGACAAAGCGGCTCCACTTTAGCCCTCCTGCCTGCTCAACAGGAAAAGCCCAACCTTCTCCAGAATAATCCCTGGCCAGGAGCTTGAGCAACGACTAAGACTCAGCCCCAGGGGCTCCAAACCAAGATGCTGACAGCCCGCTTGGCACAAGGGCAATGTGAGCCCACCAAACACCAATTTGCCAGGACCAGCAACGGAGTGGTTCATTCAACCACCCCTGGCTAAGGATTTGCTTAGTAAGAGGAACGAGAGACTGACGTTAGACCCATGGCCTTTCTTTTACAGGTCATTGTCTTCACTTTGCCTTGCCAGTTGTCTGTTATCCTCAGCACAGAGTGCGAGCTCAAACATTTCCAAAAGATCCTTTTGACGAGGATCTGTATGAGGCCCCGAGTAAAATAATTCCTTCAGGTATTGTATAATAGTAATGATGTCAACAACTACAGTAGGAACTGGTTGTTAACCACTTATTACATACCAGGATCCACTCTAAATACTTTAATCTCATGACCACTCTATGAGGAAGGTGCTGTTATTATCTCATTTTACAGATTAGGAAAATGAACCTTAAAGAGATTAACTCCCTCAAGGTCATACATATGGGATTTGAACCTGGGTTCACAGTGTTGTAAAATTACCATCATCCTAATACATTTTTAGCAGACTTTTGCACACCATAAATCAACCCTTACAACCGTATGAGACAAGTATTATTAATATTAACCCCATTTTACAGATGATAAAACTGAGGTACAGAGATTTTAGATAACTTAAGTTGCAATGTTCATAGATAGATATTTTTTAAAAATAATCATCTATCACCCAGAGTTGAAGCCTGATGAGATGAAGCATCTTATCCAAGATCACACAACCAGTAGTGGCAAAGTGGGGACTGAACTTGAGGTTTGTCTGCCTCAAGACCTAAGCCTCTTATAAACCTGTGCTGAGCCGTCTGCTTGAGGACCCCCCATTCCAATGCCCAGAACAGAAAAACCTGGGTGGGGGTGCAGGAGTCATTTTCATGGGGGCTCCTTCCCACCTGCATGTGCTATGTGGCTCTCCAGCACTTTGGGGAAAGAAAGTTTCCATGACCATTGTCCAGACCCTCCTTATGGTTGAAATTTTAATAAGTATCACTGAAGGACAGATAGTGAAAGGAGAGAGGAAAGTGCAGGAGTGGAATGACCCACAAACAGGATAAATTAGAGTTTGACTAAGTCAGAATTGACTCTATTTGAGCACTACTGGGCAAGGGCCTCCTGCTGGCTACAATATCAGAACTCAGAGTTGGACCCAAAGGTTAAATGACTGATTTCAACTCAATTCTAGTGCTTGGGCAAAACCATCTTTTTTTTTTTTTTTTTTTTTTAAGTTTTCCAAAAGGGAAGGGACAGACCTCAAACCCAATATTTTTTTTTCCAGCAAATTTGAATAATTGAGATGATACAACTGAAGAATTCGGGCCATTAATAATAACAATAATAATGAAGATAATGATGTTCCACTTTAACTTCAAGTGACCATCATAATGAAAGGCATGGGGTGAATAAAGTCCATTTTTTCACTTCCTAATGCCTTAGATTTATATCAAGTGTCTATGATGTGTTAACACTTGAAGTAGGCAGCGAAAACCCAGAACTTGTCCAAATATAGTTTATATTCCAGTGGCGGAGCAGATATCAGCCAAGTATCACACAAATGACTTTTAAAATATCAAGTGAGAGCAAAGATAGTCATTTCAACAGATGGTGCTGGATCAATTGGACATCCACATGCAAAAAAATGCATCTAGATGCAGATCTTATACCTGTCAGAAAAATGAACTCAAAATGGATCACAGACCTAAATGTAAATGCAAAACCATAAAACTCCTAGAAGATAACGTAAGAGAAAACCTAGATAACCTTGGGTTTGGTGATGACTTGTTAGATATAACACCAAAGGCATGATCCATGAAAAAAAGAATTGATCAGCTGGTCTTCAGTATAATTAAAAATTTCTGCAGTGTGAAGAAAATGAGGAGACAAGCCACAGACTGGGAGAAAATATTTGCAAAAGACACAACACATCTGATAAAGAACTATTATCCAAAAAATATAGAGAACTCTTAACACTCAACAATAAGAAACCTGATTAAAAAATGGGCCAAAGACCTTAACAGACACCTCACTAAAGAAGATATACAGATGCAAAGAAGCGTATGAAAAGATGCTCCATATCATATGTCATCGGAGAAATACAAATGAAAACAACAATGAGTTACTACTACACACCTATCAGAATGGCCAGAAAAAATCTGGAACCCTGACAACACCAAATGCTGGTGAGGACGTGGAGCAGCAGGAACTCTCATTCATTGTGGGGGGAACGCAAAATGGTTCAGCCACTTTGGAAGAACAGTTTGGTAATTTCTTATAAAACTAAACATATTCTTACCATGTGACCCAGCAATTGCACTCTTTGATATTTATCCAAAGTACTTGATAACTTTATCCACACAAAAGCCTGCACATAGATATTCATATCAGCTTTATGCAAGATTGCCAATACTTGGAAGTAACCAAGATGTCCTTTGGGGGTAAGTGGATAAAGAAACTTTGGTATATCCAGACAATGGAATTGTTGTTCAGTGCTAAAAAGAAACGAACTATCTAGTAATGAAAAGATTTACAGAAACCTTAAATGCATATTACTAAATGAAAGAAGCTAACCGAAAAGGCTGTTACATACTGTATGATTTCAGCTATATGACATTCTGGAAAAGGTAAAACTACGGAAACAGTGAAAAGATCAGTGGTTGCTAGGGGTTGGGTAGGGGAGAGGGATGAACAGGCAGAGCACGGAGGATTTTTAGGGCAGTGAAAGTACTCTGTATGATACTAAAATTGTGGTTATATTTGTCAAAAAACATAGAATGTACAACACCAAGAATGAACCCTAATGTAAATTATGGACTTTGAGCAATTACGATGTGTCAATTGAGGTTCATCGTTTGCAACAAATGTACCACTCTGGTGGGGGATGTTGATAACGGGGGAGGCTGTGCATGTGTGCGGGCAGGACATATATAGGAAATCTTTCTGCCTTCCTCTCAGTTTTGCTTTGAACCTAGAACTGCTCTAAAAAAAGTCTTAAAAAAACCAGTTGTCTCAAGAGTTAGGAAGGACACAAGTCTCCAAGGTAGCCCTTACATAGAGTGGAGGGTCGGGAATGACACTATTGAGATGACTGAATACAAAGTTTTAGCATGAGCAGAGAGGTGGGGAGGGGATGTGAGCAGGCTGGGGACATGTTTGCAAAGGCTTTGAGACAAGGAACTTGGGGTGTAGAAAGACAGATCATAGAAAAGGCGAGAGTGGCCAGAATGAGGTGAGAAAGGGGCAAAGGCCTGGAGGTAAGTGAGGGAGGGCTGTGTGGGGCAGGGTAAGGATTTTGAACTTGAGCCTAATGGTAAATGCAGAAGTGCAGAGCTGCGTTATCAGCAGGACCAGTCACAAGCAGAGGGAAAGCGGGTGAAATTTCAAGTGACTGGTGAAATTTCGAGTGACTGGGATGTGTCCATTAGTCTTTCCTCAACTGCTCTGCCCCAAGTGACTGTAATTCCACCATTAATGGTCATCGCTTTATTCAGCTCACAATTCCTTGTTGATATGCTGAAAATACTCCGATACTTCTGGGGAGGGCTGCCAATACTGAAGTGATTGTAGTTATGACTAAGGGGTCTGAGAACAGACCCTATGGTGCATGCAGAGAGCAGGAGCGCACTGGACATCTGAGGATGGTGTCTGGAGGAGCAGCTGGAGCAGCAAGGGAAGGGGCGGGGCTCTGGGTCTATTGTGTTTCCCAGGGCAGCTCTTGACTGATAGCTGCACTAATTGTGGATTACATTGCTGGTACATTATCCATATGGCCGAATTGATAATGTTTTGGTAGCTAAATGTTTTATGACTAAAGACTCCCAAGGTGAAGGCAAACAATTAGGAAACGAGATGGAGAATCCTGTGGAAGCACACACCACCGCTCTCTTTGTGGGTGTCCATGTGGGTGGGTCACGTCTCTGTGCTTGGCCCCTGCTCCCAGCACTTCATGAAACACCCTACCAGCCCCCATCTCACCCCGGCCCTCCCTGGGGTCTTTTAGTTGAGTTTCTCTTTCCTCCTGCCTCTCAAAGCCACATGCTCTGCCCTGAAATTATTGGCAAGCCTGTCGAATGGGTTTAATTTGCAATAAACCCTTTTTAAAACCCCCAATTTATATATTCCTTTGTTAGTGTTTAAAAGCTAACTGTGGCACTTAAGTGTCATTCATTCATTCATTCACTCACTCATTTATTCTTATGAATAGCATTCTTCAAATACCCACTGTATCTGTTAAAGCTAAACATGCCCCTACCCTATGACCCATCAATTTTGCCACTAGGTATTTACCCAAGAAAACTGAGTTCATGTGTTTACAGAAGCATAGGATACAAACGTTGGTAACAAGTTTATTCATATTGTCAAAAATTGGAAACAAACTCAAATGATCATCAGGGTGTAAAGATACACAAATTGTAATAAATGTACTCGTATATCCATACAATAGAATACCACTTGGAAATTAAAAGAAACGAACTACTGATACATGCAACAACATAGATGGATCTCAAAGACTTTATGTTGAACAGAATAAGCCAGATACCAAAGACTACATATAGCATGATTCTATGTATTAGAAGTTCAAAAGCAGGTGAAACAAATCTATAGTGTTAAAAGTCAGAATGCTGGTTACCTCTAAGGAAGGAGGTTATTAGCTGGTAAGGGCATGAGCAAAATGGGTTATTAAGCACAGGGAAGACTTCTGGGGTGATGAAATTTTTCTAAATGTTGACCTGGGCAATTGGTTTACATGGCTATATATGTGTAAAAATTCCTCAAGCTGTACACTAAGACTTGTATACTTTACTATAGACAAATTATACTTCAATTTTTAAAAAAGTCTGCTACCAGGGCACCACGCAGCTGCACTGGGTCCAGCGGTTCCAGGCTGTCACTGCTGAGAAGACTGAGTGGCCCAGGTGAGGGTCAGGAGCAGCCCTCTCTGAGGGTCCTAAGGGAAATGTGCAGCCGTCACGTGGGTGGGAGCGCTAACTCTGGCTCAGGGTACTCAAGAGGAAGAGAAAAAGTTGTTGAGGCAGGAGGAAGATGTGTCTGTGGTCACTGCTGAGGGGCTGCAAGGAAAACTGACCCAGTGTGGAATGCAGCGGGGTCTAGGGGGACCCCTGGGCAGAAAAGAACCACACTTCATGGGTGGTCAGTGGCACGGGAGCTGGGAGGAACTGTGCAGCCACAGACAGGAGGAAGTGGCGACCCAGGGAACAGGGACACGGACGTCTTCTGACCAGGTAGAGGACACCTGGAGGAGCAAAAAGAGACATATATTGTGAATAAAAGCAGCTCCCTCTTGTTTTAATGTGTACAGACATTTCATTTAAACCTCACAATCGTGTGCCATTAGTATATCTTAGCCCCATTTCCTAAACACGAAACTGAGAACTAAGTGAGTTTATGTGATGTGATGACGGTCACACAGCTGGTCAGTGCAGCATTCAAACCCCAGGTGGTAAGACCCAGAACCTGTACCCCAACTACACACTCTATGCCAGTGGTGAGGGTAACACCATTTTGGTGACTGGTTATTCTGACAGAAGGTGCTTGGTTTCCTTGGGCTAAGGTTTCAGGACACACCTCTGGGTTTCAAGCCATTCCCTGAGGTCTCAGGCCCCCTCCTCTAGGCTCTCCCCTAGAGGAAAGTTAATGTTGCTTGTTAGACCTATTTTCGGCATCAACAGGGGAAAATTGAGAACTCAAGGGGCTGGCTTATGCAAATCCAGTGGCTGGGCATGCTCAGTAGAGAAGGGTTATATAACCCTGGTAGCCAAACACGTTCAGTGGAAGGGAGTTTATCCTTTGAATGACCTTCCACTAAGGGTGCTAAAGAGCACAGAATATTCTTGAATATGTCTGGTGCATGTGATAGGATTTGACCAAGGAACATACTCCAGATGGAGACCAACTGAGCATGTGCAAGACTAGTTACATAACTGGGAGCCACCCCCTTAGTTTAATATTCATTAGATGTCATGAATATGTATTAAATAGTGAACTATAAAAGCTGAATCCCAGCAGAAGGCAGGGCTGTCACTCACTTTTCTGGGGCTAAGCTGCACATTGCCAGCTGAGGTGTGCATGCTTTCTTTTATGTCAAACTTAGTTTCAGCAAGCAACTGCTCACTCTCTTGAGCCAGCCTGCACTCTGTGCTGAACTTTGTGTATTTTTTACTTTTGTGTTAAACTTGGAGTGGGCTCTGCTCAGTCTCTGGAGCTATGCTGCACTTGCTCTGTGAAATCTGTCTCTTATTCATTGTATGAAACCTGTTCTCACTTTCTGCTTTGTCTCTGTTCTTGAATTCTTTCATATGGCAGAGTCAAGAACCTGGTAAGAGGACTGGGTGGGTAGAGGCCAGCTATCGGGCTGCCCTAGACCCTTCCTCTGACATCAGTTCAACCTGTGGGGTGCATACATAAACTGACTATTTTCCCAATGTCTGTCCTCATCTATGCTCTGCAGCTGTGTCACAGGCTCCCTTAATATCATCTCAGTCCAACTCTAGCTCTGTGTCATTTCAGTTATTAAAATAGAGTGACCCAGTTATTAAAACCCATTCCCATTTGTTTTTAAACACCTGTGAGACTTGCCTGGCCTTCAGTTGGGGCATCTCTCCATGCTCCTCAGTCTAGTAACCCTGTGGCCCCAATCTCCTCTTCCTTCCCTAGCCTCCAAAGCTGGGGCCTGAGGCCTGGATCAGGTATCCCTCTTTTGTATCTCTGAGACCTGGGAACTTGAGGGGTATTGTCTTAGTCAGCTTGGGCTGCTATAAGAAGTTACCATAGTCTGGGTGGCTTAAACAACAAACATTTATTTCTCACAGTTCTGGAAGCTGGGAAATCCAAGTTCAAGGTGCCAGAAGATCTGGTGAGGGCCTGCTTTCTGGTTTGTAGACAGCCACCTTCTTGCTGCATAATCACAGGGCAAAAAGCAGTGCACACAAGAGAGAAGTGGGGAGAGAGAGAGATCTCTTATCTCATAAGGGCACTAATTTCATTGATGAGGCTCCACCCTCATGACCTAATTACCTCCCAAAGGCCCCACCTCCTAATACCATCACATGGGGGAGGCTAGAATTTCAATGTATGAATTTTGGGGGGACACAAACATTCAGTGCATAGCAGGTATCCCTGCCCCTCTCCCCCACCCTATCTTCCATGCCACCTCTCCCCAGTGCCTTTTGCCCAATCTGCAGTCACTTGGACAGGCTGGGAGTCCAGTGGCCAAGCAAACTAACAGGGAACAAGATGTCAGTCTTCCTTTCTGGAACAAAACCCAAACTCTATGAGCAAGTCTTTTGGGAATCTCCTTCCTTAACTTCATTTTTTAACCAGGAGTCCCTAAGGAACTGTAACAAAACAGCACCTACTCCCTTCTCTTCCAGGGTGGGGAGGAAAATGACTCATGCTCATGAACACCACCCTCCCTCCAAGGGCAGCCTCCTCCTCCCCACTCCAGTCCTCCTCTGGTGTCTCTGTGATGAAAGTCCCTAGTCAGTTCAGCCCCTGGAGGTGTCTCCTGTCTAGAAGGGGCCTTTGAGATAAGTTCTGAAGAATTTAGTAATTTTGTTATCAACAATGCCTCTACCTGAAGGGTAAACTTTGAGCTATTAGGTAACCTCTAGGGGCAAGAAAACTCTCACCAACTCACTGTCACAAGCTGACGGACTGGAAGCTGTCTATCTGGGAGCCCACATCTCTGCCTGAGATAATGAGTTGTTTTACTATTTCCCCCCCTTTTTTTTCAGGCCTGGGGATCTGAACCCTTGACCTTGTGTTGTATAACACTGTACTCTAACCAACCGAGCTAAGTGGCCAGCCCCCTCCTTTTAATACAATATTTATCATGTCACATTGCTAAGGATAGATCTAAGATCCACGAGGTTTGTCATGGTGGCTGCACAGAGTTACTCATGGAAGGGGTAAAGGTGCTTTCTGTTGGGGATCTGCAGGACACAGATTGCTTTTCCTTGCTTATTTCTTGGGACTTTACAGAGCTTTGTGGGTACTACTGCCACATAACAAACTGCCCCAAACTTAGTGACATAAAACAAACATTTGATTATGCTCAGAGGTTCTGTAGGCCAAGAATGTGTAATAGGCATAGTGGGGATGGATTTTCTCTCCTCTGCAGGTCTGTGGCCCTAGCTGGGGAGACTGAAAGGCTGAGGGTACTCTGAGGCTCCCACTCACATGTCTGATGCTGGGCTGGGTGGACCTGAAGACTAGAACTGCCACCTGGAGCATCTACATGTCGGCCTCAAGAACCTGGACTTCTTACATGGCAGTTTTGAGTTTCAAGTGTGTGTCACTTGCCTTCCCAAATCACAGACCTACCCAGATTCAAGGAGAGAGAATATGAGATGAGAGCAATTGCTATGGCCATCTTTGGAAGCCCATCCCTCCTTTCCAGCCTGTGTCATCTCAGACTCCAACAGAGCCAGGTGAAAGGACTCTGCACCTCTAGAGAGATGCACACCCACAGAAAACTCCAAGAATGAGAAATCACTATGCCATGGAAATATTGTTTCATTCTAGTGAGCAACTGATAATTTGAGGTACCTTAGAGTGTCAAGAATAAGGATGGTTGTCCCATCTTGTTTTCCAAGTGCACATTGCTCACAGAGGGGAATACTTCCCATGGGTGACTGTTGCAGTGGGACAGCAAATATCTGAATTTCCCTGGCCCCCTAGATTGTGGTGGTCAGGGTGGAGCCATCCAGGAAGGCCCACGGGGCTGAGGTTGGAAAGTAGAGCTTCTCCCTCTGAATCATGGAGTTGCCAAGACTAGAAGCAAAGTTGAGCCAGAGAAGAGATGAGGTCCAAGTAATCACATAAAGGTTCCAGAGAAGAGAGGGGAACTACGTATCAAAGTTGTGATTGAGTCAGACATTCGGGAGATAAAGCATGAGTTTGGGGAGGGAATGTAGGAAAGATATAGAGCTGTGTTGTCCAATATGGTAGCCAGTAGCCATGTGTGGCTATTTAAATTTAAATATTTAAAATTAAATATAATAAAATATTTAGCTCCTCAGTCACACTAGCCACATTTCAAGTGCTGAATAGCCACATGTAGCTAGTGACTGTTGCATTGGGTAGCACAGATTATAGGACATTTACACCATCACAAAAGGTACTACTGGACTGCACTGACTCTAGAACGATTGCCTATAATAGGCAGCTTTTTTCATGAACCAGTCTTAGCGTGATGGGTGTGATGGGAGGTAGGTGGAAGGTGGGGAGGTAGTCAGCTGAATGTAAAGGGCCAAGAGTGGATTTGACTTTCCAGAACAACCCAGAGTCATTTGGAGCCAAGTCACACAGGGGATCTGGCACACTCATGCTCAATTTTTGTTGAATAAATGAGTGAGCGAGTGAGTTGAGCAGCATCATTTAGTGGGGCTGGAGGTAGGGAGATAGAAGACATGCGTAAAATGGGCTAAACTTTCTTCTAGAGCAACTCATTCACTAAATGAAAGAAATTCTAAGAGGAGCTTCAGAAATGTTTTGAGTAAAATCAGCAACATCAAAATGAGGATAAAGCCTCTTAAGACAACTACTTTGAAAGGGATCACATTCAACTAGCTGGTTGTGTGACCATAATTAAGATCTCTAGGGCTGAGCCCGTGGCGCACTCGGTAGCGTGCTGCGCTAGCAGCGCGGCGACGCTCCCGCCGCCTCGGGTTCGGATCCTATATAAGAATGACCGGTGCACTCCCTGGCTGAGCGCCGGTCACGAAAAAAAAAAAAAAAAAGATCTCTAGTCACTCTGGTCTTCAGTTTCCAAAGCTATAAAATGGATTAGGACTAAAGACCATCCCAATGCATTCTGTGTGTCTAGGATTTAGACATTTAAATTCTATTATTAAGAGCACTTTCTTGTCATACCTCAAAGCTGCCATGAAAGCTGAAAATAACTGCATCAGGGAGAGCAAATAGGTTTTATCTCATGAGCTGGTTTTGATTAACTGGTAGTACTTGCTCAGAAAACTCTGTTGAGAAGTTTCGAGGCCACGTTTAAGAGGAATGGAAAGGAGAGCCCTGGTTGATTAGTAACGTCTGCCTAGGGGATGCATCAGTGGAGCACATGGGACAGCTGACATGGGACAGCTGCCATCCCAGGTTTAGGTACTGCCCAACCAACATCCATTCTAAATGCTTTCTCCCTTGCCTATGTCTGCTATAAATACTGGAAAACCTATACGTCTGCTTTCCTAGCTTACCTTGCATCTAGGGGTGGCCACGTAACCCAGTTCCTGTCTGGATGTGGGTCTGCAGCTATGGCAGCTGTCTTGTGACTAGCAGGAAGCTTCCAAAAATCAGATATGCAACCTCTGAATTTGTGGAGCCACTAAACCACCGTCAGCAGCTGCCTATCTCCAGACATTGTGCTAAGTAAGGAAAAAACAAAAACAAAAACTCTCTATTCATTTCAGCCCTCAGAACTTGGGATTTCTGTTACTTTCAGCTTAATGTTTTCCTAATACAGATGTTCCTGAACTTACGATGGGGTTATGTCCCTATAAACCCATGGTAAGTTGAAAAATATGGTACGTTGAGAATGCATTTAATACACCTAACCTACCAAACACCGTAGCTTAGACTAGCCTAACTTAAACATGCTCAGAACACTTACATTAGCCTACAGTTGGGCAAAATCATCTGACACAAAGCCTTTTTTATAATAAAGTGTTGACTGTCTCATGTAATTTATTGAATACTGTACTGAAAGTGAAAAACAGAATGGTTGTTGTATGGGTATTAGAAGTACAGTTTCTACCGAATGCCCATGGCTTTTGCACCATAGTTAAGTTGAAAAATTGTACATCAAACCATCATGACTCAGGGAGTGTCTGTACATCCCAGCTCATACAGCTGCCTTTCCAGGGGCAAATAAGAATTGTTTTTGCTAAACTTCCACTACTTGTCTTTCTCATTTAATTTCCTACGGTTTAGGAGTGCTCCTTTTCTTCCCTTCTATGGGATTTTGAATTTATACTACTCCGCTTGCTGAAGATCCAGAGACACATTCCTTCATCCACAATATTCTGTGAATATTGAAAGCCTGAGCAATGAAAGCACACTGGCCAGAATGTCAGGAGGTGCGAGTTCCAGTCCCTGCACTGCCACCCGCGGTGTTTACTCAGTCATTTGGCCTCCCAGGACTTCAACTGCACTCTGTAAAATGAAGGACTGGATTAGAAAAACTTCCAAGGTCTCTTTTAGTTCTAACTCCTATGGACTGTGAATGAAATGGATGCAAACATGTTTATTTTTCCTTTTGTTTTAAGCTTATCCTTGGGTAACTAGCATATTTTGACACCAAATAAACTCCAGTAGGTACACATCATCGAAATCCACCCTTGTTGGTGAAGTATAGCTTCTTCGTGCTGAGGCAATAGTTCTTCAGCAAGGAATAACCAAGGAGTCCAGGGATGAGACAGTCCTTGGATCAGAAACAGGGCTCCATCTCAGAACTGTTATCTTGATACATCTGCTTGCTTCTGTCTGTCCTTTGCCAGCCTGACATTTGATATTTAAGCTATTCTACAACCTGGATTTGGGAACCTGCTCCATGTATTTCTACATAAGATTTGTCCTGTCCTCCTTCACCCCAATTCCTTCCCAATTCTTTTACCTCTGATACCTCTGCCATTTCCTTGGTGCTCAACATTTCCCAACCTGAAATCTGCACGGCGAGCCCTGCTCTAACCACAGGCCTGTGGTGGCAGATGAAAACAATGGTATTGCCCATATAGAGAGACCAGAATCTGTGTTTGTAAGTGCTCCCTCAACTTCCCCCTATATTCAATCTTAGTAGCTTCAGACCCCTCCTTGTTAATGAGAAAGCACTGGGGTGTTCTTAGAGGCAGCAAGCCACATGCAATCAGACAGATTAAGTAGCTGTCTTGCAAACATGCAGCAACCAAGGAAAGTCCTTTCTAATTGTACTTCCTGTGGACTTCGAAATTCAAGTTTTATTAGACACTCTAATGTTCCCAGCAATATGATAACACTTCTATAGCAACCTCGTCAGGTTCATGCAAGTTAAAGCACTTAGGCACCCTGGTTCCATCTCTGAGGCATGGGCGGAGTGCTTATCTCCTGACTTTTAAACACCTATCAGCTGTCCCCGCACAGATTTAAATTTGCCCATTTGTTACTAGCCAAGGAGGAAGTCTACCTGCTGAGTTTAGGAAGTCATGTGGGACAGCTATAATGTGTAACTCAATTTATCCTGGCAACAAAGTTAATTTAGGTGGTCATAAGTCTATGTAGCAATTAAAGGACCATGGACTTTGAGTGAGAGACTTCCCCTCTTAGTGGGGAGCACATATAAACTTTTGCCTCAGAATCCAATTTGTAGCCCCTGCTCCAGGCATGAGGGCCTTTGCTCACACCTACCTGCTGTCTAGTTTTCAGACCTTTGCGTGCCTGACTTCTAGCACCTGGCTTCTCTGTAAAGTATGGATTTATTATATGGATTTCTGACCTCCTGTGTTACCTGGCCTTTAGTAAAGGCATGCTCTTTTACATGTGTGTACTTGTATCTCTGCCCTCTTGCATGTTTTGGCTCTGATAATTTTTATTTTCAAACTGTTGCCTGTTTTTATTTATTTATTATTATTTTTTTAATGCTGACATTTCCCTGGAGAAGGACTGCTCCTATAACCCATTATTCAGGATAAAAGCCACATACAATGATCTACATACATTTTTTGGTAAATGTTCAGTAACAGGCTGATAAATGTTCATCTCAGAGGTTGGCTAACAGTTCAGAATTCACTGTAAACTTTCCATTAACTCAAACACAAAGTAATTAGCTTTCCTTTAGCTTAGGTTACCTAGATTAATCTTGAGGAATACAAAACAAAGCTAGAAGTCCATTTATACTTTAATGGGCCCACTTCAGCTGTTCTTTTACCCCCTTCTCTGCAACGTGGGATCTGCAGCATTCTCAGAACCTCTGCATGAAGAGATGGAAGTTATTTATTAACACTCCGCATGGTTATGTGATTATTAGAATAACTTCTGTGGAGTCTTCAAATGGATGCTTAAGTCTTGCTAAATATATCTAATGGAAACTTTTAAAAATTTAAAACACAGTCACACAATTGGCTCTTGAGATTCACGTTCTGAAAAGGCACATATTCAAAGATGAGGGGAGTGTCTTTCTGTCTTAGAAACCTCCTGTCTCTGGCTCTGAAACCATTTTAGAAGCAGGATGACTCTGCAAGTTGGAACCAAACAAAAGGGATACAAAACATTCTGCTGTGAGCAGGTACTTCTTTTTAAGCTATGAAAAAAGGCAGCTCAGCACTTACAAGATCACGATACTTTTCCTTCCCAGATTAGCTTACTTCTTCTGCTAACAAGTTGGGTAATGTCCAAAAGCAAACTAAATTACTTAACTTCATTAAATTTTGAAAAATACTGCAACAAAATCACATCAATGCCATGGATATTGTCTTGGGTATGCCATTTAATATCTTTATTAATGTGTGTGTGTAAGAATAATCCTGATGATAATTTGAACCTGATAATATTGTCCTTGTCATGAAAAGAACTGGCTAATATGTAAAATAATAAACATGTCTTTACACAAGCTGCAAAAAATAGGGAAAATCTACATCAATCCAGAGAAACACACCAAATAATAGACGGAGTTGCCCTAATACATGATACATATTTTAAAAACATATATCTTGACTCACTGAAATGTATAAAACCAGTTATTACATTTGAAACCCTGGAAAAATTCTGTACAATAAATTGATATAATAATAACAATAAAAAAACATTTATTTTACAAGAAACAGGTTTTCCAAACCAGAGTTTTAAGTGGTGACATTTCTCAGGCAGCAGTGATGCTATTGCCATGGATTTTCCAGAGAACATTTCTCTTCACTGTTATTTATAACTTAGCTCAGCCTCTTTCTACTATTTATATTTAAATATAGGAAGACATCTTTTCCTGTTTCTCTTTCTTTGGATTTTTCTTTTCAACACCCACACAAATCTGTGAGTCATAAATGAGACTATGAAAACGAATGGTCCCCATTGCACAAGAACACTCTCTGGCTACCCACGTGAATTTAGATATTGTAATTGTCAAGGTAGGTTTAAAGTGCAAATGAAAAATGTCTATGCAAATTCTATTCAGAAAAAACAGAAATTATGAAGTTGGCACATTTTCCTTATGTTCTAATTTAACAAAATAGGTTTTATCTACAAACACATTCTTTTCTGAACTTTCACATAAGTACTTTAAAATATGTATAACTAATGGAATGCAATAGTGAGAATCCTGCGTCTAATCCTAGTTCTTTACTTCCTGATTAGGTGATCTAAATATGAATATTTGTAAAATAGACATAGTAATGTCTGTCTTGCCTCCCTCACAAGGTTGTTAAGAGAATCTAATGTGATAAAATATGTAAGAGTGTTTTGTGAACTGTAACGTACCATCATATTTTTGTGTGTTGCTGTTTCTTCTGCTAAATTAATTGTATAGGTAGAAGAATGACTAGGCAGTGGGATGAATTGACAGGCAAATTATGAATTTGTCTGTTGCTGCAAACATATTTAATGCTAAACTTAGTCCCCAAGGATCTGATAATGAATTTGGTCCTGTAATACAAAAAGACATAATTGATCACCATAAGTCAAGTCCAATCCAACCTGAGTGATCCAATGATGAGTAAGTAACATTCAGTCCAGAGAGATCTATTGCTTTTTGCAGTTGAACTCAGTTTACTTATATCCAGGAAAGAGCTGCCCCTGTAAAACTCCATCTCAATAATTCTGCATGTGATTTTTGTATACAATCTTACAAATGTTATTGATCAGTCTTCATAATTCTATCTCTGTTTTAGAGATGGTGAAATTGAGGTCTTAAAATAGCTTTCTTATGAAACTAGGTATTAAAATTTGGTCAGAGTTGTTATTACATGTTATTATTGTATTTGGACAAAAGGTATTAGAGTATTTGAATTACATCTTTTTTTAAACTTAGTAATTGAGTTAGGTCTACCAAATATAGAATTAAAGGTGTAAAACATGAAAAAAATTCAATGGATGATAATATACATAGTAAACAGTCCAACAATATTAAAGAACATATAAAGAAAAGTTAGTCTCTCTACCAAGGCAACCCCCCGTCATCCAATTCACTTTCCTCCAAGAACATACTCTTACCAATCTGGTATATCTCTTCTTAGATGCTTAAGCATATACAAACATTTATGTATATATTCTTTTAAAAACAAAATACAAAGTAGTGTAATATGCTTGCTATTCCACATCTTTCTTTCTTTTACTTAACACTATATCTTGGAGGTAGTTCTACACCAACTCCTATAGATTTTGCTCTCTATTTTTAATAGCTACATAGTGGTTTACTCCAAATTTGGAGGTATAATAATTTATTTAAACAGTCCCCTATTTATAAACAATGTTTTGTTGTTACCAGGAAGGCCAACACCCTTGTACATATCTCTGTAGAATATTTTAAAATGAAAGAATGAATTGATACTCTTAGATTTCTTGACACACAAATACAAGTAAAACAGAAAAAAGATTATTCATAATTTTTTTGTGTGAAAAACCCTCTGAATTACTTTTTAGCCAAATGAGAAAAACAAGATTGAATGTCATAGTTTAAGTAAATTTGACTCTATGCTTATCAACATTTGGATGTTCCATCTGACCACCCAAAAGTTATTCTGCAGCCAACTTCAAGTGAAACTCTAGTATTTAGACAATAGCAAACTTCCTATAAAAAATAAACAAACCAAAGTCACCTTCAACAAGCAGAGGGGAAATATGCAAGAAGATGACAGTCAGCTTTGCTAAATGAAAAAAAAATTGGAATTTTGCTGTTTGGACTTGCTTTTGGGAGTTGTCTGTGGCAAGCCTCAGGACAGAATATAATTTCACAGAAAAGGTGCCGTTCATGTCACTTTCTCTGAGTCTTCCAGGAGGGGAGGATGCCGTTCTCCAGATGAGATTGAGGGGTGGGGGACTTCTCTCCCAAAGTCCCTGCTCTCAACACTGCATGTTGGGACCACTTTGGTGGTGGCATGGCTAACTTGAGCTGGTTTGGTGACAGAAGGGAGAGGGGACCATACCATGTGCTTGTGGGACTGAGACATTCCAGAGCATTGTCACTCTGAACCACTCCCTGAGATCCCAGGGAAGAGGGACTGACAAATGTCCCCTCATCTACCGCTTCGTTCGTGGCCTGGTTCCTTTGAATTTTCTGCATTGTTCACCTCATCAGCCTTTGTTTTCTTTTAGAAATACTTTGTTTCTCTAGCTTTTCAGGAAGAGATACATTTGCTTAAAAATGAACTGCACTCATTATTGTTTCAGTTAATTCCTGGATGATAATCAAATCCAGCTCTCTTACTTGTGGGCGTGAGAAATCCTGCATTCTGGTCCCGCTGTATCACTTTACCAATGACCTCCTCATCTGAAAAACCTGCCTCCCAAGGTTTTTGGAAGGGGCAGACACACAATGTGGTGTAAAATGGATGCAAACCACTTTGAAATTTGTGGATCACTGTAAAAATGTCAGCTATCCTAGTGATTATTTATCTTATCTCTTGCTTTTATGGCTTTTGGGTCCTGAGGCCTGATGGGAAGGGAGTTCTCTAAAGATGAATTGCACTTTATGGTCTCTCGTCTTCTCTGCAGCCAAACCAGTGATTTCATAATGATCCTAATTCCTTTTCTTGGCTTAATGGCTACATTTCCTACCATGGATAGAGACTTGGGGGATGGATTTTTTATTTTTTTTTATTTTTTTTATTTTATGGATTTTTCTCTTTGGCCATATTTCCAGGTTGTAATGCCTCTTAGGCTTTTGTTAGAATTCTCTCAAGGAAGATTTCTAATGTCCTCGCTCGCCAATGTCCTGTTGGCAGGAGGATGCATGGAGAGCCAGCCAGTCATAAAACTCTGTTGCCAGGAAATGAGGCAGCAGTTAACAGACGGGGTGAGAGCTGCACTTTAGGCTGTGTCCTTCTCTGCTTTATTTCTGACGGGCTTTGCCTCTTCTACCTACTTAAACAATATATTGTTTTCTTTTGATATCAGAAGTGAATAAGTAGATGTGAATTATTCAAACAATCTAGAAATGTATAACTTAAGAAGTCAAAGTCATCTATTATTCCTTCCTCACAGCTACTGTTAACAGTTGGTTATTTCTCTAGATTTCTTTGTACACATATACTAACATATGCATTCATTTTCAGAAGTAGAATCAGATCAGACATATAGTTCTGTATCTTGCTTTTTCACTTCACTTTACATATAAGACTTTTTTCTCACCTTTAAATCTATCCCATCTTTGTAAAAAGCTGCACAGTGTCGTATGGATTCACCACACTTTAATTAGAACTCTACTAAAGGATATTCGGGTTGTTTACAATATTTCAACATTGTAAAAAGGACTACAATAAATATTTTTATTTGCTTTTCTTTGCAGGCTTGTGCAAATGTTTTGGTTGGATAAATTCCTAGACATTTCTGTCTATTCCTGAATTATGTTACATTTTAGTTAAAAAAAAAATAAGACAATGTAGGTTGCATTGTGTTATTAGAGTAATAACTGGGGAATGAAGGAAGTTTGGTCATACTGAAGAATATCAATCAAAGATGTGGAACATTTCTCATGCCTGCTGTCTCCAATGGCTGTAGATAGCAGAAAATCTCATAGTTCTACTGGCTTGCTTCCTTGTTGATAAAGGAAACAGATCTGAGATAACAGATTGATCTGGTCCTGGCCTGGTGTGATTCCATTCATTATCAGAGGCCAGCGTGGCACAGCAGAGCAGAGGCTGGGCTCTGTGGCCAGCCTGCCTCGTTTCACATGCTAGCTCTGCTGCTTGCTCCCCTTAGCTTTCTCATTTGTGAACCAGGGCAATTGAAACACCTACCTTACAAACTGAGGCAGAGATTCAGTGAATCCATACCATTTAAGCACCTAGAGCTGTAACGAGCACATCATTAAGTACTGGATACATGGTAACTATGAATATGACGAGTACCAAAAATAGCTAACCATTTATGGAGGACGTATTCTGTTCCACGCACGCAGTAGGCACTTCACATATATTGTCTACTTTAATCCTCACAAAACTCCACAAGCTAGGTATTATCATCCCTGTTCTGCAGATGGGGAAACGGAGACTTCGAAAAGTTTAAATAAGCTACTAAATTCTCTCCACTAGTCAAAGGAGGAGCTGCCCCTTGCTGGTTGTTGAGGGCACTCCTTGTATGTAGTGTGGCCAAGAAGTTCAGGGCTTGGATATGAGACTGGAAAGAAGAGGATTCCACACTAAATTCTCCAGGGCCAAGCAGTGAGGTATTCAGAGACAGGAACAGAAACTGAGGTTTCTAAGTATATCTTTTTTATAGTTACAACTTTTGAATTTCCCACGTTTTACATATTTGAAAATAAATGAAAAAGATAATAAACAAACCCTAAGATTAAATAAAAACAGAAATAAATGAACTAAACTGTATATCTAATTTGGGAAAGAAAAACATAAATTCAAGAAACTTTTGAGCACAGTACTCGGAATGCATAGTCTTAGTGAGGTATATTCTAAGAAAAAAAGAGTGGCAAAGAATTTTTCAGTGGTTTTGTGGTTAGTAGTGGTATTGATGATGTAATTCTGAAAAAGTTTGTGCATAGTATGGTATGGATAAAATTAATGAACATATAAGTGTTTTTGTGAAGCAGGGTTTTCACTACAGGTGAGGAGAGCAATACAAACACGGAACGAGGGAAGGCCAGGAGGAGCCTTGTCTGTTGGATTTGAATTAGAGGTATTAGAGTAAACGTGTGTCGGGGTGGGTGGATGTTTCTGGGCCCTTCTGTAAACTGAAGGGCCTAGAAACAGTGACATATCTGTAGAAATGAGCACACCTAGAGCCCAGATCTTGATTTCTGAATACCATTCTCCACCAAAAAGAAGCAGGGTTCCTTGGAGAAATGGCTGATTCTATGTCAGAGGCAGAGAAAAGTCCAAGATAAACCTGGAAAATTCTGTTGTATCAGAAAGTAAGGAAATGCTCAAAGACTAATGGGAGTCATGTCAAAAAGCACAGCTTGAAGAGGCTCCCACAGGCTAAATCTGACAATATGAGCATCAAAAAGAATAATGACAACAATGGATGATAACCTAGTAAGTGCAGAATGTGTGAGGGTGCAATGATAACAAACAGCTAAGAAAGAGAAGGGGAAAAGGAGGGAAACCTTTTTATTATAGTAGAATGTCAGCTGATAAATTAGGAACAATCAAATTATAAAATCACCATTTTGTAACCTCTAACTTTACAATTGTATCAAAGGCTGTTGGGGAACAGAATATTCACAAGGCCTCACAGTGTCACCATGACAACTTAATTCCAAAGGAGCAATGTATCTTCACAAAGGAGAGATCTGGCCACCAACCTTAACCAAATGCTGAAGGTCAGCACCACGAACAGTGAACACTGTCCCTCCTGATGTGACGCAATCAGGAGTACGCACTGTTACCTATGGAGTATCCTTGCCAAAAGTGTTTACTCTGAGTGTGATCACAAGGAAATAATCGGACTAATCCAGAACATGGGACATTCTACAAGACAACTGAACTCTTAAAAAAAATCATTGTCTTCAGAAGCAAAAATAAGGCAGAAGGACTGTTCTAAAATAAAAGAGACTAAAGAAACATGGCAGTTAAAGAGACTGCTGTAAAAAAATTTTGGAGACAATTGGGTTTGAGTACGGATTGTATATAGAAGTTTGAATACAGATTGTGTATACATAATATTATTAAATGAAAATTAATTTTCCTGGGAGACGGGAAATAGGGAGTTGTTGTTTGATGGGTATAGAGTTTCAGTTTTGCAAGATGAGAAAGCTCTAGAGATTGGTTGCACAACAATGTGAATATACTTAACACTACTGAACTGTACATTTAAAAATGATTAAGATGATAAATTTTATGTTGTGTTTTTTACCACAATTAAACATTTTAAAAAATTCCTTAACGAATTAATTTTCTGAGGCATGATAATGGTATTTTGGTTATGCAGAGAATTCTTAGCAGGTCCATGTTGAAGTATTTAGGGATGCAGTGTCATGCTAACTGCAGCTTACTTTCGCGTGGTTCAGCAGAAAAGAAAAAGTACGTCTGTGTGTCTGTATGTTGAAAGAAAGGTGAATAAGCAGCAAAATGTTAACATTGTTGAGTCTATATGTGGGTAATGCTATAGTTAGAATGTTTGTCTCCTCCCAAATGCATGTTGAAATTTAATTGCCATCATAACAGCATTAAGAGGTGGGACTTTTAAGAGGTGATCAGGTCACGAGGGCTCTGTCCTCATGAATTGATTAATGCTGTTATTGCAGGAGTGGGTTCCTCATAAAAGGATGAGTTTGGCTCCCTTTTGTCTCTCTCTTGCCCTTTTGTTGCCCTTCCACCACGTGATGTATTCTGTTGTGTTATGACACAGCAAAAAGGCCTTCACCTGATGCTGGCACCTTGATCTTGGACTTCCCAGCCTCCAGAACTGTGAGCTGATAAATGTCTGTTAATTATAAATTACTCAGTCTCAGGAATTCTGCTGTAGCACAAAATGGACTATGACAGGTATACGGATGTTCATTATTTTCTTCTGTCCACTTTCCAATAAATGTGAACACTATCCAACTAAAAAGTTGAAAAAAACCAAAATAATTATCCAAAACTGTACCTTGCTTTAATTCGCATCTCTTTCATGAGTGAGGTTGAATACTTTCCTCATGTTGACTTACTAATTCCCATTTCAATTATCTGACTGGTCTTATATCACCCCTTGCTTATCAGTGGGATCTTGTTTCTTATATAGGCTCTTTGTACACACAGATATTAAAATTCTAAACTATATTACCACAAAAATCTTTTTCTCAGAAAGTTTTCCTATAATATGGAAGAGATTTGGTCTAGTCTGGGCCCACTTTGCTCTGCTCTGCCTGAGTCATCTTACCTGGTCTCATAGTATCATGGATCATCTCTATGGTAACAATATCCAATTTTAGATCTATAACCATGACCTCTCTCATGTCTTCCAACAATATCCCAGAGGCAATGACCACTTAATGCCCTAACGTTGATTTCTAAATACCAATCCCAAATAAAGGGAACTAGAGCTCCTTGGAGAAATGGCTGATTCCATGGTAGAAGCAGGGGAAGTAAGAGATAAACCTAGAACATCCTGTTGTACCAGAAAGTAAAGAGCGGTTCAAAGAACGGTGGACACTTGTCAGAAGGACATAGAAGCCAGCTCCAAGGGGCTTCTAATGGCTAAATCTAGGACAATTTAAGCATCAAAATAAATAATGATAAGTAATGGAATAAAATAAGAAGACGTGAGTCCACATGGTATAAATTAGGAGTTGACTTTTCCTATGACGGGCCATATAAATATTTTAGGTTTTACAAGCCATACAGTCTCTGTCACAACTACTCAAATTTGCCATGGTAGCACAAAAGCAGCCATAGACAATACTTAATGAAAGAGTGGTTGTGTCCCAATAAAATTTCATTTGCAAAACCAGGCAGCAGGTTGGATTTTGTCCATGGGTCACAGTTTGTTTATGTAAAGAGTTGAATAAATAAACAGGAGGAAAAGCTCTCCATCACAGTAGAATGCCAACTGATAAACACAAGGGAATGTTGGAGATAAAAAAATCACAATGCGGCAACTATTATTGTAATTCTTAATTCAGGTAAGAAACATCAATAGATACTAAAAATAGTGTGTAAAAGAAAGATGAGGAATAGGTTATTTATATAGTTGCAAAGTATCTCCATATAAAATACTTATTAATTACAAAGGGGGGGAAAGTATTTTTGCAGTGGGAAAACCTGTAGACACTATCCCAATCAAATGATCAATGTAAACACGACAAATAATGGAACAGATCAATCAACATCATCTGCCACCTGATAGGATGCAAGAAGAAAAACACAGGGTCACTTTTGTGATATTCCTGCCGAAGATGTATAACCTGGGTCTAAACATAAGGAAACCCAATAGAGGAGCGCTTACAGTGTGTTTGAGGGATTTTAGGGACTGGTCAAGGAAAAAGACATGACCACAAGGTGGTAGTACCATACACAAACTTTACTGGACAACACTTGGACAGGTTTCCCGGTGGGGGAACCTCACAGAATGAGACCCTCCAGAGGCTACAGCAGTGTGGGGGCCCCTGGAAGGGCAGGAACTTCTAGGGGAGTGGAGGATCGGAGAGGGTGCTTAGGTGTCTAGGTGATGTCACTCAGCAGCATGGTTGGGAGTCTGTGGCTCAGAGAGCTCTGAAGAGCAGCAGAGGCTTGAGGTCTTTTAGATCTACAGGGTTTATCTTACCTACAGTAAGCAGCTATTGGGTGCAGATTTGCAGGGCACACAAAGCAAGGAGGGTCTCAATGGCTTAAAACTCTGCTTATTTGGGCTATGTTGAAAACAACTGGATGTGTAAACTTTTGAGTTTGGCACCAGCAAGCTTTTGAGCTAATGAGCCCTAGCCTCCTGTGAGGAAATAAACAACCTGGGGCCAATATACAGAAGCCATCTTTGGCTTATTTATATAACAGACACTCTACAAAGTGACTGTTCTGTAATCTTCAAAATGTCAATGGCGCAAAACTCAAGAAAGCCTCGAGAATGATTCCAGATTAAAGTTGCCTAGAGCCACAGTCTTGAATTGAACGCTCTTGTTATAAAGGAATCACTGGGGCTATTGGCCAACTTGAAAGGGATCTCTAGGTGGATGAATATGTTGGATTTCTTTGTTCTATCTCAAAAGAAAATGATAAAACCAATTTACAAAAACCATACACATAGGTGTCTCTGTCACTTGGGACCCACTCTTTATGGCTGGCATAGCACAACCTGTAACCTTAAGCTTAGACTCTGGTGATTAACACTTTGTCAAGGTAAGGGGAAAGAACATATTTTATGGTGAAGTTTGTCATCTTGACTTACAACTTCGAATTGTTTAGGCATATGGAATGTGGGCCTCCATTTGTTTTCCTGATCCAGGTCCCAAAAGCTTTTGAGGCTGACCTGGGCGGGGGAGCACCTGTATTCTACAGACTTGGGAGAAGAAATGACTGAAATTCCAAGAGGGAACACAGTCGATGCCCTGAGATTCTGAGAGGAAGAAGGGGTGAGATCGCGAATGCTAGGGGAGTTACTTACCTGACAAAGGAATAGAGAACTGTCTTTTTTTGAGGCAGGAAGCAGAAGCAGAAAGTATGATTAAAGATGCATTGGGGGTATAGAGGATGAAAGCAGAAGTTCATGCGGGTGGTGTGTTTTCCATTTCATGAGAAATGTTAGAAGCTGAAGATGCCAGACACCTATTTCCCAGCCTCCCTCGCAGCCAGGATATAGGGACGTGTGCTGGGCTCTGCCCATCAGACACACCTACTGGTACTCCTCTTAGACCCAGGCCTTGCACCTCAGGGGGTCCAGTGTTTTGGAATACCTTTCTCAAAATTCTCTAAGTCCCCCTGTGTGGCCTGTGACTGGTCAGGGCTGGCAGTGCTGTTCAGACAGAGTGTGCTAAGCCCAGACTTGAACCTCCATGGGCTCCGTCCCTGTTTCTTCCCATTGGGTTGTTTCCCACCCTGTACTTCATGCTTGTGGTTGACAAAACCCTGTGAGGAGCCTTAAGCAACAGGAGCACTGATTCTAAGGCAGTGTCAGTGAGGGGTGTACATGGGATCAGTGTGGAGCCTGAAGTCTTAATTTTAGTGGCTAAAGTAGTGGGATTTTGGACCTATAGTGTGGCTTTGGGTGTTACAGGACTGGCTTCATGTGCATGTGGCCTGTATAGTCACATGTGCCCTGCACCTAGAAGGGCCCCACACTTGCTTTAATGCTCTGCTGTTGCTGTCTTAAAATTTTTCATAATTAAAAAAAAAAAAATGTTTGGTTTATTTTTATTATAGTCCTTCTTTGTATGTATTTATTTTTTAAAGTTTATTAATATTATTTTTTTACATTCTATGATGCTGTTGCAGAGCAATTGTGGGGGAGGGAGAGTAGGGAAGGGGGAAAGAAATAGGGTGGGAGAAGGAGGATGGAGGAGGTGCATGGCTGAAGCCAGTGGCACCCCCCCCCCCTGCAGGGGAGACCAGGGGACTTCCAGTGGGGTCCTGGTCATTGCTCAGCTGGGTGCCGATGTCAGGGGGGTGTGGCTGAAGCCCTTGCCCCACCACAGCCCCCGCTCAGGAGCCTGGGGAGCTTCTTGCAGCAGCTTGGTGATTGTCACTGGGCTGGTTGCAAGTGTCAGGGGAGCATGGCTGAGGCCTGAGGCCCCCCACAGCTCTGGCTTGGGAGTCTTCATAATTTTGAACAAGGGACCTGCAAATTATCTTAATTGGTCCTGGGGCATTGATCTGACTGTGGCTTGGATGTTGGTCCTGACTGAGAAGTCTAAACCTGGTCCTTCAGCCCTTCTAGAGATCTGGTGAGTTACCTAATACTGGTGGTATGCCAGTAAATGTTTAACAACCAGCTCTTTGAGGGAAAAAAGCAACATAAATCAC
The DNA here is from genome assembly GCF_027409185.1 of Cynocephalus volans. NCBI lineage: Eukaryota > Metazoa > Chordata > Mammalia > Dermoptera > Cynocephalidae > Cynocephalus > Cynocephalus volans. Next base: position 85,765,504 of record NC_084460.1, on the reverse strand, counting down.
CTGACTTGTAGTGTTTTCCCATTCTCACGGTGTCAATATGCTCACTGTTGCTGAACTCAAGCTACTGATGTGATGTTACCCAGCACGGGGTTCAGAAGAGATGAACAATAGCACACTGCTATATGGTATTTCCACCATATAGACACAATAAATGTAATAACCTTAAGAGCATAGACAATAAAGAAATATAGTAAAATAATTATGAAGTGATTAGTTTTGAGTATTTGTTACCTTTGATTTTGATGTAATTTACTTAATTGTAAGTTTATATCATTTAATTTTTAATAATGGCTGTGTTCAACAACTAGCTCTCAAAATTAAACAATCAGCTCTCGTGAGTCAGTATAAACCAGCTCCAGCACCCACTCCGTACTTCCTTTCTAACGAATTACTTTTCAGTTTGTCAGCCAGAGTTGGTTTCTGTTGCTTGCAATGAAGAACCCTGAGTGACGGGAGCAAGAATTATCAAGGTGTTTGCAGGGCATGGCGAAGGAATGATCTCCCATGAAACAGAAACTAGGTGGCAAAGCAGGAGGCTGACATCTTGAACTTCACAATCCCCTAAGTCTTGGCCTGCTATGATTCCATGGAGAGAGAGCGTTGGCCACAGAAGAGGAGGTGGGAGTTGTCATTGAGGGAGGGCAGTCCCAATGCCATGTATTATGTGGTTATGTGTTAAATTCCAGGGTTCATACTATAACTACTTCAAAATCTCAGAGGCAGGGGAGGCCAGTTCTGGATGGGGCAGTCCAGAAAAACTTAAGAGATTGGATTTGAGCTGGCTTTGAACGAGTGACAAGATTTGATAAAAATTTGGCTTCCTTTTCTAAATGTGGGAACATTTTGGAACCCAGCTGTCCTAAAAATCCTAGGAATATAAAAATGTGGGCAAAGAAAGTTTGGAAAACTCCAAAATTGTTCTTTCCCATGAAGTCTTTTACATAAGCCACATAATCTCAGCTAAGAATTTTTGATACCCAATGATACATTTTCTTTGTGCAGCAGTTTGTGAGACAGGGTCTATTGTTTTTCCCTACGATTGACAGATGAGAGAGTTGAAGCACAGAGAGGTTAATAATGTGCCCCAGGTCACACAGCTAGAAAGTGGTGGAACTGGGATTTGAACCCAGGGAGGCTGGCTCCATAGCTTATGTTCTTAACCAATATGTTCCACTACTTTTCTAAATGTCAGTTTTCTCATCTATAAAATGAGAATGAGAATACCTGCCTACTCTATCTCCCAGAGTTATGTGAGGATCAGATGAGATAAGTATATGAAAGTAAAATGCTCTAGAAGGTCATGAGCAGATTAAAGACAGTGGTCGCAGTCCTCCTCCCTCTTTAAATGTGAATGGAAGGAAAAGCAGCAATCTTGTAATTCTGTTTACAGCTTTCATTCTGCTTCCTGACATCTGAGAGATGGGCTTCCTGCAAGCCTATATTTCTTTCCCACTGTGGCATTGTCTCTTTCAGATAAGCATGTGGTCTTTCTGTTTATTTCCTGTTTTAAAATGTACCTGGGATCTGCTTAACCTGGTATGGTCAGGTGATAGACTGCCTTGAAAGACGAGTTTATTACTTACACTTCACAAGAGGAGGGGCACACCATGCCGTGCAGGACCACACAGGAAAGCAGCAGAGTTGGTCAAGAGGCAGAAGGAGTGAGAGGAAAGCATGGGCCAGAGACCAGAGTGTGGTTTTCCCGGGAAAAAATGGGTGCGGCAAGATAGATATGCTAAGCAAGTTTAGGATTGGCTAGTTTGAATAATGTCAGCAGGCTCTGGGCTACAGGGGTGGTCCCTAGTTGACTGGTACATGGCTCTGGGGTGATTTTAGGGGAAGAGAAATATTGGCTTGGTATGTGATAGTTAGATAAAGGAAGTGGTTGGGAGTATGGGTCTTGGATTGGTTGGTTTGTATATGAGAGGCCCCTGAGCTGATGCATGGACAGACCCCTGAGCCGATGAATGGACAGGCCCTGAGCTGATGTGTGGACAGACCCCGAGCTGATGCGTGGACAGGCCCCAAGCTGATGCGTGGACAGGCCCCTAAGCCGATGCGTGGACAGACCCTGAGCTGATGCGTGGACAGACCCTGAGCTGATGTGTGGACAGGCCCCCGAGCTGATGCGTGGACAGGCTCTGAGCTGATACATGCAGGGAAGCAACCGGCCCCCCTGGGTCTTCTGGGGCAGCACGTGGCACATGCCTGAAGCTTCCAGCTCAGCCATTTGCTTCTGGTCATGAAGACCCCAAATGTTGTGGTGTTTGTCCCAATCTCAGCCTATGCCAGGGATTACAGAAAATCTCTGTGCTCTTCATCAACCATGTGTGTTATGTAGAGATGACCAGGAATGAGAATATATTTGTTTAATATCCCAGAATATTATTCACCTTTGGGTTCTTCCCCTTGAGCTGTGGGTGGCCACATGCAGTTAAAAAGCGCGAGCTGGGTTTCAACTCTTGAGAACCAAATGACTTGTTTTCCTGGTTTGCAAAAGGCAGGTACTAACATGGATATTAATTATGAAAAGGTATCATTTAAAGTCTCTGGAGAGCAAATGTCTAAAAGAATGAGCAGATACTGTACCAGAGATCACTCTTAATGGAGCAAGGTATTCATTTAGTCCAACTGAAGTTCTTAAAGTCAAAATGAAATTATGGCCAGACCACATTGATTGGCCCCCTGCCAAGTCACACCTAAGGCGGGGATCCTGCTGCTCCGGAAGATGCCAATTTGTTAAGGTCACCTGTGTCAGTAGAAAGCAGGAAAAGGATGTGGTAGCAGCACACAAGAACCTCATCTGATGAGGGTCAGGTTTAAATCCTTGATAGGGAAGAAAAAATATTTATTGTTCCTGCAGCTGTAACTGGTTTAAAAATGAAATAAATTGAAAGGGAATGATTTGTTTTCTGTTTATAGCTTGTGTAATGGACATCTGCTTTTATTTACCTACTCAGCTTCCATCCCCTCTCTGGGAGCATCACCTTCATTTCTTCTTGGGGCCTTCACTGTCCCTCGAGTAAGGAGAGATGCCTCAGAGAGACTGGAAAGGGAGGTGATCTATTCTCCCTGGCCAAGGGTGGGGGCGGGGGCTGTGGGTCAGGCAGACTCCCCTTTATCCCTGCTGTAGAGAAAAAAACAGCAGGGAAAGCGATGGAGAGTGCTGGGGTGGGAGTACAATTTAAAACAGGATGATGAAGAACGGCCTCACTGAGAGTTAAGACTTACCTGAGACTCTCCCTCAAAATAAACCCTGCTGCACACACAGTCTTTCTCGTCTCAGTTGATGGCTTCTCCATGCTTTCAGTTGTGTCAGCAAAAAGATAAACAAAAATGCACGACAACACAACTCCATTCTCTCACACTCCACATCTAATCAGTCATCAAATCCTGTTAACCTTTGAAATAGATCTGGAGTGACACCACTCCTTAGCACGTGCACAGCCATCAGACTGACCCAACGCCCCCTCCTAAAGACCTCCCTGCTCCTGCCCTTGCATCCTGTCACTTATTCTTAACACCACAGGCAGAGGAACCTCTGCAGGCAGAAGTCAGTTTATGTCACTCCTTTTAAAAACTTCCAACGGTTCCCCATCTCACTCAGAGAAAGGCGGGCTTTACCATGGCCTATAAAACCCCAAATGACCTGGTTGCCTACTTACCTCCATGACAATATCCTTGGTAATGTTCCCCTTTGCTCATTCTGCTTGGCCACTTGGCCTTCTGTTATCCCTCAATGTTTCTGTGCACTCTTACGCCTCAGGGCCTTTGCACATGCTGTTCTGTTTCTGGGATACGTTCCCCCCAGGTATTGTATGGCTTATGAACTCAACTCCTTGAAGTCTTGTGTGTTTTCTCTGGACTCGTTCAGCTGTGTGGGCTCAGGCAGAATAGGCAAAGAGTTGAGATTGACCATAGGATCTAATCTGGATAAAGAGAGAAGTGAGGAGAAGAGGGGACTGAAGGACAATTAAAAGGTGTTAGGGCAGGGCCGAGCCCGTGGCGCACTTGGTAGAGTGCTGCGCTGGGAGCGCGGCGACGCTCCCGCCGCGGGTTCGGATCCTATATAAGACTGACCGGTGCACTCACTGGCTGAGTGCCGGTCACGAAAAAAATAAATAAATGAAAAAAAAAAAAATAAAACGGCAGTAGTAATATTTAAAAAAAAAAAAAAAAAAAAAGGTGTTAGGGCAGATGAATTATCAGTCCAGATGAGGTACTGGAAAGAGTGAGAGGGAAAGCTGGGGATGGGGTGTCAGAGAATAGAATGCTTGAAACTAAGATTAGGAGTAATTGGATAAGGGGTGAGAAGAATAATTACAATTTGTAACGATGAACACTGTAATATTGATTTGATTATCACATACTGTACACAAATACTGATAGTCATCTGTATACCCCATAAATATGTATAATCAATTATATTTCAATTCAAAAAATAAATCTAAATAAATAAATAAAAAGTTTTAAAAAAAAGAAAATGTGAAATACTACTCTGTCATAAAAAAGGAATGAAATACTGCCATTTTGTAGCAACATGGCTGAACTTAGAGAAAATAATGCTAAGTGAAATAAACCAGGCACAGAAAGAGAAATACTGCATGTCCTCATTCATAAGTGGGAGCTAATAAATAAATAAGTAAATAAAAAGAGAAAGATACAACAATCCCAGTAATATGTTGAACTTTCAAAAGCAGAGAACTGAGGTTACCAGAGAAGAGAAAGGGGGAGGGGGAAAAGAGATAAGGGAGGAATTGGTAAAGGGCCATGATAAACGATTACATTGGATAATACCGAATATACAATTTATACTGATTTGAGCATCACATGTTGCACAGAGGTATTGATATTCAACTCTATACCCCACAGATATGGACAATCCACTATGTTATAGTCAAAGAAAAAAAAAAGATTAAGGGAAGTTTTGTCATTGAAGATGACGTGACTGGGATATGGCTCTGGAAGTGAGGAGCCGAGATCCGGTGGAGGTCAGGATCACGGGTGGGAAGACAGGGACTGAGGTCAGGACTTTGGGAGGATCATCCGTGGATGTTGAAGGCAAAAGCAGTGTGGGAGAGAGTGACAGCGAGTGGGAAGCTAGAATCTTCAAGTATGAGGGTGCTGGGAAAATAGAATAATTTAATCAGGCTCCCCTAGCCTCAGGGCCAGTTGGGGGTGGTTCACTAAACAAATCGTGTGTGTGTGGGTGGAGTTGGTGCCCATGCGGTTTGGCTGGCATCTGCCTCGGGCAACTCCGCCCTGCGCAGCCATGCTCTCCAACCTACGGCTCCAAACCTTCCTGTTTGCCAGTTACCTAGCTCATAGACCTGCGTGTGAGGGGTCTGGGGACCCAGCCTGCTGTGTGAGGGGGCTGGTGACCCAGTCTGGAATGGACTTGAGGGGTCTGTGAGCTCCAGACCCAGCCCTAGCTCGACAATTGGCGTGGTCGTGTAGCTTTACCCAGGGTGTGACTGCACCAAGGAGAGGCAGGCGTGGACCTCCCTGCCTGGGATTCACAGATGCTGCAGGAAGTGAGAAGAGAGGGAGGAAGAGGAGCCCGCCCATCCTGCCCCTGGGCGAGGTCCAGTGGCTCGAGGCCTTTGAGGGGGCTGCGGCAGAGAAGAGTCCTCAGGACAGCTGGTTCCTGTTAGAGAAGACGCTGGGATGAGGGAGTTTTTGCTGACGGCTGTGAGTTTGCTGAGAACCCAGGGGAGAGCTTCAGGAGTTTGAGAATGGTGGGAATGGGTCAGGAAAGGACGTGCGGAGCTTTCTGAGATTCAGAGTTTGGGAAAAGGAAGTGAGCCCCAGAGACGACATAAACCGGGATAAAAGGCACCACGAGATGAGTAATGGTGGTAAAACCCGAGTGCCTTTCACTAGTTGAAACTCAGGAACGAGAGTCTTTTTCATCTTGCAGCTGCAATGACTCAGCAAATCAACTAGTAGGCTGCTATTACAAGCAAAAATAACTTTATAAAAGTTAAAAAAAAAAATAAAAGTAATGCATGTTCACTGTAAGAAAAAAAAAAAAAAAAAAAACTCAAGTAATTTAGAAGAACACACACTGGAAAATAACCCTTTGCCCCTCCCAGTTCTACGGCGCAGAGGTGACTACTGTGAACACTTGCTTGGGCGTCCTTCCAGCCCTTTTCTATGCATGCCCAGGCAAAAACGGTATGTAGCTTTTAGATGAAGAGATGGGATCATTTTATACGTACTGCTTTACAGCTTGGTTTTATCCCCTAACGATACGCTTGGTATATTTTTTCATTCATGTAGAAATCACCCCATTCTTCTGCATAGTATTTTATTGTACACAATTTATGTAACAGTCCCCTCTTGTGGGACATGTAAGTGATTTCTAGGTTTTTTTTTTTTTTAACCTTACAAACACGGCTTCAGTGAACATTCTAGAGCATAAATCTTTGTATTACTTCCCATTTTATTTATTTGTACTCATTAACCGTATTTGCATTGTTAAAATAATGAAACCTTTCTACGTTAGAAAGTACGGAACAGATTAATACATAACCATGTGCACACTACTGGGACTGAGTACATTGTTAATGTTTTACCATAATTGCTTTAAATCTTCAGCTTTACTAGGCATGACCACCTTGCTCTTCAAAGCAGTTGCACTTATGCATAGTCCCGCAGGGACAACACACGGTGTCGTGGCGCTCTTGTGCCAAGTCTGTTGTGTAGGAAATCACATTGCGTTGCTTTATTTTCACTTACCTGAGTTTCAGAAACTCTTCAAATGTTTCTTGGCTGTTTGAGTTGCCTTTTTAAATGAACAACCTGCCCTTCAAATTCGTGCTGGTTCTTCTTGGTAATATGCTTTTCATATTCATAAGGATGTAGGATTAATTTGCCAAGTTCTATTAATAACCTTTGTTGAGCTTTTCAGCTGTAGCTGTTTGAATGTTTGGCTTTTTTTATTTGTTGCTCTAGGGATTATACTCTATATCCTTTACTTTGCAGTCTTTTTAGCATTAATATTTTATCACTTTGTATGTAAAAATTGTTAAAAATGAATAATGAATGTAAACATTTTGCAGTCTTAGGGGTTATTTACTCTCCTCCATGCTTTTCCACTAGTTGCTACATCTATATGTTCATAAACCCATATAATTATAATAAACCTTATAAGTTTTGCTTTAAATATTACTAAGTATTTTAAAGGAACCAAGGAACTAAGAGGAAAAAAATAGTCATTTTTATTTACCCACATATTTACTATTTCATTGGTCTTTATTTCTTCCAGAAGATCCTAGATGCCATGTAATACCAGTTTCCTTTAGTCAGAAGAAATTTCTTTAGCATTTCTTGTAATGCGCATCTACTGGTGACAAATGATTTTTTTTTTTTTTTAACCTGAAACTATATTTTGCCTTCATTCTTTAAGAATATTTTTCTTGGATATAGAATTCTGGGTTGACAGGTTTTTTTGTTTGTTTGTTTTTTCAGTATTCTAAAGATATTGTTCTACCTTCTGGTCTCATAATTTATAATTAAAATAATCAGATATTTGAATCATTGTTCTCCTGTTTGTGTTGCTTTTATCTTTGGTTTTCAGCTGTTTCACTATGTTGTGCTTAGGTATAGTTTTCTTCATATTTATCTTGTATAAGATTCACTACAATGATTGAATATGTTAATTTATGTTTTTCACCAAATCTGGAAAATTTTCATCCATTTTATTTTTGAATATTTTTCTGCTCCATTCTCTCCTTTCTTTCTGGGATTCCCCAGGCATGTTTATTTTGACTTTTTGATATTGTCCCACAAGCTCTAAGATTCTGTCAATTTTTTGCAGATTAATTTTCTTCAGATTGGGTGATTTTTATTGATTTATGTCCAAGTTTATTGACCTTTTATTGTCATCATCATCGTGCTATGAAATTTTTTTTTTTTTTTTTGTCTTTTTCATGACCAGCACTCAGCCAGTGAGTGCACTGGCCAGTCCTATATGGGATCTGAACCCGTGGCAGCAGAGTCGCTGCGCTCCCAAGCGCTGCACTCTCCTGGGTGCGCCACGGGGCCGGCCCTGAAATTTTAATTTAAAATTTTATTTCTGCCAATGATTTTTAAATTTCAGATATTGCTGCTTTTGAATTTCCATTGATTCCTTTTTGAAGTTTCTGATACTCTATTGGGATTTTTTTATTTTTTCACTTATCGGGAAGATGTATTCCCTTATTCTGTTGAGCATGATTAACATAAATGCTTTAAAATTCTTGTCTGCTAACTCCAACCTTTGGATAATACTGGGTTGCTCTCCATTCATTGCCTTTTCTCTTGACACGGGATCACAATTTTCTTGCTCCTCATATATCAAGTAATCTTGGATTGTATCTTGTATATGGTGATATACCGTATAGACTCTGAAATTTGTTATATCCTTCCAAGATGTTTTGTGATGTTTTTGTGTTTGGAGGCAATTAACATGATTGAACTCAAGCTGCAAACTGTCAAGTTGAGATTTTGCAGCTCAAATCTCAATTCAGTTCTCTGTCTTTATGGGGTTGCTTTGAGTCTGCCCCTTGCATGCAGACAATTGGTTTTAATCTGTAGTTAGAGGGGCCTTTCCCACTCAGATTCTCTCCTTCAGGGATTCTCCCCTCATTTTTCAGTGTATGTAGCTGCTCCAGACTCTGTCCTCTGGTTCTTCAGCCTACAAAGACGATGTTTTTTTCTGTCAGAGTTTTAGTACATTGTGTAACATTGACTTAAGCCTGAGCTCAGGCTAAAAGCCATAAAAACAGGCTCCTCACTTTTTGTTATTTCCTTCTTCCAAGTTTTAACTTTCCTTCAGAATATATCACCTTTTTTGTTCGCTGTCCAATGTCTTCAGATCAGAGTGTGTGTGTGTGTGTGTGTGTGTGTGTGTGTGTGTGTGTGTGTGTGTGTGAGAGAGAGAGAGAGAGAGAGAGAGAGAGAGAGAGAGAGAGAGAGAGATTTTCTTCAGAGGTTATAGTTGTCTGTGGGAAGGCTGGGTCCAGTAAACGCTCATAAAAGCAAAAGCCCACATTCTTTTAATTCATTTTGTTTTGCATTTTTAAAATTAGAATGTGATGGAACATCTTTTTACATGCTTATTTATACTTGTATTTCTTTTTTTAGTTACTATCTGTTCATTTCCTTTGGCTATTTTTTTTTTTTTTTGTCTTTTTTCTTTTGATTTGTAGGATGTATTAGTTCACTTTTGTGTTGCTAGAAAAGCATAACGGAGACTAGGTAACTTATAAGGAAAAGAGGTTTATTTGGCTTACAATTCTGGGACAGCTGCAACTGGCACAGATCTCAGGCTGCTTCTACTCATGGCGGGAAACTGCAGGGCAGCCGGCAAATGAAAAGATTGCACGGGGAGAGGAAGCCAGAGAGAGGAGGTGCAAGCCTCCTTTAACAACCAGCTTTCTCAGGTACTATGTAGAGTGAGAACTCACTCACGGCTGCCCACCCTCTTCCCCCAGGGAGGACATTCATCTATTCATGAGGGATCTGCCCCCAAGAGCTGAACACCTCCCACTAAGCCCTTCCTCCCAACACTGCCACGCTGGGGATTAGATTTCAACATGAGCTTCAGGGGCACAAACATGTCCACACTATATCATAGGAGCTCTTGTTCTATTAAGAATATTAGCTCTGTCTGTCATACTTGCAACAGCTATTTTTCCTGGATTGTTATTTTCTTTTGACTGTTTATTCTTACCTATGAGGAAGCTTAAAGTTTGTGTGTAGGCGAATTTATTATTCTTGTCCTTCATGATTTCTGAATTTCCAAGGCACATTTGGAAAACTTTTCTCTACCAAAGAAATATACATATATGAGTGTTTTTATAGCTACTATTAAATATTTTAACACTCATTTGGTCTATTTATAATTTATTTTAGTGTAAAGACTTAGGAAGTGAATCAGCTTATTTTTCCAAATATGTAATGAATTGCCCCAATTTGATTTATTAGATAATTAATCTTTTCCTCACTGATTTTGCAATACCAACTATTTTACTTATTAATTTCTTATATTTTTTGGATCTTTTTTGTACACTTCATCCTATCTGTTTCTGGGATAGTGTAAAAATTAACTTAGCCTTATAATATGTTTAAATGCATGCAACATCACCAGACTCTTCACAACCCTACTTCTTCATTTCTGAATACTTAATTTAAATCATCTCTTGGTTTGCTGGATTTCACCATCAAATAGTTCCTTCTGTGAGACTTCATGGGTGTCATTTGCCTTGAGTTCCTGCCTTAAGAATGTCTGGTTTTTGCCTCTTTAATGTGAATGACATGTGCATTATACTTAATATTCTCAGGTCATATTTTCACTCCAAATTCATTGCTTTGTTGTCTTTTGACACTGCATATTGCAGGACAGTGTGGAAAAGTCCGAGGCCAGCTGGATTTCTCCCCTTCTGGGGTGACATGCTTTGTCTGCCTGGATATCTGTAGAATTCTTATTTTATCCTTAATTTCAGATAATTTCTTGTTTATGTCTCTATTTTCCTGCAAATCATCAATTTTTCTCTTTAAAAATATTTTTTCCTGTTTTCATAAGTGTCTATTCTGCTTGTTCCTTTAATATGGATTTCATTTTTGTAATGTTTATATCTTTATTTCCCTTTTATTGTCCTAAACTCTGCTATCTCACTTTTCAACTTATTTTGTTGTCTTATCAGGTCTTATTTGATCTCTGGAATTTCTTCTTTGAGTTTTATTTTTCCCAGAGTCCATATCTTCTCCGGTTTTTTTGAGAGCATGGAGAAGTATTTGTCTGACATTTTCTTTTGTTTCTGAAGTGATTTTTCTTCTGCTGTGAACCCTTAATCTGTATTTTGCTTATTATATTCCTTCCACAGTCCCTGCCAAACTTGAACCATATCTATTTGTCTGACATCAAATCCCAAGTTACAGTGAAGCAGGATATACTGTAATGGGTCAGAGTACAGACCCTGGAGCCACACAGACTGGGGCGAAATCCCAACTCCTCCACTTACCAGTCCGTTAGCTTGGACGACTAAATTGGTACCGTATTGCCAGTCTCTTTGGGCTGGTGCTTAATACACTGCCTGGTACATTGTGCCCGATGAATATTAGAGAAAGATAATTTTGGTTATTACCCGAGTTGGGGAGCAATAATATTTATCTTGTATCGTTTTGATGTTATCTAATTAATATGCAAGATATAAGAATGCTAATTTGATTTCTCTTTCTGGTTCATCCTGAAAGATTACAAAATAGCTTATTTGTGATATTTGTTATTACTTTATTGATAGCAATAAAGTACTATCCCCATCTGCTGGCCACACTCAAGAATTAAAAGTAAAAGACATCGAGGTAATATTTCATTGTGTAGCTACTGTGACTTGTAGCGGTCTTTTCAGCGGGGAGCACCCCCCCCATCCGAACACTTACACACGCTCTCTGACAAATTAGCATCTTATCACACAGTGCTGGCTAACTGCTGACACACTTTGTGGTCAAACATTTATTATCATTTTGGAATTTAGATTTGTCTTAGATTCAGGCTGTACAGGTTTCTCTTCTGGCTTGGTTTGGCTATTTCTTAGGCTTAGCGTTCCAGGTCTCGAATCTTTGTCCCAAAAAAGGGATTGCCCCTAATGTTTTTTTTTTTCTTCTTAAGACTCACTGCAGTCACCCCCAAGAACCATTAGGTGTGCTATGTAACCAGCACACAGAGTATTGCTAACTGCTATCCATGTGTCACAGAATAGAGAATATCTCTTAATTGGCCATTCTTTTTTTTTTTAAAGATGCTGTGAGAAGAGCTGATACATAAGCTGTTGGGGAGAGCAGTAGTTAAGTTCTGCCTAGAACAAGTCACTTCAGATTGAATAATAATGGCCAGGTCAGGTCTTGGCCTTCCTGAGGTCTGTGCATTTCATCAGAGCTGTCCTGGGGGTACAGCAAAGTGACAATTCAGACCTGATTGATTATTTGGGAGCTCCCACGGCTGTAGGTGGCCAGGCTGGCTCAGTTAGGTGACTCAGGTCAGTGTGACAGGAGGCCCAGCTGTGATGCTAAGAAAGACCCAAGATCCTGCCTTTGGCATTTCTACATAATTGGTGTCAGCTTGTCTCCCCACTCCCCACAGCTTCTTGTTACCATGGCAACCTGAGCCAATTCGGAGCTGGCTGAGAGGGCGCCACCCTCCCCTGCCATCTGAGAAACTATCAGTTCCCACCTCACATTCGTCTCGTGGCCTCAATGTGTGCTTGTCCCCAATGGCCTCTGCTCTGTCTCTGTCCCGATTCCCAGGGACTTCTTCCTGAGCCCAGCCATGCACAAAGGAGCTCTCCCACTCCTCATTCTAAGGGACAAAGCTCTCGCTGCTCCACTTTCCCTCTCCATCCCTGACCACAGCTTTCTCACACTCCCTGCACACCCTCTCATCCAGCTTTTCCCCAACTTCTCCCAACCCCTCTGCTGTTCCTACACCTCGCTGCACCTCTCCCCACCTCCATGCCGCCCTACACGTTCTCCTGGTCACTCATTCTTTCCCTCCACAGGGTCTTTCTATCCTGGGCTTTTGCCACGTCCATGGCTGCTTTGTGCCCACCTGTGACACAGCCTAATTGTGTATTACGTCTTTCTCCTCTGTCCCCATAACACTTCATTCACGCTTCTAAAACAGCTGTCATCACAGCATCTTTCATTTATGTGTCTGGATCCTTCTAGCACCGACTGAGGCCTCATAGACAGCAAAGCCTGTCTTCTTCCTTGTCATTGTGTCCCCAGATCCAGGCATAGCCCCCGGCATACAGTGGACCTCATTTGTTTAGTGAATGAATATTTCTATCATTCCAAATCTTCATTTTTTGACCAAGTTTGCTCTGATGTTTATTTTCCCCTGATTTTATCAGTGTCCAAATATTTTAACTTTTCATTTTGAAATACTTTCAGACTTTCAAAAGAGTTGCAAAAAATACTATAAAAATCCCCCCATATTCTTCAACCAGATTCCCCAAATGTTAACGTCTAACATTACCACAGTACAATGATCAAAACCAGGAAGTTAACATTGATACTTTATTCAAATTTTGTCAATTGTCTCGCTAATGACTTTTTTTCTAAACCAGGATCCAAATCCAGGGTCACACATTGTATTAAGTTGCCATGTCTCCTTAGTCTCCTTTAATCTGGGACAGTTTCTTAGTGTTTCTTTGTATTTCATGACCTTGAAACTTTTGAAGGGTGGCCAATTATTTTGTCTCTCAAATTGGGTTTGTATAATGTTTCCTCATTATTATATTCACGTTTTACATGTGTGCCCAGAATACCCTTCTCAGTGTGTCATATCAGAAGGTATGTGATGTCTGTGCTGTTACCGATGATGACAATGTTGATCACCTGGGTAAGGTGGTTCTGACAGCTTTCTCCACTCTAAATTTATTATTTTTCCTTTGTAATTAATAAGTATCTTGTAGGAATACATAGCTATGCTGGTTCTTATCATGCTTCTATCCACTGATTTTAGTCTCCTTTGATGATTCTGGACTGTGATGATTATTATTGTGGTGTTTTCCAAATGGTGGTTTTCTGTTTCTAAGATTTTAAATGAGGTCAGGGAAATAATTTGCCCATGGTGAGTTGTCTAGGGTCCAACCCCGGGAGTGACCCTAAAGCATTCTCTAAATGAGACTTGAACATTTCATGTAGCCTTCTGGATCACAAATATCTCTAAACAGCTTCAGTCTATGGACTGTTCCCTTTCCCTTTTCTCCCCCCTGCCCCCAAATCTCCTATTTGTGGATACAAATGGGCTCCCCTGATGGGATGGTGGTGTTCTTGATGAGACACCAAGAAGGGCGATCACAAGTAAATTGATCATGACTTAATTATTAATTCATGCTCCTAAAGTACATACTGTAGAGATTAATGCTCCATGCCAAAAAATCCTTGGCTCACATTTTTATAACCACTGTCTTAAAGGACAGCTGCATTGGCCAAGATCAAGGTAGCATATAATACACCAAGACCTAATGTCTTTTGGGGAAACACTTCCCAATCCGTTCTGAGCTGTTATGAAATCGATGACCTTGGCGATCTTTTCTAAAGCATTCAGGCAGAGTTACTGAGTTTGGGGGAGGAGTTGGAGGTTATATGAAGTTAAAAAGTACTAAAACTCTGGATCCTTGACAGAGCATCTGTTAGATTCCATTAGCCCCTGAAGTATAGGGTGTTTATTATCTAGAAGAATTTTCAAATCCATAGATAGTGTGAGAAAAGAAAATCTTTCTTTTGACACATTTTCAGTAACTAGTTTTCAGTGTGACAAAGTTTGGGTTAATTATTCTCTGGTTAGGGAGGTCAAAGTACTACAAATCTGTATGCTTTTAGGGGACTGCAGAGGCCACCAGGATTCCTAGCTGCATGAAGACTCCTCAGGATAAATAGATAAGTGGACATTGGGGTTTACAGTCAGGACTGGGATAAAAAGAAATCAGCTGCCTCTGACCCTGAGCTGGGGTCAATAGGCTGCTGAGGAGAATGGAGAACTTCTCTGGGGCAAGAGAGAATCCAAGACATGCCCTGTTTCTAGGACTAGTTCCAGTGCTGGAGGAGTCTCTCAACTGTCCTCCCTCTCGCCGCTCAGCCCCCACTGTCCCACCCCACCCCTCCCCACCCCCGGCCATCCGAGCCATACTGGCAGACATGAAGAAGCATCCTGGACATTCTGTCTCCAGCAGATGTCACATGGAGCAGAGACAAGAGGTGACTGAACAAGACCAAAAGGCCAGCGTTTGGCTGAAAAACATGGGACACTGGGGGGCAGGGACCAACCATTGCCCTGGCTTTCCCTGTGTGAGAGTGTTGTTGGCAGCAGCTGAGAATAGTGTGTGCCGTATGGACATGGCGACAGTCCCAGGGTGACAATTATGGAAGCAGAGAGAGAGTTCCTGCTGTCACTAGAACCTGTGTCTGTGACTCTCCCCATGGCTGGTACATAGCTCAGGAAACAAGTTACCTTTGTGAATAAATTAAAAACAAAAACTATTTCTTTTTTTAAAATTCCTTAATACTGATTATATCATCTTTTGAAATCTGTAAGAAAACATCATTTTCCCTTGGGTTGGAACAGGGACATCTTTATGTTAGAGGTCAGTCTCGAGTGAATTGTTCAGAATCCTCTAAGAATGAATTGCCTAAATACTCTGCGACAGCACAAAAGTCGTTTGTCGTGACAATCATGTTCTAAACAGAGTCCTTCTTTAGAGCCGTAGGACTGAGTTCAGTCTTTGGTAGCTCACAAATTCTTCTAATCAGCGATTGAAGATGCCCTTTCTGAGGGTAGCTCTGCCCAAAGGGATGGCACTGTCTACGAATGACTTCTTTCTCTTGTTTCTCTATAGGGTCTCAGAGAGAGAGAGAGAGAGAGAGAGAGAGAGAGAGAGAGAGAGATAGATCATTCCACAGCTCTGAGCTTCAAGCTGACAGGGTCCCTTTAAGGCTTGGCTTCCACCAGCTGGGTTCTCTGAAAGAATGGCCACTGGGGACACTTGAACATACACATCACTGCTAGGCTGGGAGAGGAGGACAAAGCCACGTCCTTGTCCATCACTGAGCACTGTGCACCTGAGTGCATACGTGCTATGCACAAGACATAGCCTGGAGCATTTGTGGCCCAGGATTGTCACAGTGGTACAGGGAGGAAGTGTTTTTGCTCAGGACCTGTGTGAATTCCATCAGCCAGATCCGTCTATAGACCTGGCCTCACTTTGGGACAGCTTGATTTGGAAAGACACTTGAAGAAGCCTGAGAGACCTGGGCTGGAGGGGGAGGGGTAGTGGCTGAGCCCTGTCAAGGCTCTTTTTATTAGTAGTATTAATACTGTTTCCTGTGTGGGAACCGTTAGTCACACAATCTTGAAGAGTATTTCCCCTTCTTGACTACCCTGGGAACACACCAAGAAGAGAGGATAGGACAAAATAACCTCTTGCTCAATAAATAAATATTTTTTGAATGCCTAGTAAGTGGCAGGCACTGTGCTAGGCTCCAGTAATGACACAGTGACAAGACAGACAAGGTCCCTGCCCTTGGGGAATTTGCTTTCTAGTGGAGACAGACATAAAAGAAACAGAAAATTAATAAGATTATTACAGATAATAAGTGTTATAAAGGAAATAAGAGATTAATGCTAATGTAATAAAAATTGTTTGGGGTTTAGGGAGGGCTTTTTTTAGCTAGGGAAGGTCTCCCTGACCTGAATGGCGGCCAGGTCCAGTTATGTGAAGACCTGAGGGACGAGAATTGCAGGCAATAGGACCGTCCCACCAAAGGCCCTGTGGCAGGAGCTGTGTGAAGAACAGAGAGAAGGCTGGTGGTGCAGAGCTCAGATAGCAGACGTGGGGTGGGCTGGGAGGTGGGGGTAGGATCCAGGCAAGATCAGAGAGGCAGGCAAAGGCTGGATTGTGGAGGGCCTTGCAAGGCATGGCAAGCATCTAGGGTTTCAACCTTCTGAAAGGAAGTTAGGAGGTCATCCAGGTCAGTCTTTGAAAAATGACTTCCTTACAGACCTCGGTTTCATGTCAGGTCCAAGGGAGCAACAGAGTGAGCAGAGGCTCTGCACCCACCCCCCCCCAGCGAGTCCCCACCTCAGCCAATGTGCCACCCTGCCCCTTACCAGTTTTGCACATTCAGATTCTGTTTAAGGTTTAGCCTCTCAAGGGTTCAAAGCTGTGGTAGGTTAAAGATGTAGTAGGTCTTCAAGAGATGGAATTTTTTTTACCTTGCGATGTGGCAGAAGGGACGCTGCACCATCTTTTAAGAGGACTGGCACCTCCCACTTCTGCCTTGACAGGCTCCTCTGAGGTACATAGCCCAGGAAACAAAAATTACCTTTATCAGTAAACTAACTATTATCTAACTAGACCTCAGCCGACATATAAGAAGTTCTACTCTGCCGTGTGGCAGGGAGCCGAGGAACCGCAGACAAGGGGACATGAGGCACTGACATATGTCCCCAGCCGGGCTGTTCTGGCCAGCCCCCAGCTGCCTGAGCCGCCCTGGCAGACGTGGAGCAGCACCCTGGACATCGTGTCCCCAGCAGACGTCGCATGGAGCAGACACGCCCAGCCTGTTTGCCTTGCCATGTGCCTCAGAACTTGGTTCAACATAACACAGTTGCTGTCTTAATCCACTTTGTTTTTGGTTTGTGTTTGCTACACAGCAATAGACAGCAGGAGCAAAGATTTACACAGAGCTTGAAAACCAGTCCTCTGAGCAAAATCAGTGTTTTGTAAAGAACTCAGAGAGTTTAGCTCTCGCAGCCAGGGAGGCAGTAGAGTATAATGACCAGGGCACAGGACGTCAGAGTAAGATGGTCCTGAGGTTGAATCACAATGTAACTTTGATTCTCAGCGTCTTTGTTTCTAAAATGCAAATAACAATCTGTGCCTTGGAGGGCTAATGTCAGACACTGTAATGTCAGACTTAAACTCAGACACTGTTTGTGATGACCTTGTACATATTAAGAGCTCAATAAATTCTACCTACTGTGTGGTCATCAGGGCGCTCCATGGAGGAGCTCACCACAGGCTGTGTGGATTGAAAGCCTGCTTGATGGGGCCAGTGCCCTGCCATTGCCAGAGCCCACATCAAGTCTCAGTTGGAGATGGCAGCAGGAGCCTGCGAGTCACCCAGACTTACTATCAAGCTCCCCTACACGATTGTTCATAATGTTGTATTCATATTGAGAACATTTTTCCTGTTTCAATTCTCTTTCAATTCTGCTAAAATCCAAGCGAAAGTGCTACTATAACTTTAACACTTTTCTAACCCTTGCTAATCTGCCTTTCTTCCGTGTTGTTTTTGTTTGTTTTCATTTTAGCAGAGAATATAACCTCAGGTTTAGAGTATTTGCAGGCAACAGTATTTAAATAGAATAACATTGTTTGATATCATAGTTTAGTTTTCATTGTATTTTTTTGTCCATTACTCATTTCCTTTTATTGAACTTGATATAAAGATTTCCTTGAAAATAAAGGAAGAAAAGCGAGTCAGTTTGAAGAAGAATATCAGATAAATTGCACAAGTAGCATGCAATGCGACAGTGGTTGCAAGAAGGTTTGCAGGTGCCTGGCACAAATGTGGCTCCATGGACTGTGCCCCAAGCTTTGTCTATGGCCTTCCTTTGGGTTGTCACAGTCAAGAAAAGCTGATAAAGCCATTGCATGAGTGTACTCTCCCTCTGCCACCTCTGAGGTCCATGCACACCATAGTCCTCCCCTCCCCCCAAACCCAGTGGCGTCAGTCTGGGGCAACAGGAGGGTGCAGCAGGAGGGGACAACAGCTTCACAGTTAATACTCTAACACACAGTCAGTCAGTAAGATTCTCCTTGGCCCATTTCAGCCAGCTCCTGATGTGGAGGCGATGGTCTCTTGGTTTCCTAGTCCTTTGCAGAGACATGCAGCCCATGAGCCACTGCACCTGCCCTGGGACTTCTGCCCAAGCCGTTCTGTCGGCTCAGCTCTCGCTGACCTTCCCTCTGTCTGCAACTCTTGCCTCCCTCATGAGCTCAGCACTTTCAGCTGTTCTGTGATAGTCTCAAAGGGCGTGGAAATGAGAGCTTTGCTGAAAATGTGCATCTTCTGCAGAAAAGGGCCATGGAACACTTAGAGAGGAAAAGGACAAAAAGATCAAAGTGGTTTTGGAGCAGAAGAGGGAAGAAGGAGCTATAAAATTTGAATGAAGAGCCTGGAGAAAAGAGGCAGGGGAAGGGAGATGGCTTTGCTTGGTGGTTAGAGCTGAGAGGGGAGAAATGGTAAGAACAACAATGGGGGAACTTTAAATTAAAGGACAGCTTAAAAACTAATAATATTAACGTAATGCTGATCAGAGCATTAAAAACTACCACAGCGTGGGTCTCAAGCACTGAATGTAACTAAGTGTTTCTATGGCTCCTTTATCCTCCCAGGTATCTGCTCTTATGCCACCTCCTCCATGAAGTCTTCCTTCATCACACCATCAAAAATAGAAATCTTCTCTTTCTTTAGCCCTGATCCCACTGTGGTTTTCTTCATCACACTTACCACTGCATGGAATTTTATTTGGTCATTTATTTATTGTCATTCTCTCCCCATTAGATAATAACTCCATGAAGGCAGGGACTTGCCTGTCACTTTGTATCCCCAGTTCCTCTGATGCAGAGCAGGCATCCAATAAATAAATGTTGGGAGAACAAATTCAACCGATTAATGTTTATGAGATCGCTAATATGTACAAAACAGCACTAGGAATAAAAGATGAATCAGATATGACTTTTGCCCTCAGTAAACAGTCTAATAATTATAATAATCACTACCAGTTTTAGAGGCCTTACTATGTGCCAGGCACTTCATACACATGTCATCTTTAATAACTAGGGGTGATGTTCAATGTAAACGCATTTAACAACAGGTATTGTAGACACTGACCTATCAGTACCATGAACTGGCACGCAGAGATATTAGATAATGTTGCCAAGGTCTGAGAACCAGGAAATGTCAGATCCAAAATCTGAATGAAGCTGTGGCTGACTCCAACATGCATTCTCTCAGTCCCACCACAGGAATACCTACTCCCCTACATGTCTTGTAAATATGTGTTGAGCACCTACTGTATGCACAGAAATAAAATGGTCTCCTGTTGGGGAGCTGAGGACTTTGGGTAGCCTGCCAGCCTCTTCTCTCGCTTCCGTCATAGCTCTCACAGGTGGTAGGTCCAAAGTCCACACAAACAGAAATGAGAGAGAAAAGCGAGGGGGGCAGGGGAGAGCTGGGCAAACAGGCAGCTTGAGGAAGTTTACAGAAGCTGGGGAAACAGGCAGAGAGAGCCTGGATCCTTGCACAGTTTGCTGTTTCCCATAGGGCCGTGTTCCTTTTCACCTCCTCTAAGTGACCTCTGTCCTGAGGAGGCCTGCCCCAGGAGTGTGGCAGCTCTCTAGCAGAGGCTTTTACCAGGCTCCGAAGTGCAGTTAGAATGTTTGTCTCAGGTGATAGTTGACAGAAAGAATATCGCCACAGAGTAAAACTGGGACCTGGCCTTCTCACTGTCTGCAGGGCTTGTGCCTTTGGTAGTGACAGTCAGTGCACACCAAACGTCCAAGTGCTCCTTCTGTGTCCCTGCCCTCTTTGCTGTTAACTGTTAGCAGAAGAGATGGCCACTTCCAGTTTTGATTCCTCTCTTCTGCTGCGGTGGCCTTAGAGTCACATTTTTCAAGTTCACATTTACAAGATGGAGGTCAGCCTTCTGACTCGTGTCCAACAACTACAATGGACTTTTATTAGGTTAAACCACGCAGAGTTCAGGTTTGTCAGTTGCAGCAGCTAGTGTCGATTACCTTACAGTTGCATGTCTCCCTAATGTACTTTGCACTTCTTGCTGAATCTGTAATAATTACTCCTAATTATACTGTCTGCCTTCCCTTCCAGTATCACAGTGTTTGACTTAAACTTACATGA
Organism: Cynocephalus volans; assembly: GCF_027409185.1. Lineage (NCBI taxonomy): Eukaryota > Metazoa > Chordata > Mammalia > Dermoptera > Cynocephalidae > Cynocephalus > Cynocephalus volans. Next base: position 85,745,029 of record NC_084460.1, on the reverse strand, counting down.
GTTTGGCTTATGGCGCATTTTATTGTGGAGTTGCTTTTGAGAAAGTAAAACTGTACTTCTGCCTCCTCAGTGACGTGGCACAAAACTATTCAACAGCTTCCTAAGATGTACTTATAGATTCTAAATATCACCTGGGTAAGCAGACATCTTTGTGTTTAATAATAATAGGTATTATTCTCCCTGTGTTACTTGAGGAGAATGAAGCTCAGGACAGCCAATTAACCTGCTCGTGGTCACATGGCTGCTGGGCAATGTCACAGGGCTACTGGGCAATGGAGCTGGGATTCGAGTCCAGGAGGCTGATTCTGGAGGGGTAGGTGTGACGTGAGAGTGGGGAGGAAGGCACTTGACACATGGAGGGCATCCTGGCAGTACCTGGGGGGACCGGCCTGGTGCATCAGGGCACAAGAGAAAATCCACCTGGAAAAATGAAGGCTTCTGTGGAGGTGAGTGGGGTGGAGGCCTGGAAGGCCTGGCTGGGGAGTTTGAACTTGACCCTGAGGCAGGTCAGAGCCATGGAAGTGAAAAGGAAGGAATAAGTTGTTTGGGGAAGGAGATAGTCCGAGGAAGGTTTTGGACATGCTATGTTTCCTTCAAACACAGAAGTGATTTGTGGGCCCTTAAAGGTACAGGGATTTGACTCGGGGAAAATGAAGATCCAGAACATCAATTTAGAAGACATCGCGGTTGCAGTTGGCACTAAAGTGAAACCTCTTCTCCTTCCCGACTAGCGGGCCTTTCCCTTCAGTGACCCTCCCTCTCCTAACATGAGAAACGTACTCATCTACTATTTGAATTCTGGGGACTGAGGATCAACAGAGCTGTCTTTGGCTTTTTATCCCATCACTTTATCTCTCTGGCCCCAGCTACTTTGTCTGTAAAATGACAGTGTTGACCAGGCAGTCTCTGGTGGTCAGTCTTGGTGGCTGTGAGCTCTTAATTTATGTCTACCCTGTTCTACTTCTTTTCATAAAGCCATTCTGTCCCCCCCCAACCCCCCCCACAGCCTTTTTTTTCCTTCTTGGAGGATGTCTTGGGATATGTGATTGGACTTCCTTTCTGGAGTCTCTTGTTTGGAGTGAACATAAGCCATCTGACCTATTTTTTATGGGGCCTGACTGCCTGTTTTTGTGTTTTGGCCAAAGTGTCATGTCCCAGGAGATGCAGTTCTCTTCAGCCGTGGCATGTGAGGATTGGAGTCAGAGGACCCTGGCAGAGATCAAGATTTAAAAACCACCTCTTTTAGTACATGCTGAAATATTTATGGATGAAATGATATGCTGTCTGGTAGTGGGTAGGGTATAGATAAAACCAGATTGGCTACTACCTGGTCATTGCTGAAGGTGGGTGATGGTACATGGGATTTCATTAAACTGTCCTGACTACTTTTGTATATATTTAAATTTTTTCCATAATAAAAGTTGAAAAAGCAACACAGACATTTCTATGTTTCATGTTGCAGCATCCAGAGAGCACATGTAGAGTATCCACAAAGCAGTGTCCACAGAGCAACCTTGAGATGAGGGGAAACAGGACAGTTGATACAGCAAAATAATTTACTGTGTCTCTGAGGACACTGGCCTTAGATGACTTGTTGACAAGAAGATCTCCCTTTATTGTGAGCTCTTATTCTCCTGCCTGAAGACTCTGCCTTCCATTTCTCCTTTCCCTTCTGTTTCTTTGCTTGCAAGTTAACTTTCTCCCTTGGGCAGAGGGAGCTGCTCTTTCAGGAACCATAAAAGAAGGATGGAAGAACCCTCCAAAGCAGTGGTTCTCAATTTTTTTGACTGCAACTCAGTGTCATAAATTTATTTTTTTAAGTTATCAGGTACAATCACACTGAGATGTAAGTTTCACAAAATAACACCCTTTATTAAATAAGATACATTCTGATATTTTCCATTCTGTTCTTTTCCAATATTTTAAAACGTGTTATGATCCACTAAATTGATTTCAGGATCACTAATGGCTTACAGCCTGAAGTTTAAAAACAAAATTAGTTAGTGAAAAGATACACTATGCAGGAAACTCAACATCTGGCCTGGGGTTGAAGTCATAGGCAGCCAGCTTTCACTTGTCTCTGACAGTGGAAAAGTCCTCCATACTTTCTTTGAGTAGGAGAAAGGTCAGATCTACAGTGCTAGCAAGGACTGATTGAAGTATTAAATTGTAGCAGATGTGTTGATGTGCCTATCAATGGGGAGAGATCCCAAGTCACAGGCTTAAGATGGGAATTTGGTTGAATTGGGCTCTCACATGCCATCTCATAGTCTTAAAACAGTAGAAAAAGGGACTAGCTCTATTACTCACACCACTGTGACTGTTGCTCAGAAGAGATGCCAGGCAATAGGGTTGGGCAGTGCACGTCCTTCAGAGCCAGACAGATCTGAATTTGGACCCAATAAACTACTGACCATGTGCCTTTAGACAGATCACTTAACTCTATAAATCTCAGTTTTTCTCATCAGAATATGGGAATAATAATACTGTATCAAATGAGATAATATATAGCATCTAACCCAGAACCTGACATGAAGGCAGACCCTCCACAAATGTTAACTCCTTCTTCTGCTAGCACAGATACTGCATGAGGTTTCCTTCAAAGGCTGCTCAGTCCAGTGCCCTGTATGATACATTTGTCACCCCCACTTCACCCAGAGGTTTACTGGCAGGAAAAGAAAGTCAGGAGAACACCCAAACAGAAACAAGTCTGAAGTTCCAAGAGAGAAGCCACGTGTTTGGGCTAAGTGACACGGGGAGCATCATTCACCAGCTTTAGATCTTCAGTTGCTCAGGCATGAGTGAAGATAGGGGGAATGCTATGTTCTTCAGAAACTCATGGCTCAAATTTCTTAAAGACATTTAGCTTCCTGGGAACCAACTCAGACCTAGTGAATCATAATCATTCTGTCTCAGTGTCCAATAATTCACCAAGTCCTTTCTAGTCTGTCCCCTGAATATCTCTCCAAACCATCTCCTTCTCTCCTCACTGCACCACCTCTCTCTACCTGTTGTGGATTGATTGAATTGTGTCCGCCAAATTTCATGTATTAGAAGCTTAATCCCTATTGTAACTGTTGAGTGTGGAAAATCCTATTACGGTAATTGAAAGGTTGAGCCTTGAAGAGGTGATTAGATTGTAGGACCATGCTGTAGTGGATGGATTAAAAATGGTGGTCAGGATGCGGACTGAAAGGCTTTAAAAGGAGAGTGAATGAGGAGGTTAGTTTCTCCCTCTCTGCTCTGCCATTTTGCAATGTGACATCCTGTTATCTCTGAAGTCACCACCAAAGACAGCCTTCACCAGATGTGTTCCCTGGACTTTGGACTTCCCAGCATCAGAAACTGTAAGCAATAAATTTTGTTTTCTTTACAAATTACCCATTTCCATGTGTTTGGTTATAAGCAACAGAAACAGACTAATACACCACCCTTAGCTCTCCTGCTTGTCCCTGTACCTGCCCACTGGGCTCCCAGCTTCCAGTCTTGCTTGTTCTCTACCCAGACTCCACTCTGCAGCCACAGAGATGGTTTCATAATGCATTTGTGACACCTAGACTGCTGTGCAAAACTTTCAGTGACTTTTCTGTGCTCTCAACATAAAATTCAAACTCCTGACCTGTCTGTCCCCAAAGCTCATCTTCAGCTTGTCAGTGCCAACCTTTGCACCTTCTTTTTTGATCAACTGTCCCCACCCCTGGACTGTCAGTTCAGGGACTTCAGGGACAGTGTCTCTCCTGCTATTGATGTAGGCCCAATGCCTAGCTCACAGCCTGATACAAATCAACTCCAACTAAACCTTTTCCATAAAGGAAAAGGCAAGTGACCTATATTTTTGGATTTAAAAACTTCCATGTCCTATGGCAAATTGTCTCAAAGTCCTTATTGTGTTTTCTGCTGGTTTTGTAGAGACTAAATCAATTACTATCATTTCCATCATTTTATATTTTGGTTCAAGGATCATTTCAAGGAATTTTTTGGATTTTAAAGAAGAAATATAATTTGGGTGCCTTTTGCATACCCTTAAAAATACTCTAAATGGATACTGGTAGTCACTCATTATTTCTAAACCCTGGTCATGCACAGATTTAATGGCCGAAGCATTCTCTTAGCAGGAAGAATGTCATGCACTATGATTTTTACTTCCATTTAACCGGCTAAGTATTTGTTTAAGTGCTTCGTGCTCTGATTAGAGGTGTCTGTATATGAAGTGCTTCTTGAACAAAAGTTGTGGGTAGTCAAATATAATTTAATTGAATAATGTTCCATAATTAAGGTAAAACTACTTCACTTAAATGATTAGCTTGAAGTAGTTATAGTAACAGAGTTAATAGATTTGCTTTTATTTTGTCTACGTTACTGGTGTTACCTAACAACAGAACACTGATGACACTGTGTTGTATAGAAAACTTTGGGTTTAGTAATTTAGGGTTCAATGCCATGCCAATATTGCCCAGATATCTTCCTAAAAAGGCACGTAAAAGGGTGTCAAAGAGCATAATCACAGGATTAAATTTCCCCCTATGATTTATTCATAAGATTGAATAAGCATTCAAAACAGAGCATGCTAGAGAGAATATGGGCCATTCCCCCAAGCATAGTAGTGCATACTGGAGGAAATCTCATTGGTAGATTTTTCCAAAGTGGTGATGCCCAAATCACTACTGATTTAGGATGCCACAGAGTCATTGGAGTGTCAACTGCAGGTGAGACCAGCCAGCCTAGGATTCAGTGTAGACAAAGGAAAAGTGAGTTATCAGTTAGATGTGTGCTCAGAATCAGGTGGCAGAAAACATAATTTACAATGGCTTAAACAAATTCTTTTTCTCCACATGATTAAATATCCAGAAGTGGATGGTTATTTGCATTGGTTCAGTAGGTCCAAGATGTCACCTGGGTACCAGGCGCCTTCTCTTCCCACTCCTCACCCCACGGCCGTAAGCTGCAGTGCCAGCCATATGTCAGCATTCTAGAGGACAAAAAGGGGAGGAGGCAGGCACGCCACACATGTCCCCCTTTATCAAGAGGAAACAATGCATTCCTAGAGCCCTCGACCCTGGGCCTTAGATCTCACTGGGCAAAAGAGAGTTGGTGGCTACCCAGGACAGGGAGGCTGGAACAGCTGGGTCAGGATTTTCATATCTGGCTTAGACCCAATCCTATCAGGACAGACCCTATCCTATTATTCCCTCTCTTTTTAAAAAATAAATATTTTGTAGTACTCCCTTATCCTGAAATGCAATGAATAGATCCTATATCCCATTTACATTCATAATTTCAGAATAATGCTGTAACTGTAAAATAAAAATAAGAAATAAGAGACAAGCAACCTAAGCAGTTTGTCCCTAAGACTGCTCATCTTGGAGGAGGAGAAACTGGAGGGATGAGTGTCCAAGGAGAAGCCAGAAGGGGTGAGGCAAGGGGTTAAATCCCAGTCCCACCGGTGTCAGAACCCCACACAGTGAGAAGCACCCTGTGGCATCCACTCCCAGCTCCCAATGGGAGCAGAAAGAATCTTCAAAGAAGAAGCGGGTTCCCGATGAGGGCAGTCATGCTGAGGAAGGGTGAGATGCCCCCATGAACCATGGGCTATACAACAAACTCAGAAAAGCAACCTCTGCACAGTACAGGACTGCTGCAAAGCTGCCTTCGGCTGCCAGGCCCCACCTACTTCCCACTTGCGACCGGACCTCTAATCTTGAAAAGCAGAACCACAGAGAATATAAAATCACTTCTATCACTGGGAAAAGCCATCAGACATATTAGAAAGATTTTTTTTTTTTTTAAAGACAAAAGAGGGATCTAACCTGAAAAATCAGAACAAAACATTCCCTTCTGGAAGTGTTGCTTCAAGCCCATTAGGAAGCCTTAAACCATCTCTAATTTGAATCCTCTAGAGAGTCAAGAGTGATGTACCCAAGACACAGGAGGAGGCAGATGGGAGATGGGGAGAAATCAAGGCAAGAAAATTGTTTACATATTGAAATCGACTGAATGTGTCTCCCCCCAAATCTGAATGTTGAAATCCTAAACCTAATGTGATGATAGTAGGAGGTATGGTCTTTGGGAGGTGATTATGTCATGAGGTTGGAGTCCTCATGAATGAGATTAGTGCCCTTATATAAAGTCCCCCAGAGAACTCTCTCACCCCTTTCCACTGTCTGAGGACACAGTGAGAAGTTGGCAGCCTGCAGCCAGAAGAGAGGGCCCTTGCCGGAACCTGACCATGCTGGTGCCCTGATCTCGGACTTCCAGCCTCCAGAACTGTGAGAAATAAATTTCCATTGCTTATAAGCCACCCAGTCTGTGGTACCTTGCTAAAGCAGCCTGAACTCGCTAAGACACACATGACAGACATCATTGCCACATTTGGAATGCAGTGGAGTCAAGTAGACGTGGCTGATGATTAGGGCAAGATGACAAAGGAGACATTTCCCCAGAGTTGAATAAAGACAAAAATGACATAAAGAGAGAAGCCACAATGCTCAAATCCTGGAAATCTAAGTATATAAAATATGCAAAAACAGAGCAGATGCTCTGATTGAATGATTGAAAACTTATTATTATTTTCTTCTTCATACTTTTATATTTTTTTGAAAAAATGCTTTCATAGATTTTTCCTTTAAATTATCATGGAATGTGTTACTTATAAACTGGAGAACCACAAACTACAAAAAGCACACACTTCGGACAAGAAAATCTGTTCAGAGGCCCTATTTTCTTCACCTTTTGATAGAGAAAAATCTTCCAGAACTAAGGGAGAATCCCAGGCCGAACGCCAGAAATGAACACAAGTAGGACTGCAATTTTCAGCCGCAGGTGAGTGTCTGCTGGAGGAGAAACACCTTCATAGGTTCACTTGTTTGCTTCTCAGTTCCCTTCTTATGTGGAGAAGGCCGAAGTGGTTCCACTGTCTGTGGTCCCCTCCTGAGCAAGCTTCCATGCGGTCCACCAGCGACCTCCCTCATCTCATTGATTGGGGCTCCCAGCTGGAGGGGATCCAACCTTGGAATGTGCAACTCTAGAACCCTCTTGCATAGCTACAGCTAGTGCCTAGAGTCTGGGCTGTGAGCTCATATGGCTAATGAGGAAAAGGTGAGAGGCTGGATGCCAGGGTGGGTCTGTGAATTTACATGGTAGAAGCTCCGGACTTTCTGTCCCAGAGAAGCCCTGGCTTCAGTGGCTGGTCATCAGGTCCCACTCAGGGTCCAGTGCACCAGAAGGAAGCTTGTCGTGACTCTTGCAACTAGAAAAAACAGCTCATATCACTTGCTCTGTCAATGGTGTGTAAGTGAAAGGAAGAATCGTCTCCCACATGGACTTTCTACGGGTCCACAAGCAGAGTTAGTGGAATGAATAGTTCTCTCATGGCTATCAATGAAAACAGCATGACACATGTAAGTACTCCCCGGTACTCCCAAGTGGGTGTTTTTTCTGTGGCATGTTACCACTTAGAAGAAGCAGAGGCATTGCTATTTTTAAGTGAATAATATGAACTGTTTTTTTCATACTTGGGTATGAAATGAATGAAACATGTGGCTAAAAATCAATTAAAATTTCAGTTTTTTCCTCAACATAAGATTTAGGCATATCTTAACAGGATTGAAAATACCAGCATTTTGCAAATAAAAGAGTCTTTATTGTGTCCTCACTCTTAACGATAATTCAGCTGGGTATAGAATTCTGTCCATCAATTGATGAATGCAGAAACAAAAGTGGTACACCCACAAAAAAGGAAATTTGTATTAGTCCATTTCTGTTGCTTATAACAAAATACATGGAACTGGATGATTTTTAAAGAAAATGAAATTTATTGCTTAAAGTTTCTGAGGCTGGAAAATCCAGAATCCAACTGGTGGTGACATCAGAGACCCAGGGATCTCACATTGCAAGATGGTGGAAGCACAGAGAGAGAGAGAGAGAGACAGACAGACATGGACTCTCCTGTCTCTTCTTTTAAAGCCCTCAGAACCATGCCCTGACCACCATTATTAATCCATGGCATGGTTCTACAATTTAATCACCTCTTCAAGGCTCCACCTTTCAATTACCATAATAGGATTTCCCACCCTCTTAACAGTCACAGTGGGGGCCAAGTTTCTAATACATAAAACTTGGGAGACACAATTCAAGCTTCAGTTCATTTTGGGGGTCTACAATTCAATCCTCTACAATATTATTCACCAAAATAAAGAAATGAAGTACTGACAAATGCTAAAACACTGGATGAACCTAGAAAACATTATGCTAAGTGAAAGAAGCCAGATGCAAAAGGCCACATACTGTATGATTCCATTTATATGAAATGTTCAGAAAAGGCAAATCTGAAGAGACAGAAAGCAGGTTAGTACTTGCCTAGAGATGAGGGTGGGGCGGGGAGGTTGGGGAGTGTTGGCTAAGGGGTGTGTGTTGTCTTCCTGGTCTAATGAAATGTTCTAAAATGATTGTGATGATGGATGCATAACCGTGAATATAACAAAAGCCATTGAATTGTACCTTTTCTTTTTTTTTCTTTTTTCCTTTTATTTATTATTATTTTTTATTGAATCATAATTGATTATACGTATTTTGGGGGTTCAATGTTGACGTATGTTGATCAGATCAATATCACTAGCATATATATTGTTACAAATCATACTTATTCTTTATGCCCCTTATCCAATCTCTCCCCATCCCCCTCTCCTTCCCCCTCCCACCTCTTATAACCCTAGATTTCTTCTCTCCTTCTGAGAGAATAACAGTTACTCTGTTGATTTGTTGCCTAGATGATCTGTCCAGTGCTGAGAGGTGTGATCAGGTCCCCCACTATTGTCGTAGAGCAGATGCTTCTTCTGTCACTCTGGAATGGGCTTTGTGGAGAGAGACATCCTCTTCTTTTCTTTGGTCTCCACTGGTGACTCTCCTTGTGTCAATGCACTAGAGTGGCTGGTGGGCTATCTGCACAGCAGTTGTGGTGTCTAGCCACTTTTGCTGCAGCCATGGCTATTGTGGTGGCTGTGGTGGGCCACCCACATGGAAGTGGTGTTTTTGGGGTGGTCCTTGCCTGGTTGCAGGAGGAGGGGTCAGTCCTTGGCTCCATATCTCAGGACCCCAGGTGGGCCCTGTGGCAGAATTGTACCCTTTAAATGGTTGAATTGTATGTGAGTTATATCTCAATAAAGCTTTTGATGTACAAAGTGCAGCCACAGGCAGCGGCTCTTTTCTGGGCTTGTGCTTACAGGCCGGACACTGTTTTTCATCTCCTCTCTGTGGCTCTCAGATTCCTGACTTCATGCTTATGCTTTTGACACCTTCCTTTCATTGCCCTATTGGGGATCTCCTTTTTGTTTCAGTGAACTCAGCTTTTAATTTGGCTCTCAGCTCTGCTTGCTTCCCTAATTTTCATGAGTCTGCCAAGCTTGGGTCAGAAACCTCTCTTCCTTCCCCAGCCCGTGGCAGCCCCATCCACAGGCTTACCCATGATCTTGCATAACAGATGAGGAGTTTGACAGAGACAGTCTCGTAACTCTATTCCATAGTGGCTTTTCCTTGGACAGTGAGCTTGGCTCTCTATTGTCACTGCAACCACCTTCTGTGAGGATAATGCTCTCACAGAACAGTTCTCCTGTGCAATGTTGTACTTGATTTTCACAATATTGTGCAGTGGATACAGTACGTATTAACATCCTTGTTTTACAGACGAGGAAGAGGTTAACTGAGTTCAAGGAGGTTAACTGACTTACTCCAGGTCACACACTGGGTCACACAGCTCAGATATCCTGACTCCAGCTCTGTTATAATTTTTTTTCTTTTTTTTTTTAGGATGGCTATTATTATTATTTTTTTAAAATTTAATTTAATTTTGTCCATATACAAGGTGGTTGATTATTGTGGCCCGTTACCAAAGCCGCGCTCCCTCTCCCCTCTCCCCCCAACTCTGTTATTCTGTCCACCAATCCAGGGCTTCGCCACATCAAATACCACCTCAGAATTAACCCTTTCCTCTAAATAAGTTGGGTTTTTTGGTCACTGCTCTTCCCCCATAATAAGCAACTCCTATGTGTCAGACACTGCTGGGTGCTAGAGACACATTTGAGAGAAAAGATAGGGTTCTAGCCCTGCAAACTAGCAGAGAAGGTAGACTTGCCTACCTCCTTACCTTTGCTCAAAGAGTACCTCTGCCACCACCCCAGGCCCCCACCCACCATCCTCCACTGTCAGCCACACCATCTGGCACAGCTTCTGTCTCCCTGGTCAATGTCTAACCTTGAAGGCTCACTTCCCTAGGACAATACATCTCACTGATAATACACAGCCTCCAGGGATCTTTCTCTGCTTTCTCTTTGTGTTACATATAGGTTTTAGGTGGAGGACACCATGAGCTGAGTGTCACTCCCCTGCCACACTCACAAATAAGAAAAATAAATTATCCTCTGAACCCAAAAGCGCTCAGAGCAGAGATATGCAAAGTCTCCTTAAAGAGACAGAGTGGCTCCCAGGTAGCCCAACGGCTGGTAACTTGATAAAATGGACTGCAGTAGTTCATTTTGTTGCTTATAACAAAATACCTGCAACTGGGTGATTTATAAAGAAAACAGAACTTATTGCTTACAGTTTCTGAGACTGAGAAGTTCAAAGTCCATCTGGTAGTGGTGACAGTGACCCAGGAGTCTCGCATTGCAAGATGATGGAAGCAGAGGGAACAGAGAGAGCAGGAGAGAGAGCTTCTTATTCTCTCTCTTTTTAAATCCCTCAGAACCCTGCCCCTGGCCACCATTTTTAATCCATTCCCTAAAGCATGATCCTGTAATCTAATTACCACTCTTTAAGGCTCCACATTTGATTACCATAATAGGATTTCCCATCCTCTTAACAGTCACAGTGGGGACCAAGTTTCTAATACATAAAACTTGGGGACACAATTCAAGCTTCAGTGAGTTTTGGGGGACATAATTCAATCCACTACATGGACTTAACTATCTAAAGAATGAAAGAATCACTAAGAAGGGTTGGTCAGCCATGGAAATTAGAAAAAGGGCTGTTTCTGAAGCAAATGTTGCTGGTGCCACTGAAACGCCATCTCGGGGAGGGAGTGCCTAACCAGTGTGCAGAACAGGAATGACTATTGTAGAGACAGTCCAGTGAGCTACCAAAATCTGCTGGGACCAAACCCTCAACTCATATAACTCCTGCCCCTTGCTCTGGTGCCTCGCTGACCAGATAACCACCAGCTACACTGGCTTCCCCCACCTTTGGGGGAGAATTTGCCATTCCAGTTGGCATGTCATCTGACCCCCTAACAGTTTTATTTCTCACTGGAAATTAATAAATGAGCATGTGGCTTTGTAGATCAGCCTACTGTGACCACAAGTTCTATAGACTGAATGTTTATGCCCCCACCCCCAAATTCACATGCTGAAACCTGATCCCCAGAGTGATGGTATTTGGAGGTGGGATCTTTGGTAACTGATTGGATCATGGGGTGGAGTCCTCATGAATGGGATTAGTTCCCTTATAAAAGATCACAGAGAGCTCTTTCACCGTTTCCATTGAGCGAGGACACAGCGAGAAGATTCCCTCTATGGACCAGGAAGCAAGCTCTCACCAGACACTGGATCTGCAGGCACCTTGATCTTGTACTTCCCAGCCTCTAGATACTGAGAAATAAATTTCTGTTGTTTATAAGCCACCCAGTTTATGGTACTCTGTTATAGCAGCCCAAACAGACTAAGATACACAAGTCTGCCTTTAGTCAAATCCAGGACCCTCACCCAAGACTGAGTGTCTGGCCCCCAAGGCCAATGGCAGGACCCCGGACCACTGTAAATCTCCAAGGAAAATAGCACTTTATGGGGCTGAGTGGGTAACACATCCACTTCCTTCAAACTTGGAAACCTAATGATGAATGTTGGTTAGTTGATACATTATCCCAGAGGGTAGACTTGCAGAAAAATCAGTCCTGACCCTTGGTCTCCAGAGGCCTAAGCACCCCTGTAATTTTTGATGTTATTATTGATGTTGTTGTTGTTTTTGTAATTTTTGTAAAATCAAATTATCAAGGCTATGACATTTGTCAAGGAAAACATGGGAAGAACAGTCATTTAAACAAATACGCATTTTCAAATATATTTAATCACTATCATATTTGGTGGCAATGTCTTTACTTAGTATTTAATGTTATTTTCAAAAGCAGACCTTCCTGTATCCATTTTAAAGCTCTTACTTTTGGAACTTCAACAAGAGGCCATCATTTTTTTTTTTATTATTGTGGTAAAATATATATAACATAAGGATTGCCATGTTAGGCATTTTTAAACACACAATTGCATGGAATTAATTACATTCTCAGTGCTGTGTGACCACTACCTCCATCTATTTCCAAAACTTTTCATCATCTTAAACATAAACTCTGTACACATTTAGCAATAACTTATCATTATTCCTTCCTCTTGGTTTCTGGTAACCTGTAATCTACTTCTGTCTCTGATGAAATTTTTTTCTTTTTAATTTATTTTTTCTTACTTGACCCATGATAGTTGTATATATTTTTGGAGTACAATGTGATATTTGGGTACATTTATACTGTGTGCAATGATCATATCAGGGTATAAAGAGTATCCGTCACCTGAAGCATTTGTCACCTTTTTTTGTTGGGAACAACCAATATCCTCTCAACTAGCTACTCAACAAGAGGCCATCTGTAGAGATGGGCTGTCCACAGAAGTCCCTGCTTCATGGCATAAGCTCAATTTGTTTTTTTACTAGGGTGTTTTTGTGGTTATTTATCTAAATTTTATTACTGATTTGACCTTGTATGTTGTATAGAAATTTATTTAAAACATGAAACCTCATTTGTTGGAAGAAGAAATACCTACACCAATCCATAGAGTCTGTCCTGGGTCACCTTGACCAATAAATCGGCCTTTGATGACAGAGCTCTGTGCAGATCAGAAACATATACTCTGGTGGCTAGGGGTTAATGATAAATAATGAGCTGCTTACATTAAAGTCTCTTCTAATTTAAGAAAGAAGAATCACATTTGGTAACACAATAATACAGGAGTATCTGTGCTTTCAGGAGCAGACAAAATTGGAAAGAACTGGGAAGATTAAAGGAAATTTTAGGATTTTCTATACTGTACATTGTGTTCTAAAAGAAAAATAGAATCAGGTTGAGGTAAATTAGCTTAATTTTGTTATCTAGAATGTGTTCGCTGGTAGACTCTTTCTTCCATTTGTTGAGTAATTGAATATAAATCCCATTAAAGGGCATTGGATCCATTTTTCATTTGAATAAAAGGAGCTCAATTTCCTAAAATAATTGGCCTGCTGAGAATTCCTAACATACTGCTCAAAGTGCTCTAAATTTGCAACTGAAACCCTAAGGGATGCCAAGTCTCAAGTGACACACACACACACACACACACACACACACACACACACACACACACACACGATGAGTTAAATTTAAGAATATTTACATCATGAAATAAATTAGTTGTTAGGCCCTTGTGATTAGTTTATTGTGGATTACAGAAACCCAAATGGGAAAGTTTAATTTCAGAGCTTCCTTTTCCCTCCCAGCAAGTGGCTTAGGTTTATGAAGGAAATAAACAGTCTAAGGGTTAATTATTAGATATCAAACAGCTGAAGAGTTTTGAACACAAAAAAGAGAACGTTTAAAAGCACGTTGTAATCTAGAAGCTGAAAGTTTGAGATTTTAATTGGGAATATATTCAAACAGCTAAAATCTTAGTATAAGCATTGGTAAACTTGAATTTTAATCTGAATTCTACCCTCATGGAATTACACGATCACTTGCCACTCCATGTCATTTAATCATCTATTTATTTATTTATTTTCAAATTCAACTTTTCATTTTGAGGTCATTGTAGATTCACGTGCAGTTGTAAGAAATAATACAGAGAGATTCCTGTGTACCCTTTACCCAGTTTGCCCCAATGGTAACATCATGCAAAACACAGTATCACAACCAAGTTATTGACATTAATACAGTCAAAATACAGAACTGTTTCATCACCACAAGGATTCCAAAGCCCTTTTATTGCCAAATCAGCTTCTTTCCCTGCAACCCCACTCAGCCCCTGGCAACCACTAATCCATTCTCCATTTTTATAAGTTTGTCATTTCCAGAATGCCATACAAATGGAATTATACAGTATGTGGGGAATGGCTTTTTTTACTCAACATAATTCCCCAGAGATTTATTGGAGTTGCTGCGTCAACAGCTTGTGCCTTTTTATCACGGAGTAGTAGTCCATAATATGGATGCACCACACTTTGTTTAACCAATCACCCAGTAAAGGATATCTGGGTTGTTCTGGTTTGCAGTATTATGAGTAAAGCTGCTTAATCTTCTATTTTTATGTAAGGTTTATGTTATGGCAAAAGAAAAAAAATTAGATTTGGTTCCTCCTTTCTCCTATGACAGCTAAATGTATGTCGTTTTTTAGAATATGTGTCACACAAATGTCTCAGTTGGACATTCAGTTCTCTAAGGCTTTCTCCCATGTAACGTCCTTCCACTTCCCCTCCAATTAAACAGATGAAAGAGTTTCTACTCTACACTGCTTGCTGGGATCTCATATAATCCTACAGACCTGTTCTAGCTTCTGGGGGAGTGAGTCATCCAGGTCAGTGTTCTCAGGGTGAAGAGTCTCTGGGTACCACAGACAGCAGCTTAGTAGGGTCACAGATTTCAGCTTGGCAGAACAATGCATTGGTCTGAACAGTTTCACCCATTGTCTTAGCCCTAATTTAAGGGGAAGCCAAGTCTTCACACTTGAGCTTTAGGTGGCAACTTCTGGTGCAAATGCTAAGTGCTCCTCTGCAAACTCCTGACACCCATTCCATTTGTCCCACATGGTATGTCTTGAACGCCTGTGTCTTCAGGGTTTCCCCAGCTAGAACCTTCTTCACCTCCATCATTTTGTGGACTTTTCATTCTAGTTTCTCTAAAGTCTTTGTCCTTCCTACTTCTCCTCTTCTCACCTTCACAAATGAGGTATTGGGAGCCATTCTCTCTATTAAGATGGGAAAAGAGAGACTGTCCCCTGCTGGGCTCAGAAGTCCTAGCCCATGGATCCTCCCTTCCTCCCTTCTCTCCAGAAGAGGGGGAGGAAAGGATTAAATAGGTGGGTAGGAATTTTACTTAGAAAAGTAAAGATATTATGAAAGCTAGGGAAGCTTTTTTTTGGTGAACTCTTTGAAGTCAAAGAGTTTGTCAAAGGATCATGGGGGGTTACTGGGGATCTTTGGGATGGTGCCTCTGATAGGTGGCTCAGGTGGGAAAATGCCAAGAGGAAACAGTTTAGATCCTAGGCTCCAGAAATAAAGAGAGGCTCCTGGTTTCCTTCTCAATGGTCCCACCCACTTCCCAAGGCTGGAGGAAGGGCAGAGATTCTGGGAAAAGCCTGGCCCTGGATCTTCCTGTGGGCTTTATTTTTCAGGATTCTGACCCATCACAAGTAGTGCCGGAGAGTAAGAAATCCTAAGCAGTAATGACTTTCACTGCCCAATGGTGTGGAAGGATATCAATTCTGTCTTTTCCCATCCCTTAATGGCACGATCTTCGAAATGAAGTTTCATCAGGCACTCACTACCTGGCATTGTCCCAAACCACTGTCACCACCCGAATGCCTGTGCCTTGCCTACAAATCTCAACCAAGTCTTTTGGTCACCCATCCCAGCATGCCACCTATATAGTGAGTCCAGGAGAACTTCATTAGGGCCATTTCTGTCTCTTTTGCCACAGGCAGAAGGAATGTTGTGATGATGTTCCTACAGCTGGCCCCAGTTATCTGCAAGCTCTATTAACCTCCGACCTGCTCAGGGGAGTTTGTCTTGGACTTTTCACTTCCATTCATTACGGGCAATTTAGACTTCAAGGGCTGTTGGAAAAAGCTCTCAGCAGGCCCCAAGTTCTCTGTGACCATGGTGTGGAAGGCTGAGGGGTGGGGCCTGTCACTTCATCCAGCTATCCTCACTGAGCCTTGGCCACTAGAGACTCCCATTGGAGGAAAGCCTTCTAATCCCCCATCTACAAAAAGCCCGACCTTAAGGGGCCCTTCTGCACCCTTGAAGCTGTCTGGGCACACATGTGAGTCATCTGGGGGCATTCAGTCATGACAGCTCCCCAACCAGTTCTCATCTCACTGAGCAGGCAAATTAGTTTTACGTTAAAGTTGATAGCATTCATGCTCCAGTTCCTTTAGATGTATGTATAACTGCTGAGACACCAGAGATATAACAGATTCCACATTCCAACATGGAAGCTTCCAAAAGATTTAGCAGAATAGTGACTACAGACTCTTCCACTCTTCACCTGTGTCAAGGGCACATAAAGGACTGAAGAGAGTAGAGGCAGAGAGAGGGTTGGTTTTTGGCCAGTGTTGTTGGTGCACTGGGAGTCTGATGGCAGCCAAAGGGCAAAGACTCCTCTCATCTCAAACCCAATAAAAGGGGCTTCAAGACAACCATGGGAGAGCTAGATAGGCGTGTGTGTGTGTTGGTGGGGGTGAGGGGCTTCTATAGCTGGGTCACAGTGGTCTGGGGTTAATTCTGGCCTGAGAAGTGAACCTAAATGTTGAGGGGTGGGCTGACCAACAGCTTTGGTTGTGAGCAAAGAAGGGAGGCTAGGTTGGGGCCCAAGGGCACTCACAGACTTTGTCAGGCTAAGAATATGTTTCCTGTGTGCCAAATGTAGGTCAGCATGAGAGAGAGCTACATGGTTTCATCTTAGGTCCTACCCCAGAAACCCACCTGGGGGCATGTTAAACAGGCCTGAAAGGAGGTGAAGGTCTGGCTGGCTTCCTGTGTCAGTACCAGTGGAATGGAGGTGAATTCTGGGAGATAGCAGAAAGCTGGATAATCTATGTTCTTGTTTTGGGGATGCAGGGTAGGGTGGGCAGAGCTCTCCAAAGAATCAACAAAATACACAAGAGGAAGCATGCACTTTAAACAAACACCTGCCACATCCAGCAAGCTGGTGACAGAACAAGTCAATTCAGAACTTTTCTGTGACCTTTTGATCCTGGAGAGATCAGGAGCCACAGCAGGCCAGCTGGAGGGGACAGAAATCAGCACAGCAGGGCTGAGAGAGAAGACCAGCACAGCCTTTTCCTCAAATTGAGACTTCCTGTTGGCAGCTGGCCCTGGGTGGCCACATACCCAAGAGGAACAGTTCAACTTTAAATCACAGCTGGAGTTTTGAATTTTATCCTGACCTAGGCATATTAAATACTGAATTTGAGATGAGGTTTGTGAGTTAAGAAGTGGACAGAGAAGTCATGAGACCCACATGACCTTTTATACAAGTGCATGGGGAGAATTAATAACACTGAAAAATGTAAAGGGACAGTGGTAGGCAAAATTAAGTTGCTATATGACAACATTCCAGAAGCTCCACTTCTTCAATGTGCCAATAACATATCAGCCCACATTTGTTGATTTATACCCAGCATTGGGGATACAAAGGTGAAATAACCAGGGTCCCTACCCTCGAGGAACTCACATCTTGTCAGGGAAGTGGACATTGTCTCTAAAATGAGACTCAGAGACTTGAGTCGTTTACAACTAATTCTGCTGAAGTGGCCTTGCATAAAGCTGAATTGAATCGCGTACTGCCAAACCCACAGAGCCTCCCCTCCCCCAAGTTCTAGTCTAAGGCACATTAACTTGGGAAAAGTCAGGCCCATCCCAACTAGTCATTATCTCTTTATGCTGTGACTCATCGTAGGTGGCCTTTGTTACTTGTAGGTATCACAGGTTCCCCGTGGGAGGACATTTCCTCCATGATTCCTCCCAGGTGAAATGCAGGGGGACGTTGGTCACCCCCACAGAGAGTTATTCATGCGAATTCCAGGTCTGAAAGCCAAGCAGTAGCAGTATGTGGATACTGGGAGAGCCACATCTACCATCCCAAGAGAGGCAGGAATGAGAAAGAAAGAGGTCCCTTTGAGCCTTTGTACGTACTAGAGAGGAGACGAAAGAGCACTAGGTGTGGGTGACAAGACTGACTGGAGGAAAGGGACAGCACGGGCCAGTGTGTCTTCGGGGCAGTCTCTCTGCTTACAGACCAGAGTTGTCAGGAGCTCAGCTGAGCTGTAGAGAGCTGAGCTGTCAGTTGTCAGAGCAGCTGATTAAAGCCACTAGCTGAAAATGAAAGTGACAGCCAAGGCTTTAATTCCTTACTGTGATAGTACATGAGAGAGGCTGAACCAGAGGAAGTGCTGACTCCCCTGTGCTCCTTTTTCCCCCACTGACCGGCACCTCACTGGAGGCTCAGGTGGATCAGCACGGATGTTGGGGACTGGAGGCTCACCTCACTGCTGAGGGAGCCACAAAAGGCTCTGGCAGTTTTATGGACAGGGTGGTGGAGTGGGGTAGGGAGAGTCAGGGGAAAGGCTAGGAGTGGAAAAGTTTTGTGTCCCCCCAAAAGTTTAACATGTTGGAGGCTTGGTCCCCACTGTGACAGTGTTAAGAGGGTGGGAAATCCTATTATGGTAATTGAAAGGTGGGGCCTTGAAGAGGTGATTAGATTGTAGGATCATGTAGTGAATGGATTAGTAATGGTGATCAGGTGCATGGTTCTGAGGGCTTTAAAAAAAGAGCATGTGAGAGTCTCTCTCTCTCTCTCTGCTCCTACCATCTCACAGTGTGATACACTGTGTCACTGAAGCCACCACCAAGGAAGACCCTTACCAGATGTGTTCCCTGAACTTTGGACTTCCCAGCCTTGGAAACTGTATGCAACAAATTTCGTTTTCTTTATAAATCACCCAGTTTCAGGTATTTTGTTATAAGCAGCTGAAATAGACTAATAAAAGTACTGATACTGAGAGTGGAGAAAAGTGTCTTTAAGCTTCTCCATTAGGAGACCTCTGAGTGTAGGTACATGGGCTGAGAAGGCAGCTATGTGTTAGAGTGTGGCTGGCCAGGGGCAGCTTCCGGCACAAGGCCGGCCAGGTAAAGCCTTTGTAATTGCTTATAGTTGGGCCTGAAAAATTGTACATAGGATTTTTGCCTGAAGCTGGCGTCCACAAGAGTATCTAGACAATGTCTCTTACATAGATGTTCATGGCAAAAAGGCTGTGGCTTCTGCAAAGAAGAGATATACTCTTAAGGAATGAGATTTTAAATCTGAAATGCTTTCTTCTCGGAGTGTCACTAGGATAACCAGTCACTTCTTGGATGTGGCTTTATCCAGGAAGGTTTGGGCCATCCCTTCTGTGGGGACTCGGGTAACCAGTAAAGCCTCTGTGGAAACAGGTGCCTTCTATCTCTTGACCAGCTCTTCTCCTTCCTGAGGGGCCAAAGCTCCAGTGATGCCCAGTGATGCCCCACACTCCAGAGTTCACACCACCACGTTGGGGTTACGATGGGAATGCTGAACTCAAAGTAATGCCTGCATTATATTAAGCAAAGGTGAGGGTCCTTTTAACTGAGCGGTTGTCAACTCAAGGGATCTCTGTGTTAAGGAGTGGGGTGGTTAAGAACATCAGCTCTGGAGTTGCCAGTTTAGAATCCCAGCTCTGCCACTTACCAACCAAGGATCTTGGGTTCATTACATAAGTTCTCTGAGCCTCCATTTTCTCATCTATGGAATAAACATCCCAACAGCACCTGCCTTATGTAGTTGTTCTAGAGAATTAGGTGAGATAATGCATGTGAAATGCCTAGCCCAGTGCCTGGCACGTAATGTCGCCCGATGGCGGTTACAGACGTGGGCTTATTTGGCTGTCTGGGGGAGGGGGCGGCAGAGGAGGAAGGAGGGCTCAGGGTGCAGGTGGTGGGCCTCATTGCTCCTTCCCAGCAACATGGACTCTACTCCTGAACCTAGAAGCTCAGTTCCCAGAGACAGGGGACTTATCCTCGGTCAAGTGTATTGGGGGAACTTCAGCCCCTGCTTGAATCTCTTTCGAAGTAAAGTGTCAGGCCACAGGACACTTGGGTAGAAGAACTGGTTTCAACCTGGTAGGGATCACCCACTTGCCCAGGAGTGAAGCCGGGTGAGAGGGTGGGTGGTCCCAGGTGGCTTCTTGTAAGAAAACGAGCCCTGTATGGACATTCCTCATTTGCTCCTGTTCATAGTATCAAAACCTGAAAGACTTAGGGTTTGCTCAGGAGACATCTTCTAAGAAGAAAGAGATTTTCTGCTTTCTGCAATAGTACTTGCTATTCTTTAAATTAGCCCATATTTTAAAATCAACTTTATTGATGTATAATTTACATATAACAAACCACACAGTTCAATGAGTTTTGACAGATTATACACATGTGAAAGTACTGCCATAATCAAGATAAAGGGTATTTCTTCACCTCCAGAAGTTTCCTTATAGCCTTTTGCACTATTCTTCCTGTGTTCCTGGGCACAGACAACTACTGCTTTACTGTCACGGCAGAGTTGTCTGCATTGTTTAGAATTTTATATAGATGGAATTGTATAGCATACACTCTTTTGTGTCTGGCTTCTTTCACTCAGCACAGTGAATCTGTGATTCATCCTTGGTGCATATGTTAGTTAGCAGATCACACTTTTTTTGCAGAGACCTTGGTATGGATACACTACATTTCATTTATCTATTTACTGGCTGATGGACATTTGTTTTGTTTACAATTTGTGGCTACTATGAACAAAGCTACTAAGAACATTTGTGTATAAGTCTTTGTGTGGACATTTGTTTTCATCTCTCCTGTATAAATACCTAGAAGTTGAACAGTTGGGTCACATGGTAAGAGTATGTTTAACACTTTGAGAAACTGGCATACTTTTACCCAAAGGAGTGGTACCATTTTCTATCTCCACCAGCAATGTATCTAGTTGTTTTTATGAAAGATCTAGAAGGTTTTGTCAGCACTTGGGCTAATCAGTCTTTTAAATTTTAGCCATTCTAGTGGGTATATAGTTGTATTTCATTGTGGCTTTTAATTGCATTACCCTGATGACTAATAATGTTGAGTATTTTTTCATGTGCATTTTGGCCTTTGGTATATCTTCTTTTATGAAGTGTTTGCCAATAATATTTTAAATTAAAAATTATGCTTTGAATGAATGTTTAATAAAATAATACAAGTTACACAGTATTGTCAAAATATCAGTGGCCACACAAAATAACTGCAAATCCCTTCTCCAAATTACCAATGTGCCTTTTCTGTTCATGCTGCTTTTGAAATTCAATTTTACATTGCTGCTAACACCACCATTTCAAGTTCCATATATTTCACTAGTTACCCCTCATGATTCTTTCCTTATGTCTACATTGAATTGGCTTGTCTATTAATGAGATAATATTCTGTTATATTCATTTCACACTGGGGGTGCATACCTATTCTTTTCACATTGGGAATTTGCACAAAATGGAAGCTTTATAAACCTGTGTTGTTAGGAATCTGCCTCAAGGTCAAGAATTCCATAACTAGATTTTATTTTATTTTTGTTTTTAGGAAGGGTGATTATAGATGAGATGGAAGGAATTGAGAAAGGCTGGAAATGATTAGAGAAACATTTTCTCTGTTTGAAGTTGTAATTTTATGCACAGGGGGCCTTCTATTAGTTCTTGGCACTGCTTTTGCTAGAGACTTAAGTGTAGTTACCCATCACCAAGCTCAAGAGGAAAACCAAGCAGCCAGAAATAGGACACGGATATTCAACCAGGCTGTCTCTCAGTGAACAAAAGCCTGGCCAAGTCCTTGAAGAATGCAGAGAAGGGGCAAGGAGAACTGAGGCATGATTAGGGAAACAACCCATAGCCTGAAAGAAACTGAGGGGCTTCCCAAGAAGAATTATTAAGGGAGAAAAGTATGAGCTATGCAAAGAGTATGAAGTTTACAAATATGACTGAAGTGAGGTTAAACTGTTTTGATAATGATGATGTATAGCCAGGCAAGTGTTGGCAAGATTGTGTATTACAAATCGTTATGGATTAACATTATTGAGGGGAGAGGAGTGTTCAGCACCATTGCACGTGAATAGTTACAGGGCTGAGAAAATTAAGCATCAGGGACCATTGGGGGAGGAAGAAAGAACTTCCAAACTTGTCTGGCTCTGCACTAGCCTTGCAAGAGTAGCAGTGGTGATGACTGTGGAATTCAACAGTTGGGAGTTACATGGCTTCTCCTGGGGCTGCTAGTGAGTGTACTTATGACAACTGCCTCCAGCTGTCCCTGGTAATCTCACAGAGCTTGTGGACCTCTAGGTTGGCCAGGTAAGCATCCAGAGTATCCTTCAAGGAACCATCTCTCCTCCAGGATATGCAGTCTGGGGGAATGTCAAGCACGTCGCTCAGCCTCCGCCCCAAGAGGTGTGCATGTGTGTGACCCAACCTCTTGACCATTTAGACATCAGGTCACTGTTCCTGCACACTCACTACGTGCCAGAAACTAGTCTCAGGGCTTTACATATGTTAACTCATTTAATCCTCAGAACAACTCTATGAGGTGGTTACATTTTACAGATGAGCAAATTGAGGGAAAGAAAGGTTAAATGACTTGTTTGAGGCCACATAACTAGTGAGAGGTAAAGCCAGATTTGAACCTGGGCAGTCCAGCTCTTGCTGATTCCAGGGAAGACAGGGAAAGAGGTTATTTCAGCTTTTCCAGCCTCTAAAGTAGAGGCAGGCAAGAAAAGTTGGGAGATGTTTAATGAGTCACCCATCGTGTCTGCCAAATCTGCTGGTTGGTTTTCTCTTCCTCTAT
The DNA here is from genome assembly GCF_027409185.1 of Cynocephalus volans. Lineage (NCBI taxonomy): Eukaryota > Metazoa > Chordata > Mammalia > Dermoptera > Cynocephalidae > Cynocephalus > Cynocephalus volans. The sequence continues at coordinate 85,722,334 of NC_084460.1, read as the reverse complement.
TGTTACCTTTCCTCCTGTCTGTCGCGGCTTTGTGTGTAATTCAGAGAGCTCTCCAATGTCATGCTAATTGCTTCATGAACCACATCTTTTATAAAAAGACTTGCAATTCCGCTTTGCAACTGATTTATGGTAGTCTTCATAGTCATGGATGTCATCTGAAAATAGCAGATACATTTACAGTATGTGATAGCAGATGAGAAACTGACCCTAAGTCTTTGACTGATAGCTGGTATGAATACTAGTGTGCTTGGGAGGGATGTTTAAGTGGGATGATTTAAACAAATGGACAGTTCAGGAGGGAAATTTTTTATATTACAAGATATTTACTTTCCTATATATCCTGATAACCCAGGTTCTTGTACATTGAGTACCAGCACAATTCTTTTTCTACAAACCCCATAGGATCTCTTTTCCTTGCTAGCCGAACAACGCCTTGGGGAATCATTCACATTGGGATGATCTTGATGCCGGGGTTCCTAGGATTACCATTAGCTCCAACATTCTTCTTTCCTTATTTCTCAGGGCTATTTGGTCCTTCTGTACGTTGGGCTCCTGGTGGCCTGCCATGACCTTCCAGCGTTACAATGTGGGGCATGCAGGTCAGGCCTCCCCTGGGACCCTTGCTATAATGATAGATGCTTCACCTGTATTGCTGTATGGTGGGGGTGGGGAGTGCATGGCTCGTGGATTGTTGGTGGGGGAAGCTCAGTATGGGGCCAAGTTGTGAAGCCCTTCTGTGCCATGCTCAGCAGCTTGTTCTTGACCCCAAAGCCAGTGGACAGTAACTGCAGGCTTCGGAATAAGTCAGTTCAGTGATCAGGGCTGGGTTTTAATCAGATAACTGGAGGTGCTATGAAGGACCTATTTTCTGTCTTTTTGATAATAGCCATTGTAACTTGGGTGAGATGGTATCTCATTGTGGTTTTTACTTTACATTTCTTTGGTGATTAGTGATGTTGAACATTTTTTCACATGGCTGTTGGCCATTTGTATGTCTTCTTTTGAAAAATGTCTATTCAATTCCTTTGCCTGTTTTGTAATCAGATTGTTTCTTTTTTTTTCACTAGTGAATTGTTTGAATTATTTGTATATTCTGGATATTAATCTCTTGTCAAATGCATAGTTAGCAAATATTTTCTTCCATTCTGCAGGTTGTCTTTTTGCTCTGTTGATTGTTTTCTTTGCTGTGCAGAAGATTTTTAGTTTGATATAATCCAATTTGTTTTCTGGTTTTTTTTTTTCTTTGCTTTTGTTCCTTGTACTTCTGAAGTATTATTCATAAAGTCTTTGCCTGAAGTGTTTTCCCTGTCTTTTCTTCTAGAAGTTTTATAGCTTTGGGTCTTACATTTAAGTCTTTAATGCAATTTGAGTTGATTTTTCAATATGGTGAATGATGGGGGTCTACTTTCATTCTTGTGCATTTGGAACTCCAATTTTCCCAGCAACATTTGTTGAAGAGACTGTCCTTTCCCCAATGTACATTCTTGGCTCCTTTGTCATAAATCAGTTGGCTGTAGGCATGTGGATTTTTTTTGAATTCTTTATTCTGCTCATTGGTCTATGTGTCTGTTTTTGTGCCAGTACCATGCTGTGTTGATTACTTTCACTTTGCAGCACATTTTGAAGCCAGGGAGTGTGATATCTCCTGCTTTGTTCTTTTGCTTAGGATTGCTTTGGCTATTCAGGGTCTGTTGTTGTTCCATATAAATTTTTGAATTGTTTTTTCTATTTCTGTAAAGTATGTCATTGGTAGTTTGGTGGGGATTGCACCAAATCTGTAGATTGCTTTGGGTAGTATGGTCATTTTAACGATATCAATTCTTCCAATCCATGAGCATGGGCTATCTTTCCATTTTTGGAGTTCTTTTATTTTTTTAGTCATTGTTTTATAGTATTTGTTGTAGAGCTCTTTTACCCCCTTGGTTAAATTTATTCTTAGGTATTTTATTTTATTTTTTGTAGCTATTGTAAATGGGATAGCTTTCTTAATTTCTTTTTCTGCTAGTTTGTTGTTGTATAAAAATTCTATTGAGTTTTGTAGATTTTCTATCTTGCAACTTTACTGAATTTGTTTATCAGGTCTAGCAGATTTTGTAGAGTCTTTAGATTCTCTTTATATAAAATCATGTCATTTGCAAACAACTTGACTTTCTCCTTTCCAACTTCAATGCCCTTTATTTCTTTCTCTTGCCTAATTGCTAGGACTTCCAGTGCTATGTTAAATAAAAGTGGTGAGAGTGGGCATCTTTGTCTTCTTCCTGTTCTTTGCTTTCAATTCTTCCCAGTTCAGTATGATGTTAGCTGTGGGTCTGCCATATCTAGCCTTTATTGTATTAAGAAACTTTCCTTCTATATCTAATTTGTTGCAAGTCTTTATCATGAAGGGATATAGAATTTTATCAAATGCTTCTTCTGCATCTATTGGGATGATTGTATGTTTTTTTTTCTTTCATTCTGTTGATGTGATGTATTATGTTTACTGATTTGCATATGTTGAACCACCCTTACATTCCTAGGATAAATCTTACTTGGTCATGGTGTATAATATTTTTGATATGCTGTTGGATTTGGTGCTAGTATTTAATTGAGGATTTTTGCAAATGCGTTCATTAGCTATATTGGTCTGTAGTTTTCTTTTTTGTTGTTGTTGTGTCCTTGCCTGGTTTTGGTATCATAGATGGCCTCATAGTATGAGTGGTCCACCTGAGGAGGGTCTGCTTATCTGATCTCTGGCTGGGGACATGGGGCTGTGTCAGTTTAGCAGAACTAAGTTTGGCATTACAAATTGCAGAACTAGAGTCATAGCCACCAGGAGTCCAGTTTCCAGGCTGTTGGGATCAGGGCACTGTGGCCTCTCATGGAGTGCACTGGGACAAGGGCACAGCCTTAAGGCAGATGGTGCCATCCTGCATTGGCTTCAGTCCCAAGGGGGGGCGGTGGGGAGTGCAGTTTGTGCTAGTGTTCTAGAGCCATGCAGTGTGTGTATTCCAGGCTGCTCCTCACACTTGGCTCTGGACTTGTCCTGCTAAAGGATCTGTGGGCCTCTGTGTTGAGGATGGGGATTGGTGCAGGTCACCTGCCTACGTGTTTGTCTCAAGAGAAAATTCTTCCTGTTCTAATCCCAGTGTCAGAAATGTGGCAGCTGAAGCCGTGTGCCGCTCTTTCCTCTCTATGCCCCCACCCTGGGCTTTTGTGCTCCACGGGGCTCTCACCTGTCTCCTGCTGCACTCCTGTGCTCTCCCACTGCCAGTCCCATCCGTACTTGGCTGGCCGTTAGTTGTTCTGGTCCCTTTTCTGTGGGAGGGATGTGCCCTGGGCACCTCTAGTTTGCTATCTTGCCCTGCCTCCCAGCCAATAGTCTATTTGCTTTCTTAAAGTTTCAGTTTGATTATGTGATATTTAGCATGAGTGGCTCCATTTTGGTTTGGCCTGGTCTGTTGACACCTAATGCAGGAGGTCAGTCCAAAACAATAGTCTCCTATAATTTTGTTTAAAAACTCTAAAGAAGGTAATTGCCTCAGTATTACAAATGTGAGACGATTGGAATCTTCCTATAGCTACAAATGCCACATGCAGTTTATACATTCTTAGTTGGTTTTGTAGGGGAGGAAAAACTTTCCTTCTACCCTCTTAGTATCTATGCTTGGGGCCTGTGAATTAAACTGACAAAAGACAAATTAACAAGAGAAGAGGCATACAAACGTTATTAATATTTTTACATGCACAGGAAGTTCACAGAAAAGAAGGGAAATCCTAAAAAAGCAGTTAGACTCAGAGGTTTATATATAATTTTAATGAAGAACAAAAAATTGTGGAGAAGTGACTAGACAAAAGAAAAGACGGTTAAGCTTCCTAGGGACAATGGACTGTGAGAAGGTGACTAGGAAATGTGAGATAGATCAGGGTTGTGTAGTAAGGTGTGTTATGCAGACTCATTGTGCTGCCAAGAGTCTTTCTACACTTCCTGGTTTAAGAGAGAGCGACATCTTTACGAATGGAAATTTATGCCTTGCTATTAGGAAGAAAGAGGGGTGGTAGAGAGCTCTTCCTATGTCTGCTGACATTCAATTGCTTTCAGCTAAAAATAATCCTCAAGGCAAAGTAGCATATTTTGTGGTAACATTTTGATCCCCTTCAGTTTCTACAACACTTTGAGATAGGTCTGATTAGCCCCGTTTTAGAGATGAGGACAATGAAGTCAATAATTGCCCAGGATTATAAGGTTACAAAGCATAAACGACATTATAATCTGACCTCTCTGACTTAAAAACCACTCGTATGTCCACTGCGTAAACAGAATTTCTTTTAAAAATAAACGTTTTATTTCAGAACAGTTTTAGATTTATGGAAATACTGCAAAGAAAGTATGGAAAGTTCCTATATACTCAGTACCCAGGTTCCCCTATTATTAACATCTTACATTAGTATAGTACATTTGTTACAATGAATCAATATAGATACAGTGTTATTGACTAAAGTTCATACTTTATTTAGATTTCCTTAGTTTTTATTTAATGTCATTTTCCTGGTCAATGATTGCATTGAATATGCCGCAGTACATTTAGTTATCATGTCTCATTAAGCTCCTCTTGGCTGTGACAATTTCTCATACTTTTCTTGTTTTTGATGGCCTTGACAGTTTGGAGGAGTACTGCTCAGGTGTTTTGTAGAATTTCCCTCAGCTGGAATTTGTCTGATGTTTTTCTCATGATAAGACTGCGGTTATGTGTTTTGGGTAGAAGGCCACAGAGTAAAGTGCCACTGTCATCGCATTATATCAAGGACACCTGCTATCAACATGCGAGCGTTATCACTGTTGGTGTTGACCTTGATCATCTGGCTGAGATATTATTTGCAGGTTTCTCCAATGTAAATAAACAGGATTTTTAAAATCTACCTTTTTATCTCCTTGGTCTCATTTTCACATTTCTAGATAGTAGCAGTCTCTGAACTTGTCCTTTTACAACAACTCCACATCATCCCACTGTGTCAATGTACCATACAGTGACTGCTTGTCACTCTGCTACTTGGGTGAGGGATTTGTTCTTGCTTTTGGGGTGTGTGTGTGTGTGTGTGTGTGTGTGTGTCTGTCTGTCTGTCTAATAGGGAGTAAGTAGCTTGCTGGGAATTATTTAATTTCATGTAGGGATTCTGCTGACCATAAACTTTGTGACTAAGAAATCTCCAGGACAGTGGCTAAGTAGTCGCAAGCAGAGAGTACTTAGTAAGTGACCATACTGAGGCATTGAGGGGAGACTGGAAGTTTAGGAAAACTTCTTGGGCCTCAGTTTTCTCCCTGGTATGGAGGAGTTGTGAATTCTAAGGCCCCTTCTCACTCTGAAGCTAGGGATATGGGGTCCACAGTTTGGAAAATCAGGCTGGCTCTCTTCCTGTATCAACTTTCTTTCTTTAGTAGTTCATTATAAGCTGAAGCGTTAACGAGAATCCTGATTCTCAGTTCCTGGAGGCGTTTCTTTGGCTGGAGTCTCTGATTTAATGAAGATATAAACATTTCGTGTGAGAACAGATCCCAGCTCGTGCTTCGCCCACACTTGCCTCCACGAAGAAGCTCTGCCCCGTTTCTTCTCGTTTCTGCCATGTTTTTTGTCTTTCTTGCTCCTTTGCATGCAGCTGTGGCGAGACAGACATACAGGCTTATTGCATATCCTCTGGGAGCGTTTTTGTAAATCCGGGTGGGAGCACACCCAGATTCATAATCCCTCTCTAGGCCAGAGCTGTCCTCATTTCTACATTTATTTTAGTGTAAAATTTTTCATTTTTGCCTTGTGAGCTTGAGAAAATCACAGTTCATTTTTGTCTGTCCTTGGTCATTTGCCACAAAATAAAACTTCTTTGTGAAATTTATGCCTCCTAATAAAGTTTGCTTTTTTAGAATTGCTTTAATTATATCCTATATGTTAACTCAGTCACACTAAACATTTACTGTAGCCTGTTGCAACATTTCCTTTTCTGACAAAGCACTCTTACACTCTTCTATGTAACAATTAACTTTTGCAAGTTAGCAACTTGTCCATTTATGATAGGCATTAAATATGCTAATTATTGCCTCTAGATGGAACAGGAAAAATCTAGGAAGGTATCAACATGTCCCTATTCGTCTCGCTGTCGTTTCCCTTCCTTGGAAACTGAAAATTGAGGTTATTCTTCCATCAATGTTTTTCTCATTTTTCTGTAAGCCCCATTTAAGAAAAAAACTTCCCCTTTGTGTGTTGTCAATTCCTCAGGGTCCACTTATATCAGCTTTGGCGGGATTCATGTTTAAAACATTTTCAGAGGGGTAAATAATTCATTTGAAAGCTAGTGCAGAAAGGCACTTAAAAAAATTAAACCAAGCGAGTGAATTTGAAAGAAAGAATGTTACTGGGAGCCAAGATATATGGCTTAAAAAAATATCCTTTTCAAAAACAGAAGTAAATGTCATTTAAGTGTGACCTCCATGCATATCACTTCATGAATCTTGTTTGAGTGTATCAGTACGGGTCTAAATATGTCTGGGTAAGTAAATATGCCTTTAAAATATTGGCTAAAAGAAATTCTTATGAGCTTTGATACTATCTTGTTACTTACGTTTATATAATATTATAATTGTGAACAGATTTACTAGCTCTTTAAATAATTAAATACCATACATGGGGCTGGCCAGCTAGCTCAGGTGGTTAGAGCGTGATGTTGTGAATACTGTACATGCCCAATGTCCACAAGTTCTCTGGGATTTTGGAAACTATCTTGGACTTTTCCTACTTTATTTTTATTGAGACTCATCATATCTTACTCTGTCCTGATGATGTCTAAACTGATTCTGTTTATACTTAACAAAGTTTTTAATTCTCTATCAGCTTTCATTCAGGGGGGCTATGCTTAGAGTTTATCAAAAAACATTCTTGTTTGTTTCCAAGAAAAAAGATAAGGTCCTGAGTGAATGATTTGTCTCAGCTCACTCAGGAGAAGAGCTAGAAATAAAAACCAGTGGGCTCATTGGACTTTTAGTGCGTAGCTGACCTCAATTTTGCTTCAACCGGTTGCAGAAGGCACCCCTGGAACTGGGAAATTAGAGCACCAACCTTGCCCTTTGGCCTCGGGAACTACAATTTAGTACGCTCTGCTTCTCGGTATAATGTCATGCTGTTTGCATATATAATTCAGTTGAAAAAGTCCCAAAGACAAATTGATTGAAAGGTAACTGAGTTTACTGTAATTTATAACCTGGGAGTCTGAAAAGGGAAAAGATGTGATACATATGACTGATGTATTTACACATGATTTGCAATCATGTAAACATGATGGTTGCAAATTAAACTGTTTTTATAATAATAATTATAAGATTGCATATTTTTTAAAAGTCAAAACATACATTTGGATATAAGATGAAAAATAACTTCCCCACCCTGCCTGTGGGTAATAACCTTTAGGGACTTGTCTATTCTGTATAAGACATAGGTTCTCATCTCTCACTATAATCAATGGAGATATGAAAAAATACAGACATCTGGCCCCTTTACCAGAGCTACTGAATCACAGTATCTAGGAATCTGAGCAGCTGTGTTTTAAAAACTGTAGAGGGCTGGCTGGTTAGCTCAATCTGTTAGAGTGTGTTGCTGATAACACCAAGGTCAAGGGTTCAGATCCCCCTACCGATCAGCTGCCACAAACAAACAAAACAAGAAAAACTGTAGAGGTGATTTTGATGTGTAGCTAGATTCGTGAACCAATGGTTCATATGCTACTTTAGTATTTCCCTTATTTATAAAGTTATGAGGCACATGGGTTTTGCCAGGAGTCTTTATCTTTACCTTAAGATCCCTCAAAATTCTGATTTCTTACCTTGGGTTCTAAGGGGAATCCACCAAATCAGGGCGAGGACATACTTGCCCCACCACCATTTACGTATAATACTGGATCTCTTTGGCCCTAGAGGAAGCACTGTGCAAGAAACATTTGTGAAAATGTGGTTCTGAAATCAGGTAATAGTAGCAACATTAATATAAATCATAAGAAAGAAAAAAGAATACCCTTAAACCCTCCATTCATCCCAATAAATCAAACCACTTTCACTTGTGCCAGAGACTTTCTCTGCTGTCTGTGGCAGCATGGACACACAAACAGTGGAGAAGTTGGTGTACTCTTCAAGGTATGCTTGCATGTCTCAGAGACCAGAACAAAGTAATGCAAGAGTTGGTATTCCCAGATGCTTAAGCAATTACTCCAAATTATGTGGCTTTGAACTTTTTAGAGATGTAAAAATACTTTTCATACACTCTCTACCAGAAGATAAAGGTGACAGTGTTTTTTCTCAACCCCGCTACTTAAAATCCCCAAACAACGAATTTTAAAGTTCTTTCAAAAAGTTCTGTTTTCCAAAAGTTTCTCTCAAATCTATCTTTTTTCTTTCTATCATCAGAAGCTTATAACTTCTCAACAACAATGACATACTGGAGGCTATGTCCTAATGCATGCAGTTTGGATTCTTTTATAGGCATTTATTTTCCAATCAAAATATTTCTTCAATTTATCTGCCTGGACCTCCTAACAGATGAAAGTGACAGTACACATTTTAAAACTCAGGATTTAATTTTCTTATTGTGGAAAGACTTAGTATTCCTCATAATTGAAGTTTGTGCAGTTTGTGTTTTGTTACCCTTAGACACATGGCTAAGCAACTTTATAAAACCCACAGGGCTTTTGAGTAATGTGAGCTTTCTGTGATTCCCTCAGGTTCTTTTTGGTGCCATCAATATTTCATTATTTACCATTTACTTCATGACTTGGAAGTCTTTCTGTCCTCCTCCCAACCCAATAAGAGTCTGTAGTTTAAGCAGCAGCTCGGCAAATGAGGGGGGAGAGGTTGGTTTGGGTCTACTGAAACAGGGCAGGAAAGGAGTCTAAAGCTTAATTCAAGATGAACCTTTTTGACTCCTGAGTCCATGACAGAGAGTTTTGGAGTTGGAGCTGAAATACAGGAGACTGTGCATTTCATGAAAGGAATCTTCTCTGATTTACCTGGAATTTCAATGTTTCTGACATAAAACTGTGACTCTCAGAAAATCAAACTGCACACAAATATGCTTAAGAATTTGCAAGAATATTATGGACTCAGACACTATAAACAGCAAATAAGTTTAATTGGGTACTTGTTTTATGAATTTATGGGGTTCCTTGGCTACTTGTCCAATAAAAAGTGGTATTTTAATTTTGAAGTTGCCTTCAGCTTCTAATAAAAATGTCTTCAATTATCAGTGATTTGGATGACTTTAGTCACTGTGTACTACACAATAGGCCTTTGTAGTGCACTCTTTCATGCTAGTAAGAAGAAAAATCTATCGTCATGTACCTGTATTTATTTCACTTCAGACTTATGACTGGAGGCATTCTTTAGGAAAAATATTATCTTATAAAGTGATATTTCAGTCTCTTTGATTAATAAAAAAAAACTAGTAAGATGTACCTTGGTTTATGTGTGTGTCTGAAAATCTGTGTTTTAATCACATCTTTATCATTGACATCTCTTCTAAATGTACAAGAACAAACCATAAGACACAAAAATTTTTTGTAAACTATTCACACTATAAACATCTTTTGAATATCTACTATGTGCCAAGTACTGCCCCAGGCACTACAGAAACAGAGATCAGAGACAGCCCCTGTCCCGAGGAGCCCAAGGTATTCCTGGGGAAGCCACTGGGTGGGTAGAGAACCACTGATGACACTGCTGTGCAGTGACATATATGGTCAGGGGGACCACAAGGGTATGTGGGAGCAAGTAAATTTCCTCCCATGCCATTCCTTATACATCAGTTTCTCTTAAAGCTAGAAATCCTTTTATTTATGTGACTGTGTTGGGGTTTCCAAGACCACCTTCATGTTCAATGATTTGCTGTTATACTCATGGTCATAGCTTACTAAACATATATAGTTTATTAAACATGTTTTAGTACAGCGAAAGGATACAGGCAACCCGTGGGAAGTGTTGTCAACCAGAGAAGCACACCCGGGCATTTGTGTCTGGAGCCTTTACTGGGGGTCTGCCCCATAACACCCATGTGACTGGCTTTAGGTACTCAAGACTGTTGCCCCTCCAGAGAAAAAACAGGCATTCACCATATTTCACATTGTTAGCATAAACTTATCTGGTTAAATGGGTACAGCACGGCCTCAAGACCTCAGCCACACAAATGCATTTTTACCAGTCAGAATATTTTAGGAGCTCAGAGGTTGTCTACCAGGAGCTGGCCAAAGGCTAGTTCTGAAAGTGGGCTAACTGTACTAACAATTCTTGCTAACTATACTAACTAATATGTCTTATTCTGATCTGTTCCTGGGTTGAGGGCAGTCATAGTGCATTGACTTAAATTTCAAGTGCTCCTAGAGAACTTTTCTAAGTTTGAAGGTCCATAAGATTCCCATAAGGAATCTCCCTGATGGCCTGGTAAGGACTAGTTCCTGGAAATTCCTAACTTAATAACATCTTTTGTAGGAGAATAACCTAAAGAACAAGAGTCAAAAAATACTGAAACATTATTAGAATTCCACTCAAACATTAGCAACTGGTTCACTTTATCATTATATCAGATGGCTAAAGTGCCTGCCAGAGCAATGCCATTCAGGTTTGCAGATTTTAATTTGACCTTGTCAGCTTCCAAAAGAGGGGTAGTCCTGGCAAACATAAGACTTTACCCCTGCAGGCATCTAGTATAACTGTGCTGAAAGACAATGTCTTCCTCTTGCTCTGAGCCTCTTTAGAAGCACCATGGTCGTATTAGATTTCCCTTGTCGCATAACCCATTTTTTGATTCTTTTACCCTCAGCTACTATTTCTCCTTCTTTCCATTTGTCACTGATTTTTACCCAGACTTTTCCACCTCTGGAGGGGATGTTAGGTTCAGCCACTGTGCTGGTCCAGATTGCAGGACAGTACCACCCTACCTCCCCCTCCTGTTTGTGGAGAGTAGGGTCAGACGGGTACAGACTAGTGGGCTATCTTGACCACTAACAATACAGCTGCATTTACTGTCAATCCCAATCTTGCCAGATAGGGTGAAGGCACTGTTTAACTCATTAGGCCCTTAGGAATTGTGGCATAAAGATTTGAAGGCGTAGTTACAGTTTTTACTTAGGGATCATCCCCGCCTCATCCCTTCTTCCGGAACCCAGAGTTGCAGCCCCGGGGCCAAGACTACTGCATCTGCTAGAATAAAAGAAAGTTACAGTGATGGGGAATAATTGTATAGTCATACTAGCATCCTCCCCACCAACTCTCCCCAAGTCCCCCCCAAAAGCGGAGGAATCTACTAAGTGGGGACCGTCCCTTGGCACCCATCACGTTGAGTGAGAGCACATACTCATGAAGGTGAGAAAGCCAGCCCTGAATGCCTCTATTTCCTCTTGTTTTAGACGATAAATGATTCCATTTCTCCTGCCAGCTTCTATCAAACCGCTACTCTGAGGATGATGAGCAACACGAAGTGTCCATTTGATGTGATATCTCGTGGCCCCTGTTGGTGACTATGGGCTATAGAGTGTGTCCCTTGGTGTGGAGAAATGTAACTCTGTCCTTTCTGCTCCAGTCCTCTTATTGTGTTTTGAGCAGTTACCTCTACCACTGGATATGCAAAGGGCAATCCAGGGTAAGTGCCTATTTCTGTCAGGACCCATTTATAGCCTTCCAAGGCAACTGGCAGTGGCTCAATATAGCTTCTCTGTCAGCTATGTGCCAGGAGCCTTCCCACTGCGAAACTTTCCCCATAACCAGTCTGTCTTTCTTGCTGGCAGACAGGACAGTTCTCATTGGCATTTTGTCCTCTTGAGGGTGCAAGAGGAATACACATCAATGACCAGCCCACCTCTGCATTGCTGCAGTTCCCCCGTGTCCACTTGCTTTATGGAATCAGTTGGCCACCTCAAGTGAATGCACCATGATATCCATGTCAGGTTCCAGACATCTTCCAGCCTGGGAAGGAGGGTCTTCTGATGGCCATTGACATGTCCTATTTAATGCATCCCTTAAATTCCCATAGCGATTTCCTCAGGGCATACCCCATATGGACATCTCTTTAACAACTCAGTTTTCCATTGTCCATCTACCTGACCATATATATAACCAAGCAACTGGCCACTGCCCATGAGTTGGAATATATCCAGACTTTGGGGCTGTAATTGTGGCTCCTTTCCTCCATCACTGCAAGGAAAACAGCATGCGCTTCAGCCCACTGAGCTATTTTGTTCTCTCACCTTCTTCAATTAGTTTTTCCATCAGTTGGTCAGAGTGCACAGCCTTCCAAACAGTATCCTGTTCATCCACTTTAGAACTGTTATCTATAAACCAACCAGCTCTTTATTGGTCATTCAAGAGCTGTTCATAAGTCAACACTACCCAGGTGGCAATAGGATCTGGCAGCTCCCCAGGATGGCTCCAAAGTTAGTCCTGGAGGAAATGAGCCCACCCACTTGTGAATACAATGAAAACCTCCTTGCATTCCTCCAGTAGAAAGTCTCTATTTCTAGCTCTGGGATCTTTGCTGGACTAACTAGCCTGTGAATCATGTGTATCACTACTGCATTTAAGCTGGTCCTGGCTTGTTCTTCAGTTTCTGATGTTATCATCATATCATCAATGTAGTATATTATCACAGCAGTGAGCTGATGAATTCAAATAACCACATGGCAATACAATAAATGTAAATTGGATCCTTCCCATAGGAAGGGGAACTGTAGTTGGCTGTCTTCTGAGACTGTGATCAAGAAAAAAGCATTTGCAAGATCAGTCACTGAGAACTGGTCTCCTTCAGCTTATTGTATTTTTTTGCCCTGTTGAAACCTTATCAGGGACTGCTGAGGCTATAAGTGGTACCACGTACTTTATTCAAGCCTTGGTAATCTATAGTTAGTCTTCCCGAGTCATGGGCCTTTTTATGGGCCACACAGGGCTTTTCTACAGAGAGTTTGTTAGTATGAGCATGCCAACTTCTAACATTTCATTAATTAAAGTGGTGATCTCTTTTTCTCCACTAGCTATCCAATACTATTTCAAATTAACAAGCTATGTGGGCTCAAGCAATTCTATACATTCCCATTTAATATGCCTAATTAATAACAGCAAAAGGGCAAACTTACATAATCTTTAGTGTTTCAATACCAGGTATAGGAAGTGTTCCCCAGTCAGACAACAATACCCATCTCAATAATACATTCAGGTAGAGGAGATGCAAACACCTCACATACACACAGTCTGTTCAAACATTCCAGTTTTCATCCAAACTTCCATCTTTATCCTATCAACTGTCACATCCCCGGATGCTTGCCAGCTAACTTTAGCTCTGTTAGGACTTCTCCAACAGGTTTTGAAATCATGGTGGTTTGGGATCCTGTGTCAAGGAGTCCCAGAAGAGTTTTTCTCCACCCCATGTCCACTTCATCCAAACACATGCACGTAGCCCTGGGTCTCCAGCTGAGGGTTAGGCCAACCCTGACCCCTTCATCAGTCTTGGTCCTGATTAATGTGCTTGACCAACACCCTCAGTTATTAGGGACCAATTTTAATTGTCATCTTTGCCTTCTGGTTTTTAAAGTTTCTCCAAACTAAGATAAACAGAGAGGACTTGTTGAGAGCCCTTCAGTGGTGGGACAACAGCAGTGGCTCCTGTCAGCCCACCTGACCTCCAATAGTGCTATATTGAAATCTTTGTTCTGATTCATAAATGTTCATCTTATTCATCCCAGTTCTTGATATTTAAAGATTTCTACCCTTCTGGGACAAGTCCCTTGACTACCCCCTTTGTCTTTCCCCTTTCTTGTGTGAATTGGTCTAATTTTCTTAGCATCTGTAAGACCCATAAGGGAAGTTGAGTTAACAAATCTGATATGGTTTCCTGAACTGTGGCTTGATTTTGCAGCAGTATGTTTACACGGGGTGCCCATGCGAAAGAGCTTACTTAATCACAGTGTTTACTGTGACCTGGGTGAGGGGTGTATGGAGTGGATGGAGACGATGACCATCATAAAGTTAGGCCAGCATGGATGGCATTCACAGCATATCAGCTCTCTCACTTGGGGAGTGCCACTTAGCATTTAAGGAGGGAGATTTACCTTCTCAGGGCAAAGAGAATTGACAGCGGCTTTTCTCCAATCCAGCAGGCTAGCTATCTGCTCAGGAACAAACTGCTGTGTGTTTGGATAATGCACAGCCACCTCTGACTATTTAATAGTAAGCTGTGGGTCTTGCATCAACACAAGCATGCTCTTCTACTCTGCAGCATTCAAAATCAAGATGACTTCTCCTAAGTCAGCAACTCTCACAACCAACTTTAGAGAAGCTTCTTCAGGAAGCTGACAATATCAATTGACAAAATATGAGGGCTCCTTCACACCATAACCTCTGGTTTCTGAAGGTTCTGGGTTTTGCACAGCCTTGCCACCTCCTCCCCTCTGCCATCTGGATGACTCTGTTGGTGCCCAGAGTCACAGTGGTATTATCTGTGGCTCCAGCATCATTTTTCCTTTCGGTAGTGGCCTTGAGGTGAGCCACCGTAGTTCTGACAGCTGGAATCTGAGCATGGTGGCACCAGGATCTGCCCCAACACTCTCCTTCACTTTCATTTTAGCTACTACAGATAGAAATAACCAGAGAATATAATTTAGCTTGCTTCTCATTTTTTGGCTTTATTTACGTATCCAGTGAGCCAACTCCTTGGGACTTGGGGCTATTGTTTCTGAATCCCAGTGACAACTTCATCTCCAGGAGCAGGCGGCAGTGAAGCTGCTGTCTCACCCCCATTTTGAGAGATGAGGCAGCTGACATGAGAGGTTATGCAGCTTGCCTGAGGTCACGCAGCGAGATGATGACAGAGCCAGTGTGAGAAACCAGGTCTATCTGGCTTCAAGACCTTGCCCTTAACCTTTAGCAACACTACCTCCTATGAACAGATTCTAAACTTTAAAAATTAGAACCTTCTCCCAACCCATAGGCCATTTCTTATATTATTATTATATGGGCATTCCCACTTTCTGACCATAGTCCTCCTCTTCCCCCATTAGGATTGGGCAGTTCACTAGATCTTGCTCAGCTTCAGATGTGTGTTGGGGGCCAGGAACAACCTCTGGGCTCTCCTTTGGGCTTCTTGTGTGTTACCACCTGGGACCTCTTCTGAACGAAAGGTGGCAGTTCAAATAGATCAATGATTCTCAAACTTGGCTCTATGTTGGAATCGCCTGGGAACATTTAAAAAATACTAATGCCCGGGTTCCACCCTAAAGAGTCTGATTCAATTGGTTGTAGTGGGTTGAGTGGTTGCCCCCCAGAAGGTGTGTTCATGTTCCAGAACCTGCAAATGTAGCTTATTTGGAAAAAGGGTCCTTGAAGATGTACTTAAATTAAGGATTTTGAGATGAGATCAGACTAGATTATCCCAGTGGGCCCTAAATCC
Organism: Cynocephalus volans; assembly: GCF_027409185.1. Classification (NCBI taxonomy): domain Eukaryota; kingdom Metazoa; phylum Chordata; class Mammalia; order Dermoptera; family Cynocephalidae; genus Cynocephalus; species Cynocephalus volans. Next base: position 85,706,897 of record NC_084460.1, on the reverse strand, counting down.
AACGACTAGTGTCTTAGAAGAGATACCCAGAGGAGAGGCACACGGAGAAGAGGGAAAGCCACGTGAGGATGGAGGCAGACATCACCAACTATGTAGCCACAAGCCAAGGAACATCTGGAGCCACCAGAAGCTGGAAGAGACAAGGATGAATTCTCCCAGAGCCTTCAGTGGAAACATTGCCTTGCGGACACCTTGATTTCAGATTTCCAGGCTCTAGAACTATGGGAGAAGAATTTTTTGTTGCTTTAAGTCAACAATTTTTTTTTCTTATAGTTTGGTCATTTGCTGTGGCAACCACAGGAAACTAATGCAGTTGGGGTGTGGCCTGGGTATTTGTATATTTTTAAGAGCTCTAGAGGTGATCCTAATGTGCAACCAGTGCTGGGGATCACTGGGCATTTCAAATCACCTCCCTCTGGCAATTTTTCTTAGTGTGAGGCCTAAATGCTTTTTTGCAATATCATAATGGTCTTATTTTTTAGGAGAGTAAATATTTGATATACTGGGAGCAGCCAGGGTATATAAAGTGTATGGTATGGAAATACAAAACTTTATGTACATGTGTATAGGTATCTGTAGCTTAAGTACATGGAGTATTTTTGTTCGTTTCCTAAGGCTGTTTGGCTATGACTGCAGTGTTGTCTGTTACCCTTTCCTCTCAGCCTTCCTGTCTCTCTCCAGCTGCCTGTTTTTGGGCAATTTATCCCAGAGCTTATTAGCACCTCAGGAAAGACTGGCCTGAGGAAGGAAGAAGATTCATTCTAGATGGATGGTGTGGCTATTCTGTCTTCAGGGCTGATGAAATGTTGAATGGGAGAAGAGGAAACTGCCACAGTGAGGTTTCTGATGGTTGTCCTGTCCCTGTGTCTCTGGACAGTGAGACACTGTTTCTGAGGCATAGTCACCTTTCAATATAGACTTTGGGAAGGGAGATGCCAGAGAATGGTAAGTGGCATCTGCATTCCAGGTACAGGGACTTTGTTAGTCTTTTAAGGGAGTGGGGAGCAACTGAAAGGACATTTTCAGAGTTTCTAGGTGGCTGGATTCAGCACAGGTCTGAAGCCCTCTGAATCCTGTGCTCTCTCTTCCAGACCCGCCTCCTCAAAAATCGACAGATGTACTGACCTGTGCTACAATATGCATGACCCTCAAAAGCATGCCAAGTGAGAGGAGTCAGACACAAAAGCCCACACATTTATGATTCCATCTGTATAAGAATCCGGAAAAGTCAAATCTATAGAGACAGAAAGTAGATTTACAGTGGCCTGGGGCTGGGAGAAGGAATGGGGATTCACTATAATTGGGCAGGAGGAAACTTTTTGCGTGACGGAAATGTCCAATAGATGGAAATGTGATGCTTGCACAACTTGGTAAATTTACTAAAAATCATGGAATTGTGCAATTAAATTGAGCGGATTTTATGGAATGTAACTTGTACCTCAATCAAGTTATTTAAGTATATATGCCCATTTTAACCCTGTTATTATCAGAGTGCATGTTAAACTCTTCAGTCTTTAGTTTAACACCCTCAGGGCAGACCTGCTTCCCTCTGAGTGCACTGGGGTACTATGCCCCTGTCTAATCCTGTGAAGTCAAGAAGGCAGCACTTGTTAGAGTAAACTGGGGTGCAGGGAATCTTCCTTCTTAGGTTTTCAGGTTATTCTAGGACCTTTCTCCTGTGAGATAGTTTTGAAGAGTGACACAAGTCTTCTCTCCCGTTAGCACCATACCAGAATATGTACAAAGGTTTGATTTCTATCATTTACAGGGAAGTGCTAAAAACCACATTACTCCTGCAGCCTCTGAGTGAGGTCCTGGCTTCACTTCCTGTATCAGTCAGGATGGACTTGGTTATGCTGCAGGAACAAATGACATCCAAATCTCAGTGGGTTAAAATGACAAGTGTATCACTCAATCACGTTATCTGACTTCCAGGGTTGGTGGGGGCTCTGCTCCATGCAGGAACTCAGGCTGACAACAGTGCCACCATCTAGGACATTGCTGGTGCCACAGCAGGAGGAAAGAAAAACAGAGAATTACATACTGGTTCTTAAAGGATTCTACCCACATGTCATAAGCATCTTTTCCAGTCATGTTTTATTGGGCAGAGCGAGTCACATGACATCACCTAAGTTCAAAGGAGCAGAAAAGTGCAATCCTCCCTTCTGCTGGGAAACAGAAGGGAACAGTCAGTAATAACGCCTGCCACAGCTGCTGGCCCCAGAAGAGACACTGGAGTAGTGAAGACTCACATCTGCCCTCTGCTGGGCAAGGATGACCAACAGTCTTGGTTTGCCCAGGACCGACAGGTTTCCTTAGGATGGGGACTTTCAGTGCTGAAACTGGGAGAGTTCCAGGCCAACCGAGATGGCTGGTGAGGCCAGCTGGGTTCTGCCTTGGATGGCACATCCTGGGGATGATGGGCAGAGAGGTTTCCCTGCCCACAGACATTCCTGACAGAAAATAAGTCCCAAACTTTTTGGGCCTTTTCATTAAAAATTCAGGTTACTACAGAGACGCACAAAGAGTTCTCAGTGGGCCCCAACTCTGACAAGGAACTACAGTACTGTCTCCCCTGGCAGGGCCTAAAACCCCTGTTCATTTAAAAGCCATCGCAGCTTTGGCCTTTACCACTTGCCTGAGGCTTTGGATAGTGAGGGTCTGTCTCTGGCCCCAGGGCAGCTACCTTATAACAGGGAAGGTCATGCTATGAATCGGGGGAGGGCGTTCCTCAAACCATCACCCGAGGGACAGCTTCCCACCTTGGAGTAAAACCAGCATCTCATGAAAGCACAAATAGGGCCAAATGCCTTAATACCAATGCCTACCAGTTTTCCTACCTCCTTCTACGTGCTATCTTATATAAAGCATATTTAATCCCTATGTGACAAATGTGGAAAATCAGACTGGAGAGAGGTCACCTGCCCAAGGTCACAGAGAAAAGGTGCAGTCAAATGCGTTGCCATACCAATTCTATATCATGAACTGAGCATGTTTCGTCCAGAGAGGGTTTCCCTGCTGCTGCTGAAGGTTGTGCTCAGAGCCCCTCACTGGCACGGGTCCCTTAATGTGTTTCCATGGTCAGGTGTTTTTGTAATATTTGCACAAGTAAGATATATTGGTATTCTTTTTCTGAAAGAGGGCTGCCCAGATGATATGTTCTTCAGGCTCCACAAAAACCGGGATTGACCATGGATCACATCAGAACACATTCCCTACGACACGTCCTCCAGGCCCATCAGCTCCTCCTCATGCCTCAGATGGCGAAAGGGCACGACTTTCCTCGGGGACACCTTCCCCAGTCTGGCTGCTCAGCTGTGCTCCCCTATCACGTGTTTTCACCACGCCACATGCCTCTCATTCATAGCACCGGAGCTGCACCTTTCACAGTGACTTGACAATTAGGTGATTAAAGTCTCTCTCCTTGAAGAGACTGTCCAGTCAGTGAAGTCAGGCCCCATGTCCACCTTCACTAGTCAGTGTCTCCAGTACCTTCCAGGTATGTCACCAGAGCTCAAGGAATGCTGCATAATATAAGGTAAGACTATTGTGTACACTGCCTTCACAAAAACTTATTTTAGTTAATTTTATTTTATTTTAGAGACTTGGTTGTATCCTTAGGAATAACTGGAGACAGCCTGAAATTTTGCAAAACTAAGGCTGAGTGTCACTGCTCTAGGTAATATCATGACCCCCCACGCCTGCCACCACACACACATAAACACTCTAGTGGGATTGCCATTTCTACCTAAAAAAATTAATCTTCAGCTGCCCAAGAATCCGAATATACCTCATTTTAATGCTCCATTTAGCTCTCAGAATTCCTTGAAATACAGACAGGCAAAAGTTCAGCAACTCTACAATATCTAGAAAAATAACCCTTGTGGTATTCTGATAATATGGATAGAGTTTACATTCATCATATGGTTCACTTCATTGTAGTTCTAGTCCGTTACTTCAATGATACAATTCTTTTTCAATATTAATAATAGTTAAATTTATTGAGCACTTGTATGCACCAGACACTGAGCTTGTTCCTTTACATGCACTAGGTACACAGTAACGAGAGGCTTGTGATACTATCCTCATTTTACAAAGGACAAAACAGGCTCAGAGAGAATCAGCAACTTCGTGTCTAGGGTCAGGAAGTGCCAAAGCTCAAGGAGGAAGAGACTCCTGGTGTCCTAATATCCATTCTCCCCTTCTTTATTAGTAAAATCTGAACATTTTAGCTGAGCGCACATCTGCCCAGTATAAAGTCTGCATCCCCAGCCTCCCTGGGGCCTGTCTGCAAGACTAAGCTTTGACCAGCGGGAGGGAGGGGGGTGTGCTTTTGTCCCTTCCCAGTGGCTGCAAATAGACTTGCTGGTAGAAGCAGAAGAAAGCTTCTTGATGGTTATTGCCAAAGATTACTGGGTTATGAAGCCAGGTCTGTCAGTTGCTAGAGCCTATGCTCTGCTAGGCTTTCAAAGGTCCTAACAAAGGCAACAGAACTTATTTGAAGAATTCAGCAGAACTCAGAGGTAGCTCACTCTTGGAAAGCTAACAGGCTTTGGCAATGGACCTACAGGGTGTTGGATATTGACCCCAATATTTATTAACACAGGGGCCATGGGCAAGCTTCTTAATCTCTCTATCCCTCAGTTTCCCTAACTGCAAAATGACAGTGACAATTGTAGCTACCTCCTGAGGCAGGGGTGAGGGCTGAGCGAGACACTGCAATGTGGAAGAGCTTAGCCAGCACCGCAGCCTATTACGTTGTAAAGAGCAGCAAGAATTAGTGACTATTATTATGACAGGTATTCATCAACTGTAAAACGTTGAAAACAGCAACAGGAATTTGAGATACTATATTTAAAATGCTTAGCACAGTCCTCATATTGTAAACACTCCATAAATGGTAATTACTACCAACATATATTTTTCAAAATAGAAAGAACCCCTCTCCCACAAAAAAGTCAAATAAATGAAAGTGAATAAAGAAATTTCAGTTTAGATGGGATGGTGTTATTTGTTTGCAGAACAGGGACTTCATAACAGTAAAAAAAAAAAAAAAAAAAGTAATAATCCTTTTCCTAGTGCCTTAGCTGAAACCCTATTTCCTTGGGCAGGCTTTGCCAGACACATTTGAGGCCTCACGCAATTTAAAACCTTGTTGAAAAGGCTTTCACTTCATGTCACATCACTAACAAAGAAGAGTCAGTGGAATTCATAACGGATGATATAAGACCCATAGGGTGTGACCTACCGTTAAAAGAGAGAGAAAAGGAAACTATTATATCTTTCTAGAGAAAAAAAATAGAATATACTCATTTTTTGAGAAACCTAAAATGAACATTGATTTTGAGACCAGAAGACCTGAATTCTGGTTTTGTCATTGTCCTAGTGCTTTAGCTACCTTTTTACCTAATAGTGGATGTAGGTTCTTGTAGAAGACAAATGACAAACCATTGAAATGGTTCTCATTTTTGTTCTTTCAAGTAGTTCAAAAGAAACACTTGAGATTTTCTAAATTTCTTTCCGCAGAAGACTCTTAACAAGGAAACCATTTTAACCAATTTCTTCCATCTGGGTTCTCTGGCATTCCTCTCTTACTCGTTAGTGTGGACCTCACAACCGACATTAATTATTAACTTTTCCTGGTAACCGTTTTACCACACACAGGAGGGAAAGAGTGTTACTGTTCAAGGGTCAACATCTCAGTAAGTGATTCAGTTCTGTTAGGTGTGTATTCGTGGAGCATTAGCAGGGTGATAAAGAACGCCTTTTATGGGAATATACATCACAGTTTTCAATTTACTTTCACATACATTAACCCATGTGACTGAGATTATGGGGTGACAGCACAAGGAGCCTAAAAACTTGGAGTCTCAGCACTCTCAGGCCAGTCGCTCCGAGCCTCTCTTTTCCAATCTGTAAAATGGAGATCTCATACTTTCTTCGTCTTCCACACAGAGTTGTCCTGTGGCTCAACAGAAAACTCATGTAAGGGAATGCTTTGCAAACCGTAAAGCTCTGTGTAAATAAAAAACTATCACATTAAACTAAAGATGAGGAAGCAGAGGCCGCGAGATGTTCCTGGCCTTGGTAAAGGTGACCAGGCAGGTGGTGCAGAGCTGGACTACACCATTCTTCCAAAAAGAAATACAAGGGTACTTCAGAAAGTTCGTGGAAAGATAGAATTAGAAGATAATACGAATCTTTCCACGAACTTTCTGAAGTGCCCTCGTATGTAGGGAGTGGCTGTCTGTCACCCTCTTTGGCCACACAGCAGTGGACCCCCTCCCCTTGAGAGGTACACCCCTCCTGTCACTGCTTAAACTCTCACTACGTAAGCTGCAAAGGCCACTCTGTCTCCTGGTTTCCCCGAAGCTGTGGCAGGCTGCGGCCCGGGCCCCAGCGACCCCAGTGACCCTCTGCACCTGCCTTGGGTCGGAGGCTGGAGGAACGAAGAAGGGGCTAGGCCTGTGGGCTCCAGGGTGTGGCGGGGGAAGCTGGTGATGGTGAAGTCCACTGCCCTGTGTCAGCAGCGCAGGCTGCTGTCCTTGCCCGGTGACCTGGGCACTGGGCTCATCCTTCTGTGGAGTGATTTGGGTGTGGTTCTGGATGACAACATCCTCAAATCTGGCTCTGATCCTCCTGGAGAGTCTGTGAACTACCCAGGAGCTTTTAAATCAGTGTTTCTCAAACAGTAGTCATACAAATGACTGGGAGATTGTGTTAGAATGTAGATTTGGATTCAGGAGGTCTGGGTGGGCGTGAGAGTCTGCATTCCTAACAAGCTCCCAAATGATGCTGACGCTGGCCAGTGGACCACGTTTCACACAGAAAGATTTTACTGAATTTGTTTTCAGCTCAAACTAACACCCGACTGATACATACCGATTCTGCTTTCAAATAACTTCCAAGTATGGAGAGGTAGCATTGATACATAAACAATCCAAAACACTCTAAGAGGAAATTTTCCAGTTTTTCTGGAATTATAGTATCTATTCTTTTCTGAAAAACAAAAACCAGATGATATTTAATTTTTAAAATCAAACCCGAACAATGTTTTATTGCCCTGTAACCACTGTAGAGTTAACTGGAGACGCAGGAACGCATCATAAAAGGGGATCTGGCAATCACTGTCTGAGGTGGCTACACATGCAGGTGCGTGACTAGAGGGGTGTAAGGACGTAGAAGGCGGAATTATGACTCCTGGCCAAACAGACTTTCCTGGAATCCCTTCCTCATGCCCTCCCCATCTCTTTAAGTAACCAAAGCAAGAGATAAAATCAGAAGCAGAGCAGTCCTCCTCCCACAATTCGGTAACATTTGTCCACCATAGAAGTCTGGAGACTGGTGTCTAAAGTCAGCTCGGGCTGCCATAACAGAATATCACAGACCGGGTGGCTTAAAAAACAGACTTATTTCTCACATTCTAGAGGCCGGAGTCTGAGATCCAGGTGCCAGCAGATTCAGTTCTTGGCGAGGGCTCCTTGCCTAGCCTCAGATGGCCGGTGGCCATCTCCCAGGTGCTCACACGACCTCTCCTCTGTGGGAGCAGGAGAGAGAGCTCCGGTCTTTCTTCCTCCTATAAGGGCACCAATCCCATTATGGAGGCTCCACCCTCATGACATCATCTAAACCTAATTCCCTCCCAAAGGTCCCACCTCCTGATTCCATCGTGTTGGGGATTAGAGTTTCAATACATAAATTTTGGGGGGACACAGCATTCGGTCCATAACAACCAGCTAAGGCTTCTTCTATATAAATAATTTAGCTTTGATGCCAGGAGTCTGTCAGTTCTGGGCAGTGTTCCCTGTTGCCAACCATGGAGGGTACTGACCGACAGCCGAGCAGAGGGCAACCCGGCCCCTCTCTCTGTGGAAGCTGGAGTATGGCACGTGTGTCAGATCTGAGAGCAGATGCACAGCAAGCCTGAGAACAGTACCCAAAAGGAAAAATGGGATCCCTCCGTCTGGAAAACGAGCATTGCAAGCTCTAAGGCAGTTCAGAATTAAAGACAAGGCATCAAATACATGGCCTTTCGGAAGAAAACCAAGACCTGCTTGAATACATAACTAAACATTTCCACTGGCTAATATCAGCATCTAAAGAACTTTGTAGCGTTAATTTCTCGGCTGCATCTGCCTTTCTAGGCCTGGAATGTAACAAAAGACAGGAGTCTAGATACAGAGAAAACAGACATGGAGAGAAAATCAAATAGTCTTTGCCATACTAAAATCAGAAACTAGCTGGTGTCGTCTTGTTCACAGCTCAGATAAGCAATTCTCACTCCAGTATTGCAGCATTTAAGGAATTCTCCAAGTATGACAAGATGGCTTCAGGAAATCCTCCCTTCTCAAATCCCTCTTCACTGACACTCTATTCTCCAAAATTAGGATAATTAAACTTACATTTTAAATTAAAACCATGAATGACTCTAGTACAAATTTCACATAGTACATGTAGTATCAAAATGAGACAAGTAAAATGCTGTATTAATGACATGGTACTAAAAATATGAATAGCAAATTTTGTCATTAAGATAAATAGATCTTTGAAATATATTGTAGAATAAAAACAAATTGAAGAATAGTGCATACCAGTTTTGAGACAAACACATGCACACAAAAAACAATGTTCTCTACAGTTGATATGAAGATGCAGGAAAATAGTCTGGAAGAGTTCATTCCCCAAGTGAGATCAGTAATTACCCTGGGCAAAGGATTAAAAAGTGACATCAACCACCAGCACCACCACCACAAAGACATGCAAAAATCCAAGCATGGGCTTTGCTAGCAGGGATCCCCGAGAGCCACCACCAGTTGGGCCTCAGAGAGAGAAGACAGTCCATGTGTGTGTGTGTTATTTTCATGGATTTAGCCAAATGTGTTAGGAGAGTATGAACAAACACATTGAAATACAAGGAGAGGGGTGGAAAATAATCACTTCGTCCAATGCCCTCTTCTCCATGCAAATGACACCCCTGCCTCCACTCCTGCAGGCAAAGAGAGGCCAAAACTAAAAAGTAAAACAAAGATAAAGATTAGGTCTTGGTCAGGGCCTCCTGATCATGTGTAAGAGCCTGGGCTAGAGTACAAATGAATGTTCATATGTAATATGCCTAAATATTAAAGTTGTAAATAAAACGAGCAATGAAATAGATTCTGTCCTCCTGCCTTGACAAACATTCGTACAAAATGGCATGGAAGGTCTCAGACTCCTCAGAGTCCTATGCTGATGTGAACAGGATCAGGACAGCTGGCCCAGGGTCCGCAGGCCACCCTCCTCATTTTCCACTGCTGGCTCATCCGCATGGCGAAGGGCTTGGTGCATGTGTGTGGGCCGCCCAGCTCGCACACCCAAGCTCCATCCATACCCCTTCAAGCTCCAACCACACCCCTTCAAACAGCTGCCCTTTGGTCACCCCTTGTCCTGGCCTGTGCATGCCAGACGTGTGGTCTACTCTGGGAAAGTTGGACCTGGAGGCCCATGCAGGCCCTAGACCTCAGGCCATTTGTACAGGGAATTTGGGGACTGTCATCCCTGAGATTGGTCTAGAAGAGGGGCCAGGAGGGCACACAGGCTCCAGATGGGCTCATCCCTTGGGCCTAACTGACCCCTCACCCTGCGGTAGGGGAAGTTGGCAGAGGGCCACGGTAGGCCTCTGAAGCAAGGGTCCCTGGGCTGGGGTCCTGTTTATAAAGGTGGTGGTTTGGGGGAGTCCTGGGCTCAGTACCAGTGATTTAAGGTATTTCAAGGGTCATTTTGACTTCCATTTCATATGGGCAAATTTGCTGTGTCAGCGAATAAATGAACATTAGCCTCATTCTTCCCATTTTGTACAAAACATGGCAATTTTTAAATAAGAGAAGCACGGTCAATATCAAGATTTTCTCTCCATGAGAGGTACCCACAGCTAGGAGAGATACTGACTTGTGAAACGAGAACCATCTCTTTCATGTCATCCTCCCATTTCACTGGAACAGCAGGCAGAATCATCAACACTGTAAATTGTTCTTTCCCTCTTTTGCAGAACAAGTGTGGTTGTATTTACCTAAGTTCCATGATTCCATGGCACCGGCTATAGGACCTTACCTTGTTTCCCATTTGTATTAGTTATCTATTCCTGCATAACAAATCACCCGCAAATTTACCAGCTTAAAACCACAGGCATTTATTATTTCATAGTTTCTGTGTGTCTTAAATCTGGAAGTGTCTTAGCTGGATGGCTGTGGCTTAAGGTCTCTCATGAGGTTGTAGTCAAGCTGCTGCCAGGGCTGCTGTCATTGAAAGACTCAACTGGGTCTGAAGGATCAACGTCCAAGCCCCTTACCTGGTTGTTTTCAGTCTTGAGTTCTCACAGGCTGTTGGATTGAGAGCCTCAGTTCTTTGCCAGGCCTTAGTTGCTTGCCATACCAGACAGACTTCTCCACAGCATGGTAGGTGTCTTCCCCAGTGCAGGTGATGCCGGTGGGGGGGGTGCGGGAGGTGTGGGTGGAAGGGGGTATAAGTGATGCTCTGGATTCCTGAAACTTCTTATGCAAATGCAGAAGCTTTAAAGTTTGAACCATTTGGACATCTACACACATACACACACACACATGATACATCAAAAAGTTCATGGAAAGATTTGTATATTTTTTATATTCTATTTTTACACGAACTTATTGAAGTATCCGTGTGTGTGTGTGTGTGTGTGTGTGTGTGTGTGTTTGTGCACGTGCGTGCGTTTGGAGAGAGAAAGAGATATGAGAGGACATTTACTACGGGAGTTGGCTGAGGTTATAGAGACTGAGAAATTCCACAATATGCTGTCTGCAAGCTGAGAACCAGGGAAGCCAGTGGTGTAACTCTCAGTCCGAGGCCAAAGGCCTCAGAAACCAGGGTGCCTCTGGTGTAAGTCCCAGAGTTAGAAGGCCAGAGAACTGGCCTTGGAGTTCTGATGTCCAAGGGCAAGAGAAGAAGGGTGTCCCAGCTGCAGAGGAGAGGGCAAACTCACATTTCCTCTACCTATTTGTTTTATCAGGGTCCTCAGCTAAATTGGATGGTGACAACCACATTGGGTGAGGGAGGATCTTTCTTAGTCCACTGATTCAAATGCCAGTCTCTTCCAGAAATACCCTCACAGACACACCCAGATATAGTGCTCTACCAGCTATCTGGGTGTCCCTTAACCCAGTCAAGTTGACACCTAAAATCAGCCATTACAACTGCTAAGTACAAATCAGCAAGACTCAGCTGGAGTGAAGCATGCAGAATAGGCTTGGTGGTTCTGCCGCTGACCTCCCCCACTTCATATTTTATATTTTTCCAGGGGGAAGGTGTGCAAGCATAGCTTTGTGATCAACAGGTTTTGTGGTTTTATCTTGTAATTTCCATACTGAGATTATGGAGATTGGAATATTATTCCCTCTCCTTTATTTTTTTTAGGTAAGGAAGTTGAGAAATGCTAAATGGCTTGCTCCAGCTCCCACAGGTAGAAAAGGGCAGAGCTGGGGTTGGAACTCCAGCCCTCTGGCAGTGAAGGTCTGTGCAAGCAAGCGATGTGCCAGCTCGGCCTCCCACAGCCCATGTGAATATAAGCCCCAGCTCCCCACTTACCGCCCAGATGCCCTGTGCCAGTTGCATAATCTTGTAAGAACCCTGGTTAGCTCATGTGTGAAGGGTGTAACGTTTTCCTTGTTATGACTAAATAAGGTAATTTACTGGCAAGCTCTCCAGCCAAGGACCACTAGGAAAGCACCTATAGTTAAGCAAGTTAGGTTTATTGCTCACTGCAATGGAGGAAACACAAACAACGGGAAACCCTGGGGGTGTCTCAGTGAGAGGGTGTTAGAAAATATTAAAGGATGTGGGCTTTTGTTGGCTAACTTGGGAGAAGTTTAAGAAAGCAGGGCTTTGCTTTGGATTGTATGGTGTCAGGAAGCTGGGGTAAATACTTGCAAACGTGTGTCTTCATAACTCTTATCCAGAGGGAGGGCAGACTACAGTGAGGCTAAAGCCATAATTGGAATGAAGAGACAGCCACTTTTATCATCCAGGACAGCTGCATATTTGGTATTTTGTGGTTTGGACAGTGTTCATGTTTTGTCTGTTTTCAGACATGATGATGGAGTGGTCTTTTTCTTGGCTAGGTCCATCCTGGTCACAGAGGGGCCTTGTCAGCTGTAGATGTTATAGAAAACTGTTTATGTTCACGATGAACAGAACACCAAGGCCCAGGGATAGTGCCAGGCCAGCCCTTTCTCAGAATGTACAATGGCTATCCCCATGTTGGACTCCTGGGTGTTTGATTCACAGGGGTTAAGGCTTTTACAGTGCTTACCCACACTGCCAGCACTGAACCTTTGAGTCACAGGGACAAAGTAGGTGCATTCTGAAGCAGCAGTCTAAAAGACAGATGTCCCTTCAGGCTGCAATGACCCATTTATTCTCGAGCTTCAGACATTATATATAAGTCCATTTCCATGAGATCAAGGGTGTATCTGCCTGCAGAGAATCTCAGAAATAGCAAAGAGGGGTCTGCAAGTTAGAGGATTTGTCCTGAACGCTGCCTGTGCCTCCTTTATTGTAGCAAAGATGTAGTGTGGGCCAGACCTGGGCTAGCTGCTGTGACACCCGTGGAAAAGACAGACAAGGAAACAATCATGCTGAAAAATGGGGTAGAAGCAACCAGTATGGGATGAGGGCCACCCTCAGCCTAACGTGGTGGTTCCCACACTTTCCTGTGCATTGGAATCACCTGTGATCTTTTAAAATACTGGGATCCCACCCAACTGAGTTATATGGTCTTGGATGCCACTTGAGGCTTTGAGATTTTGAAACTTTCCTGGGTGATTTAATGTGCAGCTAAGTTTGGGAACCACTGCTTTAATCCATCATTCTTACAGAGGTGTGTGTGTGTGTGTGTGTGTGTGTGTGTGTGTGTGTGTGTGTGTGTGTGTGTGTGTGTGTGTGTGTGTAGGGGATGTTGAATGTGATGAGAGCTATGGTCTCTCATCCCAGGCACTTATATTTAGATACAAAACCCGGCCTACAATTTCAGGGGGTTACGGATCCCAGGAATCCAATAACGGAACTCCTGGGGTGTCTCATGGTCCCCAGGCGAAAAATCCCCAGAAGTATGAATATCCAGCCCCAATCAGGGTGACAGAGGCTCTCTGTCCCCTCTAGAATGGTACTGGTCCTTTGTTTTAGTCTGTTTCTGACTCAATAAGAAAATGCCTGAGACTGGGTAATTTATAAAGAACAGTAATTTATTTCTCACAGTTCCTGGAGGCTGGGAAGTCTAACATCAAGGTGAAGTCTAGGTGTCCTCACATGGGGGAAGGGTAAAAGAAACCAAACTCCCTCCTTCAGGCCCTTTGACAAGGACACTAATCCATTCACGAGGGTGCAGCCCTCGGTCCTGATCATGTCCTGAAGGCCCCACCTCTTAGTACTGTTGCACTGGGGATTAAGCTTCTGCATGGATTTGGGTAGGGAGAGTCATTCAAACCAGCGCACCCTTCCACTTCAGAGAGGCTCCAGCGTTAGTGTCACCAAGCCGGGCACCCGCAGGGCGAGGGCGCCCCCAAGCCCCGTGCGCGGGCAGGTGGTGTCGCCCGTGCACTGGCGCGGGGCCGCGGGCTGCGCACGTCTTCGTTCCGGGAGCCGGGGCCGCCCCTGCCCGCAGCGGCCACCCTCCCGCCGCGGTCACCTGCCCCTGCAGCACGGTCGGCCTCGGGTGCGCGGCGCGGAGCGGGGCGCGGGCCCCTCTGCCACCGTCCCGGGCACCAGCGGAGCGCGGAGCCGCCAGCCGCCTGCGAGGAGCAGCCGGGCCCAGCGGCCCCGCGGGCAGGACGGGCTGTGCCCCCTCAGCTCCCCACACCAGGCTATGCTTCTAATCCAGAAATAAACAAGAAAGTCTTTCAAAAGGAAATAATTGCCAATTACAAAAAAAAAAAAAAGTTTAAATATTAAAAATACCTATGCTTACCTTGTTCAAAATAATTATGCCAGCTCGTAATGGGGGGAGAAATCCAAAATTCATAACCCTCTTGATTTAGTTAAAATAACTTAAATATCTACAGTTTGGGATTAAGTGGTTACTATCCTTTAGAAACAACCTACCAACAAAACCCACTACACCGGGGAACTGGAAAGTGCTTTACTTTCTGTTACCTTGCGGTTGTCTCAGAAGCACGCTCTTGGACAGTAGCGTCAAGAGACCCAAGCAATCGTCTCAACTGCTGGTTTCCAAGCTGCCCGACAAGAGCAGGTGAGGGATACAGCAAGGCTACTCAGTAAACCCTCAAAACCCTCTCCCATCAAATGCCCCCATCCCTTAAGTCCTCCCCCTCCCCACCCCCAGCAGCTACACTTCTGAATCCTTTGCTGATAGAGGTTCCTTGTGAGATTTCCTTTCACAAATGGCTTCCATGGCTAAGAAAAAGTTCAAAACACTGAACTAGTCCCAGCCCCTCCCTGCAGTTGTCTTTATAAGTAACAAACTATCTTTTAGATTTCCAACCTTGTTTGAAAAGAAAACACTGCTATAAATCTGGATTGGAACAAATTATATCTAAATCCACTGGAAGGCTCTGGGATGGAGCTGGAGGTCCCAGCTAAGAAGCAGGAGGAACCTCGGAACTCAGCGCCCAGAATTAAACCCAAGGGCCTTTGCTTTAGTGTTAGCAGCCGCAGAGACATTATCAGAGCTTTTCAAACCATGGTATGTCGCAGTGAGGCCAAGATTCCTGTCTCATGAAAGCACACAATCCCAGCAGTAAAATCCCTGGTTACCCATCCCAGATCAAGCCCTTCAGCAAGCAGCGTGCTGCTTCACCCCAAGAAGGACTTCCAGAAAATGGGCAGCGCGATAGGCCGACTGTTGAAGACTACCATTCTCATAAGCAAACATGGTGGCCTCTTGAGAGAGTGGACTGAAATGTGCAAACACTTGGGTGAACTAGTGGACCCTGGTTTATACTCACCCAGCCTCAGTCCAAGCACCAGAGAGCTGGGATCAAAACCAACTGTTGGGGCTGGCCGGTTAGCTCACGTGGGAGAGTGTGGTGCTGATAACACCAAAGTCAAGGATTCAGATCCCCTTACCAGCCAGCCAAAAAAACCAGCTGTTGTCCAAAGAGCCAAGGGAATAAAAATCAACCAACAGGATGCTTTAAAAAATGACTTGTACATAAATAATAGTACGAAGAAGACATGAGCACCATCAAAAAGGTTGCTCTATTTTTCTTCCATTCATTGTAATGTATGGCTTCTTCAAATTAGTTACACAAAACATATCCAAAACGTTAATCACCACACGCACAATGCCTGTTAGCAACAATCTCTACATGCACCAAAAAACACATTTCACAAGTTAACAAGAGCCAGCGTGGCCCAGCATTCCCTGGCGCAAGTCTTCTTCAAGAAGAGAAGACAGCTTCAGCAGCACCAAGGGAAGACTGTGAGTAGTGCTCTTCACTTCCCCCCACAAAGTAAATGATCCCAGGGTGAAGCCTAAGTGATTTCTCGCAGAAGGTGGTGAAACTCGAAGGGACTCTCTGCACACCCGGTTGAACTTCTCCAGTGACAGAAGGAGACCGTCTCTGAGCGTGCACACCAAGGGGACCACTGTAGGGGGCAGAGAACCACAGTCCCTCTAATCCCTTGAGGCTGCTGCATCCGAAGACTGGAGGGTGGGAAACCTCAGCAGCCCTCCTGGAAGAGCAGGCCCCTCGCCTACCACGTCTGAAAAGCATCCAGAGATCCCAGAGCTGTCACTTTTGATGCAACTTTTTAGGATCTTTACACACTTGCACATTCTTTAAGGGATAAAAAGTCTAAGAAGAATTCCAAATGCAGGTAGAACCTCTCCCAGACTTATCCTGGAGTCTGAGAAGGAACACTACATTCGTAACCATGGTAACAGTATACAATAACCCAAGTTTTGAATTGGTTTGAGCTCGGGTATAACAATGTGCTAAGTCCAGCCACATAAAAAAGGGGTGGGTGAGGGGACAGAGTGCTTAAAAACAAAGGAAGGAACCTGAGGTTTTTGGATCAAGACCAGAGACAACTGTCTCTGCCCTCTCTGGGCTCTGCTCTCTCCCTTCTCTTTGCCGCGAGAGCGTCACCGGCGCCACCCAGTGGACCCCGGGCACTGCTTCAGCGCAGGGAAGGCCCAGAAGGCTCAGTGCTACCTCATGTCTCAAGCACCAGGAGGACATCGTCTGCCCCTCTCTGAGCCTTACTGCCTGCGTGATACATTACCTACTTTATCTCCTTTCATTCTCAGCACAAGCACAGGACACAGGAGCTTTGCATCCATTTGGCAGATGGGAACAGAGAGGCTTAAAGTTAGGTGAAGAATTTGCTTACAGTCACAGAGCTAGCTAGCACTTGAGCTGGGAGTCGAACCCTGCCTCTGACTCCCCTGCACAAATCGTCTTTCTTGAGGTGATGCAGCCCCCAGCTCACTGCTGCATTTGCATAATTCTCTGAACCCGAGCTTAGAAATAACCAAGCAGCACTGTCTGTGGTAGACATTGGCTATGCCCAAAGACGCAGCTTGATCCCAAGTAGAGGACTAATCGAAATAAATTCTGCTCACCTTCCAGCCCACCTTGGACTTCCACAGAGATGATGTCTTTCAAGCAGTTACAGTACATACATTCTGGGCTGTGGCATTACTTTGCTCCTTTTCTTGCCACTTCCTCAGCATCCTAAACTTGCATGTGGGAACATCTTCTGTCCTCTCCCTGATACCATCAGTATCAGTAATCTTCACTCCAGGTCAGCAATGGCCACTTTTATACACTCTTCCTTTCCCCAGCTTCCCACCAAGAGTAATGCACATAGTAACTATTAACAAAGTTTTAATCTTTTTCTCTACCTAAAGGAAGATGAAGCATTCAGTAGTTCCTCTCAATACCTCAGTCATTATAGTAATTCACAATAAAAATATTCTGTCCTTATTAAAACTGAGTATACCGCAATTTGTCACTTTCACCACTATTGAAATAGATTTAACTGCTAATATATTCACTGCTTTTCAAACTATTTTAAGGACTAAAGAGTACACAGTGTTTCATATGATAAATTAAACTGTTAGGGTATAAGTTCACAATGAAAATTTAGGTAATGAGACTGTTTTACAAGGTAGCACAATTTACATTGAAATGAAAAAATCAAACACCAAAAATAATTTATGAGGCTCAAAAAGAAAAATGCACAATATTGCCCTTGCCCACCTCTGTGTCTTTATCTAAATGTTAATGGCAAATACAAGCACTACCTCAGTGGCTGATAAAGAGGACAGCAGGAGATCTCAATCCTAGTCTATATTATACCATTTCTTGACATTGAGAGAAAAAGCACATTCCAAAAAAAAAGTCATAGCAGTCAAAGTAATATCGCTACTGTATCTGATTTGTAATATCTGTTGATGTCTTAGAAACAGTGTCATGCACTTGGAAGGTATTATTTTTGATGTGGAAACCATTGGCCCCGTAAAAGTCCTAGCCCTATCACTGAGCTAGTTTTTCTACTTTCAAACTTTTTAAAACTGATTGTGCTACAGCGCAGCAAAGCTCACTCGTTGCAGATTTTCAGTTAAGGATCCTCGAGGCATTATAAATACCACATGTGACATTAGAAGGGGGAGGTGAGAGGAATATGTCCTGCCCTTCTTCAAGGACCCCAACACCTAAGCTCAACGGCAGCCAACAACTTAATGATGTGCATCTAACATTTGTACTTGGACCCTTCCCCACTTCCGAGGTCTCCTCTTTGACAACTTTCTAGATGGAAGAATGGGTTCTAAGAGATGGCACACGCCATCTAGTGGTTTCCTGACGCGTGGCGGATTGCTGCCGGCTCTGCGAAGGCTGCTGCAGTGAAAGGTGCTCGGGGAACCCATTAAAAAGGGAAGGTCTGAGGACCACCTCAAAACCTGCTGTATCGGATTCTGAACTTAAATTTTTAACAGGATCTCAAAGTCATTCTGTTAAGGTTGAGTCCTGACCATATTTTAAAAAGCACCACAGTGATGTACAGAAGCTGAAACTACCAGAAGAGTGACTCGATATCTCAGAAAACATGGTAAAAATACCCAAAGAAAAGTTAATCTCCATTAATTTGTCGATTTAGATGCCACATTTTCATCTCCAAATAGGCTGAAAATCCTTAATCTTCCTGAGCCGGACGTGGCTCCAGGAAGACTGGCCCAGCTGCACGGGCGCAGGATGAATGTCCATGGGGGAGACCCCGGGGGGATTAAAATTCCAGCAGGTGGAGGAGGCAGGAGGGTGGGTCCAAACTCATTTAATGTCCAGTTACTGGCAGTCACCACTCAGCTGCTTTTCCAAATGGTTCTCTTTTGGCCACCTTGAACCCAGTCACCTGAACAAGAAGCATCAATTAGCAAAAGGGGTGTGAAATGTGAATTACAGAAATCAACCTGTGAAAACGTGTGAAACTCTAGAGTCTTGGAGACCTCTCTAGGGTTCAGATATGAGTTTGGGGTTTAACATGCCTTCCAACCCTTTGCCTACCACTGCTGTGACTTATGCAGTACCCATATGCCAGCTGAAATGTGATTTCCTCCGTATTTTCTTAAATCTGCAACTACTGCAAACAGTCATTGGTGTCACTTGCCTTATACAGAAAAAAGCCATAAAAATTAAACACTTTTTATTTTAAATATGTTTATAGAAATTTGATCTAAAACAATCTCCTATAGCGTCATTCTGTACTTTGGAAAACACTGTACATGAGAATTATTTCTGGACACCTCATTGTGATTCGACACTACTTTGCATGTTTGAAATTTAGCCCCCTCTTTAGCAGGTGTCTACATCTCAGGCAGGGCCTCCCAGGTCACTTTAGTGAAGATGCCTTAATAGAGGTGAATAATCTCAATTAGCCACTAGCCAGAAAAAAGAGCAGAGACCAGAAACATCTTATGATACACAGTATCATTAAAGGAGTTTCTAAATAATAATTATTTATTTTTTCCCTAAGTTTATTTATGTATTATTTTTTTTTAATATTTTATGATGTTGTTGCTGAGCATTGTGGGCGGGGAGAGGGAAGAGGGGAAGGGGGAAATTGGGTGAGAGAAGGAGAAATGAGGAGGGATAGGTTGGAGGCCTGTGGCACCTGCCTCATTCCTACAGGGGAGACCAGGGGGTTTCCAGCAGTGTCTTGGTCATTGCCGGGCTGGGTGCAGATGTCAGGGGACTGTGGCTGAAGCCCTTGCTTCCCCACTGCCCCAACTTGGGATCCTGGGGTGCTTCTTTTGGTAGCTTGGTGGTCGCAGCTGGGCTGTCTGTGGGTGTAGAGGGGGTGTGGCTGAGGCCCTCTGCCCCCACCACCCTAGCTCAGTAGAGCCCGAGGTGCTACCTATGGCGGCTCGGTGGTCATTGCTGGGCTGGTTGCAGGTCTTGGGGGGCATGGTTGAAGCCCCTGGCCCTCCCTCCTCCCTGGCTTGGTATCCCAGGGGAAATCCGGTCCTTCTAGGTGTTATAGGTTTTCTTTGGTAAAAAGAGAACTTTACTAGTTAATATCAAACTTTGTCTCTGGTCTATGGGTATTTTCTTTTTTCTTCCAGTTCTGTGCTGGGTTATTTGCTGTTCCTACCACTTAAACTCTGCACTGGAACTAATTTGTTGTCCTTTGCTTACTTCTAAAATGGGAGAACTTCCTATGGGGATCAGCACTTGAGCTCTGTGGTTGAGCTAAATCGCTGCTTTGCTGCTGATTCCCTTGGGATGGCTTTTTGTGAAGCTCAGGTTTTAATGGTAGACTTCATAGGTACTTGTGGATCTGGTGAAATCTGGTGCACCTGGGTTGTGTGGAACTCTGGTCTGGGCCTGAGTCTTTTCAGCAAACTGCACCCCCTGTAGTTCTGTATTCATGACCAGTCTCCTCTGAGTGGTCCTGCAATGATTGGGGGGCAGACCAGCTGTCCATGCTGTGCCTCAGTGTTCTCCCAATGGGCCCATCTCCTCCACCCTCCATGCTCCAAAAAATTCCCATGGGACAGGCCTTGCCTTAGTCCCTTGCGATGACTCATTGGCCTCTGAGTGGCTCCTTTTTTGCAGTTGTTGTGGCTCCTCACTCCTATGTGGGTCCACAGGAACCCTATTGGTAGTCTTGCTGGCCCGGGGGCTTGGTGGCTTCCAAGCAACTCCATCCAAAGGGCACAGCTATAGCTTTTGCCAGCTCCTGCTCCGTGCACTCACCAGCTCCAGCCTGGAAGCAGCCAGGACTCGAAATGGTTGGAACTTTCCTTTCTTTTTCTCATCGTGACTTCTCCCACCCTCATGAACTCCATAGGTCTCTCCTCCTCTTCCCCTGAGCTCTAGCAGCCCCAGCGTGGCTGTCATTGCTTTTTAGTAGTTGTGAATTGGTTGATTTGTGGGAAAGACTGACGCTAGTACTGTCTATTCCACCATCTTGTCTGGAAATCCAGTTTCTAAAAAGTTAAACCAGAGGTCTCATGATGTGGTTTTTAAAACCTTGCAAAAACTTATTAATCTAGGACATATGTTATTCTGGTTGCTACAGGTTAAATACAAGAATTACCATGGCATTTGCTGTGATTAAAAAGTAACATCTTTCAGGTTCAAATATGCAAGCAAAGCAGCAAATACCAGGAAAATCAAAACAATCTCCAACATACAGAGTCCCAACTAGGACCCTTTATGGGTCAGTAATTACAGCTTGGATAGAACAGCTTGTTTTAAACTGGGTACTTGAAGCATATAATGTTGAGAGTAAGAATAAGTTACATTTATAGAGAAGGCTCTTGCTTAAACTAGGACTGAGAATTCCAAAATGACTGAAATTCCAGAACAGTTTCAGTTCTATAGAAAAAGACATGATAGGAAATGCAGACTTGAATGAACATAAATCTGCATGTTGGAAGGACAGACATCTGCATATGACAGGCACACAGCCCTCCTCTCTGTCATCACTGGTGGTCACCAAATTCATCTGTCCACATGTAACCTAATGGAAACAATAGAAATAAGTTGAAAAGGATTCAAAAGTTATTTAAATGATGAAGAGATGTACAGGATATTAAACAGATCCCTGATGGCATTACATTTATGCAGGAAAGTAAACATTCTGGATGATGAAATAGAAGAGTGGGTTAAAACTCCTTTAATGTCCAGCTACTTAACCACATGTGCTGCTTCCTGGAAAGACACAGTCAACACTGCATTATGTGTGATACTGGGAAAGGGGTGAAGTATCATAATCCTAGATGCAAATGACACAGAAACACTCTTATTACAAACCTATGGCGTTGGCAGGAGGGATCTGAGTGCCATTCGCAGATGAGGACACTGCAGCACACAGTGGGTTGGGACTAGCCCATGCTCCCACATGCAGTTAATTCCAGGCCTGGAATACAACCCGTGTGACCTCACTTCCAACCTGCAGCTTCTGCCTCCCTTTAGGTTCCAAAATGTGTTCACTGTAGGCATGTGTGTGGTTCTCAGAACTTCCATCAAAGAGAGTCCGAGGTCCAGCTCAGATCTGCTGCGGGAGGAGGTGAGGGGGGCATCTGGAGCTCTCTGCCATGTGCCCCCTCCCACAGGCGGTCCCCATGGGCTGCAGCCCTCTCCAACCTCTCCCCCACGGCAGGGGAGGATGTTTGGGGGGGTTGCCACAGGGCTTCCCAGCACCAACGTATGAAATGGGAAATGTGGTTCCTCACCAAGGCTGTAACCACACAGAGCAGGTGCTGCCAGTTCAAGGCCAAGCAGGCAGGGCCAGGCTAACTAGACGGGTCACCAGTGGAGTGCAGATCTACTCCAGGGCATGGAAAAGACCTTGTCCCTTCACATTAAAATATCTAAGAGCCAAACTTCTGTGCTGTTAGAAGAAAACCAAAGTCAACTCAGCTGCTGGCTGATCGCACCCACTATTTGAAGTGTCCCCACACTGGCTGTACCACCACCAGGCTGGCCCCTGGGAGTCGGACTGTGGGTGCCCATGAAACCAGAGCAGGCACCTCTGTTCCAGCAGCTGGGGCTTCTGTTTCTCCTGGTCAAGTCTTTAAATGTGATAGTGATGGGACAATTACTATATTTGCTTTCTCAGCCCTTTCTACCCCCACCTCCACCCACCCCACTCCCAAAACCATAGTTTTTAATTCAAGATACAAAACACTTATATCCTCTCAGTTTTGCTGTCCAATCAATTTCCTCAAAATCCTTTTCAACCACAAGCAATTCAAACTCCACTGGTTTCCCCAGATAAACTCCAAAATAAATTTTCAATTTTAAAAGTGAGCCATCAAAAAAATTCAATTTCCTTTAAGAAAACAGGAATTTTTTAACATTAAGAAGTTGCATTAATTGATAACATAAAATGTTGAGATACGGCCTAATGACAATTAGAAGGGTTGGTGCTCGCCTGGATGCTACCTGAAACTTCGACCTGGAAACCCCAGTCTGGAATCACCCCTCTTTTCTTTTACTCCCAGCCCCTCCTTTCTCCACCAGGCTTTTGTACTTCCTTGAGGCCTCCAGCCCCTCAGCCCTATTTTTCTGTGGCCTAATTTTTCAGCCCTCTCTTCATTTCAGGGCTTCATGTTCCCAGACTGGAACATGTGCTCACCCATCAACCACCCTCTCGTCGTTAAGTGCGTGTAAACGGCCTCACCCTCTTTTGCTTAGATCATTCCCCGATCTAGAATTGATTCAACCTTTATAGAACTGTGCTAGTAGTTCAGCTGGTTTCCCTTGTTGAATACTCCACCTTCTCCCCACAAATCCTCTTATCCCTATTTTATGAATTTCAGAAAAGCTAGACAACTTGCCAAAGTCCTCATCTAGGAAGTGGTGGAACTGGAGTTGGAGCCCACACCTTCTGACTCCAAAGGGCATGCTCTGAACACACTACACAGATTGCCTCCTGCCTGTCTCCTCCTCTGTTCCCTCCAGAAAGCTAGTGAGTCTGGCGGAAATACAAGAACACTTAACTGCACCGGGCAGTGCTATCAAAACCTGGTTCTTCTGCATTCCATCCCAAGTCACTAGCAACCATTAAAGGATCCTTAGAATCTTTTATTTTATTTTATTGATTACGCATATACATGGAGTACAAAGCTGACCTTCACCACTTGTGCCCAAGATGTGATGGCCAGATCAATACTATCAGCATGTGTATTACTACAGATTGCGATTATTCCCAATGTCCCCCACCCAGTTAATCCCTGACCTCCCTCCCCGTCCCCTTCCCCCACTCCACTCTGCAACCCTAGGTATGCTCTCTCCGTGTGTAGAAGTTCAACACACCACTGTGGTCTTTCCTTCCTTCCTTCTTTCTCTCTTAACTCCCACTTATGAGTGAGAACATGCAGTATTTCTCTTTCTGTGTCTGGCTTATTTCACTCAACATAATTTTCTCCAAGCTCTTCCATGTTGCTGCTAATGGCAGAATTTCCTTCTTTTTTATGGCTGAGTAGTATTCCGTGGTGTATATATTCCATAGTTTCCTTATCCAGTCATCCATTGCTGGACATTTAATGGATGGTTGGTTCCATGTCTTGGCTGTTGTAAACAGAGCTGCGATGAACATGGGATGCAGGTATCCCTTCAACGTGATGATTTCCATTCCTCTGGATATACACCCAGAAGTGGGATTGCTGGATCCTATGGTAGTTCTATCTGTAGTTGTTTGAGAAACCTTCATACTGTTTTTCATAGTGGTTGTACTAATTTGCAGTCCCACCGACAGTGTAACGAGGAGCATTTCTTTCTCTCCACACCCTCACCAGTGTTTCTTATTCTCCATCTTTTTGTTTATAGCCAGTCTAACTGGGGTGAGATGATATATCTCATGTGCTTTTAATTTGCATTTCCTTGATGATAAGTGATATTGAGCACTTTCTAAAGTGCCTGTTGGCCATTTATATGTCTTCCTTAGAAAAATGTCTATTCAGCTCTTTTGCCTATTTTTTAATTGGGTCATTTGTTTTTTTAGTGTGTAAATTGCTTGAGTTCCTTGTATATTCTGGATATAAATCCCCTGTCAGATGTATAGTTTGAAAATATTTCCTCCCACTCTGTAGGTTATTGTTTCACTCTGTTGATTGTTTCCTTTGCTGTGCAGAAGGTTTTTAGTTTAATGTAGTACCATTTGTTTATTTTTTCTTTTGTTGCTTGTGCTTTTCGGCTCTTGTTCATAGAATCTATGCCCACTCCTAGTTCCTGAAGTGTTTCACCTATATTTTCCCTTAGTAGGTTTACAGTTTCAGGTTGTATTTATTTATTTATTTATTTATTATTATTATTTTTTTACATTCTATGATATTGCTGCAGAGCATTTGGGAGGGAGGCGGAGAGGGGAAAGGGGTAGGAAATTGGATGGAAGAGGAGGAAAGAGGGGTGGGATTGAGGCCTATGCTCCTCCTCATTCCCACAAGGGAGACCAAGGGGCTTCCAGTGGTGGCTTTGTCATTGCTGGGCTGGGTGCAGATGTCAGGCAGGTGTGGCAAAAGCCGTAGCCCCCCACCACCCCAGCTTGGGAACCCAGAGCCCTTCTTGCTGCGGGATCAGGGGAGTGTGGCTGAGGCCTTTGACCCCCTACTCCCCTGGCTCAGGAGAGCCCAGAGTGCTTCCTGCAGCAGCTCAGTGGTCATCACTGGGCTGGTTGCGCATGTCAGGGAGGCGTGAAGGAGGCCCTCGGCCCCCTACCATCATAGCTCGGGAGAGCCTGGGGCACTTCCTGCAGCAGCTTGGTGGTCATTGCTGTGGTGGTTATGTGTGTTGGGGGGTTGTGTCCGAGGCCAGGGGCCTCACCCTTGGGAATGGTTGTGGGTATCAGGGGGCATGGCTGAGGCCCCTGGCCCTCCCCTCTTTCTGGCTTGGTAGCCCAGGGGACTTCCAGTCCTTCTAGGTGTTATAGGTGTTCTTTGGGGAAAAGAGACCTTTACTAGTTAATATCAAATTTTATCTTTGGTTGTGGGTATTTTGTTTTTTCTTCCAGTTCTGTGTTGGATTATTTGCTGTTCCCACCACTTAAACTCTGTGCTGGAACTTTGCTTGTTGGGACAACTTTGGTGTTATCCTTTGCTTACTTCTAAAATGGGGGAACTTCCTGAGGGGACCAGTACTGAGCTAAATTGCTGCTTTGCTGCTGATTCCCTAGGGAAGGCTTTTTGTGCAGCTCAAGTTTTAAATGGTTGACTTTATAGGAATTTCTGGGCCTAGTGAAATCCAGTGCACCTGAGTTGTGTAGAAACTCTAGTCTGGGCCTGAGTCTTTTCATCAATCTGCACCCCATGCAGTTCTACATTCCTGACCAGTCTCCTCTGAGTGGTCTTACACTGATTGGGGGACAGATCAGCTGTCCTTGCTGTATCCCAGTTTCCCCCCAGCCATCACCTGTGTTCCAAACACTTCCCCTGAGATGGGCCATGTTCCAGTCCCTTGCAATGACTCACTGTCCTCAGAGTGGCTCCTATTTTCAGTTGTTCTGGCTCTTCACTCCTGTGTGGGCCCACAGGAACCCTATTAGTGGTCTTCCTGGCCTGGGAGCCACCAACCCCCTCTTCTCCCCTGCTGCCTCCAAGTAACTTCATCCAAAGGGCACAGCTGTGGTTTTGCCAGCTCCTGCTCTGTGTGCTTAGCAGCTCCAGCCTGGAAGTGGTCAGGATTCAGAACAGTCAGAGAGGTTTTTTCTTTCTCTCATCATGGCTTCTCCTGCCTTCATGAACTCTATAGGTCTCTCCTCCTCTTCCCCTGAGCTCTAGTGGCCCCAGCTTGGCTGTTGTTGCTTTTTAATAGTTGTAAATTGGTTGATTTGTGGGAGAGAGTGACACTGAGGACTGTCTATTCTGCCATATTGACTGGAAGTCCAAGCTCAGGTCTTATTCTTAAGTCTTTAAATCCATTTTGAGTTGATTTTAATATATGTGTAGGTGTAGGTCTAGTTTCATTCTTCTGCATGAGGATATCCAATTTTCCCAACACCACTTATTGAAGAGGCATTCCTTTCCCCAATGTATGTTCTTATTGCCTTTGTCAAATATCAATTGGCTGTAAGTGTGTAGGTTGATTTCTGGATTCTCTATTTTGTTCCACTTGTCTTTGTGTCTATTTTTATGCCAGTACCATACTGTTTGGGTTACTTTGTAGTATAATTTGAATTCAGGTAGTGTTATGCCTCCTAATTTTTTTTCCCCTCAGGATTGCTTTGGCTATTCAGAGTCTTTTTTTGTTCCATATGAAGTTCGGATTGTTTTTTCCATTTCTATGAAAAATGTAATTGGTATTTTGATGGGGATTGCATTGATTCTGTAGATTGCTTTGGGTAGTATGGATGTTTTCACAATGTTAATTCTTCCAATCCAAGAATATGGAATGTCTGTCCATCTTCTTGTGTCTTCTTTTTCTTTCAGCAGCTGTTTGTAGTTTTTATTGTAGAGATCTTTTACCTCCTTGGTTAAATTGATTCCTAGGTATTTTATTTTTTTGGTGACTATTGTAAATGTGCTTACTTTCTTGATTTCTCTTTCTGTTAGCTCATGTTTGGAGAGTATAAACATAACTTATTTTTGGTCTTTGATTTTGTATCCGGAAACATTACTGAAATTATTAACCAGCTCTAAGAGTCTTTTGATCTTAGAACCTTTATGATCACCAGGGCCAGTAGAGCCGAGTCAATGCCTCCTGTGGCCCCACTCTCCCCAAAGCCCACCATGCTCCCGTTTTCCCAGAACTATCCCAGGAGCCTGGGCCCAATGATACCTTCCCGTCTTCTCACTGAGGCACTGCACTTCCCTCTCCAGGAAGGCTCTTCCCAGTCTCAAGCCTGGAACAAACATCACCCATGTTAACCACTTGTGATGTGTCAGCACATGTGTGAAGCTCTCCTGGAAACTCACTGCACTTTGTACCCATATGATAGTACCACATTATGTGAAAATTGTTTATTTACATATATGTACTAGTTCTCCCACTGCACTGGAGTCTTTTGAAGAAAAAGCCTGTGACTTGCTCATTTTTCAATTTTGAGCTCTCATCCCAGGCTGACTTGCCATAGGGACTTAAAAAATATATTTATTTATTTATTTATTTTCATGGACACATTGTAATTGTGCATGCTTATGGGGTACAATCTGATTTTTGATGCATATGTATGCTGTGTAATGATCAGGTCAGGGTAGTTAATGTATTCATCACCTCATGCATTTGTCATTTCTCTGTGGTGAAAACATTCAAGAGCCTCTCCTCTAACTATTATGTAATATATGAAACTTAACTGTTAGCCATAGTTACCCTACTGTGCAATAGAACACCAGAACTTATTCCTCCTATCTAATTATAATTTTGTACCTGTTGGCCAGCCTCTCTCTGTTTTTCCTTCCCCCAACCCCTCCCGAGTCTCTGGTATCCACTATTCTACTCTCTGCCTCTATAATATCAGCTTCTTTTTTTTGAGTCCACATATGAGTGAGGTCATGTGGTGTTTGTCTTTCTGTACCTGATTTACTTCACTTAACATAAAGTCCTCCAAGTCCATCTATGTTGCTGCAAATGAAAGGATTTCATTTTTTTTTTTATGGCTGAATAGTATTCCATCGTATTTATATATATATATACCACATTTTTATTACCCATTCATCTGTTGTTGGCCACTTAGGTTAATTTCACATCTTGGCTCTTGTGAATAGTGCTGCAATAAACATGGGAGTGCTGCTGTCCCTTTGACATGCTGATTTTGTTTCTTTTGGGTATATATCCAGTAGTGGAATTGGTGGATCATATGGTACGTAGTTCTGTTTTTAATTTTTTGAGGAACTTCCACACTGTTTTCCATAATGTCTGTATAGTTTACACTCCCACCAACAGTGAGCAAGTGTTCCCTTTTCTCCACATCCTCGCCAACACTTGTCTTATTATTATTATTTTTTTTTTGATAGTAATAGTCTTTCTAACTGGAGTGAGGTAGCATCTCATTGTTGTTTTGATTTGCATTTCGTAATAGGCACTCTGATCAATGTCTATAAAACAAATTATCAATCGTATAAAACTCTTAAGAACACCTTTTACTTACACAGAGTCCAACAACTTTCAGAGCACCCCAAAACTATTCTTATATATGACCCTTAGAGCAACCCTAGGAGATTATCCTCACTTTATAGGCCAGAAATTTGGTTAGGAGAAAGCACACCGTTAGTGATGGAACTGGCCATCAATCAACGTGTTTTTTAAGAAGAGCTCTTGGGACCATCCCTTGCCGGTCCTCTTCCTGGGTAGATTCACCCATTCAGTATGTGTTATTCCCTCTCCCAGTGGTTCTTTATCTTGGCAGCACATTATGATCACTTTAGAGCTTTAACAAGCCAATACCCAGGCCATTCCTAGAGCAATAAACCAGTATCTCTGGGGGTGGACCCAGGCCACAGTCATTTTTTAAAAGCAACCCAGGTAATTTCATTATGCAGCAAACTCTCACTACTGCCAGCAAACCCTTCAAATTGAATACCACTTCCTGAGCAAGGCTGCAGTTTGCTTCTTATGATTCCCCAGATGTATCTGCCATGGCTTGATCAGCTTGGAAGGACCGAGAATCAACCTCTCAGATCCCAACTGCTGCTTGTCCCATGCATGGAAAGAAAGTGGCATTGGTAGCCGGGGGCAGACTGGGCTGTGGGCCAGGCCCTACTGCTGACCTGGGCGTTGACTTGGGCAGATCACCCGTCTGCTTTGCATATTTATTTCTTCAGCTGCACCTTTGTGAAGCTCAAATGACACCAGGTGCAAATAGACTGTTGGAAACTATAAAGCACTATCTGCCCTCAAAGCTTGAGGAAGACTCTGAACAACCTGACGGCTTCAACAGGGGACTACAATATGGACCATGGCAATTAACTCTTTTGCCTTATATTTTAATTCAATTGAATCAAAAGATGCTTTTAACCTGTCATAAACTATGAAACAAATGAACAAAAAGAGGTGTACAAAAGGAATTTCCATGTAGACTTCTAAGCTAGGTAAGCTATGGCACAGACTCAGAACACATCATGAAAATAAGTTTTAAAAATAACAGTCATTTACAAGAAACCAAAATCACTTACAAATGTCATGGCATGGACAGAGAGTAAGAGTAAATCTAATGATAATTTCTTCCCATAAACTATTCAAATGCTTTCCAGGAAGAAAAACCCAGTATCCCTTGCTAGCAACTCCTCCCCTTTAACCTGTGATGCTCTGTGCGACTTAAAATTAAACTTGTGTTTTTATCCCTTTGACAGTAATGAGGTTTGGAAAATTTAATAAAAATTCAAAAGAAATTAAAACTCTTTTTAAGCAAAAAAGACTAGTTTACTCTTGCAATGGTTGCAGATTAATTCTGAAATTCAACAGCATTTTTGGAAGGAGCTAAAAGGTCAGCAAAACCATTGCTTTCTTAGAAATAGGGAAATAAAAAATGAGAACACAATGCTCACTAAAGAACTCCTGGTCTCCACTTTCCTGCTCTCCGTTCCCTCCTAAAGGCAGAGCCATCTGGCTTCTGCCTTCCCATGTTACCAAAACCACTCCAGCTAAAGCCAGGGCCTGGCAGACCCAGTGCGCCCTCTTTTCAGTGCTTAGTGGTGGCTCTCACAGACGAAGAGGCAGGCTTCTCGGTGGCTTCCACGTGCCCTCTGGCCTGGTCTGCTCTCTCCTCCCACCTCTCCTCTCAGCCTGCTCCATCTCCTGGCGCCATCTGCTCCAGCTTCCTGGGGGTTGATGTGACCCACAATTCAATACGGTCAGCACTTAACTAATCATTGCTTTCTTTTTTCACGAACACTTGCTGTTCCTGACTAGCCTATGTTGAGAATCACACACTGGTCACCTACCTGGAACCTGCTGGTCATCTCCAGCTGCTGCTTCCTCTTCCCCATCCAGCATCCAATCCAGGTCCTCCTGAACCTCCTGTACATTTCTCAAATCTGTCCCCTCCCCAACACACACTCTATTTCTGCCTCAGTTCAAGCTCTCTCGCTGGCTGTCACCTGATTGGTTTATCAGAATCCCCAATGACTGACTGCCCCACCCTTTTGGCTCATCCTTCATCTGTGTGGTCTGGTCACATCTTTGCTTATGTCCTTCTGTGGCTCTTACTGCTTCCAGGTAAAGTGCAAGTTCCTTGACATGACACCCAAGTATCTACAGCCCTCATCCCTTGTCTCCCATCCTGTGTGCTCCCCCACAGCAGATCTTCAGTGTCCCCAACACACCCTGCATCACACCAGACACACTCACACCAATACAGACCGTCCCCCCATCCCCGCCAGCCACCAGCACTCTGCCTGAAATGCCCTCCACTCTGCATCCTCCCCCAAGGCCACTTTCCGTGGCCTTGCAGGTCATGGACCCCAACTCTGGGTATACTATGGACATGTAGTATGATGTTGGGGCACCCCTGCACTAGCTTGTGCATGGCCTCAAGAACTGTGTGACAGCCCTGCTATTCCCCTTAACGCCCAAACTCCTGCTCATTCTTCAAAAATAGCATTTCCCAAGGGTGATGGGAAGACCCCAGCATGAGAACTGTGTAGGGTGCCTTCTAAAAACAGTGTTTCTGGGCCCACTGAATAGGAATTATTGATGAATGAATAATAAGGCAGGAAGAAAACAACAACGATATTGTTTGCACCTATGGGTACTTAAAATCTTCTTGTTCTCATTTAATCATCCCCAGAAGTCTAAGAAGGCCGTTTTACAAATGCAGAGACTGAGGCCCATGGTGATTAACTTCCGCCAGGTCACACAGCTAGCGAATAAAAAATGGAGCATTTGACTCTGGACCATTAAAACTTCAAAGCCCGAGTGCCTGCCTGTACCCTGCCTTCTCTCATTGCCCACCCTCCACCCCATAATCCCAACCCTGGTAGCAAACTGAGGAAGAAAATGGCAAAAGCAGCGACTGACTGTTTGCCCTTTCCCTTCCCTTCTACGGTAGTCGGGGACCCCCAGGTGTCATAAACTTCCTTGACCGTTCATAAGTGCACTGTTAAACTTTACCAAGTGTTTGTCATTTCCTAAGTTCCACGACTCTAGGAAATATATGTATTCTCAATTTCCAGTCCTAAATTCCTACTCAAAAGGCCTGGGGGTGGGGTGGGGGTTGGTGAACCCGAAGCTGGGAGATGCAACAAGAAACACGAAAGGCTAAAATATGGTTCTCAGGGAAAGGCACAAAAGAACAATCCAATCGTTCCATCTGTCTAGAGACGCATACCTGTTATAACATGGTTTTTCAATTTAAAAATGGCAACAGCATGAATTGGGAGTTAGCCTCCTTATTGTACAAAATGTGTCTGATTAAAACCCACTTCTGTGTCCTCAAAGGCAAAATGGCATTTATTATTTTCTTGTAACTAGGACTTTCACGTTCCTCTTTCTACAGCTGCCTATCTCTATTCCCACACATTTGTACATTGGCTGAGATACTGGAATTTCTGCTAAAACCCAAAAAAACTCTGTGGAAAACCCTTATTTTCTCCATGAAGTAGATGAGAGTGAGAGGTGCCCAAGATGACATTAACAAGGTGGCATGTAGGACAGCCACCCACTCCCTACAGAAACAACCCCTGACAGTTATGGGGCAGCCCACCCACAAGCCAGCTCCACTTTTATAACCCAAGTGGAGGAACCAGACTGGCCACCACTTGGACGCTAGTTCCACAGCTTGTCATCCTCTCTGCCTTTCCCACCTGGGTTGTTATAAGGTAACCTGTTGAGAGGTTGCACCCAAAAGTTTTCAATGCAGTTTAGTGACTGCAGATCAGTAGAGGAAGGGGGCCTACATGTTTACTTAAAAGCACTTGAAGCTCAGTACCTTTCGATCTGGACTCAATCATTATTACCAGCTAGAACTTCGTTGCAGTTCCAATACCGACATGAAATATAAATGCCACCTCATGCCTATCAGCTTCCAGACACCACTGTACTGTAGGCCTCAGTCATAGTGGAAAGAAAAAAAGAAGAAAAAAAACCCCTGCACCATGGCACAGTAAAATCTCTGAGCTGCAAATTGTAAGACTGAAAGAACAGACCTTAGATCTCAGGTAATATTAAATGAGGGCATTTGCTGCATGCTTCTTGAAAAAAATGTGGATTACATTAAAACATGAGCAAATATGTAAAACCAACTATTGTTATTAAGTCATGGCTGCAGTGAAACGAAATCTAAACTGAAGGTGAATACATAGCGAGGTCTCCGCCTATCTGAGCTAGTTACAGTCTGGAGACAGAGCAGGACCCAATCCCCGCGTATACACAGGACCTTAGAGCTCCCAGCGCGTCTTCAAAACCCCTGACTGCACCAGCTCCTCCCAGCAATGACGCTGGACAAGTATTGCACATGAGGGACTACAGCTCAGAGGTGTTAAGTCACCTGGCCAAAGCCACACAGGCTGGGAAAGGGTGGAGCTGGAAGTAGAACTCAGAAATTCCACCCCCTAAGGTGCCCTTTCTCCCACCCCAGCACTCCCGCTTGCCTTTGCACAGGCTGGAGAGGCGTCCGCCCTAACCAGGTGCGGCTGCCGGGCCCGGCTGGGGGTCCGGACGAGGGCGCGTCGCCTCCCCCTGCTGGGGCTGCGGGCGGGACAGGTACCGCCGGCCGAAGGACGCTCTGCTGCAGCCGCCCGACGGGGATGTCCAGGAGAGGGCAAGGGCAGAGCCCGGCGTGGGGCTACTGAAGGGGCACAGCCCCTCACGCCCGCGGGGACACTGGGCCCCACCGCCCCGACGCCAGCCCGAGGGCTGCACCCACCCGCTCTCGGCGCTTGGCTGGCGCCCGGGCCGGTAGCGGAGAGGCTCGTGCACCCGGAGGCCGACCTTGATGCAGAGGCAGGTGACCGCGGCGGGAGGGCGGGGGCAGCTGGGCTACTCCGACGGAAACGCGCGAGTGCCCCTGCAAGGCCACCTGCCCGCGCACGGGGCATGTCGGCGCCCTCGCCCTGCGGGTGCCCGGCCTGGTGACACTAATGCTGGAGCCTCTCTGAAGTGGAAGGGTGCGCTGGTTTGAATGTCTCTGTCCCTCCCTAAACTCATGTGGAAGCTTAATCCCCAGTGCAACAGTACCAAGAGGTGGGGCCTTTAGGACGTGATCAGGACTGAGGGCTGCACCCTCATGAATCTGGAGATTTTTCACCTGGAGACTACGAGACCCCCAGGGATTCCCTCATTTCCTTCTTGGGTTCTGTCAACCCCAGAAATTCTGCCAGGTTTTGTATCTAAATGCAGGTGCCTGGGACGAGAGATCACAGCTCTCATCTGATTCAACAGTTGTGTGACCCCCTCCACCTCCCACCCCCCCCACCCCCCCGCAACCCTGTAAGAATGATAGACTTAACCAGTGGCTCCCAAACGTGGCTGAATGTTAAATCACCCGGGGAGTTTCCCAAATCTCAAAGTCCGATGTGGTATCCCAGACCAACTAACCAGGTGTCAAACAAAACAAAACAAAACAAAACAACCCCCCCCCCCAAAAAAACCCCAACCAATCAACCAACCAACCAAACAAAAAAACCCCAAAGAATTTATTTTTAAAGGTCTTAATTGGTTTTTATTTGCGATTCTAGAATCCAGCAACAACTCATTCCAAAAAGTAGAATGAGTGTTCCGTTGAGGTGAGAAGATAAGTGTTTTGTATCTTGAATTAAAAACTCTGGTTTAGCGGGGGGGTTGGAGGTGGGGGTAGAGAGGGCTGCAAAAGCAAATATAGTAATTGTCCCATCACTATCACATTTAAAGACTTGACCAGGAGAAACAGAAGCCCCAGCTGCTGGAACAGAGGTGCCTGCTCTGGTTTCATGGGCACCCACAGTCCAATTCCCAGGGGCCAGCCCGGTGGTGGTACAGCCAGTGTGGGGACACTTTAAATAGTGGGTGCGATCAGCCAGCAGCTGAGTTGACTTTGGTTTTCTTCTAACAGCACAGAAGTTTGGCTCTTAGATATTTTAATGTGAAGGGACAAGGTCTTTTCCATGCCCTGGAGTAGATCTGCACTCCGCTGGTGACCCGTCTAGTTAGCCTGGCCCTGCCTACTTGGCCTTGAACTGGCAGCACCTGCTCTGTGTGGTTACAGCCTTGGTGAGGAACCACATTTCCCATTTCATACGTTGGTGCTGGGAAGCCCTGTGGCAACCCCCCCTAAACATCCTCCCCTGCCGTGGGGAAGAGGTTGGAGAGGGCTGCAGCCCATGGGGACCGCCTGTGGGAGGGGGCACATGGCAGAGAGCTCCAGATGCCCCCCTCACCTCCTCCTGCAGCAGATCTGAGCTGGACCTCGGACTCTCTTTGATGGAAGTTCTGAGAACCACACACATGCCTACAGTGAACACATTTTGGAACCTAAAGGGAGGCAGAAGCTGCAGGTTGGAAGTGAGGTCACACGGGTTGTATTCCAGGCCTGGAATTAACTGCATGTGGGAGCATGGGCTAGTCCCAACCCACTGTGGGCTGCAGTGTCCTCATCTGCGAATGGCACTCAGGTCCCTCCTGCCAACGCCATAGGTTTGTAATAAGAGTGTTTCTGTGTCATTTGCATCTAGGATTATGATACTTCACCCCTTTCCCAGTATCACACATAATGCAGTGTTGACTGTATCTTTCCAGGAAGCAGCACATGTGGTTAAGTAGCTGGACATTAAAGGAGTTTTAACCCACTCTTCTATTTCATCATCCAGAATGTTTACTTTCCTGCATAAATGTAATGCCATCAGGGATCTGTTTAGTATCCTGTACATCTCTTTATCATTTAAATAACTTTTGAATCCTTTTCAACTTATTTCTATTGTTTCCATTAGGTTACATGTGGACAGATGAATTTGGTGACCACCAGTGATGACAGAGAGGAGGGCTGTGTGCCTGTCATATGCTGATGTCTGTCCTTCCAACATGCAGACTTATGTTCATTTGAGTCTGTATTTCCTATCATGTCTTTAGCTTCAGAAATGAGACCCTGTCTAATTGTTTTGGAATTCTCAGTTCTTGTTTAAGAAGAGCCTTCTCTATAGAAATAATTGACTCTTACTCTCAACGTTTTACCCTTCATTTAGCCAGTTTAAAACAGGCTTTTTTAAAAATCCAAGGTATAATTACTGACCTGTAAAAGAGTCCTACTTGGGACTCTGTATGTTGGAGATTGTTTTAGTTTTCCTGGTATTCACCGGTTTGCTCAAATAAATAAACCTGAAAGATGTTACTTTTTAATCATAGCAAGTGCCATGATAATAGATGTGTTTTACCTGTAGCAACCAGAATAACAGATGTTCCTCCAGATTATTTAATAATGAATTTCACGGTCATTTAAAAAACCACTTTATAAGACCTCAAATTCAATTTTTTAGAAACTCCTTTAATGATACTGTGTATGATAAGATGTTTCTGGTCTCTGCTCTTTTTTCTGGCCAGTGGCTAATTGAGATTATTCACCTTTATTAAGGCATCTTCACTAAAGGGACCTGGGAAGTCCTGCCTGAGATGTAGACACCTGCAAAAGAGGGGGCTAAATTTCAAACATGCAAAGTAGTGTCGAATCACAATGAGGTGTCCAGAAATAATTCTCATGTACAGTGTTTTCCAAAGTACAGAATGACGCTATAGGAGATTGTTTTAGATCAAATTTCTATAAACATATTTAAAATAAAAAGTGTTTAATTTTTATGGCTTTTTTCTGTATAAGGCAAGTGACACCAATGACTGTTTGCAGTAGTTGCAGATTTAAGAAAATACGGAGGAAATCACATTTCAGCTGGCATATGGGTACTGCATAAGACACAGCAGTGGTAGGCAAAGGGTTGGAAGGCATGTTAAACCCCAAACTCATATCTGAACTTTACAGAGGTCCCCAAGACTCTAGAGTTTCACACGTTTTCACAGGTTGATTTCTGTAATTCACATTTCACACCCCTTTTGCTAATTGATGCTTCTTGTTCAGGTGACTGGGTTCAAGGTGGCCAGAAGAGAACCATTTGGAAAAGCAGCTGAGTGGTGACTGCCAGTAACTGGACAGTAAATGAGTTGGACCCACCCTCCTGCCTCCTCCACCTGCTGGAATTTTAATCCCCCCGCGTCTCCCCCATGGACATTCATCCTGCGCCCGTGCAGCTGGGCCAGTCTTCCTGGAGCCACGTCCGGCTCAGGAAGATTAAGGATTTTCAGCCTATTTGGAGATGAAAATGTGGCATCTAAATCGACAAAGTAATGAAGATTAACTTTTCTTTGGGTATTTTTACCATGTTTTCTGAGATATCGAGTCACTCTTCTGGTAGTTTCAGCTTCTGTACATCACTGTGGTGCTTTTTAAAATATGGTCAGGACTCAACCTTAACAGAATGACTTTGAGATCCTGTTAAAAATTTAAGTTCAGAATCCGATACAGCAGGTTTTGAGGTGGTCCTGAGACCTTCCCTTTTTAATGGGTTCCCCGAGCACCTTTCACTGCAGCAGCCTTAGCAGAGCCGGCAGCAATCCGCCACGCGTCAGGAAACCACTAGATGGCGTGTGCCATCTCTTAGAACCCATTCTTCCATCTAGAAAGTTGTCAAAGAGGAGACCTCGGAAGTGGGGAAGAGTCCAAGTACAAATGTTAGATGCACATCATTAAGTTGTTGGCTGCCGATGAGCTTAGGCGTTGGGGTCCTTGAAGAAGGGCAGGACATATTCCTCTCACCTCTCCCTTAGGGTCACCTCGGTGTTTGTAATGCCTTGAAGGTTCTTAACTGAAACTCTGCAACCAGTGCGCTTTGCTGCGCTGTAGCACAATCAGCTAAAAAAACGAGAAAGTAGAAACACTAGCTCAGTAATAGGGCTAGGAGTTTTATGGAGCCAGTGGTTTGCATGTTGAAAATAATACCTTCTAAGTGCATGAAACTGTTTCTTTCTTTTTTAAATAGCATTTCTGCAGAATAGTTTTTTATAAGTAGAATTATAGGATCAAGCAGAATGTATCTTATTTTATTTATTTATTTTTTTTCAAATTTATTTTATTTTATCGGTATACAATGTGGTTGATTTTTGTGGCCCATACCAAATTTTCCCTTCTCCCTCCCTCTCCCCACTCCCTCCCATCAACCTCATATCTGTTTACTTGTCTTAACAAGTTCAAGGAATTGTGATTGTTGATGACACTGTTTCTAAGACATCAACAGATATTAGAAATCAGATACAGTAGCGATATTACTTTGACTGCTATGACTTTTTTTTTGGAACGTGCTTTTTCTCTCAATGTCAAGAAATGGTATAATACAGACTAGGATTGAGATCTCCTGCTGTCCTCTTTAGCAGCCACTGAGGTAGTGCTTGTGTTTGCCGCTAACATTTAGATAAAGACACAGAGGTGGGCAAGGGCAATATTGTGCATTTTTCTTTTTGAGCCTCATAAATTATTTTTGGTGTTTGATCTTTTCATTTCATTGTAAATTATGCTACCTTGTAAAACAGTCTCATTACCTAAATTTTCATTGTGAACTTATACCCTAACAGTTTAATGTTATCATATGAAATACTGTTGTACTCTTTAGTCCTTAAAATAGTTTGAAAAGCAGTGAATATATTAGCAGTTAAATCTATTTCAATAATGGTGAAAGTGACAAATTGCGGTATACTCAGTTTTAATAAGGACAGAATATTTTTATTGTGAATTACTATAATGACTGAGGTATTGAGAGGAACTACTGAATGCTTCATCTTCCTTTAGGTAGAGAAAAAGATTAAAACTTTGTTAATAGTTACTATGTGCATTACTCTTGGTGGGAAGCTGGGGAAAGGAAGAGTGTATAAAAGTGGCCATTGCTGACCTGGAGTGAAGATTACTGATACTGATGGTATCAGGGAGAGGACAGAAGATGTTCCCACATGCAAGTTTAGGATGCTGAGGAAGTGGCAAGAAAAGGAGCAAAGTAATGCCACAGCCCAGAATGTATGTATTGTAACTGCTTGAAAGACATCATCTCTGTGGAAGTCCAAGGTGGGCTGGAAGGTGAGCAGAATTTATTTCGATTAGTCCTCTACTTGGGATCAAGCTGCGTCTTTGGGCATAGCCAATGTCTACCACAGACAGTGCTGCTTGGTTATTTCTAAGCTCGGGTTCAGAGAATTATGCAAATGCAGCAGTGAGCTGGGGGCTGCATCACCTCAAGAAAGACGATTTGTGCAGGGGAGTCAGAGGCAGGGTTCGACTCCCAGCTCAAGTGCTAGCTAGCTCTGTGAC
This sequence comes from Cynocephalus volans, assembly GCF_027409185.1. NCBI lineage: Eukaryota > Metazoa > Chordata > Mammalia > Dermoptera > Cynocephalidae > Cynocephalus > Cynocephalus volans. The sequence goes on along the minus strand of NC_084460.1, from coordinate 85,668,683 downwards.
TGTAAGTAAATTCTTCACCTAACTTTAAGCCTCTCTGTTCCCATCTGCCAAATGCATGCAAAGCTCCTGTGTCCTGTGCTTGTGCTGAGAATGAAAGGAGATAAAGTAGGTAATGTATCAGGCAGGCAGTAAGGCTCAGAGAGGGGCAGACGATGTCCTCCTGGTGCTTGAGACATGAGCTAGCACTGAGCCTTCTGGGCCTTCCCTGCGCTGAAGCAGTGCCCGGGGTCCACTGGGTGGCGCCGGTGACGCTCTCGCGGCAAAGAGAAGGGAGAGAGCAGAGCCCAAAGAGGGCAGAGGCAGTTGTCTCTGGTCTTGATCCAAAAACCTCAGTTTCCTTCCTTTGTCTTTAAGCACTCTGTCCCCTCACCCACCCCTTTTTTATGTGGCTGGACTTAGCACGTTGTTATACCCGAGCTCAAACCAATTCAAAACTTGGGTTATTGTATACTGTTACCATGGTTACGAATGTAGTGTTCCTTCTCAGACTCCAGGATAAGTCTGGGAGAGGTTCTACCTGCATTTGGAATTCTTCTTAGACTTTTTATCCCTTAAAGAATGTGCAAGTGTGTAAAGATCCTAAAAAGTTACATCAAAAGTGACAGCTTTGGGATCTCTGGATGCTTTTCAGACGTGGTAGGTGAGGGGCCTGCTCTTCCAGGAGGGCTGCTGAGGTTTCCCACCCTCCAGTCTTTGGATGCAGCAGCCTCAAGGGATTAGAGGGACTGTGGTTCTCTGCCCCCTGCAGTGGCCCCCTTGGTGTGCACGCTCAGAGACGGTCTCCTTCTGTCACTGGAGAAGTTCAACCGGGTGTGCAGAGAGTCCCTTCGAGTTTCACCACCTTCTGCGAGGAATCACTTAGGCTTCACCCTGGGATCGTTTACTTTGTGGGGGGAAGTGAAGAGCACTACTCACAGTCTTCCCTTGGTGCTGCTGAAGCTGTCTTCTCTTCTTGAAGAAGACTTGCGCCAGGGAATGCTGGGCCACGCTGGCTCTTGTTAACTTGTGAAATGTGTTTTTTGGTGCATGTAGAGATTGTTGCTAACAGACATTGTGCGTGTGGTGATTAACATTTTGGATATGTTTTGTGTAACTAATTTGAAGAAGCCATACATTACAATGAATGGAAGAAAAATAGAGCAACCTTTCGATGATGCTCATGTCTTTTTCATACTATTATTTATGTACAAGTCATTTTTTAAAGCATCTTCTTCCTTGATTGTTATTCCCTTGGCTTTCTGGGCAACAGCTGGTTTTCATCCGAGCTCTCTGGTGTCTGGACTGAAGCTGAGTGTAAACCAGAGTCAACTAGTTCACCCAAGTGTTTGCACAGGTTTGGAACAACCTGTAAGTCTCCCTAACCCTTTCACTTAAGGAATCATTACAGTTTACTCCCCAAAAGGGATGGGAAGATGTGTTTTTATTTAAAATCAGGGAGGTTCATATTAGTTTCTCACCTGCACATCTTTCTTTACAGGGTTTTTTCTGGACGTCATGGAGCTTGTTTGGTTATTTTGCCATATTGCTTCAGGGGAAAAGTTTCCTACCCTGCTTTTTAAGTGAACACACATTTTACTCCACTCTGAAGAGGCCACCATGTTTGCTAATTGTCAAATGTGTTCTTATGAGAATGGCAGTTTTCCGCGGTCAGCCTATCTTGTTGCCTGTTTTCTGGAAGTCCCTCTTGGGTGAGCAGCACATGGCTTGCTGAAGTGCTTGACCCCAGCTGGGTAACCAGGGATTTACTGCTGGGATTGTGTGTTTCAGGTGACAGGAGTTCTTGGCCTCACTGCCCACATACCAGGCGTTGGGAAGTTCTGATTATGGCTCTGCAGCTGCTGATGCTAAAATACATCAGATGTCCTGGGGTTTAATTCTGGGCTCTGAGTTCCAAGTTTCTTTCTGATTCTTAGCTGGGACCTCCAGCTCCACCCTGAAACCCTCTGGTGGATTTAGATCTAATTTGTTCCAATCCTGATGTAAATCTGGTTAGTCAATCATCTTTATTCTGCAGAAGTCTGATCTTGCTGTTTGCTCTAACCTGTGGAGTTTCATTTTCAGAAGGGAGAATGCTCTACACATTTATAACAGTGTTTTCTTTTCAAGCAAGCTTGGGAATCTGGAAGACACTAGCTTAATGTTTTTCATGTTAGTTCTTTGATTTAATCATTTTCAGGTGTGATAAACACTTTCACAGTTTATCTCCTTTTAAATAAAGTAGTTTGTTGGTCAAATGAATCTCTAATCAGCTGTGGCCGGGGAGTGTTGTTATGGGGGCTTTGGTCTGACTAAGTTACTTTGCTCCCCGCCCTGTGTTCTCAGAAGGCAGGGACCCTGCCTTTTTGCCCTTGCATCTTGCACCAGGCAGCCTCTCATCGTGTCCATGCTCCAAATGCTGAGTGCTGCGGAAGTTCAGGGTTTAGGTGAGCTCTTCAAACAAACAAACGTAATAGCTTTAATAAATTGATAGCAAGCAATTGCCAGCACTGGACTGTGTCATTTAATCCTCACAATAATGCCGTGAACTAGGTTCTCTGGTTTTCTGAATTTCAGAGATGAGGAAATAGTAGTAAAGTGGATCATACCAATTTGGCCCAGTTGCCAAGCCCAAAGACTAATGGTAATTTTCAAAATGTGCTAATGTTTACAGTGCACTTACTATGTGCCAGGCACAATGCTAGTGCTCAAATGTGAGTTGTCCCCCTTAATGCTCATTCTGATTCTTTGAGTAGGTTCTGGCATTATCTTCACTTCTCAGAAGAGGAAATATATAGGGAATGTTTAAACAATGAGGTCATGCTATACCATTTATAAATAGCAGACCCAGGCTTAGAAGAAAAAAGAAGTGGAAAACTAATAATGTATAAAGAATGGAATTAGTTGTGAAGATGTTTCTTGGGCCAGTCGTGTTTTGAAGCATATCCCATGGTAATTTCTAGAACCAAAGTAACACTTGTGTTCCTCCGTATAAACCCAGTCCATGGAAGCAACAATCTCACCCCTCCTTGTTTCTGGGCCCACACGCCCAGCAGTAGCCATTCCGAGTGGGGCGTGGCAGCAATTCTACAGCCGCATTAGATTCTTCCCACAGTCAAAGCTGCTGCAACCACAAGCTAGACACCTGAAAGGAAAGAAACCCTGGTCTGTGAACCACTTGCAGATCATTTGAGCTTGTGGAGGAATCGTTCCAGAAAGGAGATATGTGATGGGATCTGGCTTCTGATGATCTCTATCTGAATATCCAGTGGACTGAGAATCTGAAAAGTGAGTCAGTTTGCCACACAGGGGAGGACCTGGGGTGGCCAAACATATTCCTTGCCTGGGGCACAGGGATAAGGATTGGGATCTGCTGGGGAGGAGTAACTGAAGAAAGGGGGTCACTGTAAATATTTTTTTTATGGCCTTTTTATATTAAGGAGGAACAGGATTTTCAAAGAACTGAAATTATATAGTAGTGTTAAGCAAATTTCTATGATTTGAATATGGTTTGTCCCCTCCCGAACTCCCGTTGAATTTAATTGCCCTTGTAACAGTGTTAAAAGGGAGGGCCTTTCTGCGGTGATTAGGCCATGAGGACTCTGCCCTCATGAATGGGTTCATGCCATATCACGGGAGCGGGTTCCTCACAGAAAAAGGTTGGCCCCTTTTGCTCTCTCTCTTGTCCTTCTGCCTTCTGCCACTGGATGAAGAAGCAAGAAGGCCCTCACCAGATGCAGCCCCTTGACCTTGGATTGCCAGCCTCCAGAGCTGTAAGAAATCAATCTCTGTTCTTTACAAATTATCTAGTTTCAGGTATTCTGTTATAGCAGCACAGAAAAGACTAAGTCATGAATCTTCTGAAATTCACATGGTTTAGAGAATTAAAAAGATGGAATTTAACGTTTAGCTCATTGAGAGTAAATCTCTTAAGCCAAAGCAAGGCAATTATCCATGTGGTTCAGGCAAAAGTTCTGTATAATTTTAGGAAAACAGAGAGCTTCTCTGGTTGGAATTTATAAATGACTTCCCCCTCAGTGTCTAAAGCGTGACACAAATGGGAATAATTTACTAGATGACCTCTTAGTGACATTTTTCCCAGTTGAAGAATATTATGATGTATTTGTCTAATGTGCAACTTACTTTTAGAGTCAGATGTGAAACAAAAGTAACAAAGCTTATTCTCAAAAACCATAACTCGCTCAGTTGCCCCTGTATTAAAGCTTATCTAGTGCTACTAGGCTCCCTTTAAAAGTGAGATTAAGGGAACTAGGAAATGAATGAGAATATTGTGGCATTCTTTCCAAGGTCATTTTGTTAAAATTCCATCAGTTTTCAGTTTCCCTGCAATGCATATTTAAACACTTAAAGTATTCCAATTCACATTAGAAAAAATATGAGAATTACTTTCATTTAATCATTTTATTTTTAGAACATTTAAAAAAGATATTTTACAAATCCATTGATAAGAAATATTTAAATAAATATAACAAATAAATATGTTAGTTCACATGCTTTCATGAACACATAATTATATAAATAAATATTTAAAAATAAATAACATTTGAATGTTTGTTTCTACTAACACTTTAGTACATAAATAGCTTATAAATTCTTGCTCTTCTATTAAAGGGAAAGAAAACACATTCAGGGAGGATATAGTCCCTTTTTTGCAATTTGCTCATGAAAACTTAAAAACAACTTATCCATAGTAAATGTGAAAGACACTTGATCTAAGGGCTCATGTGAAAGTCACAGTCCCATCCTTCAAATTTTGAGGGGTGTGTTAACGTAAATGTAAGCATGAGGATTTCTGTACGAGCTTGAGTAGAACAAGTCAAGCCTCCCCCTCCCCAGTTCTTAACCCACATCCTATTATAATTTCTTCGGTTCAAATTTTTATAAAAATGACTTTAAGGTTGGGAGGGATCTCAGCTTTTTAGGAGGAACTCAGATAGCTCATCACTCTATCGATAGTCACCACACGAATTCTGAAAGCATGAAGAAGTATGCAGAGCTTGATTTTAGTTTTATAAAAATCCGGTTCTTCAAGGGAGGGTTTTTGTGGCACAGTCTCACTGTTGAAATTCAGGGCCTAAGAAAATGAATATTGAGCATGACATATATGATATTCCAAAATTAAAATATTCATCCATAAATATGGGTGAAGCCAATACATGTCTCAGAGCCTGCAACTCAGTTCCTCACTATGTTCCTAAATCCGACCCAAATCTACCCCAGCCAGCTAGCCAGGCAGAACCTGAGGGAAGACACACTCATTATCCAAGCACATCTTCAGAGAGCTCTGAAAAGACCCCTAAGGCTATTTAGAAAATCATCTGTGGGGGCTGCGTTTTAGAAAGGAACAGTTCTGTTGAGATGATATCTGCAACAATATCTAATTGATTTTTATATATGTTACATTAAAAATCCCAGTCTTTTTCAGAACAGAGAGGTGATAAATTGCTGTTGATCATAACCTTCTCTCAGTAACAGTCCTATTTACTAAAGACATGACTTTGTATTAAATAAATAAACTTGGCAATGGATTTTCCATTACAGACCTTTTCCCATTTCCACATTACAGACCTTATATTTGCACAAAGATCAGTACTTTCACGTGTTCCTCATAAAAAGGCTAAAAAATTGTAGGGTAGGTAAAGTCATCCTATTTCACAGAGGAAGAAACTGAGGCACAGAAGGGTTAAGTAGCTTGGGCATAGTTGCTAGATACTAGCAGAATTGATTTCCAGTGCCCACATAGCCTGACTCTTGGTCTTTAAAAAATGAAATATTAACTACAACTCTCTGGATGGTAACATTCCTTGATACTTGCATGAAGTTCACTGCCTTTCAAACAAGTAATTTGGCATGCACACATGAACACATAAAATAAAATAAAATAAATAATGAAATAACAGTAAACCAATCACTTTTCAGATAATGATTTCTGCTGCCATATTTTTACCCCACATTCTGGTCACCAAGGCACTCACCCTCTCTTATGTGACTATTTCTACGTTTTGTATTAGCATCATGTGCTATGGTGATTCAGAATATTACAAAGCAAGTTCTTGCCTATGAGTAGCGTTGTGGCTGTCCCCAGGTGATAGGTCAATCTTTCATTTTGTTCACATTTTGGTTCAAAATGGGTCATAACCAGGTACCAGCTCTGCTTGTTTTCTCTAGCAATATTTGTAGATATGCATGCTGGCCTCTTGCAGGCATATCCTGGAGCCTTTGGAAGTGAGTGAGAAAGAAAGTGTAGTGGGATCCTTTAGAAGGGATTTCAATTCTCTGCCCCTTACAAGCTGTGTGACCTTGGACAAGTGGTTTAACTCCATTAATCTTCACTTTCCTCCTTTGTACAGACTCCATATGGTTGTTGTGGGGATGACATAAGAAAATGCATGAAAACATTTGCAGAGAGCCTGGTGCCTACCATGTAGTTGACACATGGGAGGCTGCTTTTCTTCACATGATCTGCTCATGCACACCCTTCCTGTAGAGGGCGCCATCAAGCCTGTCTCCCTGCAAATGCAGTTCTGCGGGGGGCTTCAAAATGGGGAATTCCAGGCCTCTCCTAATCCAGGAAGGGCTAATATTACGTCTCTTCATTAAAGACCCTGGCTGGCTCTCTTCAGGGTGAAGAAGGTGCTCTCACTGATAACTTACCTGAATCATCTCATCAATAGCTGCCAGGATGTCTTGATCTAGAAGGATCTGCCTCTGAGGATCCATCAAAAGCTTTGCATTCATGGCCTTGAACTCCTCATGGTACATCTTCAAGTCCTCATAGATACTACTAAGGCACAGGGTCTGGGAGGCATGACAAAATGGGGAAGAAACCATGGAGATGGGCTAAAAACGTTTTCTCCACAGCATTTGAACAAAGCGTGTGCGTCTTACCATCATAACAGAGGTTTTTCCAGAGGCCAGGCAACTCCCATTCTAGAAGAAAAAATAATCGGACATCAATAGTATGAATTCGTCATACGGAGTAAAACCTTTAGTTTTCTGACTTACAGTTATGAAAGAGATCTCTCTGGAAGCCAGGCAACTTTCGTTCTAGAGGGAAAAATAATCACATATCAAAGATATGAATTCTTAATATAAATCTTTCTGCCTTTTTATCTCAAAGGTTTTTTTTTATTATGGTAAAACATATAAATGTCACAATCTTAACCATTTTTATGTGTATGGTTCAGGAGTGTTAAGTATATTCAAATTGTTTGAAAAAACATATGTGTTTTTATAATTTTTTTCCAAATCTAACTTCTGAAGTGAGGCCTGTTAAAGTTGTATAATAATGTACACCAGAAATATCCACATTTTTGGAAGCATTGATGTTTGATGCACAGTTCTAACTGTATTACAGGCTTTGGGAGAAAAATCCTCTGTACCGTGGTTAATTCCAGTGGTAAACAGGCCTTTATTGTGCTGGTTTTATTTTTTGTGATATCTTCATGATCAATCTCTTCAGAAGTACAGGAGTAAAATTCTAGGGTTTGTCTGGCCTGTAAAAAACATAAGGAGAAATTCAGTTGATAGTATAAATAAGGCACCTAGCTCCCCATGAGGCTGGTTCCCCAGGACCCAGCAAAGCTGGAGCTGGCTTCCCTTGATCTCTGTCTCTTTGACCTGTAGGAAATCTGGTATCTTCATAAGGTTAAAGGAAATAGGCCGTTTCCCTTCTCTTTCCCTCCCTCCTCTCCCTTTGCTTAGGACATCTTTCTCTGGATGACATCTTTTTCCATTATGTAAGCACTATAAATCATTTCAACAGGCTGTGCCAATCAGCTTCTACAACACAGTGTGACACTTGCTTCTGGTGAAAGCAGTTTTTTTCTTTTGCCAAAGCACCTGTGTTTTATGAATATCTTTTTCAAGAATAACTTCTAAAGGGGGAACTGTTAAGGTCACAGCTTGATGGATATAACAAACATGCAAACCAGAAAGACAAGTTGAGACTTAATTTGTAGTACACACACACACACACACACACACACACACACACACACACACACACACTGAAATGTCATCTTACAAGTATATTGAAAAGCATTGTTGAATAGAATTATGAAATGTATCTTAAGAAGTCAACATTGAAGATTGAGATCATGTTTCCATTCTACAAGCCTGATGTGTGCCAGGCACTACTCTAGGTACTAAGAACATGACAAACAAGAGGACGGTGTTATGCCCTTCCAGATTCCAAGTGTACTGTGGAGATAGGCAAGTGCCACTAGGAGACGTGTCAGCAGGCAAGACGTGCTGAGAAGGGTGCGAAGGTGCCGATGTGGGGCAGACAGGGCAGCCAGGGCTTCACTGGAGATGGGACATCTGCTTTAAGAGGATTAGAACGTTGAAGGATACAGGAGGGGAATTTCAGGCAGAAGGAACTGCAGGAGCCATGAGTCAAGGCCTCAAAGTGCAGAACACATTCGGGCACAGGTAGTAAAATCTTTGTCTGTGGTAGGTAAATAATGCCCCTGCCCTACAAGATAGCCACTCCCAACCCCCTGGAACCTGGCACTATGTTATGTGACATGGCAAAGGGGAATTAAAGTATAGACGATATTCAGGTTGCTAATCAGTTGACCTTAAGGTAGAGAGATTATCCTGGACAGTGCGGGTGGGCCCACTGTAATCATGGGGTCCTTCTAAGTGGAAGAGGGAGGCAGAAGAGTCAGTTCAGAGTGGTGCAGCATGAGGAAGACTTGACTAGTCACTGCTGGCTCTGAAGATGGAAGGGGGCCATGAGCCAAGGAATGTGTGCACCTTCTAGAAGCAGAAAAAGGCAGAGCAACAGATCCCCCCTAGAGCCTCCAGAAAGGAATACAAGCTTGGCTGACACATTAATTTTGGCCTAGTAACACCCATTTTGGACTTCTGACCTCCAGAGCTGTAAGATAATAAATTTGTGTTGTTTAAAGCCTCTAAGTTTGTGGCAATTTGTGACAGCAGCCATAGGAAATTAATACACCATTCTGGAGGTGTTTAAGCAGACCTGGACAACCACTATTCCAGCAGGTTGTAAAGAGTTACATTTGCTGATGTGGCCCCAGTGTTCCAGTTTTTCAGATCTTTTCAAGACAAGCTAGAAATGTGAAATCTTATATGAGATGTCCAATTTTTCAATGGCATCAAACCAAAAACTCAAAATAGTAAAAAAAACACAAACAACAACAACAACAACAAAAATGGACCAAACTCTACAAATCTGTGGGCTGGACAAGGTCTGTGAATCACATACATTTGCTACCTGTTTTCTGCAGCAGCCTGGCAGCTTGTTGATTTGTTCTGGCAAATTTGACAAAGGAATGATATAAAAAATATCAAATTGAATTCTGTAATGTTTTGACCTTTAGTACTATAACTGGGAGCAGAAGACTTAGCTTTTTCACATAAAGCATCCACATAATTGGAGCTCCTACATTTTATCCATGCTATACCTTTCTTCGGGAAACAAAGCACTTATCGCTGCAATTTTCCTTGGTGATCCCCCTTTTTAATTACATTGATTGAACCGTGAGGAGCAATTGGCAGTAGATTATGAAAGATTAGAAGGGAAAAAAACTTAAAAAAAGTTTTCTAAGGCCTAGTGGCATTGAGCTTATTTCAACATATTCGTAAGGAAATAAACTAGAAAATAAGAAAGATTTACTGGAGAGCAGGAAGGCAAAAGGACATCTTTTAAAATATTGGTCTTTAGTCTTTGTGGCAAAAGCAATAACTATGGGAATAGTTTTAAAAAGGAAAAAAAATGTTTGCATTAAAATATGAAACCTAATAAAATGAATGAAGCTGAGTGAAAGTAGCTAACTCTTGCAGCAGAAAACGAAGGGCGAAGTGCTGTCACAGCCGTCCCTGAGATGTGCTGCTTTGACAACAGACTAAGTCAACAGACTGGAAGCTGCGAGCAGCGGGAAGGGCAAAATCTAATTCATCTTTGTAGGTTCTGAGGCACAGTCTACACCTAATAACTGTTTCCTGGGTTGACAAGTGATGTCCAAGAAACTGACACAATTCCATCTCTGTTGGCAGGCTTCAGGGAGCACTGTAAATATTCACTTTCCTCTGTGTAGACACAGCCCCAATGAACACCATTATAATTTATTACCACTCTTGCTTTCTCTGCAGACGCAATTTCACTGAGACTCTAGCTAATAGTTGGGCCATTTGTAAAGTTCCCTGTTCCTGCCTTGACAGTTACTGATGAACTTCCACAATTCCCCCACCACAGTTCCTTGAGGTACCAGTGGATGGGTTGGGAGAAGCCCTTCCTGCACAGAGGCTGCCAAGCGGGAAGAGGGCACTGAAAAGCTCACCTTCTGAAGCATGTTGTTGACGGCCCTCAGCAGGTTCTGGGAGTGGTTAAGGCACGAGAACATTCCTGGGCCTGCTGTGGTCCTGGGGAGGTGTCTAGCCAAGCTGAGGTGGTCCAGGAGGACGAGGGTGGCCACAAGGAGGAGGCCTGGGAGGGAGGTGAGGGGAGGGCTGAGCCGGTCAGCCTGGGTCCTTGCAGCCATTCTGGCCATCCTTGCCCACCCATCACTTCTTGGTGACAGCCTCCCTCACCCCATTTCCAACAACACCTTCCTTCCACACCTGAGAGATGAACCAAGCTATTGCACGGCAGCACTCTGTTCTAGAGCCAGAAGCCAGCTGGCTGTGAGGGCCCTGATGAGCTCCGACATGGTGTTGGACTCAGAGTGCACGGACAGCCCCCATTTTTTGAAAAGTGAAGGCAAGGCCAGGTGACCAGGTGACTAACTCAGACATAGGACCCAGTGGTTTGGAGACGGTGGGGTCTCAAAGCCTCCCTTTGGAGCTGGCTGAGATCTACCCTTTTGTAACTGTAGCTGAGGGACCTTAGGCAACAAACTTCCCAGCTGGGCCTCAGTTTCTCATCTGTGAAGTGGGCACAATGCCCTATTAGCGCATGGTGAGCGCCCAATCCTCCTCTCCCTCCACTTCTTTCCCTTTTGCCGGTGACTGCTAATTGTCCTCCAGTCTCCCCTTAGCCAGTCCCGAGTTTTGCCCCCTCTTCCCTGGAGGCCACCCCTCCCCACCCAAGGCCGCGCCCAGTTACTCACTGCGCAGAGGACGCATGCTGGGCCGGCAGCGCGGGGACACTGGGCGGGCAGCTGGACGCGCACCGGTGGGTGCAGCAGGGGGACGGTGTCTGGGAGGCTGACCCAGGGGGCCACATTTTTATAATTGCCCCACGGCGCGTAGGACTTTCCCGGGACTCTGGTCTCTTGCTTTCTCTCTCTCTCTCTGTCTCTCTCTACATCAGCTTCTCGGTGACACGGGGAGTCAGGCCGGCCCGCGGGTTTGCGGCGCTTTCGAATTAACTCCTGGGGGCCCGGCTGCAGTCGTCCGGGACGGCCCCGCCGCCTCCGGCTCGGCCCAAAGCGAAAGCGAAATTCGCGCGGAGTTGCAGCGCGGGGTCCCCGCGCAGGCCCAAGCCCCCGCCTCCGCCCCCACCTTCGGTCCCCCGTTCTCTGCTGGAAGCCCCCCCCGCCCCAGCCACTGTGCCACCCAGCCCCGCCCCGCCAGCGCACGAGTAGTGCCACCCACTTTCCATCTCCTCTATTCCGGATGTGCCCTCACGGGGACCTCCCGCCTAGTTCTGGGTTGGGTGGACAAATAGTTCATTCACCATCCATTCATTCAGATGGCCCCCTGTGTGCCGGGTGCAGGACACCAGGACCCTTTGGGGGCACTCCCACACCAAATGTGACTCAATGGGCTTTGTTCACGGGTCTTCTCTTAAGTACGAAAAGGGATGAAAACTGCCTGGCGATGCCATAACTACTCTCTTAATCTATTTTCTGAAAGTGTCCAGGAGAGGACAGTTAGGATTTCGTGGCATGGTGCACAGGGTCCTGCGAGGAAAGGCGCAGAGAGAGGACATTGCTCAGCAGGAGGAATAAGGTGGAGGAGGCAGCAAAGGCTCCCAAGGGCAGGGGGTCCCCGACCTGAGTGTTAAAGGACAAGCAGGAATTAGGCCACTTCCAGTGGGATGGGACGAGGCTCCTAGCCAGAGAATACAGGGATCAATCCGAAGCACAGTCAGGGGGGCAGAGGAGGGTGGGGATCAGAGGGTCTTGGCAGGGTTTGAGGGTGGACAGCTGGATGTGGCCTTGCTGGGAGGGTAATGCCTTCTGTCCTGAGGGTGGTGGGGAACCTTCCAGGGTTTCAGGCAGGGAGGTATGATTGGATTTGCCTGATGGGAAGATCCCCTCATCAGGAGTGTGGAGGATGGATCCCAGGGTCAGGAGTGGAGCAGAGGGAGCAGTTGGCAAGGTGCAGCCAAGTCCCCCCTCACCATGGAGAGCAGAGGATGGGCAGGGGGGATTCTCCTGTTGGGATGGGCCAAGGTGTGGCAGTCCCTCCGGTGGGAGGGAGAGGAGCTGTTCCAGTTCCTGCAGCAGGTGCTGCTGTAAGGGGAGTAAGTCTGGAGGAGACGGTGAAAAGTTCCATTTTGGATGTGCTGGGTTTGAGGTTCCTGTGGGACTTTTCAGTTCACTTATTTCTCCCACAAGTGTTAGTCAGCCTGGGTGTGTGTCGGAGGGCAGGGTGTGTTTGGTCACTGACTCAGAGCTTCTGAGGGAGCTGACTGCACCCAGACACAACCGGAGCTGCCCCGGGCACACCTTTGTGCAGAAGCACCAATCTTAGAGAGGGGGAAAACTTTGGGGATAAAAGAGAGAAAAGTGGGTGCTTCCTTCTTCTCTCCTCTGGGTCCCTATTGACGTCTGGGTGGATGAGGTCCCTGTAAGCCTTGACATGCCACCATAAGAGCTAACCTCTGCTGAAGATGGGGTGACAAGGCCATGAGGAGAAAACTGTAGGGTCTGTCTCAGGCCCTGCTCAGTTGTTGGCATCAGCCCTTCCAGGTGGACCATCTGCTGGAATGTGAAGAGGCACTACCACGGGGACTTTTAGATGTGTGTAAAGTCAAAGAGACGGTGGATCTGTAAGGCCCCTTCCAGTGCTGCTGCCTGTGAATTTCCCGACAGGGATACAAACCAAGCTATTGTCAGAAGCAATCATGTTTAGCAGTTTGTGTGAAGCAAATGACAGGTGCAGAGTTGTGTTGTGCCACAGGGGTTTAGGGTGGAGTTAAATGTACTTATATCAGAACAAAGCCAAGTTTATCACAACTGAGCTGTTTCTTCCCTGGAAGGGCCATCTCCTAAGAAAAAGTAATTTCTGCTGCATAGATGAGCACAGGGCTTCTGTTCAGAATGGATTTCTTGGCCACCAGACACAGTTTCTAACCTACACTTTTGTGAAATAGTTCTCTGATATGCTGCACATATTGTAACCAAGATGAAATGAAAACTTTTTCTGAGGTAACATTACTTTTCTGGAAGAGACATTCTTTGCCTCAGGTTGCTACTACATAGTGTCTAGCATTGTCCTGGAGGTCTAGGCCAATGCTGTAAGGAAAGAAAAATAAATGAGAGATTTAAACATCAGGAAGGAAAAGGTAACACTGCCATTATTTAAAGTTGATATACAAAAAATTCAACCACACACACACACACACACACACACACAGACACACACACACACACACATGACCACTACTAGAACTAATAGGAGAATTCAGCAACTTCACTAGACACACATATCAACTTTAAAAAATCAACCAAATTTTTCTACATCTTTGATAGCAAATTACAAAAAATACAGTAATGAAGAGGCCATTCGCAGGAGCAGCCAACCTGTAACATAATTGCCTGTAGACAGAGAAGCAGTGCAGTGGTTAAGAGTATGGACTCTAAACTGTTGAGTATGGGTTCTGCTCCTTACTTGCTGTGTCTGGGCTCAGTTCCCTCATCTGGAAAATGACAATACTAAAAGTACCTACAATATAGAGTTGTTGTGATTATTACATGAGTTAGGGTAACTATAGAATAGTCTTTGAGGAAAAATTTAAAAGTCTGATCAAGAACAGAGAATGATTTAACTAAATAATTCCATACCCTTGGGTGGAAGGTCTCCATATCTACAAAAACTCAAGTCTCTTTTAATTAATTCACATATTCAATGCAACCCCAACACAAACTACAAATAAATTTTATGAGAAACTTAATAAACCTACTCTAAAATATATATGTAAGAGTAAAAGTTTATGAATAGCTAAGTTAAACTTGCAAAGGAATAATGATAAGGGGGACTAGCCCTACCAGATATAGACATGGTTCAAAAAGACATAATTAAAAGTAATAGAGATAAAAATACTGGTATTGGCAAAAGACAGACATATGGACCATAGGAAAATTAGAGACAGATTTGCATACATGGGTATTTAGTATAAGGTACAGATGATATGAGGAAGCATGGAATATTTAGTTGAAAATGCTCAGTGTGTGGTGAAAAATAAAACTGGAATCCAACCTGAAACAACATACAGAGGTGAATCCCCTTGGAAGTGAATTAAAGACTAAATGTGAAAAGTACAACTGCTACAGTAGTAGAAGAAAATGTAGAGGACATCTTTTTCACCCAGGAGTGGGAAGGACTTCTTAAAAGCATCAGTAGCCCCAAGCCATAAGGCAAAACATCAATAAATTGGATTGAATAAAAATTAAGGATTTCTGTTATGTGAATTCCTGTTAACCATGGATCAAGGTAACAGTCAGCTGACAAGATGAAGAAGATATTTTTCAGTGTCTAAAACCAATAGGAGGGGGCTGGCTGGTTAGCTCAGTTGGGAGAGCATGGTGCTGGTGACACCAAGGTCAAGGGTTCAGATCCCCACACCAGCCAGCTGCCAAACATAAATAAATAAAACCAATAAGAGAACGTACAAAGAACTCCTGCATATTAGCAAGAAAAAGACAGAAATCCTAATGAAAATGTGCAAAGCTTATGAACAGGCAACTTACAGAGGAAACCCCAAAGTTAATGTGCACAATAAAATTATCAGATATATTGTGATCAGAAAATACAAATGAAAACAAGAGTGAGATATCACTTTATATCTCTTAGACTGGCAAAACTAGAACATTGGATGCTGACAAGTGTTGGGGAAAGGTGGGATTCCAGAATCTGTCAGACAATATGAGTAGTACAGCACAGCTATTTTGGAGGGCATTCTGGTGTTACTTGGTCAGATTAGGTATATGCACAGCCAGTGAACCAGCCGTTCTACCTTGAGTGTGTATCCCCCAAAGATTTTCATACAGGCCCGAAAAGCGACATGAGTGATGTTCATTAAGTCATTGTTAGTAGTGGTGGGGAGCTGGAAGAAATCTAGCTGCCCACCACTGGGGGAGTAGGAGGTAGAAGGGATCCACTTCACAGAGTATTCTACAGCAGTTACAGTAATGGACTAGATGTACGTATGGCAACATGGACATATCTTACAAATACAATACTGGATAAAAATGTAAAGGTGAAAACAGAATAAGATCTGCATAAAATATTGTAGGTAGACAATTAAAACCCTTGGCGTCAGAGTTGTTTTGGAATTCAAAAAATTTGGATTTTAGAAAGAGAAGAGGCAGCATCCCATGATACAATATTTCTGCAGCAAAATGTAGGAATAGTTACACAAAGTGGACAAAGACACACAAATAACTTTACTTCGGTCAGATTTTGCTGCTGTGTTTATGAAAAAACTTTTGGAGTCCAGAGCTGCATAAGTTTAAGAATTGTGGATACATGATTATAGACCTTTATTTACTTACATGAGAAGAATATATTCAAAATAGTACACATTATACAAAGACACAAACAAAAGGATGTACGAGCATACTTCAAAAAGTTCATGGAAAGATTCTTATTATCTTTCAATTGTGTTTTTCCATGAACTTGTTGAAGTACCCTCATATGTTAAACACGTTGGGATAGATCCCACTGGGGAGTGAGGGGGAATGAGAATGATGAATGACGATAAAGAAAATGTATAAATACGTGTAGACACGTGTATAGGAGAAGGGATCAATGGGTTGAAGAATGAGATCAACTCAATCCTCTTCACTCGAAGTCTTTTATCTCTCCAAAAGGTGTATAAAGAAAGACATCCTTCTAAGCAGATAACTCAAGATCAAGACAGTTGTTTGCAAACTTTGGTTGCCATTTGGTACATTCAGGTAGTTTCTCTGTTAGTCACTCCTTTGCCACTCAATTTGAGCAACATGCCAATCAGGAATCTTGCATCACTGGGAGTCAAGGGTCGTTTCAAGAATTTGGCAGAATATATTAAGGGTCTGTATCAGTGGTTCTCAGCTGGAGATGATCTTGCTCCCCAAGGGACACTTGGCAATGTATGGAGACATTTTTGGTTGTTGTAACTGGAGGATGGGGGTTGCTAATGGCATCTAGTGGGTAGAGAAATGCTGCTAAATGCTGCTAAACATCCCACAGTACACAGGATAGTCCTCGTGCCCCCAACAAAGAATGATCTGATCCAAAATATTAATAGTTCTAGGAGAGAAACACTGGCCTATGTGAGAAGGTAGCTCAGTATGTCTACCTTTACCGTTATTCTTCTTGGTAAGGAGACAAGTTCATAGTCAGAGACCCTGAACAGAAGACTTTGGACTATATCTTTGGTTCCTTAATTTAGGTTGGCAGCTCTTCCTTAGAAGAAGTGAGACCCTGAAGAGGCAGGTGATGAGTTGAGACTAAATTTGCATGTGTAGGTCAGGACTGTAGACACTAGGGTGCCTCATGACACAGCAAAGATCTGCTGTCAGTTTTCCTGCAGTTCTAGTCCATAGATGTTATTGAACTTGAGCATAAATTAGCTGGTGCCCACATGGCATCAGACAATCTGGGGTCCAGTTCAGCTCCCATCCTGAAAGGGGGCCTGTCAGGGGTAACAAACAGAGATTTATGTTCCTTGTTCAATACCAACCCAGCTGACCTGCTGAGGAGCCTGGTTCTACAGAGCACTTTCTTCTTTGGTGAGGAAGTGTTTCAGCAGTGGGAGGAAAGATACTGTGTGAGCTGAGCCAGAAAGGCTGTAGAGCTAAAGGAACTTTAGACCTATGATCCAAAGACCTAAGTTCTAGCCCCTGTCTGTTACTTGTAGCTGTGTGAGCTTGGACAAGCCACAGCCTTCCTAATTTTCATATCTGCAAAATGGAGACGGTAGTCCTTGGCTATCCCAGCTTTGTCATTCAGATCAGACTACATAATGAACAGGTAAGAATTTTGTAAGGTGGTAGAGTGTCATCAATATGACATATCATTCTACAGTGTGAAATACAGGTATTATTTCTGGATTAAGGCACCCACAAACCAGTTTTTTCTACAACTGCATCTTTGCACTCTTTGAAATGTTAAGTGGCAACTTCCCAATGGAAGGGGAGGAGAGTCCTAAATGTTCACAACCCAGTTTCTGTAGGCAGCATCCATGTGAAATTTCTACTGTCTTGAAGAACTTCAAAAATATTGACAATGGGCTTCAAGAAAAAAATTCAGGAAAGGTGTCATTTATTGCTTATTGATGCTCTAGAATAAAGATTTTATGAATACTGTTGCAAATTTTCTTCATCTTGATTCATTTTAACAAACTCTCTAAATAAAAAACAGCTCTTCGGCATTGCAATCTTATGAATGATTAAGATCACCTGATGTCCAGATATGCTAAAGAAAAAGTTTGATAAATTTGGCTATATAAAAATCAAACACTTCTCTGAGAAAAAATATCATAGACAACATTTAAAGATAAATGATAATCCAGAAAAAACATTCACAACAGTATATGACAGACCAAAGGCTAATGTCCTTATCATATATAAGGGTACTTCAAAAAGTTCAAGGAAAGATCCGTATTATTTTTTTTTTTCATATTATCTTTAATTCTATTTTTCTACGGACTTTTTGAAGTACTCTCGTAAATACAAATATCAGTAAGAAATAGGCCAACAATGCAATGCAAAAATAGTCAAAGAATATGAAAAGACAGTTCAAAGTAAATAAAAATTACTTATGAACATGAGAAATACTCAGCTGTACTCATAATAAAATACAAATCAAAATTAATCAATATGATTTTAACCTATAATTTGCAAAGCTAAAGAGTTTGATGGTTTATAGAACAAGTGAGGGTGTGTGGAAACAGGCTGCCACATTTTGTTGGAGGGAGTGTAATCTACTACAGTCTATTTGGTGGGTTAGCTGGCAATAGCCATCAAAATAAAAAATTCACATACACTTTGTTTGGCAATTCCACTTCTAGGAATTTATCCTAAAAAACTATTTGCACTTACACATAAAAGATTGAGGTAGGCCGGTGGGGATGGCGTGATATGGCTTTCTTGGCTGGGCCCTGTTAGGACCCGCGGGTAGGCCAGCAGAGCTTCTGGGTGGCAGGTGGATCCAGCCCCCCAGCCTGGCTGGGGCCCACGGATGCCTGGGCTCTCCCCGGCCCG
The DNA here is from genome assembly GCF_027409185.1 of Cynocephalus volans. NCBI lineage: Eukaryota > Metazoa > Chordata > Mammalia > Dermoptera > Cynocephalidae > Cynocephalus > Cynocephalus volans. The sequence goes on along the minus strand of NC_084460.1, from coordinate 85,650,300 downwards.
CATCGGGCCCGTGGCAAGGTGCACGGAACCAATAGTAGCTGATCACTGTCAAACACTACACAAGTACGGCTGGATTTGGCACCTGAGCATGATGACCAGAGTCCAGGTCATCCATTGCCACATGCTCAAGGGCCACAAGTCACTGAGCCATTGAGAAGTGTGACTTTGCTGGCTGGACCCCATTAAAGCATTTCCCTCACCTCAGATATTGCCTGGCACTGTTTTTGCAGAGAGCTGGGGAGCAGGGACAATTCAGACATGAGTGCTCCCCAAATTGTGAGGTTGGCCCAGGGGAAGTTTGAGTGGGACAGGAAGGAGGAGTGGAAGTCAGGTTTGCCAAGTCCCTTTTTATGCCTTTGAATTATGAAAAGTTTCCAACATCCACAACTATTCACAGAATATTACAATGGGCTCTCCTGAACTCTATTGAACAGCTCTGAGCGCCAACTGTCCACAACCCCTTGTGTGTTATTTTGAAGCAAATTTCACGCATTGGGTTATTTCTTCTATGAATATTTCAGAATAACTCTCTCCAAGATAAGGGCTCTTTAAAGCAAAATGACAAAATATGATAAACCTAAAAAAATTATCAGTAATTCCTTTATATCATTAAATGTCTAATAAATGTTCAAATTTCCAAAAAAGAAAAAAAAAAGAGATTGAGGAAGATTTATATGTGTGATAGGAAAGATTTTCATTATGTAAGAAGTCATGTGAAAAATCAAGATTCAGACCAGTGTATAATATGCTTTCATTTGTGCAGAGAAAAAATTTATGCATATAGATGTAAATATATACACACACACACACAAAATATATATACACACATAGATGCAGGTATAATGTATATATAGATCAACACTCATAAGAACATAGAAAATCAGTGACTACTGCCTCTAGAGAAGGAGATTTTTAGATCTTTGAAGTAGGAGGAAAATCTGCTTTTTATTGAATATACTCTGTACTTTTGAATTATTTAACATGCAAATACATTATAGCTTTATTTGTTTTTGTTTTGCTTTGTTTTTATTTACATCTTAAAAGACTAGGTGATGTGAACTGCTAAGACAGCTGCTAGGGCCATTTTGACAGATTTGAATGCAGAATTTCCTCTAGGTTGCAGCATTCTTGCAGAACTTACCACACAAACATCATGTCTGTAAGTGGATTAACCCTCTACTCCCAAGCCAGAGGCTTTTTTGTCTGACTCCATCCATCCACCCATCCATCTTCTCACTCTGTTTGCAAATATTCTGTATGTGTTCTATGTACATTTAACTCTATTATACAGAGTTAGGTTCTGGCTAGAACCTTTCTGGCCTGTGCCTTGTAGAGTGAAAAGATCATGGACTTTGCAGTCCTAAGTTAAAAATCAGCTCCCATCACTTTATAACTGTGTCATCTTGGACAATTTATTTAGCCATTCTGAACTTCTGTAAAATAGGGAGAAAAAAACCCCTACCTGGTGGGTTGCTGGGAGGAGTTATTGGGATAATGTACACACAGTGAGGCAGAGGGTAGAGCCTTGTATCACAAGCAGCCTGGTCTTAGCAGGCTGCTGGTTTCCTTTTGTAGCACTGATCTCTAAGCAGTGACTGATGGGACTTTAATAATTCCTCAGGGTCCCATCATAAGCCCTATTCTTTGGGCCCTTAATATGAAAGGAGATAGAATAGAATATTTCTAGTCAAGGACAAGCTTTTTTTTTTTTTTTTTTAAAGAAATGAAAATTTCTCAGCAAGAGACTTGAAAAGCAGGCTGCTGGCACTAGCTTTGCAAGGTGCCCAAACAGTCATTTAAATTGTTTTATACAGTCATTACAGTCATTCGTTCATGCTTAATTTGTAGTGTTTTTCATTCATAGCACATTTACATGCTCTTCCAGCAGACATACTGTTATTCTGCTTCAAGAATAAATGCCTTTTTGATTTTTTTAAAGCACAGGTCTGCTGGCAACAAATTCTCTCACCTTTTGTTTGTCTGAAAATATCTTTGTTTTGCCTTAATTTTTGAAATATATTTTTGCTCGGCAGTTATTTTCTTTCAGCATTTTCAAGACGTTGCCACAATATCTCCTGGCTTCCATAGTTTCTCTTGAGAAGCTACCTGTCAGTCTCTTTGTTGCTTCTTTGAAGGTAATTTGTTTGGAAGCATCATCTGGTGGCTGATAGGATTTTCTTTTTATCTATTTTTCCCCCATAGCAATTTAGTTGTTACACTCCTAGGTGTATTTTTCTCTATATTTACCCTGCTTGAGGGTTTTGGCATTTCTTGGATTCATAGCTTGACACCTTTAAATCAGCTTTGAAAAATTCTCACTCATTAACTCTTTAAATATTGTATCTATTGCTCCCAACTCAATCTCATTCTCCTACCCTTCTGGAACTCTAGTTACACATGTCAGACCTTTTCAAAATGTCCTACATGTTTTTTAAATAATATTTTCTGTTTTTTCCTTCCTTTTTTTTTTTTTTTTTGGTGTAGGTGCTTCCATCTGGATATTTTCTACCAACCAGTCTTCTAGAATATGAATGCTTTCTTCACTGGTGTCTAAAATATTGCAAGTTCATTTATTAAAAATTTAATTTTAATTATTGTAGTTTTGTATTTTGCAGTTTTAGAATTTCTACTTGGCTTTTTAAAAAATAGATTTTAGTTCTCTGGTGAAATTCTTCATCTTGTAATCTATTTTCTTGAACATTTTAAAGTTATTTTATATCCTGTGTCTGATAATTCCATTATTTTTATTATCTGGATTTGATGATCTGGATTATCTGTGTGCCTATTTCTATTATGTATTTTTTCTCTTGCCCTGTCTCTGTACGCCTGGTAACTTTTTACTGAATGCTAGACATTCCATATGAAAAGTTGTAGAGGTTCTCAATCATGTTAGCTTCTGGCAGGAAGTCTTAATAAAAGTAGAAATCCTTAAACCAATCAGGGACTAATTCCTCATTTGAGGCTGAGTATCAATGCTTATAAATGCTAATCTATATCTATTTACCCTGATGTCTAGGGTGTAGTCCCATGAGTTCCTACTGAAAGCAGGAGGTGCCTACCCAGGCTTCTCTGCTTTGGTGGGCTCTGAATTCCAATGTTTATTTACCTAGCACTGTGTGACTGTCATTAGCTCTGTTTAGTTTCTCAGTTTCTTAGCAGCCACGATTTGTTCTGCCTCTCTAACTCTTGGCCTGTTTTGCTTACTAACTGGCAAATATGTAGAGGCAAAAAGCAGTTCATTCTATTTGAATGACTTCTCTGCACTTTCCTTTTCTTCAAGATCTTGGCATCTGAAGTCCTGGTTGCCTTGATGGCCCTGAGCTTCAATTTTTCAATTTTTCCCTCTCCAATGAGTCTCCCAAAGCCTTTGCTTACCTTTTCTGCTTCTTAACTGCCCCTTGCTGCTCAGCTTCCTGGTCCTTTCACCTGTACCCATTATACTCATGAACAAATGACTGATCATAAGCATAATAAAGTGCAGAATGTCAAGTGTATCTCATGGAGTTTTCCTTCTTGCGGGGATCTTGACCCTTCAAATTCTGGCTGCTTTGATAGCTCCACAATGCTTTCAGAATTTTTTAAAAAGATTTTTTATTTGGCCCTTCTCGTTGTCCTCACGTGAGGATTTTCCTGCTACAAGCTAGCCCATCATGGCTGGAAATAGAAAAAAAAAAAAAAACCCAGCCCTTTTAAATACAGTGTCTGCTCAAAGTTCCAAAGTTGAGGCTTTAATTTCAGAGTGATTATGACAACTTGCTATGGTTTGGATGTTTGTCCCCTACAAAACTCATGTAGACATTTAATTCCCAAAGTGGCAGTGTTGGGATGTAGGGCCTAGTGGGGTCATGGGGGCAGATCCGTCATGAATAGATAATGCCCTCCCTGGAGTTGGGGGTGAGTGAGTGCTGGCTCTATTAGTTCCTGTGAAAGCTGGTTGTTTAAGAGAGCCACCTCTCCTTTTCTCTGGCTTCCTCTCTGGGTATGTGATCTCTATGCACACATCGGCTCCCTTTCCATTTTCCACCATCATTGGAAGGAGCCCGAGGTCCTTGCCAAATGCAGCTACCCAAATGTGGACTTCTCTGTCTCCAGAATTGTGAGCCAAATAAACCTCTCTTCTTTATGAATTACCCAGTCTCAGGAATTCTGTTATAATAACACAACTGATGGTATCCTTTTTTAGATAATATACTCTCCTTGGTACTAGAAGAGCTGTGATGGACATAGAGCAATAATAATAACCTTAGACGAAAGTATTACTATTGTTATCCCTGTTTTTACAGATGAAGAAAACTGAAGAACAGGGAGTCTAATTTAGTTGCTGAAAGTCATATAGCCAGTAAGAAGCAGTAATGGGATTTGAATGCATGGGGTCTGACTCTTGAAGTCACTTTCCTAACAGAAAGGTAGACTTTCAAACAAGTTCTTACTTTTGAGAAGGCAGTATGTCAGTCTTTCTCCCCCTGCCCCCAAATCTATGACAAGCACTGAGAAACATGAAAAACAAACAAACAAAACCTTTACACCATAGCATCCTTCAAGAACTCATAAAATCCTTCTCTATTTGTACACCCTGCAGGCCTTGCACAGATATGGGCACATAGAAATTCAAAATAAAAATGTTTTGGTGCCCAGATTAGAGTTGAGGTTTAAAGCTGTGTTTTACCACTTGTCCCTGCTGCTTTTCTTATGTTACTGCAGGAATTAAGCCACACATATGGCATTTGTGAAAATGAAGTTTAGAGTTGCATAGTACAGGCCAAGGAGGCAAAGTCTAACCTGGGCTTTGCTTGTCAAGCTGTGATCCTTATTGCAGCATTGAGGAAGTGGTGACTTTTTCTCATTCAGCTTCTGGGCAACTCTAAGAATTTTTCCCTAATTCATCTCACTGGAGTAGTTACTTTTTTGGCCAAAACAGTTGGCCAGGAAGACAGCTTAAACCCAACTGTTTATTATCATATGTCTCTGTTTATTTGGTGACCCACTTCGTGAGAAATTTACAGGGTCTGAAGACACTGATCTCAGAGTAAGGAGAAGGAAAATAGGACAGGAAAACACTGGGCATATTTGTACTTTAGAAAGGGAAGCGTTGAATCAGTTTTCTGTTTCCATATGCTTACTTTGGTGTCAGACCAAGGCTTTTCATTTAGTAGATTCTTACAGAAGAAATTCCAGGTGAAAGCAGCTGGGACCTTTTCTGATATCCTACAATTTCATTTCCTCTTGTTTTTATAGCATGAAATGCCCCAGTGTTTCTCTCCTAAATAAAGACACAAATTTACCCAATGTCAACGAACTCCTAGGAGTCTAGAAGAGCAAATTCTGCATATTTATCCCCCCTGGTAGTAATACCCTTCTAGACAATGGACCTGGAACTGTTCTGAGTGGTTTCTCTCTAGAAGCTGAATACGATGTTCTCATGCCCTATAAATATGTAGTTCCATAAAAAGATTAAGCAAACGCATTTTCACACGGCAATAGAAAATGATCTATTTTGTATTTAAATAGAGCTAAACCAATTTCATGCAGTTGTTTCAGGGCATCCATCTGACAAACAGCTTCCTACCAGTGATTCTGTTTACCTTGGGATCATCTCAACCCAAAATTGAAACTGATCAATTCAGTTTGGGGACTGCTGAACAAAACATTTACAGAATTCTACACAGAGTTCCAGCAAGACTTTCAAATTAATTGGAATGTCTTTTCTCAGTTAAATTGCTAAGGGACACTTTTTTTTTAAAAGACTTGCAGCATAGATCTCTTTTGGGAGGATGAGTACCAAATGCAGAGACTGACTCCTGTGAGGCCTCCTCATGATGACGTCCTATGAAGCTATTACATTGGTTCATCTCTTTCTGGAAAAGCGTATTTTCCAAATTGGAGCCATTTCCCTGTCGGGCCTTAAAAACTAATGCCACCTTAAGTGACACTACAAGCGGCGCCACTATGGGCCCACAAGGGCGTATTAACATGGCAGCCTAAGATGGTGCCCGGAGGAGGTAGGGTGGGAGTGTCTTTGGGAACCTTGCCTTAGCCCTTAATGGCCAAATAGCGCTTCCGTGCTCGTGAACACTGCGTGATTGCAATAGCTAGGCATTGAGACAGGATGCATGCTCTCCTAACCTTTAAGCTGATTGGAGGATGTAAAAACCTCCCTTCCCCATTTGCCTTTAAAAGCAAGAGCTTGTGTGATAATAAACGGAACTGCTGGGGCAGAGCCCGTGGCGCACTCGGGAGAGTGCGGCGCTGGGAGCGTGGCGACACTCCCACCGCGGGTTCGGATCCTATATAGGAATGGCCGGTGCACTCACTGGCTGAGTGCAGGTCACGAAAAAGACAAAAAAAAAAAAAAAAAAAAAAAAAGCAAGAGCTTGTGTGATAATAAACGGAACTGCTGGACAGAACCCCCGCCACGTTTGAGTGTCCTTTAACGGGCTGGTTGGGGCTGGTGGTGTGCTCACCTCTCTGGCTCTCTTCCCCCGTCTCCTTCCAATGGGGACCGGAGGGAAAGAGGAATCCGGGCAATTCACTCACCCACCAGAAGGAGCACCAAGGGAGAGACTGATAGCGAGGCAAGGGCTGTTCGGGTTGGCCAGTGGCAGACCTGACATTTCCCCTTAAATAAACCTGTTTCTCTTGGAATAATAAAGAAAAATACATCATTTAAAAAATAATGTATAGGTGGTGGAAAACACCTTTCAGAAGATCTTCTTTATTTCCAGTTGTTACAAACAGGCTACTATTTTTAGAATTCTGAGACCTCACGGGTGAACACAATAATTGAGTGACTTCAGCTGTCAAACAGTTTTATTAAACAGGGAAGCTTGGTACTTTTTCTAACTGTATTTAGGGGATTTTGCACCCAATTATTACTCTGAGCAGGAGTGATATTACAGGTTACTGGTAACAGTTGCTAACATTTATTGACCACGTGTTATGTCCCAGAGACTGTACTAGACAATTTTATGTTATTATTTTATTTAATCCTCATAACAACCCTGTGAACTCAATACCATTACTATCACTGTTTTACAGACAAAGAAACCGAGCTTTAGTGAGGTTAAATAACTTTCCTAAGACGGTACAGCTGGGACTTGAACCCAGCATATTTTTGCTGTTTGCTTAAAATATAATGGAATTAGGGGGATGCTGGAGGGTAGGAGAGTATAAATTAAGACAACTCTTTTGGAAAGCAGTTTTGAAGTACTTATCAAAAACCTTTAAAAATAGCATACATTTTCACTAAATAATTCCACTTCTAAGGTTCCACTTTAAGGCATTAATGAGAGCTTTGGACAATAATTATGTGTAAGAATGTTAATGTAACATTATTTACAAAACTTTGCCATATAGATTGTGTAAGAGGAAAAACACAAATGGTTTTTCCTCTCTACTTTTTTAATTGTTACAGGGCACACTCAACTCCTGGCTGAGGCTCCACAAAATTGATACCAAACTCACAGGTGTGGCTGCCTACCCCCAGACAAAAGCATAAACAAACAAAAGTCAAATGTTGGTGAAAGTGGAAGTCAGCTTCTATGCAGAAATACCAGCGATCTGAGGAGAGATGTTAGGCAAACAATTCTCTCCAGTAAACCTGAAGGAAAACAGCCAGGCTAAAGCCATCTCAAAGACCTCAGGTTTACTGAGGGGTTTTTAAAGAGGGGGACGAGGGAATGGAATGTGGGATATAAAAAGTAGGAGGGAAGGAAACGTGAGCTATGAGGGGTCCATGTCTATGAGTCAGGTGCAAGGTCTTGCCAAGGCCTTGTCTGATTTCTGCTCCCCTCCTTATCTCAGGGTCTGGGTAGTACGTGCAAGTCTGCAGCTTCAGGCTGGCTGGAAGAGGACTTCACGTTTATGTAAATAATGTCATCTTGCTCCATAACCAAGGTTCAAAATATCAAATAAACGTGGGAAAAGAGAGAAATCAGAGAAATGCATGCCAAGAAAAAAACTGTTTCTTAAAAATCTTTTAGGGCCCATGTGGTTTTAGGTGCCAACATGGCTTCAGTCCTACTCACTCCAACAAAATCAACACAGAACAAATCTGTGAACTCAGCTTTTTTTCCCTACACAACAACCAGTTCTCCAGTGGACACCAACTGGGTATCCTATAATTCAATTAAGATTTGACAGTATCTATCTAGAGATAGCGGCAGATTCCACAGTTTGAGGGCTCAGTGCTACAAGACCACCCCTACTTCAGATGCCAGTCACAAGTCTGGGCCACCCATACTTCTGACCAACTGGCTACAAACTGGATTTCCTACAACCCCCTCCTCGGGTTTGATTAATTTGCTGGGAAGGCTCACAGAACTCAGGGAAATACTTTACATTTACTGGCTTATTATAAAGGATATTATGAAGAATACAGATGAACAGCCAGATGAAGAGGTACATAGGGTCTGGTACGGGGCGGTGGAAGTGCGGAGCTCCCACGCCCTTGCGGGCGAGGCACTCTCTCAGCACCTGCCTGTATCCGGCACACTCGAAACTCATCAAATCTTGTTGTTCAAAGTTTTTATAGAGCTTCCCCTTCAGCATCCCACCCTTCTTTCCTGGAGGTTGGAGTGTGGGGCTGAAAGTTCAACCCTCCAGTCCTCTAATCACTTGGACTTTCTGTTGACTGGCCCCATCTTGAGGCCATCTAGGGGCCCACCCTAAATCAACTCATTAGCATAAGCTCAAGGGTGATCAAAGGGCTTAAATGAGACACTCCTGTCACTCAGGAAATTCCCTGGGTTTCAGGAACTTTGTACAAGAAGCAAATATGGTAAGAAAGGATGTGCCTATCGCCCTTATCACTCAGGAAATTACAGGAGATTTAGGAGCTCCTTTTGGGACAAAGGCCAAACATGTTTCACATTATACCTCAAGTTGAAAATAGCTAACTGTTCACAATAGGCACATCATATAAATGATGACAAAGGCATAGTTAGAATATTATGTTTCTATTAATAATAATATTTTTAAAAACCATACTATTAGGAAAGTGCTCAATTTGTTGTCAAGTGAAAAGGAAAAATATTAAACTATATATATAGTATGATCATAGTTTTCTGTAAAATGAAAAAACCCCGGCAAAATGTCAACATGGCTACTACTTTATGCTTTTCTGTATATCTAAAATTTTCTACAATCAGTATAAATTACTTCTGGAACCAGATGAAAATGTATTATTAATTTTGTTCAGACTGAGAAACAGCAAATTAACCAAGGTTGCCATTTCCAATATCAGAAAATCACCTTTTTTCCTGGGGTTAGTTTTTTTAAAAATTTCTTTTGCTCTTACTTAGACCTGTTTTTTCCTCTGTAACTTCTTCTGCAATATCTGTAGGAGAAATCGCCAGGTCAGGCAGATACTTTGGGGGCAGAGTGAAGCCCTGTGTTTACTCTGATCTGTGTCCTAAGCACCATCTGCAAGTGCTGAGATTTGAACGTGCTTTCCTTTGGCACATTTTAATTCTCTGAGACTTCCCAGTAGATGCTAAGAAGACACCCAAAGGCAGGACTCAGGAAGTATAATCAAATAGCTCAGAACTGGTCAGAACATATCCTCTGAATTTGATGCTAATCAGACTAATAGAAGACAGCACTTGTAAAGGTGCCTTCAAAGAAAATTTGTGGATACATTCTTTTGTTCATCTGGCAAATATTTACAGAACTTCCATGTTAAAGACTCAGTGTCAAATGGTGTGGGGAAAATTAATACAAGTCAGCCACGATAAGTCCACATTGTTACTTGAGTTTTTATTAAGATGACAGAGCAGAGGGTCTCTCAGTTTAGTTAAGAGGCTGGCAAGAGGAGCTTTCAAATCTGATTGAAGTTAGGAAGTATAGCCATGAGACTAGTGCATAATGACATAAGGAGATCTCACCTCATCTCCAGGGATATTGCTTGTGTTCCATTCTTGCCAGACTCCGGGTGTAGGTGGGAAAGGGTGGGGAGGAAGACATCCTGTAAGCAGTGTCTAGTGAACAGAAGAGCAGACTGAGAAGTACTAACCAAACAACAAACAGACAAAAGCAGATCTGGTTCCATATCTCCTTTTCCTTTTAGTAGACTGGAATCTCAGATTTGTTGCTTTGCCCCCCATGGATTTGTCACCTCATTTCCCCTGGGTGATGGAGCCACAAAGATTACTCAAAGCACATCTCTTCTGAGCAATGAGAGACCCCAAGTGGTTAATCTCCCCCAGAACCCTCAAGCTAGAGGCACCCCTTCCTTGGGAAATTAACCCTGAATTGGGGTTCCCTTCCTGCATTTATTTTCCAGACCAGGAAGTTACAGGAAGAGAACATAGGTGGGTTTATAGTTTAACAATATAGGCTGGTAACTTTCAGTGAAACAAGCCAGATGACATTCCAGTAAGGCAAGTAAGTGATCCACCAACAAAAGCTTGATCTTAGCAAACATTCCTTCTTACAGTAATTTCTCAGTATCTTTACGTATCAATCAGTAATTTGTCTGTCTTTGAGCCAGCAACCTTGCTGTGCCACAAATCTTTATGTTACACTAGAGACTTTATAGCCCGAGGAAAATTTCCAGTCCTTTGCAAGGTCAATATTTGAAACTGCAAGGCTTTGGAAAACCAGGCCCTGTGAAGTACATTTGCTTTAAGAATCCTCTACACAGATTCTTTCGGCTAGTATCCTAGTGAATCCAAGCACCTCCACAAACTGCTGAGAAGCCCCTCACCACCTCCAACGTATGTTCTCTGGTCTGACCTGACTTTTCAAATGCACTTCCCATGACTTCCCCTCTTCTTTGCTTCTCTCCAGAGGCACCAGCCTCCAGGCTGCTCTTTAGACGTGCCAAGCTTGTTTCCAAGTCAGAGTGTTTGCACTTCCCGCTCCTTCTCTCTGTGCCAACTGCCCCCACATCATCAGGTCTCTGATCACGTCTCTTTCTCAGTCCCTTTCCGACCACCTTGTCTAAAACATACCTCCTCCCAAGACTCACTAGCCTTTTACCCAGTTTTGTTTTGCTTTCCTAGCACTTACCACTATTGACAGTTATAAGTTCAGTTGTTTAGCTATGCTTATTTGTTTGTTTACTGCTGTCGTCTTGCTATAGATATACACTACAATGTGTACTCCACGAGGGCAGGGACTTTGCCATTTTATTGACCATTGTAGAACAATGCTTGGTACACAACAGGTTCTCAAGAGATAGTTATTGAGTGAATAAATGATTGAATGTACTTTTCTGGAGGGCAGCTTGGGAATATTTATCAAAATATAAAATGATACATACCTTTGGCCTAGCCAATTCTTCTTCTTAGAATTTATTTTGAAGAGGTAACTATACACATGAGAAATGATGTACATAACAAGGTTAATCATGGGATTGTTTGTGGTAACAGAGAGAAATGCCTAACTATCCACTAATGTAACATTATAATACTCATGAAGGCAAATGGACATTATGATACGTAGATCAATATATATTAACATGGAAATATGTTTATGAAATATTAGCAAGTGAAGAAAGTTGATTCTGGAACAGCATATATGGAATGATTGCACTATAATAAGATCTTATCATATTCTGTATGTATCTGTATATACAGAAAAGTGTGGAAAGGTATTTACTAAAATAATAACTGTGACCTTGGTGGGTAGGAGTGGGATTTGGGGTATATTTTACTGTTTCTGTATACTCTTGTGTCGGTTTAAAAATAAGTGAACTTGTACATTTCTAAAAAATTTTAAACAAAGCTAATAGAGCTATTTTATAAGTGAAGAAAGTTTTTTTCTACTTTATAATTAATTTATTCTAGCTGACCCTATACTAAAGCAGCCAGTTAACAGACCTCACTCCCAGTGATTCACAGCCCCCACAGGAGAGGGTTGCAGTGCTTCTCGCTGTTGTAATTCCTTTTATCCATTGCGCATGTCAGTGCCCTAACTTAGACCCTTGTATGTCATGTAGACTAGACAGCAATTGCCTTCTCACTGGTCTTTCTGCCATCTCCTGTCTCTCTCCTCCAATGCAGCAAACCTCATGCTCCCTGTGACACATAGGAGAGTCCAGTCTCTCAGCTGGCAGTTTCAGGCCTTGCACACACAGCCCAGCTTCTCTTTCTAACCTCATCCTCAACCATTCCCTTCTTCTCCTGCTATTGTATCTTACCAGCATCTTACAGCCATACCTTATGCATTAATGCCTGTCTTGCTCTTTCTCTGGAATTTTTCCCCCTCCACCTTGCCTTCTCTTAAGACTCATCTCACATTCGACTTTTTCACCCATACCCTAGAGAACCACCTTCCCAAAGAGTTACGGTACTAACTATCTGCATGAATCCCTTGCTTCTTAGAAAACTGGTTTATTTTTATTTATGTATTATGTATGTATGACTGGTAATCTCTTTGAAGGCAGGAAATATTTCTCATGCTTTCTTACATTATCCATAGAACCTACTTATTTATTCATTCAACAGTATTTAATATTTATTGAGCACCTACTGTGCCCCTGGCAGTGCTAGTTTCTTCAACAGAGCAATGAACACACGGGAGCTTCTTTCTGGGAAGCCACACTGTGAAAGGCTTGAGGTCTTGAGGTGTCTTGACCGACCGTATCCCTTCCCAACTGCAGGTCTAGCAGTAGTATTTTACCTGTCCCTTCAGCAAGGGAATGATTTGTAAGAAAGTGGGGTCAGTAACTAACACTTGATTCTCTTTATTATCAAAAGGATGAATGAAAGGCCTCTGACGAAAAATCTTCTCTTCACTTGGTCCTTCGGGCACCACAAACCCCAGGCTCTATAGAAGGAAGCCATTCCAGTTTCTTGCTGAACATAGTCTATCTAACCAGGCAAGCTTCTTGCTGAAGAGAGAGATTAAGTCTTAATACGGACAGGTGAGCTCTTGAATATTCCCAGACTTCTGTTAGCCTGTCAAATGCATCTTTCTAGGATATAATTTCCTCCATGAAATGCAGGACAATGTGATATCATGTCATATCCTTCACTTAGAATGCTATGTCTACTGTTTTTTTTCCCAAAATACAAAATATGAAGTTATTACAATAAATAAAATAGGAAAAGTTGTATAAATATGAGGAAACAATCAAACCTCTCAGCAGCTAAATTAAAATCACACTATCTCAGTACTCACCTGAAGTGTTCTAAGGGAATTCAAATAATTTCTCTCACTTTGCCAAGCCATAAATTAAGTACTTGGTTCTTTTTATTGAGCAGTGAATGAAAGATTCAGAGCTCTGAGAGACAAATATAATTCAAAATGCTTTTTTCCACAGAATCACCTTTGCTATTGACTCAAGGTAACATTAAATAATAAATAATGTTACTGCTGGTTTTTTTTTTCCTTTTGTCTCAAAGTTCCAAATGGGAACAATCTTATAATCCCTTATTTATAACCAACTTGATTCTCAGTAGACATCCAATTACAACTTTTCTTTTCTCACTTAGATATTGAAAGGTCAACTTACTCTATTTTTTAATAAAAATATCACAAAGTAGCAAGCATCCATTATTTCTCAAGAGAGAGTAAGATATAAAAATTTTGCAAGATGTCTTATGCTTGCATTAATTCTCTTGTGCTAATGTGTAAATGATTTTGGGGAGTGGAATATCTTGCTCCCATAGCCCATGCCATTCTCTTCTGATGGCAAGTTCCAAATGAGAGAAGTGTTGTCACTCGGCAAGTAGCCAAGAAATTTGGACTGTGCATGTAGGATTTCTCAAAAAGTACCACTATACTTTTTGTTTTTCTATTTGGAAAACTGGCCATAAAGATGGTCTGCGTTGTAATATTAAGGATGTAAACACTGGTGTTATTATAGAGGCAAAGGCAAAGATCGCAGTAGCTTAAGATAGACATTAATTTATCTAGCTCACTTTTATACTTAGGTGAAAACAGCCGGGGGGTATTGATGGCTACATGGGGTTGGCGTCCAGGTTTCTTTCATCTTCTTGCTCTGTCCTAACATGCAGATTCTACCTCATGTGCCAACATGTCTACTGCTTCAGCTCCAGCCATCATATCTGCAGTTGAGCCACTGGGAAGGGGATCAACAGAAGGGGAAAGCATGTTCCTTTCCCTCAAGGGTATGACCCATAGTTGCATACTTCATTCTACTTACATCACACTAACCAGAACTTAATACAATGATGATATCATGTAGCAAGAGAAAAATCAACTCTACCTGGGTGGCCATATGACAAGCTAAAAACCTGCACATCTGTAAATCTGACCCTGCATAGACTACCAGAGACTATGAGAACTGAACTATGAGATAGGGTGGTACACACATGGGGCAGATCAAATAGCCTTGTGAAGGCTTTGAAGACTGAACTGCCATTATGAATACAATCCACAGAAGCTGGTTGGAACTTTTGGCCTGAACCCAACCAGGTCAAATGCCTGCTGAAACAAAAAAATCACAATTCCCTATAGGATTTCAATGAGACACTGAGTCTCATAACATAACAACCAGAATGTCAAAAATGTAACCCAAAATTGCTCAGCATACAAAGAAAAGATAAGCAACAAATGCCAAGGCTGAGGTGACGCAGATTTTGGAATTATAACTTTTAAGTAAGAATTGTAGAAATGCTCCAAGAAGTAAGGACAAGCAGTCTTGAAATGAATGGAAATGTACAAAGTCTCAGCAAATAATAGAAGATATATAGAGAAGCAAATGGAAATTTTAGAACTGAGAAATACAATGAACAAAATAAAAACCTCTACAAATGGACTGAGTAGTAAAATGAAGATAACAAAAGAGTCAGTACGTTTGAAAACAAATCAATAGAAATTATCCAATCTGAATAATAGAGAGAAAAAAGACTAGGTGGGGGTGGAAGGAGCAGCAGTCCTCTCTATCCTGTGGGAAAACACCAAAGGTCTAAATCCATATCATCAGCATCTCAGAAAGAGAGTAGAAGGAATAAACTTGAGAAAAAATATTTGAAGAATAGTGACTAAAAATTTCCTGAATTTTGAAAATGAGCAATAGAGGTACAGAATTAAAAAAAAAAAAAAAAGGTGTCAAAGAAGACAACCAAAGATCAAAAGTGTTTGAGACATATGAATGCCCAGTACTGTCCGTTACTTGTTGTATGACCTTGGGGAATTTTATTTATCTTTCTGGGTCTCAGTTTCCTCACCTTTAAAATGGGTAGAATGAAGCTAAAAATGAGGATATCATAAGGATTGAATGAGAGGATCTAATAAAGCACTTAGCACACTCCTTGACTCATAGTAAGTGTAAATAGTAGTTTTTTAAAAAGGAGGAGTGTAGTCAGCAAAGATGAGGTGTGGTCAGCTGATGAGGACCCTGAAGAGACCACAGGGCTTTGCAAGGTGAATGATCATCAGAGATCATTTTGGTAGCATGGCCAGAGGAGGACACAGACTTTCTTGAATTGAGTAATTAAGAGTGTTAGAAAGGGAGAAAGTCAGTGTAAACATTTTTGTCAAAGAGTGGTGGTGAGACTTGCTTCAGAAAGCATAGCCAACGGAATATTTCTTTCTTTTTTAAGGTGGAGAATTTGATCCTGTTTCTTAAGCTGAAGGGAAGCAGCAGTAGAGAGGAAGAGAATAATGATCCAGGAGAGAAATGAGATGGCTGGTGGCACATGGCCTTGCAGAGGACAGTAGGTGATTGGCTCAAACCCACAGGTGTTTTTTTGTTGTGGTAGCGTTTGTGAGTGTGTGTGTGTGTAAGTTCTTGCTGATGCAGTGGTGTAAGTCAGAAATTAAAAATCTAATTATTATTAAGGAAGATGCAAGAGTACCTGATATGCAGATAACATGATTGCTGTTCTTCGACAGTGATTGTCAACCTTTTCGACATGAATAAAATGGTAGTATCTGTAAGATATATTGGAGTAAACCATAGGGGATTTGGAGGCAATTTTCTGTGGCTTAGTGATAAAATTTATTATGTTATTGTATCATATAATTATGATAAAAATAAAGTGTAAAGTATGAGGGAAGATATTAAATATCACATTTATATAAAACTTCCAAGTGAAATATTCTCAAATTGGTTACCTAGAAACTTAGGCTTACTTCTGTGGCCATAACTTTAATATAAGATTATATGCTCAAGAGGGCTATAAACATTTCTTGATGTTGACTCTTTAATGATCATCCTTTGTTAGTCAACATGAATGAGAAAGCTTATTCATATTAATTGCTGAAATATTTAATAATAATAATTTAAAATATTTAATTTTTTCATCTTTAAAATTTATAATAGTTGCCAAGAAATCTAACAGCTCTTCCATCCTTTTACAGACAAATGTGATACTGAACTTTGTTGTGATAATTCAAATAGATTTTTTAAAACAGAACTTTTTCCTACCATGTACTTCAAAGTAATGACGGAACACTAATGTGAAGAAAAAGCATGTGTTATTGGAGCAGGCACCTTGCAAGTGGCTTGGATGTCTCTAAAAATATCTATCAACCACAAAATAAGTGGCAGTATTTGCTTAGGGTCAGGACAGATTCCAAGTGTCTTCTCTGAGTCCCTAACCAACTGCACCCTGGGCTGTGATCTGGGAACCCAGTGTCCTCCCACAGCTCCATAGCTCATGACCACATTGCCCAGAGGTGCACTCTGCTGCTGGCACTGAAGGAGCTGTCTTGGCGGTAGAGCACCTCTTTGACTGTGTTTAACATGTGGCCACGAAGCAGGAAGTGCAATGTGGCTAGCTGTGCTCATTGCTAATGACCACACACAGTGAGAACTACTCTGCTGAGGGCTCTCTCGAGGACCTTCAAGGAACTTCGTGATTGTAGGTGACCAACTGCAAGTGGCCACCCCATACCTTCCTTGCTTAATGGGGCAGTGAGTATCTCACCAGGCACCAGGACCCCCTATCTCACCACACCAGTGGACGGCATGCAGCACACCCATTGGAAAGAAAACCCGAGGGGATTCTATGAGAAAGCATTGGCGTTAATAACAGTGTGAAAAAATGACTTAATATGTGAAAGATACATACACACATAGAGATAAATATGTGAAAATTCCTGAGTCTAGAAGATACTGACTATAGCCAGAAAGGAAACATAATGGAAAAAAGTACTTCATTCCCAATAGCAACAATAGCGATGAAATACCTTAGAATAACTTAACAAGAAGTATAGAAAGATTTATCTGAATACGTGGCAAGATTTTGCTAGAAGATATAAAAGAAGGCTTCAATAAATAGAGCCATACCGTGTTCTTGGACAGAGCTGAATATTATAAAGATGCCAATTCCTACCAAGTTAATTTACAGTTATAATACAACTCCAATCAAACTCCCAATTGGGTTATTTTTGGAATATAGTAAAATCATTCTAAAGTGCATCTGGAGGACAAACAGGCAATAATAACTAACACATTTTGAGGCGGGAAAAAAGAGGGTGGTAGAGAGAGATTAGCTGTCCCAGAAAGTAAAACAACAGAAAATAACACTAATGTTATTGATTTGTTTCTACTGCTAGAATAGTTTAGAGGAACAGAATAGATAGGCCAGAAATAGCCTGTAGAATATATAAGCTGATGATGATTAAGACGGTGTCATGAAACAGGAAGAAAGGGAAGGATTCTCCAGGGAATGGTGGTAGGTATGTAGGGGGGTGGGAGAGAGCTTGGAGGAGACAGGAGAGAAATTGTTTTCCCGAGTGTGTGTTTCTGTGTACAGGATCTTCAACAAGGGTCACTTCCAGCTTCTCTCCCAAGCCCCCTCTCCTCCCTCGTTCAGGAGGAGGGAAATATCTGATTAAATTTAGAAGAAATACAATACATGGCTCAAGCCACTCCTCTCCCTTTTGGATATGTCAGCCTGCAGAGAGAATTTAGGCTGGTCTGCCCTCTGTTCTGTGGTCCCTTAAAGAGGCAGTTCCTGCCCCTGCCTTAGGGGATTCCTGGGGGTATAGCATGCTTGGGATTGGGTGGGCAAGGCAGCTTAATCCAGGGTTAAGGTATATTAGCAGACTATTTTGGCTGCTTATCTGAAGCTATACATTCTATTCAGCTTTAATCAGAAATGAAGACAATACCTACCCACGCTGTATGTTGATCTAATGGTTTCTAACTCATGAGGGGGAAGGGTTGTTATTTGTTGACCAGCTAAAACCCCAAGACTGGAGTAACTGGTTGGCTAGCTGGAGGAAAATTTATATCATAATATGTGCCTATATATGAAGAATAATTTTTATAAATGTTAAACTATTAAAAACAGAAGCTAAGACAATATCAAATTTCTGGATCAGGGAAGACTCTATAAGACTAAAAGCAATGGCTGAGATGCATAGTTCTAACAAGATTTTAAAATTGTATGCACGTATAGAAAAGCACAAACAGGATGAAAACTCTTTATAGTTGTATCCAGAAAATCTGGTAATTTTCATATGTTTATCAAACTGGAAAATTACTTCCAGTAAAAGCTACACATAATTATTACATGAAGTTGATCAAGAACACAGATGAAATGATCAAGGAAATAAATACCTTAGTAGGTAAATGGGGAAAAAGTATTAATAAGAAATTCACAAAAAGAAAGGTACAAATAGCTAATGAATATGTGAAAAATGTCATATACACAAATGATCAAAGAGATACAGGTAAAATGAAATACTATCCAATTGGAAAAAATTATTCTTCATCTATCCAATTGGAAAAAATTATAAAATGAGAATACCTAGTTCTGGTGAGGGTATAATGAAATGGCGACTGTGACAGTAGGAACACAAATCAGAGAAACCTTCTGAAAAGAAATTTGGCAAAATTTATCATGATTCTTAAAATGCTTGTACCTTTTGATCCAAGTAAATGCTTTTAATTCTTTTGATCCAAATAAATCTAGGAATCTACCCTAAGGAATTTGCAGAAATGCAAAATAAATATTATGTTCCAAAGTTTCTGTCATAATGAAATAAATGGAAAAATCTATGTATATCCAACATTAGTAAAGGTTAAGTACATAATCATAAAATAGAATATCATGCGGCCGTTAAAATTAAGCTTACAAAGAAGTTTAAAAAATTACATGAGAGAAAAAAATTTTTAAAAAAACAAAAAGAAAAAATAGATAAAAAAATAAAATTACCTAAGAATATTAAAAATAAAAACTTGTCAACAACCTGTTTAAAAAGATGATTAAAGGCAGCTTGTGAATCCACTTAAAATGCAGCGAGATTGCGTAAATTAGAAACGGGTGAGGAAAAGAGAGGACCATAAGAGCATAAACAAAATGAGGGCTGGAAAGAATCTATTGCCAAAACGAAAACAATTGTGGGAGTCTGAACATTGGCTGTGGGTAAGCCAAAAACCTGCCAGTACGCAAATCCAAAAAGGAAAGGGGTTTCAGAACATCACATGTGGAATTTGCTGGTGGGGAGGCAACATGAGATAAATAGAAGGATTGTCAGGCATGACTGAAACACACGTGAGGTTTGGCAATGTGATACTGTGGTGGATCCACTGGGCAGACATCTGTGATTTTCTCCAGCAACTCTCAGGAGCCTGAAAATAGCAGAAGCCACAGCATCAGAGGCTGAGAAAATGAGTGTTGGGTAAATTCAAGTTTGGAAATTGACACAATGAAGTGGAAGAAAGCTGAGATGGTGAAGGCATCTTAGGTGCTTTGTTTGAGCAATAGTTTACTCATTCAATAAATGTTATTAAACTCGTACTGTGTGCCAGGCACTGTCCTAGTCATTCTGGGGATACTCAGTGAACATAACAAAGATCTTTAAACTTGGGAGTAGAGTGGGGAGGGGACACAGACACATTATAAACACAACTTCTTGTGCATAGGGAATTGAGATTATGGAGTGTGTGTGTGTGTGTGTGTGTGTGTGTGTGTGTGATATGAGAGAGAGAGAGAGAGAGAGAGAGAGAGAGAGAGAGAGAGAGAGAGACTGGGCAGTAAAGACTTAAAGGAGGCGGTGAGGGAGTGAGTCACGAAGGGATCTTGGAAAAGAAGATCCAGGGGTGAGAGTGTCTGGAGCATGAGGCTCTGGAAAAGGCAGTGAGGAAAGAAAAGTGAGACAAGGATTGAGTCTTCAATCGAGAAAATGGACAGGGTCTAGGTTCAGTTCTCAGGGAAAGAGAGAAATCAGGAAGCGTTCTCCAGAATCGGGAATTCCTGAGCCTGACATTGTGGATTCACGATTCATTCCCTTTCTTTACAGAACTATTTTTAAATGTTCCAATTACATGCGTCTGCAGAGGTGCAGCCCTCTCCCTGCTTTGATTTCAGAACAAGTGCTACGTGGGCATAGTGAAAATTAGGATTTTATAGGAGAGAACTCCTTGATAAAAAATTCATAAACAGAATTGAGTGACTAACACATTCAAGCATGCCTTACTTAGAGGTTTAAAAATAAATATAGAGTTGTGGGGCACATAATTGTACAAACAGGATGATCACAACTTTGTCATTTGTTGATGATCACAACACCATTCAAAATCATATGCACAGAAAAACAAGAAGGTAGAATAAAACACCAAAATCACTCCTGTGGCTGGCTATCTTTGGGTGGTGGAAATACATGAGCTCTTTTCTTTCTTTGTTTCTATTTGTTTTACTTTTACAATGGCTGAAGAATTCTCTACTTAAAGGTAGGCTAGGTTTATGTCAATATTGGTTTAAGTATAGTCCTACCAGAAAGGAAAGGAACACAGTGGACAAAGGATACAAACAGATAGCCAACACAGAAAGAAAAAAGAGTAAAGGCATGAAAATATACTCAACATTACTAATAACCAAAGAAATGAAAAGAAAAACTTTAAAAATTTATCTTTTTTGCTTGTTAGATTGGCAATTTTTAATAAAAGATTTATAATGTGGAACTAAAAAAATGGAGACAAAAAAAAATCATCAACCTAATTTGACAAAATTTTTCAAAACTCCTTTAGTTTTGAAATTGAAAGATTCTACCAAGTGGCCATCAACGTAAATGAGACTAGACTCACATCAAGGCATGTTCTCAAGAAATTCCACAACATGGGGGACAAGATAAGATCCTTCAAATGTCTAGGGAGAAAATAGAACAACCTATATAAAAAAAGATCATAAATCAGATGAGCTCTGGATTGTTCAGCAGCAAAACTGAAATCTAAAAATGTGTTCAAAAATATTAGGAGCAAAATTATTTCCAACCTTTAATTTTAAATCCACCAAGCTATCAATCAAATGAAGGTAAAATAAAGGCATTTTCAAGATCTCATAATAAATTTACCTCTGATTTGTTCTTTTTTAGGAAGTCTACTGGAGGATGTGTACCACAGAAACTAAGGAGTAAACAAAGAAAGAGAAGAGCTAAAAGAAGAGGCAGGAAAAGAGGATATCTGGGTGAAGTGAAGGAAAGACCCCAAATAGCAGCCCGCTCAGATAAGAACAGGTCAGAAGACTCTAAGTGGAAATTCTTCAGGAATATGATTTGATAAATAACTGATGCTTCCTGTGGAGCTAGGGTTAATGTCTGGAAACCTGTTGACATAGCCAATTGTAGCACTCTTAATCCTGTTTGTGACGCTAATTGTCTAGCTACACGACCATGCCAGTTGTTGGGCTCTTTTACCTGCCCATAATCCTGCCAACTGGGCCAATTGTTGAGCTAGGGCTGGGTCTGGAGCTCACAGACCCCTCAAGCCCATTCACAGACTGGGTCACAAACCCTTCACATGCCAGGCTGGGTTACCAGACCCCTCACACACCAGGCTGGGTCACCAGACCCCTCACACACCAGGCTGTGTCACTAGACCCCTTCATGCAGATCTATGAGCTTGGTAATGGGCAAAAAGGTCCCTGGAAGCTGTAGGTTGGAAAGCATAGCTGTGCCAGGCAGACGCCCGAGGCAGATGGCCACCCACCTGCTTCACTAAAACTCCTCTCTCTCTCTCTCTCTGAAGAAGACCAGAACAGCAACGAAACTAAAAAGATACATTGGCGTGCATACACACAAACTACACACACACACACACACACACACACACACACACACACACAATTTGCTTACAAAGGATGTGCTAAAACCACACCCAACCGGACCCGAAGCGAGGGCCCTGACCAAACTATTCTATTTTCCCAACACTTCCAAATACCTTGAGAGGAATTTAGATGATTCACAGAGACTTTGTGGTTGAATCAGTAGTAAATGTGTTGAAAATAAATAAATAATTATTACCTGCAGGGAAAACACAAAGTTTTACAAGAAAGGAAATATACGTCATAGTAAAACTTCAGACTCAGTTTTGAATAACGTTTAAATAGTTATCAGAATGTAAACACTGAATATGTCTCTAAGCAACATTTTGATAAGACTCTACTGGGAAAATGGGGCACTGGAAAGGGCCACAGGTATAGTGGAGAGAAGAAAGTGAAATCCTTTTCTTTCATGGAGGGAAATTAAAAAATAACCCTTAAGCCAGTTGCCTCTTCTCTCTTTGGATACTCTCATGTTTGGATAGAGACTTATCAGAAAGGCAAACAGTGTGATAAAGGTGAAGACAGCAGCACAGAAAGCAGAAACTGGGTCCTTGATGATCTACGACTGAGTTAACTGTCCTGGAATTGGTCTACTTCCAATGTACTTGCCGTTCAAGGATCTCAGTGGTGACACTGTGAACACCTATGGCTTCCCTGTTCAAGTACTTTGCACAACCCTCTCCATAGGTCAGCACATCTTCTGTACAAGGCATATGCAACTCTAGAAGCAAAGAGAAGGTCAATGTTAATGATAAGATACATTATTACTAAGCACCCACAGTATGCTATGTCCTTCAGGCTACCTGAAAATTGATAGCTTTTTCAGATATGAATTTTACTGCCTGTGATCTTAAATCTTTGCATCCTCAGAACTACTGAAAGAAAAAATGACTTTACTGAAAATAGCCCCTAATATTTGTATAGAAATTTATACTTAAAAATTTAATTTTGACACCTAAGTTACCATTTTAAAGAAACACATTATTTTGTGCCAGCTACTTCAGAAATGCTAAGCTATATCACAGGTACCCCATAAATATGTATGATTATTGTGTAACAATAAAAAAGTTTTGGATCCCCATACCAGCCAGCTGCTCCCACCCCCAAAAAGTAAATAAATAAACAAATAAATAAATAAATAAAAGAATACTGGAGATAGTTGGTGAAGATTGTGGCAGAACAATATGAATGTACTTAATACTGATAAAATGTACACTGAAAAATGGTTAAAATGGTAAATCCTAAGTTATATATATTTTACCCTGTTTTAACAAACAAATAAGAAAAAGAAATGCTAAATTAAAGAAATGAGTAATACCACATTAATTTCTAAATATACAGAATTACAAAAAAAATTTGTTCTTAACTTCACAAGACAAAACCATAAAAATAGAGACGAAGATAGGTGGAATTTTAAAAAATTATGAAATTCATCTTTAAAATAAACATGTTATGATCACCAGTGTGAGAACTGATGTTATAAATATGTTTGCTGGTATTGGTGGCGATTCAAGGAAGCTGAGCTAACATAAAAGTCTCTAATCTTTTATCTCAAGTAGCTGAGAAGGAACTCACCAATGACCTAATATACAACTGTGACAATAGCTTCTAATTATTAAGTTCCCTGGATGTGCTCGGCTCTATATTCGGTGTTTTGTGTGCATTTTGTCATTCACTTCTTACATTTATCTTAAGAAGGGGATATATATATTTTTTTTTTTTAATTTTATTTTGTCGATATACATTGTAGCTGATTAATGCTCCCCATCACCAAAACCTCCCTCCCTTCTCCCTCCCCCCCTCCCCCCCAACCATGTCCTTTCTGTTTGCTTGTTGTATCAACTTCAAATAATTGTGGTTGTTATATCTTCTTCCCCCCCCCCCCGGTTTGTGTGTGTATGTGTGTATGTGTGTGTGAATTTATATATTAATTTTTAGCTCCCTCCAATAAGTGAGAACATGTGGTATTTCTCTTTCTGTGCCTGACTTGTTTCACTTAATATAATTCTCTCGAGGTCCATCCATGTTGTTGCAAATGGCAGTATTTCATTCGTTTTTATAGCTGAGTAGTATTCCATTGTGTAGATGTACCACATTTTCCGTATCCACTCATCTGATGATGGGCATTTGGGCTGGTTCCAACTCTTGGCTATTGTAAAGAGTGCTGCGATGAACATTGGGGAACAGGTATACCTTCGACTTGATGATTTCCATTCCTCTGGGTATATTCCCAACAGTGGGATGGCTGGGTCGTATGGTAGATCTATTTGCAATTGTTTAAGGAACCTCCATACCATTTTCCATAGAGGCTGCACCATTTTGCAGTCCCACCAACAATGTATGAGAGTTCCTTTTTCTCCGCAGCCTCGCCAGCATTTATCGTTCATAGTCTTTTGGATTTTAGCCATCCTAACTGGGGTTAGATGGTATCTCAATATGGTTTTGATTTGCATTTCCCGGATGCTGAGTGATGTTGAGCATTTTTTCATATGTCTGTTGGCCATTTGGATATCTTCCTTAGAGAAATGCCTACTTAGCTCTTTTGCCCATTTTTTAATTGGGTTGCTTGTTTTCTTCTTGTAAAGTTGTTTGAGTTCCTTATATATTCTGGATATTAATCCTTTGTCAGATGTATATTTTGCAAATATTTTCTCCCACTCTGTTGGTTGTCTTTTAACTCTTTTAATTGTTTCTTTTGCTGTGCAGAAGCTTTTTAGTTTGATATAATCCCATTTGTTTATTTTTCCTTTGGTTGCCCGTGCTTTTGGGGTCGTATTCATGAAGTCTGTGCCCAGTCCTATTTCCTGAAGTGTTTCCCCTATGTTTTCTTTAAGAAGTTTTATTGTCTCAGGGTGTATATTTAAATCCTTAATCCATTTTGAGTTGATTTTAGTATACGGTGAGAGGTATGGATCTAGTTTCATTCTCCTGCATATCGATATCCAGTTATCCCAGCACCACTTGCTGAAGAGGCAGTCCCTTCCCCAGTGAATAGGCTTGGTGCCTTTGTCAAAGATCAGATGGCAGTAAGTGTGTGGGTTGATTTCTGGATTCTCTATTCTATTCCATTGGTCAGTGTGTCTGTTTTTATGCCAGTACCATACTGTTTTGGTTATTATAGCTTTGTAGTATAGCTTAAAGTCAGGTAGTGTTATGCCTCCAGCTTTATTTTTTTTGCTGAGCATTGCTTTGGCTATCCGTGGTCTTTTATTGTTCCATATAAATGTCTGAATAGTTTTTTCCATTTCTGAGAAAAATGTCTTTGGAATTTTGATGGGGATTGCATTGAATTTGTATATCACTTTGGGTAGTATGGACATTTTCACTATGTTGATTCTTCCAATCCAAGAGCATGGAATATCTTTCCATCTTCTTGTATCCTCTCTAATTTCTCTCAGCAGTGGTTTGTAGTTCTCATTATAGAGATTTTTCACCTCCTTGGTTAACTCAATTCCTAAGTATTTTATTTTTTTGGTGGCTATTGTAAATGGGCAGGCTTTCTTGATTTCTCCTTCTGCATGTTCACTATTGGAGAAAAGAAATGCTACTGATTTTTGTGTGTTGATTTTGTATCCTGCTACTGTGCTGAAATCATTTATCAATTCCAACAGTTTTTTTGTAGAGGTTTTAGGCTGTTCGATATATAGGATCATGTCATCTGCAAACAGGGACAGTTTGACTTCATCTTTTCCAATCTGGATGCCCTTTATTTCCTTCTCTTCTCTGATTGCTCTGGCTAGTACTTCCAACACTATGTTGAATAGGAGTGGTGAGAGTAGGCATCCTTGTCTAGTGCCTGTTCTTAAAGGAAAAGCTTTCAGCTTTTCCCCATTCAGGATGATATTGGCAGTGGGTTTGGCATATATGGCTTTAATTATGTTGAGATACTTTCCCTCTATACCTAACTTATAGAGGGTCTTTGTCATGAACGAGTGCTGAACTTTATCAAATGCTTTTTCAGCATCTATAGAGATGATCATATGGTCCTTGTGTTTGAGTTTATTAATATGGTGTATCACATTTATTGATTTGCGTATGTTGAACCAACCTTGCATCCCTGGGATGAATCCCACTTGATCGTGATGAATAATTTTTCGTATGTGTTGCTGTATTCTGTTTGCTAGTATTTTAGTGAGGATTTTTGCATCTATATTCATCAAGGATATCGGCCTGTAGTTTTCTTTTTTGGTTATATCTTTACCTGGTTTTGGTATCAGGATGATGTTTGCTTCATAGAATGAGTTTGGGAGATTTGCGTCCGTTTCAATCTTTTGGAATAGTTTGTAAAGAATCGGTGTCAATTCCTCTTTGAATGTTTGGTAAAATTCTGCTGTGAATCCATCTGGTCCTGGGCTTTTCCTTGTTGGGAGCCTTCTGATAACAGCTTCAATCTCCTTTATTGTTATTGGTCTGTTCAAATTTTCTACGTCTTCACGGTTCAGTTTTGGGAGCTTGTGTGTGTCTAGAAATTTATCCATTTCCTCCAGATTTTCAAATTTGTTGGCGTATAGTTGTTTATAGTAGTCTCGAATGATTCCTTGTATTTCAGATGAATCAGTTGTAATATCGCCTTTTTCATTTCTAATTTTTGTTATTTGAGTCTTCTCTCTTCTTTTTTTTTGTTAGCCATGCTAATGGTTTGTCAATTTTATTTATCTTTTCAAAAAACCAACTTTTTGATTCGTTGATCTTTTGAATTGTTTTTTGGTTTTCAATTTCATTCAGTTCTGCTCTGATCTTAATGATTTCTTTCCGTCTGCTAACTTTAGGATTGGATTGTTCTTGTTTTTCTAGTTCTTTAAGGTGAAGTGTTAGGTTGTTCACTTGCCATCTTTCTATTCTTCTGAAGTGAGCATTTAATGCAATAAATTTTCCCCTCAATACTGCTTTTGCAGTATCCCACAGGTTTTGGTATGATGTATCATTGTTTTCATTAGTTTCAATAAACTTTTTGATTTCCTGCTTGATTTCTTCTTGGACCCATATGTCATTAAGTAGAATGCTGTTTAATTTCCATGTGTTTGTATAGTTTCCAGAGTTTTGTTTGTTATTAATTTCTAGTTTTAATCCATTGTGGTCTGAGAAGATACATGGGATAATTCCAATTTTTTTGAATTTATTGAGACTTGATTTGTGACCTAATATGTGATCTATCCTGGAGAATGATCCATGTGCTGATGAGAAGAATGAATATTCTGAGGATGTTGGGTGGAATGTTCTGTAGATATCTGCCAATTCCAATTGGTCTAGAGTCTTGTTTAGATCTTGTGTTTCTCTACTGATTCTTTGCCTAGATGATCTGTCTAATATTGACAGTGGAGTGTTCAGGTCCCCTGCTATTATGGTATTAGTGTCTATTTCCTTCTTTAGGTATAATAGAGTTTGTTTTATAAATCTGGCTGCTCCAACATTGGGTGCGTACATATTTATGATTGTTATGTCTTCTTGATGGATCAGTCCTTTTATCATTAAGTAGTGTCCCTCATTGTCTCTTTTTATGGTTTTTAGTTTAAAGTCTATTTTGTCAGATATAAGAATAGCCACTCCAGCTCGTTTTTCTTTTCTGTTTGCATGGTAAATCTTTTTCCATCCTTTCACTCTTAGTCTGTGTGAATCTTTATGGGTGAGGTGGGTCTCTTGTAGGCAGCATATAGTTGGGTCCTGCTTTTTGATCCAGTCAGCCAGTCTGTGTCTTTTAATTGGGGAATTTAAGCCTTTAACATTAAGAGTTGTTATTGAAAGGTGTTGATTTATTCCTAGCATTTTATTGGTTGTTTGGTTGTCTTAGGTGTCTTTTGTTCCTTGCTTTCTGATTTACTGTTTGGTTTCTTTGTTTGTTGGTTCCTTAGGTTGTAGATAGTGTTTTTGTTAGCTTGTTTTCTCTTCATGAATGCCATTTTTATTGTACTAGCGGGTTTAGATTTTTCTTAGTTTTTATGGCAGTGGTAGTTATTTTTCAGGAACCAAACCCAGTACTCCCTTGAGGATTTCTTGTAAGGGTGGTCTTGTGGTAGAGAACTCCCGCAGTTTTTGTTTGTCTGAGAAATATACTATTTGCCCCTCATTTCGGAAGGATAGCCTTGCAGGGTAGAGTATTCTTGGCTGGCAATCTTTGTCTTTTAGTATTTTGAAAATATCATCCCATTCCTTTCTAGCTTTTAGGGTTTGTGATGAAAAGTCTGATGTTAACCTGATTGGGGCTCCCTTATAGGTGATTTGACGCTTCTCTCTTGCAGCTTTTAAGATTCTCTCTTTGTCTCTGAGTTTTGCCAATTTGACTATGACATGTCTTGGAGAAGGCCTTTTTGGGTTGAATACGTTTGGAGATCGTTGAGCTTCCTGGATCTGAAGATCTGTGATTTTTCCTATACCTGGGAAGTTTTCTGCCACTATTTTGTTGAATATGTTTTCAATGGAATCTCCATTTTCTTCCCCTTCTGGAATACCCATGACTCGGATATTTGAGCGCTTGAGGTTGTCTGATATCTCTCTCAGATTTTCTTCCATGTCCTTGATTCTTTTTTCTTTCTTTTTGTCTGCTTGTGTTATTTCAAACAGCCCATCTTCAAGTTCAGAGGTTCTCTCTTCAACTTCGACAAGCCTGCTGGTTAAACTCTCCGTTGTGTTTTTTATTTCGCTGAATAACTTCTTCAGTTCAGCAAGTTCTGCTACATTTTTTTTCAGGACATTGATTTCCTTGTATATTTCCTCTTTCAGATCCTGTATACTTTTCCTCATTTCATCATGATGTCTAGCTGAGTTTTCTTGTATCTCATTCAGTTTCCTTAGAATTATCACTCGAAATTCCTTGTCAGTTATTTCAAGGGCTTCTTGTTCTATAGGATCTAGAGTATGAGATTTATTAACTTTTGGTGGTGTACTTTCTTGATTTTTTGTATTTCTGGTGTCTTTTTTTTGGTGTTTATTCATTGTGGCAGGGGGTTTCACAGTCCACCGGTTTAAGACTAATGACTAACTAGGATGTTGCTGTGGTTGCCAATTTGGTATGGCTCCCTCCGTGACTGCTCAGTTGGCCTCTAGTGTCTTGTGTGTGTGGTTGCCTCGGGTCTTGGGCTTCTCCGGGGATCCACCTTTCTAGTCAGCTTGTACTCTGCTGGGCTGGTGGATCACGTACCACAGGGTGTGTGATCTCTTTTGAGCTTTCACTTTCTGTACAGGACTTCTCCCCGTTCCGTGTGCTCTGGCCCAGGCTGTTAGATCGTGCAGTGGCGACCCCACCGGGTGTGTGGTTTCTGTCGAGTCTCCGCCTCCCTGGCCGCACGTCTCCCTGCTCTGTGCACACTGTGCTGGGCTGGGGCGTGTCTTCTGCACCCCTCGTCTATCAGCTGGGCCTTCAAGACCTTGCTCAGCACCGCCTCGCCCAGGAAGTCTACCAGGTTTCTGCTAGGCACAGACGACCGGTCTCTCTGGGTGCCTTTGTAGCACTGTGTAGATCTTTCTCGGGTCTTGTTCACCTTTGTATCCCCCCGGTATAAACCGCGTCTAGTGCCCGCCTGCAGCCTGCTCTCCGGCAGGTTCAAGTGGACCTGGGAACTCTCCTACCACACTATTCCCAACCAGAAATTCGTTAGGCTTTTTTCCAAACTGGTGGTCGCAGAGATGGTATCTGCCTCCCAGTAACAGGAAGTTTACCAGGGCCGGAGTCCAGGGTGTGGTGGAGTGACAGTCGGCCCGCCTGTACTTCCTAGCCCTCCCAAAACTGGTCGGGACGCCCCACACCCCCAGCCCTGCCAGAGAACCGCGGAGGGAGTGGGAGAGGAGGTCGGCCCGCAGGGTCCGGAAAGCCCCGCGCCAGGCCAAGCAAATGGGCTCAGTGATGGCCGCGCAGGGCGGAGCTGCCCGTACCTGGGAAAATGGAGGCAGCACCAGGCGGTGAGTGGCCTGGTGGTGCAGGCGGGAGCCGCGTGGGCATTCACCCCCCGAACAGAGCTGTGCCAGGGATCACTCACAGTGCTGTGCCAGGTCGGGCGCTCGCTCTGTCTCTGGTTTGTTGCCTTCCGTGTTCTCGGCGCTGCCGCCTCGGGCTGTTCAGTCGCGGCGCCGCTCGGGCGCTCCCAGGAATCTTCTTTAATGCGGGCCTGAAACCTCGAATCCTGAATAGGGCAGCTGGCCGCCTTCAGTGCGGCCCCAGCCTCCGGGATCCTGGCTGCATCCACAGCAGCCCTGGCGCCGTGTTCCCTGTTTCAAGACTCACTTTTGCAGCTAAGAATCAGTTCTTTTCCTGCTCCACACTTCAAAGCTGTTGCCTGTAAATGAGGCAGCCTCTCCTGCCGGGGGCAAAGTGGCCTTGAGCCCCCACGACCGGCCAGCAGCAGCAGTCCTCCCTTAAGAGATGGCCAGAGGAAGGTCCACAAGTTTCCCGGCTGCCTGAGGCCCAGTGGCCACCTTTACCACCTCAGCTACTCCGCGCCAGCCGCCGCAGCCGCCGCCATCTTGAAACCAAGAAGGGGATATTTTTACGGTCCCCATTTGGCTTAAAAAAACTGGAGCTTCTGGAGGTAAGATTTGAACCCAGATTTGCTTTGCTCCAGAGCATGGGTTCTTAACCACTGTGCTCTCTACTCTTTCGTTAAATAGGAAGAAATCTGATACCAAATTTTAGTGACCATTTTCGAATAGATTTCTCTACTACGTATTTCAGGGTTGATATATTAATGTGGGCTAGGTGATCTCTGAGGGCAGATACACACATTCCAGAGGCCCCACACAAGTCCTCCCCACAGTTCCAAATGTCTCTTTATATATTTGAGCCCAGATTGGATGTACTGTGTAAATACTGCTTTCATATTTGTTTGGGACTTTAGAGTTCTGTCTGGAAGTCTCCCTCTTATTCATGATGTCGTAAAGTCTGGTTTTGAGTGCGTGTGCCCAGAGACCAAGGAGTGTGTCTGTCTCCCACACTCATTACAGAGTTCCATCACAGTCCTGAGCTTCGCCAATCCTTCGTGCAATCTGTGAGTGAGAAAAACGAGTGAGCAGGAGGGGCTCAGTAAGGGGCTGATCACGCCTTACTCAGGCACGGAGCCCGGCAGCTGTCTGAACCAAGTACACTGGGAGGCACTGGCCCTTCCCATACCAAACAGACACCCACAGAGTGTGAATTCTCCTGATACAGCTGTCGCTGACTTGCCACCTTCTGAAGATATTTAATTTTCTTGCCAAGGAATCAGTACAAATTGGCTTGCAAACAATGTCCCAGCATGCTTTTGATCAACCCCAAAATGGGACTGGAAAGCATTAAACATGATTGGATTGTCAATAAATGAAATGTAAGAACATCAACATAAAAAGCTTTTATATCTGCCTCAATTATTTAATCTCTGCCAGTTCCAATGTGCATCTTCCCTGCCCTGGTGTTAATAAACACTGACATCTGAAGTGAAGCAAGCTGTTTCCATATCCTTTGGAAATAGAAATGGAGGTCTTAAGGGAGCACAGAAAATAGAAATGCGGAAGTGCTGTTTATAATAATAGCTGCTAGTTAACAATGTATGATAGTACCACTAGGTCCCTGTGTTTTTCTGGATGGTAAGTGTTAGTCCAATGCTTTGTTCAACAGAAGAGGAAATATAACCCAGAGAGGGGGACAACTTGCTAGGGTCCGAGTGATGGTTTATGTCAAGGTCCCGAATAGAAGTCAGGCTTTCTGAGCTCCCACCAGCGTTCTCTCCCCGACCCTGCAAGGCCTTCCTTAGTAAAACGCCCTGTTGTCTGTTAACTCATCTGCAAGAGACATTCTCCCAAGGGGCTGACAAGCACATGTTTAGTTGACAGGTCATGCCCATCCTGTGAAAGACCAATCTGATCTTTCTCTCAGGCACCCAAGCTCCGAAGGTCATACATGCACAGCCATGTTCCATTATTTCTGTAGGGTGGGGTCATGGGTGATTTTATTTTCTTTTTGTCCCTTTCTTTTTAAAAAAGAGGTATTAGTATTTACATTGCTTCTTCTATAATGAGTTTGTGTTCCCTTTATGCTTTAAAATAAGAGAAAATATTTTTCAAAAACCTTCAGGATCCAGGATATGACCATGGAAATGGGTGGTTGGATCAGAGTAAAGAATGTTGAAGCTGATGAAGGGAGAATGTCAAAAATTTAAGACCAGGTTGTCAGCTGATTTGGCCATGTAGGTGCTGAAGTGATAACGGTGTGAGGTGGGTCAGAGTCAGAGAGAAAGCTGGGAGTCAGGTGCCGATGTCATCCATAAATGTGCAGGGGTGGCGGGTGTAGAAATCAAGAAGGACAGAGGGTGACTTAACAGGATGGAAACGATCTCAGTGGACAATAGAAGGGGAGAAGGGATGTCGAGCCAGAGCTCCACCCAGACAAGGAGGTTGAGTAAATACTTTATTTGGAGATTTGATGGTATAAGAAAGTTTCCTTTTTCATTTTCTTTTAATTCTTTTCTATTATAAATAATAACACACATAGGAAAAAGTACACCAAAACCTAAATGTACAGTATAACAAATAACTATAAAGCACACAGCTGTGTAAGCACAGTCTATTGAAGAAGTAAATCATTGTAGGCACCCAGTGCCCTGCATGTGTCCCTCATTACCACTTCCCCTTCCCTAACCTCTGGCAGTAACCACTCTCCTGACTCTTAGGGCAATTTCTTCCTTTCTTTTCTTTATACTTATTGAGTATTTTTTTTTTTATTCCACTCTTGCCCTCTTCAAAGACAATAAAAATATTTAAGATACTTTAATTCCATTTTCTGTTTTCCTGGCCTATATGCTACTATTATGTATTTTCATTCTATAAATGTTAAAAGCACTAAGACACTACTATTATTGTTTTATACTCTCAGGGTTCATTTAACTTTACTCACATACTTACCACTTTCTTTGCTCTTCTTTCCTTCTTGTAGTTCAGGCCTCTTATTTGCAATCATTCTCCTACTGTGAAAAGTGTATTCTTTAGAATTTCCTTTCATGTGGGTGTGATGGTGGCAACATCGCTCAGTTTTTGTTAGTCTAAATGTCTTTATTTTACTATTTTTCCTTGTAGGATATATTTGTTGGGTATAAAATGCTAGGTGGCAGTAATCTTCTTTTAGGGCCTTGGAGATATTATTCCATTTTCTTTCGGTTTCCATTATTTCTGCTGAGAAATTATACATCAGTTTAACTAATGCTCCTTAGATATTAATCTTTTTCTTCTTTGGATGCTTCTTAAGGTGTTACCTTTTTCTCCAGTTTTTTGTACTCTTACTATAATGTGTCTAACATTTTTGGCTATATTGCATGGGGGTTGTGATTCTCAAATGTGTAGATTGGTGTCTTTTGCCAATTCTTGAACATTCTCAGCCATTATCTCTTCAAATATTATCTCTGCCCCCATTACATCTAGCTTCTTCTGACACCAATTAAATGTATGGTGGACCTTCTCAGTCTATCTTCTATGGTTTTTATGTTCTCTTCTGTGATTTCCATTTTTATGTCTCTCTGTGCTGCACTGTGGATACTTTTCTTTACCTATATTCTAGTTCATCAATTTTCTCTTTGACTATGTCTGGACAGCTAAAGAGAAAGCTGGTTGCCATCTGGAAGCTGGATGAGTCTATACTCATCCACTGCATTTTATATTGTTACTGCATTTTTCTTTAATGGAAATTCTATTTGGTTCTTTTTCAAATATGTTATGTTGCTTTTTAGAATTTTCTGTTCCTGGAAGATATCTTTGAGCTTGTCTTCTATAAGTTTAAATGTCAAAAACATATTTTTTATAGTCATCAGATAATAATTTCAATATCTGAGGTCTTGCACATGAGTTTTTGTTTATTCTTGTTCTGATTGCTCTGGAGCTAACTGTGATTTTGTACTTGCCATTGTATTTGAAAAAAAACTGTAATAACAATTCAAGGCCTAGAATGAATCTCCAGAGAGGATTTTCTTTGCTTCTGCCCAAGATCTTTGGCTACCAGCAGCCTGGGACCACATTATATCAAATTTAAGGACTGAGGTTCCCAGGATTACTTAGGTTCCCAAGGCCATAGTCTTTTGACATCCTAGCTTATTGTGGGGCATGTTGGTGTGTCTCCTGTTAGACCCTCCACCTTGTGCAGGTCTTGAAATTGATAAGTGTTCTCTTTTACCCCACAAGGACATTAAAACCAAAGTTTAAACTTTTCAGAATGAGCAAATGTCCTGAGTAGTTTTCTGCCTATTTAACTCACTTGGTTCTTATTTTCTCTTCAGTTTTATAATTCCTTGCTGTCTTCTCAGCCTTTTGATTCTTTTAAGAAAACTTAAAAGTAATTGATACCTTTTTTAGTTGTTTTCAGCAGGAAGTTGTTCCAAATAAACTATGATGTTATCAGAAATAGAAGTTTGGAAAGTTTGTTCACATGGAGTGAAAACTCCAGAGGGAGTGGTAGGAAGTTTTCTAGAAAAAAAAAAGATCGTAATAGAAGGAGGCAGAACAAGAAGCTCAAAGGAATATATAGAATTAAGAATATATGCGATACTAGAAACCCAGAGAGGCTTGCCATTTGTACTGTCGTTTAGGCATATGAGGAACTGTGGGATTAACTGGCCTCTAGGGCAAAGGTAAAAGCTCCAGTGATATCAGTCTGATAACTGGCCAGACTTGAAGACTGGGGCTATGGGCAGTGAACTCTTTAGTTGCAAGAATGCTCACCTCTTGATAAAATTAGCAGTGGCACTCAGTAGTTTTGTAGCTTCTATATCCTCTATCCTCATTGTAATTCTGGATATTTTCTGTCATAGGAATGATGAATATTACCCACTTTAAATGACTAAGTATTCATTTTATAATTTTAAATGGCTATATAAGTT
The DNA here is from genome assembly GCF_027409185.1 of Cynocephalus volans. Taxonomy (NCBI): domain Eukaryota; kingdom Metazoa; phylum Chordata; class Mammalia; order Dermoptera; family Cynocephalidae; genus Cynocephalus; species Cynocephalus volans. Next base: position 85,615,511 of record NC_084460.1, on the reverse strand, counting down.
TGTAGTAACAGCAGTGCTTTATGACACATCATAGTGGGCTTTGTGATGTATAAAATGCTGAAATCCAGATCAGAGGCCACCACAATTATAACATTGCTCCTTTGGGAAGACAGACAATGCTTCTTAGTGTTATAATTACAGATATATTCACATATGTACAGAAAAAAATTCCCTAAGAAAACACTGCAAATTTTGAAAGGGACTTGTTTTCTAGAATTTATACAATAAGTATATATTATTTGTATAATAAAAATAATAGAGGTTATTTTGAAACAGAAACAAGGTGCTGTATACTCCACATCTGAATCAGAACAATTGACCAATCCTCTGTAATGTGGAATAAAAATGCAGTGACACAGTAATTTAGAAATAGAACGTGTTAAAGAGTAAGTATTAGGAATATGCAAAAAGGTATCTTATGTTCTCAGGTATAGGAAATAAGGTCAAAAGTCAGCGGCTCACAGGAAAATGTGGCCACTGTCTGGCCACAGGGATACTGCTTGTCTAGGAAAAGTCACCCATTAGTTTGAAGCTATCCTGGGACCATTTATGTCTTTTTGGTATCTATAAAAACCATTTATGGCTTTGCTCCTTCCCTCCAGAAGATTCTCCTAGAAAAGAACCTTGTATCAATCAGAAATAAAAGCATGAGAACAAGAGAGAGAGAGAGAGAGAGAGAGAGAGAGAGAGAGAGAGAGAGAGAGAGAGAGAGAGAGGGACTAACGCACTTCTTGACTCAGTCTTGCTTTATAGCCCCACTTGATGAAAACATCCATTCTGCAGGTAGAGGATAAAGATTTTAATTGCTCGTGGGTCTGATCCTATCACTGCTTTTGGTTCAGCTTTTGGAGATAAAAATTTCAAAGTCTCATTTGGCAAGTTGGAGGGTCCCACCTGGGTTTCTTCCAGTGATTCAGTGAACAGCAGTTATGTCGGGAGCTCTGCTATGGAAAGACTTTGCTGGATCTTTGCTTTGACGGCTCTGTATCACCCAGTGACTCCAGGAAAGTCACCTTCCTTAGTGTCTGCTTCTGACATCTGTTCCAAGAGCTCTGTGCTCTTTCTCCCCATAACTCTTCATTATTTCCCTCTTGCAGTTGTTGACATGTGTATGGTCAGGTTACATGGTCAGTTATAACCTTGTTCCTGGTGACCACAATGGACTCTAAAGCAGGGGCATTCATCTTTGACTTCTGTTTGCTTAGCCTGGAAACAAGAAGCTAGTGTGCAAAGAGAAGATCTGATGTGGATCCTGCTCTGAAATTAGCTGGAGAAAACCTCACAGGTTTGCACTTTCAGTCTGTTGCAAGCACAGGCCACACACTGCCCATTGCCACTGTTTCCTCATCATTGAAACAATCTCGTGACTGTAAGGTGACCATAGGGCAACCAAACTAATCTAAAAAATAGTAAATAACAAACATAACTCTTTATAATCCTTCCCAGAGTCATCGTGCACTTGACTGTTGTCCTTCCATGGGGTCACCTAGGTGGCTATACACTCATTTTCAAGATGTTACAATTGTGCAAATCATTTTGGGAAGGTCTCTTTCTGATCCGGCTTTTAACACACTGTTTCTAGTCTGGCCTTTTCAACCTCTGCCCCACAGTCATGTATTTGTTCAATTCTGTGGATGGAGGGGGAAAAAAAGCAGATATCTCAGCTTGAAGTTTGATCATCTACCTAACTCACCAGACTTGAATCCTTAGTATTTTTGGCTGCTTCGGAATCTCCATTGGTTTTTGGTTGCATCCAGCATTACAAGTGGGAACGTCTTAGAACGGTGGTAGACAGTGCTTTAAAATCTGGCCTCGGCCTGCCACTCTCCCTGTCCCTCGCTACTTCCCAACTCCACCCCACCCCTATCTCTGCTGCTGGTCTCCCAGGCTGCAGCTACAGTGACTTCACTCCTCCCTAGATGTGTTACGTCCTTTTGTGCCTTTGCTCCTCTGGCCACTGTAACCTTCATGCCTTATTTGCCTCTTCACTCTCCAAGCTTTAAATCAAATATCACCAGATCCCCAGTTGTTGCTTTCTCTAAGCTCCCTCATCTCCCTGGAATTATTTGTATTCTGGGGGATGGCTTTCAACTGGTCTGGCTTTCCTGTGAGAGTGGATGCTCCTTGAGGACAGGCTTTAGGGTTGTCTTGGTCTCCCCAGTATTTAGTACTAAGTCAGGCACGTAGTAGGAAAGAAAAGTCACAAAACTAAGTCACCTCCAAAAGATTAGAGAATGTTTTTAAGCACGTGCTATGGACTCTGAAAGCATTTAGTGTGTGTTCATTAGATGCCCACTGCTCCAGACCTGCTGTGGTGACTCCGAGATGGGAAGAACCTGGTCCTTATATCCAAAGAGGTACAGACTAAAGGAGGAGATGAGGAAGCTGGCATCAGAAGCCAGGTGACAGTGGGATACGCTGTGGAAGAACTGAGGAAGAGGAAGTCAGTGTGACCATGGCACCTTATCAGGTAACTTATTTATCACTGCCTTGAGTGATAAATACTGGCCTTATTGTTAAAACAGCAGTCTAATGAGATGGAATTTTGAAGGAGTCATCGGGGTTTTGCTTGGCATCAGACAAAGCCCCCTCACTGCCTGTCCTCTGTTGCCTGACATTCCCCTTACAGGCTACCCCTTTAGAGAATAGCATTATTTGCTCCAGAGAGTTGTTAAAAATGTGCCTGTGGGCTACTGAAATGAGCTCACAGTAACTCAGATCCCCCAGACACCTAACCTGCGGTCATCCTGACTCCTCCATCTCCTTACCTCACACCTCTGGTCACTCTTCAAGTCCTGGGGACTCTGCTCCCTCAGTGTCTCTCACATCCGGCCCTTCTAACTCTCATGGTCACCGTTTCAGTTGAGGCAGTGGCCCCCAGAATTATCTTCTTGACTTCAGTCTCTCCTTACTGTCTGATTAATCTACTGAAAACAGTTATTTCCCTATTCAAAAATCTTCAGTGGTTTGCTTCAACTTTTAATGTAGTATTTAGGGCCCTTTGTGAGCTGATTCCAGCTGGCTTTTCTAATTCTGTGTGGCAGTGATTTAGTAAGGAGATAGATTAGGTAGCTGTAAGAAAAAGACCTCAAGTATGGTAGCATCAACAAGATAGATGTTTATTTCTTTTTTATACAAAAATTTGAATAGATGGTCCAGGACTGATATGGTGGTTTCATAATGACAGGAATGGGGTAGCCAGCCTTCAAGATGTACCCACTCCCCCAGTAATTCCTGCCTCCTTCTAGCCATACCCTTTTTTACTCCTCTCCCACACTGAACAAAGGTAAGTAGGGACAAGTATTTTTATTTACTTTGTATGATTAATTTTATGCATCAGCTTCACTGGGCTAAGGGATGCCCAGACAGCTGGTAAAACATTACTTCTGGCTGTGTCTGTGGGGGTATTTCCAGAAGAGGTCAGTAGTTGAATCAGTAGACTGAGTACAGAATATCCACTGTCATCGATGTGGAAGGGCATTTTCCAATCTGTTGAGGGTCCATTGGAATAGAACAAAAATGGGGAGGAAAGGTGAATTCTCGTTCACTTCTTGAGCTGGAATATCTATCTTTTCCTGCACTCAGATATGGGAGCAACTTCTGGTTCTTGGTCTTTGGACTCAGGGACTTACACCAGCACCACCCCCAACCTTCTACCTATCCCTCCTCCCATGCCTCAGTTCTCAGGCCTTTGGACTCAGACTGGATTCTACCACCAGCCTTCCTGGTTCTCCTGGTTGCAGATGGCATCTTGTGGGACTTCTTGGCCTCCCCAATCATATGAGCCAATTCCCATAATAAATCCCCTCTTACATACATCTCTATATATCCTATTGGTTCTATTTCTTTGGAGAACCCTGACTAATACACACTGTACATACAAAGAAACTGAGTCTTAAGGAAGTGATCTGGTTAGTAAAATGGGATGAAGGGACAAGAATCTGGTGACACCTGATACCAAATCCATGACTTTGTTCCCTTTCTCATGATGCTGTTCCCCAGGTGGAGAGGAAATGAAATGAATGAAATCAAACACTTTTCATTCATTGAAATGGTTGCTCACAGGACTAAGCAGTGCCCTCATATCCACAGGTAATGCATAAACACATTTACCCTTCAAAATTTTTTTCAGTTACATACGTTAGTAAATGACAAGTAACATCAGGAGGGATGTGTACCTCCCTTTCCTCCTCTATTTTTAAATTAATCAACCCACCCCCTTCTCTGTTGGCTCAGAGATAGAGATATTTGCATAATATCCTAGTTGCCATGGCTGATAATGTCCTTTTTGTTAGTTAATTCTTAAAAGAAGAGTCATGTAAAAGCCTGTAAATGACCGTATGAATTATGCATAAAGGACTCAATTCAAGCCATGCATATAAAATGGGCATTAAGAACACAACCTTGACTCTCTTATTCTTTTATAAATAGCCCTATACAGGCTTGCTAGCCTTGTCTGCAGCCTTTTTCTCGCACAAAAATGGAGTTTGATTTATTGGTTTGAGCTAATTTACAAAATGGAAACTACTAAGATGATAAAGTTTTATAAATATAGTTGGCACCTGGCTAATAACAAAAATAATGTGCCTTTTAAAATTTCTGTGTACCTTGCAGAACATTATGTAATATTCTGTTCATACAGTGACCAGTGAAATCTAATCCTTTCTCTTCCCATCCAGCAAGAAGAACCAGTTTTAGACTGGCGAGTGATTTGCTGAAGAGCTCAGAAGGAACCAGAAGAGATCTGTACTTGTATTCATCAGGGAGATCCAGAGAAACAGAAACAATAAGAGATGGGTTGGGGGGGCCCATGGAGGAAGTCCTGGTTCAAGAACCAGGAGTGTTGATGTTCAAGGGCAGGAGAAGATGAATGTTGTAGCTCAAAGAGAAGCTAAACCACCCTCTCTCTGCCTTTTATTCTGTTCAGTCCCTCAGCAGATTGGATGATGCCAACCCACACTGGTGAGGGCATATCTTCTTTACACAGTCTACTGATTCAAATATTTATCACTTCCAGAAACACCCTCCAGACAAACCCAGAAATAATGTTTTACCAGCTATCTGGGCAACCTTTAGCTTAGTCAAGTTGATATGTAAAATTAACCATCACAATACTTAAATCTCATCTCCTGTTCTCCAATCTTACTTTTTACAATGCTTTTGAGGAAAAACTGAGTCTCCAAGGCCTTCCATAACATGGCCCTGCCTAGCTCTCTTAACTAATTTTGTAACCCCCCCCCCACCACCACTTTTCTGCCCTTGGCTTCTTTTTGTTTCTTGAACACATTAAGCTTCTGTTAAGCTTGTGTCTACCTCAGGCCCTTCACACTTGTTTCTTTTGTGTGGAATGATCCTATCACTCTATCTTTGCCTTTCCAGCTCCTTCTCATCATTTATGTTTTGTATTAAATGTCACTTCCCCCAGAGAATCCTTCCCTGACCACTCAATCTGAATTAGTAGTTCCAGCATGGAACTTGGTTTATTTTCATCTTGTCATTTTCTGATATTTTCTTGTTAATTTCACCTGTTTTATTGTCTGTCTTTCCCCTACCAAACTGGAAGCTCCACAGGCAGAAACCTTATATGTCTTATTTTCCATTGTGTCTCTAGTGCCTACAGCACTGACTGGCACAAGCAGACACTCAGTGTTTGTCTAATGAACAAATGCCTTTGTTTTAATTTGGATCAGTCATATTAGAAAACACGTTGGCTTATTTCCACTTGAATTGATTCAGTCATTTTATAGAAACAAATATTTCCAAGTTAAGGTCAATTTCTAGTTTAAATAAAATTAATGTGAGCCAGTTCGAGCTTCAGCAAGTTAGCACACTCGCTATACGCCTTACGTGTACAATTCAAATCCGTGACTCAGATACCTGAAAGTGTCATTTGAGTTACAATTACTGGTTCTGGGACTGCCTTACCTTTTCCTTGGACCCCAAACAAGTCTCATGTCCTCCGAGAAGCTTTCTTTGCCCACCCCAGCCACAAAACCCCTCTCCTTCTCCTCCTCGTCCCTTTTACAGCACTTAGTATATCGGTCTCTTGTGAGGCCTTGGATAGAGGTGGCTATTAGTCTCTGCTCTGTGGGGGTGTATTTGCAGGTAGGTTGTGAACTCTGTGAGGGCAGGGTGAGGATTTGTGTCCTTTGTGTCTCCTGGGCCCCTGGCTTGGACCCTTTAAGCCTTTGTCCTTTGGATATTCTGTTCACCTGCAGACCCAACTCCAGTGGTTTTTTCCCTCCAAGTTTTGTTTGTTTTAAATAAAATGAGTGTCTGCTCCTAGCAGGGATAGGTCCCAGGCTGGTCTGGTCCTAACTTTGGCCATGATCAGTGGCAGTGGGCAGGGACAATTTCCAGGCTGGGGCTCTTTCCAGGATGCCCGAAATGTGTGGAGTGCTTCCCCTTTTCTTTGCAGTTGAGGTCATCCAGTGAAGTCATTCTTAGCCAGAAATTGGTTGTAAAAAGACAAGAACTAAATCCCTTTACCTCCCATGATAGCTTTCCACAAAAGAGGGAGATCCTGCCAGCTGACATAATGCCTGATTTTAGCTGATGCTACTGGACAGACTCAAGACAATCTTCCCTCCATGGCTAGGATTCAACTTAGTCTTCTTGATCCATTAGCAAGAGACTACTGAAATTTTCTTCCTCTGAAAAGGGGTTTGAACCTTTGGAGCAATTGTGTCCTTAGCATAAAGATATGGTAAAAATCTTACTTTCTCAACGGCAGACAAACCTTCCCTTCTTGTGGAGAAACCTGCTACTATTGGATGATTCTTTTGACAAGTCACTTGGCGTGAGGGTGGGGTCATTTGACTTATAATCATGGATCCTGGGACTGCCTTCTAAGGAGGGTGGATTCAGATGATTGAAGAGTTCAAGGAAAATCCCTGCCCCCAAAACTTGCTCACTGGTAAGAAGTTTCTGACTCTGAGACTAGTTCTTTTTCATCTTGAAAGGCTTTCTGCCATTTAGTGCTTTTGTTAAAACATAACTCTCCTGGACAGGAGTAAGATCTAAGACGTTCACCAGGTGGTAGATTATGGGTACAGACACTTCTGTCCACTCCATGGAGTCCTAGACTAACATAATTGTCCGATAACAGTAGAACTCACCACATTGCTTTTTCCCATGTCTATGACCTCACCAGGTAGACAGGTATCCTAGAGAGCAGATAATTGATCTTAGCCATCATTTCACCCCCTGGACCTAGCACAGCACCTGGCAAATGATAAGTCCTCAATAAATCTTTCTTGGTGAAAGACAGACGTTGCTAGATGCTACCAAGTCTGGGAGTCAGCTGAGATGAGGAATAAAACACAGGTGCTGGTGCAAGAATAATTGTGGAGAGATTTCTTTTCATAAAGAAAAGTAAAAGGGGCCTATTATGGATTGAATTTTGTCCCCCCAAATTTTAATGTGTTGGAGGCTTGGTCCCAATTGTGACAGTGTTAAGAGGGTGAGTAATCCTATTGTGGTTGTTGAAAGGTGGGATGTGGAGAGGTGATTGGATTGTGAGGACTGCATGCTCACTTGTGAATGGAATGATAAATTCTTGGAATAATGGGAGTGGTGCTGGTGGCTTTAAAAAGAGAGTGAATGAGGAGGTTAATCTCTCTCTGCTCTGTCATTTTTGCCAAATTATACCCTGTGCTGCTGAAATCTCCACAAAAGAAGATCTTCACCAGATGTGTTCCCTGGACTTTGAACTTCCTAGCCTCAGAAACTAAGCAATACATTTCATTTTCTTTATAAATTACCCAGTTCCATGTATTTTGTTATAAGCAACAGAAACGGACTAACACAGGGCCCAGGACTTCTGAATCTGTCACCCTTGGTCACAGATGGTGACAGGAGAGCTGCTTCAGTGGGGAAGAAGTGAGAGTTCTCAGGGGGCACTATCTACTTTTTAAAATCCACTTTCTCTGTCCTACTGGCAAGGCAAGGCTCCTCCTTCTATGACTGTGATGACTTGCACGAAGCAGTTTCACCTCGTTGCTAATCAGTAAAATTCTCTCCTTGCTAAATTCATATTTGGCATGTGAATTATAAAGATAACTCTGGAAATGCTACTTCAATAAATGGAGGGAACTGATGCAGGCTTCAGGGTTGCCTGCTCCTGAGATAATGGCAACTCGATTTTCTCAGGTCACATCTCCCCTTGCAGGAAGAAAGCAGCGGCTGTTTGCTGACGGCATGCTGAGGGCCGGGGGCTGGAGCAGGCTGAATGGCTGCGGGTGGTTCCCATAGTGCATGCTGAGATGGAACAGGAGGCCCCAATCCCAGGCAGCCCCCCACGGCTTTCCAAACACGGGATGAGGCAGGACCATTCTGGCAGTATTCTGAGGGCTTGGCCAGAATGTACTGTCCCCTAAACGCAGAAGGCAATCAGCTCAGCAGAATGCTTTTTGAGAGTTTCTAGCATGCTGTCAAGATGCATATTTGTCACTGAATGGTGTGTGGGTTCCTTGGCAGCTCCCTTTCTAGGAGCTGTTGCTGCTTTCGTTCAGGTTTAGAAACAGCAACAACAATAACTAATCCTTATAAGCATTTACTGTGTGCTCAACAGAGATCTAAGCGCTTCTCCAGGTATGGATTGACCTGATCCTCACAACAGCCCTACGAGATGAGGACTATTGTCATCCCCATTTTGCAGACAGGAATTATATAAAGAGAGGTACAGTTTAAGGGCTGCACCTTAGCAGTCCTCTCCCCATCTGAAAGTGATGTTTTACAAAAAAATCTCAGCTTTTGGGTTTCCTGTCTCAGAGGGTTTCTAACCTGCTGGCTCTGTCTCCTGATTTACCTCCCTCTTCACGGCCCCCTCACCCTGATCTTTCATTTCCCCTGTAGGTCTGGCCGTGGAGCTGACTGACCTTTGTCTGTCCGACTGCCCTGGATTCTGGACTCAGAGTCCACAAGCAAGCCTGCATCACTCCAGCACCTAGCTGGCCTCTGAAACCCCCACCTGGGATCAGAGGGGTGATTCTACAGGGTGCCAGGGTCTGAGAGTAGAGAATATGGTTGGGAAGAAACACCGGGTCTTCTTGCTAAAGCAGACACTTAGCACCAGGCAGGTCTGCATAGGTAGGTATGGGAAAGCACATCAATGTTCCATGTTTGTCATCTGGAGGTTCTCTCCATTTTCTGAGTCTTTAGAGTAGAGTCCGTGGATAATATAAAAAGAATTACTTCTTTGAACAATCTATGTTCAGCACTTTCTCCAAAATATCACTCAGAATTCAGCTGCTGTGAGACCTTCACTTGAATCTCCACCAAGACACTGCTCCTCCCACCCAGTTCTACACCTTCTCTCCTACCTTCTGACCTGGCATCATTTCACCATCTTCTCCCACCCCGCCTGCGAGCCAACCCACGCCCACCCTCACACCGCACACTGCAGCACTCCAGACCGCCCTGGGCTGCATCAGCTGCTCCTGCTCAGTCTACCTTCTGTGTGTTGTGTTGCTTCTGAATTAGCTTGTGGATCCCAGAAGGCATCTACAACTTCTGTAGCCCCAGTATCTAGACCAAGGCTGAGCAGAAAACTAGCAGCTCAGAAACAGCCTCTGCTGGTATCAGGCGCTAAATTGGCTCCCCCTGCACAGGCATCGAGTGTTCTGGTGCTGGATTTAGGCCTCCCTTAAAAACTGTGGCCTCCGCCATTGCCTTCTGTCTCTCTTCAATACAATCTGGGAATCTACACTAGCCTTCTCCTTTTTTTAAAGACTTTATTTTTAAGAGAAGTTTTAGGTATTTTTAAACTTTTTTTAGAGTGTTTATGTTCACAGCAAAATTGAGTGGAAAGTACAGAGATCTCCCACATACCCTCTGTCCCGGCCCCCACCCCACCCCAAGCACAGGCTCCTCCACTATCAACATCTCACACCAGAGTGATACATTTGTTTCAAATGATGAACCTACGTTAGCACAACATTATCACCTAAAGTTCATAGTCTACATAAGGGTTCACTCTTGGTGCTGTACATTCTGTGGGTATAATGTATAATGACATGTATCTACCATTGTAGGATCATACAGAATAATTTCACTGCCCTAAAATCCTCTGCACTCTTTCTATTCATCCCTTCCTCTCCCCTAACCTCTGGCAACCACTGATCTTTTTACTGTCTTCAGGATTTTGCATTTTCCAGAATGTCATAGACTTAGAACCATAAAGTATATAACCTTTTCAGATTCAACCTTCTATTTTTCATCTTTTAAATGACCTCCTTTGCTGGATCCTTTTCAAATCCAGTGTTGGTCCCTGGGTATCTTAGATAATCCCATAGTGAGCACAGTCTGCAGGGTGTCCACATAGAGAGAAAGACTAGGGAATACTATGAGTACAGTTTTAGGAATCTCCAAGGGCCAAAAATCCCCCTCCAACTCTTCCTTGTATTGAGACTGCCCTTTAAGATACTGAAGTTCCTTGTTAAAACAAAAGCACAGTATCTGGAAGGGATGATACACATTATTAAACACTAACTTGCTGATTCAAATTAGATAAGAAGAATAATGTGGTGGAAAGAATACACTTTGGGGAGCCAAGGAACAGAATGAAGGATATTAGTTATTGATTGTTGATATATTAGTAATCTATTACTGCATAGCATATTACCCCAAAACTTACTCGTTTTAAAGCAATAACTATTTATTATCTCATAGTTTCTATGAGTCTTGAGCTTGGGAGCAGCTTAGTTGAGTGCTTCTGGCTCAGAGCCCTTCATGAAGTTGCAGTCAAGATGTTAGCCAAGGCTAAAGTCATCTCAAGACTTAACTAGGGCTAGATAATCTCCTTCTAAGATGATTCAGCCACAAGGCTATTGGCAGGAGCCCTCAGGTCCTTGCTAGCTTGGAAGGGGCCTTAGTTCTCTCTCCAGGGCTGCTTGAGCACCCTCACAACATGGCTGCTGGCTTCCCCCAGAGTGAGTGATCTAAGAGAGAACAGGGAGGAGGCCACGATGTTTTTTATGACCTAATCATTTCTTCCATATTCTGTCTTTTAGAAGCAAGTCACTAAGTCCAGTCCATGCTGACGGGAAGAGAAATTAGGCTTCACATTTTAAAAGGAGGAATATTGAAGAAGTTGTGGATATATTTGAAAACCACTACACTTACAATGTACGTGCTTATGCAGTCTGGACTCCTGGGAAAGTTGGGAGGGGGGTGTAGTAGAAAGAATAATCTATTTGGCATCAGAAGACCTGGTTTGGTCACCACTCACCAGGTGGTGCCGCCCAGCAAATCACAATTTTTCTGAATCTTAATTTTCTTTATCAGAATTATATAGACAGTAGCTCCTTCCCTACAAGCCACAGAGAGCCTTATAGAGGACTAAAGCTTTGTTTGTGAAAACCTGCTTGTACATTACAAAATGCTACGCAGGCTTAAGCTACTTTTATGTTACTTTAAGCAGGCTATATGTGCGGTTGAGGGAAACATCCATAATCAAATTTCTTCACACACAAGTGTTCGCTTTTCTCCTGTGGGCAGAGCCCAAGCCCCCATCCCCTCTTGTCATAAAGAGCAGGTCTCAGAGCTCTTGCCCAGGCTTATTTCAGGGTCAGCTTCCTGGGCGGAAGTCATAGGGTCAGACCTTCTTCTTACATACCCTTTTCTAAGCTCCTCTGGAAGGCCTGGGTGGAACATTCCATACAGGCTGTAGCCCTGTTACTTGTAGAAACAAGTTGAAGACATCTCTAATCAAGATCAAATAGACTCCAATTCAGAGAGCAGATTCTACATCTTTTTGTGCCAACAGATCATTTCGGGTACAGCCCTGCCTCCCTATTGTGAAGCCATTCTTAATTTTCAGTTTTATTTACTTAAACAGTAACAAATTTTCAGCTCGAACATTGTATTAGTCTGTTTCTGTTGTTTATAATAAAATACCTGAAACTGGGTGGTTTATAAAGAAAAACAAAATTTATTGCTTACAGTTTCTGAGGCTGGGAAGTCCAAAGTTCATCTGGTGGTGACAGTGACCCAGAGGTCTCTCATTGCAAGATGGTGAAAGCGGAGCGAGCAAAGAGAAAGAAAGACAGATTCTCCTCTTCTTTTAAAGCCCTCAGAACCATGCCCTTGGCCACCATTTTTAATCCATTCACTACTGCATGGTTCTACAATCCAATCACCTCTTCAAGGCCCCACCTTTCAATTACCGTAATAGGATTTCCCACACTCTTAACAGTCACAGTGGGGCTAAGTTTCTAATACATAAAACTTGGGGGACACAATTCAGCTTCAGTGAGTTTTGGGAGGACATAATTCAATCCACTACAAACATCAAAATGATATAAAGCCAGATTATGTATTGGGGATGCTATAATTTTCCTTCCCTTAAACTCACTTGCATTGGTTATTGTGTTTTAGGTTCCCTCTTTAAATTCTCTGTGACTGAGTCATTAGCACTGAAAAATGTACAACTTAGAGGTACATGGAGAGAAATTCCAATGATGTGTTTGTTCCAAGGGACTCTGATTTCCATTCCTACCCATCCAAATGTTTTCCATGTTAGGATGGTTCTTGGAAGTATAAAAGAGAGTAGACAGTCACATTTCAGGGAGTAATCAATGAAATCAGTTCATCAGTGTAGCCATTTGAGCTGGCATCATCTAAAATATTCTGTAGATGTACACATAAGAGGTGTGAAAAATGTACCTTGCTCACTAGAAATGTGTTTCTGCAGAGTTCATTGTGACCTTTATTTCTCAACCAGGTTTTCTGTGTGGCCTTTCTGTGGTATGATGCCTGAACATTACACCATCTTTTTTTTTTTTTTTTAAGTTCTTACCCTGCCTAGCATTTCTGTTCTTCTGGAGTGTGATGGACCATAGTAAATTGAACCCAGATTATTTTCAAATCTACCCTTGCAACACAGCCAGGGGATTCCTGTTGTTTCAGGGTATCCAAAATTCATGTAGCAAAATCAGTTTAAACCTTCTAGAAGATATTTAATAATAGATGATAAATAATAATAATAAAGTGTTGGAGAAAGTACAGGAAGTGAGGGATCAGCATAGCTCCAAATTGGAAATCACTGATTTTCTACCTACCCAATCCCCTTTCTTTTCTATGGCAGAGATTTCCAGTTGTTGCAATATCAGATTGCCTCTTCTTTTAGACTCTCAAATCTAGGGAAATATGCCTCAAGTTTTTAGCTGGACATATGGTCACTCAACATCACTTGCAGGTAGACATATCATGTGACTATGTTCCAGACAGTGGGATGTAAGCAGAAATAGTGCCTGTACCTTTCAGGAAACTTTCTTGAAAGGAGGAGTCCTGCTCTTCTCTTTTCCTATCTTCCTAATGACTGGAATGCAAATGTAATGGTTAGAATTGGAGCAACCATCTTGGACCAGGAGATAATGTTGGGAATGGAAACCACTCACAACAGAGCCACCGGATAAAAGGAGCCTCTGTTAACGTCATGGTGAGTGATGCCAGCCCTGGCCCATCCATCAACCCCACACGAATGTACCCAACTGAAAGATGGTCCATCTTGCATCTGCATCCTACCATGTTGCCTCTTGATGTTGTAGCCACAGGAGCAATGTCACCTGGCAGTTAAGAATTCTAGCTTTCAAAGTCAGGTGATTTGGGGTTGAAATCTTGACTTCACCACTTACTAGCTATATGACCTTGGGCAGTTTAACTTCTCTATTATGATTGTGTATTGCCATGTAACATTCCCTCCATGTTGTATGCTCATAAATTTGGGGGTCAGAAATTTAGACAAGGCACAGCAGGACAGTTTGTCTCTGTTCCATAATGTCTGGGGCCTTAGCTGGAAGATTCGAAAGCTGGGTGGTAACTCAACAGCTGGGGGCTGGGATCACCTGAAGGCTCCTTCATTCACATGTCTCGCTGTTGATGCTGGCTGTTGGCTGAGACCTCAGCTGCTGAAGTAGAGTCTGCCATACTCTCTAACGCTTCTGACAGCGGAGGCTGTCAGCCAGAGCACTCACACATGGCCTCTTCATGTGGCTTCAGCTTTCTCTACACGGTGGAGGTATTCCAACAGAGAGTGTCCTAAGAAAGAGCCTAGCGGACAAGTCAGGCACAGAAAGAGAAATACCACATGTTCTCACTTATTGGAGGGAGCTAAAAATTAATATATAAATTCACACACACACACACACACACACACACACACACACACACACACACAAACCGGGGGGGGGGGAAGAAGATATAACAACCACAATTATTTGAAGTTGATACAACAAGCAAACAGAAAGGACATTGTTGGGGGGGAGGGGGGAGGGACAAGGGAGGGAGGTTTTGGTGATGGGGAGCAATAATCAGCCACAATGTATATCGACAAAATAAAATTAAAAAAAAAATAAATAAATAAATAAAAAATAAAATAAAAACTAACAGTTCACTTAAAAAAAAAAAAAAAAGAAAGAGCCTAGCGGAAACTACTGCCTTGGCTAACCTAGCCCCAGGAGAAAACACAACATCACTGTAACAAGGTTCTATTCATTCTATCCATTGAGACAGCCACACAGACCCACATCTTGATGGGGAAGTGACAATGTTCTTGAAGAGCATGTGTGACTGGAAATGTTGTTGTAGACAGTTTTGGAAAATAGAGTCTGCTGCACTCTCTAAATCTTCTGGTTTCTCATCGGCAAATGAGGATAACCATATCTACCTCATAGACAGGGGTGACATTAGAGATGTCATCATGGACACTGAGCAATTACAATAATCCATGGCATTAATACTTTAGTCCTGGATCATGGAACAGTCTGGAAAGGAGAAGGAAAGTGTAGGGTGGTATGTGCAGGATAGCAGGGAGCTGTCACTCACGAATATATACCAATCAGTAAAGAAACATGTAGGTAGTTTAACAACCTACTGAATTATTGGCTGAGTATCAGCTTTGCTTATAGAATAGTTTTGAGGATTAAATAAGATATTGCATATAAAGCACTTGGCACGTGGTAAAGATGACTAAATGGCAGTTGTTACTGTTATAGCTCTTTTTGGTAATTTTCCATTCTAACATGCAGCATAGAAATTAAAATCTTAAAAACATGAGGTCCTAACATTTTTTCTCTCCTTTAACATGGGCCCTGACTCTCTTCACCTCCTAAGAGCTTATACACCATGGAGCAACAAAGGTCTTTAACAGAACAAGTAGATGACATTTCAATGGATAAGTTGTTCTTAAGAAATAGGAAGTCTGGTTTTTATTCTTTTTATTGAAAACCATAAGTCCATGGCAGTATTGCTTTGTATAAGTTTCTTCCAACAGTTATGCAAAGCTTGAAAATTTCCTAGATGTTTTGGTTCAAGTTGTCAGTGAATTAATGTGATAACAGGATAGAAACTGAAGAGTATTACTGTGCTGTAATTTCAGAAGGGATTTCTGTGGCTTCATAGAGAAGTGTGCTTTGCACCATGGAACCCCATATCATAAAATTAGAATAGGCTGAGAGGAACAGAGTCCAGATCTATAGTTCCTCATAGGACAGGAACATTCTTTAATAATGAAATTATGCTCACAGGGCTTGACTCACTAACACATTTCCTGGACATGAATGATCCCCCAGGGCTGGGCTGGAAGATACCTGACTTCTCTGGAAAAAGGCTGATTTATGCTGAATGATTTTCCACAATGCTGGGTAGCCCTATTTTCTGCCAAGCCACATCAGCAGGGGAAGGTCAAACAAAGGGTTGGCTAGTAATGGTGACAGGAATGAAAGCTAACTTGAGTTTTGAACTGCTTCCCAATAGTCTGCTAGAATACCTCTTAGGATTCTCTTCTTCAAAACCTCTGGGAGTATCCATAGTACTTGGTCACTTTTACTGTTTGTTAAATATAATTTAATTTTACTTTTCAGCTGGCCAGTATGGGCACCCAAAACCTTGACCTTGGTGTTATCAGATGGTGCCTTTTAGGGTATTTCTGTAGCCAGTGCAGGATCCTTACTCTGTCTCATGCTGGGGGTTCTAAACAGGAGCTGCTACTGCCATGGTCTCCTCCACCCTGAGGATTATCCTTAAGGCTATCTCTGCGATGACATTACTGTTGTTACGCCGAATGGACGGAGGGAAGATAGTCCTTCCTCTCTAGTGTTCATCTCCTGAATTAGCACAGAAAGGGTGCTGTATAGTCTCAACTTTTAATAGGCCTCTTTCTCAAGGATTGGTACTAAATTCTCTTGGAGCAAAGTTGGGGGACAACTAAGAGACATTGAGCAGGTGGCCCCCAGAAATGTCTCTCCTCATCGACCTTCACTTGGCTTCCTGTGTGGCATCCCAGCATCTTCTCCAGCCTCTGGGTGTGCTCCTGATCCCCTGGGGTTCTCTCTGAGAAGCTGAGCCTGCCTCTGCCCCCGTCCTCCTTGCTCAGGAGTCTCCATCCCAAACACAATCCTTTTCCTCTCCCAGGTATCCTATACTTTCTCATGCAAATAATTGGCCTCTGGGCAACTCTCGCTGAAGGTCACTTTATGGGATGAGAATACAAGTCTCCATATTATAATATGATGTCCTATAATATGGAGACCTTCACTTAATTCTGGTAATTGGAGGAAGAGGAATTCTAATTGGTTCAAAGCCAGACATTAACTATGCAAGCAAATCTCATTACCCTTTGATTAGTGAAAGGCCATAACAAGTTGACATGTGGTACTTCACCTAGCTGATCTCAAATCATACAGATTTGCTCATTTTTTATTCACCCAACATTTAAGAAGTGCCCATCACATACAAGGCAATGAGCTGTGGGGACACAGGGACAGAAAACAAAGTTCCAAGCACAAGGGGCTCAATTTGGTGAGAGACAAATGAAGAGACTGAGACAACTTTGCAAGATCAGACTGCAGTGGGAGCAGAGGGTGGGGTCCCCCACTCAACAAGAGCTCAAGGACCCACAACTCAGTGCACAACCCAAGAAATGATCAGAAATTTAAGGTCTGAAGCCTTCTTAGGGGGTTAAAAAGGGTTTGAGAAATGGTCGCTTGTGTTTTCTCTGCCTCCTCGGATTGAGGATCAAGAATCGGAAGGGAACTTTTGAGACAATAAGAAAAACTGAAAGATTGTTCTCGAACTTCTACAGTGAACTAAATTAGGTTGGTAGGACGGAAAACTTTGGAAGTGTTTCCCATTTAGTCCCCAAATTGTGGAAATTCAATAGTCTGTATTTTTTTTTTTTTCTTTTTTGTCTTTTTCGTGACCGGCACTCAGCCAGTGAGTGCAGTGGCCATTCCCATATAGGATCCGAACCCACGGCGGGAGCGTCGCCGCGCTCCCAGCGCCGCACTCTCCAGGGTGCGCCACGGGCTCGGCCCCAATAGTCTGTATTTTAAAGAAACTTTTTACTTCAAAAATCAAGGTTGGTGCTTCTCAAGAAATTTTAGACTGTGACCACAGTACAAAATTCATTTTTACATCGTGTTCCAGTAAACATGTATATTAAATTATTTCAACTGAAAATTGTTTCACAAAACAATACTTACTTCTACTGTGTGGAATGCATTCTGTTTTCTCTCTATTTTTCTATTTCCCCTTCTTTCCTTCCTTCTCTTCTTCCTTCCTTCCTCTAATCCCCCTCCCACCTTTCTCTCTTTTTCTTTCTGTCTTGTTGGTGACTGCTCATTAAATTGATTCAATGGATAACTGAGTTTTAAAAATACAGCTTTAGAACACTGAACCAAAAATCTTCTTGAATTGCCAAACACCCGCTTCCAGTTGCGGAATGACTCATAATCAAACGCTATCTTCACATCTTCGGCCCTGCCCATCATGTCCACAGCAAAGGCAATTAGAGGCAGAAGTCAAGGTTGGATCACTGGCTGGGTCAGGAGGCTCACCTGCAGCACTGCTCTGTTCTGCCCTGCTCAACTGGGTAAATTAATTTTTCTGCCTGTGGTTGATGAAGCTTGCAGGACTGGCCAAAGCAGGCAGTTGGTCTTGCTGTGTCATGTAATAATTTTATTTATAGTCCTCAGAACTTTCTTGAATATAATGTGCCCAAATACTTGGGAATTACTTTTAAATGTATTTAGGGCCATTTTAGGAAAATCACCTTCAGAATTGATTCATGATCATAAAGAATACTCAGGCCTTGGTTATATGTTTTCATTTCTTGGATTGCGCTTCAGTAGTTGTTAAAAATATCCCACTTAGTGTTGTATAGTGCAGTTAACAAGCTTGGAAGTCAGGCTTTGATGTCATTAAACAGTCTGAGCCTCAGTTTGCTCACCTGTTAAATGGGGATAATAATAGCCCTGCTTGTATGGGCGTGTTATAAGGATTAGATGACGGTATGACTGTAAACGCTTGGTGGCTCACGGCAGGCACACGTGGCAGCTGAGGTTCATTGTTGTTGTCGTCCTGCATTACGACAAACTCGTTTCCTTGCCCGCCTTGCTTGGATCAGCAGTCCCTCCCCATGGCTCCAGAGACTCAGTTTTGCAGACTGTAGATACTTGAGACATTGAGACTTCCTTGTTCGGATGCTTCTTTGTTCCTCCTCCAGGCTCCCATACTTCATTTGCTGAATGACAAGAGAGAACCTTACATTAACAAGGAAGAGAAATCCTCCGTTGCTCTTCAGGAGGACGTGTAAGCAAAGGTGCCAGGTTCAAACTCACCATAAGTATCTTTATTCGAATTCTTGGGGATGTCCTTCAGCCAGTGGACTTGCCTCTAAGTGAGAGATACTGAGAGAAGACTCTCAAGTCTGCCTGAATTTGGATTAAAGATGACAATAACAATCTGTGATGGAAGGGGGGGACATGGGAATGAGAGGAGTTGGGGGTTCTACGAATAACTGAAATCTGGAGAGCGTTTTTACAAACATCTATGGTGCACCTACTGTTTACATTGCCCCATACTAAAAACATAGACTCATACCTCCAGGAACGGGCCATCTAACTGCGGGTTAAAATACAATTATAAATATTAACATTTCAGAGTAATCCAAGAGAATTTATGGCCATTGGATAATGGTGCTCCGTGAGTATTACTCAGTGCAATGTGCTATGAGTTCTAGACATTTTCCAAACAGGCCCAGTGGAGGAGGAGGGACTGCAGCTGAGTCTTCCTGAGGGGGCGACTCTAGATAAGTGAACAGGTTGGTGAAGAAAGTCGGTATTGTGGAGAGGAGTGCTCCTGGGAGGAAGTGAGTGTTAACCAGAATGGAACCCAGGGCTGGTATGTGTAAGATAGAAGACTGAGCAGTTAGACAGGTGCCCATCGCACAAGATGACCAAGATGTCTTTTCTCCCCCCAGATGTTTTATGTTCCTGCAACAAGCCTTTCACCAGAGTTACTAACAAGTGATGAAAGGACCAAGGCTGGATTAAGGCCAACTGATGCCCTAAACACAGCCCAACAGTGGTGCCCCTTGGCCCTTCCATTGCTTAAAAGAAAAGGGTCTGTTACACAACACAATTCAGCTGAGTTAAATGCGAGCCAGACTCTGCTCTCGTGTTCATACAGGATGGAAGTGAAACTCCCACCAGGAGGTAGAAATAAACGACATATCTGATGAGATCTTGCCACCAAATTTTAAACTTTAGTCACTCTTTGTGTCAAAGAAAAAATCTTTAAACAATACAGATTAAAATCGAACATGGCAGATAAAGACAATTACAAGAAAATTCTACTGAGGAGGAGAGTGGCGGTGAGAGTTAAGGGCGATATGCACGCCAGGGAGAAACTCCTCGGTAGCACTTTCTTAGTTTGCTTTATGTTTAATCCAGCAATGGAAAGTACAAGGAAAGGATAAAGGGTGTGAATGCTTCCTGGGCTTAGATAACAAGCCCTCAGCACTGGGAGTGACAGTTGTGAGCCCCTTGAAGATGAGGCCATTGCCTCATTCATCTTTTTATCCTAAGTGTCCAGACCAGGATCTGCTGTGTAGAGTTCAAATTCAAGTGCATGGATTGACTGTCTACCTACAAGGTGCCAGCATTCAGAGCTAGGAATAAAAATAGGAACGGGACATGGACCCTGCCTTTAAGATGCTCCTTGTCTGGTAAAGGAGGCAGGTGTGGTAAAACATAGTGTGATAAATGCAACAAGCAATTATTCAGCAAAGAGGGCTGCCCAAGGAGGCAGTATGTGGTCTGGCTCCGGAGGAGAGAAGGCAAAAGGGTTTTTGCTAAAACAAACAAACAAACAAACAAACAAAAGCATATTAGGTAAATCTGACTTACTGAAGGAGATCTGTACATATTTGTTGAATGAAAGGAGGAGTGATTAAATAACAGGCAGAGAGGAGCGTATGAGCTTGGGGGGAACAGACAAGTGCTGTATGTTTGCTGAATGACTGAGTCGTACTAACTACTATGGGGCACTTGATAGCCAACCTCATCCACTGATACCGTCCGGAGAGAGGTAGTGCTGTGAGGCACCCTCCTGCAAGAAATGCACTTACACGCCACTCATGCAGAAAAGGGCAGTTTATTCACTCCAGCTGGCCAGCATCTGTCTCCCAAGGTGCAACCAAGGAAGAGTGGCATTGGGCTTTGGTCTTGTAGGGTTCTTAAAGGCAAAAACTACATCCCTTTGGCACACGGGTTTGTCCAGGTGGCCAAAGCAAGCTAGGGAGCTAGGTCACAAGGGCCAAGAATGAGCCATTTGAGCAATCAAGCATACGAGTTTTCATTGTGTATGGTTCCTGTTCCCATGTAATAATTCACTGTGTATGGCTCCTGTTTCTGTGTAATTGTTTTTCGTTTCTATGAGAAGGTCAGCAGTTTCTCATTCAGAAGGCGGGGGTAGTCTGCTGGTCAGACGGGGGCAAAATGGAGTTACTTAGGTTAAGCAAGCAATTTTATAGAAGCAGATAGCATACGTTATGAGGGTGTAGGGAGCTCTATTTCAGTAGCTTGTCATTTACAGTAA
The DNA here is from genome assembly GCF_027409185.1 of Cynocephalus volans. NCBI lineage: Eukaryota > Metazoa > Chordata > Mammalia > Dermoptera > Cynocephalidae > Cynocephalus > Cynocephalus volans. The sequence goes on along the minus strand of NC_084460.1, from coordinate 85,594,631 downwards.
GTTTTGTACATAGGCAACACTAGTGAAGGTAGTCTTGGCCTAAAATGCGTTACTGCTGTAGAAGTTGCTGCAGGTAGAGTATTTCCTCTCCATATACACTGTCTTGGTAGAGAGCTAGTTAGTTAGATACTTCAGTTGGTTCAACAACAGGGAGAAATCAAAGGAACTGTAGAAGTACAAGGTGTCCATGATTCAATGAAAGGACTGGCTTGACACCAATACAAAGTTTCTGATTTTTCATATATATATTTTTATATATTATATACATATATACACATGAGTACTTCAAAAACTTCATGGAAAAATAGAATTAAAAAGATAATACTTCAATAAGTTATGGAAGGATTTGTATTATCTTTTAATTCCATTTTTCCATGAACTTCTTGAGTACTTGCATATATATAAATATGAGCTGAGTATATATCTGATATATAAGAATATGTATTTATTTATAGGAGCAACGTAAAAGCTCCTTATCCTGCCCCCTGCTTTCCTAGGTGGATTGTTTCCAGAGGTGAGAGATCAGCCAGACTTACAGGTAATGTGACTGTGCTGGGGAAGGACCAGCACTAATGCATCCAGGCTCATAAGAATGAGCACACATTGCTTTCTGCGATTGCCATCTATTTTATTTTACTTTCTGTCCTCAGGAGGTGGTCAGGTGAACAGAGTTCTAGAACCAGAGCAGAAAAGGGCAGGTTGAGTCTCTCTTGCATGCTGCCTGGGGTGCCTTTCTGTAGCTTTAAGGACTAGGTGGGCCTGGGCTTTAGGGTCTTCCTAGGAGTCTTTACCCCCAGCTCCTGACTACGTTTACACCATGCTGCTTAGCTGGAATCCCCACACCACTGGCAATAATATGCTTTTACTTTTATAGCCCATCTCAAAGCACTTGCATCTATACTATTTCATTCGAAAGTGATGGTCACCCTTGTTCTGTGCTTAATTTTTACAGATGAAACAAATGCAGCCCAGATCTCCAGATTATAGGAAGCCTCTAAACCGAACCAGCCTGTTTGACTTGGCCCAGAGGCCACAGTGTTTCTTTCCCCAGAGGCAGACACATATGCCTATAGGCACAGAAATGGGCTACCTTTTTTCCCCCATAGAGAAAACAGGCTTCATTTTTTGCTAGTATTATGGAAACCAAAATGCTTGAGCAAGTTTTTATACGCAAAAGTATCCTCATAGACTAGGGATATAAAGTTAACTTAACAAGCAAATATGTCTACCTATAGGTTTATGGAACAAAGGTGACCACATAACTAAGACTTTAAAGGACAATTCCGACTTATAATGTTTAAAAATTGGGGAGCTGATTATACATAAATATATATATATATAGCTAAATCTATTTCTTTGCATGGATTTTGCTTCAGTAAAATAATTTGTTAAACATACCATTAAATGTGACTCATAAGTCAGAAAATGATTTGTCATTAGACCTTGAATCCTAATTTTTAGTTTTGAAAAAAGTAGTCATCACACATAAGAGAAAAAATATATCAGCTTTAAAATTAGAGTGTCCTAAGGGTAGAGTGGCCCAAAACTGACTGCATTGGGGACCAGACTGGTATAAGGCAGGGCTATATCTTCAGAACATGCCAGAACTTGGATGATGGACAACTGGGTACTGCTGTCGAGCAGGACTCTATGAGAGCAGCATGAGGCCCAGCCACTGCGGCTCTGGCCAGAGCTGCTCTCTTGTCTGTCCTCTCCAAGGTGGGTTGCATCAGTCGACTTACAGGTGTGAAGTAACAGTGACCACAGCTATAAAAACAAAAGGCGTGCCAGGGCGAGGGGTTAAGCAGATCATTATAGTAGGGACATTTTCCCATTGTGCTGAAAAGCTACAGCATGCTGGTTTTTTTTTTTTTTTTTTTAATTCTTAGAATTTTAAACTTCTTCCTAAACTTTTAAATAAGTTTTTGAACTTATTAGAATTATATATGACATAAAAATAAATTGGCTCTGAGTGAGGGTATGAGTGTCACTACAATGCAGAGGATACATAAATTTCAGGGCATAAATCATGAAATATCTCTTTTGGCCACTTTGAAGTCATTTCAACTTAATTTTTTTTTCTACGTCTGATAAGTGATCTCTGGGTAGATGTGTTATTATTATAAATAATTATGAAAACATGTAGGGCATAGAATGCATACAAAGCTTTAGGTTCTTTTACATCTATTGGTTCGTGCATTTTCTTGGCATCCATAGAAGGCAGGAGAAGGCAGATGTCTTTGGAGATGCTGAGGCATGGTTATGTTAAATGTTATCTGGCATTTAAGCTTCTAGGATAGATGTTCCTTAAATTAAAGCTACTGCATGAAAACCATACTGATATGAAAAACTGTGGGTATCTAATTTTATTTGAACCAGGTATTTTAGGCCAGAAAACAATACAACAAATTACCACAAAGCCTATATTGTTTGTGATCCAACCTATTAATCCAGATTTTCAGGGCATATGACTCCTTTAAAGGGCTAATAATTCTCTCCTGTGGCGATCTTTTAGGGAACTCCATGAAAAGCTGAGTGCACATGTGGGAACCTCTCTTTCATGATTTCAAGAAAAATATGCCTTGTGATAAAAAATAGTTTTAAAAAATTTTTTAAGTAGCTTTGACTCAAAAGGTATGATCTGCTAAAGCATAGTGGATAAATCATATTGGAGGGGAAAAAGGAACTAAACATTTCTCAAACTAAGTTCCTCTGCATGATAGTGTTCTAAAACTTAACATGAGATGTTAAGTGATGTTCAGTGAAAAATAATAGAGGGATGACTTGGGCAGGTTTTGAACAAATTATCATCCTCTTAGAGATCTATAATTTATACCAGCATGTTAAAGTTTCTGAGAAGTCCTGCAGATTGTATTTAATTCATGCATTTAATCAACAATACTTATTGTATACTTATTATGTGTCAGGTATTGTTCTAGGCACTGGGACAGAATGATAAACCCAGCATTTCTGCCACTTATTTGACCACGGAATACTGATTTTTGTAACATAGTGACATGACTAGGAGATGTTGGCCAGATCTTCCTTGATCTTATACTAGCATTTTGGCTGGCAGTATTTCTGGGCTTCTCCTCCCAGCAAATAAGAGCCTTCTCCAGGGAGTTGAATTGCTGCATTGGAGCTGATTGGTAATGTTGGGTGGGATTTGCCCATAGGCTGTAAAATATGAAACTGAAGATGAGACAGCAAATGAAACAGGGCTGAAATGGAAAACAAAACCGGCATCTCAGGACAACTGAGTCATCCATGCAGAGGCTGTGTGGAGACTCCAGGTTTGGGGAAATAAAATGGCATTTTAGGAAACCAGAGTGAGAGGGCTTGAATCCAAGTGTGATGTGAGAGAAGCTGTAGAGCTAGGGCTGGGTCTGGAGCTCACAGACTTCTCAAGCCTGTTGTCCAGACTGGGTCATAAACCCTTCACACACAGGTCTACAAGCTAGGTAACCAGAAAAAAGGTCCTTGGACCCTTTGTTGAAGAAATAAAAAACTTTATTCAGCTCACACACATCTAAGAGTTAGGTAGTCCAAAGAGAAACTCAGAAACTCAATTGCTACCAGCAAAGTCCAAAGAAAAACTGAGCAGCTGCCAGCAAAGTAAACATGCTCTATTTTTAGATGTGATCTCTCTGCCTTGCTGGCCAGCTGCTGCTTCACAAAACTGAAGAACACACAATAGCAACAAACTAAAAAGATACATGGGTACGCATGTGCACTAACTCCACTCACACACAACTTGTTTACAAAGAATGTGCTGCACCACCCCCAACCGGACCTGAGGCGAGGGGGCCTGACTATTCTATTTTCCCCACAGAAGCCTAGAAAGTTCTATAAATCTTTAAAGCCTGTTTATCAGGGCACTGGAGACCTTGGCTATGGTGGTGAGGGGACTTTTAAGGACAGAAATGATAGCTAAGACAATGTGTCTACTCATATGAAATACTATGTTTTACTAATGATCTCATATTCTGTTAAACAGTGGTCAATAGTTGTATGGCAGCCATTTTGAAAAATGACAGCTGCAGGGACAAAGTCACAGAATGAGCTATACGTGGTACTGAAAACAAACAAATTTCAAGATTCTCTAAATAGATTTTGGAGCAGAGGATAGCACTTGGGGGAAGGGAGTGTGCAAAATGGGTTAGAGGACTGGGCAGCCAGTTAACTGCGTTTTCTCATTTTACTCCTGAGGATTTGAAAAGATCTTGCTCACCATCTTTCACATAACTTTGTGTATTTGATGACTCCTATCAAGTGCTCCCCTCTGCAAAGCCCTGCCAGCTTCCACAGGTTTTTTCTTCTTCGACCTATTTCTCCAGCCAAAAAACAAGCTCAGTTTCTGTAGCCTTCCCACATAACGGTCAATTGCCCAGCCCATTTATCATTTTTACTGGTCACCAAAAGAGTTCTTTGGTTTGTGAGCTTATTTTTAGAAGCCGGACTTGGTTGAGGCTGGTCTGTGCTAGTCCCTGCTGGTCTCACCTGCGTCACTAAATACTCTCCTCTCAGAGCCCAGTGCCTGGGTGAGCCTCAAACACGGGCACTTGAGTTGGGGGTGTTCAGAGATGGGAAGGTGTGCTTCCTTCCATGGGATAAATTTATCTTACACACGTCTGTAAAATAAGTGCTTGTTTCTTGCTTGAGAAACGCTCATCATTCCTGTTTGTATAATTCAAAGTTAATATTTACATTTGTCAAGCTTCCATCAGTCTTTTTGAAACGGCCTCAAGGGTAAAGACTGATGGGAGCTTTTGAACACTGGGGCCTCGCTTCTTCCCGACACCCCTGAGGAGGGAGCCGAGTGTAGGCAGAACAGCGCTGTGCTGATGAGTCATTGCTCCTGTGCTTGTCCAGAGACCCGCCCCATGAAACCCTCGCTCCTGAGCAGCAGAGGAAATTCCACTCCCCTGGCTCCACTCACAGGGATTTCTAGTTTCCTTCTTTGTGAGGTAAGAAGCTCTCTCCCAGCTGGCCTCTTCTTTGTTCTGGCTTCCCAGATGAGTACAGAGTCCTGTTCTTGCTGAGGGCATCACTGCACTGCCTGGGCCCTGTCCCCAGGGGGATGAGCTCACAGGCCTCCTATTGTTTCTCTCACTGTCACTGCTGAGCCTTGTGAGGCTTCTAAGCTATTAGCTTTGAGGAATGAGACTCTGTCAGCACGGTGTGTTTGTGAAAGTAATGCCACTTCTGGTGAAAAGGCGTAGCGGTTTGGATACTGCCCTGAGGTCAAGAGAAAGTGAAAGTTCCTGTTCACTCTTCCAAGTGAAGCCCTCACCGCTGTCCTCGGACCTCGCCTCAGAGGCCTGGCTTTGCTTCCCTCTGGTGTTTGCTGCAGCAAGTGAATCAGACAGTCACTCCTTTGTGGAACCAGCTGAGGGAAGAGCATCAACCCATTGGCTCTAAGATGGAAGGCTATAGTTTTTCCCAAGCTGTGACTGACTGAGCCTCATTGAATCCCCCTAAACACAGCCTAGGCAGATCCCATCACTTACCAATCACAGTCTGGGTCACTCAAAATTTCCAACTCACATTCAAATGAAAGCTCTGTCCCTCCTCCCCTGCAAGCTAATGTGCTCAAGAAAGGCATTTCCGAGGAGGTGACGTATAAGCTGAAGGACTGGCTCGCTGCATATTGAATCATGGCCATCCTCATCTTTCTAGTGTCCTTGATTCTCTCCTTCACAGCATTCATTCCTTGAAAGCCAAGGGTTTCTTCACAAACCAAAGCTTCCACAAATGCTCCCCTCTCTACCTCAAATACTCTTTTGCCAGTTCTCCTTCCTCGAACTTCTGCTTTGTTAAACTCCATTCATCTTGCAGATCTCAGATTAGATGTATCTTCCTTCAGGAAGCCTTCCCTGACCACTCAGACTAGGCTAGGTTTCCTGACCCTATACCTGTTAGTCCTTGTGGTGATTGCCTGTGTCTCCGCTGGACCATAAGTTCCTTAAGGCCAGAGACTATATTTGCCTTATTCACCACTTGGTCCCTGGCATCAAGCACAATGCCTGGCACATAGTAGATGCTCAGTAAACATGGGATGAACGATGGCTTGAAAGCAGATGTGAGTGCCTGAAGGCAGTAGCAGAGTTGGGGGTCTTTTCAGACCACGTTCCTTGTATCACAGGGGTATGAAAGGGGCTGATGCCGACATGAACAGGATCTGGAAATATCAGCACAGAGGAAACTGAAGTTTGTCTGTTGTCCAACAAAAGGAAGCTGAAAAAATGTGCTGATGGGGAGAAGAGAGTGTCTCCACAGCAAAGACCCAGTACCAGCAGGCTTGAGGCCTCTGTCTGGATTCCAGGGTCCTGCCTTGCTCAGGGCCAGCTGGAGTGCTGTGCCTGGGAGCCCTAGGAGGGGGCTTTTGACAACATGTTTCATGATGCCTCTGTATGTGTCTCAACCCATCTGTTGAAGTTTCTCCACTCAAATGTCAGCCCTAATTGGAGATTGATGCTTTGTTTCTTGAAAGTCAGGTAAAGGGCAAGAGGCTGCAGGACTTGACGAGAGAGGTAGGAGACTTGAGAGGACTCAGCTGGAGGATGGGGGGCTATTTCCTTGGTTCCCATCATGTCTCCAGGGACTTTTCTGTGTGACTTAAGAGATGCTGGGAAACAGCTCTCTCATGCTGTCTGAAGGCTGGAAAAAAGCAGCAGAGAACACACTCCTTTGGCCATTGCCTGGGCTGCCACTGGCGCCGTCTCTGCTCTCTGGCTCAAGATCGGGTCTTGTGTGGCCTGTGGGGTGGTGCAGGTGGGGCATCCTGACAGGTGTGTGGGAAGAGCCAGCCACCTGCAGTGGGCCTGAGGCCCACAGCCCTCAATGGGCCCACATCCTGCTCCTCATTCAGTAAGGACAGGGTGGTGGATGACAGTGTGGACTTTTGGTTTGACTCCCAGCTCTGCCATTTATGCCTGGCTATGTGATCTTAGAAAAGTTACTTGAAAGTTCTTTGCCTCCGTTTCTTCTTTTGTACCTATCTCATATTTTTTAAAAAATTAGAATACTGTAAATACTTAGAATATTGAAGCAACATTTTCATCTGTAAAATGACAGGGTTGAACTCAGTGAAAGCAAAGAACCCTTTTCGTATAAAACTCATAACCTGCCTAGGTTCAAATACTGACTCCACCTCTGACCAGCTGGTAGTTCTCAAGGCCAGGGACTGTATCTTGGCCAACTCTGGTGCTCCCAAAGTGCCTGGGACAGTGCCTGGCACATAGTAGGTACTCAGGAAACTTTGAATGGATGAATGCATGCATGAGTGTTGCCTGGTGAGGATCCTGAGAAGAGGCGTAAAGAATTGTTATGAAGCAGTGAGTACCAAAGCCTTCTGTCCGAACGGATGGATCTGTGCTCTTGAAGAGGGCTGAAGTCATGAAGAAAAGATGGCTACTGGAGTTTGGGGGACAAAGAGAACTTACCATGCACAGTGGCCCAGGCCCCTGAGCGGAGAAACCAGATTCCGTCTGGCCTGGAAACCAGCTGTCCAGCAAAGTGGGGAAACTAGTGGACTTGGAACCCAGAGACGTGAATGCAAGTCCGCCCTGCCCTGCCCTGTTGTGTAGCAGAGCACACACTGTGCCAGACAACCGATTTTAATAAACGAGACCACAAATTTTAAACCACTTCTTACAACATAAGAGAATGAATGACTAGGAGCATCACCAAATTCCTTCTCAGGATGCCAAGTTATATGTCTTTTACATGGAAATTTTTAGTTTGCAAAGCATTTTTAATACAGCTTTCCATATGTTGAACACGCCCACAGGGCAGGAGCCTTGCTCATGCTCAGTTTGGAGATTTGACTCAGCGTGGTTGCTGGAGATCTCCTAACTCGTCCAACTCAGGGCTCCGCACTGCACATTCTGCCTTCTTTCTTCCCGCTCTGCCTCCCAGTGTGCAGGACCATCACCAGACTGATGTGAGATCTTTGGGATGGTTGAATAAGGAAGAAATCTGAAGAATGTACACATCGGGTGGAGGTGATTATGGCTCAAACTCTCAGGCTGGTGGCATCATTGCTGGCGATGGAGGCAGAGCTGAAGGGCCCACAGAGCCTGCTGGCACAGCCGTGAACACCTCACAGGGCGCCACGCACACACAGATGAGGCATCGGAAGGCACACAGATGACTGGCTGCTGAGACAAGGAAGACAGCAGCTCACAGCAGGGAAACTCTCCTAAAGAAGGGGAAGCAGCACTGGAGGAAAATAAGTGTAATTGTTTCTCATTTGGGGCATTCAGCAATGTCTGATATACGTCTCTGGAGAGTATATTCTCAGTTTAGGGGAGGATGTGAGAACTTGGTTTGGGGATTCTAAGTCTAACATGAGCAGTAAAGAGAATCTTTTATGCCTCTTTGCAGGATTGTCACCAAGCAACACTCATGGACATATTCATTCATTCTAAATTCCCTGAGTACCTACTATGCACCAAGCACTGTCCCACACACTTTGGGGTGGTACAGAGCTGACCCTGGTGTAGTCCTGACCCTGAGGAACTCCCAGCTGCTTGCTGGTGTGGTCAGGATTTGGACCCAGGCACTCCGACTCTGTATTCTAAATTAATACTATGTTGCCTCAGTTAGAAAACACACCCAACTCAGCCTGGAGAAATGAACAAAGGCTCCTATCACTTTTGAGTTAAGTCAAGTTGAGTTCAGCAAGTTAATGAACAGGGCAGGATACTCTAGGGAAAGAAAACAATGTGTTTGAAAACTAAAAGGTGTGAAATGAGAAAGGCATATTCAAGAAAATGCGAATTATGTGGAATGACATCAGTCACAATATAATAATGGAAGGAGGGTAGAATGTGTGTAGAAGCGGAAGGAGATGAGGCTGGAGAATCAAGGTAGCCCCGACTACAGAGCGCTTCAAATTGCAGGCTAAGTAATTTGTCTTTTGTCTCGATGGCCTTGAAAAGCAATAGGCATGTTTTAGGCAAAGCAGTGACATGGTCAGCACTGTGATGTGTGACACTGTATTTAGAGCGTTCCTCTAGGACAGTGTTTCCCAAACCCAGTCATTTACTTACTGGTGTAACCACTTTTTCTTCTTTGAACTGACTCCTTCCTTCTCTAGCCTTCCTGCAGTGCATTGAATGTCTCCACAAAACTCAGGGAAGCTTGGTCTCCATTGTAACCGTTAAGAGGATGGGGAATCCGACTACAGTATTCGAAAGGTGGGGTCTTTAGCAGACCATTGGATCGTGAAGACTGTGCTGTCATGAAAGGATTAATCCATTCATGTGATAACGGATTAATGGTCTAATGACTTATCATGGGTGTGGACTGGTGTCTTTCTAAGGAGAGTGAGCACATTCACAAGCCCTCTTGCCCGGCCCTCATTATGTGACACCCTGCATCACCATGGGACTCTGTAGAGTCACCACCAAGAAGCAGACCCTCACCAGATGTGTTCCCTGGACTTCGGACTTCCTAGCCTCCCAAACTGTAAGAAATAAATTTCATTTTCTTATAAATTACCCAGTGTCAGGTATCCTGTTAGAAGCAGCAGAAAATAAACTAATACACTTCCCCATCTCAGTAAATTGTACCCACAAATGTCTGTGTCAAAGTCAAAAATCTAGGGGTCACTCTTGATTCTTCACTTTCCTGCGCCACCTACATTCCACCCATCAGCATGCTCTCTAGGTTGCCTCCTGAATTTGTTCACTTTTCTCCGTAACCGTCGTCTCTGGCCTGGATGATTGTGTTTGCCGCCTATTCAGGGTTCTCTTGCCTTCCTGTAATCTAATCTTCGTGAAGGAGCCAGAGGGATTTTTGAAAAAATCAAGTAATGTCAGTCTCCTACTTAACCCCCCCTTTCACAGTCTTCCACTTCCCTTGGAATAAAATCCAAATTCCTTTTGATAGACACTGGAGCCCTGGCTACATCTCCAGCTGTCTAGGCTCAGTCCTGTCACTCCCTTGTCAGCAGGCTCTGGCCACAGGCCTTTTAACAATTTCTAGGACTTGCCAAGTTCTTTCTGACTCAATTCTTAGGACTGACTATTTCCTATTCCTAGAACACCTTTCCCAGGGCAGTTCCTACAACCTGCTACTTCTCCACTTTCCAGCTTAAATATTTTCAGGGATGCCACTCAGTCCTGAAAACAACCTCCTTGTTATTCTTTATCACAATACTCTGACTTTCCTTCATAGCTCATTTAAAAAAATCTTTATAACCTTTTTTTTTTTTTGGTTAATATTAATAGTATTCCAATTATTTTATTTCTGCTACTTTAATTTTGTATTTTTCTTATTTCACCTTTAAAAATTTTTTAAAAAGAAAAAAATTTTAAAGGTGCCTTTAAAAAGAAAGGCAATTATATGCATTTATTTTGCCCAATGACTTACTGATTTGAAAGTCCCCCCTTCAAATACACATTCTTTCATTGGTCAGTCTACCTGTTCATTTATCATTGTTTTAATACCTATAACTTTATAGCAAATTTAATATTTGATAGAGCAAATATCCCTCAATATTCTCCTTCTGTGAATATTCTGACTTCTTTTTTCTAAACATGTGGGTCACAGAGTTGAATATCAATACCTGTGTACGATATGTGATGACAGAGTCAGGATAATTATCATACTCATCATTACAAAATGTCATCATTCTTTGTGTCCATTAACCAATTTCTCTCAACCCCCCCCACCCTTTTCCTGCTTTAGTAACCACAGTTCTGTTTTCTCTTTCTAAAAGTTCAGCCTGTTACTGTGATCTTTTCTTTCTTTTTCTTTCTCTTTCTCTCTCTCTTTCTTTCTCTTTCTCTCGTTCTTTCTTTCTTTGCTCCCACTTATGAATGAGGACGTGCAGTATTTCTCTTTTTGTGCTTGGCTTATTTCACTTAACATAATTTTCTCCAAGCTCATCCAAGTTGTTGTGAATGGCAGAATGGTAGAATTTCATTCTTCTTATGGCAGAGTAGTATTCCATTGTGTTTATACACCACATTTTCCTTATCCAGTCATCCATTGATGGTCCTTTAGGTTGGTTCCGTATTTTGGCTGTTGTAAATAGAGCTGTGATAAACATGGAAGTAAAGGTATCCCTTCGACACGATGATTTCCAATCCTCTGGGTATATACTCTGTAGTGGATTGCTGGATCATATGGTAGATCTATCTGTAGTTGTTTGAGGACACTCCATACTGTTTTCCATAGTGGCTATACCAATTTACAGTCCCATCAACAGTGTAGAAGGGTCCCCCTTATTCCACATCCTCACTGGCATTTGTTTTTTTCTGTCTTTTTGATAATAGCTGGTCTAACTGGGGCGAGATGGTATCTCAATGTAGTTTTGTTTGCATTTCTCTGATGCTTAGTGATGTTGAGCATTTTTTCATGTACCTGCTGGCCATTTGTATATCTTCCTTTGAGAAATGATTACTTGGCTCCTTTGCCAGTTTTTAAATCAGATTGTTTTTTACTATTACATTGTCCTTGTATATTCTGTATATTAGTACCTTGTCTGATGTATAGTTTGCAAATATCTTCTCCCATTCTTTAGGTTGTCTTTTAACTCTGTTGATTGTTTCCTTTGCTGTGCAGAAGTTTTTTAGTTTGTTTTTTGGGGGCTTTATTTAAAACCTTATAAAACCTGTGTTTTGGGGGTCTTATTCTTAATGGCTTAGCCCAGTTCTACATCCTGAAGTGTTTCCCCTATGTTTTCTTCTAGGAGTTTTATAATTTCAGGTCTTATATCTAAGTCTTTAATCCATTCTGAGTTGATTTTGGCATATGGTGAAGGTACGGGTCTAGTTTCATTCTTCTACACATGGATATCCAGTTTTCCTAGCACCTTTATTGACAGTTTGACTACAATGTGTCTTGGAGAGAACCTTTTTTGGATTGAATCTGTTTAGGGGTCTTTGAACTTCTTGCATCTGGAAGACTATATTGCCCCCAATAACTGGAATGTTTTCCACTTTTACTTCATTGAATAGATTTTTAATGCCTTTTCCCTTGTTCTCCCCTTCCAGAACATCCATCATTTGGATGTTTTATGGTTAAGTTTGTCTGATAGCTCTCATAGATTTTCTTCATTATTTAAAATTCTTTTTTCTTTTCTTTTCTTTCTTTTTTTTTTTGTCCATCTGGGTTATTTCAAAAAGACTGTCTTGCAGACCACGACTTCTTTCTTCTGCTTGCTCTACTCTGTTGCTCAAGCTCTAGGTTGTACTTTTTATTTTCTTGAATGAATCCTTCAGATGCAGGAGTTCTGCTACATTCTTTTTTTTTTTTTTTTTTGGTCAGCTGGCCAGTACAGGAATCTGAATCTATAACCTTGGTGTTATAAGGCTGCATGCTAACCAACTAAGCTAACTGCCAGCCATGCTACATTCTTTTATAGGGTATCTATCTCTTTGTACAATTCCTCCTTCCAGTCCTGGGTTGTCTTCCTCATTTTATTTAAATTTAATTTAATTTAATTTTACTTCTCAAAATACATTGTACTTGATTTTCACACCCCTTTACCCATTCCTCTCCAACCCCACTTCTCCCCCCCCATTGTATCTGTGCACTTGGCTTAAATAGTTCAAGGACTTTTTGTGGTTATTCTGTCTTCTTCCCTCAACCCTTTATTAGTTTGTGTGTTTATTTATTTATTAATTTTTAGCTCCCACAAATAAGTGAGAACATGTGGTATTTCTCTTTCTGTGCCTGACTTGTTTCACTTAATATAATTTTCTCTAAGTCCATCCATGATGTTGCGAATGGTAGTATTTCATTCTTTTTTATAGCAGAGTAGTATTCCATTGTGTAGATATACCAGTTTCCTTATCCATTCATCTGATGATGGACATTGGGCTGGTTCCAGCTCTTGGCTATTGTATATAGAGCTGCAATAAACACTGGAGTACAGGTATCCCTTCAGCATAATGATTTCCATTCCTCTGGGTATATTCCCAGCAGTGGAATCGCTGGGTCATATGGTAGATCTATCTGTAATTGTCTGAGGAACCTCCATATCATTTTCCATAAAGGCAGCACCATTTTGCAGCCCCACCAACAGTGGATGAGAGTTCCTTTTTCTCCACAACCTCTCCAGCACTTATTGTTCTCAGTCTTTAGGATGTTAGCTATCCTAACTGGGTTAAGATGGTATCTCAGTGTGGTTTTGATTTGCATTTCCCGGATGCTGAGTGATATTGAGCACTTTTTCATGTGTCTGTTGGCCATTCATATATCTTCCTTTGAGAAATGTCTGATCAGCTCCCTTGCCCATTTTTTAATTGAATTATTTGGTTTTTTTGCTGTAAAGTTGTTTGAGTTCCTTGTATATTCTGGATATTAATCCTTTGTTAGATGTTATTTAGCAAATATTTTCTCCCACTCTGCTGGTTGTTTTTTTTACTCTGTTGATTGTTTCTTTTGCTGTGCAGAAGGTTTTTAGTTTGATATAATCCCATTTGTTTATTTTACCTTTAGTTTCCTGTGCTTTTTGGGTCCTATTCATGAATTCTGTAGTCACTCCTATTTCCTAGAGTGTTTCCCCTATGTTTTCTTTAAGGATTTTTATTGTTTCAGGGTGTATACTTAATTCTTTAATACATTTTGAGTTGATTTTGGTATATGGTGAAAGATATGGGTCTAGTTTCATTCTCCTACATATGATTATCCAGTTTTCCTGGCACCATTTGTTGAAAAGGCAGTCTCTTCCCCAGTATGTAGACTTGCTGCCTTTGTCAAAATCAGATGGCTGTAGGCATATGGGTCAATTTCTGGGTTCTCTATTCTGTTCCATTGATCCATCTGTCTGTTTTTAATGCCAGTACCATGCTGTTTTGGTTATTATAGCTCTGTAATATAGTTTAAAGTCAGGTAGTGTTATGCCTCCAGCTTTATTTATTTATTTATTTTTGCTCAGGATTGCTTTGGCTATGCGTGGTTTTATTGTTCCATATAAATGTCTGGATAGCTTTTTCCATCTCAGAGAAAAACGTCATTGGAATTTTGTCTTCCTCATTTTGTTATATTGTCTACCTGAGTCTTCTTGCATCTCATTGAATTTCCTTAAGATTATTGCTGTGAATTCCTTTTCAGGCATTTCAAAGGTTTCCTGCCCCTTGGAGTCTGGTACTAGAAGATTATTGTATTCTTTGGGGGGTGTCATATTTTCTTGCTTTTTCTTATTTCTAGTATCCCTACATTGATCTTTTGGCATCCAGTGAAGCAGTTGCTTCTTCTGTTACTCTGAAGTAGCTTTTGAGGAGAGAGACTCCTTCCTGTAGATGTCTTTAATATTGACCATTGGGTAGGGTGTTTTAGCTTTGGTTCTGAGTAGAAGTGATAGTATAGTCTCCATGTGGTTACTTCAACCGTATTTAATGTCAGAGTTGTTTGTGAGTGCCTCTACGTCCTAGGCACTGGGCACTCAGTGGTTCCTTGCTGAAGTGGGTGACATTATGTAGGGTTGTAAAGATTGTTGGCAAGATCCTGAGCTCTTGGGAGAAGTGCGCAGGTGCCCTGTCTCTCCTTGGCTGAGGTGGGTGACCTTGGGCAGACTGCTGGCATCCAGACAACTGTCCTGTGACTCACTCCCATGGAGAGTGAGATAGACTATGTATGGGAAGAGGGGTAGAGGGTGGCAGCAGTGCTCTGGGGACAGATGGTGACAACAGCAGTGGCTGTGAGATTGTGTTTTCCTCTGTGGTTTGGGAGCTGGATTGCCAAGGGTGGAGCTGCTGAGCTGCTTCTCAGGAAGTGGGCGAGGCCACTAGGCAGGACTGCAGTAAGGGGACCCATCTAGGCACTTCCTGTGTGGTAAGCAGGGTCACTAGACAGGCCTGTAGTGAAGTGATCTGTCCAGCAGCTTCTAGATGGCGGGTGGGACTGCTAGGCAAGCCTTCAGTGAATTGCCCTGTCCCGCTGCTTCTGGACAGTGGGCATGGCTGCAAGGCAGTTCTGCAGTGAAGCTTCTGGGACTGTTGACAAGGCTGCTAGGCAGGACTGTTCAGGATGAAACCACATGGCCACTTCTCTGGGAGGAGTGGATGCACTTTATTTCCACCAGCCTCAGGGCATATTCATTAGGGTAAAGACCCATGAGCTGTTTTTCTGGGTTGGAGGCTCAGGTGCACACAACTCAGTCAGCTGGTGGGGCTGAGAGTTGTGGTCCACCTGAGGAAGGTCTGCCTGTGTGATCTCTGGCCAGGGACACATCAGTTCAGCAGTACTAGGGTTGGCTTCCTAGACTGTGGAACTAGAGTCACAACCTCTGTGACCTCAGGCTTCAAGCCACTGGGATTAGGTCATTACAGCCTGTCCTGTGAGTGTGCTGGGTAGGGAGCAGAGCCTTAAGGCTGGGGAAGAACCATAGCTACTGGTCTCAGTTGCAAGATGGCACGTTCTGTAGCACTGTCCTGGGTTGATTTGGGTCCCGAGGGTGGGGGGTGGAGTGTGCACCATTTGTGCTAGTGTTCTAGAGTGGTGCACTGAGTGTTTTCTAGGGTGCTCTCCATACTTGGCTCCAGACTTGTCCTGCCTAAGGATCTGTGGCCTTTGTGGTGAGGATGGGATTGGAGTGGGTGTTCTGCCTACCTTTTCGCCACAAGGAAGTATTCTTCCTGCACCAGTCCTGGTGGTGCAGATGTGGGGGCTGAGGCTTGTGCCTCTCTCTCCTCCCTATGCTACCATCCTGGGTTTTTGTGTTCCACAGTGATCTCACCAGTCTCCTGTTGTACTCCCACACTATCCCACCAGTGCTCCTGTCAATATTTAGCTGTCTGCTGGTTGTTCTGGGTCCTTTTCTGTGGGAAGAATGTGCCTGGGCACCTCTAGTCTGCCATCTTGCCCTGCCTCCACCTTTACATCTTCATTTGGTTTATTTTGCTTACTTGATGAATGTCCTGCACTGGGAGAATGTGAGCATGCCTGTCTTCTCACTGTGGTGCCCCAAGCCTAGCACAGGGACTGGAGCATGTAGATGTTCAATACATATTTGTTAAATGAATGATTTAATGAATAAATGAGTGCAATTTAATCCTCCAGGGCCGGAATATTTTCTTAAGTTGTCCCTCTCATTTTAATAAGGGAAGGGATCCTGAGTGAGAGAAAGAAAGAAAGAAAGGAAAAGACAACAACAGTTTCTTCCCTTCAGACTTGTCTTTCTCCTTTGCCGGCCTTCACTTACTGGTTGTGAAGATGAATTTCTGATACTGTTTTTGTCCCGAGATGCTCGTTCAAAGCGCTGACTGGTTTAAGCCTGTGGTGACAGCTTTTCATCAGGTCCAAGAGATGTTGCTTGTTCCTGCAGATCAGAAGACAGCACTGTGTCACAGCAGGGGAGCAGAAATGAATTCAGACCAGCACTGATCAGTGCAAACTGCAAAGTGGAAGGGACTTGAGAAAGCGACTCAGGCTCAGCCCCTTTGTTGCATAAATGAGAAAATGGACACCCTGAGAGATTAAGGAAATAGAACTATTCTGTTTTTTTCTGCCTCTCCCTTACTCTCCCCACCCCCAACATCCCACTCCCAATGACAGCCTGAATCTGAGTTGACCAGCCACACCTTCACCCTGAGGTCCATTTCTCACCAAGGTCTGCTCTGATGGGGACATGTTATTAACAGCCCACTCGACCTTCTTGAGCATTTAGGGATGTGCCCTCTGCAACTATAATTTTGTTTATGTTTTCCATGAATTTAGTGAGCCCTTAGGGGAAGCTTATCTTTATTCTTACCCCTAACTGTGCCCTAGGGGTTAATGAGGGTCCTAACTTTACTGCTTATTGTGCAGTAGTAGAACTGAACTTCATTTATCTCTAATTGACTTCTTGCAACATCTAAGGCAGGGAACACCACAGGCACCTCGAGCATCTCATGTGGCCCAAGTATCTCATGGCAGGTGGGCTTTGTTGAATACCCACAACTAATTTGAATGAATTGCCAATATTAACAATTACATAATAATCTGAGATTATGGCTTCTCAAAAAATAGTACCATCTGGCAATTCTCGGCTCATGATCCTTCATGGTAGCAGGTGGTTAGAACTGAGTAGAGGCTGCCCCATTTAGACCTGGGGAACATTCCCCAGTTTAACACAGTCACCACCCCTCCTGTCACTTTCCGTGCAACTGGTTTTACTCATTTGCTTTACTTGCTCAGCTCCTGAAAGTTTTTTTGAGTTTATAACCCCTGAAATGTCCTTCTTGAGGCATTTCAGAACTTGAGCTCTATGATCACATTCATGATCTCTTAGACTTTTAGTATTTCTCAGTATTGGTCTTCCTAGTGTGAAACCCAGCCTCAGGGATGAGGACTGGTTAATCTCCGCTGGGGGCATGACCATCAGGCACTTTCACCAGAACAACTGCGAAATCTAAAGCAAAGTCCAGAAGGATTTGGAGGTTGGATGCAGGGGAAACTCAAGATAAGGTGTAACTGTGAGGTTAGGAAGAGGGCAGGTGAAAATTCAGCAAATCTTCCCAAACATTCACGTAATAAGTATCTATTAAGCTCTTCCTAAATTCCAGGCACAAAGGGCTAAGCATAAAGAAGGTGGCTCCCACCCGCTCCCTGCTGTTCCGTCTGCTTCTGCTCTCCTCTCTTCCGAAGCGGCTCTCTCAGTGCTATTAACAGTCTCCGCTTTGGTCTGGATTGTGTCCCCACCCCAATTCATATGTTGAAGCCCTAATCTCCAATGTGATAGTATTTGAAGATGGGGCCTCAGAGATGGTTAAGTTGAAATGAGGCCATGAGGGTGGGGCCCTCATGGTGAAATTAGTGCCCCTATAAGAAGGGACACTAGAGTGCTTGCCCTCTCCACCACGTGAGGACACAGAGATACGGTGGCTGTCTCTAAGCCAGACCAGACACCAACCATGCCGGCACCCTGATTTTGGACTTCCAGCCTCCGGAGTGGTGAGAAAATAAATTTCTGTTGTTTAAGCCACCCAGTCTATGGCATTTTGTTATGGGAGCCTGAGCTGATCGCCAAATCCCGTGGTCCTAATCTTCCGTGGATTCTCTGCAGCCTGTGAGAGGGAAGACCCTCTCCCTGGCTCACCTCTCACCCCTGGGTATCAGTGGAACGATCTGTCTCCTCCTGCAGCTCAAGCTGCTTCTGTGTTTCCTGTGTTGACTGTGTCTCCACTGTCTCTTGAAAGTTTGCGGTGAAAATACAGGGGAGGGTCCATCCTCGTTCTCATCTCTTCTTGCTCTGATGCTTTTTTCCTGAGAAATTTCATCTACTTGCCATGGTTTTAAACTCTTTCCTGAGCTCCAGACCCAAATGTCCATTTGTAGGCACATAAACCAACAGGACCCAAATAAAATACAGCACTTCTGCCCATAAATCAATCCTTCCTCCCATATTTTTGCCTATTCATATCACCACTGAATCAGTCTTCCAAACTAGAAACTGGGAGTCACACCTCATTTATTCAATACACAGTTGAATTTGAGCACCTATAATGTACCAGGGATTCATGTAAATGCCAGGAATATAGCAGTGCAGAAAACAGGCAAAAATTCCCTGCCCTTGTGGAGTTGCTGTTCTCGAGGACTGCTCCCACCCCTCACTGCCACGTCCTGTCAGTCTCCACACCCTTGATGGTTAAAACCTCTCCAATCTGTCCCCTTTCCACTCCCGCTGCTTTCTCTCAGTTCTCACGGCCACTTACCTCAACTACTCTGTTGACCCCTAACTGGTCTCCCTGTGACCAGTCTGCTCCCACTCCCCACAAGAGTGAACTAGAAAAAAATCAAACATGCTTCATAGCTAAAGACTTTTTCTAGCTCCTTCTTCATCAAAAAGTACTTTTGTTTGGTGTAAGCCCTCGTTCCTCTTTTCTTGGATCTGCCCTCTTCTGACTTTTGTGGCCACTGTCTTATGAAGTGTATAATACACGCGGAATAGTGCCTGCAGTGTAAATAACCACAGCCAGCTTTTTACCACACTCTGTGCCATTCTCTCTGCCCGCATTGTTCTTCCCCACCTCTTCTTTTCCTGAAGTATGAAGAGCCAGTTCAGGCACTATCACTTTTGTAAAACTTTCCTAATTTTTCAAAGTAGGGCTAGTTGCTCCCAATCCTTTCCCGTCCTCACTTCCAGCCCCCACAGAAATGTGTTCATGCTGCTACTGAGATACCTGTTGTGTTCTCCTGAGTTCACCCGACTGTCTTCTTGGAGGGCAGAGTCTATGTCTTTATTTACTTCTAAATCTATAGTACGTGGAGGACTAACCAGTTCACGAGGGGCACTGGACACACATTCATAAATAAAGATATGTTCTTTCATCTCAAAGGACTTCTAGTCTGTGGGGAAGCAAGACTGGGGCACACACACCAGGAAGGTCGTGGTTAGGGCTGCATAGTGTTAGATTTGTTCCTAAGTATCTTGAAGTGTTCGTTGCTATTGAGAGTAGGAACTTTTGTTCATTACCTCTTTCAACTGGTTTTTTCTGGTGGGTGGTGTAGGTCTGTGTATTAATTTTCCTATTTCTAAAAGTTTGTTGCTTAAAACTATAAAATTTATATTCTCACAGTTCTGGAGTCCTTCTGAAGCACAAAATCAGTATCGCTGGGCCAAAGCCAAGGTGTTATCAGGGTCGCACTCCTCCAAAAGTTCTGGGGAGCATCCGTTCCTTGCCTCTTCCAGCCTCTCGTGACTGGTGGCAGTCCTTGGCTCATGGCAGCATCATTCTAATTTTCAAGGTCGGTGCAGTGGTCTGAATTTGTGTCCCTCAAACTCATATGTTGAAATCCTAATCCCGATTGTGATGGTATTTGGAAGTGGGGCCTTTGGGTTGTGAGGGTGGAGCCCTTATGAACAGGATTAGTGCACTTATCAAAGGGATCCCAGAGAGACTTCTTGCCCTCTTTCAGCCACATGAGGCTGTAACAAGAAGTGGGCAGTTCGCATCCCAGAAGACGGCCCTCACCAGAACCCGACCAGGCGGGCACCCTGATCTCAGATTACCAGCTTCTGGAACTGTGAGAAATAAATTTCTGTTGTTTCTAAGGCACACCTCGTCTGGTGCTCTGCCATAGCAGCCCGAACAGACAAGACGGCAGCACCTGCAGATCTGTCTGCTCCATCCTCACACCCCCTTCTCTATGGTGTCAAATCTCCCTCTGTCTCCTTCTTATAGTGATATATGTGATCGCATTTAAGCCTACCCAGATAATTCACGATAATCTCATCTCAACATTCTTAATCACACCTGCAAAGACCCTTTTTCCAAATAAGGTGACATTTATTAGGTTCCAAAGACTAGAACCTGATATCTTTGATATCTATTCAGCGTACTATAGTGCAGGCTTCTATTGATTTGGTATGCTAACCTTGAATTCATCAATATTTGAAGGGTTTGTCTGAAGAGTCAATTTTTCTCTGTAGATGATTACATCACAGCATATAACAATTTTGTCTTTGCCTGCGGATTTGAAGAACTTCTATTCTTTCTTCTGTCCCTTCTGTCTCCCTCTCCCTGCTCACCTCCTTTGTATTCTCCTCTTCTTTCTATTTTTGGTCTGGTTTTCTTATTTTAAAATAATTTGAATCATTTTTGAATCATTTCTTTTCTCTTCATGTTTGTAACAGCTTCGTTGAGACATAACTCACATACTGTACAATTTACCTATTTCAGTTGTCAAATTCAATGGCTTTTAGTGTATTTTAAAAATTATGCAAAAATCATCACAGTCAATTTTAGAGCATTTTCATCACCCCGTAAAAAAACTGCATACCCCTTAGCCGTCAACCCTCAATCCCCCTGCCCCGAGCCCTAAGCAGTCCCTCATCTGCTTTCCATCTCTGTAGATTTGCCTATTCTGGAATTTCATATAAGTGGAATCATATAACATGTGGCCTTTTGTATCTGGCTTTTTTCACTTCCTGTTTTCAAGATTTATCCATGTTGTAGCATGTATCAGTATTTTATTTCTTATTTATTGTGGTAAAATACACGTAACATAATATTTATCATTTTAGCCATTTGTAAGTATACAATTCAGTGGCATGAAATACATTTACAATGTTGTATAACCATCACTACTGTCTATATCCAAAACTTTTTCATTATCTAAGCATAGTGTTATCAAGGTCTAGCCATGTTATAGCATATATCAACATTTCCTTCCTTTTTATGGCTCGTAATATTCCATTGTATGTATATACCACATTTTGTTTAGCCATTCATCTATTAATGGTCACTTGGGTTGTACAACTATTTGATTCCCTACTTTTCAATTCTTTCAATTATTTTCAATTCTCTAGGATTGGAATTGCTGTGTCATATGGTAGTTCTATGCTTACTCTTTTGAGAAACTACCAAACTGTTGTCTACAGCGGCCACACCATTTTATACTCCCAGCAGCAATGCATGCATGTTCCAATTTCTCCACATCTTTGTCAATACTCTCTGTACTTAAAAAAAAATTATAACCATCCTGCTAGGTGTGAAGTAGTATCTCACTATGATTTTGATTTGCATTTGCCTTACGACAAATGATGTTGCGCATCTTTTCATGTGCTTATTGGCCATTTGTACGTCTTCTTTGGAGAAATGTCTATACAAGTAATTTGCCCAGTTTTGAAAATTTTTTTGTTGTTTTTGAGTTTTAGAAGTTCTTTATATATTCTGGATAGTAATCTCTTATCAGATATATCATTTGCAAATATTTTCTCTCATTTTGTGAGATGTATTTTCACTTCCTTTGATGCACAAAAGTTCTTAATTTTGATGAAGGCAATTCGTCTATTTTGTTGTTGTTGTCTGTGCTATCCATGAAATTGTTGCCTAATCACTGCACTTTATTGCCAAATAATATTCCATTATGTGAATCTACCACATTTTATTTATCTATTTGTCACTTTATGGACATATGGGTGTTTCTACCTTTTGGCTACTATGAATAATGATGCTATAAACATTTATGCATTTAAGTTCTTGGTGTGGACATATGTTTTCATTTCTCTTGGGTATATACCTAAAGTAGAATTGCTGGGTCTTATGGTAACTGTGTAAGGAACTCCCAGACTGTTTTCCCAATGGCTGCACTGTTTTATGTTCCCACCACCAGTGTGTGAGGGTTTCCATTTCTCTACATTCTCACCAGCAATTCCTATTATCTGACCTTTTGATTAAAGCTATCCTAATGGGCTTGAAGTATTATTTCACTGTGGTTTTGATTTGCCTATTTTTAAATCAGGTTATCTTTTTATTGTTGAATTGTGGTAGTTCATAATATATTCTAGATACAAGTTCCTTAGATACACGATTTGCAAAAATTTTTATGGAAGGGGTTTTAAAATTTATATGTTTGTTTTGCTTTTTGAATTTTTGATAATTTCTTCAATGAACGTGTATTTTCTTAAAAAACCTATTTACTGGGCTGGCCCCATGGCTCACTCAGGAGAGTGCAACGCTGGTAGCACCGAGGCCGCTGGTTCAGATCCTATATAGGGATGGCCGGTGAGCTCACTGGCTGAGCGTGGTGCAGACAACACCATGCCAAGGGTTGCAATCCCCTTACCGGTCAAAAAAACCAAAAACCAAAATCAAAAACAAAAACATATTTACTGATTTTTTTTTTTTTTTTTTAAAGATGACTGGTAAGGGGATCTTAACCCTCAACTTGGTGTTGTCAGCACCATGCTCTCCCAAGTGAGCCACAGGCCGGCCCTGTATTTACTGATTTTTAAAAATATATTTCCTTGTGAAAAGTAATTGATGCTCATTCAAAAAACGTTTTTTTGTTTTGTTTGTTTGCTTTTTTGGCTGCTGGTTCATACAGCGATCAAACCCTGGGCCTTATTCTAACCAATTGAGCCAACCAGCCAGCTCTAAAACACTTTTTAAAATATAGAGATGTATATTATAGAAAGTTCTTACCCAACTTCTTCTAAGCATACAGAACATATATTTGTTAATTTTTAAAAAGTATATAAAAATTTATATATGTACGTATTTATGTATGTACTCATTGTGTATATATATGTGTGAGTATATATATGTATACATGAACATACACATATGTATTTATATGACTGACTGTATGATTTATACACCCACCCTCCTTAAATTTCATTGAAATGACAGCACAGACGTATCCTCAAAGAGACCAGATCGTAGAAACAAATTCTGGAAAGGATAACAAAAAATAAAACATAAAAAGAGTCCTGCCAAGTCTTAGGAAGAAAAGTCCTGCCAAGTTATCCAGGGAGGAGGGAATGAGGTGTGTTGGGGCATAAAACAGCTGTGTTGAAGGAGCACACCTCCACTTCCTTCGTGGCCCCAGTCAAGAGTTAATTCTTCAGAAAAATAAACCAGGGAGTCTCTGAACTTGGAAATACCAGAGACGGGAGTTTCTCCAGGTCATAGTCACAAGTAAAACAAACAAACATGTTGTAGAATAATACACAGGAACTAATCCCTCATATATTAACAAACAAAACAAAACATGTACAGAAATACAGACGTAAAAGCACAAAGCTTGGAAAAATATATCCAGAATCTGTAGCTACCTTGCAGTTTACCAGGACTTTATGCTGGGGCTCTTTTTTTCCTCTAAGTTCTCTCCCTGGGTTATCTTATCCACTCCTGTATCTTTCTTTCTTTCTTTCTTTCTCTCTTTCTTTCTCTCTTTCTCTCTCTCTTTCTTTCTTTCTTTCTCTCTCTCTCTCTCTTTCTTTCTCTCTCTCTCTCTCTTTCTTTCTTTCTCTCTCTCTTTCTTTCTTTCTCTCTTTCTTTCTCTTTCTCTCTTTCTTTCTCTCTCTCTTTCTTTCTTTCTTTCTTTCTTTCTTTCTTTCTTTCTTTCTTTCTTTCTTTCTTTCTCTCTCTCTCTTTCTTTCTTTCTTTCTCTCTCTCTTTCTTTCTCTCTTTCTTTCTTTCTCTCTCTTTCTTTCTTTCTTTCTTTCTTTCTTTCTTTCTTTCTTTCTTTCTTTCTTTCTTTCTTTCTTTCTTTCATTCATTCATTATAGGTCAATTAGCCAACTTTTTATTTAATCTAAAAGCTCGTCCAGAGCATGATACAACAGACTTTTATTTTTTATTTATTTATTTTTTACTGTGAAAAGTTAACTTTGTTTTTTTTCCCGTAATTTTATTTTGTTGATATACAATGTGGTTGATTATTGTGACCCCTTACCGAAACACCCCTCTCTCTTCCCTCTCCCCCCTCCCACCGAACAATGTCCTTTCTGTTTGCTTGTCCTGTCAACTTCAAGGAATTGTAGTTGTTATGTCTTCTTCCTCCCGGCCCCGGTTTTTTTTTGTGTGTACAACGTGGATGGACCTTGAGAGAATTATATTAAGTGAAACAAGTCAGGCACAGAAAGAGAAATACCACATGTTCTCACTTATTGGTGGGAGCTAAAAATAAATAAGTAAATTCACACTCCTGTAACTTTAAATACTGAAAACTTCCAAATCTTGGTCTCCGTTGGGTCGGGCTCCAACTCTGGCTCAGCCAGGGTACTGCATTCTGTGGCCACAGTGATTGATTTTGGAATGGGAATATGATCCAATCAGAGCCTATGGACTTGATGGAACTTTGAAGCAGACACTTTTCAGATAGCGTTGAACCTGAGAGGAAGAAAGGACTTGGATTTACTGTATCAGTTCGCACTGACATCAAACTGTTACTAATCCTATTATCAATTATTTATTTTTATCTTTGTCAATGTGTTAGGAGAATATATTTCTAATTTATGTTTCATTTGTCGTTAGTGAGGTTAGACATCTTTTCATATTGTATGAATTTGTACTCCTTTTACAAGGTGTCTATTCACTCACTTTTGTCATTTATGAATTGCAGTGTACTATGGTTTGCATGTGTCCCCCAAATTTGTGTGTTGGAATTTTAATCTTCAATGTAACTGTTTTGGGAGGTACAGCCTCTTAAGAGGTGATTGGGTCATGTGGACAGACCCTTCGTGAGTGGATTAAAGTTGTCATCATCACAGAAGTGTGTTAGTTATTGCTAGAGCAGGTGTTATAGAAGGGATTGGCCCCTTGTGCTCTCTCTCTGTGTCATGCACTTGATTCTGCCTTCTGCCGTGAAATGACATAGGAAGGAGGCCCTCACCAGAGGCTGGCACCCTGCTGTTGGACTTCCCAGCCTCCAGAACTGTGAGAAATAAATTACTCAGTCTGAGGTAGTCGGTCATAGCAGCAGAAAACAGACTAAGATGCACTGTTAGTCTGTCTCTGGTTGGTATGTACAATGTTTTGAGATATTTAGAATATACTCTTTGTTACACATGTTGCAAATATACTTAGTAAGGGATCTTAAGTAACTTTTTTCTAATTATTTTAATGCTGTTTTTGGTGCTGAATGTGTCCAGGGGCGGTCACTAACCTACCACCCCTATAAGTTTCATAGAAATAAAAGAGAGTAGCAGGCTCTTTCTAAGTGCTTATTCCACTAGCGGCCTCTTCCAATGCTGGCTGAGTGTAGATTGGTAAAATATGAAAACTCTCTTCTGCAAACTGTTAAAATTATCAATGCACAGACTAAATTCTTAATAAAATTTTCAGTAAACAGAGTAAATCATTTGTATAAAATATGAAAACTCTCTTCTGCAAACTGTTAAAATTATCAATGCACAGACTAAATTCTTAATAAAATTTTCAGTAAACAGAGTAAATCATTTGTATAATTTTTTTTTCCTTATTTTATCACTGAAAACACAAATTGTGTAGAAAATGTTGACTCACCATATCATTTACCTTATTAAGAGTAAGGTGAGTTTGTGTCTTAAAAACTAAGTCCATTTGGTGGTAAGTTTTTGTGTCCTCTTTGAGTTCCATGGACCAGTGGTTAGGAAATATTGATTTCTCTAACTAGTAAATGACATAATAAGAATAAGTAGAAGAATAGCCAACCTTTATAAGCACCAATAATATGTCAGGCACTGTTCTAAGTGTGCTACACACATTACATCCTTTATTTCTTCAAACAACATCATGAAGCAAATACTGTTATTATCCCTGTTTTCCAGATAAATAAGCAGGCACAGCAAGGTTAATTAGCTTGTCCAAGCTAACACCATGACCTGATAGAAGAGCGAGGCTTTGAACTTAGGCAGTCTGTGCTCACTGGCTGCACTTTAAACCACAATGCACACTGCCTTCGTAGAGCTTTGTTTTATTTTGTTTTGGTTTGGTTGTCTTAACTTTGATTTTATCATTTAAATCCATGCAATATAGATCTGAGTTTATGTTATAGAGCATGAAAGTGGGAATTGAATGTGATAAGGGCGGCTAGTGTGTTTAATACTGAGTTATCTAATGGGGATAGCCTATATTTACAAGAGATTAAAAATCATTTAAAATGCCTGTGGTGTCTTATGCAGCCCCAAGCAAGAACTGAAGTCAAATTTTGGAATAATTGTCATTTTGACCTATACCAAGAATATGGTCGAGAATATTACTCAGGTGTATATACATGTTTTACTGAGTTTTTCTTCATCAGATTGGTGGCTGGTTAGTTCAGATGATCAGAAAGGCAGATCTGTGTAGTCTTGGCAAGGTTATGGGGCTTCCACATGTCATCTTAGGGAATGCTGGCCATCGCCTGGAGCCAGGTTTTGCAAGAAGGCTGGCCTGGGAAGTACAGGCTGCAGCAGACCTGGTTACAAGAGCTGAAGAGAAAATCTAGAGGAACCCAGGTCAAGGGACTTCTGATTCTTGGATACCCAGCTGGGGATATGGTGCTTGGTCTGTTGGCCTGTGGCCTGAGCACAGTGGGCACATGATGGCTCGGGGTGTGGAGGTGGGATAGTCCTGAGGAGCTCCCACACATGTGTCTAAGGAGCGTGATGGCCAATGGGTCATTCTGAGTGGATCTGTTACCATTTCACAGGGCACAATTCTGCATATGAAAGCAGCATTATTCTCAATTTTCTGCTTTCACTTTCCTGCTCTATCCCAGAGCTGGGAAGATTTCCTCGCTAATAGTTTTTCATGAGGGATATGCTGGGGAACCTGGAAACAATAATGTTTTAAAATATTAGCAAGAACTAAAATCTGTTGAGCTCATACTATGGATCAGGCATGATTTGAAGACCTTTTACATCACATGTAGCCACTCTTAATACCATCCTCTTCCCCATTGTACAGATGTGGCAGGTGAGGCCAAAGGAGCTTATGAAAATTCCCCAAGGCTACACAGCATGTAAAAGGGGCAGGGATGGGGGGACACTTCAGTCTGAGGGAGTTTGGCTCCAGACCCTGCACACTAAGCTATTATGCTGTACGGACTTCATTGTATATTAATAATAGGATTCCTCTCTCTGGATGTAAGAGGAGCACTGAATTTGCTACATTCCTTAGAATAAACTATGTCAGTCTCAAAACAATAATCTCTTTCAGCCCCCAGATCTGTCTTGGAATTCTAATTGTACACAATCCTAGATGAGGTTGTCACGTGTCTGAAGGTCTTCACCTCCAGATTTTCCTGGGCTGGGAAGGGTTTAGGTCTCAGCTTTTAATCCACAAGAGGAGGTTTTATTTACACTGCGGAGACAATATGTATGTTTTCCTTGCTGCTGCTCTTGTCCCATCAGGCTCATCTTGTCTATCAATTGCCCCTGAAGAACCAAGTCAAACTGTATGCTGAGTGACATCTGGCCACTTCCTGATTGACAGGTCTGGCATGGTGGTGCTGGGCCCTGGCTCTCCCTCTGAAGGCATCATCACTTATAGGAAAATGTCCACCAAAGGCCAAGGATCAAAGCTGAGGGAACACTGAGGAGCTGAACAAAGGAGAGCTGCTCATCCCAAATCCTGAGTTCCAGACTTCCAATAAGTCAGAACAGGCAAGTGGGCAAATCATCTTCCCAAAAAACAATGCTAAAACTAGACATCTTCTACAATTATCTATATTGTCTACAGCCACTTCAGGGCTCTGGAAATTGACCAAAGGCCAGCAACAAACTGAGAGGCATTTTTTTTTTTTTTTCCATGAAAATCTGCTGTATTTTTGTAAGATGGTGTGAGTGTAGGCATTCTTGCCTGGGGCTGCTTCCATCCACATCCCAGCCCTGTCAGTGTGAAGGTCCTAGCAGGGTGAGGTGGGCTGAAAAAACCTGCAATTTCACTGCTGGAGGAAACTCACTTCAATTTTAGCAGGAGGTGGAAAACCCACTCCCAGCCATGTTGTCAGGTGATGGAATGATCTTGGTGGCAAGTGAACAGGTGGCAAGTGGCCAGTGCTTCATTAACCTGAGGTTACAGTCCTGGTTGGGGAAAGCAATAGAATGGCAGATAAGCCAGAAATGTAATAGGGAGAAGTGAGACAACCACACAGGGGCTTGAGAAACTCCCACACATCCCTGGCTGCCTTCTAAGTACGTGCAGGGAGAGACCAGAGAGAGTCCAAGCTATCCACACATCCCTGGCTAATCCACGCTGTGAATTTGAAAGGAGATGCGAGAGGTGGACCGACTGCCAGTGGGCACATGGGGATCTCACTGGGTTGATGAGAATGTTCTCAAACTGGATTGTGATGAAGTTGGCACAACTCTGTAAATTTACCAAAAATTGCTGCATTTTTTGAAGGGTGAATTTTAGGATATATAAATTATACATTAATAAAGCTGTTAAAAAACATTGAAGTGCTTTTAAATGGCCCAATGAAATCTTGTTTTGAATTTTCTTTAGTATATTATGGTACTCCAAAACCAACTTCTGTCAGAACAATAATTAGCTATTTCTGGTAATAGATACTGGTCGTCTACAATGATTTCTTCAGTTCTTTATGTCCTGCATGAGAGCTTAGAAGGCTTTATATTTCTAAGACCATCAATAACCAAGACTTCACCTGAAAACTATATATTTACAGAAAAAGATGTGTGCTCCAGAACACCATATGCCAACACTTATGGAGCACAGAGGTTGCCACAGAGGCTAGAGGGTGTACTATTTAAATCTGACTGCCCTCAGGGGACTTGCACTATTATAATGTTAAGTTAAAAAGAGAAAAGAAAAGAAAAAAAAATATATATGTATATATAAAATCTCAACACTGGGATGGAGCTGGTAAGAAATGAGATGCTGCTACCTACATCTGATAAATTACAAAGTATCTACCGCATTCATTAGTGGATCTAATCCTCACAACAATCTTGTGTGTGTTGCCAAAAGACAGGGAAACTGAGGCTCAGAGTGGTTCAGCAACTTGTTGAAGGTCACATACCTCATGTCAAAGCTGAGATTTGAATGTGAGTGGCTGATTCTCAAGCAGATGTTGGCCAGGACCCGGAGTAACAGGCACTCATGTTACAGGGCACCCTCAGCTCCAGCTGAGACTCCCCAAAATTGATACCAAACTCACAGGTGTGGCTGCCTACCCCCAGACAAAAAAGCACAAACAAACAAAAGTCAAATGTTGGTGAAAGTGGAAGTCAGCTTCTGTTCAGAAATACCAGCGATCTGAGGAGAGATGTTAGGCAAACAATTCTCTCCAGTAAACTGAAGGAGAGCGGCCAGGCTAAAGCCATCTCAAAGACTCAGGTTTACTGAGGGGTTTTTAAAAGCGGGGATGAGGGAATGGAACATGGGAAGTGAAAAGTAGGAGGGAAGGAGACATGAGCTACAAGGGGTCCGTGTCTATGAGTCAGGTACAAGGTCTCGCCAAGGCCTCATCTGTTTTCTGTTCTCATCTTTGTTGTTATCTCAGGACCCTGCAAGATGCTGATTTGCTCTGGATCAGAATCATCTTTTCTGCAAAGTCTTTTGCGTACTTTCGCTTTGCAGAGCTCTGGTTGACTTGGCTGGTGCCCAAGGTCAGCTTCCAGTCATTTGGCCTTGGTTACTTCTTAAAACTCTGTAAATCTCAAAGAAAGACCTGTTATATTTGCAAAGTACTGATTAGCTTCTCAGCCTTGTTTTCCTATTTAGCAAGGAAGATAAGAAAATCTGGGGGTGGGAAGAAAGAGTGGAGAGAGAAAAAAAACCCATCCTTTTTGACCTCTCCCCCCATCCCCAGCCCAGGTAGCTTTAGGTCCAGCATGGCCTCAGTCCTATTCACTCCAGCACTCATACATGGTTGGTAGGGGTGTAAATCAGTAAAACTTGGCAACATCTATCAAATGAAAACTGCATGTATTCTTCATTCCAGGAATTTCACTTCTAGGATGTTTGCAATACAGAAAAAATGGCCATCAATAAAAAATTAGTTAACTAAAGCTCTATCTGTAAAATGGAATACAGTGCAGCCATTAAAAAGGAGGCATATCTGAATATGCTGACACAGAATGAGCTGCAAGATATATTATGAAGTTTTCTAAAACCAGCTGTTCCCCACACTTTTTTGTGTTGTTTAAAAAGAAATGGAGGCTCAGACAAGCCTGCACTGTGACTTGCCTAAGACGAGAAGCAAGGCTAGAATTCCTACTCACGTGTTCAGACTACAGGCTTCGTCCCTGTTTTATCCCGTTTCATAGGTGCCTCTGTTGCCAGAGCCACGGAAGGGCTTTCAGGAGTGGAAAGGTAGGCAATTGGGTTTTCCTTTTTGTAACAGCGTGAGGAACAATGTGGAGGATGAACTGGAGGAGACCTGAGTGGGGTCTGGGATTCTGGGTGGGAGGTTTCTCTAGCATCCCTGGTGACTGCTGAGGAGGAGGAAGGTGTGAAATTTATTTAGAAGGCAGCACTGACAGGACCTGGTGACAGTTAGATTTGAGGTGGTACAAGACAAGGAGTCACAGATAAGTCCCCAGTTACAGACTTGGATACCTGGATAAATAGTAGGGCTGTTTGCTGAACAAGAGGAAATAGGAGAAGAAGCAGTTTCAGAGGCAAAGAATGGGAATATATTTAAAGTATCTTTGGAACTTTCATACAGAGACTTCCAGGAGCAGGTGGGAAATGCAGGCTCAGAGTGCAGGAGAGCTCAGGGCGGAGCTGCTATCTAGGAGTCATCAGTGCAGGTTGAAGGATGGCTGTGAAATGATCTCTTCTTTTGGCTTCCTTTGGCTCCTACCCCTGAGTGTGGTTTCCAGGGTTTCTTATCTGAAGGCCATGAGAATAAACTTCTCATGCACGTCACCTCAACCAAATGCCGCAGAAATGAAAAGTGAAACCACTGGGGACAGACTCAGAAACCAAACCAAAACAAATTCTCCTCTCAGAGGCTTTTTAAAAATTCATTTGCTTGGTTTCCATTTGTGCCGATGTAATTAAACAACTTTTTCTTTCTTTTACTTGGAACCTTTTTATTTGACTACCAGGGACTTCCCTCTGGCAGAGGCAGCAGCCACTCCAAGGACTTACCCAGGAGACCTCATAACAGAAGCAACTGCGTTTCCGCTTGAGCTGCTATTTCTCTGCTGAAGGAATCTTCCTGACGATCCCCACTAACGCTTCATGGGAAATTTGGCCTCTGGGCTCTATTACAGATATCAAATTCATAGTGAAACCATGGAAGCCTCCCATTCATAAAAAATTCCATTCATACTGTCCAAGCTGAAAAAAAACCACTACATTTTGGGTTGTAGAAGAAACCACGCTCAATGACCCGACTGACCAATTGTTTCTGTTATGATGCACATTTCCTATGAATTCCAAGGAATTCATGAAATAGTAGGAGAAAGAAACATTTTCTTATTTCATTTTTTATATAGTTGGCTAAGGCTTTGTTGGGAGGTTACATGGGTAGGGGGCACCCACTGTTTCTCAGTAGCAGCTCTCAAATGGGGACTGTGTTAAAGTGCACTGGCTGCCGAATTTGCCTGGATTGAAGATATCTAGAGATTGTCCACTTGCCACAAATGCAGGTTCTGTTGCTGACTAGATTGGTGACCTTGGCAAGTCACTTCCCCTTTCCAGTCTTCTTTTTCTTCTTCAGTAAAATGAGAAATGAAATCAGGTGGTCACTAAGTTCCTTTCTGGGTCTAAAAATGCTATGATTTTATGAATGACTTTATAGTAGTCCTCATTTAAAGGAAAATTGCATCAAACACTTTAGAAAAATCAATACGACTTCTTTGACTTGTAATTTCACTCAGTTCATTAGACAAATATGTATTGAGAGCCTATTATGTGCCTGACACTCTGCTTGGTGCTGGGGAAACTTAGGACAGAGTTCATGGTACCTTGCCCTTGCAGGCTACAGGGGAGACCAGATGTGTTCCAGGGGCAGCAATGGCCTGAGCTTTCTATTTCTGATGCTGCCATACCATTCGCTTATTCAGTGTAAAATGCAGTTAAATTCCAACTGTTTGTTGTCTGTCTCCTCCAGCGGAGTGGAAGGCAGCAATTTTGTCTCTTTTATTGATTGCTGTACCTCCAATACTTGGAAGAATGCCTGACACATTTTTGGTGATTGATGTACATGGTGCAATGTTGGGATGCAAGTTTGAAGGATGTATTTTAAAATGGTGGAAGAATGAGCTAAAGAAATGTTCTTTAAACTGCAGTACGCTTATGCCAAAAGAGTTTGCAAAGACTTTCCAAGGGATGTGTAAGCATGGATTGCTGCTGGAGAATCAATGTCCATCCAGACCCTCAACTTCAATATAAACCATTCCTCAAAGCTGATCTGCCTGAGAGTGCATTGAAAAAGTTGTCCTGGTAGCTTCTTTCCCATCTCCCCTGTTTCAGTTCTCTTCTTACAACAAACTAATGGCTTTTGTCTCCAGTCTTACTGGAATGCATTCTCCCAGGTTACCAGTAAATGGCTCTAATGACTGGCTAATACATTTTTGCAAGTCAGGTGGTTTCCAATTCTTTGTTGTCAACAAAATTTAAGTAGAACCTAATAGAGTTGTCAGCTGATAGATCATTAAACATTTTTGATGATAGATCACAATGTGAATTTTGACATGATTCAAAGAGAACTAAAAGAACTGATTGACGTTGCTATAACAAGACTCCTTTCATTCCCACCTATTTTTTTATGAACAAGTTTTCTCAAAGTTTACCTCTACAAAAACAAATAATAGGAACAGAATTGATGGAGAACTCATTCTGTCAATAAGTAGTATTCATTGACAGATACCTGAATAAATTGGAAAAGAAAACCACCTTTTCTCTCTCACTAAAACGTACATTTCCAATATAGTTTTCCTTTTTATTCTATAATTGTTCATCAGCACTTATAATATATTTACGTTAATCAAGAGATTAATAATACCTGTAGTAAATGTAATAGTAATTCAATATAGAATAATTTTATTACCTGGAACCCTATGGTCACAGAAAACTTTTAAAAAATTAAATTGATATTTATAACATCTTTTCATTTGATAGGTTGATCAATAAAATATTTCTACAAATGTAATAAAATTACATCAGGACTAAATTCTGAGAGGGGAGTGGAATGGAAATAAATATAAGTTCAAGAATAAATAAATGATATAAAATTTCCAACGGTTTAATAAGAGTGTTTATTTTTAAAAAAATGGATATGATGGTCAAATTGTTCTGATATTTACACTACATTGGCTACATTTAAAAGATACATTCCATTGGATATGTTGGATATATTACAAAATGTTTATATTTAGAAATTTCTGGAAATGATATTATTTGCAACTTTTAAACACATGATGGACAAATTAATTTTGAGGTCAACTTAGAAATGTGTGAGGAGTATATAGTTTTAAACATTTTTCTGGAGACTTTGTAAGCAGAGAAGTTTCAAGACCACTGGGCTAATCATACAAGTGTGGCATTCTAATCCTGACCCCACGGTCACCCTCAAGCCTTGGGAAATGCCCTTCTTAACCCCTCTGCATCCATTTCTCTTTTTGGAAAGTAAAAATCATACCTGCTTGCTTTTCTTTATTCTCAGGAAAATCCTGAGATCATGTGAGATAATTAAATGATGTGAAAAGGTCTAAATTATTTCCTCTGGGAAGTTTCAATAACTTTTTCAGGCTAACAGGACATGGGTTAATTCCCCAAAGAGTAGAAATAAAAGGTATTATTATTACTACCCTTATTTTAACGTGGCCTCCCATTTCCCCGATCTTTGGTTCAGCTACTGGAACTTCACACAAGCATTCCAATGTCATAGTGTTAATCCTGCATCTCTGCACCAAATGGTTAGCAAGAGGTACCTAGATCTGTTTCAGGACTAAGTCCATGGTTCTACCCTGATGTTCACTGAGAGAAACCACAGATGTACACAATAGGAAAGCCAGCAAACCTAAACTCTCTTCCCAGATGGCTGTGGGGGTGCATGTACTTTTGCCCAGAGAATACTGACAGAGGTTCTGAATACTGCCTCTGTTATACCCAGTCAGGGTACAGTCCATGCCATGTGGGCCCCTCTGAGCATGGTAGACCATCTGCCATCTATCCTGTACTCAATTCCTTTCCTCTTAAAGATGCTTTTGTAAACAAATTAATGGAAGGTTAGACCTTGATCCTCTCCTCCAAGTTTATAAAGCACATTAGATTATGATATCTAGCAGGCTTAAAATATGCTTCAGAACTGGCTTTCACCTAAGAGACCTTATGAGAACATTGAATCTCAAACGAGGACTTTTAAGACACCTGTCACCTTGAAAAGATGTGGAGTTTTGAGTTGTATAAGTCTAAGAATTTGTGGAGAAATGGAGTGGTGAGGAACTGGGGGGTGAGAAGGTAGGAGTTGGATTTCTTGGATTTCTCTGTGAGATGGTACTGAGCATTCATTCATTCATTTGTTCATTTATTCATCCTTTCAACATATAATAATGTAGTTCCTAGCAAGTGCCATTTGCTGGGCTGGGCATGAAGAAACACAGGTAAATGACCTTCCCTGCTCTCAGGGAGCTTATGCTCTGCTTGTAGAAAGGCAAAAGCAATGACACTACTATAAAATTACTGAAAGGAGGACCCAGTGGAAGCAGAGGAAAATAAACAGCAAAGTCTGTCTAAGGAAGCAAAGGAAGACTTTCTGAAGGAGATGGCATTTGAGCTCAAAGCAGGGGAGGGCATTTCAGGAATAAAGAATGTTATATTCAAAGTCCTGGAGGCTAGGGAGAACTAGAAATCAACCAGGAGCTCAAATTTCACCTGCTCAAAGTCTGAAAGGGAGACGGGCTTGAGGTAGGCTGGACAGGAAGGCAAGAGGCAGATCATAATAGGCCTTGAATATCATGTGAAGTCTATATTTTATCCTGTGGGTGCCTGGTTTTCAGGAAATTAAGCAGGGTCTTGTCAAGATCAGATGTTTGTTGGAAACATTGCAAGATCACTTTGACAGCTATGTGGAGGAGGGATTGAAGTGATGGGACAGAGCCATGAGACTGGAGGCAAGAGTACAGTCAGGACACTCTCAGTCCTGACAGAAACTACTTAAACTAGTATAAGCAAAATGGGGTATTGCTGGCTGTTATAACAAAGATATCCAGGGGAGGAACTGGCTTCAGAGTAAATCCAGGAACTCAGGATGTCATCAGGGCTCTCTGCTTCCCCCACATCTCTCAGCTCTGCTGCTTTTCTTGGCTTCCGATGCAAATTCTCTCTCTACATCGTAGACGGGATGGCTGCCAGGCTCCTATTTTCTCAGTTTAGCAATCCCACTATTCATGTACCCATTCCAGAGAAGTTTCTAATTGCCCATGCTGGGGTCACATGCACATTAATGAACAAACTACTGAGCGAGGATGGGGGAATGAGATTCTGATTAACCTGCCTGGGTCACTCCTGTTCTAGAGGGGGCAGGGCAGCAAGTCTGACAGTCCCAGAGGAACCACAAAGAACTGGAGAAGAGATCCCCAAGGAACCAGAAGAATGACAACATGCACCGGCAATATAAAAACCAGAGCTATCACTGACGATAAGAGAAGAACTTGATTGCAATATAATAGTGGAGATACAGACACACAGAAGATGTTTAGGGAAGTAAAATTGATATCAGGACTTGGGTTTTATTCACTTGATCTTCTAAAACAGACTTCTGCCTTTCAGATTCCAGCTCCCTGGATGCTTCCCTGGAAGATTTCAGGTGTTGGTAGCCAGAGAGGGCTAAAGAAATGTCTAGAAAAATATATAAATAACAATAGATAAATAATAAATAGATAGATTTATTTACATATGATAGCTTTCCTGGTTCCCCAAAAGAATTTGAGGCAACTTAGAAGGATAATACAGTAAACCAAGAGTTATGTTACCCAAGCTCCTATTCAGTTTATCTTAGGTGGGCTGCAGATTTACTTTTTTTCTTCTTGGAAGTCGGTGCGAAGAGGGCAACATTACCAAAGAATTTGCAATGATCATCAGAGAAACTTGACTATTATTGGTAGTGACATCTGAAAGGAATATCTCCCCAAGCACTCATAAAGTTGTCATTGTGTAGTAAGTACTGTCAGTAAACACAGTAATATGTTCTATGGGCTCTTTCTTAAAATGACTTTTAGTGCTGACCAATGTCCTATAACTAAAACATTGGCTAATGGAAGTAATGCACTCTGTATGATAAATCCAGAATATTTCGAAAACTTGGAAGAATCTTGCAGAAGCCAAGTCAGCCTAGGCCAGATAATTAGCTGGCATTTACTTAGCCACAAACCCCTTTAATCAGGGCCTGTGCTCCTGTCCTTCCTAATAGTCTTACACCCAACATGCTTCCAGTACTCACCCCTAGATGCATTTGCATTTGTGACCTCTGGAGAGATGTGCATACCCTGGGGCCCGACACCTTTCCCCTTTACACGTTTCTACCTACATATTAGTGCTCTCCGGTGTCTTCTTTTCCTCTTCTCAGCTACCTCTGATACTAGTTTTATCAAATACTGCTTCCATTCTCTTCTAGTCTTCTTGGAGGAGGAAGTCCTCATACACGCCTCTCCCGCTCTTGGCTTCAGGAGCTGGATGGTAAAGCCACCGTCTTCCTAAAGCCCCAGCACCCCCACTTGCACAGCATGAGGCTGGTCCATGTTTTTCGATAGTTTACATGACGGGGCCTGGAAACTGAAGCCAAAGGATTTCCCAGTGAAAATGTTTTCATCTTGAGCCAAAAAGCCAAGGGTAACTTTGAGATGGGAATGACCATAGTACTTGTCTCAGAAATTTGAAGTAGCCCTAAGACTTGGCTTTCATTTTCTGGTATGACATGACAGCAATGCTGCTTGCCCAATTAATTGGCAGTGGAGGAAAATCCACCCAAGCACCTGAAATGAGAGTGGTGTGTGTGTGAACTTCCTGCTTTCTTTGAAATTCAAAATTCTGGGAAAGATGAGTGAGTTCATTCGGCCCCAGTTTTTAAGTACAGAGGCTCCTAAGACTGAAAGTCAAGGCAATTGTGATGTTTTATAGGAGCAGTTATCCACCTCGGACACCAGCCAACTCTCAGATGATTCAATAGCCCAGAATTCTTGACAATGAGTATGATTTAGGAAGTGATACGCATGTGTGTACTTTTAAAAAAAGGAAGTGGGCATTTTGACTTCTTATTTTAGTGAACTGGGGAGGGCAATATTTGTACAATATTGGCACACCAGCTATGCAAATCAGGGGATTGGGCTGATTATAAAAGAAATGAGAGAGAGAGAGAGAAAGGCTTGAAATATAATTTTATTCAAACCAATATAACTTATCTAAGACTCTTTCATGTAAGGGGCAAATGGACAGCAAATTTGAAGTGTGGCCAAAAAGAGTACAATTAAAAACTTGCAATTTTTTTTTTTTTTGTCTACAAGAAACCCACATTATTCTATTTTATTTTTTATTGTTTGCTTTGCTCCTTCCCTCCAAACTGCATTTGTTTATATTTCATGAGTGATTCACGCCTAAGTGTTTTAGGGTAGGTAGCCCCCAAGATCAGCCTAGGAAGGAGCGGAAACTCAAAAGAGGTTTTTAATTATTAACATATTGCCTTAAAATTCATAAAACCTATTATTTAGCCCTTTGAAGGCCACCTTTGACAAATCCCCTCTAGCACAGCACTCCCGGGATGGGCCTGGCTCTGGGCTTCATTGGGTCCCGCTGTGGTGACTGAAGAACATCCTTGTGGAACTGC
This sequence comes from Cynocephalus volans, assembly GCF_027409185.1. Lineage (NCBI taxonomy): Eukaryota > Metazoa > Chordata > Mammalia > Dermoptera > Cynocephalidae > Cynocephalus > Cynocephalus volans. Next base: position 85,556,699 of record NC_084460.1, on the reverse strand, counting down.
AGATCAGTGGAAAGCAGGCCAGGCAGCTCTCCAGCTCTCATTCTTATGAAGCAACCCCCATGAGGCAATTGCTTGCCCAGCGGGTTCAAGGCACCAAAATGCACTTGGAGGAAGTGGCTGTGGCAAGGCCTGCAGTGGGGCTGCCAGTCTGAAGATGCCTCCCTGGTCCCCAAGGTCTCTTACTGAGCAGCTCTTTCTGTTTCCTCAGTCCTCACGTTCAGTCACGTTTCCTCTCCTGCTCCTGGCCTAGAGCTTGCACAGTTAAAGCTGCTGTCTCCCTAAAGACCCAGCACTCTCTCTTGCAGTGTGGTGAGATTGGTTTGGGAACTCCAGAAAGCCCCATGTTCTGTTTCACTCCCATTCTTGGTTTAGCCAGAACGCAGGGAGACAGATTTATTACTCTCACACCTAATTATTCTTCCTGAGGCATTCATTACTTCCCTTAAAAAATTACTTAGCTGGACAGCGTTGCCTGGTGCTCTGTTCTCAATCTGATTTGCATCTGAGACAATGACACATTTTAAAATCAGGGACTAGAGTCCTTCACTTCACTGGAAAGAGGAAACAGATGCTTTGTTTTGAATAGTGTAGCCCTTTCTCCCCATTGCCTGTAAGAGTCAACATCATTTTCACCTTGAATCCTCCCATCTAAATTGCTCTTAAGGTGAAGTCTGGGCTCCTGCTTGTCTTTCAAATGCCACTTCTAACACATGGAGATGCTCTGTGACCTAAACAGCCCCTTCACAAGGTGAGATGGCATGTCATTACAGGCTATAATCTCTACTGAGAACTAACAGATGTCTGGAAGGAAGTAACTTTATGAGGCAGAAAATTAAAGAACTCACTTCCAGTCTGGTCTGTGCTTTATCAGAGCCAGGATACACACCGCTATTTTCTGAAAAGGCAAAAAGCAGATAAGATATTGATTGGATATAAAAGAAAAGAGAATCTGGTAGTAAATAATCAGCAAGAAAGTTTGAGTAGTTAGTCTGGAGGGTAAAATCTAATCACTTTTCCCATAAGTATCGCTTTTCTACTTTGTGCTCTTGAACTGCAGAGCAAGGAGTGGACTCGGTCATTTTGAAGACAAGGGCTATGTAACAACCATAGGCACAGCGTCATGCCTGTTGTTCTAGAACAGAGAAATGTATAAAGAGAAGTATGGTACGGGGAAGAATTTCTTACCACCAGTTAGTCTTGGTGAATCGTTTTTTACCAAAGTTACTAAATGAAAGGCCTTTTGGATTCTCACAAATTAAAAAAGACACTTTCGATTTGCACAGCCACATCATTAGTTTATAAATTATTTAATATAATATTAATTTATAGTGACAACTGACTATAAGCTTCAATTAAAATATCCTGAAAAAATCATTACCCATCAACCGATCTCGTAATGAATGTGTCATACCTTATTTAGAAAAAATAAATGAACACCAGTGCAGAAGGTAATTGCATTTTGGGCACATCAGAATTCAACTGTGGTGGCAATAATCAAAGTATGGTCTTGAGGAATGTAGACACCCAAGGCTTTTTTACATAGACACCAAAGCAGTCTCCTGTAGTCACCTGACAAATATTTCCGTTTCTGGCATCGTGATAAAATCCATATTCTTGTTTCTAGTGTGAATTGTTTGTTCACAACAAATCTCATTTTGACCCTTCTCTGATTTCTGTCTCAATGGTGAAAGGAAAAGACAGAATGGGAAACAGGATTTAAACTAAACGGAAAAGGTGCATGAACTGAAAACATGTTAAGTCACTGACCCAGAGAAGATTTTCTAGAGGAAAGGGCAGTGTTGCACAATGGTTAAGAACACAGGGCTTGTCTTCAGAGAACTGGGTCTGTGTTCCAACTCTTTCTTAAAGGACTTTGGCTGTTCTTGTTAAGGACTTGCATTAGTTAGTGTAATGCTAGCTGTTGTAACAAACAGATTCAATGCAGTGTAATGGCTCACAGGTTTTCAATGTATGGATGGGTTAGCGCCCAACCTTTTTTAAAAAATTTTTTGGCAGGTGGCCAATATAGGTATCCAAGCCTTTGACCTTGGGGTTAAATGGCTGCACTCTAACCAACTGAACTAATCAGCCAGCTATAATGGCTCAGATGTAATCATAGTTTACATCTCACTGTTCTGACATTCCGAGGTGAATCCTACTGCATGGCAGGCAGCTCTCCCCATGTAGTGACTCAGGGACCCTGACTCTTTCCATCTTGTGGCTCTGCCATCCTCTAGGTCCCTGTGATTGCCGCTGGTCCAAGGAGAAAGAGCAAGCATGGACAGAGCAAACCCCTTCTTCAAAGCCTTTAAGCCTTTGCTGGAATTAAGACACAGCACACCCACGGACATTCCACTAGTGAAAATCAGTCATGGGGTCACACCTAGATGCAAAGGGGGTGGGGCTGGGAATGTTCCTGTCTGTTTAGTCACTTCCCAGGGACAATTCTATAACTATGAACATGGTGGAGAGGCATGAATTTCAGCAGATGGCTAGCTATATCTGTGACAGGGCTATTTATCAGAGATGACAAATTCTGTGGAAGGAAATCTCCAGATCTTAGATCAGGTATCTGGGGAAGAGAGGAATTTAGGGGAAAATCAAACAACTGTGTGGGATTAAATTGGAGAACAGTGAATTTAAACCTGAGTTAAAATCAGTCTAAGGAGCTCATCCCTCAGCCAAGAGGAGAGGTGTCATATACATCAGGAAGAATAAAGAGTGCCACTAGGAGTGGAAGTGTCAAAAGGGTGCGTCCTAATGATCAGAGTTTCTCATTGGGCCAGTCTTCAAGCGAGGACCATCTGCTTGGTTCTGCGCCGGGAGCTATAGTTATACAGGTGGCTGAGGTTTGTGTCCACCCTCAAGCAGGAAATAGAGAAAATCTGTATTCAGAAAGCAGAGGAGAGTTCTTGGAGGCTCTGTGTGTGTGTGTGTGTGTGTGTGTGTGTGTGTGTGTGTGAGAGAGAGAGAGAGAGAGAGAGAGGGAGAGGGAGAGAGAGAGAGAGAGGGAGAGAGAGAGAGGTGGAGAGAGGTTGAGATTTACCAAGAAAGTGACACCCAATAAGTTTAAATTTAAAAAAAGGAAATAAAAAAAAAGAAAGTGACACCCAGGCTGAATCTTTAAAGATGAAAATAAGCTGGTGTCTGTCAGACGTAGGGGTTTGGTCCAATTTCACTGCAAGGAATTGAGCGTCTCTGCAGAGGCCTCACCTGGCCTTCCCTACTTAATTAGCTCTCTCTACTCTGAGGTATCTAAACATAATATCAATTAATAGTTAAAGAAAAAATGAGATAATCGCAGATTAAAAGGTGCAAGTAGATATTCAGTATGAGCATGATTATTGCGCCACTGTTTTCAGTGCCAGAAATCTGGAGAAACCCTTAATGTCCATCATTAAAAAGAATGCATAAAGTATGTTCCACCAATACTGGGGATTCTTGTACAGCTATTAAAGAAAGTGATTTGGATCTGTATGTACGGACCTGGAGGGATGTTTATGGGTGAAGCAAGTTGCAAATCACTGTGTTTTATGTGATCTCACTTTTCTATAAGCAAATTAAAATACAAAATCTATGCATGTGTATCTGTTTGTGGAAGTATGGAGAAAAGCGTGTAAGAGCACATAGCAAAGTTTTAACACTGGCATTTAAAGGAGGGAGGGAGGCTTGAAGATTCAAATCATTAACTTTTTCCTTAAGCATCTGTTTTGTAAATTAATAATTAGTAAACAAGAAACAAACCCACAAGGATGTGTTAAATCTCAGAGACTGGTAAAATACAGAATGCCCCCACCACTCACGCCCTGATCATTTACTTCTTCATTCAACAATCATTTATTGAGTATCTCCTGGGTGCCAGGTGCTTTCATGGATGTTCTTTCATTCAGTCTTTACAATAATCCCAGGAGACTGTATTTACAGATGATAAAATAAGACACAAAGAGCTTTAGCAACTTGCTCAAAGTCATGTTCCCAGAAAGATGGTGGGGACAAACAGCATTCGTGGCCAGTCCCTCTGGCCCCAGAGCCAATCACTCTCATCTGCACCTCACTCTTAAAACGGGGAAGAGAGGCGGCGCCCTATTTTTGAGGTTGGTTAATCTAACTTTCTAAGCCTGGGTAAGTGGTAAGCATCCTAGTTTATGTCTGAAAGGGTAACCTAGTGCAGATAAGAATCCTGTCGGGAATAATTCCAGTTCTTGCTCACAAACCCTAAGCAAAAAGACTGGAAAGATCAATCCTGAAAGAATCCCCTTGGAAGTGAGTCGCTTGGTGATATTTCTACCAGGGGCAGAGAAATGTGAAAGGGACACTGCTGAACTGAATGTGACTCTCCTTTGAGGGTCTCAGGGGGTGGTAGAAGGACTGCTGTACTGTTAGCTCGGTTCAGCCCCAGAGGTACTTTGAAGGACCCGTTCTGGGTGTAATGTCATTTTCTTCCTTCTCAAGTTACAGGCTCTTTAGTTATTGATATGAGCTTCAAACACTTTGAAGAGTAGAGAAGCCACAGATTTCTTCAGGACATATTTCTAGTCAGAGAGAATGTATTGCTTAAAAACACATACTCATTTCTAAATTTTTATTGGAATTGGCAATTCTGGTAAGGATTTTAAAAATTAAGGTAGTCCTTTGTGGTGGGCTAAGTTTCATGTCAGGACTCCAGCTTGTGGGTGCCACAGTAGGAGGTTTAGATGGCCACGCTACCTTCTCTTACTTGGGCACAGGCATTTTTCATAACATATTTCCTAGGTCTGCTCTCCCCCAAAGTTCCAAATTAATAGGACATAATATTTTTTAATTAGAAAAAACTAGATACTGAAAAACATAGTTAAAAGCCAAAAAAAGAACAACATCTAAAGCAGTAGTTCTCAACGTTGGTATCACCTGGGAACGTTAAAGAGTCTCAGAGCCCTGACTACACATTGGACTGATTAAGCCTGTCTGTCAGGTGGGATCCAGGGCATCAGTGGGTTCTTAAATTCCCTGGGTGATTCCACTGTGCAGCTAAAGACGAGAACCGCTGGCTTACTGACCAATATTTTCACCTGTCTAAAGCAGCAAAGGTCCAGCAGCTGTGCATGGATTTGCAGGGCTGGGATCACTTTGGGCCCAGTTAGAGACCTTTGAGCAGAGACAATTTAGGGTCCCACCGTTTAGATCAGGGGTGAGCAGCAACCTGTCCTGCTCAAAAGCCAACTCTCAAAGACCAAAATTTATTTATGGGCTGCATTCTTTTTCCATTCCAAATGGAAATAACTTCCTTGAGGCCGATAAAAAGGAAGCAGTGTTACAATTTAAGATTACCTATTTTGTTAAATAGAAGACTGTCTATGAAAACTGGCAACTTTTTAATCACTTGCAATACTTATCTGAGTATTTTTGAGAAAGGAAAATGAAGACAGTTTTCTAAAGCTCTAACTTCAGATTACATCATGGACCTTATAGTGAAATCAGGTGGCCTGTGGGTGGTGCTGGAATGTTGAATTGCTCATCTCTGCTTTAGTTTATGGTTCTGTAATTTTTGCATGGACATTAGCTAATTAAACCCACTTTCTACTTATTGGGAAACAGTCTGGAATCTACTTTAGATGTGGAATTTTTTTTCATGAGATCAATAGAAGTGGTTAAAATTTTAAAAATTGCAACAACTGGCCTGGGGACAGAGCAAAGGCAAGCACCACTGGTTCATGTGGTGAATCTGGAGAACGGAGTTTTGATGCATTAATAGTCTCTAACAGGACCACCAGCTATTACATAGTAAAGTGCTAAAATTCCACACTGACAACTTTCAGCAAGAACAGAAGTGCCACCTCTGATGCTACTGACCTTTGGCCTTCTTTGGATCTCTCTCTCTCACACACACTCACACTCATTCACACCCTCACAGTCTGCCTGGCAATTCGCTGCCATACCTGTCCTCTGGAGCAATTTGTTTTTTCAATGATAGAAGCTTCCCAATGGGAAATTTGGTTGCAAAGGAGTGAAAAGTGAGAAAACGCAGCCAGCATAGGGCTTGCTAGTGAGCAAAAAGACATATCATATGAAACAAAGTTTTCATTTTTATTTTACATATTTATACATAAAACTTTCAAGGAACCCTCTGAATCCAACAGAATGTTAATAGCACATCTAAAAATGAACTTCAGGTAGTCAACATTCACAAAATGTTGAAAACTGATTAAAATATACATATCATGGAGAGCTACAACTTCACTACGAGGCAGGCATGTATTTTTTTTTACTAGTATAGCACCGTCATTTACAGTTCCTCTTTAAAACTACAGTGAAGAATGAAAGTAGTCAATGGTAAAATACTGCTCCAACTTAAAATCTCTAAACAAATAAAAATAAAGTTAAAACTACCCTCTTTGATTAACCATGATTTGTGATGGTGTAAGTACTGTACATTTTTTGTAACAATATTTTATTAAAATGCCTGATATTAAGTGGCACAAGTAAAAAATTAAAATAAATTAAGAAGCAAAGGCCAATCACTGGACATTAAGCTTCAGACATTATCAATGACTAACACTGATATTTGTTTCTGTGCCACCTTTAGCAATAGCATTTTTACAACCACAGAAGCAAAATAAATTCTAGCTTGTCCTCTGGTTGGATGGCTTCTTTTCACTTTGCTGGCATTTTCTCTGCCATGTGCTTCTGCTGACTTTCAGCATGTCTGTAAAATTAATAAAACAATTATTAAGCAATTAATAATACACCTATTTACATTTACTAAGAAGAAAGATCTGAAAAGCTTTTCAATCAATAGTTACAACATCCTCCAAACTGACTTACTCATAGTGAAATACATGAGAGTCAAGAAAAAATACTTTATTCAGATTCTTTAATTTTTATACTCTATGTATAATTCCTTTTATTTAGCAAGCCACTGCATGAACCTGAGACTTAGAGAAATTACTACCATTCAGAAGAAAAGTTGTGTGTTTAAAAACGAAAAGAGAGTTCCAGTCAAGATGGTGGAATAGACGGTTCCCAGCATCACTCTCTCCCACGAATCAACCAATTTACAAATATAAAAATGTAACATCAGCCAAGCTGGGGCCGCTGGAGCTCAGGGGAAGAGAAGGCGAGACCTAAGGAGTGCATGAAGGTGGGAGAAACCACAATGAGAGAAGGAAAAAACTGCTCTGAGTGTTTTGGGCTGTGGCCCCTTTAAGGCTGGAGCTGCTGAGCGCATGGAGCAGGAGTCAGCAGAAACCACAGCTGTGCCCTTCAGATGGAGTTGCTTGGAGGCGGCAGGGGAGAAGAGGGCCTTTGGCAGCTCCCAGGACAGCAAGACCACTAATAGGGTTCCCGTGGACCCATGCAAGAGCGAGGAACCAGAACACCTGAAAAAAGGGAGCCATTCAGAGGCCAGTGAGTCATCGCAAGGGACTGGCACATGGCCCATCCCATGGGAAGTGCTTGAAGCATGGGTGGTGGGGGAGACAGGCCCACTGTGACACAGCAAGGGACAGCTGATCCACCCCTCAATCAGTGCAGGACCACTCAGAGGAGACTGGTAAGGAATGCAGAATTGCATGGGGTGCAGTTTGAGGAAAAAACTCAGGCCCAGATCAGAGTTTCTACACAATATAGATCCACCGGGTCTCTGGAGAGCCAGAAGTACCTATAAGGTCAACCATTAAACCCTCAGCTGCACAAAAAGCCTTCCCTAGGGAAACAGCAGCAAAGCAGCAATTTAGCTCAACCACATAGCTCAAGTACTGGTTCCCACAGGAAATTCCCCTGTTTTAGAAATAAGCAAAGGACAACAAATTAGTTCCGGCCCAGGCACACCACCAGCGTCTTGGGGCCTGCCTGGGAACTGAAGGCTTAGAGCTGGGGACCAGACCCCACACCCACATCAAGGCACACCATGCGAGCGCCTCGGGGCCTCCCTGGGGACCAGAGTCATGGAGAAGGGGACTGGACCACTCCCCCTCCCACAACCAGACACACTGCGCCAGTACCTTGGGGCCTGCCTGGAGACCCAAGGCATGGATCTGGGGACCAGACACACCCCACAACCAGGCATACTGCCAGCACCAAGGAGCATGCTAAAAACATCACCTCCATGTGGGTGGCCCACCACAGCCCCCACAATAATCATGGCTGCTGCAAAAGCGGCTAGATGCCACAACCACCACCCAGACGGTCCACCAGCCACTGGAGTGCATTGACACAAGAAGAGTCACCAGCAGAGACCAAAGAAAAGAAGAGGATGTCTCTCTCCACAAAGCCCATTCCAGAGTGACAGGAGAAGCACCTGCTCTATGATAATATTGGGGGACCTGATCACACCTCTCAGCACTGGACAGATCATCTAGGCAACAAATCAACAGAGTAACTATTATTCTTTCAGAAGGAGAGATGAAATCTAGGGTAATTAGAGGGGGGAGGGGGGAGGGAGAGGAGGATGGGGAGAGGTTGGACAAGGGGCATAAAGAATAATTATAATTTGTACCAATATATATGCTAGTAATATTGATTTGATCAACATATCTCAATGTTGAACCCCCAAAATACGTATAATCAATTTTGATTCAATAAAAAAAATTTAAAAAATAAAATAAAAATGAAAAGAGGTAAATATCTGGGATACTTGTATCAACAAATATTTAATATGTGCTTTCTATGTGCCAGGCACTACTCCTGGTACCGGGGATTTGGTGGTGAGTGAGACAATGAGATATTCGTTCTTGTGGAGCAAATGGTCCAATGGAGACAGACAAGAAAGGAACAAATAGCAAACATGGAAACAGCAGGTAGAAATAAGTGCTAAACAAAAAGTCAAAACCAGGTGTTGGGATAGAGAGTAACTGAGCAACTACTTTGTCTAAACACATGCATGCAGACAGATCTAGGTATTAACTAAGGCTCTTGACAGACACTGGAGTTAACATTCTAACTCACTCTTAGAAAAGCTAATGTCTAGCAAATGGTAGGCCTTTGTGGATGGAGAGATTTTCCATGTTTGCATAAGTGTTTCCCCCTCAGTTAATCTGGAGGGCATAGCCATGGCAGTAAGGGTGGGGCAGCTGGGGTGAGTCTTAGTCATCAAGCTATGACCCATGAGCCCAAAGTCAGGCCAACCCAGTGGCTGGATGGTGCGACAGAGGGCCGGGCATGGCCAACCTGTTTACATCACTTGAACACTTCCCAGAGAACAGTAGGCTCTGAAGGTTGCAAAAGTCAATGGTTTTGAAGAAATGATTTTAAGAAATGATAAATTTGGCAAGAGAAAAACATTTAAGGCTGTGGTTTCCAGAGGTAATCAAGGATTCAGGAACAGTTTGTGTGTGCTGCCTGGACTTGGGCAGTCAGTGACGTCAAGTTTAACTCATTGGATTTAAGCCGAATGTCTCATATCCATGGTACAGAAAAGACAAACCACAAATACTTTCAGAAACAGGAAGTGACAACAGCACCCTTGCCACACTCAGCAGCCCACAAATAAATGGTGATATTCATCTAACAATAAAGGAACTCAGGAAAAAGATTTATCATCTGTCCTCTATTCCTTGAAAAATTACCCCTTATGCAGACCATCTCATGGCCCGGTTGATGTGTGCAAAAGAACCATGATCATTTTCATAAAGTAGCCCATATACCTCGCTTAAGCAAATTCAGTTAAAAAAATATTTTGATATCCAGTGAGCTATGATTTCACTGTAGCTAATTAAATTACAGTTCTTATGGCAGTTTTAAAATACGTATTCGAGTTGTGCATACACACATACATCGAAGGATTTTCTAAGAAGGAAAGAAGAGCAGATAGGGAGCAGCTTCAGAAAATATTAAAAGTGGAGTGTTATTTTGAGACATATAAACAAAGGTGAATGTCATTAAAACTTTTAAAAAGGAAAGGAAAATGTTTCAGTCCATAAAACAAATTTCTCATCAACAATTTATACGAAAGTCCTTATTAGGATTTGTGTCATTCAAGCCTCATAAGAACTCCTTTGCATCAACAATCATTACTTAGGACCTACTATGTGCCTGGCAGGCCCTGTGCTAGACTCTGGGGACACAGCAATGAATGAAAATGGTGTCTCTGCTTTCAGGGAGTCAAGTGGGAAGAGACAGCAGACAAAAACAACACAGTGCCATCAGGCTCTGCAGAGGAAGGGTGAAGTGTGGCCAGGAACACAAAGAAGAGGGTTCTAATCCAATCTTGGTGATCAGGAGCTGAGCCACATAACTGCTAGTGCTGCTTTGTGGCACCCACCATGTGCTTGCTCACATACTGGAAGTGGTCAGCATGGAATGGCTTAGGGTCAGCTCTCCTGGGGACAGACAGTTCTGCTTTTGGTGAAGGTGTAAGAAGTTCTAATGCCCTGACAGTCCATCACAAGGGGAGGATGGCTGCTAAAAAGCAAAGACTCTGGGGATTCAGGGAGGGCTTCTCCAAAGATGCATCATCTAGACCTGTGGTTCCCAAATTTGGCTGTGCATTAGAATACCTAGGAGCTTTAAAAAATCCTGATGCCCAGGCTACCCCACATAATAATTAAATCAGAATCTATGGGGGCTGGGACAGAGGCATCAGTAGTTTATAAAGCTCCCCAGGTGGTTTAAACGTGCAGTCAAAATTCAGAACCACTCATGTGAACAAACACCTGGAATGGTAGGGGTTGGACAGGTAAAGGAAGAGGTGAACAAAATTTCCCAGCAGTCCCTAAAGCCACACTCTCAGCCTTCTGAGGTCTGGCTGCAGGACTCCAGGACTGCTCCCTTTAGGGATGTTTAAGGCCCCACCACTGTCAGCAGAGTTACTTTTCTGCAGCCAGAAACACACGAAGAGGCTTCTCCCCATCAATTGGAAGGCTGTGCAAGGATATCATGTCCCTGCCTATCCCAGGACTGCTCCAAATTAAAGGGTTTCTCCAACACCTTTAAATTAGTGACTCCTTTCCTTTTAACCCCATGGCTTGGCCCACCCTGTTTCCCCATGATCACACCACCTGAAAGGTATAAAAATATACACTACATGCCTATATGATCAGTAAACATCTTGAGACAAGGGGAGGAGCCTCTCAATGTCCTCCTGCCAATAAGACATGCCAACCCTGCTTGGAGGGGCAGAGGAAAGGTCCCTGATACCACAGGCACACCACAGAGTTTACAAAAGAGTTCATGTATTTTTCAGAAAACAGATCCTGGTTGTATATTTTACCACTAATTTCCATAATCTTTAATACCCGTATGCACGTTTCTTAGTCTAACAAACAGGCATCTGTTTTGGTTGTTGTTGGTGCAGTGCCTGAATACATTTGTAAAGGGCAATAACATTATTTGAGTGTTACTGGAAAAGGTCTATAATTTTTTTTTTCTGGTTAGGGATGAGGCAATATAATATCTAAAACATACAAAACAGAGTGCTGCCCACAGGCCTTAAAAAAAAAGCCTAACCTTAGTTTTGCATCATTAGAAAACGATTTTACCCAGCGTTACATATTGAGAAGAGGTCCTGTGGTAGGTGCTGGGAGCATTATCACTACATATGTCTTCCAGCTTCTCTGGAATGGTTGCAGGTCATGTGCTTAATTCCTTGTTATTGTGTCAGGCAGTGTTTTTTCTTCTACTATCTGAATGCCGTTTCTGGGATTGATAGCAAATGCTGCCTCCTGGTTTAAAGACTGTATATGGACTGTCTCAGAAAAGGTGCCATAGTAAATATGTGATCAAGGAAATGTTTACAGCATTTCATGGACTTTATACACTTACGGTAACAGGCTTTTCTATGAGGAAAACTACTAAGAAATGCAAGATTTGGACCAGCATTAGCCTAGTTTCCTCATCCCCTAGGGAGAAAAGTATTCTTTACTTCTTTACAGAGAGGTAGTTGGAGCTAAGCCCAGCTAGAAACTCACATCCTGAAGTTTCCCTATGCTGAGAACAATCTGGTGGCATCGGGGCTGTGGAAAGATGCCAGCGTCCCTGCCTTCTGGGCATGGCAGAGATGATCAGGAACTGGGTCACATAAGAGCTGGTGCCACCTTGTGGCACGCACCATGTGGTTGCTCATGTGCTGGAAACGCGCCAGTGTGGAATGGGTTAAGGCCAATATAAGTCTTTCAAGGTAAAGTCCTCCTGGGCTAAAAGTGTTGACGTGATTTAGGTGCAGGTGTAAGAAGTTCTAATACACCGATAATCTATCACAAGGGGAGGACGGCTGTTAAAAAACATGGCATTTTGTAAGAAAGAATTTTGGCCGCTCCTTTCCATTTATATAGCTAACTCCAGCAAAGGTTAATTGAATTTTTCATTGAAGTAAAGGAAAAAGTTCTGTAGAGCTAGTTTCTTAAATTTCAGACACCCCTGGGCTTCTTTTCCTCTTTCGAAAGCATGCAGCCACACTGACCTGGTCAAGTCTTCGATGTCCACCAGCATGGCATCCTGCTCTGTGTGCAGCTCATCTCGGATGAGGAGCAGCTGGACCAGCTCTTCATTCAAGCCTGGGGCGAAGAAAAAGCATTTAAAAATAGAGAAAACGGATCCACGTTAGAACGTGTAACTATTTACGGACCACAAAATGAAGGTACTTCAAAAAGTTCATGGAAAGATTTGTATTATCTTTTAATTCTATTTTTCCATAAACTTTTTGAAGTACCCTCATCTGTGTACGTATCATAGATACAAAAATACCTATAAGCTGCTAAACATAATAGAAAATTATATTTTTGTATAAATTTAGATTTCTTATATTAGCTTCTCATAAGTCCAGGAGAAGTCATCAATTGGAGAAACGCTATGTGTTTGCATCATTATAGAGGCGTAGGAAGAAAAGGAGTAAAGTAAGAAGTATTTCCAATTACATTCACATGAAAGTAGGAAAAGAAATTGTTAGCTGTTGGGATACAGGCTTGTTAGAAAAAGTAAGATTTTGTTTCGAAGAAATGTGAACAATGAAGTCTGCAGTGTATTAAGTTTTCCACCTTTCATCTACAGGATGCTCCCAGCACACTGAGAGGCAGAGGGGCACTGACAGCACCATGTCAGACGCCCAGCTGGAGAGAAAGGTATGTCAGAGATGCTCAAAGGCTTCACGGGGCCCTAGGAAAGAGGGGCCTTATGTGCAGATTGTTCTAGGAAAAAGTATTACCCAAGGATACAGATTTGTCAAGTAGTCAGATATGTAAGTCCTGGTGAAATTACCCCTTAAATCTCTGGACAACAGGATGCCAAAGAAAATATTCCTTAAGATTTATACCAGGAATAAGATATATATAGATGGAAACATTTCTAATCCTCCTGAAATCAGTGGATTGGGTGAATTTGGCTCCTGCCTCTGAAAAATATAAACAGGCAAAGGCTTCTCTCTTATTTTTTGCCCTGAGAGAAGCTAAAAATTAGAACCGCTAGGTCTAGACACATAGGGGAGAGCACCCGTCCAGCTAGAGCTCCAAGCAGGGAAACAAAAGACAGTAAAGGGTGTTCACGAGTCCCCCTCGGAAATGCTTTTAGAGATCCTCACTTCAAACGATACATTTATCTGCCTTTAGTTCAGAATCGTTTCCAGTTTTAGAAAGAGAAAAAAATCATACAAAGAGGTCTAAAATTTCATCTACTCCTGAAAAGGGCTAGACGGCAATTTTAGTATTTAAAAGTCTAAGGAAGATGTCTCAGTGGTAAAAAGCCTTTTCAGTCCTTGAAAGAGTACCAATCCTAGTAATTAATTCTCAACTAAAATTAAAATGTAATTGTAGAATTAAAAAAAAAATTCCTGTGAATCTATGGTTTCTTAATTAAAATGTTAAACCCTTTCCCTTGATTTTAAAACAAAACTGAATGTATTAACTTGGCAATGAACACATCGAATTTTTCAGCTGGACCTAGCAGAAAAATGTTATGTTTTCCAGTGTGCTCTTGGGGTAGTCTTTTTTATATTACCACTCAGTGAAGTGCCCGCAGACCCGAACCCTTAATATTCTTTTTCAATATTAAGTTTCAAACTTTTTATTACAGAAATTTTTAACTGATAAAAAAGCAGACAGAGAGAACAGTTTCATGAGTCCCCATGTATCTAACTAGCTTCAACAATTATCAAATCGTGGCCAATCTTGAATCATCTCTCTCTCCTTCTCCTACTGGATTATTTTAAAATAAGTTCCAGACATCACATTATTTCATCTGTAAATGCTTCAGTATATATCTCTAACAGACAGGAGCTTTTTCTTCTTAATTCACATAACCACAATATCTTTATCATACCTAAAATAATATATAAATAAATCTTAAATAAATCATCCAGTGAGTGTTCAAATATCCCCACTTGGCTCATAAATACTTTTTATACTTGGTTTGCTTGAATGTTTATAGTTGGCATGTCTTGTGGATTCCTTTTAATCTGTAAGGTCATAGGATTATACAGAACTGTACATTCCAGAGGCTGGAGGGATTGATTGCGAATTCACCTGGCCTAATCACACTGCCTAAGTGAGAATGTTCTTTCTTTCACTGGGCTGAGCAACTGCCTGTTCTCTGCACGACCAATCACCTCAAGTGAGAACCACTCATTCCCCACCCGTCCAGATGCTTCTGTTCGAGGTCCCTGTTTATTCTGGGGTGAAAAGCCCATGCTCTGCTACCCTGTAATTTTCACATACGGGTCACATATACTTCTACCACCTGGAGTACCACAAAATAAGTCTAATTTGATTTGATTGATGATGATACTTAAATATATATACAAGTAAAGTAAAAGGTATAATTGTATAATAAATGACTTGTAACTACCAAATTATATTCTAGAAACAGATGTTGCAAGTCAAACACATGCACTATTTTTGGAGTTTGGGATTTAAGAGAAATAAAAAGGACCTTATAGCATTGTGAGCCTCGAAAAATTCTCAAAGCTTCTGAACATTTTACAGTTAAAACAAACACACAAAAAACCAAAAAAGAGCCTTGTGATTCTCCTTTCCTTGCAAGCACACAGGAAGAACCAATGAAATGTTGTACCAAAAAATTAAATCCAGAAAGTGGCACTACCCCATTGTAGTTAACATGAAATATCCCATTTTCAAGCGTATCTTACACTTACTTTCTATCTGGGAATGGAGATCATTGACTATCACTTGTAGCTGCCCAATAGTCATGTCTCTCAGGTCAGTGGGTTTTAAACTTCTTTTCATCAAGCATTCACTTATATGAGGCATGTGTGGCAGCTGCAGATACAAAGGGGAAGAAGCGTAGATGTGAATAGAGCTGCAAGTACACTGAATGTAAGACCAGTTTTCTCTTAAAAGATCCACCTCATTCATCCACTTCAGTTCAGGTTCTGCGCTTGCCACCATTCCCAGTCTGTGACTTTCCCAGAGTGGGGCCCTACACACACATCACATTACCTAATATGCTATCAGCATCAAAATGTTACAGTGCCAGCATCAAAAGCTTTCTCAGTGGTTTTTAAATCAGGCTGTGACATCCATGAGTCAATTATTACAGCCACAAGATAATTACCAGGAATTGCCAGAGATCATATTAGTATCAATGACACGGGTAAAATTAATAATATCACCTACTATTTAATAATTTATACCATGCTACAAGCACTGTGTTATGTGCTTTGAATGCTTTATCTCACTAAATCCTCACAATCACACTCTGACACAGGTGTTATTACCCCATTTTATGGATGAGAAAACTGAGACTGAGTACCTTGCCCAGAACCCCATAGCAGGTCTATACTCAAACTCCAGGGCTCTTATTTACTATGCTATTTTGTTTTCATTAAAAGGTGAGAATGAGAATGATAGCAATAGTGAGTGTGCCACAGTCCATACGTCCTAAAACCAAGATTGCTTTAAAGCGATTTGAATATTCCCAGGACAGTTAATACTGCCCCTAAGAAACAAAGTAGATATGTGTCAAGAGCAAAGTGCACTTTTGTGAAATTTGTTGCTTAGGTATCTTTCAGTGCTACAGTAGAAAGGGCAAAGAAACAAAATTGTTTCTCAATGACAGTGCTTTTTACAAACTGCCTTGGAGAAACCCAAGTTTGCATAATTCTGGGAAAGGACGAGGACGGTGTCAACCATTTGCCATCCCCAAGCACTCGCTTGCGGTTCAGCCTTCACTGCTTACAAGATCAGCGACGGGAGACTTTTTCCTGTTCTGTTTTTCCACTTCTACTTGCATTTTAGCCATTGGTTTGGCCATGGCAAGGGCCATTTTGGCTTCAGCCTGCAATTTCTTTTGCCTTGTGAGGAAGTCCATGTCATCCAAGGACTCGGATTCCTCTTCAGTAGTGTCTCTGTCGGAGTAGGAAGAACTCTGTTTGCTCTGCAAAGGGAAAAAGAGCAGCCTGAGCTTTTCTGCGCATGTCACCCTCTGTTTAGAGATGGGCTACAGCGTCCCCTGAGCCCTCTCAGAGCAGCTCAGACCTCCCTCCATCACCCCGACTTGCTGCTTGATGTAACCTACACAAATCTCAACATACAAAAAGGTCTATTTTATAACAGACTCAGATTTTAGCATAAATAGAAAGAGCAGTATTGTTAATAACAGGGGAAATACATTTTTAACAAATGTGAAACATTTCTTTGATACTTGGTCTCAAAACTTTTTTGAAGTGACCACATAAAACAAAATATTTAACCCAGAGCTAAGGCACTGTGCTGGTCTTCAGAGTAGATAGGGTCTCAGGTCTCCAGTGATGTTCTGAAGTTGCACTGCACCGCACGGTTTCCTGTTTGTTGATCTTTGGTAAAAAAAAGGTGATAACCCTGACAGAGAGGAAAGAATTCCAGCAATGAGCACCCCTGATTATCCAGCCAACTTTTGTAATAGGTAGGAAAGGAACGAGCTCATAAAGCTTGTATTTCTAAGCCCAATGGGGAAGGATTGGTATTTAGCACATTTTCCCTTTATAATTTTTAAGAGCATATCTGATTTCTCTTATGGTTTAATATGAAAGTACCCGCTAACTTTACCATAGCTTATGTATCCTTATTGTATCACAACTTTGATTTTCCAATCATTGTCACATTTGAGGGGCATGCAGTGCCATGATCTTCTTTTTTAAAATCTCTGCAATGTTCATTCCTAATTCACAATAGAAAAGAAGCTAAATGACCAGGTAAGCACAACGCCAAGCTTCAGCTGGTAGCTGTTTGGACTCACCATGGGAGACAAGGGGGTGTCCAAGCTGGTTTCAGTCTTGCTGTCATCAGCATCACTGTCCTTATCACTGCCACTGTCGTTGACAAAGCATATCTGCAGGTTCATCCCACTCTGTAGTCTGAGCAGATACAAACAGGACAGAAATTCTACTTAGCTATTTGTTATCTGGCTGTAGCCAACAGAACTGTCTGATTTAGCTAATAGAAGTAGTTTTGCACATTCTTCACATGGAGAAGTGAGTTACCAATGTCACTCTCCACTTATAAACGATAATTTTACTAGACGATTTTCCAACAGTCTATTAGTTTTTTTTACATCAATTTCATGTTAATTGAAAAATAATTTAAGACTGCATATTATAGCACCCAGCACAATACCAGACACATAGCTGGCACACAATAAAAGTCTGTTGAGTCATTGAGTTTTTAGTCCTGTCGATCAAGATGAAGGGGGTTCTTGGCCAAATAAGGCTGCCTGGTGTCATCCAGGGTCCTGTCCTAGGGGGACAATCCAAAGAAGCTCACTAAAACCAGGCCAGCATCCCAAGGCTACCGCTCTTTAAAGACTCCTTTTTTCCCAAGTAGACAGAATAGTATCATCTGAAGGAAACCTTTATTTGAGGCAGTTGCCAAAAGCCAACCAAGGGAGCCCATTTATGTCATTAAGAAAGAAAAGCACTACAGGTTCACCCTAGAGAAACATAAGGAAACCCAAAACCCAGTGACAAAGGCACAGCCCCAGCACAGCAAGGGACTACAGACTGCCTCCCGCACACACAGCCTCAGAGATGGAGACCTCTTGGGAGCTCATTATGTTTGGGTGAATCCTGAAGCTCCAGGAATGATGTTGTTGGAAATGTAGTCAGAAAGGGTCACCAGGCCATGCAGCTGCTATATACTCGAGCAGACTGCAGATCCAACTCTTTGTCCTAATCTTCTTTTGAAGTTGAACAGATTTCAATACTGTTCTGTGATAAAGTTTTTAAAGAAGTAATTTTCTTAGCATCTCTAGTTGCTTAGAGAGAGGAAAGGCAAAAGGAGGCTCCCAAGCAAGGGGAGATCATAAGGGGGCTTATCTAAGCTGGGCTAGGGCAGAGGACACAGAATTTGCTCTATCATTACTACTGCCAGAGGGAGAAATGCAAAGAGCAACTTGGATATTTGACATTTATATTTGATTTTTTTTATTCCAATATCAGGGATGTTTTGCAGATATTGCTCAGATGACTCATTTAAAATGCTTCTTTGGAAGAAAATAACATATAACACAGAAAAATAAAATCTACTGATTTAACATACGCACATAATTGTTATGGGTATGCACTGCCACCTATTGTTAAATTCTATAATTACTGAAAGTCCCAGCTTAATGCCCCCTGTAAGGAAATGCAGCCTTTCCCAAGCCCAATTCTGTCTCTTTGCCCTCATGGCACAGGCAAGTTTCCAGGACCAGGGCTTGGCGGAGGGCGAGGAGGTCGGGTGGGGGTTAGACGGCAACACGTTCTACTGTGATCAGCTCAAGGTGCTTAGAGTCAGTTGGACTCAGGTTCTGAATCCTCACTTCTTTTCCCAAGCATATTTCATAAGCTCTATGAACCTGTTTCCTCCTTGGTAAAATGGGGTGAATAATACCTAACCCAACATTTTGCAGGAAGGATTAAAAGAGTTAGTTCAGAGGCTGGCACAGGGTAGGTGCTCTATACATGTCAATTATCCTCCTCTCTTTACCTACTGAAAGCCTAAACGAAGGAAAACAGTTTTAGAGGTAATGTGACTTTGTAAAGGGACCTCTAAAGCCACTAACTCTAATACTTCTTGCTAGTCACAGCAATCCCTGATGCACAATCAACTAACAGAGTGTACTTGAGCTGTCTTTAACTTGTCCTTTAATTGAGCTGGGATTTGCCTTCTTTTAACTTTCTTCCATTGGATTTTTTTTTCTTCCTGGAGAAATCTAATATGTTCAGGTTACACTTTGATACCATGTAAATTTAAAAATTTTAATGTCTGTAGTTGGTCTAAAAAAATAAAAACTCATTTTTAATAATAAAACTCAAGATCTATGAATTAGAAGATGATGAACAAGAAAACTGCGAATTAAATCAGAAGCATTTTAAAGGCTAACCCTAATTCAAATCTAGGATTACATAGCATTTTCTATTTATTGAATAAAGTCTTGAGAAGAAGTTCCTGGCTACTGGATACGCTAATTATAGAAACATAAAATAACCCACAATACCGTTACAAAATAAAACTTCAAATGCCCAAAGATATATATTTTCATTCAGAATAAAGCCTGATCATAAATTTTGTTGTTCTGCCCCAATTCTGACCTTTCTTTGAAGGATCAACCCAGACCTCAATCACCATCCTGTACAGCATGTCTAAGTCAGGAAAGGCAAAGGAAAGAAAAAAAGGGAAGCGTTTAGTAGTCAGGTTGAAATGAAAAACTGCCTCAGGTAGAAATTCAGAAAATCGCCTTAGTACCACATTATCGCCACAGGAAACCGAACAGAGCTTCTTACAGGGTGAGACTTATAATTCCTTATACTAGTAATCACCAAGAATGTTACTCTCAGGAAAAGGAAATTATATGACATAACAGCTAATGGTTCAGAGGGGATTTTAGTAAAGACATCTTAAAACGGGCTCAGATTTCAAGAAGGATTTGTTTGCCTTTAGCCTTTAAGAGGGTTTTAAGATGAAGACGGCTTTGGGAAACTCAACCACAGCAGCCAGGCAGCAACTGCCTGTGGGGTGAGTGGGGCTACCTGCTGCTGTGCAGGCCTCTGTGCCACAGGGTCAAAGAACAGATAACCCCTGCTCCGGGACCCTTTCAGCCCTGGGGATGCATGGCTGTTCCTGAGGCTCACTTCTGAAAGGTGGAGTTCTCTGAGCCTCTGTCCCTCACACTGCAGTGTAGCTGGCCTTACTTTTAACCAGTCTTGCAAAATTCAGACTGCAGGGGGTCTAATTTTCCTGGATCTCTCAAGCACAGTCTGAGATGGAAACAAAAACGTGATCCTCATCTTGTTAATTACAGATATAATTTCAAGGTATCTAGTTGAAGGTTACTTGACGTTTCAAGTGGCATTTAGCAGAGTGTTGTGTGCAAAAGGCTGCTGGAAGTCTGCCTTGCCTGTCGATTTTATTTCTGCCTATCCCAGAAATCTCTTCCCCCTCATGTGCCCCATGCCTGGAGCTACTGACAGGGAGCACACCGAGGGTCTGGGAAGAGGCTGTTCTTGATGGAGAATGCTCAGAAACATGAAGAGATAAAGACTGAGTATGTCTTCTGGACATCTCAGTGAGTGGAAGTGGCTTCCTGTGTGACGGTGCCCATTGGCCAGGAGTGGGAGGGCATTTAGTTGAGCGGCTGTTCAGCAATGACATCTGCTTGGCATTTACAGTGAGAATGATTATTACTTAGAAAATGTTTGCACTGACTTCCAACTACTGTTACCAGGATATTATTAACATATGCATGGAATTGAGAGGATTACAGAGATGAAAAGTTCCTTACTACTGAGAGGATATCTCAAAAACCCAGCCAAGTGCTAATATGATTTGGTACAAAGATAACACTTCTTTCAAAAGTCCAAGACCAGACCAGTTTATTGCCTGAGAGAAACAATGCCACGGTCCTAAAGTTTGCTGGTAACTTCTAGAGGGGCAGTACCCATTGTCAATCAGGCCTTTGTCCTTAACCTTGGGTAGTGGTGACTGGCACTGGTCTGAGGCTAGTTCTGAATCCCATAACTATTTGCTGTTTTCTGGTTTTAGAAATGGGACTCTCCCAGCACCAGCTTAGAACACCAGCAATTATGTATAAATGTTTAAGGTTCTTTGATAAGATTTTATCACCCTGCCCACTGCCCCTGAGTTCACTTCACTTGAAGTGCTACACTGAATTTTAGTTTGAAAGATGTTCTCATACATTCTCTTCTTGGGCTGTTTAATCACCTGTGGATTACAGGCATGAGAATATTTACTCAGAAAAGTCATATGACTTGACCCAGACCTGTGACAGCCTGATTGTAAAATGGTCCTAATTCTTTCCACCCCGTCCTTTTTATCTGCCCCCTCTGCAAAGTGACTGCCGCTTCTCCCATCCAGAGACAGAGTATACTCCCTGCTCCCAGGCTGGCCTTGTGACTTGAAAGTGATGGTGTTCCAGCTCTGAGTGTCCTCCTCAGGGAACCCAGCCACTGCCTTCAGAACGAGTCCAGGCTAGCCTGCTGGCAGATGAGTGACTTTGCAGCCCAGAGCTCAATCAGCAGTTGTCCCAACTGAAGCCCCAGACATGTGAGAGCCCAGCCAAGAGCAGTAAAGGCATCTCGCTGTCCTGTAGCTGGCCACAGACACATGAGCAAGCCCGTCTGAGAGCTGCTAAGCTCAGCATAACTGCCCAGCTGACCTAGAGGATCCTAAGCAGAAATAAAGGCTTATCGTTGTATGCTACTGATGTGAATGGCTTTTTATTACGCATCACCATTGTAGCAACAGGTAACTGGTACAAGATCACAAAGCCTAAGAGACTACAGGCTGGCCTTCTGATATTTGAATCCAATAGGCTTTCGCCCATGCTATATCTAACCTCAGGTTTGGATTTATTAGATCCTGTCTGTGTCTGGAAACATAATTTTAAAGGGCGTATACCTCCTGTACTTGCTTATAATTTCAAAGCAACTGTATGGCTTTCATTAGCAAAAGCAAGAGGACTATCCCATGTGCCTATGGGTTTCAAACATGCATTGCTCATATCTGTCTATGACCAGGGTGGCTCAAGAGCCACTGGCCCTGCAGTGCCATTTGTTACTCAATATTCCCAACTAGTTTGTGACTGAGCCATTAAAATATATTCTTTCCATTTACTTTAATGGATCTTTGATGTACTAGTCAAAGGTTTTATACATAATGAATAATCACCCATATTTTTATAGCATATTTTTTTCTATTTCATGAGAATTTCAAAGGGGATGAAGCATAAAATATGGATTGTAACTGCCTAAGGGCAGCTATAAACACATTTTATTTTCTGAGAATTTGTCATGAAGAAAAGACTGTGGGAACAACTGAGGTTTGGGTAAGCTTTAGAAGTACTGTATGTATGATGGTATCTCTATGGGATGTGTTGAGGTACGTAGGTTAAAATGAGGTACTACTACTCATTGATAAATTGTAAAATACTTTTCCCATTCTGCAAACCCTGCCTTTCCTCTTCTTTTCTCTACTGACTTTCATATTGACGTTTACCAAGAGAGTTACAGAAATGCCTATTACCATTAAAAAAAAAAAAGGAAAAATTTCTGTTTCCCAATGTTTGCTATTATGAAAATACAAAGATTTATTTTATTTTAATGAAATTCTGTTAACTTTCTTTTGCAGAGGATGATAATTTATTGGACTTTAAAAACATGCTATTTATATAACAGCTGCAAATATTGCTGATCCAACATGTATCATCACACATGCAAAAGTACTATAAATGATTTTTATAACTATGTAAGGTAGAGAAAGGGTTATTTAACTGCTCATTCATTCGCTCATTCATTTATTTGATAATCAGGCAATAATAGCTCTGTAAACTCCATGGCACCAATAGGCTGGTGATGAGTAGCTGTTGTCCTCTTTGGCCAGGGCATACACTCTGTAGTTTGCTACAGTCCCCGCTACTGCCTATTACTTTTTATCTGGGCTGCTTCACTCTTTTATGTCTCTTGTTGGTCCCTGAAGACATCTTATGGTTCATGACTTCTGTATTAAGTGAATATGTAGCAGTTGAACCAGGAATAAAAACCAGGTCTTCCAACAGGTACCAAATGCTTAGATAATTAAATTGTAATGTATAAATAGACAGGTGGAATATATAGAGCACTGGAAGGAAACTTAAAAAACAGTTAATAGATACTCCCTATCTTATATACGAGGGATCTTCAAAGAGTTCATGGAAAGATTCATATCATATTTTAATTCTATTTTTCCACAAACTTTTTGAACTATACTTGTATGAGAAAATGAACACTTTTGCTACCTGAACATTGATAAAGTGTTAATCAAGAAGACTGAAAGATCAGGGAACTGTAGAAGAAAGGCGGTCTTGGTGAATTGGGGTTTGGGGGGAACAAACGCAGGAGAAAGATAGGAAAGCTGACTCTCTAGCAGTTATGTGCCCAGAGAAGTTAAGGGTAGTTTCTAACTATGTGCCAAAGACAGGATGGGGGGCGGGGAGAGTGACATCGTATCTCTTTATGTCCAATCCTGATCTCACATCTTACAAGACCCAGATGTTTGGCTTTTCCAAAGGCGAAGGCAGCTCCAAAGGGAGCCAAAGTGTGAGTGGCCCTGGTTTTCATCTTCTAATCCTACAACATTCTCTTTTTCTGCTTCCTCTTCTAAGGTTAGTTCTGAACACTTCCATCTGCACATGTTCACATGGTGACTGGTAGCACCCAATACCACATGGCCACAGAATCTTCTCGCTGGCTTGAACAACCAGTTGCCAGCTTTTCATTGGAAAAGCATCGGCCCCTGCATCCCAACCCAAATCTCTAGAGAGCTATAAATACTTGCATTCCTCAGACAGCTGTTGGTTGTAATTCCACATCAGCATCCATTTCCTTCACTAATGACCACTTTTATGTAACTAAATTTGGAATTACAGGATCTTAATGTTGGGAGAATGCATTTTCAATAGAAATATTCTCTAGCGTGAATGGAAGATTAGAACAAGGCTCTTCTGATATGAGGAATAAAGCAGCCATCTCTCCTAGCTGCCAAATGTGGCTTTCATCTTAACCAATGCCAAATGATTTCCAAGCAACCTATATTCTGAAATAAAAAGAGTTACCATTTTTGAGCATCTACTACGTGCCTGGCACTTTACATATCTTACCTCTAACCCTCAGCTACACATAACGTAAATATTGTGAACCCTGTTTTACGTATGAGAAAACAAAGCCTTAGGTTTCGAGGTTAACTTACACAAGGTCACAAGTTGGCACTTTACTTGAGGAGGACCTGTCTTGAGAGGACAGGGCACTTTAAGAAGGATGGAATAAATTCATGAATGGAGAGGGAAAAGAGAAGATGGAAAACAAACAAACAAACAAACAAACAGAAAAAACAAAAAAAACCCTAAGAAGCTGAAAACAACTCAAATGTCTAACAATAAGATACTGATTTAGAACATTATGGTGAAATATATGATGGGCTCGTGTGCAGCCAATAAAAATGCACACCATAGAACAATTAGTAATATGAACAATGTTCCTGATGTATTAAGTGAAAAAAAGGCTATAAAACAGTAGCTACAGTCTGACTACAACTTTATACAAAAAATGTGGAGATGTATGTACAGAAAAAATGGCAGGAAATACACCTAAATTTTTTTGGTGGAAGAGATTCAGTTGACTTTGGATTTTTCTCTTTTGAGCACCTCTGAGTTGCCACGTGTGGGCATTTAGCAGCAATAAAAAAGAAAAAGGAGAGAAAACAGGAGAGCTGATGACTAGTGCTTGTGTGTTGGAGAAAAGGTGAGTAGGATTCAGTATTTGACAGCTGGGAGAGGATGGCTGTGTCTGACTCAGACCATGTCTATGCAGGGAAGTGACTTGTGTATGAGTCAGGCTGGGCTTTTGTCTTTGGCAGGGTGCTGTGGGTGGTGGGCGATCTGCGGGCAGCAAGAAGCATGTTTTATAAGTGAGCAATTCTCTGGATGGACTCTGATTCAGCTAGTGACATCCCTTCCCACCCCAGTCTCAATCCTATTCCCCTCCAAAGATCGAACAAAAGGGTGGTGTTAAGTCTCCAGATGACACAGCTCACCTGCGGTCGGTGAGAGTGTTTTCTAGTAGCAGTGAATACTTCTGCGCGTTCTCAAGCTCAGTCCTCATATGCGCTGTGTATGTCCAGACACGTGTGGGACCAATGTCCAAAGGGAGTGCAATTTTCAGTAATAAAGTCATGATAACTTGTCAAAAGATGATGCACCAATGAAAAATAATTCCTAGAAGCTCTTTTAATTAAACATTCAATTGTCCACCGGAGCCATTTTTAAATATAAAATGCAGCCCTGTGGCCTTTTTCTCCCTGCCTCCCAACCTTTTACAATAGCTCAGGCAATTGAATTCTCATTGGTGATAAAAAAAAAAAAAAAATCATAAGACAGGGTACAGCTGGTTATGCCTCTAGCAAGATGTCAAATTCAGCTTGCACAAAATTAATTGCACCTAATTAAACTGAGGTCATTGGCATTATTGTAAAGTGAGGCCATTTATTAGACAAAGAAAATTCTACAAACACCAATTTGCTTTTTTTTTCAGGTTTGTGAAAGAGAAGAATTGCTTACATAATTAAATTTGTTTTGCCACTTTAATCTTATTACTCCTCAAAAGATCCACTTCAAATCTTCCTTTGCTTTTGAAATTGTGTAATATTTTAGAATATCAGAGGTAGTCCTTGGAGAAGGGCATTAAAAAAATGATAGGTTTTCTATAGAATACCCAATGGCTTTTCAAATAGCATAAAAAAAGAAAAAGAGTTTGTAAGTTACCATTTGCAATGCCACATACCTTGGAACTACTTATATGCACGGTTTCTAAGCAAATAATTAGTACAAATTATTATGAATGAGATTAATGCAAAGTTTTAAAGATATGTTGCATGTTATAAATTGGTTGCTATACTATGTAACTACTATTTCAAGAAAGATGCTAAAGAGAATGGATTGCATTGATTTGAAACAGGACAATCTCTTTCCTCACCCATGCCAGGCAGATATGACTACTCTGCTTACTTCTTCCAGGAAATTATACAAATATTACTACAGCTAGAGGTAAGAGGATGATTCCCTTTCCTGGCAAAATGATGCCAGTTTGACCTGTGATTCTGTGGCAGATTATATATACAGATTCTTAGTTCCTCACATTCAAAGCCCCCATGAATACTATTTCCTTAAAGTCTTTCTAGATTCAGGGTTATTGGTTCAATTGATAACTCCATAGGCTAAGGTGTCCCCCATTCCTCCTGCCCTCCAGTCCTTCAGCCCAGACACAAAAGGAGGTGGCAGGTGTCTATTATTGGTCTTGTCTCAACCATTCACCAGTAAACTCATAACGCCAAGACAGAAATGAGTTTTGATTTGCGGATACTGGGATGGTTAAGTAAACACTAATCATTATTCAAAGGAGTTGCTCAAAAGTTCTCTGGGGAATTTCTGTTTTTCATAATATTCAGCATTTGGAGCAAAGGGTATAGCCTATCCTAGGTCACACTATCCCAGTGCATACTTTATGAAAAAGAATGTATTAGATTGTATTTACAATTATACGTGAATAAAATCTGTCTTGGGGTAAGGTAAGAAGAGAGGTGAGAATCAGATTTATTTTGTGGTTACTCTGAGAAAAGAATAACGAAGAAGGCAGAGAAAGTTTTCTCCACTACGCCACATCAAGTTGTAATGTGTGAATAACTAAAGATTTTCTAAAGTCTGTTACTAATGACCACTCCATTAATTTGCCAAAGATCCCACTCACCTCAGCAGGACCTGCCTTAAAAAGTAAGCTCACCACTTCAGAATCCATTACTTGGCCAATTCATTTTAAGTCCGCAACCTCATTTAAAATTGAGTATTGAGCTCTTCAGAGTAGTAAATTCCTAAAAGATTTACCTGGTTCTGATTATCTAACTAATATTAACACGTGCTATCGTACATTTTGGACTATCATCTCGATGAAAAAATTCTGACATCCCTTGAGTGCTTTTATAAGAGAGGAAAGGTATTTATAACTCAATGAAGAATTTTAATGCATTAGAAAAAAATAAATTCTGATGGGGATAGGGAATATGGGTTGTATGACTGCAAGTGAACATTCCTAAAGGCTTTTCTCCTACATTATTACTGAGGAGGGGGATGACAGTCAGTTTTCATAGACTTTAAATTTACAGGGATAAAGTGATATTTCTTAGAAACATTTCGTCTCATTATTAACCAGCATCCTGAGGGGGATCCAAAAAGTCATCGTGTTCCCACAGAAGATGATCTCATCCCAGAACATGGAGATGAAAACATCTAAAAGAACAGGATATAAATAATCTTCCTTATGGCGAGTCAACAAGTGTCGCTTGTTATGAGCTGCTGTGAAATACATACGTGTTTAGATCTGTATCTCCAAGTGGGTAGATGACTCAGTGATTCTCAAATTTTGCTCCTCCAGAAGAGTTTCAGGTGGGCTTGGGGGGCTTGCAGGGGAGGGATGGAGTGCGACACTGCAGGGAGGTGTGAGGAGGAGGGGCAGTGAAGGAGATGGGTGGGGAAGGCATTTTCTGGGTGGGGGTAATCCAGTCCCTCTTCTTCAGTCCTGAACCAGAGGAGGACCGGATTTTAATTGAAATCTGCACCGGATTTTAATTGAAAAGACATTTCCACTATTTTAAATACTGGAGATCTTCATGAGACTTAGATAACTATGGCACATTGAACACAGGTATCTAATTTCATTTCTGAAACCCAACCAAAATAGTATTAAAGAAAGAGGATATAAACCCACATGGACAAAGAAAAAGGAAAAGGAAACAATAGCAGACAAGAGAGCCTGAAAAAAATTTGGAAGATAAAATGCAGATGGAGGAGAGGTATTTGACTTTACCTTAATCAGCTAGGTGCCTGCAGGGGTGGCGGGTGGAGGAAGCATACACATTTGTACTGCAGAATCTCAGAAGTGTTCAGGTACGTCTGAAGGCAGGGGAGCAGGGTAGGACTGAATGCAAAGATTGACTGAACACCTCAAAGGATCATCTACACTTGCTATCTCCCTGCCCACCTGTGGCCTGGCAGAATCAGGAAGTTTGCTGTCTTAAGAGGTTGAATCAAAGGGGCTTTGGATTGGGGCATGCTCAGGCACAGCTGAGGTGGCAATGAAATCAAGGGAATTACATGAAATTCTGCATGCTAAACCTCCAACCCTTCCTCCCGTTACAGTCTTAAAACACTGGCAGCCAGGCTTAAAATCTCTTAAGTTGAGGCTGGATGGTCCCTCTCTGCCTCAACTCATAGCCCAAGAGAAAAGACCCTTAGATACTTTTAACAGGATGCATCCCAAGTGAAACAGTTGTCTGTATCGACCAATTCAAAGTGAAGTTCACCATTCGTTTGTTCAACAAATATTTAGTGACTATGTATTAGACACTATTTTAGGCAATAGTTATGGTGGTTAACAAAATAGACAAAGACCTGCTCTTTTGGAGCTTATATTTTAGTGCTGGAGAAAAAGAACAGATTCAAGTATACATAATACAATGTCAGGTAGTGATAATGGCCACAAAAAAAAACCAGATCAGGGTAGGAGGATAAGAGGAGGAAAAATGACGGGTACGTGGGTGTTTAATTTTAATAAGGTGGTCAAGGAAGGCCTCTCTGTAGAGATGTCGTATGTCAACAAGACCCAGCCAACAATTTAGAAACAGGTTGTAGTGAATTACACTTGATTTTCAGTGGACAGAAAGCAAAACATACGAATACAAAACAAACTCAGAAAAAATCAAGGGCAATGTAGAGATCAGAAGAATATATTTTAAACAATTAAAATTAATACTTTCAGTGAAATGAGAAATTATCAACAATTTTGAAAACAAACAAAATGGACAAATTCCCAGAAAAAATACAACACATCAGAAATGATTCAAAAGGAAATAAAAAGCCTGTATAATCATAACCATTTAAGAAATGGAAAGAGTTGTTAAAGCAAACACACCAAGTAAACACCAGGCCCAGATACAGGTGAGTTCAACCAAACTTTACAAAAACCGATCATTAGAATATTATGCAGACTTTTTAAAGGCAATATGAGAAAGGGAATAGTTCCCAATCCATTTTTAAGCCAGCATAACCTTGATACTAAAGCCAGACAAAAATATTTTAAGAATACAACAGACTCATGTCAATTATAAATATAAATGTAACAATCCTAAACAAAATATTATAAATAAAATACAATAGTGTCTGGAAAAAGATAATACCCCCCGACCTATTTAGGTTTATATTAGTTATGCAAAATGGGTCAATATTTTGAAAATCTATAAATGTAATTCATTAATTTATTTGTAGATTAATAAAGTAAAATATAATCATCTCGACAGATGAAGAAAAACTAATCCTTTTACCCCTATTCTATATCAAAGAGAAACTGCTGGCACATGTAAGGCGGGAGACATGAGCAAGAACCTTTTTAAGCAGAGTTGTTAGCAAGAGCAGAACAACTGATACAATCTAGTGCCCATCCTCAGCAGAATGGTTAAATAAACTGGTGTATTCTCACAGTGGGATACAGTGTAGCAGTCAGAACCATGGACTGGCCAAGGGAAAGAGAGAGGCAATTCTTATTTCAGGACAAATAATACAATTTCTCACATAATCATAGTTTACTACATGGTTCAATGAGAATATTATATAATCTCAATAACGTAAACATTAAATAGTTATTCAACCCTAAATTATGAAATAACTATAAAGGGAGAACAGGAGGGGGGATACATAGATATGTCTGTGGGAGGTCTGTAAAAAGAGCTAAATCCAAATTTTCTATAATAGGTAGTCAGATGGTTATTTAAAATGAAAACTAAGAAGATAAGCATTTTATTTAAAGATAGGTAGGTAAACAGGAGAAGAAACAGAGGAGTTAAACATTACTGTTCCTGGAGAGTGGGACAAGGGGTCTTCAAAAAGTTCATGGAAAGATTCATATTACCTTTTAATGCTATTTTTCCGTGAACTTTTTCAAGTGCCCTCATTGTATACATATATGGATGTATATATATGTACGTATGTGTGTATATGAATCTTTGATTTTAAAAACGAAAACTTTCCATTTGTACCAGATGGACTCGCTGAACAGAGAGACTAGGGCTTATAGAAGAAGACATTTTGGCACTTTAGGGAATATTACAGAGCAGTAGCAGAGATCTATGAGACTAGGTCCAATCCCCTTATTTCACAAGAATGAGGAAAATGAGACATGGTTTAAAAAGTCTCACAATGAGAAGCAGACTAGGACTAATCCTCAGATCTCCAGGTCCCTAGGCCAGAGCTCTTTCTGCCATATCCCACTGGGAGGGGAAGAGTGCTCCCAAGGCAAAGGGGAAGACTAACCTTCCACGTCTGGAATGACATGTGGGGACAGCGAGGGGATATTATGTGACTGGGCTGGCACCCGGCTGAGGAAATGATGCTGTAATTCTGCATGGCCAAAGTGGAGTTCTTGTCTCCATGTACTAACTGCCCACAGTGCCTTGAAAATATGCATATATGTTAGCGTGTGTCTGCTGTCTGACTTTTGTTGAACCTCTAAGGACCAGAGTGAAGTAAAAGGCTTACCGAAAGCCAGAAAGAAAAGATTTATAGATACTAAAAATGCCTACTTCTGAGGTTTGCAAGAAGCAGAGACATGGTAGAAACCTACTGGTTGAATAAATGCATGAGTACTATCATTTGTCTCTAACAGCTGGCTTAACATGGCAAATATACCTACTATTTGTACAGGGTATATTTTCTCTTAGTGCAAAGGAAGACTGAGAGGAAACAGACATTTGGGGGGGGTTTGGGGGGAAAGAAATCAAGAGAATTACTGCCATCTTTATGAAAACAATGTTCGATGTGCTTTTATCACTTGGAATATCTGTATTCATAATAGTTAATTTTGCATTGTCTACACCTTCACTAATCAAAGTAGCCTATGGAGTGGCAGGCAGTATGAAAACCAGCTGGGAGCTTGTTAGAAATGCAGACTCTTGAGCCCCACACAGACCTACTGAATCAGAACCTTCACTTAGTAGGTTAAAGTCTTAGCCCTGTTTTTTAGGTAAAATTATAATTTAAATATATTTTATGTGGAATTAGAAGCTATGCAAGTGACCAATAATATGATGAAGTAAATTCTGATAAATGAGCAACAATATCTTGAAATAAGATAAAGATAAATCACCTGGAGCACAGGTTAAGCACTGTAATAAACACTGAATGATCAAAGCAGTAATTGTATTTCTCAGTTACCAGTATTCACTGTAATCAAATATATCAGGGGGGTGGTTCTGAGAGCTCTGGGACTGCTTAATGCGAAATTTGGTGGTCTGCCACACGTCTCCAGGCATCGGTGAGCTTGCTTCCCCTATCAGTGTGCAAAATCAGTACTGTGTCAAAAAAAATGAAATATAAAAACTTGACCTCAAGTAGCTACACAATGTGCCAAAGACAACAATAAGTATACCAACAAATAGGTAGGGAAGGGTATCCCCAAAACCCTAATAAAGATGGTAGTATTATGGAGAAAATAGTACTCAAGGATTTAGGCTATCTTTTATTAGACATATAGTAAGGTGACAAAATCCACTAGGTACATGGTGGAAAATCAACTCAAAAGAACACTCACCGAGAGGAAAGGCTTGGCTTCCCACTCTTGCTACAGCTGGTATAAATTCCTGGGCCATCATCAAAGAAGCTTCCAAGTGCCAACTTCTGTCTGATAGACTCTCTCTCATTTTTCTGTGCCTAAAATTTCAAGAAAATAAAAATACTGATAAGTGGGCAGATACATCACAACCACAGGCAGCCTAACTTGCTACGTTTCTTAGAACTGTAACATTAGATGAAAAATAAACAGGTCACAGCACAAGAGCACTGGAATTATTAAAAGCTGAAATTAAACCAGTCTCTTCTGGTTCTAATTTCAATTCTTCAGAGCCTTTTATGATCTCTATTCTAGGTAAGCCCATGATGGTGCTAAATGATCTTCACTGGGATAGAACTAGATTATTTGCCACTATAATCTTTCTACTTACTTGCTAGATATAGCAGAGTACAGTTGTAGAGGGCAAGCACTTTCTCCTACATGAAATCACTTTGATCCCAAACGTGGCCTTTCCCTGGATCTTGTCTTCTCTCTTCCTTACGTGGCCTTTCAGCCGACTCTCTCTACAGCAAGAACATTAACTCATCTGACCAACAGGCACTGGGCCTCTGTGGGCTGGCAGATGCCACACTATGATGCCAGAACAGAGCCCAGGGCAGGACAGACACGACACCTGCCTGCACCAAACTTACAGTCTTGTTCTGAACTGTTGTTTTTGTTCAAGAGTCAGCCTCATCTCACCAGGTTTAAAATGTGAGAAACCCTGAAAATAATGTCTGGAATAGCTGGAGAATTCTAATTGGACCCATCTGTTTTATATTTTGAAGGAAAGTCAGGTCGGTGTGCACAGGAAAAGGATTTGGTAAACTGCACTACTGTGACCATTTGGATGTGTTTATAACACTTGGCTTCCTATAAAATCCCCATAAAAACTCACCATGCTGAACTTTTAAACCTTTTAAACTACAGGGGAGAAGATTAGAAATGATTTCCTTAGTTAAAAATAAAACTACTACAAAAAAACAAACAATGAGTTAGAAATGCTAGGCTGAGGCTAAGATTTTGGTTTTGTGTGTTGTGGGATGATGAAGGCTGTAAGATGTAGCGTGTTACAAAGGAAATGCACCCCCTCAGAGGGGCAGGCTGAAAAATGACTTCGTTTCATTCCCAAGTGGAGGACAGTGTATATTATGTCAAGCCTGCTTGTGTAATATGGCAGCTTACTAGTCATATGTGACTATCTGCCTTTATATTTAATAATTAATTAGTTAATATTAAAAATTCAGTTCCTCAGTCACACCAGTCTCACTTCAAGAGCTCAACGGTCACAGATGGCTAGTGGACAGAGTACTGGACAGAACAGAATCAAATACATGACAGCGTGGTACAGCTCAGACAGCAGTTCCCAGGTTCCACCTTCAACAGGTGGCATAAGAATGCCCCTCAGGGTTTTGAAAATACCCATCCCCAGCTCTAGCACTAGATATTTAGTTTCAGTAGGTTTGAGAACTTCTAGTTCAAAGAAAGCTCATCTTCACTCACCTGTTCTCTAACACTTTTTAACCCTTAAACACCGTAAGCATCCTTTCAACTTTTACGCTTACAGTCCCCCATTCTGGCATGAACCGTGTGTGTGTGTGTATGTGTATGTGTGTGTGTGTGTGTGTGTGTGTGTGTAAAATACAGACACAAAGTGAAAGACTGCTTTCGTCCCCCATTCTGGCATGAAGTGTGTGTGTGTGTGTGTGTGTGTGTTTGTGTGTAAAATACAGCCACAAAGTGAAAGACTGCTTTCGTCCCCCATTCTGGCATGAACCGTGTGTGTGTGTGTGTGCGTGCGCGTGTGTGTGTAAAATACAGCCACAAAGTGAAAGACTGCTTTCATACAGGTTATTCACAGATGTGATGCTGATTTCATGTTGTTTACTGAGCTAGCACAGCAATGAGCCCTAAGAAACTAACCACAGGGTTGAAAAGGGAAGCAAGAATGCCTTTTATCTCACTAACCACTGGCGACTATACTGTTGGGAACCTTAATTAAAGCAAACCATCCTTCCAAATATGCGGGGCTGGCACTTGTAATGGCCCAGCCAAACCAGAATGACATCACTTGACATCTTTATTTAAAATAAATTCATTTCAAAATCCCAAAATCTGCCAGGCAGATTTTGTGTAGTCAGTGAACCTATTTCTCAACATATAACAGGCAAAAGAGATTCTCATCCAATGTCCTCAACAGTCAGAAAACTGTTGAATGGAACTGAATATCCAAATACAAAATCAGCAGATAACAACATGAGTGTTAACGATTAATGTTCAAAAACATGCTGTTCCAAAATTAGCCTAGGGTCTGAAACAGGCTTTATTTAAAGAAAACACCAATCCCAGGTGTGAATGTGTGAATACAGCTTTGATTCTATGTCTCTTTCCTGATTTACTTGGTACTCTAGAGCTACAGATATTGGGGAGACCTTAAAAAATATTTTTATTTACATTAATTACAATTCTTTATACCTGAATACTTCATTAACAATTAAAAGAGGGTTTTTTATAACATACTCTCTTTTGCCCTTCTCTCTCTCTGGATCCCACTGAATAAAAAATGTATAAAGAACATAAATGTTGCCCATAATCCCATCACTTACAGAACATTGCTAACATTTTGGTATATTTCCTCCTATTTTTCATCTTCTGTGTGCATTTTTTAACCTTTTTATACAGTTGAGGTGATACTGTTTATTATAGTTTGAGAGTTTCCCTTAAATCACTTTCTGTTCTTTAAAAACACAATTTTTAATGGTTGCATATCTTCTATGCTATGGAGTTGTGGTTAGCCATTTGAGTTAGCCATTTGGATTGTATCAAATTAAAAATAACATAGAAGTTAGCATCGTTACATAAATCCCTACCCACATGTCTGATTATTTGCTCAGGATAACTTCCTGGAAGCAGAATTACCAGATCAGTTGAGTGTGAACATTTGTTGAGGCTCTTGACACATTTTGCCACGTTGCTCTAGAGAAAAGCTTTTGCAATTCACATGCCCACCAGCCATGTGAAAGGGCACAGCTTTCGCTACATCCTGGATAATGTTGAGCATTTTCACTTTTTAAAAATGTTTTTAATTTGATAGGCAAAAGTGGTATTCTTTTTAATTTCTCTGATTAACAGTGAGAGTAAATGTTTAAATGTTTTTAGTTACTGAACTTTCTTTTCTCTGAGTTACTTATTCCTAGCTTTGCTCATTTTTCTGCAAAGGTCTGGGAGTTTTAAAAAATTTTACATTAAGGATATTTGTCCTTTTGAGTTTAAACTGTAAGTACTGTGGAGTTAAGTCAATAGCTTGCTTCCTCTGTCTCACTGATAGCTTTTGTGCTTGGAAAGCTCTTCCCAGTTCAGAGCTGAATGATCTCACTTAACGTTGGAGGATTAAATGTGAAAATTTATGTAAATTACTCAGCAGCTGTACCTGGCCCATGATAATGTCTGTGTTAAATGTGAGCATTATGGTTAATTCTTCAACAATTTCTGCTTTAAAGAAAACCAAGGGTGATTAAAGGTTACCCTACTGTTAAGCAGAAGAGGTAGGATTCAAGTCTATGCTTTCTGGTTCCAGATATTTCTGCTCTTCCACATTGAAAAGTAAGATGTTCAGGCTAATAATAATGGAGGACACCAGGTGGGGTATCAAACGTGACTCTTGAAGAGTTATGGATCTACTTCTTCCCTGAGATGCATGGGATGCTTTCTCAGAAAAGGAGAAAACACTTGACTGCAAAGCATACATACCACGGACTAATCATAACCACACATATTTACAATACAAATATCTTCTCATCAGAGGCACCCTTCTTATCACCACTGCTCAATCTTAAAATTTAACAATTAGAACATAATTTTCCTTTTAGTTGCCCCCATGTGTAAAGTGGTGTGTGTGTGTGTGTGTGTGTGTGTGTGTGTGTGTGTGTGTGTGTGTGTGTGTGCGCGCGTGCTTTCAAAGGCCTTCTGTTCTCTAAGGAATTATACCTGCAGGGCAATTATGACCTCCAACCCTCCAAAGCCCAAAGATGCTCCACAGCGAGGAACAGTTAAGTACAAAGGAAAAGGGAGAGGCTGATTCAAAATGACACTGTTTGGGAGGCTTTTCAAGATGGCGGCGGCTGCGGTGGCTGGCGCGGAGTAGCTGAGGTGGAAAAGGCGGCCACTGGGCCTCAGGCAACCGGGAAACTTGTGGACCTTCCTCTTGCCATCTCTTAAGGGAGGACTGCTGCTGCTGACCAGTCGTGGGGGGTGACCACCACTTTGCCCCCGGCAGGAAAGGCTGCCTCATTTACAGGCAACAGCTTTGAAGTGTGGAGCAGGAAAAGAACTGTTTCTTAGCTGCAAAAGCGAGTCTCAGAACAGGGAACACGGCGCCAGGGCTGCTGTGGATGCAGCCAGGATCCCGGAGGCCGGGGCCGCGCTGAAGGCGGCCAGCTGCCCTATTCAGGATTCGAGGTTTCAGGCCGGCATTAAAGAAGATTCCTGGGAGCGCCCGAGCCGGGCCGCGACTGAACAGCCCGAGGCGGCAGCGGCCGAGAACTGGGAAAGGCGGCAAACCAGAGACAGAGAGCGAGCACCCGACCTGGCACAGCACTGTGAGTGATCCCTGGCACAGCTCTGTTCGGGGGGTGGATGCCCACACGGCTCCCTCCTGCATCACCAGGCCACTCACCGCCTGGTGCTGCCTCCATTTTCCCAGGTGCGGGCAGCTCCGCCCTGCTCGGCCATCACTGAGCCCTCCCACTTGCTTGGCCTGGCGCGGGGCCTCCGCTCCCACTCCCTCCGCGGTTCTCTGGCGGGGCTGGTGGAGGGGGTGTCCCGGGCCAGTGTCGGGACAGCAAGGAAGTACGGGCGGGCCGACTGTCACTCCACCATACCCTGGATTCCGGCCCCAGGTAAACTCCCTGTTACTGGGAGGCAGATACCATCTCTGCGGCCACCAGTTTGGAAAAAAGCCTAACGAATGTCTGGTTGGGAATAGTGTGGTAGGAGAGTTCCCAGGTCCGCTTGAACCTGCCGGAGACCAGGCTGCAGGTGGGCGCTAGACTCGGTTTATACTGGGGGTATACAAAGGTGAACAAGACCCGAGAAAGATCTACATAGTGCTACAAAGGCACCCAGAGAGACCAGTCGTCTGTGCCCAGCAGAAACCTAGTAGACTACCTGGGTGAGGCGGTGCCGAGCAGGGTCTTGAAGGCCCAGCTGATAGACGAGGGGTGCAGAAGACACGCCCCAGCCCAGCACAGTGCGCACAGAGTGGGGAGACGTGCGGCCAGGGAGGGAGAGACTCGACAGAAACCACACGCCCGGTGGGGTCGCCACTGCACGATCTAACAGCCTGGGC
The DNA here is from genome assembly GCF_027409185.1 of Cynocephalus volans. NCBI lineage: Eukaryota > Metazoa > Chordata > Mammalia > Dermoptera > Cynocephalidae > Cynocephalus > Cynocephalus volans. The sequence goes on along the minus strand of NC_084460.1, from coordinate 85,519,776 downwards.
CAGAGCACACGGAACAGGGAGAAGTCCTGCACAGGAAGTGAAAGCTCAACAGAGATCACACACCCTGTGGTACGTGATCCACCAGCCCAGCAGAGTCCAAGCTGACCAGAAAGGTGGCTCCCCGGAGAAGCCCAAGACCCGAGACAACCACACACACAAGGCACTAGAGGCCAACTGAGCAGTCATGGAGGGAGCCATACGAAATTGGCAACCACAGCAACATCCTAGTTAGTCATTAGTCTCAAACCGGTGAACTGTGAAACCCCCGGCCACAATGAATAAACACCAAAAAAAAGATACCAGAAATACAAAAAATCAAGAAAGTACACCACCAAAAGTTAATAAATCTCAAACTCTAGATCCTATAGAACAAGAAGCCCTTGAAATGACTGACAAGGAATTTCGAGTGATAATTCTAAGGAAACTGAATGAGATACAAGAAAACTCAGCTAGATATCATGATGAAATGAGGAAAAGTATACAGGATCTGAAAGAGGAAATGTACAAGGAAATCAATGTCCTGAAAAAAGATGTAGCAGAACTTGCTGAACTGAAGAAGTTATTCAACGAAATAAAAAACACAACGGAGAGTTTAACCAGCAGGCTTGTCGAAGTTGAAGAGAGAACCTCTGAACTTGAAGATGGGCTGTTTGAAATAACACAAGCAGACAAGAAGAAAGAAAAAAGAATCAAGGACATTGAAGAAAATCTGAGAGAGATATCAGACAACCTCAAGCGCTCAAATATCCGAGTCATGGGTATTCCAGAAGGGGAGGAAAATGGAGATTCCATTGAAAACATATTCAACAAAATAGTGGCAGAAAACTTCCCAGGTATAGGAAAAATCACAGATCTTCAGATCCAGGAAGCTCAACGATCTCCAAATGTATTCAACCCAAAAAGACCTTCTCCAAGACATGTCATAGTCAAACTGGCAAAACTCAGAGATAAAGAGAGAATCTTAAAAGCTGCAAGAGAGAAGCGTCAAATCACCTATAAGGGAGCCCCAATCAGGTTAACATCAGACTTTTCATCACAAACCCTAAAAGCTAGAAAGGAATGGGATGATATTTTCAAAATACTAAAAGACAAAGATTGCCAGCCAAGAATACTCTACCCTGCAAGGCTATCCCTCCGAAATGAGGGGCAAATAGTATATTTCTCAGACAAACAAAAACTGCGGGAGTTCACTACCACAAGACCACCCTTACAAAAAATCCTCAAGGGAGTACTGGGTTTGGTTCCTGAAAAATAACTACCACTGCCATAAAAACCCAAGAAAAATCTAAACCCGCTAGTATAATAAAAATGGCATTCATGAAGAGAAAACAAGCTAACAAAAACACTATCTACAACCTAAGGAACCAACAAACACAGAAAACAAACAGTAAATCAGAAAGCAAGGAACAAAAGACACCTAAGACAACCAAACAGCCAATAAAATGCTAGGAATAAATCAACACCTTTCAATAACAACTCTTAATGTAAAAGGCTTAAATTCCCCAATCAAAAGACACAGACTGGCTGACTGGATCAAAAAGCAGGACCCAACTATATGCTGCCTACAAGAGACCCACCTCACCCATAAAGATTCACATAGACTAAGAGTGAAAGGTTGGAAAAAGATTTACCAAGCAAACAGAAAAGAAAAACGAGCTGGAGTAGCTATTCTTATATCTGACAAAATAGACTTTAAACTAAAAACCATAAAAAGAGACAATGAGGGACACTACTTAATGATAAAAGGACTGATCCATCAAGAAGACATAACAATCATAAATATGTATGCACCCAATGTTGGAGCAGCCAGATTTATAAAACAAACTCTATTAGACCTAAAGAAGGAAATAGACACTAATACCATAATAGCAGGGGACCTGAACACCCCACTGTCAATATTAGACAGATCATCTAGGCAAAGAATCAGTAAAGAAACACAAGATCTAAACAATACTCTAGACCAATTGGAATTGGCAGATATCTACAGAATATTCCACCCAACAACCTCAGAATATTCATTTTTCTCATCAGCACATGGATCATTCTCCAGGATAGATCACATATTAGGTCACAAATCAAGTCTCAATAAATTCAAAAAAATTGCAATTATCCCATGTATCTTCTCAGACCACAATGGATTAAAACTAGAAATTAATAACAAACGAAACTCTGGAAACTATACAAACACATGGAAATTAAACAGCATTCTACTTAATGACATATGGCTCCAAGAAGAAATCAAGCAGGAAATCAAAAAATTTATTGAAACTAATGAAAACAATGATACATCATACCAAAACCTGTGGGATACTGCAAAAGCAGTATTGAGGGGAAAATTTATTGCATTAAACGCTCACTTCAGAAGAATAGAAAGATGGCAAGTGAACAAACTAACACTTCACCTTAAAGAACTACAAAAACAAGAACAATCCAAACCTAAAGTTAGCAGATGGAAAGAAATCATTAAGATCAGAGCAGAACTGAATGAAATTGAAAACCAAAAAACAATTCAAAAGATCAACGAATCAAAAAGTTGGTTTTTTGAAAAGATAAATAAAATTGACAAACCATTAGCATGGCTAACAAAAAAAAGAAGAGAGAAGACTCAAATAACCAAAATTAGAAATGAAAAAGGCGATATTACAACTGATTCATCTGAAATACAAGGAATCATTCGAGACTACTATAAACAACTATACGCCAACAAATTTGAAAATCTGGAGGAAATGGATAAATTTCTGGACACACACAAGCTCCCAAAACTGAACCGTGAAGACGTAGAAAATTTGAACAGACCAATAACAATAAAGGAGATTGAAGCTGTTATCAGAAGGCTCCCAACAAAGAAAAGCCCAGGACCAGATGGATTCACAGCAGAATTTTACCAAACATTCAAAGAGGAATTGACACCGATTCTTTACAAACTATTCCAAAAGATTGAAACGGACGCAAATCTTCCAAACTCATTCTATGAAGCAAACATCATCCTGATACCAAAACCAGGTAAAGATATAACCAAAAAAGAAAACTACAGGCCGATATCCTTGATGAATATAGATGCAAAAATCCTCACTAAATTACTAGCAAACAGAATACAGCAACACATACGTAAAATTATTCATCACGATCAAGTGGGATTCATCCCAGGGATGCAAGGTTGGTTCAAAATACGCAAATCAATAAATGTGATACACCATATTAATAAACTCAAACACAAGGACCATATGATCATCTCTATAGATGCTGAAAAAGCATTTGATAAAGTTCAGCACTCATTCATGACAAAGACCCTCTATAAGTTAGGTATAGAGGGAAAGTATCTCAACATAATTAATGCCATATATGCCAAACCCACAGCCAATATCATCCTGAATGGGGAAAAGCTGAAAGCTTTTCCTTTAAGAACAGGAACTAGACAAGGATGCCCACTCTCACCACTCCTATTCAACATAGTGTTGGAAGTTCTAGCCAGAGCAATCAGAGAAGAGAAGGAAATAAAGGGCATTCAGATTGGAAAAGATGAAGTCAAACTGTCCCTGTTTGCAGATGACATGATCCTATATATCGAACAGCCTAAAACCTCTACAAAAAAACTGCTGGAATTGATAAATGATTTCAGCACAGTAGCAGGATACAAAATCAACACACAAAAATCAGTAGCATTTCTTTTCTCCAATAGTGAACATGCAGAAAGAGAAATCAAGAAAGCCTGCCCATTTACAATAGCCACCAAAAAAATAAAATACTTAGGAATTGAGTTAACCAAGGAGGTGAAAAATCTCTCTAATGAGAACTACAAACCACTGCTGAGAGAAATTAGAGAGGATACAAGAAGATGGAAAGATATCCCATGCTCTTGGATTGGAAGAATCAACATAGTGAAAATGTCCATACTACCCAAAGTGATATACAAATTCAATGCAATCCCCATCAAAATTCCAAAGACATTTTTCTCAGAAATGGAAAAAACTATCCAGACATTTATATGGAACCATAAAAGACCACACATAGTCAAAGCAATGCTGAGCAAAAAAAATAAAGCTGGAGGCATAACACTACCTGACTTTAAGCTATACTACAAAGCTATAATAACCAAAACAGTATGGTACTGGCATAAAAACAGACATACTGACCAATGGAATAGAATAGAGAATCCAGAAATCAACCCACACACTTACTGTCAGCTGATCTTTGACAAAGGCACCAAGCCTATTCAGTGGCGAAGGGACTGCCTCTTCAGCAAATGGTGCTGGGATAACTGGATATCCATATGCAGGAGAATGAAACTAGATCCATACCTCTCACCGTATACTAAAATCAACTCAAAATGGATTAAGGATTTAAATATACACCCTGAAACAATAAAACTTCTTAAAGAAAACATAGGAGAAACACTTCAGGAAATAGGACTGGGCACAGACTTCATGAATACGACCCCAAAAGCACGGGCAACCAAAGGAAAAATAAACAAATGGGATTATATCAAACTAAAAAGCTTCTGCACAGCAAAAGAAACAATTAAAAGAGTTAAAACACAACCAACAGAGTGGGAGAAAATATTTGCAAAATATATATCTGACAAAGGATTAATATCCAGAATATATAAGGAACTCAAACAACTGTACAAGAAGAAAACAAGCAACCCAATTAAAAAATGGGCAAAAGAGCTAAGTAGGCATTTCTCTAAGGAAGATATACAAATGGCTAACAGACATATGAAAAAATGCTCAACATCACTCAGCATCCGGGAAATGCAAATCAAAACCACATTGAGATACCATCTAACCCCAGTTAGGATGGCTAAAATCCAAAAGACTATGAACGATAAATGCTGGCGAGGCTGCGGAGAAAAAGGAACTCTCATACATTGTTGGTGGGACTGCAAAATGGTGCAGCCTCTATGGAAAATGGTATGGAGGTTCCTCAAACAATTGCAGATAGATCTACCATACGACCCAGCTATCCCACTGTTGGGAATATACCCAGAGGAATGGAAATCATCAAGTCGAAGGTATACCTGTTTCCCAGTGTTTATCGCAGCACTCTTTACAATAGCCAAGAGTTAGAACCAGCCCAAATGCCCATCATCGGATGAGTGGATACGGAAAATGTGGTACATCTACACAATGGAATACTACTCAGCTATAAAAACGAATGAAATACTGCCATTTGCAACAACATGGATGGACCTTGAGAGAATTATATTAAGTGAAACAAGTCAGGCACAGAAAGAGAAATACCACATGTTCTCACTTATTGGTGGGAGCTAAAAATTAATATATAAATTCACACACACACACACACACACACACACACACACACACACACACACACACACACACAAACCGGCGGGGGGGAAGAAGATGTAACAACTACAATTATTTGAAGTTGATACGACAAGCAAACAGAAAGGACATTGTTGGGGGGAGGGGGGAGGGAGAAGGGAGGGAGGTTTTGGTGATGGGGAGCAATAATCAGCCACAATGTATATTGACAAAATAAAATTAAAAAAAAAAAAAGAAAATGGAAAAAAAAAAAAAACAAAAAACAAAAAACAAAATGACACTGTTTGGCTACACTTATGGTAAAAAGAGCCACGTCACTCCTAAAACAGCCTTGGGAAGTGCCCTCATAAACAAAAGTAAAACATCTAACATTGATATCACGAGCAAAAAGCAGAAGGGCAACCGAGAAACAGTGGCTCATCACTATGAGACAGAAAAGGTATTCGAGACCAAGAGGAGAGTACAAATGTGCTTAGACACTCACCATGATTCAGCTCCAGGAAGTTTTTGTCCTCATCTGTCACCGAATTCCCTACTGCCACCCCATGCACGAGCAGATAAGGCTCACAATGACTTTCCAGGGCACCAGGCGAGCCACGATCTCAGAACACAGACTGCTGAATACTTTAGGCACTTAATGCCAATGCTCAGCCTTTCCCAAGGTGCCACTGTGCTAGTGCAATTCCCAAAACTTGACAAAACAAAGAGGCGCATTTAGTAAAAAAAAAAATACAAAGCAAAATGTCTGCTTGGATAGATATTGTCTATCTCCACATCTAACACGTCTCTAAGTTCTTCCCATACTTTCTTCAGGATAGTGTGTATCCATCCTTACACATCAGTATCACTCCTGCATCCCTCCTCAGGTTCTGCCTTCATGCCTCTGGCCCTGTTCATCTTGAGAGCAATGTTGTGGTGTCTCTGAAACAGGGGTCCCTAGCCTTTAACATGCTAATCTGCATGTAAATTTACAAGAGAAGGATTTTCTGCATTTCCATAATTTATTTAATGGACAAACTATTTTTATGAAAGCAACTGTGGGACCTCTAAGGTTCTCAGGAACATACTTCAGGAAATAACGTCCTAAACCTAAAACTAAAGCCATCTGGTGCTCGGACACCACAAACAGTGGTTTCCTTCTGACTCCTGCATGGATGATGAAACTCACAGGGCCGGAAAAGGCCTGTTGGATGCAGAGGAAGGTGTTCCTTAAACTCCCCTAAGGATGAATATACTTGTATTCAGAGAACCTTGGTCTAGAGAATCAGGGGACCCAGTTGAGAATAGCACAGAGGTGCTATGGGAATAAAAGCAGATGTAAGATGTGGAGCAGGAATAGTCTGGGCCTGGACAGAATTTGGTTTGGGAAAGGGGAGTGGGGAAAGAAAAATGTTTCCCCCTAATTTCCAGTCAACCATCTCTTCCCTGGATTGAGCGTCCCTCCTTCCCCAGCTCCGTTTGTTTCTGACTTTTACCTGTGTATCAAGGAAGCGGAAATAAACTTTTTTATTATTGGATGTACTTGTTCTATAATGCAACTTTCTCAGCACTCAGTTCACTACTAGCCCTTACAGACACCACTTCTAGCATCCTCTTTTTTGCACTGCTAAATTGTTACCAAGTCCGGAGCTTCTCAGACTTCAGGGTGCATCTGACTCACCTGAGGATCTTGTTAAGATGCAGATTCTGACTCAGAGGTAGGGCCCAAGACTCCACATTTCTAACAAGCCCCAGAAGTTGCAAGGAGTTAGAGGTTTCACAGGAGGTCCTCTCAAAGGTTGACGCCTCATAGGACTTGACTGCTCTTTCCTCATCTACACTGGTGTTACACACAGGCCTCAGGAAATGCTTGTTAAAGCAAAGAAGTAAATAATTTCTTCCAATGGTAAAAAGGAAAACAATGTACCATTGAGGAGAAACTTCCTAAGGACCATAGACTGCATCGTCCCAGATGCTGATGAATACACTGGTCCCCCATGGACCAGAAAAGAATTCAGGATGCCAGAGGTTGCTGGGACACTGGACTGCAAGTGGAGAACTGCATATGTGGGCATGTGTGTGCATGTGCACACACACACACACACACACATACACATACACACACACACAAAGAGGCCCTCTCTGTCACATATTTAAGTCAGTAGTTCTCAAACTTGATTGTGTATGAGAAACACCTGGAAGGCTTATAAAAGCGCAGAAGGTCTGGGGTGGGGCTCAGAATGTACATTTCTAACAAGTTCTCAGATGCTGCCGATGCTGCCAGTTCAGATACTTTGAGAATCAAAGCTTTAAGTAATTGAACAGAACCAGTAGCTAGATGAAAGAGTTAGTTTTCTTTAATTGAGCACACATCTGTTCCATGTGGCATGGCCAGACTCTGCAGCCAGGTGGATTTCATTTGTGGCAGTCTAGGCTCTGCCCAGGTCTTACCAGGATGCCTGTTTTGAAGCAATTAATGATCCCCTTGCTTCAGTGCAATCTATTGCCTAGTGATAGCTGGCATCATCACCATTAGCAGCATCCACCAGGGAATGCAACTGGGATTCTGGAGCTCCCTGTGGAAAAGCACTCTTCCTTTAGGAAAATGGTAGTCACTCTTGTTTCTTTCCTCAGCTTGTGTAAGATAGCTTTCTTCTAACATTTATAGGTTGCATTACAGTGCAGGGGAGCCTGAGGCTTTTAAACATTGTGAACCAGAAGTACAGAACTTATTTGTTCATTAGGCACATTTTATTAATTTTTTTCAAACAAAAAAGCAAAAAGAAAAATATATTGATCGTACTTTCTAATTATTTTTTCACTGAGATAAACCATAGATTTGTCACAAGATCAAAATATGAAAACAGCATTTCATAAGAAAATAAACTGTATGTTTTTGAATGTCAAGTATATAAATACTTGTGCCATGTAGGTTATTTCAAGGGCTTGCATCTCATTTTATCCTCTGGGAAGTGCTTTTTACTTATTAGTGGAACTATTAAATAACATCTTTCCATTGTATCCCTGAATGGATGTTAAGTCTGGACACTGTCTTTTCATTTTCTATTTCTGAAACTTTCCATCTTAGACACTTAAGCTAAACATTCCAGAAAGGTCATGATAAGTCACCAAATACAGGTTTCCTCAAATGCTGTTGAAATTTCTTATCTTTGCATTTTTGTATGAATCTGCCTAAACATATTTCTTTGAATTAGGTGTCAGCCCAGGTTGTTGGGCAACACTGAGGTCTTTGGGTGCAACTTGCTCAGTACCAGTACTCATGAGAGAACTGGTCTTGGATACCTGAAGCCCAAGATGGGCAACCAAAGGGAAGGACTCTGGGGCCCAGGGCCTTTTGACACTTCTGACACCTGTTCTACTTGAGAATTGGCTGAAATCAAAAGTGCTGAGAGGCCAGTCCAGAGGGTGGAGATGTTTATGGTTAGTCTAACCGTGAGGACGGTTTTGCCTAGTGTTGACTGCATTCTTTCTCACACTACAGAGGTGATAAAAATGGAAGCAGGCAGACAGAAGTGCTGTTGTGCAGAGCCCCTAACACCTGAATATTTTAATTGTGAAGGATAGGAGCAAAGATATTTAACAAATACCTAGGGTTAAAGTTCAGTAGCCACTTAGAATGAGGACTTTGGTGAAGGTAAAGGAGTCCAAGCTACAATCTAAAAAGATGACTACTGTAGTGGAAGTGTTTTAACATTAAATCCTGAAGGGATGCAGTTGAAAAATAGTTTTCCTTCCCTATGAGCAGCATATCCAAAACACAAAATGCTGGGAGGATCCTGAGCTCATTCTAGTTCTCAAATGACTGCCTACAGAGACGACTTTTTAACACAGGACAGTGTTATCTGGCAACTCTATTTTTAACAGGTGCCATTTTAGAAGCCTGTAAACCCATCACAGTCATTCAGGATCAGTGTCAGGAACACAACAGTCCAAAACACTACTTCATGGTTATGAAACAGCCAACCTCAATCAACTGCCAGGAAACCGGTATCCTCCACCTCTCACATCAGGGGGGCACTTAGGATCTGGGACACCAACACAGACAAGTGACCAGAAAGGAAGCAGCGTAGTGCAGGGGACAGGGTCAGGGGATTTGGAGTCAAGAAGACCCAAGTTAATATCTTAACTCTGAGGTTAGTACAAGTTACTAAAACTCTTTCCCTTCTTTAGAAAAAAGGATAATACCTACCTTTTAGGTTGTTTTGATGATGAAATACTATATAGAAAGCACTTGGCACAGAGATAAAATTTATTAAGTTGTAAATGTTGTTAATATTAAAAGGAAGAGGTGGGTAAGGTGGTGAGAAGAGTGAAGAAAGGGAGGAAAAAAGAGCCAGGAACAGGCACATCCATAAAGACAGACAGTAGTGGTGGTCAGAGGCTGAGGAGTGACATGGGGGTGACTGCTAACAGGTACAGGGTTTATTTTCCGGGTGACAGAAATGTCCTGGAATTAGATGATGGCTGGCACAACCTTATGAATACACTAGAAACCACCAAAGAGGATACTTTAATATGGTGAATTTTATGTATATGAATTATATCTCAATTAAAAAAAAATAAGCCACACACAGAGAAATGAGAAAGCTGTAGTGTGAGGACACCGGTGAGAAGAGGGGGCTGGTAGAAAAGTGGAGAAGCAAAGGAGGGCGACCACGGCACGGAAGAGGGGTGTGTGTGCGTGTGTGAGACGAAGAGGATACACTTAACGTGCCCGGCACGGAACCCGACGGTCTGGTTACTGGAAACGACCCCACTGGCTAACCGAGGTGTGCTGGGGAGGACAGGACGGAAAGACTCCTGCACCAAGAGCCACGAGGCTCCACGTCTGTCACGTCTAAGACCGGCAGGGCCGATCCCCGCCTTGAAGGACGAGGAGCCCGCGGCCCTCCCAGACGGGAGGACGGAGGGTTAATGGGGGTCGACGGCTGCCTCCCGCGGGGTCGTGTGGGGAGGGCAGCGGGCGCTCTGCGCTCCGTTTATTGCGGTTTATCTGCAGCAGTCGTTTCCATTCACCTTTTGAAAAACACAGGAGGCGCAGCTGTGGCTTCACTTTAAATAGTGTTCCTTCCAGCCTTCTCGTCTTTTCATGGCGTCCTCCCTAATCTTTCACCGTCATTGGATGCACCTCCGAGGCACAAGGCGACGCGGGCCCTGTCCTCGCTTCCGTGCTCCGCGCACGGCCGCCGCCGGGGGCAGAAGGCGAAAGCAGCTTCTCGGCGTTCTCTCTGCTCCTCCCACCACCGCCTACATTGGCTTTTCTTGACTTCCTTTCTCCCTCCCCATTAGTGTACTTTGGATCTCCACGCTGCCTCTCTGCACATCCTTCCAGGCAGCACCAGTTCCGTGTAGCTCGCTTGTTTCTGCGCCTCCCCACGTGGACTGTAAGCTCCTGGAGGGAGAGCTCAGGCTCCCTTCTGTGATCCCGGTGCGCGCTGGGTACGCGATGGTGGAATGAATCCCACTGGTTGTCTGGTATGCGGGGTGCCACCTTGGTCCCGAGGACAATCAGCTGTGTGTTCTTTACCAGAGAGGGTCAGAAGCTGCTCTTGGCAGGACAAGGAAATAAGGGGCTGAACATGCACGCTTCGCATTCTGCCCAGGTCTGCTCTTTTCTTCCTAAATACTAAAATCTGCTTTACTATTATTATTGAATAAACCAGAGGTCCTTAATGAAACATCTTTCTTGCAATCAGGACCTTCCCCAAGGAAAAGAAACAGATGCATGATATTTTCCTTCCTTTGCCTCGGTGAAATCTAATTTTAGTCATCAGAAAGTGACCTTTCCCCCTGAAGGCTGTTTGTCTGACTTTAAAACAACCCTGTAAGATAATCCCTGTACGCATGTGGTATTTATTAGTGCAACTGGTTCAGGAAACCAGAGTATACCAATTTTCCAATTGTTTTTGACAATTGTCCTCAAAGTCGGGTGAGAGTACACAGGAGATGAAAGAAGAAATTAATAGAACTTTTATTTATTTATATTTTATTCCTTAAACTATTTGTGTATATGTTTTATACACATATTCTTACAGTGGTCAATGAGTGTAATTTCTGAATACATATACACATATTAGAGGCATGGACTCAAACATTTTACTGATGGACGCGAGGTCAAAAAAGCCTGTAGAACACTGCTTTTATGACATTTAATTAAATTTTCTACTTAGCCAATCAAACAACAAAAACAGAGAAAAAAACTTAGAAAAGGAACATTCTAATTAGGGTAAGTGATTTTTATACTAGGTAACTGTTTTCCTACGCTTTATATATTTTTTAAAAAACATACTTCCTTGTTTCTCTAGAAGTTCTTAATGAAATTACAGTGTTTTTAAAGTATAATGAAGCCTTCATAGAAACCACAATACACATAAATTTGAAAACACTTCACCTGAGAAAGGCAGCTAAAAAGCTGATGATAAGAGAGCACCCCTCATGTTTAGGATCCAGAACATGAAACACTGATCTCTGAGCATTCCACACATCTAGAAGTTTCATCTAGTGGTTTTTTGTACTAGCCAATCAGATACAATTTCTCCTGGAATCACATGCGGCATTCTACTGCCTTCCTTAGATAATGGGTGACACAATGCAACTCTGTTTTGTTGGTGTTGATGTTTAAAAGCTCCTTGAGCCTTACACGTTTGCAGCTCTGGTCAGCCCTGTCTCAGGTTGCTGGCGTATCATCGCTCACTTATTCCAGGCATCTGGGTTCACTCTCCGTTTCTAAGAAGGATAAAACTATAGTGGTCATGGCTTTATTGTTAAAGCATCAGCAATGCATTAACAATAAACAATGTCTTTCATTTCTCCTTGGTGCAAACTGACCTACACTTTTCTACCCGAGAAAATGTTTGACAAAAAAAACCGTGACCAGTTCTCTGGCACTGGAAACAGAGGAAGACTAAGAACTGCGCACTTGTGCTGCAGGGCTGAATGAGCCATCTAACTCTTGCAGCAGACGGTCCCAAGCGGCTCTTGCACACCCGCTTCCCGCAGGAGGGGACAGCTGGGAAGTGGCAGGGTTTCAGGACTCTACAAACTTAACACCTTGGGCACTCATTCTCGGGGATCACAAGGGATGAAAAATGCACATGACAGGTCACTGAAACCTCTTTTACATATTTATCTTTCAGCTTCTGGAGAAAGAACAGAAAGTGAACTGCTCCAAGAAATAAAGTATTATTTAAAATAGCCCCCACATTCACATACATTTATATACATAAGATATGAACTGCCAAATTTTACATTAGTGCACTCAAGGATCTATCATGAGAGAAGCTTCTTTCTACATTTCACTCTGGGAAAGAATGTTAATGACATAATTGATCACATTAAAAATTTAGTAGCAAGTTTTACTGTTTTATCAGCCTATATGAACTGACATTTGCCTCTGAGGGAAAAGAGGGCATTTCCAGGCTCTTGATGGAAGGGCCCTTACTCTGTATATTATGCTGCAATGTGAACTATACTTGACTTATGGCAAATAATAAGGGTGAAGGACATAGTGTGTGTTTAGCTTTCTGTGGACAGACAAACATATACTTGTAGTTTAACTTCATGACCTCACCCATATAACTAAAGCTATTTTTACTCAGGCTATTATTACTAGACAATTACCATATAAAACAGCCCCAAAATATTTTTACCAACTGTCAAAAGGCAAGCAAAGAAGTAACATATACTGCATCAATTTTTTAAAACCCCAAACTTTTCTTAGTTAAGCTTTGCATTTTTTATTGTTAAAAAAGTCAAACTTAGAAAGATAAGTTAAACATCCTAGTAATTATTTATTGTGGGTGAATTGTCAATAAACATCAATAACTAAAAAATATTCCTTTACATAAAAAGCCTGCGTAGTAATTAAATGCGTAATAGATTTTTTTCTACTTCAGAATAACAACATGTGTATTTTATTTACTGCTAAAATACATTAATGAATGTAAGCTGGAAAAAGCAGAAAGAACTCCCCTCACTTGATGCATTTGATTCTGTGCATTTAGTTTTCCTGATTATATTATAGCAATGGCCACTGAGTATGGAATTTGGCTGCTCCTTTCTCCTAACTAGGAGAAAGGGTGATCTTTCTCCTAGTTAGAAAAATGGTCCAATTGTTTATAAACAAAAGAGCTCTCCCCCCTTACCTTTTTATAATTCCCCTCCATATCCAATGGGGATTCTTGACTGATGATGTCATCCATTCCATCACTGTCCAAATTCATCCTTTAACTCTTTAGAATTTCACTTAAGAAATAACCTCCCATGAATTCTCATAGGCTGATGTGCCAATTGCCTGGTGCCCTGGTTACTGCTCATGCTGACATGAAGAGCCAGCTGACAGTCTGCGCCTGGCTGTGTGTCCTTGCCCCCTCTGTCCCAGCGATACTGTCCCGCCCGGCTGCCCTGGTCTTCCTGGCTCTGGCACTGGGCAGCTGCTGTTCTCTGATGCTTGGCTTGTTGAGAGTCCAGCCTTCCTACCATCTGCTGTCACCTTCTGAATGATCCCACCCGGATTCCTCTTCACAGCACCTTTCCTGCCCCCAATAAAGGAAAAAGAGAGGCACTACGCCTCAGCCAGCTGATTCAGCTCCTCTGTTCAGGGCTGAGTGTGGACTGGAGCTCTGTGAGGGAAATTAGCAGTCTTATTTTGAAGCACGGGCAGACTGTGTAGGATAAAAATAGATGCAGAAACTTCCAGCCTTGCAGACTTCACAAGTGAGTTAAAAGCTGGGTATCCCACAACAAAAAGAAAATAGTATAATTTAAAGACTGACCTGTAAGACAGATGTTTGCTTTTTTCCCCCTTTTCCCATAACTGATCATTTCTCAAAATCAGACGTAAAAGCCTCATCTTCTGGTAGGAGCCCCAGCACAAGACTGAAATTGATTTCCAACACAGAGGAGGACCCCTCTGCCCCAGGAGCAGTGCTTTGTTCTATTAATACGGCAAGAGAAAAAGATCCATCAAACTTTTCTTTAAAATTCAGCCAGTGGCGGGCTTTTTCACAAAAGCGAACCTTCTTGCCTGCTGCTCTCTTCACCCTTTTCCCATGGCTTGTGGTTTTGTTTACAGGCTTTACACACAGAGAGGGAAAAGGCCCACAGCTGGAGGATGTTTTGGTGCAAGAAGCAGACAAACTCTTGTTTCACACACAAACACACACACTCGTCATTATCGAATTACTTCTGCCATAAACTAAAAAATATACCCACTATTTATTTCAAAGAAATAAAGTTTCTGTTTGCAGGAGAAATGGTCCAGAGAAGAATTCAAAGGCCAAGGCTCCATTTAGCACCGTCCTATACTCTGACATGCTTAGACAGAAAGCAGCAAATGTACTAGTCAATACATTTTCCAGTATACATTCTTGAGCAAGCACAACACTGTGAGGAACAGGGCTCTGAAAACAAAAATGCCATTCAGGATAACCTTTGGGCATCTGAACCTCTGCTGACATGCTCACCTTCAGTTGTCTACTTATTTCTCTCTCTCTATTTTTTAAAAACTTCAATTTGTGGAAAACTTGTGGCATATATGTAGTTTATGGTAGCCCTACTTCTATAAAACAAATACGTTCCTCTGCAGCCCCTCATTCATCCAAATCTTTCTTTTCTTGCATCCTCACTTCCCCACCTCGGTTCCCAAGAGAACGGATTACACGTTTGTCAGACCTTACAATGACAAGCGTATCTCATGAGCCACACTTGCATTTGGGTAGGGCTTCTCCCTCGCAGGGATCGCCCTTCCCTCTCTCTCCTCCAGCCCCCAGGACCCACACTCTAGATGGGGTCCCACTATCTGCACACAGGAAGCCAGATGCTTCACAGGGCTGTATGGCCCTGCTGGCCACCAAGTTCTTTCCCCAGTGCAGGTGTTCACAATGCAGGAGAATTCACCAAGGCTAAGGCTTTGGGGTTAAAATAAAGTATTGCTCTGCTTTGAAGGACTCTGTGTACATTAAGTCCTGCCAAAGCAGGTTAGTTAAAATGAAGGAAGTACAAATCTTCTCACACGCCACATACTAACATAATAACAATAGCCACCCTTTATCGAGGGATTGCTATGTGCCAGACTCCTTACATGTGTCTCCTCTATATGTCTTTGATCCTCTCAATAATCCTTTGGAGTAGAAATTATCATCAGTTGCATTTTATAGTTGGGCAGGAGAGCTCAGTGAGTCCAAGGCATGGCAGACAATCAATGGTCAGACCAGACTTGAACTTAGGCCCCATGCCTCTGTAACCCACACTCTAAATGGGTGTGCTAGAGCACGCCCCACTGGCTGCCTCCCTGAGAACCAATTATGCACAATAAAATAATCAAGTGTAGCCTTTAAAAATTGGGGTTTAATATGCAGAAATCCAGCTGTAACAATATCACACACTAAAACGTTTTATAAGTCTTTTAAATAAATGAAACATTTTATAAACCTGAAACACCAAGCACATATATATTGCTACATATGCCCCGCTGAGGAAGCCTCAAGAAATGAAAGGAAAGCTGCTTCACTGATGATCATGACCTAGCATGCTGCATGGTTGAGTTTTCCTCTCTATTTTACCATGGTGTTTTTCGTGCCACTGTGGCTTCTTTCCAACAGCCAGTATAGTTTCAAGCTTTTTTCTAAGAAGGCCGAGACTTGTGTTTATTTATCTTGTTTACTCCACAACATCTAGAACACTGTCTTGCCCACGGTAAGTGGGCAATGAAGAGCTGTTGAATAAATATGTGAATGGAAGAAGGAACGTGTTACTTAAAATGTTTCCTCTAAATGCTGTCCACAGTAGGAAATGCTAATAGTTATACTTTAGTGCTTTTCAACCCAAACCTCCCATGGACCCCACTTATATTCAAAAGGTAAAAATGGTCTGCTCTGGCTGAAGGAGTGGGGGCTACTGTGCTCCACCTGGATGCCCCATCCACCTGTTATCCCAGCCCTAGGACAGCCTCTCAGGAAAGCTCTGTGCACAGGAGCCCTAGGACACTGAAGACCCTGCAGACCCTGCAGACCCTGCAGACCAGGGTGCTTGAAAAGCTCTAAGGATGGGAAAAACAGCTATTCCACAACAGCAGCAAAGCAGCGTTCTGCTCCTGGCACCATGGCTGTACTGATTTCTAGACCCCAGTGCACTCTACTGGGGTTCAGCTGCTCATGAAATTTCAGTCTCTTACTTGGGTCAGCACCCTAGTCCATTTAGCAACCTATAATCAATAGGTTGAAATTATAAAAATTTAGACATTATAAGAATCAGTAAGATACAAAAAACTGTAAATCTAATTACTAACATCCTTTTTTTAAACTTTAATAGGGTGGGCTTAAATATACAGTTAAACTGAGAAAAACTGAACTCTCATTAATAATTATACATATGTATATATACACATACAAATTAATAAATGTACTCTAATAATACATTAACTATACATATACATACATGTACACACATACATTAATAATATATTATCTTTTGGAGAAAAACACCTCAAAATCCAAGATGGAAATTTCCCAACCAAACGACAGCAACAAAGATTAGTACTAAGAGACCATTCCACTCCTCTACCACTCCCTCCTTTCTCATCATAAGTGATTCTCTAATAAGTACTACATGGAGATTGCGTGAGAACATCTCCTCCTGAAACCTGGATGCAGGAGCCTGCAGGCAGTCCCCAGTGGTGTGAAATGACTTTGCACCCTCCCTAAAGAAGTGCTCAGCACAAAGACTGGCTCATAAACAAAACCCTGTCCAAATGAGGTTGTACCATCGCTATCAGGATGGCTTGTGCCCCCTTAACATATCAGATAGTTTCCTATCAGGTGTGATAGGATTGATCTTTGATGCTGTCTGGAGTTTTGCTACTTAAAAGTGTGTTCTCTTCCTGTTGCCCATTATGTATGGAGGCAGAGGGGAAGGGCTCCGGCCCCTTCAGCGTCATGTCTTTGGTGCCAGTGGGTTCCTGTCTGCCAGTTCTATCCTCAAGCATGGGGACGTGGGGAAAATAAATAAATAAATAAATAAATAATAAATAAAATAAAATAAATAGATAGATAGATAGATAGATAGATAGATAGATAGATAGATAGATAGATAGATAGATAGATAGTGTGTCCCCTGACCAGAGCATCAGCAATGCCTGGGAGCTTCCTAGAAATAAAAACTCTCAGATCCCACCCCAGATCTACCAAATCAGAAATTTGCCTTTATAACAAGATCTCTAGAATTTTTGAATGCACCTTAAATTTTAGAAGCACTGTTCTAGAACTTGAAAATAACTCATTATAAGCCATTATTCTTTTATTTCAGACCCTGTTTCCAGGCAGCGTGGTAAGACCCTGACTTTAGATGTCTGGGATCAACACTGTAATTAATTTCACTTCTGAGGGGTCTAAATGAACACAGGAAAGGAAAAAACCAAACCAAACCCTACCTCTGCAGAGACTTGAGCTGAATGTAACGTCTGGTGGTTTTGCAGTAGCTATGCCCACAGGGAATAACAGCCACTCATGTCCTTCCTACAGGGAATTTTCCCTGGTTCCTTCTCTGCGGCTGCCCTCTCTAAAATGGGCCCACATGCTAATGCTCTCCTTTAGAAAATGTACTCACAGCCACTTAGAATCCCTGAGGTTGAAAGGGCCTCTTCCCAACCCCCTGCCCTGAAATTCAAGGACTAGAATGAAGAGCTTCAGTTTCCTGTCAAGCCATGATCTGAATTGCAAGGCACATTGCTCACGTGAGCTAATGCTTTTAAATGATCATTATCGGCCATGGGTGGAAATTATTGACTCTGAGAACACGAACCACATTACTGGCAAATCACTTACGCATTGTCAAAAGATTTTCCTGTTCATAGACGGAAACTCTATTTCATGCTGATTAACCCTTCAGTCTCCCACTGCCTTCCCTTCAGTCTTCACATCCATATCCCGTGTCCTAGATTTATAATCTCTTTTCAAATACATTTTTTTCTTCTGTGCAAAGTTCATCTAAACTTGGTTTGCTTTTTCAAGGTATTCTGATAGCAAGGAAAGCCATGAAAATACACAGGCAATTTTTAAGTGGACTTTTCAGTGTAAGTTAAAAAAATTAAAATAATGACATTAGGAGTGTGGGGTGGGGGAGGTGGCAGCGTTGGGAGTAGACAAAGCGTCAAACGTTCACCCACATCAAAAGGATTGAGTACCACAGTTGGAAATTTTTCTGCCCAAATAAAAACCTGAGTGCAAGAAACTCAATGGCAGGCTCTTTGATGGCCAAAGCACAGCTTCCAAGTGGGACCAACATTAATGTCCTCATTATGTTTCTCTGTGTGTTCTTTTCCCATTAATAGGGCTCCTACACTGATTGTCACTACTTCTCTGGAATGGCTGTTTCTTTTGAATTCAAGCAGTTTTGTCAAATTACTTTCTATTTCGGGAAGCTTGGTAGTTTCTGACGCTTCTATATGGTGCACAGGGGAATACTAAGTATACCAAGATTTCAAACTTTCCCTTGGAATAGAGAATATAAATAAATAACGGATATGGCTCAATTGGGATATGGCTCTATTAATATTGAGCTTCTATATGTGAAATTGTGATTAGTTACCCAAGATTATACATATATACTCACACACACATACACACACATATGAGGGCACTTGAAAAAATTCTTGGAAAAAGAGAAATAAAAGATAATATAAATCTTTCCATGAACTTTTTGAAGTACCCTCGTATTTAAAAGCCTGTATCAAATAGTACACTAAAATGCTTTGAAATTCCCTTTTCTGTTTCAATATATTTTTCCCTGCTGTGGATGAAACCAGGCTTAAATTGGGCAAAATCTTAAATGAACTCAAATTTGATATCTTGTTTTCTCATTCACAGGAAGAAGGGGTTGGGAAATGAGCCCTCACTTGGCCTGGTGTCAATAGGGATAGAATATATTTCCTTTCCTTTGTTAACCATTAAATGACACACTAGAATCTGGGTATGAAGGGCTGTTTACTACTTTCTCCAGCAAGAATTTTAAGAAGATTCTGATGTGCTTCTTAAAATGATAAATGCCTAGAGCTAGTTTCATCATTTGAAACCAATCTAGGGTATCTTTTATTTTATGTGCCCGATATGACACCTCAGTTGGGTTGAAACATCTTGCCCCAGAAAAATATGGTGTTCCACAAGGCAGTAAAATTGTCCCTCCATATGGCAAAAGGATATATTAAAATTTTGCAAAATTGAATATATTAAGAAAGAGAGCTTGGGGATGAGTACTTGCCTCAACAGTCCACGTGTATTTTTAAAAAGTACTTGGGGATAGACCATGAGGCTCACCTTGGGAAAATTCTCTGGGTGAAGGAGAAGTAGGCAAGGAGGTATCTTCTTAATGTATTGTCCCTGGGAAGGCTGAAAAGTCTGTGCATCCCATTTATTCATTTATTTTATGCCTTGCAGTGTGTCCCCTATTCTGGCACATGGGATATCTGAAGTGCTGGCAACTGGCCAAGAGGCTCAGAAGGCAGGCACATGGACCGCTGGGGTCAGCTTCACCAATTCCCTGTTGCAATGCCCAGATCTGAGCTTTTCTTTGGGGTTATGATGAGAAACCCTGATCCTGGGGACTCAAAACAGCATCAACTGTAGAAAACGCAAATTCAATCCAATAAACATTTATTGAACACATACTCCATGTATAAAGGAGGGGCTTGCAAAATTAAGATAAGGCTCTTGTCTTCCAGAAGCCTGTTGTCTAATGGAGGAGACAGACCTATATGTAAATAGCTGTAAATGGTTTCCGACAGAAGTAAAAACAAAGTGCACTGAGAAGGAAGGAGAAATTTTGACTGGGAAATGAGGGAGGAAAGTTCCCGAAGGAGGTGGCATTTAAGCCTTGAAAGCTGCATTAGCCTGCGGTAGGTGGAAGCAGGTGGTGTGTGGGTGGGAGATATCCCAGCTGGAGGCACCTCAAGCGATGGCAATGTGCCAGTGGGAGTGTGGGGTCTGGGGGAGGAGTGTTTCTGCCCAGGGTTCAGATCTCACTTAGGCCTTGAATGCCATGCAAAGGGGTCTGGAGTTTATCCTAAGGAACATGCAGAGTATTACAAATTTCTGACTCTGCTTCTCATGACCAGGTGTGTGTTTGAAGAAGGGACTTTTTATGCTCCCAAAGGAGCATTCACACACCATTTTACTTTTTCAAGTCTCCATTCCCATAGTAGCTAAGAACGTAAGGGTGTGATCTGTATCAGAAGTGGTCATAAGGGAATTTAAGTGAAGGCAAGAGAGAGATGAAAGCGTGTCATTGTTTTTATATACACATTTATCCCAAAACCCAACTACAGGAAAAGGGAAAAAAATATTTGGGGCTTTTAAGCAAAATGGACCTTTGACCTAAACTTGTGCTTTCAAGTTAACAATATTTCTAAGCTATCAGAGACCATTTTTAAAAATTTGGCCTCTTGCAGGCTGCCAGGCCTGAAGCTGTGGGCAAGGTTCTTTCCTGAAGAGATTGGCTTCCTCCCAAGACTGGAAAATGGAGGTCGATGGCTCTATCTCAACAGGGCTACCACCAAAAATAACAACACATGCCTCAGTAACCTCTTCACTAATGTAAATCCTATGAGGGAGAAAAGTACATGAAGATGATGACAATGTGAGAACCTTTAAAAACAAGACAAAACAACCACGACAAATTCTGCATGAGAATTCCTCTCTTTCATTCCTCCTTGGCTTAAGCTGTTCAAAGCACAGTGCATCCAAACACTGGCTCCAGCAGGGGCGTTCGAGCTCTTGGTAGCAGCCAAGCTCTTTTTCAAAACAATCATCTATTTGGAAAAGCAATATACAAGAATCAATTATATTTCTCTATATTAGCAACAAACAATTGGGAAATGAAATGACTCAAGGTTTTTCTAAGTTAGTTAAGAACCCATCTTCACTGAACCCCTGATGTGCTCAGAAGAATGAGTGGCAGGAGGAAAGTGGCTCTTAATTCATGATAACTGACTTGTTTATGCAGAAAGGTGGCCTCTGTCAGGAGAACTGACGACTCTCATGCCAGGATGTTAACTGCAAAAACCCCTATTTCACAGATGAGAAAACTAACAAGAAACAGGGGGATCACTTGCCCCCCACACAATGAAAACAGCGCAGGTTAATGCGGTTGGGGTGGTGGGGAGGGAGGAGTAGGACTGACAGTCATAACATAAGAAACCATGATGCTGATGCTATTGTAGGTCTATGATACCTTTTTTCTAGTTTTATACACAGTAGGCATATCCATCCATATTACTTGAAGGCCTATTCTAAGCACTGGGAAAGCAGACAGAACAAAGATAAAAACCCCTGCCTTCAGGGAGCAGACATGGAGTGAAGGAGACAGAAAATAGACAAATAATTAAGTAAAATATGTACTATGGTCGAGATGGTGATAAATGCTAAGTCTAAAGATAAATAAGGGATAGAAATATTGAGATAGAACTGGGGAGCTGGAAGTTTGCAGAGTAGGTCCACAGAAGGCTTCCCCAAGAAGTGACTTTTGAGCAAAGACCTGAAGACAGTGACAAGTGACTGTGGGGGCAGAGTTGCCAGGCAAACACAGGATGCCCAGCTGAATGTGAATTTCAGATGCATTTTTTGGTGCAAGTATGTCCCAAACACTGCAGGTTATTTGCTAAATCTGGCAACCCTACACTGGGGTGGAAAGGTGGTGAAGGAAGCAGGAATGTAGGAGAAAAGTGCAGGAGGAATCAGGGACGAGCTGATAGAAGGCCTTGTGGGCCCTGTGAAGACTTGGGCTTTTACTCTGAGTTGGATGATAAACTTTTGAAAAATTTTGAGATGTGGGACACGATCTGACTTAGGTTTTATTTATTTTATTTTATTTTTATTTTTTGTCACTCTGACTTAGGTTTTAAAAGCTCATTCTGAATATTGTTTTAAAAATAAGACTATGGAGCAGGTGGACCAGTCAGAAGGACATCTACTGCTATAATGACGACGATGATGATGATATACATCTATACATATGAAACAAAATGTGCATATAATTTTCGGGGGAAGCGCCCCTGAAGCCCCATTCATGGACTACCCATTAAAAAATCTTGGTATATATCACTTATGGTAAGAAAGGCACCAGCTCTCTTAATAAATTCTATGAATTCCTTAAAAATGCTAACCTAAGGAATTTGTTTTAACCACTGCATTATCATCTTAAATAAATAAATAAGCCCTTGCCAAAAAAGGGGGAAGTTTCTGAAGAACATCACATTGTTGATATCACCAGTGACTAAGACAACATCAAGCGAAAGAATTAAGATAAACTACCTTTTATGAATCCAATTGCATGTGGTGCCTGCTGGGTTCTAAGACTTAGGTTTCTAAGTGAGATTAAGGGTTTGGTTTCCAGGTTAGTGTTTCTGTTTCTGCCTAGCTATGTATAAAGGCAGAGCATTTCAAAAGAACCTACACATGAAGGTAGTTCTACTAAAAACCCCATGGAGAGGAGGAATCTATTATTATCCACCTAATACACTTAATTTTATTGTGGAAATAAGCAATAAATACTTCAAAACTATTAAACACACAATGACACTGTTATATATTGCAGTTCATATAAAATGAAATCAATTTTTCTTCCTTTGGAAGAAGCAGTAAGCTAACATAACACCCCTCCTCTCCAGATGAAATGGCTATTTGACCAATTTTCAATATACAAAAACAATGATTTCATGTTCAACCTAATGAAAAGATATAGGGAATAATCTTATTGTAGCTTACCCTTTAAGGAATAAATTATATAGCTTCTCTGAAGAGAGAAGAAAATTATTTTAATTATGATAGTAATTTAATCACCTGGAGCCATGCCAACAGGTAGATTAGGCTCTCCATAAATGCTTGACATTCCCCACCCTCAAACTCCTTGGTACGTGTGATGTGTTGGTTGTTTTCTCAGCATCTCTGGCCCCTTTCTCATGGAAAGAATTCCTGTGAAGCACAAATCTTGATAGGATCTATGGACCTAAATATGGTATAAAATGAAAATACTATAAAAAAAGCCTACAATTACAAAATTCTAATTATGGAGCAGAGAAAAAGTGCACAGATACACTTTATAGGCACACTTTACTTAGCTGAGAAACCACTTCCTTGAGTCGTGTGAAATGTCCTATTCTACCTGCACATATTTACCACTGTGAAATCTGACCTTATGAGAAACACCTGCTTGTCTCAGGTAACCTACCTCACACAAGGAAGAGGCATTGTTAAGTTCGAAGAATTGGTCTCTTAGAGCTTCTCAACTCGGTCAGTTGAGTAATATCCCAATATTAACTATCCAGGACTTGGACTAGCCATGCCTGCTCCTGCAAAGAGCAATTTCTCTGAGAAATTCTTGCTGTGTGTTTACAAGAAGGATATTTTCAATGTTGCCTCAACAATCCGAGTCGAATAAAGGAGTTATGAAACACTCTAGAGATGATCTTTCAAAATTGTCTAAGTGTTTAAGTCATAACTCCAGAGAGCGAGTTAGAACACAGATGAATATGTATTACTAAAAATTTTCTACTTGGAGTTATTTTTGATGCATGTTAGTACCTTAATTCTTATTGACTAACTATTTAAGACAACATACTAGTAAAAATAAGTTCGCAAAGACATACAAGTGCAACTTTAAATGTCAAGAGCATGCTGGCTGATTTTCGAAATTTCAAAGATCATCAGTTATGACTTCCTATTTACATAATTTTCTTAAAGACAGTCCTAAAAACTGGATATAAAGCAACTCACATTCTATGGAACGAGCAAAAATCAGTTTTCAATGTTATCGATGTAAAATTCCGACCAAATTTTCCTCTGAATCCTCTTAAATTCAATTACATTTCAAAGCAGTTCTTCTTTGCACAGACACACAGAATGTGCAAAGCACAGATCCCCTCCATGGATATCACAAATGCTTTAAAGGCCAAGGAAGCGGTGTTTTCTGCCCCATTACTCCCCAGAAAACCTAATTACGATTCAGACGCTGTGTGCCATGAAGGCCGGGAGTGGAGGATGGCAAAATCCCTTGAAAATCCGGCAAGAGACAACCTGCTGCTTTGGAGGAGGAAGGCCTCCTTTCTCCAAGGATGCCGGCCCCCCAAATCAGGTCTGAAATCTCACCTGGTACGAGCAGTTCTCCTGGTGGACCATCTCAGTGCATCCTAGGGCGCAGACCCCAAGGCAGGACCGCTGGGCGAGGCTGCGGAGGGGCGCGGAGCACGTACGGGCGGGCGGAGAGAAGGCCCCGCGAGCCAGGGGCTCCCGCAGATTAAAATGGATGCTGTTTCGCAGATCAACCTGCGCAGTGGCACTGCCTGTGCCGGGAAGCGCGCCGCGCGCCGAGCCGCTGCCCTCTCCTCGGAAAGCAGCGAGGCGGGCTCGCCAGCAGGGAGCGAGGACCCGGCCGGGGGAGGGGGCGCGCATCCCGGCACAATCAGCCAATTATATGACAGGCACAAAGGAAAGGATCAGTCTGGGGCTGGGTGACCTTCTGGTGCTTTATGAAGGCAGTTAACTGATGTGGAAACATTCTAGTCCTCATTAAAGAGAAAAAGGCCAGCAAGGGAGAGGGAGAGAGGCAGACACAAATCAATGCTGCAGTTCAACATTTCTAACCTCTGGCATCATCCTTCCTGCCCACGAATGCTGCTTGGTTGGTGCTTATAAAATAAATAAATAAATAAATAAAGAGGCCTTACAGATCATTTCAGAACTTTTAGCAAGCTAAAGGGAAAACAGTCCATTCTGAATATTGACATTGAGAGGATGTTTCCTGTGTTGAGTTTTTGAAGGGGTGATCAACTTTATAACTTAAAAGGAAGGTCTTCATTCTTTAAAAATTATTATTTTGTAATTCTTTAGATTCCCCACTTGTTTTTGGCTCTTAGCTGCTTTTTAAGTCAAACAGAAACAAGAGGGAATAATTATTCCTATAATTTTTTTAGTGAGAGAGCTTATTAAAATGTTTAAGTCAGTGTAATTTTTTTATTGCATGAAAACTAAACTCTTATTTGCAAGTTTTTTTTGAAAGGAAAGCTTTGTACATATATATTATTCGATGCTGTGACTTCAATATGTAGACACTCTTACTATATAGCACACATAATCCTTGAAAAAGAACCACCCTACCTAGCAGACAGTAATAGAAAGGATTCTGGACTTGCAGATAATAATCAAAGGAAATACAAGTTGGATCATACACATTTCTGGGAAAAAACTGGGGCCAATTTCTAAGTAGTTTCAAGGCCTCTCTAGGACTTTGGGACAGATAAAAAACAACAACTAGGCCTGTAAACTGTTCAAGATAATTTAATGACAGTTTTTTTTTAATTAAATAAAATTTCCTTATCTATATCCCTCATTTGCCACAGGCAATTCATTTTGTTGTTTCTTAATAAAATGGCCCTGAGCACACAAGTGGTACTCAACAAAGACTTGGACTGAATATAAACCACCAAAATTAAAAAAAAAAAAATCAGTAGGGATATTATTTTTAAGCTATTTTAGTATCTATCTATCTTTTCAACAACTCTATCTCTTAACAATAGCCACAGTCTTCATTTGCTACTGACAGAGAAAAACAAGTACTTTTTGCCTGAGGAATGAATTCGACATGTTTGACAAGTTTTCACATCAAGCACTCTCTTAAGGAATGGTGAGGGTTTGTGTTAGGAATATTTGGTCATGTATCTTTAACTTTATAACAACTCTTCTGTTTCTTGAAACCTATTTTTATAAATATTCTTAATTTTCACTATTTGAGATTCAAACAGGAGAAAAGTCTGCTGCCTTAATTCACCTCCACTGATACACTGACACATACTTTCATCTCAGCCTTTCTAGTTAGGGATATGAAAAGATGGCAGGGAAAGCTTAACTCCTGGTGTTCTCACCAGCTCCAATTTCAGCACCAGGTACAAAGGAAAAGGACCCTAGAGATGTACCCTACAGGAGTTCACAGCCCTCCTCCCTAAGGGAGAGGTTGGCTACGTAACATGTGCAGGACTGTCTAGGTTTGCTCATTGGCTGGTGGCGCAATGAAAAGCTTGATGAATAAGGAAGACACCTGGGATAGATAATGAGTCTTCTTAAACATAGGGTGAAAAAAAAGAAACTCTTCAGGGGAAGAAAACAATAAACAACACTCCCGCATCCCAAACTCCATCCTTCCCTATTGGGCAATCTACACAGTACAGATACATAGACCTCTGGGTGGACAGCTTTGCAATACAACCACCAAATGAAGGTTCTGGAATCCTAAGTATGAGCAAGAAAAGGTAGGCCAAAGGTAAAGTTCCTTTTGCCAGGTAGCAGATAAGATGAAATGAAAAATCTTACGTTTGATATAGAAGGCACAATTCCAACTTTCTAAGGCAGAACAGCTCTAACTTCAAAGGCTGTTAGAGCTCTTTACTCTAGTTACTTTACCTTGACAATCTATGACCTTAAGACTAAGGTACATGCTTCCAAGCTGTACAAAGCTTAAAAAACTGCTTCTTGGACTCTGTTCTCATCTGAAAACTGAAGGTTCTGGGATATTACATAAGCTACTAAAGATGTTTATAAGGTGTTGTTAAAAAAAAGTCTAAACATGATCCTACTCTTCACAGTTGCTGTTCCATAAATAGTGGAAGTGACTCAGAGGTGGCTCTGGGGAGAATAGATTTCTGACAGTTGTATCCCAAATCCTGTCAAAAATCCTCCCGAGAGGTATAAACAGATAAAAAAAAAAAAAAAAGGAATGTATCAAGCAGGATTCTCTTTATAGTCATTCATTGGAAAGGACTTTGTGTTATAATTTAAATTATGATTTGATAGTGCAAAAACCTTTAAACAGAAACCAGCTGTTCCAAGAACATTTAAGCTAGAATAATTTACCAAACTACAGCAACATTTGTTATGTTTGACTAAAAAATTTTGATGAACTTTTAATTTTAAGCACAGTCCATGTAGCATAAAGATTCTTTTTTTCCTCAGGTCTTCATCGTTTCCCTTCCTATTAAAGGAACCGAGTTTCAAATTTAGATGGGGCCTCAAAAGATCATCTAATCCAACACTGTTGTTTTCCAGATGTGAAAACTGAGGCCTAAGAAGGTTGTGACATGCCCAACAACACAAAAAGGCATCAAAGTAAATGAAACAAAGAAACAAACATTATTTTCTGGGTTCATACCAAGTGAGTATGTTCCATATAAAACAATGCTGTTATGGTCTGAATGTCTGTGTCTCCTCAAATTCGTGTGTTGAAACCTAATCACCAATGTGATGATATTAGGACATGAGACTGTTGGGAGGTGATTAGGTCACCTAGGTCATTAGGTGAATGGGATTCATGCCCTAATAAAAGAAACCCAAGAGAGCTGCTTTGCCCCTCCTACCAAGTGAGAAGATGTCATCTGTGAACCAGGAAATGGGACCTCACCAGACACTCAATCTGTCAGCACCTTCCTTTTGGACTTCCCAGCCTTCAGAACTGTGAGGAAGAAATTTCTGTTGTTTACAAGCTACCCAGTTTATGGTATTCTGTTAAAGCAGCCTGAACAGACTAAGACAAATACTAAATGAGGGCCCACTTGGAGAAATAAACCCTGTTTGACAGCCCAAGTAAGCTGGCCTTGAAATAACAATCTATCTTATAATTAGAGTGAGGTAGCAGTGTAGTTTTATCTAAATCTGAATCCAAGGTATGTTTTAAAAGGAGAAAAATTTGAATATTTCCTAATTAAGATATCGTTTCTGTATCTGCCACCATACAAACCGTTATGTCTTTAAATGCAGAGAAGAATCAAAAAAAAAATTTTTTTTTATTGTAACAGTTGGCTGTACCTATCTGTGGGGTACAGAGTTGAATATCAATACCTGTTTGCAATATGTGATGCTCAAATCAGGATAATTAGTATATTCAACAATATATAATGTCATCGTTTCTCGTGTCCCTTTACCAATTCCTTCCTTTCCCTCCCCACCTTTCTCACCTCTGGTAATCTCAGTTCTGTTCTCTCCTTTTGAAAGTTCAATGTATTATTGTGATTGTGATTGTGATTGTTGTATCTTTCTTACTTCCCTTTAAAAAAAATTTATATGTATATTGTTTAGCTCCCACTTATGATTGAGGATATGCGATATTTCTCTTTCTGTGCCTGGCTTATTTCACTTAACATGATTTTCTCTGAGTTCATACATGTTGCTGTGAATGGCAATATTTCATTTTTTTATGGCAGAGTAGTATTCCATTGTGTATATATACAACATTTTCCTTATCCAGTCATCTAACGATGGACATTTACGTTGCTTCCAACTCTTGGCTACTGTAAATAGAGCTGCAATAAACATGGGGGTGCAGATATCCCTTCAACATGATGATTTCCATTCCCGGCAGTGGGAGTGCTGGATCGTATGGCAGATCTATCTGTAGTTGTCTGAGGAATCTCTATACCGTCTTCCATGAGGACTTTACCAATTTATATTCCCACCAACAGTGTAGGAGGATTCTCCTAGTTCTCCGCATCCTCACTGACATTTGTTGTTCTCTGTCTTTCTGATAGTAGCTGGTCTAATTGGGGTGAGATGATATCTCAATGTGGTTTTGATTTGCATTTTCCTGGTGCTGAGTTATGTTGAGCATTTCTTCATTTGTCTGTTGGCCATTTGTATATCTTCCTTTGAGGAATTCCTATGCAGCTCCTTTGTCCATTTTTTAATTGGGTTATTTGTTTTTTTTACTAAGTTGTTTGAGTTCCTTGTTTATTCTGGAAATTATTCCTTTATCATGATGCAGTTTGCAAATATTTTCTCCTACTCTGTAGGTTGTCTTTTTGCTCTGTTAATTGTTTCTTTTGCTGTGCAGAAGCTTTGTAGTTTGATATAATCCCATTTGTTTAGTTTTCCTTTTGTTGCCTGTGCTTTTGGGGTCATATTCATAAAGTCTTTGCCCAGACCTACTTCCTCAAGTGTTTCCCCTATAGTTATTTAGGAGTTTTATAGTGTCAGGTCTTATGTTTAAGTCTTTAATCCATTTTGAGTTGATTTAGGTATATGGTGAGAGATAAGGGTCTAGTTTCATTCTTCTACATATGGGTGCCCAGTTTTGCCAGCACCATTTATTTAAGAGAAAGTCTTTTCACCAGTGTATGTTCTTGGTGCCTTTATCAAAGATCAGTTGAATGTAGGTTTGTGAATTGACTTCTGGGTTCTCTATTCTGTTCCATTGGTCTCAGCGTCTGTTTTTACACCAATACCATGCTGTTTTGGATTCAATAGCTTTGTAATATAGTTTGAAGTCAGGTAGTGTTATGCCTCCATATTTATTTTTTTTGCTCAGGATTGCTTTGGCTAATTGTGGTCTTTTTATTCCACATGAATGTTAGGATTGTTTCTTCTATTTCTCTGAAGGATGTCATTGGTATTTTGATGGGTATTGCATTGAATATGTAGACCACTTTGGGTAGAATGGATATTTTCACAAGGTTAGTTCTTCTAATCCAAGAGCATGCAATGTCTTTCAATCTTTTTGTGTCCTCTTTAACTTCTTTCAACAGTGATATGTAGTTCTCATTGTTGAGATCTTTCACCTCACTGGCTAAATTGATTCCTAGGTATTTTGTTTATTCAATGAGTATTGTAAATGGGCTAGCTTTCTTGATTTCTTTTTCTGCAGTTTGTTGCTGGAGTATAAAAACACTACTGATTTTCATGTGTTGATTTTGTATCCTGCAACTTTACTGAAATTGTTTATATACAACAAACCCTCTGCCAGTATCGTCCTGAATGTGGAAAAGCTGAAAGCACTTCCCTTAACAATGGGAACAAGACAAGGATGCCCACTCTCACCACTCTTATTTAACATAGTATTGGAAGTACTAGCCAGAGCAATCAGGCAAGAGAAAGAAATAAAGGGCATCCAAATTGGAAAAGATGAAGTCATACTGTCCCTGTTTACATATGACATGATCCTATATATAGAAAAGCAGAAAAGAATGTTTTTAATTGTGGCAATTAGTAGCAACAGAATGAAGGGTTTTTTTTTTTTGGATAATAAATATAGTGGTAAAAAGTCAGACCCACAAGCCATCTAAGTAGACAGTTTCAAAAGTGAATTACTGGGTTCGGGGGTTGACTTGGAAGGGGCATATGGAATTTTGGCATAAGCTGCATGAACCGATTAAGTGTACGGCTTGCACAGGTGTATCCATTTGTCAAAATTCAGTGCATAAAACATCGACAATTTATGTACTTCAAATTTAAAATATAAAATTCACCTCAAAAGAATAGAAAAGAGCTAGCAAAATTCTGAACTCTAGTTAATGATATGCAGGCCATAAAGTATTTAGGGGGACACTTACTGATGTCTGCAACTTACTTTGAAAGGCATCAAATAAATGAGATGAATTAACGAATAGGTAGAAGGATAAGTCGATAGAAAGCTGTGACAAAGCAAGTTTAGTAAGACAAACTGTGGAATCCAGGTGGTGCCTAAATGGGTATTTCTGGAAAAAATTCCATTTGAAAATGTTCACAATGAAATGTTGAAAAAATAAAGTATTGGGGATGGGGAAGATAAGCAGGGAAGTCACCATCTCAAGCACTAACTTCTAAGCTTTTCCTCAGGAAATGGGGGAAAACAAGTCGATATTTTATACAGCTTTATGTTATGCTTCTTTACAGGGCAATGAAAGAAAAGGAATTGTGAGGGAAATGAATCCTGTCTACATCAGGAAAAACTAAGTCCTTGAATGCCCCACCCAGAGAAGAATTAGTTATCACTATGGTTGCCGCTAACACAATTGGCATCATCTATGACAACAAATCTTTGAGATGCTTCACAGTTTACAAAGTACTTTCCTCAACATCTGATTCTTATAATCTTGTGTTTGCAACAAATTCCTTTTATGTGCCATATGAAATAGTGCTTCTACCCTCAAGGAGTTTGGTGAGAGAAATAAGGCAGCACACAAACAACTGTCTCTCCTGCAGAATGAGTTAAGTGCCTCCAAGAGATTGTGTTTTTCTCCTCACTAGGAACTCAGGAGAGGAAGAGGACTCTTAGCTGGAGTAAACCAGGAAATTGCAATAATCATGTGTATTTGGTTGTTCACTTCTTTAATGTTTGTCTTTTCTAGATCTAAAGTAAGGTAAGTTTCCTTAGGACTTGGATCTTGGTTGGTTTCCTTAGTGCCATATCCCCAGCATCTGAAACAGCACCTGTTATATAATAGGCTCTCAATAAATATATTTTTAAAAGAATGAATCTAATAGGCTCTCAGTAAATTTTTTAAAGTGAGTGAATAAATATATATAACCTTCAGAGAGTTACCTCATTTCTCTTTGCCTCAGTTTCCTCATCTATGAACTAAGGATATTTATTCCTTGCTCACTGGGTTGATAATGAGATAAAACGAGAGTAACATGTAAAATATCTCTTAGGTACTCAGGAAAGGAACAGCAATGGATTTTTTCCTTTCCTAATTAAAGGCAACGACAACCATCCAAGGAATAGAGAGAGGCTGAAGGATAGAGGTGATAATGGCAATGGAAAGGAGAAGACAGAGGGATGCATCCAAAACACCATGGGAAAAAAAAAAAAAACTGATGGAACTTGGTCAGTGATCCCACATGGAAGAGTGAACAAGACAAGGAATTGTGAGGTTTTGAGACCATTACTGGAGTCAAATTGGTGCTGTGAAAAGAAAGAGGGAAGTTACAAGGAGGAACTGATTCTGGCAGGTTGGAGGTTTTTTTATTTTTCACCATAAAATTCTCAGTTGAAGGTGCAAGAGGCAACCGATGCTCAAGAAAGATGTCAGGCCAACAGATAGAATTTTGGGGTCCTTTGCATGCAGAGTATAGTTGAAGTTGTAGAAATAGATTAGACGAAAGGAGAGACTGTAGTGAAAGAACTAAAGAGAAACGAAGACATCACCGTGGTAGGCACAATAATGCCCCATCTTCCTTGCCAAATATCTCCATCCTAATTCCCCATGGCAAAGGGGAATGATGGTTGCTAACCAGCTGACTTTGAGATGGGAAAGTATCCTGGTTATCCAGGTAGGCCCAATGTAACAACCACAAGGGTCTTTATTAGGTAAAAGAGGGAGGTACGAGAGGGAAAAACCAGAGAGATGGCACCATGAGAAGGACCTGGTCCGGTGTTGTTGGCTTTGAAGATGGAGAAAGACACCACAAGCCAAGGAAGAAGAGCTGCCTTTAGAAGAAGGAAGAGGCCAGAGAATGACTTTTCCCTAGAGCCCCCAGAAGGAACACAGTTCTGCTGACACCTTGATTTTAGTCCAGTGAGACACATTTTGGACTTCTCACTTCCGGAATCATAATACAATAAATTTGTGTTGATTTAGGCCACTAAATTTGAAGTAACTTGTTAGAGCGGAAATTGAGAACTAAAGCTTGGGTGAAAAGCCCCCATTTAGAGGGCAAGAGGATGCAAGGAGGTGTGGTGACAAAGTGAGAGAAGATGAAAACTAACAGCAGAGGATCAAAAGAGAGAGGGCAGGCTGACAGAGCTCAATTGCTTCAAATACTATAGGGAAGTGAGGAGGGAAACAACCAGAAGCCGTTAGTTTTGACTATTAGGAAGTCATTAGTTATCCCTGGGAATAATGTCAGTAACAGTGTGTTGGGGTGGAAGCCAGTGGTTGTGGTTAAGAAGTTGAGGGACTGAGTAGAGAGCAGTTTGTAGAGAAGCTTGTTGACAAATCAGAGCATTAGAGTGGTAGCTTGAGGGTGTAACACAATCAGAGAGGTCGCTGATGTGGCTGATGTTTAAGATAAGGGAGACCCAAATGTCTAGGTAGGCAGCAGCGGAGGAGCCAGCCAGGGGGAGAAACATGAAGCGAGGAGAAAACAACTGAACGGGCCAGGTGTTGGAAGAGCTGGCTCAGGAACATCTGGCAAGTGTCCCCTTCAGTCCTGGAACTGAAGATGTAGTCAGTGAAGTTACACAGAGATGTCGAGTAAGGAGGAAGTCATGGTGGTGATGGGGGAAGACACAGGAGCACAGATGGGTGCATGCCTCGACTGGGTCCTTAAAGGAGCAGCTGGAAGTTAAAACCCCCAGGACAGGGAGATCAGAGAGGCTCGCCTAGTGTGGGGGAAGCTTTTCTGAGAGATTTAGTAAGGGCTTTGCTGTATTACTTGAGAATATTCAATTCTGCTACAGATGAACAAGACAGACAAGTAGGATGGATGAAACTCATATAATATGTTAAGTATAGATAATGAATAATGTAGTAGCTTATAAGACGAGTGAAATGCATAAGATGTGTTCGATTTATGTAATGAGTAAGCAAGTAGACTGTGAAAATCAAAAGGGAGTCACTGGTGTCAAACTCTAACAAAATAAGTAAATAAATAAAGCTGGGAGGTTAAGAAGGAAGGGCCTTCACAAACACAAGCCCATGATAAGGAACTATTACAAAAACTCTCTGAAGGGCTCTTACACACATATGCCCATAACAAGAACTTCTGCCAAAGACTTTTCAAACTGCAGCTTGTTATGAGTCACAAGGACAGCTAGCTGTTGTACAAGAACACTTGCCTGACACACCATCTCCACTAATGAACTGGCATCAGCTCCTGTGATAAGCCCCTGTAACCAACATTCTTTGTTTTGAAACAAAGTACATGTACTTATCACTTTTGCCTTTAAAATCATTCCCTCTCCTCAACCTCTTAGGATATGCCTATGATCCCCATAGCCAGCAAATCCCAGGTTTGCAAATCCCTTGCGCATCCCCAAATAAATTTAATATCTTTGGGAAATCTCTCTGTTATTTAGATTGACAAGACATAGAATTCATGAAATGTGTTAATTTCAATAAGTAAATTAGTAACCTAGATGTGTTAGACCTAGATCAAGTGTATGTGTGCAGAGCATGGAAAGGGATGGAAAGATGTAAAGAAGCACCTTAATAATCATGACACCCTAAATAACTTGAGGCATGTGAGCCACTCATGTTTATTGGATCATACACCGACTGCACACTGGTAACACCCAATCTTGCCCTCTGAGTCCTCTGACCAAGAAATGCAAATACAATTCCCAGCTTCTCATCAGGCTGAGGCAAGCTACAAGAGGAAGCCAGAGGGACTTGCCCATGTCTCTGGTAAAGCAAGTTGTGTGTCATTGGCAGATACCTTCTTGGGGAATCCTTTCTCAAACCTCAACTCTGGCTCATAACCATATCATCAAGAGGGAAGGTTGTTATAGGAGAGAAGCTGGACATATAAATATTGCATAACTCATGTCACAGGTAGTGCAGTCCTTCCACACTCCTATACCATATCTTACGTACTTTTTGTTTGCTTGTTTGTTTTTTCATGGCTAGCTAGTATGGGGGGATCCAAACCCATTACCTTCGTGTTATAAGGCTGTGCTCAAACCAAATGAGCTAACAGGCCAGCCCCCTAAGTACTGTTATATCAGCTCAGTTCAGCTCTTTCCCTTGCTTCTTACTTTGCATTTTAAATAGATTTAATGAACTGCATGATCTGAGGCTCTTGCTTTGGTCTGTGACTTCTGGGATAAAGTGTTTGGTAGTGAACTTGCAGGCTCTTCCTGCATCAAGGTCATTTCCCCACATGACAGATGTGAGATGAAGCCCCAGAAGAGGACGGTTGGTATCAGGATATTTCTACACTTCCAACAACAATAGATTTTTGAGGCCCAGAAATGGGAAATCAGAGAAGGATACAAATAAGATAGGTTATATTTTTATTCTTATAATTGTAAATAAAAAACTTACCTGAGAGATTTATAAACTATGAAAACTAATTTATTCAGAAGTTTAGACTATTCTGACCCTGGTTACAATTATGTTTATTATAGGTTATATTAAAAAATAGTTTCCTGAGCAAATTATTAGTGTGAATCAATAGTTGTCGCCTTTTCTTTTTCTTTTTTTAAGTTTTAGAATCTGCTTTTAAAAAGAAAACCATATGAAAAACAATAAAAACTGTTTTTATCAGGATAAAATTATTCTGAATTCAAGTTTATATTTACCTATTATTTTCCTCCACAAGAACATGAGGCTCTTTTATTATACAAAAAAATTTTTTAATAGAATTTATAGATGTCAGTTACAGTCTTATTCTAACAATAATTTTACAATCACTTCTGTATTTTGTTTGGTTGTGCCACATAAAAAGAATCCTGTTTCACACAGATAAGTAGTTGTAAATGGTAACAGTTCTTCTTAACAGCTTATGCTGCAATCTCCGGATATTCCTCATTAAATATATCCAGAAGCTGGAAAGCAGTGTAGTAAGAAATTTATTCAAAAATGATTTACCAACAATATATAGCAACTGCTCACATGTCTTATTATAAACAAGATAAGAAAAGACTGAGCACCCAAACTTACAATAGGTCATCAGTCTGTAACAAGACCTTCGCACTGGATACATTGAGCATTCACTTGTCATTGCACAACCCACAATCAGGCTTGATGAGAGACTGTGCCAAACAGACATGCCTGACCCTAACCTGGCACTGAGCCAAGCTGGGCCTCTTGGGCAACTCAGATAATTTTTCCTGCTTGGACAAGCACAGGAATGATTTTTTCAGAAAGGCCAGTACAGAACCATCTTCATTGTCAATGACACATTTGTAAGTTCACCTATTTTGAGGACTGTAAAAGACTACTTCACCTGGCAGTATAAATTAAATATGCTGATGTCAAAAAAGGGGATAGACAGAGATACTTTTTGTAGATGACGAGGAAATGAAATCACTATAATTTAGGCTGAAATATAATACTCTTTTTACCACAGATTTATAGGACTTTTCTCTAAAATTCCATAGACAACCTCATTTGTAGATGTATTCTGAATTATTTTCACATTTCAGAACTCTTTGATTTCCAAGTTGATTTGGGGGGGGGCTGGGGATGAGGTGTTTAACAGCTCATGTAATAGGTGCAAATTAGTCTCTAAAAATATTCCTGCAACCCTGGGTTTCTACAGACACATTTTGAAACCTAATGCATGAGACAATGCTATTATAGTGGGCAGCCTCCCTCGCCCTCTAGAGTAATGAGATGGTTTATATTTCAATAGAATCTGCCAAAGTTCTCGTTTATTGGACATAGTCTTATTCCTCTCCTCAAAGTATTTTCTGCCCAATGCTGACTAAAATTCGCAAGCTGACACATAGGTAAATTTGGATGAAGTCTACATGATTTGGTCTCAAATTTGTCAATATTTAAGGACCATTTCTTTTAGTCTTCATTTCCCAGCCTTTGGAATCAGAGAAAGCAGCAGCAGAAAATGTAAAAAGTAGTATAAATCTGCCAGGACTAACAGAAGACTTTCCAAATAAAAGTAAATTGGTTTGCCAAGAAGGGCCAAGCTCAAACTAGCACAAAGTGTGTGTGGGGGGTGGGGGGGGGGGGTTGTATGCACATGCGCGCACAGGACAATCCTTGCCTTATCCCT
Organism: Cynocephalus volans; assembly: GCF_027409185.1. Lineage (NCBI taxonomy): Eukaryota > Metazoa > Chordata > Mammalia > Dermoptera > Cynocephalidae > Cynocephalus > Cynocephalus volans. The sequence continues at coordinate 85,483,031 of NC_084460.1, read as the reverse complement.
CTAGGTCTTTTAGTAGCCCAGATAGCCCTTCCCGCCAAGATAAGTGCATTTAGCTAAAGCAATACATAGAATCCCTGACAATATAAAATGCTGTTCACTTCTCCAAGGTGCTTATGGTTGATTAAAACCAAGTTAATAAACTATTTAGGGAAGGGGACTGACCCTCAAGTTGAAGAAAGGTGACCTCTAGTGGACAATCATGTTTTCAACCAGTTCAAACAAGAAATAGAATTTCAAAACAAAAGTAATGTTAAGGGTACAATCCATTGTTCCACTGACATTTTAATGATATTTTTAACAACAATCATAATATAAACATGTATGTCTTTAGTTACATTAGCAAAGAAGTATAAAGGTTACACTGATGCTAATATGAGGGTACTTCAAAAAGTTCGTGGAAAAATAGAATTAAAAGATAATATGAATCTTTCCATGAACTTTTTGAAGTACCCTCATATATCCAAACTTACAATCTGGGTTCTTTGATGGTTCTGAAGTTGTTAGAACCTTGGACCAGGAATCAAAGACCCTCTTCTGGGCTCGATAGTACCTCTTACTAGCTGTGTACCTATGAGCCTCTATTTCGTAATCTATAAAATGGGTTAATTTGTAACCCCCACCCCCCACCTTTCAGGCTGTCAGATGGCTGCCTTTATAAATCATGTTCATTTTATATCATGAGTTTTCCAAATCAGCAATACAAAAGTGGGTGAGTCAACGAAAAAATACTAGATTTCAATGGACGGTCTTCCTTACAGGAATTTAATGAAGGTAAAGGCGATGATGTAAAACATTTCATAAACTAAACACACTAGATCATTAGTTCATTACGATACCTTATTATAAAAATCAGAGTTACTATTTTTAAAAGATTTATTTCACAGGATAAAGTAAAATAATGATGAAAAGAAAGGAAACAATTTACGTAGCACATCTTTTCTGGAAACTATTTGCTCACCAACTGATGACGTAATTTCCTGTGTATCACTGAGCACAGGACAGAAACATAAGAATTTATGCTTAAATTGTTAACATAATCTCAAAGGAGCTATTACAATTTGTCAATGGTCCTTACATTTTTAATTTTTTACAATACAGGAGTAGTGTTGAACTGCTATTAGTCATAACAGGATTTAGCACATAAGAGTTTCCTCAGGTCTGTTCTCTAATCAGCTTTTCTGGAGCCAGTTAAGTAGAAACATGGACTGTTTTTGCAGTCTTTCTCTTTCTCATCCCCTCAGGAGAGATGTTCAAATGATTTTAGTTGCTGAAGGGTAGGAGAACAAGCACTGGTGAAGAGTATAATAAAAATGCCAGAAAAATATTTGATGATCTCATTAATTTGCTTGACCCTAAAGCTGTTAACTTAAGAAAGTTTCTCATCTTTTAGAAGTAAATTCTTTCAGAATATAATAGTACTGGTTAGGAAATTTGCTATTCTGAACAGTGGATAATGGGCAAACTCATTCTCAGACAGGAGGGTTAAAATCAGTCATGGATTATTCATGAGCAGTGAAGTTAATCTGCACATTAATCCCAGTTCTTCTAAAGCCCTCTAACTTAAACCAGTTTTCCCTTGTGCATAGCAAAGACAGCCAATTTCAGACATACAAGCTGGGCCCACAAAATGTTTACTTATTGAAAGTGCTCAGCCTTTTTCATTATTTGCTAAGAATGCCAAGATAGAAATTAACAGTCCTTTCGAGATCCAGTGACTTGCAGACAAACCTCTCTACTTCACTCTGACATCTCTCTCTCTTCACCTGAGATGATGCTAAAGGACCATAGGGTTGGTTTGTTTTCACTCTTGACATTCAATCAAAGAAAAATACTAGAAGAATGAATCCATTATGCCCAAACACCTACACTTCCTACCTTCCTTCTACTACCTCTGATATCCAGTGTAACTGTGAGGAATAGCAACCAGCTGAAAAGGCACACACTGGCTTTGCAGACATCACTGGAAACTTGTACAAATGGTTTAATCTACTTGTGCTTTGTTTTGAGGTTTTTATACAAATTCATTTTCTGAAGGACAGAATGATTTCTTCAGCAGAGCTGTCACTACAACTGAAGCAATCAGACATTTGAACCTAATTTTAGATAGCATAAATTTATAAAAAATTATTTTGCAAGAAATTTAGTCCCACTCACTTACCCGGCTGCCCTTGATTTGATCATTTTGAGAGTTTCATGCTCCTAGATTTAGTTCCCAAAGCATTATAAAAAATTAAGGGCTTGCAGCTTTACCCTTTGTGAATTAAAAAAACCTCTAAAAACATAATCAGATTGTGTCATATCTTGGTTTAAACTCCACAGTGTTTTCCCACAAAATTTAGAATAAAATCCTAAATCTCTAAAGCTGCTACAGGCTCTGATCTACCCTCCAGAACTCCTTTGCACCTCTTGAAATCTTGCTCACTAAGCTCTAGGCACACTGGCTGCCTTTGAGTTTCCTGGAAAAAACAAGCTTGGTACTGCCGCAGGACCTTCACACAAGCTGTTTTTCAACCTGTATACTCTTCTTCCTTCACCTGAGTCATTTCTCTTGCTTGAAGTTGGAGGTCTTTGCTTACCCCTACTCTTTAAAATCACTTAGCACACTATGTTTTCGTTCTCAGCACTTATCACAATCTGTAACTATTAATTAATTTCTGGGATGTGTAACGTTGATTTGCTCCACTAGACTGCATGCTCCATGACAGAGCAAGGGCCATATCTATCATGTCTAGCATCTAGCACAAGGCCAGGCATATAGCAGGTATCTGATAAATATTTGAATGAATGAATGAATGCATAAAATTCTTGAGATTCTCTCACTTCAGGGCCTTAGAATCCAGGGTAGGTGCATGCCTCTGACCACCTGTCATTAATTCAATTGAACACTGTGGCCAGGCTTGTCAAGTGGCCACTTGCTCATCTCAGGATGGTGGGTACAGCTCACCTGGGTGCTATGTGGTGACTAGCTAGCTTGTGAGCTGAACCTGATGAGGCCTTCTGGCTGCACAGCTCTCCTTACCATGAGCTGTGGCTTTGGAAGTATCAAAGGAGCCCCTCACCCTTGCAGATTTTGCCTTGGGGACAGGATTAGTACCAGCTGCACCTGAGGGCAAAATAATTATTTACAGCTTCCCAGGTAAGGTTAACACTTACTAAACTGAAGTAGAAAACCTCCCCCAATTTAATTTAAAATTAGTAAAAAGGGATACTTCTCAATTTGCCACCTTATATGACAAAGTTTAAGTTCAAGGGATAGCCTGGCATAATAAGCAAATCATTTGATATTTCCAGCTTGTGCATCCCAACTAGTTTCACAACCAAAAGAATAGGATACAAAATGACCAGTAGAAAGGCAAACAGGGTTTGTGAAAGATTGATACTTTTAAATTTGCCTACCTACTTTGGGCATTTAGCCTGGAGAAAAAAAAGAAAAAAAAAAAAAGAAAAAAAAAGCATATTTGCCTTCTTAGAGGAAAACAAACAAAGATGACAACTAAAAAGAAGAAATAATCTACAGTTTAGGCTGTGGCTTTCCAGAAAGTTTTCTAATGTTGGAAGGGGAACAGTGGGTGTGCTGCAGTCTCCAATGTCTGCAGGTGATATTTACCACGTTCCACATTGCAGCATCATTGCCGACTGTGATTTCCACATTAGAGAACCACGAACGTTTCAGTACTCCAGGCACTTGCTTGCCCTGTCTTGGTGATAAATTAATACTGAATCCAGGTCAAGAGTACCAAGAGCACAGGTCTGGCACTGCTGAATCTAGAAGGCCCATGAGGATGCTTCACTGAGCATTAGTCACCATAATCTGGGTTTGCTGGCTATATCTATGCAGGGACTTTGTTTTTCCTAGACGGTGAGTGGAATGAGGCCAGGTTGCCTACTGTCCAGATAAATGACCATCCAGTCTGGCATGCCTGCCCTGCCTGTGTCATCTCCTTCCTTAACCCAGGGCTATGGACCTTGTACATATACACTAGAGGAAATAGATGTCTCCCATAAAAAAAAACCCAGAGAGCTCCTACATCCAGGTAAGAAATGCTCTCAAGGAAGGATTCAATGCTCTGTTTGGCATGAATGATAATAATTCAATCATGCTTCACTTGAAGTTAAGAATAACTTTCAGATTTTCAACTTATTAATACATGGGAGTAATGACAATAATGAAGAATCCTTCTGAAAATGATGCTAGTTCTTCATGCTGAAAAAAATATGATTAAAAATTGGGAATTCACAAGGCTTTAGATACATTCAATTATTTTCTTATTTACAAATGACACAGTTAAGGTATTTTCTATTTTTTTTCAAAATACTCATCACTGAAATGTTGACACATGGATATGATGACAAATCAAATTACTTGACTGCCCTATGGTTATGTTTACCAGTTATTTGTTTTTTAAGGGTTGGAATGGGTACAGGGCTAGCTACATACTTTGTAGGGCCCTAAATGAAAATGGGAACTCCCTGCTCAGTAATTATTAAGAACTTCAGGATGGCAACAGCAGAGCATTAAACCAAGATCAGGGCCCTTCAAGCCTGCAGAGGCCATGGGCGCATGAAGCCTGTTCTGGGTGGGCAGATGGGGGAGGAGAAGGGACCCAGACACATAGTCATTTAGTTTGAGAATTACGTGAGTTCTCAGTCTTGAAAGGAAAAATGATCTTTGACCTTTGGCATGCACATACCAATGGAAAGACATAATTTCCCTCAGAGAAAATGAAATTCAAGAGGGAACTGGGGGAGGAAAGGAGGAAATTGACCCCTGCCAAGCACCTACCATATGCCAGCCGCTCGGCCTCTGAGCTGCCCGGGCTGGTCACTATTCTTTCTTGCTCTGACACCGAGACACTGAGCTCCAGCATGTGATTGACGCCACACTACAGAAGCAGGAGCTAACTGGGGTCAATCATGATTTAAGCTCAACTGATTAAAATTTAGAAAGAGCAGGTTAAGGGATACAGACATTGCAGGATGCCCGGGGGTATTCTCTATTTCTGGCTGAGATTTCCTTCATGACCCAGCCATCCCCCACTGCCATCCTCCCAAAGACCCCCAAGATCTGCTTGCCCTGGGCAAGAACTCTTCCCTTGCCTCCAGCACTAGCAGCCTCACCTCCACTATCTATCTTGGCGACCACCAAGCCTTACGCCAAGGTACTTTTTACTCCAATGTATACCCCCTCAACTCCAGGTCCTCCCTCATTCACCTGCGCTCCTTCCCATATGTCCCTGTATGACCCCTCTCTGGCCATGTCCTCTTCTTCCCCGATCCTCCACAAGCCCTTCCAGGGCCCTCCTCTCTGTTCTGACAGGAACCTGAAGGCGCCGTCTTCCCCTACGGCTCCCTCAAGTGGTGGCCGTTTTCTGTCTACCTCCCTCTTGCCAAAGGGTCTGTTGGATGGGTAGGTGTCTTCCTTGCTTTCCAACAATTGCTGCTCCTCCCTAACACCCTGCTCTGATGCTCCTGCCATCAGGCTCCCAACACCACCCCTAGCTGGCCCTCCTAGTTGCAGTCATCTATGCCTCCCTGGGTTACTCCGCCTTGAAGGGTAACTTTCCAATATTAGTTCTGTTATAATTCCTGGGAATTTCCACGTCTGCAAGATGATCCTTCCAAAATTTTGTCCAGCAAATTCTTTCTTCTTCCATTCTATCTCAGTTATACCCACTCCGATGGTCATATCCAGACCTTGCCATTATCAACAACTCATACCCTCCACAATTTCGTCAAACCTCCCATTCGCTAACGATCTCGCATTATCATTCCAGCTTACTCTCTCTAATTACTGATTCCGATAATTATTCAACTGCACTAGGCCTTGCACCCCATATACTGTCCACCTTTCCACCATTCCTTACTCCCACCATGTCCTCCCCTCTCTATACACATCTTAGACTCCACGACTTATCGCCGAAACCACCAACTCTCTCACTTCATCGCACTTGGTTAAATCCCAGCTGTGGATAATTCAGCTCTTCGCTCCTCTGTGCCTGCTCTCAGGCTGATATATGTGGCTGGAGAAAAACACACAACCATACTAACCGATCTCACTTTAAATTTGTGACCACTAATCTCAAGTGTGCCCTTGGCACTGCCTGGTCTCCCCTGTATTTCCCCCGTCCATTCACTCCCACACTCTCCTAAACAACCACAGAACTCCCTGAAAGAGTAGTCCAGACTTGCTGTCTACAATTTCTCTCCCCTTTATTCTTCTTTGAACACCCTCCAATCATGCTTTTGTCTCCACTAGGCCATTGAAACAGCTATACCTTCCTAAATCCCAAGACCGAATCCCAGTCTTCCTCATACTAGATCTATGAGCAATATCCAACACAGCTGGCTTCCAAGACAACATTCTCCTCCGGTTCTTGCCCTGTGTTGAACGCCTCTCTCCTGTGCTAGTCTCTCCTCATTTCTCCAATATGGTAGCCACTAGCTACTTGTGGCTATTTAAATTAAATAAAATTTAAAAATCTGATTCCTTAGTTGCATTAGCGATGTTTTAAGTGCTCGGTAGCCACATGTGTCTAGTGACCATCATACTGGGCAGTGCAGATAAAGGACATTTGCATCATCATAGAAAGTTCTACCAGACAGAGCTACTAGACTATCCAAGGCTCAGGACTTGGTGTTCTTCTCTTTCTAAATTCACTTTCTTGGAAATGCCATCCGGTCTCTTCTCTGGTCACTTCAAAACTTATATCTCTAGTTTGGACCTTTCTCTGAACTCCAGACCCCTTCATCCAGCTACCTACTCACCCTTTCTACTTGCATATTTGATAGGTATTTTCAATTTATCACACCTAGAATGAGCTCCTGATCTTTCTCAATCCCCACCAAAGTCTCCCACCTATAGTCTCCTCCACTTCAGTAAATGACAGCTTCATGCTTCCAATTGTTTAGGCCTAAAATCTGAAGGTCATCCTTGACTCTTCCCTGCCTCTCATATCCTACAATCTATCAAAAAGTCCTCTTTGGCCGAACCTTCACATACTTCCAGAATCTGCCTACTTCTCCCCATCTCCACTGCGGCCATTCTGCCTGAACCACCATCACCTCTCACTGGATTACTGCAAAGCACTACCCAGACTTTCTGCTTCTGCCCTCCGAACCTCCCCCACCTTGGTCTATTCTCAATAAAACAGCCAGAGTATTTCTTTTAAAAGATAATCTGCTTCCATCACTTCTCAGGGCTGCTAGAAACCCTCTAGAAGCCTCCTTCTCAGAGTAGAAGTGAAAGCCCTGCTAAGAGCTTGCAGAGACCTACGTCATCTGCCTCTCGGCACCAATGTGACCTGTTCTTCCTTACATTGCTTAGGCCCTGCTCCAAAGCCCTTTTTACTAGTCCTTGATCAACTTAAGTACTCCCCTAGCACAGGGCCTTTGCACTCTCTGCTACTTCTGCTTAAAACTCTCTTGCCCCAAATACCTTTGTGACTTGCTCCTATACTTTCTTTAGATCTCCATTCAAATGTCACCTCTGCAGTGAAGTCTTCCCTGACCTCCCTGTATGAAGTTATAATTCCTCCTTGATGCCTCCCTGCCTCCACACTCCCACCCCACAAACTTGGCTTTATTTTTTCCTTTAGCACTCACCATATTTAAAACACTACTTGTTGACTTGTTTGTTTATTGTTTAACTCTCAGTATCACATAAGCTTTAGGATGGCAGATCTTTGTTTTGTTCACAGCTGCCCCCAGCATCTAGAAAACCACCCAGTACATAGAAGTCACAAAAAACATTTCGAGTGAATGACTGAATAGAGGTACATATTTTCCTTCTGTTCTTTTCTTTTTTTAAATTTGCGTCCTTTCCTCATTTACTAACTTGAAGCTTACTGTTTTTGTCTTGTCAATTTTTATTAATTATTTGCCAAACTGAGAGGTTAAAAATGCTATTTTAATTTGTTTTTTCTTATTAAGAGTAAATTAATATTCCTTTATATGTTCAAGAGCTATTTAGATTTCCTTTCCTATGAATAGTTAGTATCTTTTATGTGTGGCCTCTCTTTTTTATGTTAAATTATTCATCCAATTTCACAATTCCTTTCTTGTATGATGTCCAGCAGTAGTCAAGGGACCAGAGCAGGTTGGGGTAGGAGGCTCAGCGCCACAAGATCATCCAGGGATCCAGGCTCCTTCCCTCTAATGGCTCTGTCATCCCCCAGGTTGTTGTCATCCTCGTGGCCACTGCTGGTTCACCACCAGCAAGTCTCAATTCTGATCTCAAACATTTATCCTTTATTTGTATTGGGAATATATTTTCCTTCTTTTTTTACTTTTCCTTAAGTTTCAGCTACTTTGCTCTACCTAACCATCCCCACTCCTATACAGTAAAATTCATTTAATTTCAGACAGGATGGAAGTTAAAGATTTTAAAATATTCTATACTCTACTGATAAACTCATTTGAAAATATATACATATATATTTTTCTTTAAAATGATTTGTCTGTAATTATAATTTTTAGAAATTTTAATCATTTCCTCTTATAGCAAGAAATCATAGTTTCAAGTGTTTAGTCTTGGTGTCTGATTTATTTTTAAGTGGATACTTATTCTGATGAAGGTAGGTATGTGTGTGGGAAGGTGGGGAGTAAAACACCTTTATTCTAAAACTGGTCTGTTCCCTTATCCTGAGAAAATCACTTTAAACTACATAATTAACCTTAGGGTGTGTGACCCTATAAAATCAGTATAGCCTTCATTCAAACCTGTGTGATCCCTTCCTGGAAAAAGTTGACCAATCCCAACTAGGATCAACTGGCCAGGGAGAGCTGACTCCCAGGACCTGATTATTTGAGCCATTTGCCCTTAGTAGGGGGAGGGGGACCCCCATCCTCTGAGGCCCAGGCCTCACCTAAGGGAGAGAGGAAGAGAAAAGCACCTGTAGAAGAATCTGTGGGAGCACCCCAGGCACCAGCTCAGCCACCTGGTGGCCTCACCTGGTGGTACAGGGTAGAAGTCAGATCCTAGATGTGGTGCCTGGCCCAGAGTTAGGGCTTCGTCAAGAGGACAAGCAAGCTATTATTTCTACACTTTTCCTTTGGAAAGCAAAGACTTCTGTGTTATGCAAACAACTATTTCCTTGTTTCCTTAGGAAGCAGTTCAGGGGTGGGGAAACTGGAGACACTGCTGACCAGAACATGCAAGGGACAAACAGAAAGACAGCAATGAGATTTGCTTTTAGTGGTGGTGGGTTATTAGAATATTTTCTGTTTCTGTTTTGTGTGCCGTGGGAGATGCATGGATATGAGGTGGGGGTGGGAGTAGCTTAAAAATATGTCCATAAATTCTCTGATATTCTTCCCTTGAAGAGGTGGAGCCAAATTCCCTTCCCCTTGAGTGTGGGCTGGATGTAGTGACTTTATTCTGCAGAATGGAAACACAAAGCAGAAGTGACACACCAGCTACTTTGGAGACTAGGTCAAAAGAGGCACAGCAGCTTCATCTCTCTCTCTCCTCCTTTGATCATTGGCAATGGGGGAAGTTAACTGCCACGTCTGTGGAGAGGGCCACATGGTGAGGAGCTGAGGCCTCCAGCCACGAGAGGAGCCATCTTGGAAGAGGACCCTCCGGCCCCAGTCAAGCCTTCAGATGATTGCAGCCTCATGAGAAACTCTGAACCAGAACCACCCTAAGCAGCTCCAGGATTCCTGATCATCAGGAACTGTGAGATAATAAATGTTTGTTGTGTTAAGCTGCAGTAAACTGTTATACAGCAACAGATAACTAAGACAGAGGGTAAGGACCACACAGTTAAACTTTTTTCATTTAAAAATTAAGAACCTGGAACATATAACTTTGCTAATGTACAAAAGTCATAGGTATCAGACATGAAAAGGACCTGTGATGTGACCACAGACTAGACAGGGCCTCCACACTGGCCACAACTGACCCCCACTCTGTGACCTTAGGCAGGTCACTCGGCTTCCCCAAGTCCCAGTGCCTGCTTGCAGGGAGAGTATGAGGACTACACAGATCAGGAGTGCAGAGCCCTTGGCACAGCTCCTGGCACTGATGAGATGGCAGTGCTGGTGGCAGCAGGGACACCCTGCCTAGGCTGCCCTACGGCCACACAAAGGCCCTGCTGCTGGACCTGTGGACTCCCAGACAGTGCTCTGCCATGGTGCCACACTGCCCCTTCCTGGGGAAGATGACGTGAACCTGAGGTCATCAGGAAATCATTGAGGGGCAGGGAGAGAAGCCCATGACAAAATGTTAGGATGTTTAAAAGTGATTGGGGGCTTTTACACTATTTGCACTCTTTTCACTTTAGTTTTGAATCTCAGAGTGTCAGTGTCCCCACTTGAAAGTACACCCAACTATTGTTTACAGCTTTTCAACAGCTTTTTCTCTTAGAACTTCAGCATTAGATGCAGCAGGGGCCATGTGTTAAGAGCACTGCAGGACTACCTCAGTGCAAAATGCTTTCTTCATTTAGCACTATCTGAGGATGAATGAAGTTTCCCCACACCTGCAGCTTACTCCTTATGCACACTCCTGGCCTACTTGGGTATAATATAATGGGCTTTGTAAACACTCTTTTGCTGATTACTATTGAGTGAGTTGTCTGACTTGAGGGTCTATATCTAGGCTTCAGTGGACTACAGTTGCTGAAGGTCTATCTCACCATAGGATGAGTGAAGAGGGACTGCACATTGATTTCAAACTTGGGCTCTTGGTCTGTGGCACACTGTAGGTGGATATGTGTAAAAAGGAAAATCAAAACACTAAGGAGAGTGAGGGCACCAGGGAGAGTGTGGGAAACAGTATTCCCCAAAGTTTCCCAAAAACCTAATCCCCACTGTAACTGTTGAGGGTGGGAAATCTTATTATGGTAATTGAAAGGTGCGAGGCTCAGAGCCTGTGCCTGGCAGGAATCCTGCACATAGTAAGAATACAGTGACAGAAGCACAATGAAGAATTTAACCAGAAAGTGACAGGTTATACTCAATTCCTCCTCTATTGTGACAAAAAAGCTTTAGTTAAAAAGAGGTATTAATCCAGTCAGTAATTCACCATGGGTGACTTAAATCTGGGTCACATGGATTAACTTAAATCTGACCTAATCAGTAGTAAGAAGGTATTCTATTTTTCAGCAATCCATGAGGACAAACAAACCAAATTGAAGACATTTAATAAAAGTCAGCCACAGAGGTAGAGAAAGGGGCAAACACCCAGAATGGCCACACAAAAGTGAGAATATTACTTTAAACCCAGCTAATCTCAAAGTGATTTTCTCTCCTTGGAAACCAGACACAATTTGGTGTCCGTGATGCCTTATGCCACAGTTATGTTGTTAAGACTCTCTGCAGTGCTGCTCTTGCTGACAGAGCCCCAGCACATGCTTTTCCCCCTGGACCATCCCAGCCATGCACCACAATCATTTGCAATCCACATATAAAATTCTTTACCTCAGAGTTGGTTCTATTCCAGATGTTGACAGGCTGCCGTGAGCTTAGTTTTATTCACCACAGATATTTGATTCCTTCATTTACATCCATCTCCTTGAGACTGACAAGTCACTGTGGTGCATTAAAGACTAAGAAATCCTAGAGTAAAGAAATCCATTTAATGTAGTTTAGCCCAGTGTTGCCCAGAGTTATGTGGCTGTATTAGTCCGTTTCTGTTGCACATAACAAAATATACAGAACTGGGTAATTTATAAGAAAACATAATTTATTGCTTACAGTTTCAGAGGCTGGAAGGTCCAAAGTCTAGGGAACACATCTGGTGAGAGCCTTGGTGGTGACAGTCCTGCAGGGTCTCACATGGCAGGAGATGGCAGAGCAGAGAGAAACTAACCTCCTCATTCACTCTCTTTTAAAGCCCTCAGAACCACGCCCCTGACCGCCATTTTCAATCCATTCACTAGGGCATGGTCCTACAACCCAATCACCTCCTCAAGGCCCCACCTTTCAATTACCATAAAAGGATTTCACACCTTCAACAGTTACAATGGGGATTAGGTTTGGGGGGACATTCAACCCAAGGCATTCTAATCTGATGACACCAGTGAAATTAGGATTATTTCAATCTTCAAAGCATACCCACTTTTCAAATGAGAAATAAAAGCTCTAAAATAATACAGCCATAAAGTCGGCAAGGGAGATTTAAAATCAGATCTTCCCTTTCCAGGTTCAGGGTCCAATTCACAGGATCATAGATAAAGGGGGCAATAAGCATTTAAGGTCAGGGCTGTCAGCTGGGCTAAGCATTCACTTTATAAAGGGAACGTCATGGTCACCTCTGATATTCTTACAGGGCAATATGTGTGGCACACAGGCCAGCAAAGGCTTTCTGGGTGTTCCCCATCAGAGCTGACAGCTCATCCTGTCTTTCAGAGTCCTCCACCATTGGCCCCTTTTATCTAGCCTCTATCAACACTACTCTGTTTACTCTCTGCTACACCCACGAGAGGAATTCTGGCTTCTAGGCCTTTGTTCATGCTGTTTCTGCTGCCTAGAAACCTTACAGATCATCGGGCACAGGAAGCTGACTCTCAGGTAGAGATTCAAAGGCAGGAAGTTCATTGAGGAATCAACACTGGAGGGGTGGGCAGTAAGTAAGGCAGAGGGAGAAGCTGAATTCTGATGCAGCTCCAAAGAAAAGTGTCACTGATCCAGTAGGATGCTCTGGAGCTCGGCTGGCCCTTCAGAGTTGATCCAAGCTGGGAGAAAGGGGCCAGGCCTTCACGTGCCAGCAACAACCAGCCATTGGATATGGGTTGCTCCTGAGAAGGGGGCACTACCTTGAGCAATCCTGGAAGAGGGTCTTGGCTGAAAATTGTCAGCTGCCAAAATTCTCGAAGCTGAAAGAACTCCTTCCATCCCGAAAGAGGGTGGGGTGGGGTGTCATGGATCTGGGCCACCTTATAGTACCTTCTACATTGCTCAGATCATGCTGCCCACTCAACTATTCAGGCCCGTAGAGTTGTCTGCCTTCGACATATGCCAGCAGAGCTTAAGAGTCTAGGCCATGGGCTCCACTGTAGTAACTTTAGCTTTAGTATGTTTCATGGGTAATACTTTTATCTCCCTACCTAGATTGTAAAGTTCCCCCCACCAAAAAAAATTTTATATCTCTCCTGTATACTAGCAGGTTTTGAGAAAGTGATCAATAATCAATATGGATGTGAAGGAAAGAATAAGGGATTGGAGCCTGAATGTTTAATTTTAAATCACAGCACTACCATTTATGAATGTATAAAAATGCACAGATCACTTAATTTCTATGAATCTTAGTTTCATCATTTATAATATGGTAATAATAAAAAGCCTTATTTTACCAAAGTCCTAGTGTTGCTGTGAGAACAATACGATGGTGAATCAAAAATGCTTTGTAAACTAAAAAACTAAAGCCAGTGTTTCACAACGGTGAATACTAAATAGACACCCTTAAAGGGAAAAAAATACTGGGCCAGTAAGTGTAAAACTAGGTATAAATCTCTTATGCTTATAACAGTTATAAAATCCAAACAAATTCACAAAATAAATATAAACAAAAGGGATACAGAATGAATTTCAGTTAACCACACTGATTATCATGCCAGATGATGTTGTTTCATTGGCTTATATACGTATGTTACTAACTGTAAGGACAAGATACATTTGGGTTGGGTATACCTATTTCTGTGTGCCAGGCAAAAATTCAGTTTTCTCCATTTTCTCCACTGTGGAGCTGTTCATTTATCACCATTTGGCCTTCATTTAAAAATATCATTTATGTGTATTTAGTCCTCCTCCATTTCTTTACACTTTCCATTGTATTTGCCAATTAGGACACATATCAGGATTTCAATTTGGCAATACGTATCAGAAAGTCCATACAAACAGTGACTTTAAAAATTAGGGAACAAAAAACTACAAGACTTGTACACTGAAAATTACAAAACATTGCTGGGAGAAATTAAAGATCTAAATAAGTGGACTGGAAGACTAAACATTATTAGGATGGCAATTCTCCTCAAACTGATCTACAGATTAAACACAATTCCTGTAAGAATTCCAGGAAGCTTTTGGGCAGAAGTTGACAAGCTGATCCTAAAATGTATGTGGAAATGCAAAAAAAAAAAAAAAAAAAAGCCAAAACAATCCTGAAAAAGAACAAAGTGGAAAAACTTATACTTCCCAATTTCCAAACTTACTATAAAACTACATTGAATAAGATAGCATGTTACTGGTATAAGGGTAGACACATGGATCAATAGAACAGAATTGAGAGTCTAGAAATAAACCTTTACATTTATAGTCCATTGATTTTTGACAGAGGTGCTAAGGTAACTCAATGGAGAAAGGACAGTCTTTTAAACAGATGTGCCGGTACAACTGCATATCTGTATGCAAAAAGATGAATTTAGATACCTCACACCATATACAAAAATGAACTCAGAATGAATCATACACTTAATGTAAGGGCTAATGCTGTAAAACTTGTAAAAGAAAACAGAAGATCTTTGCAAGCTTGGGTTAGACAAAGAGTTTATAAACATGACATCAAAAGCATGGTCCCTGAACGAAAAAGTTGAAAAACTGAAGTTCATTAAAATTAAAAACTTTTGTGCTTCAAAAAACACCAATAAGAAAATTAAAATTAAACTACTATGCTATGGGTCAAACGTATCCCTCCAAAGTCCATATATTGGAAGATTAATCTCCATTGTTAAGTGTTAAGAGGATGGGAAATCCAGTTATGGTATTTGAAAGGTAGGGCTTTTAAGAGGTGATTAGATTGTAAAGGCTGTGCCTTTGTGGATAGATTGATCCATTCATGAAGTAATGAATGTGATTCTGATGACTTTAAAAGCAGAGCAAGTAAGGAGGTTAGCTTTCTCTCCCTCAGCCTATTCTCGCCATGTGATATTCCACATTGCTGTAGAAGAAATCTCTCACAAGATGTACCAAAACTGTAAAAAACAAATTTTATTTCTTTGTAAACTATCCAGTTTCAGGCATTCTGTTACAAGTAACAGAAACAGACTAATATATACAGTCTGGAAGAAAATATACAAATATTATTTCTGGTAAAGGATTTGTATCCAGAATATATAAGATCTTTTACAAGTCAATAATAAGACAACCCAATTAAAAATGGGTAACAGTTGAATTGATACTTCACCAAAGAAGAAATGTGAATGGCTAAGAAGCACATGAAAAGATGCCCAACGTCATTAGTCATAAGCGAAGTAAAAATTAAAACTGCAATGAGATACCACTTCATGCCCACTAAAATGGATATAGTCAAAAAGACAAAATAATTATTTGTGAGTCTATGGATAAAACTGGAACCCTCAGATTGCTGGTGGAAATGTAAAACTATGTAGCCACAGTTTGGCAGTTTCTTAAAAAATTAAACACAAATTTTACCATATGACCCTGCAATTCCACTCCTAAGTATTTACCCAAGAGAAATGAAAACATATGTTTATACAAAGACAGGTATATATTCGTAGCAGCTTTTTTCATAACGTTTAAAAAATGAAAACAATCCACATGTCCATCAACTAGTAAATGCATAAAGAAAATGTGGTCTTGCCATACAACGGAATATTAGTCAGCATTGAAAAGGAACAAACTACTGATACAGGCAACAGCATGGATGAACATCAAAAGCAATATGCTAAGTGAAAGAAGCCAGATGCAAAAGGTTACATACTGTGTGATACCATTTATATGAAATGCTCAGAAAATGCCAATTTATGGAGACAGAAAACAGATCAATGATTGCCTGGGGCTGGGAGTAGGAATGAGGATTGACTGCTAATGGGCAGGAGGGATATTTTGGGGGTGATGAAAATGTTCTAAATTTGAATTGTGGTGATGCTTGCACAACCCTGTAAATCTACTAAAAAATTACTGAATTGCATACTTGAAACAGGTAAATTCTATGATATGAAAATTATACTTCAATAAAGCTATTAAAAAATTACAGAGCTTGTTTTTCCCACATAATGCCCCAAGTCCAGAGCTGGTATAATGGGTTTTTTGTAGTCACTAAAAACCTAGATTCTTTCTGTCCTCTAGCATGTGTTCTTGCCCTCAAGGTCATATCTCCACCTCCTTCCTGGCTAGAAGAGAAGAAAGAGTGGAGAGTGGCCATTGCTTCCTGAGCCTTTGGCTAAGATCAAGTGCGGTATCTGCTCTTATCAATTTAAAATCTGATATGTCGGTTATCTAAGGACAATACATTAAATGGATTTTTGGGTCAGGAAGATGGAATAGGAGCTTACTATGTCCACTTTACCCATCTACCTGTAATTGCAGTACCTCCAGAAATGGTGCATTCTCCTGGCGGAATTAAAGGGAAAAAAAAAGACATTGGTCTGCTAAATCAGCCATGTTTAAGGATACTTCTGGGAAGCCCCACCCAACAAGTGTTAGATATCAATAGCTAGAACACTGTCTTATGACACTCTTAACTGCAAGGAAGCATGGGAAATGTGGGACTATTGCTGCCTCCAGTCAAATCAAGGTTCTGTCAGATAGAAGGGAAGAGTAGATATTGGGTAGAGTAGCTTGCTGTCCTTGGGGTTGACAAATACTTCCCGGTGTCAGTGTAAACACAAATAGAACCAGCATTGCTTACATCACAGAGCAGTACTTGGTTATAAGGTGACGAACCAGAATATGCTCCTTATTAATGGTTTCTTGTCAAAATGAAAACAAAACCAATCAAATTTTTAACATAAGGACCCAAGAGAAACTGTTACTTTGTAGAGAAACACTACGCTAAACAAATATTCACTGTTGTTCAAATATTTAAGACAAAAATTTGAGGGTGGAGTCATTTGATACAGTAGAAAGAACAGAGGTCTTGAGTTAGAAATGTCTGGATTGAAAACTTGGCTGCACCTTTAGTAACTACACCTCAGGCAAATCCCATAAATTAGCTAAGCCTCAATTTCCTCATCTGCACAAGGGGAATGATAATACCTATCTCACACGGTTATTGGGAGGACTTAATAAGACAGCTGCTGTAAGGCACCTGCCTGTGCGTCGGCTTCCCTCCTTCACAACGCACACTACACAGTGGCACTACACTGCCTCACATGCCAGCAATGAAGAATGAGTCCTGAGTTTTTTCCTTGCCAAAATTAAACAGCTGTCCAGCTATGGTTTCTCCACATTTACCAGCCTGAGAATTTTTCTCAAGAGAATTCCTAATTAGAGATCATCTATTCAACACACACACACACACATACACACACTCACACAAATTATAATGTGGGGTGGGAGGGGTAGCAAAAAACAAACAGAAAATGGAAACAGAAAAAACAAAAACAGAAACAAAAACCCTGAAGTTAACATGTAGAGAACAAAATTCTAAAAATAGTCTTTTAATTTTGTACCCAAAGTGTTGTAATATTCCTAATAGCCAATTCTTTTACAGAATCAGAGACAGCACTTAGAAAAACATCCCAACCCAATTTATGTACTGGGCACATTAAAAAAGGTGGGGCCCGTGTCAAATGCTTGTGTGCGCAGGTGCCCATCAGGCACGAAACCCAGGCCGTCTATTACTTGCCTATTCTTCATACTTCAGTCCCACTAAGCCATCCTGGAGCCTCTGCGATTGCTTTCTCCCTGAAGCACAAATACAGCTTAAAATAGGAGACTTCAAATTGGCTGATTGTGATAGGTTTGCAAGTTTAGTAGCTTTTTCAAAGTCTTGGTTAAACACTGAGTGAAATCCATATTTCTACAACAATGCTATGTACATCAAAGAAGGGCTCTCAGGCAAAAGTGTGAAATCTGTCAACAAAAGGTAGGACAAATATTTAGTACCTATCTTTATTCTCTACAAAATACCGTAATTATAATAATGATGAGAGTCTTGATAATAAACAGCATTTAGTTTACTTAATTAAAAGACAAGAGCAGGCTGGCAAAACTGATACAATACTTTAGGATGCAATGTTACAGTTTGGTTTTTCCAGTCACTCTGTATCAGTGATTTAATTTTTTTCCATTCCATGATGCGTCTGAGTGCTGTGATCCTTACCTACCCGTTTTTCTCCTCCCTGTGTGTGACTCGTCTCCCAGGGGCGATGTCACAGGCTGCCATGTGAGGAGAGGGCCCTGCACAGGAAGCAGCATGGTTCTCTTCAGTTAGCAGCAGCTCTGCCTGCCAAAACCCAACAGCTGTCAGGACTTCTCCAGCTGCGGCTGCCACTGTTTCCCAGAATTCTCCCTCAGACCGCAGATTGTGAAATCCTATCTGTCCTTCAGTGCCCTCCACAGCTAACAGCAGTTAATTTCTACTGGATTTGTGCAAAATTTCTCTTATCCTGAGAGCTGCCACAATTCACACGTGAATTGGAAGTCAATTAAAAGCAAAACAAAACAAAAATCCTTATTCCCTCTTTTCTTGAGAGTTGTCCTGTATTATAATTACCATGTTCCTACCTCTACCCCTCTACCTCGTTACCAAATCATGGAGTACAGGAAAAGACAGACCAAAGAAAGATCCCATCTGACACAGCTTCACTGACAGCTTGGAGTAAGAGTTCACAGTAGCAGTGCTTGTGGATCTGGTCATAATAAACAGCCTTGCACAATGAGTGCTTTCTCTGCCATTGGACCATATAGTAGCCTTTCCACAACACAAAAACAGCTGCTGTTCTGGAATATTTTCATATTTATATAAAACTCAGTTTCAAAACACAATTGATTGTTTAGTTTTCTCATTGCAAGTACAATTAGCTGGTAGATCTGATATTTATAAGTGAAAGCAGTGGCTAGGGAAGGAGAGAGGACAGTTGAGCAACAGCTGGGTTCTTCATTCACTCACACGAGCATTCACTAGGCCCCCACCCTCAGAAAGCACCCACCCCCCACCCCCGGAGGGAGGAAGACACACTTTGGATGACAATTTACGGGTGTGACAAGGGTTACAGAGAGTGCTCTGAGGATGCTGGTCTGCAAGGTCAGGCAAGGCCTGTATACTGGGCCTTGAAGGGTCTTTGGAAGACTTGCAGTAAAACTCACTTACTCATTAAAGTGCTGCTAGAAGTTTTATTTGGCTTATAAGCTCCTTGTGTGTGAGTGTGCGGCACAGCTATTGTTTGTCAAGCGAGAGGTAAACCCAAATCTCTGGGTTCTAGATCCAATACTTTACTTAAACACTAGGGGTCAGTAGCCTTCCAAAAACTGCGAGTCAAGCTGAGAGCCCCAGTCCTGGGCGCTGATAGGAGTGGACTGGAGCTGATTCTCACAGCAGAAGAGTCGAATAAGCACAGTAGTTGCTTTCCCAACCCCATTCCCTTCTTTCAGTGACAGCCTTAACTTTTATTTGGGTACCTTCACCCCCTCCTGCAAAAAGCTCAAGTGCTTGGGGGAAGCCAATCCGGTGGTGGGGCTTGCTGCACAGCCCAAGTTAATTTGCATTATCCCATCCCCTGGCTCCACATATTGGTTCAAGAGTAAGCACATGACTCTATTTGGGCCAATGAGATTAAAGAGAAATTTATTGCGGATGACTGGGAAAACAGAGCTCCCGGAAGTGACCTTTTTTCTCTCTCTTGCTCTATGGATGGGGACAAAGAAACTCAAAGCCCTGGGGATGTAGATAGTCATCTGGCATCTACCAGGTATGGGGAACGGCTATAAAATGAAGGTAACTGCAAAAACAGAGAACAGAGTTTTAAAAAAAAAAAAAACAACTCAGGGTTCCTGGTGAAGTTCTGTCTGGTCAATGAAGCAAACAAATTCTGCAGCCTTTCCTAAGCAGACTTTCCAGCTGCATAAGCCAACTAATCACATCACTGTGAAGCACGCTGAATTTGGTTTTCTTTTTTTCATCTGAAGGCATCCTAAGTGATACATGGAGGGGACAAAGGCAGCAACTACAAGCAAGCTTTGGAAAGTAAGGTTGCAAGTGATTTACAAGCTACTACTTATTAAACTTTGAGCCAGCTCACCCTACCCTGCAGAGAGCAAAGCTCTTTAGCAAACAAGAGGCCCATGGCCCAAAACATTTGACTGGGGAAGAAAAACTGAGAGAGGAAGACACTGTATACTCTAGGCCTCCCTCTTTCCTACCTAGCTGTGAAGCCCTTTTTATTAATTGGTTCCATTTCATTACCATGTCCTTAGTAGTGGAGATATGTTTTTTGGAAATTTATTGATCACAATCACATTCCCCTACACTGGGAGGACCAGGAGCCTCCCTGCCACAGACCTTTGAAAAGTAATGAGCTGGGATAGAATAGGCCTCTGGCTCCAGCTCTTTGCTCCCAACCTCCCCCACCTGACCAGCCCTAAGCAGACTCTAAATCCTCACAGCTCTAAAATGGGATTTCCTATAGTTCACTGTAACTGGATTTTACCTGTAACTCAGTAAAGAACCAATGAGAGGGTAACGGGAGCCCTAATGCAACTCGAGGGACCAGGAAAAGTTGACTCTACCTTTACTTTCCTTAGGTTATTGTACAAAAAGAAACAGTGAAAGGGGTCATTGTACTTTCTTGTATTATTTTTTTTTTAAGATGTGAGGTTATAAGGATAAAGGGCACGGGTTTTGGAGTCTATTGCACCTAAGTTAAAATCTTGATGACTCCCCTACTACTTGTGTGACTTTGTCTCTGAGCTACCACATTGTAAAATAAGAATGAATAAAACCTACCTCTCAGGTTGCTATGAAATTTTAGTGTAATAACAACTGTAACAGATTTGGCATTTGAAAATAGTTGCTAGAATTATTATTTCAATATTCCTTGAGAGGAAAAAGCACTGCAACAGAAGAAAGCAGAGAAGCAGCCTGCTCTCTAAACATTCCCAGTGTATTTACTTCCACCCATAACAAGATTCTCTGGGTGTATGTTGATAAAAGCAGGTCGCAAGAACTTCAGAACTCATGTTCCTCGTGCAGG
The DNA here is from genome assembly GCF_027409185.1 of Cynocephalus volans. Taxonomy (NCBI): domain Eukaryota; kingdom Metazoa; phylum Chordata; class Mammalia; order Dermoptera; family Cynocephalidae; genus Cynocephalus; species Cynocephalus volans. Next base: position 85,462,155 of record NC_084460.1, on the reverse strand, counting down.
GTCCGTATCTACGTTAGGGAGCTCAGACTTACAAATGGAAGTCATGAGTTTCTGAAGGCAAGTGCAGACTTGGAGCTAGTGGTTCATTAATGATCTAATTCCTCAGAAAGGTCTTATTTGTAATGCAACACTGTACAAAGGAGCTACTAAAAAATTAAGGTTATGGCCATCTTTGCTTTTCTTTTTAAAGATGTGGGCACCTCAGGATTTATCATGCACTCGCAATCAGGTGCTCAGAGAAAGAGTTTAGAACCTACATCTATGCATCTGTTCAAGGATTCCTGTCTTAGGCAAAGGACACATAAGGTATCCTGGAACAGAGGATGGAATGGAGGCAATCTTTCTATGTTGCATGGTTAACTCCTTTTCATTCTTTCTATGATAGCCTTTACTGATTTTCCCCAATATCTGCTTTCTCCTTCTTCCTTATTTATAGAATCCCCCTCTCCCTGAAACACACACATACACGAGCACACACATGCACACACACACATCTTTTAGCTGGGCATATGGATGACAAAGGTCAAAATACATTGTCCAGTCTCCCTTGCAACCAAATGTGTGGAGTCACAGCCCTGTGACTAAATTCTGGCTAACTGGATCTAAGCAGAGGTGTCACATGTGACTTCTCGGAAGTGTCCTTAAAGGAAAGGCGATGTACCCTTTTTCCTTCCTACAGGCTGGATTACAACACAATAGAAGCTGTGTAAGCAGCCAGCATGGACCATGAGGCAGAAAGCCATGTATTGAGAATGAGACAGAAGACCAAAAAAAAAAAAAAAAAAATATTGCAACTGCCAGATTTCGGACCTCCACACTTCCTTTATGTGCATGAGAAATAAAATCCTCTCTCTTGCATTGTGTGTTTTCTGTCAGTCACAGCCAAATGTAATCTGAACTGATACTTTGCTATATCCATCATTTATGTTTTCCCCATTCATCTGTGATATCAGAAATGCACTGTTTTTAACATGCCCAACCATTTATAAGCGGGGTATGGATTCATCAGTCATTCCCACCCTACTCCCAAAATCCCACTCACATCCTACAGAATGAATTCCACTCACAGTATAATATCAGAAGGTCACCTCTCAGACATGGAAAGAAATATATATAGAGAGATATATATTTTTAAGCCAGGCATGAAACCTCTTTATTTTACAGAAAATCCTATCTATTCAAGATGACTGTTTTCTTCTACTTTAGATGGCAGTTTTATGAAACTAATAAAATTTTCCCTAGTTGCAAGTGACACAAACCTCTCAAATGCCTACTATCAATTAAAAATAAAATATTTGTTGTTTATAAGCATCAATTGGACACAATGTATTCTAGAGGAAGGTCAGTGGCCTTGGCAGTCAGGCCTAGGAGCACTTTTTCCATTTGCCACTTACTTGCAATGTGACCTTGGTAAATGACTTAACCCCTTATTATTTCCAGTTTCTTTTCTTTTCTTTTCTTTTTTTTTTTGGTGGCTTGACATTGGTTTTATAATACCACCCTCTAACCAACTGAGCTAACCGGCCAGCCCTATTTCCAGTTTCTTCATCTATTAAAATGAGACCTCATATAGCATTTGCAGAAAAACAAAAATCAAATGAGCTAATATGTGCAATGCACCCAACACATAGTAGACGTTCAAGTAACAAAGATTCTTTTTGTTTGTTTTTTTTGTTTCTTATAGGTATAAATGAAAGGCTATGGATTTTAAGTTAGTAGAACTGTGTTTTAACAACTTTTAGTCTCTAAAACTTAAAAGCTTCATAACCATAGTGGCCTTAACTTCCTTAAGACTCAGTTTCTTCAACTGTCAACAAGGCTAATAACAATAGTGATATTATTAATTGTAGTAATAACAATTGTTAACATGTTGCATGATTATCAGGTGTCAGGCACTGCATCAAGTACTCTATTTTCATTATTTAATTAAAATCTGTATTTTCCAGGTCCTAGAGATGTTCTTATGAATATAAATAAAAATGAGAAAGTAGTTATAAGAATACTGTGTGTAGGGAGTAGGTAGGTGGGAAGTGAGAGGTTGGTTAATGGATACAAAATTACAGCTAGATAGGAAAAATAAGTTCTAGTGGTGTACAGTACTGCTAGGCATCTATAATCAACAATAATTTATTGTATATTCTCAAATGGGTGGAAGAGAGGAGCTCAAATGTTCTCATTACAAAGAAATGATAAACTTTGCAATGATGAATTTGCTAACTACTCTGACTTTATCATTACATATTACATATATGTATTAAAATATAACTCTGTACCTCATAAATATGTATAATCAGTATGTTTCAATTGAAAAATAAATTCCTTAAAAAGAGAGAATACTGTGTATAAAATAATCTTACGAAATTATAAGGTACATACAAATATAGATTATTATTGATTAAAGAGATGACTTCTTTTAGAAGAAAATACCCCAATTTTCAGAAAGCAAAAGAGTTCAATAAAAGGAGTTTTTAAAAAATTGTTTTTTTAAAAAACTTGTTTTTACTTAAAAAGTAATCTAAATCTATATAATGCCAAAATAAGGCACAGCCTTATGTAACTGCTTGCCATAAAAGTGATAACAAAATGTCCACACTGAATATACATATCGTTTTTTTCTTTTCTTACTTTAAATGGTCCTCATTGTTTGATCCAGGATAAAAGAGGTATCTGACAATTCTTATGAAAAAAATTATGTACTAATACGTCCTGTGTGTATATACTTAATACATCTGCATGTGCTTTCTCTCTTTTACTTATATAACAAATATTTATGTTCCAGAACATGTGTTTGTAAGTCAACCAGAAATCAGAAATTTCTCCCCTTAGAAAAACATTTAAAATATTATCTCACTTACAGTAACTGTTATCATCCCCAACTGAAAATTCTTCCTTATATAAAATCCTGTATACATAAGCTTACTTTTGTATAAATGCAAGAAAATTTTGACCAATTTTCAGTCATTTCTATGGGATATAACCAAGGACTAAAGGACCCAGCATTAGAAACTGAAAAGGTAAGAAAAGAAGCAGCCAGAAGTAGAGGTTTTTGCAGGGCAGACTTGGAAAAGATAAAGGAAGAATCCAGCCCACAGAAGATTAAAAACTTCATGTTTAAACACATAGACTTAGTTGCCAACGTTTAAAAACAGGGGTTTTCACTTGAAAATCCTATGACCTGCATTTTCAGCAAAGCCACAAATAGCTGTGCACAGTGTTGTCCAAGTCCCCTTAGACTGAGACCACTCTCACTCTCCATTTGTGGGGGCTTCCCTCGTTCAGAAATCACCCTGGATTGTATTTAAGGTATATGAATTTGCATATATGAATTTAAGGTATCAGAGCTCTCACACACATCTCTGCCCTATGTAAAAATGAAAGTCCAGGCAACTGCAGGTCATAGGTCCACCACAACAGAACAACAATCTGGCATGGTTCAGTTCTCCTTCTGTCACTGGGACCCTCATGGCCCACAGTCAGCCAAGACCACACATGGAGAACCACTACCATATAGCCAGCCGAAGGGCAGCAATTACTTTACAGGTCCGGGTTGCTCAGACCCAACAGTCTCATTGCAAAGTTCACCTTCACCAGATACCATCTGTGTAACATAAAGCTGATAACAATATTCTGCCCCAGTAGTGTTTGAGTTTGTGACTCTGAGTAGCTCTGAATTGGTCTCTTTCTTTCATCTGCTAGTGGGAGACGGGGTAGTCCCAAGAGAGGCTCTTGGAACAGATCAGAAGACTTTGGCTCTTGGGACTCAGGCATGAGATTATCATGATCAGAGATACACCCTGAGGGCCTTGTGTATTGGCGAGGCTGGCTGAGAAACACCTGCTCAACTACTCTTGACCTTTCCTTCTAAAGGGATCAGGGAAGTGGGCATCAACTTGGCCATAAGATCAGTGGTGTATGTGTTTCACTTACATTCATTTATTCACGTATTCATTTGTGTTATATGCTGAATGTAGCTCCACTGAGGTAAGAACTTTCTTTTGTTCACTACTGTTGGAATAGTGCTTGGCACATAATAGATGCTCAGTTAATGTGTGGAATGGTGAATAAATGAAAGCACCACTTTCTTCTTCCTGAAAGCCTCCTCTTCCCAAGACCAGGCCTCCATCATCTCTCACCTGGGGGACTTCAACTGAAGGTCTCAACCCAACTGAATCCCAGACCCTGGTGTAGCTGCCCCTTAAATCCAATCCCTACCTTAAGTTATCTTTCTAGAATCCAAATGTATTGTATCACTTCTCCACTTAAACTGGTGCTATAAGCTTCTCATTACTCTTAGGATAAAGTTCAGATTTTTAAATGAAGCTGTGAAGATCCTTTTGACCTGGCCCTGACCCATCCCTCCCCACCTGAGCCAGCCTTACTGAACTTCTCTGCTTGCCCGGCTTTCTCCCACACTCCTACTAGATGACGTGGCAAATTCTTCCATGTGTTCTTACCACCAGCATTTATTCCCCTATCATTGTGCTTACTGGGCTTTGCAACACCTGTCGGGTTGTCTGTCAGCTTGTCTGTCTTGTGACCTTGGTCACCTATGTCCCCAGAGCCTGCCTCAAGGAGGCAGCAAGAAAACTTTTACTGAGGAAGATACTTTATTTTGTGCTAGGTTCAATTTCATGCTCTTTGTAATCCTCCATTTCATGATTTCATAGATGAGAAACGGGCTCAGAGAGGTCAAGTAATTTTCTTAGGGTTAGGATCCCAATTCAAGCCCATGGACCCCAGAGTCCACCTTCTTTCCACTGTCCCAGGCGGTGGCACTTAACCTTCCTTTTCCATAACAGCAGCCAAGGCAGCATACCCCTGCATCTGAGTGCCCTCGACAGCACTTGCATCTATTACTGCAGGAAGAAGGAATGCCCAAGGAGATGGAATTTGCTGGTGGTTTCTCAAGAATGCACACACAAATATGAATAAAGCCTCTTGAACACCAGAGTAAAGGAATGTAGGTCAAATAATTGCCCTGCGCAGTGTCTTCCTCTCCTTCTATTACCCAACTCTTCTCATTTGCATGTGTGAGGCCACAAGTGGAAGACAACTAGATGGAAAATTCCAGAAGCTTTGCAGCTATCTTTAAAAGCAAAGGCTCAAGAAATCAAAGAAAGGATTTTAAAATCACTTTCTGTTTTATTTAGCTCATGATCATTCTAATTCAAAAGTTCAGATTCATTGATTTGTTGATAGCCAACTAGGTACATGAAACTGTAGTAGGCCTCTGCAAAAATAAGCCTTATTTGGCTATTGTGAAAATGGAGTAAATGATAATGTTAAATTAAATTTGGCTTAAAGGTTTCTCTGGACATAGTGAACTGTAACCTAATTTAATGTGTAAACAGACATTTTTATAAATGTCTTCTACCTACTCTTGTAAACTAACTTGATATGCAAAGAGACTGTAAACTACTCTTGTAAGAAGTATCTGAGTCTCAGCCAATTCCAGGCAGCCAGCTGTTCACACCAGGTTCAAATAAGGCAAATGCCCAGCTGTAACCAATGCAGCTGTTTCTGTACCTCACTTCCATTTTCTGTACATCACTTTCCTTTTTCTGGTCCATCAATGTTATCTGACCATGTGGCAGCCCTGGAGTCGCTCTGAACCTATTCTGGTTTTGGGGGCTACCTGATTTGTGAATCATTCTTTGCTCAATTAAACTCTGTTAAATTTAATTTGCCTAAAGTTCTCCTTTTAACAATGATGATGATGATGAAGGTGAGGAAAAACAACTTACATTAATTATGAGCTAGATACACACATCACCATTTAATCCTCATAACAAGCCTGTAAAGTTAGGTACTATTAATATCCCCATTTTACAGATATAGAAATGAAGGCATAGAGAGGTCAAGTAATTTGCTCAAGGTCACACAGTTAGAAGGAACAGAAAGGATTAGAACCCAGGTCAGCTGGTTCTAAAACCTGCTCATATCTGCTCGGCAATGCCAACTCTCTAGTTTGTATAACTGTTAAATAAGATTTATAGAAGGCCATTGGTTTAGACTGAGCTCCTGTACTAACTAGGCCCAACAGACCAAACCAAAATGGAGTTACTCATGCTGAAGTTCCATGCCGCCAAGCTGAAACTAAGTTGTTTATCTGACCTTCCAAGAAATCGGGAGAGAGAGAGATAATAGGCGAATCCCCAAACAGACCAGTTTTAGCTGGCATCATAAGGCAGTCCCCTCTGCTTTAACCTGTACAAGGAAAGTAACTTTATTTATTTATTTATTTTTTGTAAAAAGATGACCGGTAAGGGGATCTTAATGCTTAACTTGGTGTTGTCAGCACCATGCTCTCCCAAGTGAGTAAGTGGTCATCCCTATATAGGGATCCGAACTTATGGCCTTGGTGTTATCAGCACCACATTCTCCCAAGTGAGCCACGGGCCGGCCCAAAGGAAAGTAAATTTGAAACAACCAATCCACTTTTTGTTCTGTTTCTGCTTTCCACAGCCATTTTCTGTAACGTCAACCTCCTCTGCTCAGCTCTTCAGAACACTACTTCTATATTACTGAACGAGATGTTGCCCAACAATTCTAGAACTGTAAATAAAAGCTAGTTAAGAGCTCTAAAATAAATTCATTATAATCTTGTCTTTTGACAAATGTAAATGACACTTTCTAATAGTTTGATTTATGTTTTTTCCAAAAGAATTTGTTTCAACATGTAGCACAGAATTAGTCTAACAACATTTCAATACTAATTTGTATGTTACAAATGTGCTGTTTATAATAAGAAACTTCAAGTTGATATTATTAATTCCTTTTTAAAGTAACAATGGACGGGAAGAAAGAAAAATCCCCTGGAGGAAGAATCTTCAGGTAAGACTTAGGAAAATACAAGTGACTGTAGAAATTCCACATTTTAACCTATGAGAAACTAAATAAAAATCAAGTTTTACAATGATTTGCTGGATACTGTTACCAGGCGGGACAAAATAAATATTCAGGTTCAAAAGACTGCAATGACCTTACCAACTTAAAAATACCAGGCTGCAGAAAGAAGTGGTACCATTGCCTCCCATTAATTTAGAGGAATTAAAAAAACAGCCCTTCATATGAAGAATAATTTTGAACGGTTGGAGGTTGAACAAGTAGGAGTGGATCTCCTGGGCAACAGAAATCCCAAGACCAAACACAACAGGAAAAGTCAATCAGTCATGGAAAACTGGGATAATTCAGTAGTTGGTTAAGTCCTTGTTCTAACTAAATGACCTCATCTGTTAAGAAAAATAATGTGGTGATTGTGCAGAAAGTTTCAGTCACTTCCCTGCCTGACATACAGAGTATATGGTGTTACCTCCCTTTGTGATTTTTGGCCTTGGTTCTTTCTGAGAGTGATTATTACTTCATTTCTCCATGGGAAATGTAAGGCTTCTTTGTCACCAAAGATTTAACAGATCAGTACTTTGCTTTAGTACATTTAGTAAATTTGCATTGCAATATATGTCCTGAATCAAAACTCCAAATCTCCTTTTACTATTATTTTCCTTATCCAATAAGTGTCACAGCAGAGGGGCCTGTAGCTATGCAGATGGCTTTCTCTCTGTTACCTGCAGATGTCACTGCCCCAGTCAAGCTATGTTTACATCTATGCTCTCCCCTGGGGAATTGGGAAGGATGGGTGCATGACCATACTACCCTGGCAGGTCACTTTTGCAAGTTGTAGTACATCAAAGACTCACTGAGTTCGAACCAGTCACTTCATACCAACCCGACAACCAAGGCTCCTCTCTGATTCCTCAAAGCTGCCCCCCACCCCCATCCCCACATACAGATCATCTCTCACTGGGTTCTCATGATTCAACATGCTTTATACAGCTTGCATCTCTGCCCTTCTCTCTTCCACTGCCACCCACTATCTCAGCTCAGGAGTATTTTCACTTAGGACTATTGTGTCCCTGCTAGAATGCACTCTCACCACCATCAGACAGCAGCCCCTGCACACCCCTTTCATTCCATCTTCTACACTGTACCCCAGAGTGATCTTTCTGAAAACCCAAATCTGTCCCAACAGTGGTTCTGCCCAAGTCCAAACCCCTTTGCATGACACACAAGGTCCTCTTTGATCTATCTTTGCCTACATGCTTGTCTGTGGTTCACCAAACTTTAGTTCTCATACATTTGTGTAGTTTGCTTAATTTAAAATGCACGTTGCCAGGCTGTAACCTCAGTAATTTTGATTCATTATGCCTGGGGAGAGGTCCAGAATCTGCACATCAAACGCTTCTTATATGTACCTGATGCAGCAAAACCCTGGAGAAACAGCATTCCACAGCCTCCCTCTCTCTACTGGCTTCCAACACATCCGACTCCATGATGATATGGTCCCCAATGCATCCTGCTCTTCCAAGTCTCCATAACTTCACAGGTGCTGTTCCTTCTGCCTCAAATACCTTCTTCCACATCCTCCTGGCAAATTATTTCAAGACCCAGCTCAAGATTCTCCTCCTCTTGATGAAGTGAATTCTTCCTCTGGACCAGCACTCTGCCTAGAGCATATTTTTCTTTTTATCACATTTATTACCCAGTCCAAAGATTGTTTGCATGTTAGGAGTCCCTGTCTGGGAACTAAAGATATGGTTTCCAATCCCAGCTCTGATCCCTTACCAGCTGTGATATCTTGGGCAAGTTACTCAGCATCTGTAAATCTCATCTGTAAACGGAACCAACAAAAGTACCTATTCCATTCAGCTGTTGGTAGTGTCTAGGGAAGTACTATTATTAGTGAGGAAACTGAAGCAGAGAGATTAAGTACATTTCCAAAGCTCACACAGCTAGTGAGTGCAGGAGCTGGGATCAGCCCTGAAAGAATCTGGCTCAAGCCCACATTCTGAACCGCTGAAGACCTGTCATCCCTACTAGGAAATGAGCTGGCTAAGAAAGGTACAGAAATTGGCTGAGTTGCCAAAAGTCTACGCTTGATTCTATCCCTCTCAAAGGTCACAGACATTGTCCAGCAGACAGTGTTTGGCAGAAAAACTGGGGCAGGAACAGGATAGGCTAAGGGACTTATTGACCATGTTTTTGTCCCAGTTCTATGGAAAGAACTGTTTACAGCTCCTTTTCTGAGCCTTTGATCTCTGTCATACTTTCTTAGGTCTTTCTATTCTACTTCACTTCTACAAGACAGAACTCAACATCATGTCCTTTGTGACAGATGTCAGAGCTTCTCCCCAGATGAATCACATCAGATTCTCTAGGGATGGGTCCCAGATGAAGGGATTTTGTTTTAAAGTCCCCCCTCCTCCCTTCCACTTATCATCCCAATAAGCAGTTAAAGTTGAAAATCACTTCCAGGAGCCTCTCTCTTCCCATGGGCAACTTCTTCTTACATCTTGTCATCATCTTTTTGGTGAGACCTACCATTTTACTATAATCCTATTTCTTGGCCTCTCATAGGAGTTTCTAACCATTTTTGTGCCATGGAGGACCCCGTTGGCACTCTGGGTGAAGCCTGTGGACCTCTTCTCAGAATGACGTTTTTACATCCACATAGTAAAAAACACAGGATTACAAAGAAAACCAATTATATTGAAATACAAATATATTGACCACTAGGGGTGAGTTCTTTGACACTGACTTTGAGGTCAGGAATCCAGTCTTTTTGTGTCTAGGGGCCTAAAACACACTGGGTACTCAATAAACGCTTTTTGGAATAATAAATTCAAGAATAAGTCAAACCTACTCCTTGCTGAGAATCACTGTTTTAGTAGGAGAGAAGTACCCTACCTGAGTGTAACTTCAGCAGTGCACCATTTCAGAGCTCATGAGATTCAAATGTTATGCAATGCACTTCCAAAACAAGTTCCTAACGCACCTATAAATTTAAAAATTAGCAGCCTTAAAAAAAATCAATAAAATTAGAGTTCTGTACATGGTATTACCACTTCTAGACTTTGCAAAATCTTCCTCTCTTGCCCATCAGAAACTGTACAGGAGGGAAGCTGTGGCTGATGGAGGTTCCTGTGCTCAGATGAGAAAAATGGGGGACATGAAATTTCTTCCTGCTCTGGTAGGCAGAATAATGCCCACCCCCCATATGTCTATGTTCTAATACCCAGAACCTGTGATTATGTTACCTTACATGACAAAAGGGACTTCATAGATGTGATTAAAGATCTTCAGATGGGGAGATTTTCCTGAATTATCTGGGTGGTCCCAACATAATTACAAGGTCCTCACGAGAGAGGCAGGAGAGTCAGAGGAGAGGTAAGGACAGAAGCGGAGGTCAGAATGATGTGGGGCCATTACCCAAGTAATGTGGGCAGCCACTAGAAGCTGGAAAAGGCAAGGAAACAAGTTTTCCCCTAGATCCTCCAGAAGAAATCAGCCCTGCCAACAACTTGATTTTAGCTCTGTAAGACCATTTCGGACTTCTGCCCTCCAGAACTATAAGATAATAAATATATATTATTTTAAGCCATCAAGTCTGGAGCTACTTGTTATAGCAGCGATAGGAAACTAATGCATGTGCCCATACCCAATAGGCAACAGAATGGCCAACAGACACAAGGTAACAAGAAGAACCAAGCTCATGGTTGGCTTTATCCTTCATGCCAGTGATTTTCAACCCTGGCTTCCTGTTAGAAATACCTGGTAAGCGCACGCGCACACACACAGATACTTCAAAAAGTTCATGGAAATATTTGTACACATACATATACACACACACATGCACGTACTAATGCTAGGGTCCCAAATGAATCAAAATCTTAGGGTGGAGAGGAGTGGGATGACTTGGATCTTAATATGTTAAAGCCTCTCAAGGATTATAATATGAGGGTACTTTTAAAAGTTTGTGGAAAAACAGAATTAAAAGATTTGAAGTACCCTCATACATGGGGAGATTTAAGAACCCTGCCCCATACAAATAAAAGTAGGGTACGTTATAGTTTGTACACAGCCCTTTCATCCAAAGTAATATATGCTATTTGTAAAGAGTCTCATTAATTCTTATAAGATCACTGTGAATCAAGGAGATGGCAAACAATGAAAACAAGCAGAGATTAAAACAGTTTGCCTAAGGTTATGGGTTATGGACAAATGTCTGACTGTATTAAAAATAGAATACAAATTCTTTCTAAAATTTCAATTCAGTATTCTAGTCACTAGAACAGAATATGTCTTCCCACCCAAACCCACATGAAATTTCCATTCTGATAAACAAACTGTTGACTTGTAAATAAACATTAAAACCAAAGACCTGAAAAATAGTTAAGGCACTTCAGTTTTTAAAAATTCTCTTATTAAAACCTTATAAAGGACAAGCCAGTCACCTCAAATCCTTTCTAGAGGTAAGCAAAGGAATTATATAAATCCTAAGCAAACACTAATTTAAAAATAAACACTCCCTTCTAGGCCAATGACTAAAAATGAATAAACAGTTAAAATGCTGACTAATTATATGAATGAAACACAAATATCTAAGCAAATGAAAACTCTACTATAAAATAGTGTCCAAGAAGTCTGCACCACAACCACGAATGATTATCAAAATAATGATGGTAACAACATGTTAACCATTTGGGGAGCATCTCCTGTACTTCAGACTGATGCTATGTGATTTACCACATGCAGTCCTTTAACAACCCTGCAATCCTAGTGTGCATGCTCGCAGCACAAATGAAACTGAGCTCAACAGGGTAAGAAACTTCAGTGGTAGAGCAGAACTCAAAGCCAAGTCTGTCCTATGCCTAAAGTCACACTCCTCCCTACCGTCCAGTCTCCTTCATACCTTTGGGGTACAGCCCAGCATTTGACAGGCCCCTAATAAAGGCTTATTGAACTGAGCTGAATACAATACTAGGAGGGCACTATCAGTACCCACTCCACCCACTCTGGAAATGAACAAAGGAGTTATAGGAAAAAGAGTTGCCCATGGAATTCTAATCTTTAGAAGCAAACAAGTCATTTTGTTTCTAGCCACAAGATAGACACATTTAGATATAAATGGTTATTGTGAGGACATAGGATTACACCCAAAAATGAACATCACTTTTAAAAAATGTCAAAAGTGAAATGAAAATATTACACAGCATTTCATTCTCTGGGAAATTTAAATATTACACAGCCCTCTATTCTCTGGGATTTTAAAAATAATGAGCTTTTGTTTCCCTCATTAATATAAAATTATTTCCTAATAACAAGTGGGAAACAATCTGCAGGATAATCAAAACAGATGAACAGATTTCCTACTCTCTTCTTCAGAAGAAGAGGCCCCTCTATCACAACACCGCCCTCACCTGAGATGCCCTCTAAGTTTCGTACAGAGATGAGTGAGTAAAACTGATAGCAAAGACCAACACAGGAAGGAGGGGACTCAGAGCCAGCCATGGGCCTCTGCTCTGTGATGCTGAGACTGTGCAAATGACACTTCCCAGGCCCCTGGTCACCTGGCTCTCTGCTAGGTTCTGCCAATGGGAGGCACCAACAGGAGACCAGCCAGTGGGAGAAGAGGAGGGACGTGTTTGCGGAGGTTCAGCTCTGGTGGAACATCCCTCCAGCAGCTGCAGAGAGTGCCAGCATTGGGGCAACCCTGCTGCGACCTGACTGTGGCTGCCCCATGTCCCCAGCATGGTTCTGTGTCCCTCCTCCTGGAGGGCTGTGTCTGAGCCACATGAGGCACCTCCCAGGAAGATTCTGGTAGCACCCCTCTTCCCTTTTGTTGCCTCAGTCCTGGGTGGTGGCTGCTTCTCACAATTACTAGTCTTTGGGTTACCTCAGTATCCACATTTTGCTCTTTGAGCCTTCCTTCACTTGTGTAACCAATTCCTTGTATTAAATGTCCTCGCTGAACTTCTTAGAATGGTTTCTGTTCGCTGACTGGACCCTGGACTGATATGGCAGTGAAACTGGAAGGTTCAACACGAGCATGCTCCTCCTTGCACCACAGTGCTAAGACTGGTGTGAACCCACTTCTTATCTGCACTGCCGTCCTTGTGCCCTTCCTGCACCCGCAGGACAATAAACCAGAGGCAGTTCCAGGGCCACCCTATCCCCATGTCCTAAGGCTATTTACTCAATCATCTTTCACAAGAAGTTCAAGGCAGGCCAGGTGTGGGTCAGAGCAGACTCAGCCCACATTCTGATTTCTCAGAAGCAATTTTAAGGGTCTATCTTTATTCAAAAGGCCAAACTTCTATGCTCAGGAAGGATTCTTAAAAAAAGAATATTAAAACAAATAATATAAACATAACGTTTTTTGCAACACACTTTGGTTCAAAGGTCTTCATTAAGAAAGGAATCCCATTCTTAATGGAATCTTAAATTAGCACAATAGTGGCAGAAAGCCAAAGTTTAGCGATAAAATGACTTCCAAATGGACATGGGAAATTTTGAAATATGAAATGCATTAATGTTTTTTTAAAGCCAAATCCCCTCAATGTGCAAAGAAAGATGGAAATAATCTTTCAAGGAAAGATTTTAACTTCACTCAAATTATACCCAGGAAAAGAAACCCAACATATAAAGGACACACATTAACAGATTCTAATGCTGCCCAGGTTCCTCTTCCATAAAAACAGTATATGTTATATTCAATAAAAAGTTTCTATAAAAAACTAAAATATTAATGATTCACTAAAAGCATTTCCAAGCTCTGAGGGCTTGGTGCCCCACCACTAAGTAGTTGGCACAGCAGAGAGGAACATTCTTTCAGACCAATGATAACAAAAAACCATGTTCTGACCAGGTCAGCTAAATTATACTGCCTTGGAAGATCTGGGATAAGTCAGTAGTCATGTCCCATGTCCTGGAAAACATTATCATAAGACCATTTTTACTTAGAAGCAGATGTAATGGCACCAGAAAGCCATAAAAGAACCTAGAATGCTTCTTGTAACCCTTACCCTAGATCCCTGCATGCAGGATGTAACCTAGTAACAATCCCAAATCTACACGTCATGTACAACCAATAGAAAGCCTGATGAAGTGATCAGAGAGGCACTATTCTCTCTCTCTCTCCTTTGATTCTCCTCCTCCTGTGATTACAAAATGCTAAAGTTCTGCTGGCTCTCTTTGGAATGCATTTCTCAGGGTGACCTCACCTATGCATTCCCCTGGTTGTAATCATCATATTGGTTCAATAAATACTATGCTTATATGAACATATAGATACATATGTTCAGCCTCAGTTTCTCCTAGGTAAACACCAGTAAAAACCAAAGCTTTCCACCTACAGCATCCATATCCTAATCAAGGTCCCAGTCTTAATCTATGTACAAAGTCCAAGGAGAAGGCGTCTTGGCCAGTGGACTTTGAGAATATGACCCTCCTTGTCACCAGTGGGGGTGGTTACACCCAACAGTCAAATCATCTCTTTTCCTTTGCTCTGATTCCCCAGCTCCTTCTGATCATTGTTTAGCTTTCCATGGAGCTGCCCAGAGGATGGATTGTCCTCCCCAGGCTGATAGGATTATTCCTATCAGCTCAGACACAGCCCTCCAGGAGGAGGGACACAGAACCACGCTGCGGGCATCCGGCAGCCACAGTGGTTATAGTTCTTATTATAAATCAATAAATTGGCATTGCTATTTTACACATCGGATTTGCAACCTTGGTTTGAGTATATCTTTGAAAACTAAAACTATCTTTCTTATGATCACAAAACCAGTTTCTGAGCCAAGAGGCTGGATTATACAGACCAGTCAATCTCAAAGGGTGGTCCCTGGACCAGTAGCATCAGCATCACCTGGTACTTGTTAGAAATGCAGATTCTTGGGCTCCACCCCAGACCTCCTGAATCAGGGGGGTAGAGCCCAGCAATCTGTGTTTTAACAAGTGTTCCAGGGGATTCTCATGCCCGCTCAAGTTTGAGAACCATTAAATTGAAATGAGTTATTGGAGGTGGGGGTTGGGGGTGGGCAGGTAATGGTTAATTTTATGCATCAACTTTGCTAGGCCATGATGCCCAGTTGTTTGGTCAAATACCAGGCCAGATGTTGCAGGTATTTTTTAGACATGATTAACATTTAAATCAGTCAACTTTGAGTAAAGCAGATTACTCTCCATGAAGGCGGTCAGTCTCAACCAATCAGTTCAACATCTTAAAAGAAAATACTGAGGTCTCCTGAAGAGGAAGAAATTCTGCCTCCATACAGTCTTTGGACTCAAGACTATAACTTAGACCTTGCTGGAATTTCTAGCCTGCTGGGCTGGACTTGCCAGCTACCACAACTTCATGAGCCAATTCCTTAAAATTAATCTCTCTCTCTCTTTCTTCCTCTCTCTCCATTACATTAAACCAATAAATCCCCCTTATATTAGTCAGGGTTCTCCAGAGAAATAGAATCAATAGGATATATATGTGTGTGTGTGTGTGTGTGTGTGTGTGTGTGTGTGTGTGTGTGTGTGTGTGTGTGTGTGTGTGTGTGTGTATATATATACACACATGCATGTGTATATGTGTGTGGGGCATAAAAAATATATAACCACATACTTGCATATATATATGCACACACATACATACATATACACATACATATATATACACATACATACATATATATCCTATTGGTTCTATTTCTCTGGAGAACCCTGATACAAGGGGGGTTTATTGGTTTAATGTATGTGTCCCGCATTAGGACTAGGATTTTACATTTTTTTTTCCCTAGCACTGTATGCTCAGTGCCTAGCATATAGTAGGTAGGCTCTCTATACATTTTTGATGAATGAATTAACTGTGGTAAACTCACAGAGAAAGGGAAGTAGATAATTTGGCCCTGAGGGCACTCATGGAAAACAGCCAACACTGAGGACACCTTAACTAAATTCCTGTGGGCAACAAACCTCTTCTCAGGAATCTTCCAGAGTATATAGATGAACCAACAGGAAATCACATCCAGGAATCATGCTTAGCGTTTGTTTAATTTCTTACAAGTGAAAGAACACGCAGCACTCGGCAGGCCACTCAGCTCTTGCTCCTGTCTGCATGACCACTGTTTTCAGTGCCACCAGTGTAGTGGCTCCATCTTGTCATTTCTGTTATGCCTTGTACCTAGAACAAGCTTTCAGAGTAGGTTTTTATCGTACGTTGTTCTTCTGGAAAGAGTAAAACTGCAAACTTAGCTTCAAATACTGTCTTTATCAGTATCTGCCGCAGTACATTAATCTAAAGAGCGTGCTTTCCTGAGTGACAGGAACAAGACACGTCTCCACTTCCACATCACGCACTCAGTGGGGCCAGACAAAGGCAGGGCTCGGTCTCCAGGCTGCAGGGACTATTCTAACACCATTGAAAATGGGTCAAAATCATCTCAATGAGATTATTTGGAAACCTCAGGGACGGTAATTCTGTCACAGGCAATCAGAAAGTGTAAACATCTCCCAGTTTAGCCTTCTTCATGCCCCCCAGCTAAGCCCAGGTCAAGTCCATTTGAAACCACGCCACATCTGCAGGGCGGGCTGACCACACTCAGGCTCAGATGAGGGGAGGTGGTCCAAACAGCAGGCAGGCAAAGGCAGTCAGAAAGGAGGACGCAGGGCTCAACGGATGCCTCTTCAACACAGTGGTCAGTCTTTAGGTTGTTAAACTGGAAAGGTGTTCTCCCGGAGGAGAAAAACACTAAGAATTACTTTCTTGTACTTGCTCTCCATTCACAGGATAAAAACCCACAGGATATGAGGAAAGGGATTCATTACTGCATTAGGAATCCATTTGGCTCACAAAGCACTTCCCAAGGGACATACTCCAGGCAGGGCCCAGGTAAAGCTGACGGTCATTCAGTATCCAGAGAAGGGGCACAAAGGCCTGAGCCATGTGTGTATGAATGTGTAGGGGGTAAACGGCGACAGAAAAAGTAGAAGAAGATAGCTCGCCAGCTCCTGGTGTCTACAAAGACAACAAAGCCTAAACCAAACCAAAATTTAATCCCTACGGGAGCTACTTAGAAATACATTTTAAATTAAGTCACTTTGGAGTTGGAATTCTAATTCAACCACTTACTAGCCATGAGGAAGTTACTAAATCTTCCTGGGTCTTACTGTTCTCATCTGTTTACTAAAAATGGGTACATAGTTTGTTGAGAGGAAAAATGAGGTACATGGGTCAAGTCCCCAGTACACGCTCAGACCCACAGTCAGTTCTCAACAAGCCTTCTCCTGGCCAGGCAGCAGCAAAGCTGACAGCCACACACCTGCCCATACTCTCTTTCCACACTGTGCCTTTCTGTGAGTTTTTTTTTTTTTTGTCTTCAAAATTATCCTCAATGTTCACTTTAATCTAATTTTTACAAAAGTTAAGGGCTCTTTGAAGGGAGAAGGTGTCATCCTAAATTCTTTGTCTTGTGCACTGAGGCCCCACAGGAGGGGTCTGCATGCTCTGGCTGGCCCAGCTGTGGTGCTCGGTTTCTATTGACCCCCCACCACACAACACACACACATGCGCGTGCACGCGCACTCGCTGACTCACTGATTTCTCTGAGTCACTTCTGTGCTTCTGACTGGAGGGGAGGAACTAAACCATGATTTATAACCATTTCTTCTCACTCAAGTTTCAGCAGCACAAAATCCATTTCTCAGTGTATTTCAAGTAAGAACAGAATCATTGATATTTAAGAGAAATTAAATTTTTTGAATAGACATACACCAATACCTCTCATAGGGATTAGTAACAACTCAAATCCATAGGGATCCATTTTGGCTGAATTTAAATCATTTGAAAAATAAAATAATCTTAAAAAGTATTTTTTAATTTCATTATACCTTGTGGATAGTGATGCTGATGCTCAGATGACTATCATGATAATATTCTAGAAAATTTAGAGGTTAGGAAATGTCTTCTAAAATTTGTTGGAATAAAAAGCTGACTTTGTTGGGTTTTCTTTTGCTGGCCAGTACTGGTGTTGAACCCTGGACCTTGGTGTTATTAGCACCATGCTCTAACCAACTGAGCTAACTGGCCAGCTGAATGCAGACTTTTAAGATTACTATATTTACTGAAAAGGAGACCCGTATTTAAATCATTCTAACCAATAAGGAATAAACAGATTTTACCTTATTATAACTACAAACATACAAGAAAGGCTGTTGAGTGAGACTTCCATGTATCTGCTGCAGTTTAAAAGTCTTGAAATAAAAATAATTAGATTTCATAATGAACCTTATTAACAGGAGAAAATGGAATGAAAATTATTTTCTTTCAGAAACTAAGCAAAACATCTAATTTTCCCCCAAAGAGAAAAAAACAGCCAACCGTATATTTTAAATGTTCCAACTGTTTAAAACAACAAAGGATATACACATACAACAAAAACAGAGAAATAAGATATATTGAAATTTCCCAATCAAATACTCATGTCCCAGAAATAAATCTGATGATGTCAACCAGCTTGTTTCATATAAACCAAACAATCATTGTCTGTGAAACTATAAGCTGTCCCAGTGACAGACAGCTCTTTTGTCTCTACAAGCAGCAGTGTGTTCAGTGGGTACCCAGGATGTTTTATTAAAACTTCTAACATCCCCTTTGTTATTCAGATTGATTAGGAAAATTATATTTTTCTTTTGACAGAGTTGGGTTGCTTTTTAAGGAATTACTTGATTCAAATGACACCACTCTATTGCAACTCTCGAACTTGACACCTCCTCCATAACTCACAACTTGCCTGCTCCCCACTGGGGAATGAAAAAACCATGGCCCTGCGGGGACAGCTCCACATTTACATTCAGCCTCACACATCAGCATTTACCCGGGTGAGGCCGCTGGCTGTCAACTCCTGGCTCTTAGTCAATATTTAATCACTGTGCAGTTATGTCGGGAGAAGGAAACATTCCATCTCCCAATAACATGCCTTTAATATGAAAAAAGCTTTCATTACATTCACGGAAGCATGGTTATGCTTTTTAGAAAAGCTATCAAATTGAGAAGGTGCACAATTGTTCTGATATGGCATTTTAAGTGTGCCGTCATTGGCAGGTATATAAAATGAATAATGCTTAATTGTGATTTTTAAAAAGTATTACAGAACTTTGGGTTTACCCTACAACCTTTTCATTTTGTTTACTCATTAATGCATAAAGGTGGCTGGAGAAAACTCATAAAATCCTTGTTTAGTTCATAACCTCTAGCCCTGGTTCAAATTCTAGGTTACAAAGCGAAACAGCCATACTAAAGAGAAAAGTCAGATTGGTTTTTCGACTTTTACTTAATATGAAAGCTTTCACAGTTTTGTTTTTTGATAGAGATTTGTAAATAATTTTCTCAGACCCAGCGCAGTGCAATAAAAGCATTTACTTTTCCGCTTATTCGACAGGGAAACTAAAACAACACAAGCAATGGGTGAAAGGAAAGTATAAAGGAAACTGATGGGAGATGCCCACGTCACAGTGAGTCCTTAGACTCCTACCTGACAAAAACACTGCACGTTTCTTGTGTAACAAATAGCTCTTCTAACAAGCTGGTCAGCTGAGCTGGAGATGTTTCTACCATTTAAAGGAGATCTGCAAAGTTCCATAGGGCAGGCTCGTGCATTACTCACAGTGTCAAGATGAAAGGAAAACTGCAGAGAAGGTGAAAGCTGGAAAGTGGATCAGGGTAATAAGTACTGAAAATACTTTAGCTCAAAGGCACAGTTTTTTACTTTCATTCTTTCTACCAACCAACGACCAGATGAACATGTGTGGACTTGCTCAACTGGATGACATATGGTAGAAGACACTTTCACTTCAAAGTTGCAAACCATATTTGACTTTCAACAGCTTTTCATTGTGGGTGGGTAGAAAAGAGAATTAAGCTTTACCTAAGCTTAATTGGTTATGTTCAGACATAGTAATTACCCTTTGCTCCTAATCAAGTCTCCCAATCCAATCATCACACGTAGGATGTATGGGGGAGGGGCGTTTCTCTAACCTCTCTGGACCTGCCTCAAAGCACTGAGGGGTTCCAGAAGGAAGTCCCAGGATGGAGTACTCATAGGACTGGCATTAGGATGTCTGACTTTCAGCCCCCAATTTGGTTAGCACCCGGCATTTCAACACCTCTGCTCCATCCTGGGTTAGTGTGCCTAAAACTCAGTAGGAAAAAGGCTGACCACTGTTTTAACATATTTCTAGCTCTCAGCATCCAGTAGACCTGACAGAAAAATTAAACAATATGCCAACTCCTTTAAACAAATACTCAAGAAGTTCCTGGAGCCTGAGAAATTTAACTAATTCACTATTGAATTCAAATAGCTTCTTCCCCCTTGATTCCCTAAAAGGCTCCATTCCCCACCCCATCCCAATTCTCTGGGTACGAGGAAACGGCATTTCAAGCTTTGCACCTATATTAAACTCCCTGCAGCATAAAAATATTTCAAATTGACTACAGACAAACTGCAAGGTTATTTATTGTGTGGAAGATGCCTTTTAGGAGAGGTGGAAACTTCCATAAATGAGGTCCAAGCTCAGATGCCTGGGATGTGTTTGCAAGTAAAGAGAGTGATTCTGGTCAGGGTCCTCCTGGCTCAGTTTCCACGAACCTTCCAAACTCTCTCTTGCTCCAGGTTGCTCAGCCTGGGCAGCTCTTGCCATCCCACTTTTCACCTGACTCCCAGAAGCTCTTTGGACCTCCATTCAGCTGTCAACTTCTCGGCACTGCTTCTGCAGGTGGCCAAGTCACTCTCCAAAGTCTCTTGAGCCTCTCCTTTAATCCACTTACCTTTAATATTCAATAACTAGCTGAGGAATTTGTTTCATGTCCATCTACCTCACTAAAATAAATAGGCAATTTGGGCAGAGATCATAGGTAGCTTGTCTGCCTAGCACAGTGCAGCTACTGAGTAAATAAATGACAGTATAGTCATGGGCAAAGAAATCACAGAAGGTAGTGGGTTCAGCAGCAGCTTGAGCCCCTCAACTTTGTCCTATCCAACCTTGTTTTCCTTTCTGGTCCTTTGGGTGAAAGGCTCTTTGCTAGACACACTGCTGCAGATGAAGCTATTGCTGAATATGGTTTCAGTACTTCTGAGAGGAGAGTCCTCCAGGTGTGGTGCCACCAGGTGGCAAGGGCTCCTGCAGCACGCCCTGCCCCCATCTGTTCATACATGCCTATAACCTCAGGGACCCACAGTCCTATTCTACATATAAATCAATTTAAGAGGAGCAGCTAGCTCGAGATTGGGTGTCAAGAGAGCAGGACTTTAGGATGACTCTGAATGTACCGTTTAACCTCTCTGAGCCTCTGTTAAACCTGAGGATCATTCCAATCCCTTCAAGCCAATCAACAGGGTGAGTTTTTAACTGAGCCTTTAGGACTGGATGGATTTGACTACTAGAAGCAAGCATAGAGGTGGTGGTGGGAACCCTGAAAGCAGAAAGAGCATAAAGCCATGCATTTATGTTCAAATAAATCTTTAGTTAATTAAAGAACAGTTTCCATTTATGAAAAATTGTCACATAGAGGCACACAGGCATAGGAGGATATTACATATCAAGTGATTGCAGATATTCAGATGTGGCCACAGCTACTAGTAAAGATGAACTGCTATTGTGTTATGAAAGTCAGAAAGGCTAACTTCCATACAGGACTAACAGTGTCCACCTGTCCCAACGTGAGCATTAAGCACAATGACAAGTAGTGAGCTCAATGTCCAGCCACAATAGCCACTCGGTAAGTAATAGCTATGATTAAGTACCACGAAATGTGAACATGACTGCTTTTTTATAATTTCTGCCCATTTCTACATGTTTAGTGATAAAGTTGGTGAAAGATGGATGGACCTGTGCCACAGAGAAGCCCTGTCCCGGGAAGAGAAGACAAGTGGCTTCTTAAGTCACGTTTAGTGTGTGTCCCTCCACTTCTCACAGTGTCACCATCCTGCTTGGCAGTTCCCGCCACATCTGTGTGTTTTTGTGACTTATGTCAGTCTTCCCCGTGGGACTGTAAGTTCCACGAGGGCAAGAAGCTCCAAGACAGGACAACTCCGTGTCAGCTTCTGCTCCTCTCATGCTCCAGGCCTAACACGTAAGAGACCTTCACTACATATCTGCTGATTGGATAAAGCTAGGAAGAAAAAATAATGTCATATGTTAAGGAAATTCATGGCAGACATCATTTTGTGAACTATGCTTTGCTAAAAAGCTTCACATAAGCAATTTAAAAATACAACTCTTGCTCCAAAATGGATTCAAAGCGTTTACCCCTTGAGAACTCAGAGACTCGGTACACTTAGAACACACACACAAACACACACAATACAGTTTCTACAAAATTAGAAATGGTTAGAGAATCATGCTACCCTTCACCAAAAACCTACGGACATCCACTGTAGGAGAAAGAACCTAAGAACACAGAGGTCAGGGAGGCCAGTACATCTGTCCTCACGCACACATCTGATGAACTTCAGGAGAGTATATAAATCGAAGCACGTATTCAAAACAGTTTGGTCTAGTACTTTGAACATGTAATCAGTAAAAGAATTTTAAAAAGCTTTTAAAAAGCCTTAAGAGGAAATCACTGATCTTGTCAGCTAAACCAGGCCATCCATAGGCCGAGAAGCAGTAACGGGAAGCCCTCTTTATGAGAATCCACTGAGTCATGGGGACAGCCTTCTATTGGCGACAAAACTATGTCCGGTGCCCAATTAGTTTAGTTTTTAAAATTCTGATCATTCAGTCAACAAATATTAAATATCCCGATGTGCCGATTTCCCTTCCCTTTTCCACTTCAAGTCTCCTACCTCTTTCTACACCATTTCTGATCAGTGAAATCTCTCAAACACGTTCCTCAGGGCATAAGCCAGTGTTTTACATCTTGGGTGGCCTTTGTTCCACTGGTCACTCATGCCTCTCTGTCCATCAATTGTCACTCACCCTCTGCCAGACCATTCACACCTGCCACACTCACAAAGCCTTCACAATTCCACCAGAAACTTAACTTTAAGGTTGGGAAGTAAACTCCCAAGCCAAAGAGCTGTTTTCTGGTTAAAAAACAATCGAACAAAAGAATTGGATGTTGGGGAGCCAAATAACATTCCAAAGTGCAGTGAGAACTTGTGGCTATCCACAGCCCCCGTGGAAAGCAGACTGTGGGCAAGTACGTAGTTTATTTCTACACTTGGGATCTCACAATACAGCCCCCCCTCCCTCCTTCCTGACAGCAGGAGCTTCTGCCTCTACAGGCCATGTGTGACTGTGTTCCTTCCCGTATCTGCCCCTCTTGTGTCCTCCCCTGCATCTGTCTTCCCTACAGAGGCAGCTCCAGAGTTCCACACAGGAGGGACTCAGGCAAGGCGACCTGCTAGGAAGAGGCAGCTGGGAGACTCGTCTCCAAAACGCATTTACAAAGCAAACACACGAGCACAATTTTTTTTTTTTTTGCGACCGGCACTCAGCCAGTGAGTACACCGGCCATTCCTACATAGGATCCGAACCCGCAGTGGGAGCGTCGCCACTCTCCCAGCGCCGCACTCTCCCGAGTGCGCCACTGGCTTGGCCCAAGCACAATTTTTACTTAGATTTCATGCTCGCTTTAAGGGACTTTGTGGGAAAGTGAGAGAGGATATGAAAGGCCCAACTCTATCCGCCCTCCTCAAGCCACAGCCTAGGGGGATATATTTATTACTTTTGTCAAACAGTTTTAATGCAACCTTTTTAACCTTAAAAGCTAATACAAATCTGAATCAAGTCTGTAGTTTAGGTGATCGTATTGTGCCAATGTCCACTTCTTAGTTTTGACAAATGTACCATAGTTATACAAGATGTTAACATCAGGGGAAGCTGGTAAAGCATACTTGGGAACTTTCTGTACTATCTTTGTAACTTTTCTGTAAATTTAAAATTATTCCAAAAATAAAGAGTTTGCTAAGAAAGCTAATATAAAGAATGTTTTTTATTTTTTCTAAAGGAAAGTGAATAAACATCCCAAACTTGTCCAGTTTGTTTGAAATCCGTGTTAACTTTGTACTTAGAGCCACTAGTTTTAGAGAGAGGAAAAAAAAAAGTCCTGACCTCTATACTTTCAACAGGTCCTCCTCCATATTATGTAATAACAGCTGCAATTAAATAAAATCTCATTGTGGTTCAGCAATAATGAAGTTTTATTAGGTTCTGTATAATAAAAGGTTTTGTCAAAAGTCAACACCACCACCCCTTGGAATTAAATGTTCTCAGATGAGTTTCCAGCAGATAAAAGATCTGAGGCCACACACATATCCTGATATATGTGTGTGTGTGTTTACATTTAAGTTAATCTGTTCTTAAAGAGTTCTTCCTTTTTCATTATTCATAAATAATAAAAAATAAATCATGGTACATTTCCCTGAATCCAAATAACGAATCAATTTTTGAACTGCTTTGAAGATGAAAGAGAAAAGTAAATGCTAAGTAATGGGATGTGTATAAAAATTAAGTGAAATAGAGTGAGGTATGCAGTATTCTTGGTTTTTTTTACTCTGGATGTTATTATTTCTATGTCTTAAGCATAGAAAGGAGGAAAAAAAGCTACTTTGGTGTCAATAAATAAGAACAACACTCCTCCATGAGTTTACCTCCCTCATATCTCTCACTTCTAGACTCTCACCAGACCTTTAAGAAAACTGTCTCCACCTTGCCCCACATCACCCCCACTTCGGGTAAGTCATTTAACCTCTCCCGATCTCAGTTTTCTCAGTTTTCTCATACGTAAAGTAAAGAGGTGGGGTTAAGTGTGACCTGGGAAACTTGTAGTCCAGATGCCATATTTCCAACCTTAGATTTGCTTGTTAGCCCCACAAGTTTATGTGTGTATTTAAAGTTATTTGCCAATAGTTAATAGTAAAAATATTTCCTATAAACACCTGTCTTCTCCTGACATATCAGAATGCTGTGACTATTTTCTGACATGGCAATAAGTTGGCCAGCAAGAAACAGCAGCTGCCCCCTTATCCCTGGGACAGCTCCCATCCCCTCAGTTAACCACATCCTCTCCCATCTCGGCTACTACGCTACTTAGTTACCTCCAAGGCCTCTGGAAGCATCTGAGTTTGCCACCCTTGTTCTGGAGTCCCTGTAGAGCACCTCTAATGTTCTGATTCTCAGTGTGACTGTTCACTGATAAAACTGAGGTTTCATTCGGCTTCCAGCACACTGTAATTCCTGTAGAGGGTTTACTCATGTGTTAGCACAAACACAATTGGATATCTGCTTTGTTGAGGGTTTCTGTATGAAACACAAGAAAAATGAATCTAATGTTTAAACCACTAATACCATAGCAGAGCAGGTATTCAAAACGTTTTAAAATTACCGCTGCCTAAACTTATTCTTCTAGAATGAGATCTTATTTTGGCTATTCGGGTCAGACTATGGGGCCACTGTAGGCTGGATAACAACTCTAACATCACTGGTTACATAATTTAAGTGTTCCAAAATAAAATCCCAGTGGTTTACTCTCTTTCTCCTTACAGAACCAATTTTAGAGTAGAAACAAAAAGGACAGGGCACTTAAGATTTGGTTGCACATAATAAAATGTCAGAGCAGGTCAAAATGGACCAAGAATTATGTAAGATGGCGCATACAAAAATCGTCTGCAATTTTCATAAGTAGGATAATTTTTAGCTGCTAGTGCCATGAAGAGAAAAACAGGAGACTAAATTGGTTTTGAAACTATCTGAAAACATGTTATTTTTAAAAGAGTGTAGATTAGCCTTTAGGTTCTTTTCTAAGATACTGAGTCAGTTTCTCAGAGGTTCAGACCCTTCTTTTGGAATTAAGTTTAACACTACTCTTTCTCTGGGTGGGGAAAGGGGTAAAAGCAATCATATATGTGGCTGAACTTGACATTAAAAATGCCCTAGCCTTTCATAACACAGCGACTTTTCTGTTTTTGTTTTTATTTTTTAATACTCTAACCTCAAATCTAAATTTATAACACTACTGGAGATCTTAGGAATTATGAGGAAATGACCTCATTCCCTTTAAACTTTGTCAGAAAGCAAAGTTCTCTCCTTATATGGCAAACCAAGAAGGAAGCAGAATCAAGTTATATTGGTTTAGCAGCTGCCATGACTCACCTACTGTATTGTTCAGGGCATGCCTACAGCCTGTCTGTGAGCAAGCAAACCCTGCCACAGCTAGCTGGCCAGGGAGAGTGCCTGTCCTTGTCTCTCCATCATCAAGTGGTGCATGGGAGGCCCAGCTAGGGGGCATGGCCACCAGAGGTGCCCTGTAATAGATGAGCCACTTCCATAGAGACTTAGAATCAGTTCTCTATACAGATAGGTAACTACACAGGAGTAAAAGGGGAAAGAGGCAGGCTGAGGACCACAGTGAAGAGATTCTGGAGGAGGCATGTGCTGCTGGAGGGGCAACGACATGGCCTGATCAGCTGGAGTATGCCCAGCAAGGCGCAGACAGACCGTCCAGTGCCTGAAGGCCTGGCTGGGAGGCAGTAGAGACAGTGCTCCCGTCTCCACCCTTCCCCAAGCATCTCGAAAACCAGCCCACCCATCTGATGTAAATGGAGCATCCCCTGCCCCTGTACCTGGAAAAGCCCAATCCACATACTTTCCTGATAGAAGCTTTTTGTAATATTTTGTAAAAAACAACTCTGTGAATAACTAAGACATTTATTTCTACAAGGAAGAGTTTTAAAGGGATCAATCATCTCTATTAGGACATGGGCAATAAAACCTTCTTGAATCAACAAATTTGCAGAAATCAGCTGCTGACTAATGTGTTGCTTCTTGTAATCCATAAAAACTGAAGGTTTTTTTTTTTTTTGGCATACTATTCCAAGGAAGAACGATTCACAGTCACTTTCATGAACCACAAATACTAAGAAGAGACTTTCAGAACAGAAAGGAAAAAAAGAAAGAAAAAGATATTGCTGATGTTGGATACGCCAGCGAGGTCACTCGGTTACAAAGAAATATAAAACATTTGGGTGGAGATGCTGCGGTATCAGTAAAATGTACAGATACAAGTGTCATTTATTAGAATGTTTGATATATAAAATTAGACTGAAGAAAACCAGTTACTCTTTAGCTTCCAGTAAGTTTTGCTTTAATTCAACCTCATGTCAGTTAGACGTAACTAAAAAATAGGTTTACAAGTACTTTTTACAAAATATCAACCTGGATCTGAACAAACCACTAGTTAAGTTCATTCCTCTCTCTTGGGCATTTCCTAGCCTAAATCTTCATCTTCTGAATTACGCTTTATGAAGAAAATACCACAGAAGGAGGAAAAAATGGGAATAACTTAAAATGATGCAAATGTTGAAAAATAGGTCAGGTGGAGAGTATAAAATTAGGTTAAGTATATGCATGAATGAGAATATATAGAGAAAAGTGATAAAGATTAGTGATAGCACATGCTTGACATAGTTATTTAACAAATATTATAAGGAAAATAACAGTCACAAAAGGGCAGTAGTAGCCACCACCAAAACAAAACAGATGAGGGCTCTTACAGATTTGGAGAGAGCCGTGGTAACTGAAGGGAAGTGATTATTACAACTGTCCTGGACCTGACAAAAAGAATTAGTGATGGTTCAGTCCTAGACGTTTAACTGGGAAACTCAGAAACATCATACAAGGGACATCAAAATCCAAATATACTTCCCTGTCCTTATGTCCACTTTTCTATCCCTTGCTCTCACCCATATTCTAAGCCAGGTGTCCTCACCTCGACTATTTTATGAGTTGCTTCTAAACCTCACAAATATCTTTCTTACTAACCCTTTCTTGGTTTTGTTACTTCTCTCTATTTTTTGGCTAAAACTCTGTCTCGATAGAACAAAATCCGTCTCCACTTATGGGATGAGCCCCACAGAGATCTGCTGCTCCTTAGCTTTCTGAATCCAGGTACCCCCTCATAGCCCTGTCAATCCAGATATGGGCTTTATAAATAAAGGTGATGTGCAGAAAGGTGACCCCGAACCCCGGCTGCTCCCTTCTCTGCCTCCTACAACTCAGGCAGCTCCTTGCAAAGTTCTCAAGTCCCATTCGCACCCTGGCTCCATGAAAGGAGAGGACTGGGGGTTATCCAATGCTGGGAAGGAGGGAGGATGGCCAGGGAAAGGTGTTTACAGCTGGAAGAGGTGCAATGAAGGAGAAAACTGTCAACCAGGGACAGCACTGTTCTACTGACAGAAACACAAAGTGATGAGCTGGAGTCTGAAAGGAAGAAAGAAATTTTATAATTGTTCTGACAACATGGATTTAAGAAAAGGAGAGAAACATTAAAATGAAAACTTTTCTATCAAACGATGAAAGTTAGAATCTACTTCCAGTTTTGGAAGACATGAAATCATAAGACTAGATCTGTCCTCAAAATTAAATTTGGAAAGCTCCCTTAAAGAAAAAAAAAAAATGGTAGCATTAGTGAAGCAGAGTTCATTAACAGTGGGTATTAAGAGTCAGGTGACTTGAGGCCGGGTCAGGCCTGGGCTGGGGAAGTTGGGTGAAGATGTTTAATCTACATAGACCTAGTTTCCTCCTTTGTAAATGGTGAGAGTTTGATGAGATGACCTCTTAGAACCTCTAAAATTTTATTACTTTCCTTTGGAAAATGCTCCATTTCATAATTGATACTTGAATTTCTATAGAAGTTTAGTGTAAAATGATCTCCCAATAATTGACAGCAGGAAGTGTCATCTGTCCTAACGGCTCAGGGAGCATAAAGCAGCTAAAGAAAATCATATGCAAATGCCCTTTTCCTGAAAACACTTAGGACCAAATTTCAAAAGTAAGAAAATAAAACAACTCACGTCTTCAGGGGCAGAAGTCCAGGAACAAAAACATATTTCTATTCAAAAATGCAAATGTAATGTCACAGAATTTGGATAAGCCTTTAAGAAAGGACCTGGAATTACTATTATTAGCTTGAAAAAGAAAATTCATAGTGTAGCAGCTTTGAGTAAATTAAAGAACTTAACAGAAAGGCTGGTACAAAATACATTAACCAATCAGATAGCAAACATACCTCCAATGTCTGCTCTTCAGGTAATGTGTAGTATGTGTATGTTTGAGGGAGAAGAGGGATTTAAAATAATCGCATAGATAAGAGATAGAAGATAACAGAGAACACAAGACAAAGAGTAGTTATGTCACTAAAAGAGCATGGCACCAAAGTCAGAAACTGACAGGTCTGGCCTGATTTTTGCCAGGTGTTAAGACTTTAGGCAAGTCACTGATCCTTGCTGAGCCTCAGTCTTCTTGTCTCTAAAATGGGAATAATAATTGCCTTGCCCAATTTTCAGGTTTGTCACGAAGACCAAATATGATAATGAACATGAAAACACTCAAAACTAGAAAGTCTTTTAAGTCCTAAGTATGAGTTAAGTGGTACGCAGTGAAATAAGTCATTCAGAAGACAGGATGCTTCAAGCTGAGATGATCAGGTAAAACTTCTCAATGAGGTGGGGTCCTGAATCAGACAGGGCCTTGGAAAAGTGCTGGGCGGTTTAGTGGACAGTAGCTGTGGACCCACTACTGAGCAAAGGGCTCTGCTGGGGCCTGAGAGTGAAGTATTAAGGATGCCAGGCAAGGGATCTGAAATTGAAAGTGCAGGCAGAGCCAAAAAAGGATGAGGGAAGGTGACACAACGGTCAAAGAGCTCAGCGAGTATGTGATGCAAATATCTGCATCCGTTTTTCTGATGTGCACCCTGAAAATTTTCTTTAGGATATTTTAAAGATCTACTATGTGTGAACTACTTGGTAAGCAAAGATTTCTTTTAATCTAACTACATTTCGAAAGGCTGTTTGTTCTATGATACAATGAATCATCTAATATTAGATGATTAGATGTACAAACATCCGGCCCCAAAACTAATGGTATATTTTCAAAATTTTAAGAATTGTCACTTGTGGTATACCTGCAACCTAATTTTTTTAAAAACCCAACCATATTTCTTTGAAGTCCTAAGTGCATGCTAATGAATAAAGCAGACTTTGCAGCTCTTAAACAAAAATCAACATAAATTAGAAAAGTAGGCAAAAAACTTTTCATTATGGTACCAGACACTTCAAGGTAAAAGACTAAACCACAGAATACATTTATCTCTGGTAATTTCTGGTTATAGTAAAAAAATATTTTAACATTGTCATGGAGTGCTTTCTAAGAGTAATAAGTGATAGCTACATAGCACATAGAGTGTTTTCAGTGCTGTGTCACAGGCTGCACAATCCCGTAACTTATTAAACTTACAAACCTTTCTACATTTTCTAGAAATACTATAGACATCTTAATTCAGTCTACAAAAACAGGAATTCATGTAATTTAAACATAGCCCAAGTAACTAAGGAAACAAACTACTCAGCCATCCAAACTACTTTAGTAGTGTCGATAACACTACTGGGCTGTAATTCTTACAGAATTCATTGAAAATAACCTGTAATTAGTACCATTCCAGGAAGAAATGTAGGTAATTTAAAGTTTGCTGCTAGCTAATAGCATAAACAAATAAAAAGGCAAATTATTTTCAAGTACTTTGGAAAGAACTTCATCAGGAGAATTTGTTTCAATTAATGTGTCAATTAAAATTATTCCTATTTTCTCATTACATGAGGAAAGTGCACCTGTCACGGGCACTAAAAATAATAAAACAGCACTTAAAATGTGTCGGGTCTATAACTACAACTTTTCTCTAATTTAAAGACGACTCCTTTCCTTTTTTGAACAATGGACGTAATGACGTGGGTTGCATGTAACATATCACCCCATTGCTTTCTTGTTTTCTCTTGAGAGAGCGGAGCAGCCATCCCAGTCACCTAAAGAGAGATGTCCTGAAAAGCCCCAAAGGTGTAGATAGAATAGAACAACCGGAAGGAGGAGAAGCCCAAGGTTCTAGTAAGTGCTTTAAGAGTCATGGTGATGGCAATCTAAAATGTTACTTTGGCAGACAGTATGGCAGCTTCTTACAAAGTTAAGTATACACCTACCACATGATCCAGACATTCCACTTCTAGGTATTTACCTGAGAGAAATGAAAGTGTATGTCAATGCAAAGATTTGTACTTGAATGTTCATAGCACTTATATTTGTAATAGCCAAAAAAGTAGGAACAACCCAAGTGTCCATCAACAAGTGAATATAGCATATCCATAAAATGGAATACTACTCAGCAATAGAAAGCAATGGGCTATTGATATACAGAATAACATGGATGAATCTCTAATCACATGTTGAGTGAAAGAAGCCCGACAAAAATTAGTACATATTGTATGACTCCACTTACGTTAATTTTAGAAAATATAAGCTAACCTATAGTATAGAAATCAGATCAGTAGGGGAATTACAAACGGTCACAAAGATACTTTTGGGGGTGATGGATATGTCCATTATCTTGATTTTGGTGATGGTTTCATGGGTGTATCAAAACTCATAGTGTGTCATACACATAACTCACATATATATATGTCAAAACTCATCAAATTGTATATCTTACATACATGCAGTTGATTGTATGTCAATTAGAACTCAATAAAGCTATTTTTAAAGAAGAGTTAAAAGAAAGATAAGGGGGGCTGAGTTTCCAGAGAGAGAACAGGCTAAACATGGAGGACCACAGACCCTGAAGGAAATGAACCCTCATGGAAAAACCACAGGGAAAAAGGGATGAAATTATATTTCACTTAGGAAGTGAAGTACATTGAGCCAGTGGGCCTCCCCACCCCACTTGGTGGTGGGCCTAGGGAGTCTCTTGAGTAGAAGGAAGAGTGATATTGTGATAAACTAAGGTCTGGAGAAGCAGGTGCAAAGAGAAAGCTGACTGCCTGGGGTCTTCTCTCCAAAGAAGGAAAACTGAAGAGAAGCTTCTGGTTTCCCTCAGCACTGTCCAAGCTCGTTCACCAGAGTCAGAGTAGGCACAGAGATAAGGATTTAGGATGAACGTGAACATATGGCAGCAGGACTTAATCTGACATCAAAAGCACATATACCCAGAACCTTTCTTTACTCCATGAATGGCCCCGGAGTTCACCAAGAGTGTTCACACGCAAGAGGGGACACAGGCTCAGGGCAGGACTGTGAGAAACACACTGGAGCAGGGTGCTTCTGGGATTAGTAGTTGGGTGGAATCCCTCACCCTCCCAAATGTGTCAAGCAATTTGTGTCAGGCACAGTGCCGGCTACTAGGATATGGCAATGGAATAACCACGCTTGCTGCCCATGTGGAGGCGATGCAGGTCTGTCCCTGAGCCCCCAGCTCTGAGAAGGCTGCAGGGAATCCAGTCAACAGAGTGCTTCCTTCGAGACTCCTCAGGCCCCTCCACGTTCTGGCACCAAAGACAGTAGCTGGAAGCATCCGAGTTCATCCCCTTCTGCAGACACCACGGGAGAGATTAGCTGCTTAAACCCTTCACGAAGTAAAGGTCAGCACTAGGTTTTAAATCCCACCTAAACAGTATGTGTTTTCCGATTTGTCCCTAACTCTTCCCTGGACTAGGGGCAGCTGATCGTCAACACATTTTTGAGACTTCAGTCTTTCTTCCTTTTGAGTGTATTATTGCAGCCGAGAGGAAAAGAGGAGCCCTGGACGGGAATGAGACCTGGATTCTGTCACTAATCTGCTCTGCAGAACTCAACATTATGCCATTAAAACCAAACCAAACCAAACCCTACCCTGGCTGTGAGAAGAGTCTAGTAAGTAACAGGATCTTGATTATTTCCCAGTTTACTTTTGTCCTTAATACCAAGGAAGTAAAATAAGGGACTTGTCATTAGGAAACCCTTTAAGTTATTTCAGGGAGATGGGAGCTCCTCCCTTTCCTTTTATTTCAAATTATTTTAAGCATTAAGAGGAGGAAAAAAACCTAGTTTGGTGTCAGAAGAAAGGGCAAAACCCCTTGCATACATAGGTTTCTCGCTGGGACCTTAGACAAATCACTTAACCTCTCTGGGCTTCAGTTTCCTCAACTGTAAGACAAGGGGGTTGGATTAGGTGTGGGATGTGTGGGTCCACTGAGAACCTACTATATCCCAGGCACAGTCACAGGCCCTAGGTTTCAGCAATTAAAAGATAGGCAAGAAACCCGCACTCCAACCTAGATTTCAGAGGGACCAAAATAAAGGAGAACTAAAGAAGATAATGTCAGATGGTGATAAGCATTAAGAAAACAATACACAGGAGGAGGGAGTGGAGTGCTTACTTTACTTTAGAGAGGGTGGTCAGAGACAGGCTCCCCGAGGTGTTGAGAGCTGAGCTGAGTCTGGAATGATCAGAAGAAACCAGACACTTGATTCTGAGCAGAGGTAACAGCAAGGGCAAAGGCCCTGAGGTGGGAATCAGCTTATTTGGTGAAGAGAACCTATCCCTTCTTTTTCATTTTATACCCCTCCTTCCAGTGGTATGTATTAATGCCATTTAAGTGTATTCCTATGCAAGATTTCGAAGAGTAGCAAAAATATCACTTGATTTGGACAACTCCTTCAAGACAGGCGTTCAGCTATACAACTCCTTTGTTCTTCTCAGGTTTCTGTCCTCACAGTCACAAATTCTCCCACTTAATCATTGTGCAGTACATGCACGTATTGAAACAACACACTGTACCACACAATGATGTAAAAGTAAATGTTAAAATAAACAAATAAATAAATTCCACCACTTACTCCAGGCAGCACTAAACAGGATTTAAATCAGTGTTTTTAAAGCTTTTATAACAGCAACCCATAATGAGAAATAAACTTTTTTTTTTTTTTTTTTTAAAGATGACTGGTAAGGGGATCTCAACCCTTGGCTTGGTGTTGTCAGCACCACGCTAAGCCAGTGAGCTAACCGGCCATCCCTACACGGGATCCGAACCCACGGACTCGGCGCTATCAGCGCCGCACTCTCCCAAGTGAGCCACGGGCCAGCCCAGAAATAAGCTTTTTATTGTGATCCAGTGTATATACAAAACCAAAAGTTTCAAAAAGTCACCATGCTTACTATGACTACCTGCTATAAAATCTAGTACATTCTATTTCTTTCTTTTTTTTAATAAATGCTAAGGTAATTTGATTGGTAACTTACAGTTTGAAAACCACTATTCTAAACCAATGTTTACTAGTAATTTTGTTCAAACACAAATCAAAACATGGAAAAATTCAATATAAACCTCAAAGGCCACCTCATCCTCCCCTTTTTTCTGTACACATACTTGCTTGAAAGCAATGGAACCTAAATTTCTCTGTGTGACACGTGGAGGAAATTCCCAGAGGGGACATTTTCAGGAAAGTTTTTGGGGGGAGATGGGAGAAATCTAAATTTGCAAACTTTTCATTAGGTGAGGAAACATCTTTGGTTTCAAAGACTGCCCAGGAAGGAAAGATTCACAATAATAAGAAGAGAAACTATGTGTATATGTTGGGGGTGGGAGTGGGGACTGTTAGGGAAGCCATTAAATTTTAAGTTCCTGGAGGGGAGGCAGTCTGAACCCCTGCCTTCCCTCACTAGAATTCCAGCCCCCTGTGGTCAGACGTGTAACTGCAGCACTAAGAACCAAACCGGATATATAGCACATAACACATGGGTGCCCGGTAAAATCCTGTTTCATAACTTTTGAATAATAGAGCTCATTGTCACTATCAAACCCTAACTCTGCATATATCCTCAATTATTACATTTTCCTGAAACATATAAATGTCATGCAATAGTAAACAAACATCTTTCTTATTTTCAAGTCATTGTTCCAATCCCAGAGAGCTTAATAAGGTATTTTTCTCAGTCACTAAGTGGGAAAAGGATGTTTTCTATTGCAAGGTACAAGAAACAGTATTGGCTGTAATGGAAAGATTCCATGTCTGTTAGTGGCCATGGTAAACTCCTAAACAGCTCGGATTAAAACGAGTGTGTTAATTTAATAGGTAGTTTCTCAAGGGACACTAGCCAGTGGGCTGTGTCAGCCAAGGGCTCTAATAGAAACTGTGCCAATTTCTCTGTGAGATGCAGTTACCATCCTCACCCCTGAAGTCAAAAGTGCATGCACCCAATTTCCAGTGGCCCCAGGGCCCTGGAGTTGGAAAAATTACACCTGCAAGGCAAGCGTTTTCCCACACTGCCACGCGTAGAAAGCAGCTCATTTAAACTGTGCCCTTCAGCCCAATTTAGGGACATCATCGATGATTTCAAATTACAACTGTTGCTTTACCTCAAAACAGTGATAAATTGGGGAGCTACATTCATGATGCTTTTCTTTTAAGACATTTATCTGCTCTCCTCTCAGGGGCAAAAAAGGATGTTGAGACAAGTGCGAACCTGCCAGAGCTTCTTATTACAGATGCAACCCTTCTTCCCCCCTTCCTCCCCCCACTTTGGCACCCTCCCTGTCTGGCTTTCCTGAACTGAGGCAGTAGCCTCCGGTAAGGAACTGTAAGTGGCTCTGTTATCAAAACAAGGAGGGACTCACACACAGGAGAGAGAGTGAGTCAGGCGATCGAGGCAAGACCCCCTCCCTCATGCTGACAGGTCCATTCACCCCGTTCCCCCAGGTCAACAATAAGTCGGATTTCAGAAAGGAAGAAAAGTGTTAGAGGAGGGTGATCAACCCATCCAAATAGAGTATCCGCTTAACACAAGATACAACAAACCCCGCTGCCAGACCGGAGGTGTGGGCAGGCCAACGTGTGCGTGTGCACAGGGACAGACACCAGTGGCAACGAAGGCAGACCCACCACGATTGACACCCACCACGACTGACAAAGCCACAACTATAATGATTCGAAATATCCCCCGCAGATACTGGCTTCGGTGCCAGAATCTCCCCGGATTTATTTTCAGGCAAGTGACTCACAACCTCGTCTCGATAAGTAATTCCATCAAAATGAGTCGCCGGTTCCACTAACCCGACTTTCCGCTGCCCTCTGGCTGCCCCTCCCTCCTCTCCGCCCATCCTGCAAACCCAGACAGCTCACAGACTGAGCAGCCGTACCCCAGGGGAGCAGAAGGCAGGCTCTCCCGCCCGGCCCCCACCTTCGGGAAAGGATGAATGGGGCCGCAGGCCAGCGGGCGCGCGGGGAGGGGGCGTGCGGGCGGTGCGCGCGTGTGTGCGCGTGTGTGCGCGCGTGTGTGCGCGTGTGTGCGCGCGTGGGCTCGCACCCCGGCCAACTTACGGAGGTGGAGTTGGTCCTCGCCTGGCCCTGGTTCCGCACCTCCTGCTCCCGGAACTGCAGCCCGGCCAGATGCTTCTCCAGCGCTTCCCAATCCATCGGGGGCACCGGGGGCTCTTCGGGGACGCACGTCCCGCCGTCCCGGGGCTGAAGGCAGAACCCCACCGCCGCCGAGCCCCTGCTGCCGCGCCGGCCCCCCGCCGGCTGGGGCTTCTGGCTCGCTCCGCGGGGGCCCGGGCAACCGCTCGGCCGGCCAGCCACCACCACGTTGCCATTGTGCCTGAGGTCCTGGGGGTCGTGCGGGTGGAGGTTGCCGTTGGGCACCGGGGGCGGCATGGCGGTGGTGGCGCTCCTGCCTCCGCCGCCGCCGGTCCTGGCGTTTACGTCCCCCGGTTCCCGGGCCGGACAGCGGTCATCCTGGTACCCTCTCTCGTCCTCCTCTTCCTCCTCCTCTCCGTCCTCCTCCGGCGCCCACTCATCAATCACCTTCTTCTGGTAGACCGGGAAGGTCTCCTCATAGTCCTCCAGGGCAGACACCAAGTCCAGGCTGCCCCCCGGCGACGACGAGGATTTGCACTCGGAGCAAGGGGTCACTTTGGCGGAGTTGGACTGTGAACTGGCGCGGCTACTGCTGCTGCTGCCGCTGCCGGCGTCACTGCCTAGATCCATCCCATCCTCTCGGTAATCCTGGGGGGAGGAGGCAGAGAGAGTGAGCCGCCGGGCCCCGCTGCTCCGGCCGCCCGCCGCCCGCCGCGCACACCCCGGCCGGATGCCGCGCTCCCCGCGCCCGCCAGGTCCGCGTGCGTTCCCCTAGGAGGCCTGGGGGCGGGAGCCACCGGCCTGGGGCTTCCCTGATGCCCCCCTGTCCCCTCCACACCCAGACTTCCTCTCGGCAACTAACCCTCAAATTAGCAAAGGGGTGCCCAGCCACCAGCGCGCACACTTTTCACACGAGGGGCCCCGGGGCGCGCGCGGACTTTGTTTTAGCCATTTGGCGCCGAGCGCGCCCCTACACCTCGCCCCAAGGATTCTCCGAGAACCAGACACTTTCCTAGAGAATTACGATCCCCGGGGGCAGGAGGCGAGAAGAGGGTGGGCGGCTACTCATTTCACACCTCGCCCTGGACGCCGAGGCCGCCCCCCGCCGGCCCCGCCCTGGCCCGCCTCTGCCCCGCCGGCGCCGGGAGCGCGGGTCTGCGAGGCGGCCGGGCTTTACTTTCTAAGGCACCGCGGGCGGCCGGAGGGCTCGCTCCCACCTCCGCGCCTCCCCGCCGGCCCCGCGCCCGCTCGCCGCAGGGCTCGGGGCTGGGGGCGCTCTTGGCCCGCGCCGGGCAGGATGGTCCCCCGCCTCCCCCAAAAGGTGTGTCGTGCCCGGCCCGGGCGCGGCGGCAGTCGCTGCAGGCGCCGCCGCCACCGCCCTGGGAGAGGGAGGACGCGCCCTCCCGGCGGCGGAGCCGGTCCCGCCACCGAGCATGCCCAGAGGCTGCCGGGCGCGGCGCGGTCCGCTCTCCCGGTTTCCGCGGCGGCAGGCTGGAGCGGGAGGCCGGGCAGGGATGGGGTTGGAGAGGCTGGGGAAAGGCCCGAAGGAAGCGGGCACGGGCGTCAGGGGCGCAGACGCGGCCCGTTAGCAGGGCGACGCCCTGGGTAGGGTGGTGCGTTCTGCCCCCCAGACACTCGCATTTCCTGGGCGCGCTTCAAGGCCACGGCGGGTCTCGTTACCCGGCCGAAACCCTCTGGCACCCCAAAAGCGCGGGCCTGGCTGGCGCCTTCTGATCCACGCGGAAGTCCCCGTGTGACCCCCGTGAAGGATCCCCCCCCCACACACACAAGCCCATGTGGGAGCCCGAGTGACGTGTGCTCCTGGTCATGCACCATCATTTCCCTCCCACCTTCCTCACGCTTCCTCTCCCTCCAGCGCCCGGCTCCAGTGGCCTTGCTGCTGTGTCCCCTTCCAAGTTCAAGCTGTGTGGGTGGAACCTGTTGCTTTAGCTCCTGTTTCCTTCCCCCCGTCGGCTGCACGCTGAGGATGACCTCGGCGAGGTGTGTGTATGGGGAATGGAGGGGTGACTGTGGGAAGGGACAGATACCTGGCACGTGATGGGGGAAGGGCATGGGGGCATATGTTCTAAAGGTTTGGGCGAACCTCCAAAAACCCCTTCTGCCACCTCCAATCAAGGAGACATTAAAGGAGGAGAAGAGGCCGGTATCAGGTGACGGTGCTCCTGGCACATGCGCTGGCTTGGCTTCCTTAAGTTTTTCAGGAAACTGAGTCAAACCTTTGCAGGGTTTTTGAAAAAACATACTCGAGCTGCCTGAGTCTGGCCACTCATCTCCTTAGGGGAAAGGTTTGAAGTGAAAGATACGAACACTTGGAAAACGTAAATGGGACACAGAGCAACTTTTAAAGATTAAGAATCTCCGGTGAACCAACCGAGCTGACCTGTAAGAACTGGGAAACTAGGAAATGCCCACTGGTAACTATGAAAAACAGCACTTAATTTTACAATGAATTGGAGAAAACCAGTTTCTCTGAACTTCCAGATTTGGGCCTGTTACTAATTATGACCAGTGAATTCTAGTTTGGACCAAGCCACTACCCTGGCTTGGCACAGCCCAGATGGAGGAACAGGGGAATGCTTGGGATTCTTCAGTAGGGAGTGGCTGCCACCCTGACAATTCTCCTAGGCCCTCGCAGAGACCCTTTGTTTAAGTGATTTGTGTGAAGCAGGATTCTTTCTTCTCTTAGGTAGGCCTGAGCCAGGGAAGATAAGCTAACCTTTTAACTTGTCTGGAAGCGGCAATCTAATGAATAACAGGAAAAGGGGCCTTCTGGTCTGGCCAGCTCTTCTGTAAAACGGGACTGATTATGACTTAAAATATCTTTTATGGTAACATCTGTAAACAGCCTGCCTCTTGCTCCAAATATGGTTAGATTTTGAGGTTGCTGCAGAGCCTGGCTGCCACCCGGGGAGGGGGGGACCCTGTGGAGTATTCAGAGATGTGGGTAGGAAGCATTGTGTGCTGATCACCATGTGACCTGGCAAGGCTTAGATCAGAAAAAAGCTCTCTCCTCTGTGGCAGAATACAGGTAGGTAAGTACTGATCCACCAGGGCAATAAGGGAAAGTTGTGGTTTCAGTTCAATTTTTAAACATTAGGGCTTTCCCAGCCACCCACCCCAACCTTCTCTTGGACTCTAGCTCATCTCCCTGCTGCCCAGATGGTCTGTGTTCAGGGAATGCAAAATAAGGCCTAAGAAAAACACTCGGCAAGGTAAATCCTCTGCCAAAAATGCATGGTGTTTCAAAGCCAAATATAAACATAATTATTTTCTGACCAGATATTCTGGATCAGATGGGACAGTACCAGGTTTCCCTTTTTCTTTTCTCATTATGCAAGGTGCCTGGCTAGCTCAGTTTCCATTCTGTTTCCAGCCTTCCATCTCCTGCCAAGAACCCTCCCACTTTGGAATAGGAAGCTCTGCCAACTCCTAGGCCGGCAACAGTCTACAGATATGTCCAGCAGGATGGAGAGATGATTTGCAAAGTGATTGAAAGGTCCTGTCTTCCTGTTTACAGGAACATTTCCTCAGGTTAGGAGCTTGGAACTTACAGACTTAGATTTGTTCCCTGAAACCTTTGTAAATTAGACATCAGAGGTGCGGGACAAGTGCAAGTCATTCCAGACCCCTTGCACTGCAGCACCATCCCCCATCAATCACCAAGTTCTGTCAATGCTACCTAAATACAGGGTCCCTCTCAAATACCCACTGCCCCCACCCCAGTCTAGACCACCGTGTCCTGAAATTACTAGTCTCCCAAGTGATCCTTGTGCATTCTTCTCATGCAGCCAAAGTGGCCTTGATAAAATGCAGATCTGAACAAGTCTCTTTCTTGCTTCATTAACCCTCCCCCCAATAATGCCCTTAAAGGAAATACTTCTGCTCCCCTTCCCCAACTTATTTTGCAAATTTTTAGCCACTTCCTCCTAGAAGGCTTACCTGATTCCTTGAACCTGCTGGACTGGGTCAGGTGACCTTCCCAGGCACCCATGACACTCACTGCACTTATCATTCACACTGTATCAAAGTTGCTGTTTAATTGTTTATCTTCTCTTCTAGACTCATAGCAATAAATACTTTTGTATCAAGACCCAGGCTACACATATGTATAAAAATATATGTAACTGAAAGAAAAGTTTCATAAAACTCTAATTTTGTAAAATCCTATTCTAATTCATTTAAGACAAAATCTGCTCACACCTCACTACATTGATTTCACAACCCTTAAATGGGTCAGGTCCCCTAGTGTGAAAAAATACTGTAAAATTCATAAAGGGAGAGGACATTTCCCTCTCAGTTATGGTAACTGGAATAGAATAGGAGCTTAATAGATACTTATTTTAGAATTACTTGTAATAATATAAAACATCCTCAAAAATTCCACAGAGAAACTATTTTTGAGCTTAAAACAATAAACAAATTTTTTAAAAAAGAATGGTACAACAATCCCAATAATTTGTTGAGCTTTCAAAAGGAGAGGAACTGAGGCCACCAGAGGTGGGAAAGGGGGAGGGGAGAAATTAGTAAAGGGCCACAAAAAATGATTGCACTGTGTACTGTTGAAAATACTAATTAATTATCCTGATGTGAGCATCACATATTGCACACAGATACTGATATTCAATGCTGTACCCCACAGATATGTACAATCACTTATGTTTCAATAAAAAATTGTTTCAAAAAAAGAAACTATCTTTATCCTCATTTACAGGTAAGGAGGATGAGGACACTGAAGTTAAAAATAACTTGCCCAATGTCAAAAAAGGTGGTAAGGTAGGTGGCAGAGCCAGGATTTGAACGTGGGTCATTTAGATTTAGAATTCTCACTCTTAGTCCCTCAACTAAAGGCTCAGTATTCTTTGGTTCAGCTGCATATAGATGAATTGGAAGCAAAAATGTCAGAAGGATCTCTTTGCAGCAATCCCAAACTAGACCATGGTCTCCTGCACTGCAGAGGCTCCTTGGGCATATTTGTGTCTATGCAGAGGAGAAGGCAGCTGGCAAGAACAGCTGTTCTCCTTTGCTCGCGTGTGCTCAACCTCCGCGACCACCACCAAGTTCAGCAATATTCAGCAAGTTGGGAGATTTAATTGTGTAAAAGAAGAGTATAGACACTTCAGAAAATGAAATTTCATATTGTTATGATCTACATGTTTCCCCTGAAACAAATCCTTTAAGAAGGAAGCCATCATGAGATTGGGCTATTCATTTTGTCATTGATAGGAAACTGCCTGGTAGGAAACTGCCTGGATTAATACTCAAAGGGTAGGGATAAGAAGAACGTGTTCTCGAGTCAGTGCTATTTATAGGATTTTAATCTGTAAAGGCAATATTTGAGAAAGGAAGTGATTGAAATATTTGAGTCATAAGGTGTAGGAATAGGTGGGAAAAGATCTATTTGCAAAATTCCCAAACTAATTCTGAAATTATTAGCTCTGACACTGAACCTTAAGTTGTGGCATTTAGAGTAATAAAGAAATGGCTGGCAAAGGGTTTGTATTTCATCTTTATTACATGAATTACATGCAGGTCACATGCAGTACACAGATGTTCTCCTATTTCATCACCTGAATGTAACTACTTGGGTATATTTAACAGCACTGGGGAGTGAAGTGTCCTGTATATAGAACATCTGGGCTTTGTTTTTGGCCCTGTCTCTTATCAACTTTATGACCACAGTTTCCTCATGAATGAGGCTGGACCACATGATCACAGAGTTTGGCAAATAGTAAAAATTAACTGATGAGTGCATAAGTAAATGAACTAAAAGGATTCTTCTGACAAAACGAACCCATATATTTCATCTTAGAAACTATGGGAAATACAGTATAAAAATGTCTTTGAATCTTTTTATCGCCTTCCTTGTTGGGAGATACAAAGTTGGTTCCTACACTAGTTCAAAACCAAGGGCTATCTCTATTAGGCAGGCTGGCCCTCTTGGGTGCAGGGCATTTCTCCTTTATTTCTACCAGCCAATGAAGTTGATCTTAACTTCATAGTCTATATGTGTAGATATTTGGGAGATGGGTACTATCTATGACTAAAATGATTTTCTTCTTTCTTTCATTTATAGAGTTGTACTGTAATGAAAAAAAATCCCTTTGAAGAACATTAACATCTTAAATGTTTTCTCTAGTAAGCCATGAGATTGTATTTATTTCCTACATTTTCCTCAATAAAAAGAAATGACAAAATATAGGCAAAATGGTACTTAAAAGATAGCTTTAATGTCCTATTTTCCAAATCTGAAAACAGGGCACCTGGCTTGACAAATACTACAGTGCTTACAAAAACTAGGTGAATATATGTCTGAAATGAAGATTATCCTTAACAATCTGTAGGCATTGCTGAATGAAGCAACCCTAACTGCAGCAGAGGGATAGTATCTTTAACGGAGAAAATTCACATTGAAGGTGTCACTCAGGACCTCGGCATATGGACACACAGATTGTGCCCTGTACAGTGCCACAACAGTTCACAGAGGCTCTGCTGAGATTCCATTGGTAGGAAATTTGCTCTCTGTTGACAAGATTGGAAGAGGGAGGCTGTTGTTCTTTTCCTAATAAAGTCATACCTCAGATTGGATGACAATGACAAAAATTCAATTATCTAAACTCTCTCGATCTTTATTTTCCAGAATTTTTCTGCCATCATATTCTACTTTACCTAAGTTCTTAGCAATTCTTGAAAATGCAAGTCTGTAAGCAA
Source organism: Cynocephalus volans (assembly GCF_027409185.1). Taxonomy (NCBI): domain Eukaryota; kingdom Metazoa; phylum Chordata; class Mammalia; order Dermoptera; family Cynocephalidae; genus Cynocephalus; species Cynocephalus volans. The sequence continues at coordinate 85,419,387 of NC_084460.1, read as the reverse complement.
TTCTGAATGTATTTTTTGAGCTTCATTAAAGGGTGTAAATTACATAAAAGACCACTTAGGAAAAACCAGGGCAGTTTATAGACGCACTCACTGCAAGAGCTTAGGGAAGCATCATAAGTGATAGGCACAGAATACCATGTGCACATGACCCCAATACAAGATGAACTGCCTCAGAAATTGCATGCCTTGTACTCTGATGTGTTATGCTTGTCAAAGAGGAACATCCTTGCAAGATGCTCTAGGAAGTGAAAACTGTTCTGGTCACATCTCGACATAATTTTGGAAGCATTGTAAAATTAGAAAATAGCTGCTGGCATTGTCAGTTCAATGCAAGCAGGAGGAATGTTGGCAGTTTGGTAGAACAGAACTCTTCCAGGAGACATCGCTCTGCCTTTGACTAACTCTGTGTTTATGGGCAAGGCAGTCCCTGTAGCTCTCTGGGCCACTGGCCTCATCATGAAAGGAAAGTTGTATGAAATGGTCGGAGCCTTAGAAACTGCTGAAGTTTCATGGACTATAACTCAGATGCCTCCAAGAGTCATGCAGGTGAGGTAAATGAATGAAGTGGGTGCCAGGGCACCGAGAAGTAGCAGGGCTAAGTCACTGAGTCACTGAAAAGCACAGTACAAGGGTATCAAATTAAAATTCAAAACAAAAAGCAAGTTCTATTTCCATTTATCCCTGGATCACCACTTGGACCTCTGCTCATAGCTCTAGATCCCCAGCGTTCTAAGTCTGCATGAAAATGAAAGAGTTAGGGAGACGATACATCTTGGCTTGTGCAGAATGGTCCTGCTTTATACCTGTTTTCTTGGAAGAATTATTAACAGCGCCCTCCTTCACTCTCACAAGTGTCCCAGTTTACACTGTAAGTTATATGGTCGGCGTAAGGCAGGGGGATCATCAGTGACTAAACATAAACCTTGGGAAGCAGGTTCATTTATTCAAATCTGTCCATACCTTCAGAGGAAGTTGAGTAAGTTTGGTGGCATTATTTTGTAAGTAGAAAGATAATTAATCTAAATAAAATTCCAAAATATCACAACAAAAATGGTTCGATAAAAGAGGTATGTCATGCATTTAAACATCACAGAGCATATACAAGGCTGTCAATACGTGAAAAATGTTTGACTTCACTAGAAACCAAAGAAGTGCAATTTCAGTAATAGGTAATATTTGGCTTGTCAAAGTATTTAAAAATTATTTAAAACTATAATACTCAGGGTCAGGACAGGTGTGATCAAAGGAAAACTCTCATATACTGCTGGTAGATTTATAAATTGGTTGATATAAACTTCCTGGAATGCAATTTGATAATATGTTGCGAATTTTTAAATTCTTTTTAAATTTAATTTTTAATTTTTTAATTCTTTACAGAATTTTACTCTGTGACCTGTTATTAATTTGACAAATATTTATTGAGCACTTACTACCTGTCAGGCACTGTGGGATATAGTGGCAAAAGAGATAAACACTATTTGCCTAAAATGGAACTTCAGTCTAGAGGAGAAACAAACATTACAGTGGAAAAAACACACAACAATTTAGATTACAATTAATAGTAAGTACCCCAAAAGTAGACTCACATGATGCTGAGAGAGCATATAGGTAGTGTGCGTGTCTGGGGAGCGATCAGGAAATGGGATGGCCAGCAGAGGAGGGAGGGAGGGGTGTTACAGGCAGAGCAAAGAGCCTGAATAAAGGTTTTAAGGCTGGAAGATGCTTAGCACATTTGAGAAACTGGAAGGAAACCACTAGGTTGGAACAAGAGAATAAGGGGAAAAGCTGAGGGTGGAGAATGAGGAAGGGTTGCCAGTAAGATCTCTGTCCTAATAGCCACTCAAGGGTTGTAAAAGCAGATTGGCATTTTCAGAAACATACTGCATGGTGGAGAATTGAGAAGGGGATGGAAGGACAGGGCCGGACAAGGGTGGGTGTGGAGAGACGAGCCAGGAAGCACATACAGCAGTCCGGGAAACAGAGATGGTGGCTTAGGTGGGGGTTGGGCAGATGGACAGAAATAGACATGTTGAAGATATTTAGGGACTGGAATCGACAGGACCTGGTAACTGAACAGATGGGGGTGGTGAGGGACACAGAGATGGTTTCCGAGTTGTAGCATAAGCAACTTAGTGGAAAGGCAGTGTCACTTTACTGAAGTGGGCAATAAGGAGAAAGAGGTTTTGGTTGCGGAGGAGATAAGGGGAAGATATTGAATCCTTTTTGGACATTCTCTATTTGAGATGTTATAAGACACGTAAATAGAGATGACAAGTAGATATTAGGATATGTAGGCCTGGAGCTTAGAAGAGACATCTGGGGCAGGAGATGGAAGTAAGGGATTCGCAGCATACACATGGTATTTGAAAGCTTGGGTATGGGTGACATGGCCTGGAGACCAATATAGGGAGTGAGACGAGGAGGCCAAGTCTGTAGTCCTGAGGAACTCCATCATTTATAGAACCAGGAGAGGAAGCATGTGTTTTTAAGGAAGACGGGCAGAAGGAGGGCAAGGACAATAGTTACTCTTCTAATAATCTAGCCTAAGGACACAGAAGTGAGGAACTAGATTTATGCATAAAGGTGCTCATTGTGGCATTTATAATAGTGAAAAATTAGCTTCAACCTAAAATGTTAAAAAAAATAGGAAGATGTTTACTTAAACTGTGACATATTCATTCTTTGGAATAAATGGAGTCAAATAAGATGCTTTTGAAAATTATAATATTAAGTGAATAAAAGAGGGTATATTATACATACAAGGTGATCCACATCTAAAACAAATTAACTGGTTGTGTGCCTGAAAAAAAAATGTAGTTGAATGTTAACAGTGGTTAACTCTGGATGGTGAGATTGCAGGTGATTTTTTTCCCCTTGTATCTATCTGTATTTTTCAATTTCTTTACAATAATCACAAAATATGTGGTAATATTCATACAAAACAGAGGATGATTTATGCATTTTTATTTTACTTAAAATGAATGATTCCAAAATTTGTCTACTAAAAAATAATTGTTCCAAAGAGCTAGAATTAATTTATGTAAATTCCATGATGAATCCTCTTACAAAACAAACATTTTCTGGTTCCATAAATCACCTGCTAATTTGAAGTTTTTGAATATCAGATTTGTTTTTAAAATATAGACTAAATCAGCACACTTCTGAAAAAAACTTTGGGTCATAATGGACTAAAGGAAGGGTTGGCAAAATTTTTCTATAAAGGGTTAGACAAAAAATATTTTCAACATTGTGGGTCATAGGTCTCTGTTGCATTTTTTTTTAAAGCAACCGTTTGAAAATGAAAAAATTCTTAGCTCCGAGGCCATACAAAAGTAAATGACAGGCTGGATTTAGCCCACTGGCCGTGGTTTGCTGACCCCTGGACTAAAGGATGAATGCACGAGCACAACATATAACTATTTCTTTATAAAATCTAACATAATATTGGGAGCGTAGGTGAATCTGCAGCTATTAGGGTACTAACGCCAGTTTGTATCTGTTTTCAACACGAAGCAGACTAAATGGAAAAGACCTAAAAGAGCAATATTTTTTGAAACAAGTTTACATGTTTTTAATTGAAAATTGATCCTATGCAAATATGTTGAGTTGGTATCTTTAACCTAGAAAAGTGAAAGCTAAAGGAAAATTTATTTATTTTTGTAAAACAGTCTTTTAAAATTTCTTCTATAATCTTAGATTTTTGGTATTATCATGTAGAGTGCTGTGATTATGTACAAGAATCGATTCACTTGTTCATGACACAAACTTGGGGGCCATCCTTGTCCCCCTGCCCCTCCTAGCCCATCACCAAGTGTAGTTAGTGCTATTAGTGCTCCAAGAAGATACCTGTTCCTGGCCACTACACCCATACCCCAGCTGTTGTATTTGGCTGTGAAGGACTCACAGCTGTCCCCTCTGGTGACATTTATCACTCTGCCTTCATCAGGCTAAGGATAGACTGATTCCACATCCCACTTGGCATTTTTCCCCTCCCTATCCTGCTTCTCTCACTCTCTTACAAGTTTACCCCTCAATAAACCATCTGCACCCAAATCCCTGTCTCAGGCTCTGCGTCTAGGGATCCTGATGTAAGACACTAAGTTCCAATGATTCTACCTTCTAAATATATTTGGCTTTTTGACCAGTGCGTCTGCTTGCTGCAAGAGTACTGGACTGGGGTACTTTTATAATAGTATTCTACTCTATAAACAAATCCCCAAATTTAGTGTATGTTGTCAATAATTTTTATGAATATCAGGAAATAGTTCTTATACAGTTATGCAGCAATGATCTGATAAACAGGAACACCCATAAGGATTAACAAAGAACTTAGAGGAGTTTTAGCTTTCATCTGACATTACACTATAGAATTGTTGCTAGTATTAGTATATTAGTATTAGTGAGTGGAAACAGCTGCATATCCAATATTATCAATTTTGCTAATTGTTACTGATTACATTTTAAAATTACACTAATAACTAATAGCCTATAAAAATCTTCTAAGACCATTCTATTTTATTATACTGTAATAGGCTCATTGATGCTTAATATGTTGTGAATATTTGCTGACTCCAAAGAATACCTTTATTAGGATATGCATATGTGTTCAATTTATCTTCCTGATTACACCTACATTTAAAACCTTCAAAATTAAGTTTGCAAAAACAGGCTATGTGCAAGCAGTAGAGCCTATATGACTTGTGACCTCCTGCTCTATTGCATTCTGGTTAATGATTCACAATAACCTTGAAGAATAAGCACCAAGTAAATCATGGGGTTCTTCCTGGCGCTCTGGGAAATGCTGCATGTAGCTCCCAGCAGTCTAAGGCCTGACCTAGCAAGGGTGGAAGCTGGGAGCACGATGCACACAAATCCACTACAGTGGCCAGGGAGGTGGTACAGAAAAGCACAGCATTTTCCAATGGAAATAAAATGACTTCAAGGACTTATAGCCATATTCCTCTAACTGAGCACAGGCATAATTGCCCAAACCCCTCTCCCATGCTCAGTGGAAGAGCTGGAGCTCTGCCCCAGGCAGGAACTGAGCACAGTGCTAGAGGGCGGTGAGGCCTGAGCTGGCACATGGGGCCAAGAGGCAGTACCTGGGCCTAGGCAGGTAGGCCAAGCTCCATCACTTGGGCACCATCTCCAGAATTTGCCATGTTATACTCCACCTCTACTCTTGTTTACATAACATTGTTCTTCATATCAACTTACTTTTAAATTAAGTTCATTTAAAAAGGAAACTTTATATCATTACTATAAACGGAATGCAAGTATCGTCTGCCAAAGTAGAAGTGGTGTACATATACTATATTTCATTAATTTTAAGACACATTTTAAAAAGTAATTTTGATATCTCTGAAATTGGGATGTGTCTTATAGACAATGGTATCTTGCAATTATAATTGGCAAAATTTCTGTTGTTCTTAGAGACACATAAAGTAACGATTTGTTTTACACATCAATGGTGTATTAGATTTGATGAAATATAGTACATTCTATAAAAACAATGTTTTTAAGCTTTTAAAAACAAAAGGTAAAAAGAGCAAACAAAAAATAGAATAAATCAAATTTATTTGTAAAATGTATGGCTGAAGATAAGTCTCTTGTCAGAAGGATGGAACTTTTTGATTAAAATATCTGAATATTTTGCTTGGTAGAGTTTCAGACAAAAATGAGGATCCACACCAATGAGACAGATATGTCAAGTTTTATATTTACCCACATTGAATATCTGAATTCACATGAGGATGTGGTTAGACAGCTCAAAATATGTCTAATTGTTTATGTTTTATAATTAAGTGTATGGGTATTTGAGGGTACTTCAAAAAGTTCAGGGAAAAGTAGAATTAAAAGATAATATGAATCTTTCTGAGAACTTTTTGAAGACTCTTTGTACTCTGCAATTTCAAGAAGTGACATCTCCTCATATCACTGAATAGAACACAGAAATGCCTGTGGGACACAGTGTATAGGAATCCTTCCCTGTCAGTGATCCTGGCTACCTATGCTTCTAAAGGGCATGCTGAGGTCTCAGTTACTGAGGACTTGGAGCATTTGTGATTATGTCTGAACACCATGCACCTGATTTATAAGGTCTGGGTAAGGTTAATTACCAATATTCTCTGTGAAATCACAGGCTTTACGTGCTAATCCCTCTCCTCCCAATATATATATGAATGTAAATACAAGACTGTCAAAAGATATAAACATCTGAGTATCACCTAAAAATTACTCTGTTCTACACTCTGGGAAACACTCATCCGGATGAAGCACCAAATAAGGAGGACTCAACAGAGACAGGGACAATTGGGTTATAGCTGGAGCCAGATGTGTCAGGTGGGTTAAGTAGGGCCGTTAAGAGACAAAGATTGGAGTGGTTTCCCAGGACTGAGAGCATCAACCCAGAGCTCTACAGTAGGCCCTTGGGTGGTGAGGTGCTATTTTAAGGAGATAGCAGAGTATTCATTTATCACTTCCCCTGTTCATTCAGCTACTCATGCACCCAAATGCCAACTATGCATGAGGCCCTGGGTTGGGTTCTGGGGAGAGAGAGTTCAAAGATATCAAAGAGCTCATGGTCTAGAAAGGAAGTGAAGAATTCCAGTGGTTTCATTTGGGTTTCAAAGTATTAGTGTGTGCACTAAGAAAGCTATGAATAAAAGGTATTGGAGAGGGAATTTAACCCAATGTGGAATGCTCAGGGAAGCCTTCCAAAAGGAGTGATGCTTGAATTGGGTCTTCAGGTACAAACAGAAGTTGCCGCAGTCCCTCAGAGGCTGAAGGACAGGGGGACATTCCAATCTGGAGGGAACAGTATAGTCAAAGCTTGGAGATGCATGGTCTGTCACCCAAAAATGAAAGACATTTGGTATAGCTGAAAAGAGAGTCAATTTTGGAAGATTTTGGGAAAGAGTCTGGAAATGGTAGGAAAGCAAGGGTGGATATGAAGGATATGAAATGAGTTTGAACTTGAAGTTGATAGGTAGACCTGAAGAATTTTAAGCCAGGAATGGCTGCATTTATATATGTTTTATGTGTTGACTGATGTCCAGAAAAAGTAAATTCTGTATCAAAACATAACCTTGAAGGCCTTAGAGTTCTAGACAGTCAGCATATACAGATCTGCATCACTGTAAAATGATTTAGGGGATGGTCAGGGGTGGTGGGTTGCTGCAAGAGAGTAAACATGCAGGTGATTGGTGTTGTGAGTGTGAGGTGCTAGATAAGCCACACACCAGGACGGTGTACTCTCCCACGTGAGAGCTGTAGTGTGGAAAGAAACGAAGAGGAGGAGCACGTGCTAAACCTCTCAATGGATATAGAGGAACATCTGGACCGCCAATAAATGACAATGACACATACAAGTAGAGGATGATGGAGGAATTCCCTTTCTGTCCATCACAGGAAAATTCATACAGATCAATTTTATATCTATATATCGACGTTTTTTGCTTCTTAAAAAATAACCTTTTATTTTTAACCTTTCTTTTCTTATGAAAACGTTTCAAGCATCAACGAACCCCTATGTACCTATCATCCAACTCTAGCAGCTATCAGCCTCTGGCTATCTTATTTCACCTATCACCCTCTGAGTCCTTTCACTCCTACCAGGTTATTTTGAAGCAAGTCCCAGATATCATATCTTTCTAAGACAACGGCCTTTATTCTTCTCAGCCCAAACCTGTGTCAGAATCATAGTATATGATAAACCTTGCACTGTGGCTAAATAGAAAAACATTGAAAATCAACAAATATGGAGGCAAAGTCTACTCTCTAATAAAGAGAATTTAAAAATAAGAGAATATTAACATGATTGAGTCATTTGGAGAAAAGGGTAAAATAGGATACTTTATAAATAATGCCAATCTGGTAAACAAGGTTGCTAGCAAAATCCTACAACACGAATTAAACTATTGAGTTTAAATATATGAGCAGGAAATTTAAAAAGAAATTCAATTTAAAAATGTGCTTTCTGTTCCACTTCTTTGAACTTCTTCCAGTTGTCTCCATCTTTCAAGGAAATAAGCTATGAAATAACTATTAGATTGAAAGAAAAACCTGAAAACAGAAAGTGTCCTGGGTTGAGGATGGGATGCAGAAGTAAATTAGATGCAAGTTGAAATATGGTCTAGCCCATTTAAGAGGAACCCCAATTAATCCTTCCATGTGGTAATTATGTACTGCACACTTGCCATTGCCAGGGCCCTGTTCTGGGCTCTGGAGTGTCACGTGCCTTTAGTAAACTATCTTTGCTGCTCAAAGAGGAGCAACACGTGAGTGACCTGGGGGCAGGCAGCTGCCTCCACCTGATTCTGGCTGAACCTCATCCAGATTCTTTATTAAACACCTGGTGCCTTGAAAGATGGAGACAACTGGAAGGGGTTCAAAGAAGTGGAACAGAAAATAATTAGAGGAAGAGATTGATTTTAGCAGAAAGATCAAAGGAACCAAATGCAGGGAACTTGGCTATGCACAGGCTCAGGAAAAATGAGCTATTTGAGGCATGTAAAGAATGAAGCAAAATGAGAAATATTGAGCTGGTGCGCAGACCATAATGAATAGCCCTGCGACAGAGATGCACAGAGGGAAAGGCAGGACAAGGCACCCACCTGGCTCAGGATTCTCACGTTTAGTTGCTACCTTGTATTAGAACACCAGCTTGCAGAAGTGGGCATTATTTTTAACCTTTTACCTTTGGACAAGAAAGTCTGCTAAATCAGTCCTGCTCTGGCAAGCAGGACGGGCAGGAGGAAGAAAAGTATTTTCTCTCAAATATAACATATAGATAAGTTTTAATGCTCCTCATGCCCACGAAGTTTTTTATAGTCAGCAAATTTTACCAGTGAAGGCAGGGAGAGAGAGGGAGAGACAGAATCTGTCTGTACTGGTTCTACAGGTTATGTTTTAAATTTTTACTTAAGGTCTTATTGGCCTTATTTTGGCAACTTTTAAATTTCTTGATCAGTTTCTTTCAGACCCTGTGTCTTTATGTTTTGGAGGGAATTAAAATTTAGCTTTTTATTTTAAAATATACATATAAAGTATTAAAACATATGTGCAGTTTAAAGAATAACGATTAAATCGAACACGAGCATTCCCCACCTCTCCATTTTAAGTTAGAATATTCTCAGACCTTTGAGGACCTCTGGGTGTCCCACCCTGATGATATTTCTCTCTCTGACTCTCCCCTCTCAACACTATTGTAAATTAAGCTCAACTTTCCTTATAGTTTTACTATAAGGTATATACTATAGAATATAGTTTGACATTTTGGGTTTTTTTTTATTTTGACACTGTAATTTAGAGATTCATCTATGTCCATTCAGTTAGCTAATTATTTTTAAATTAAACTTTTTATTTTGAGATTATCGTACATTCACATGCATTTATAAAAAATGCAGTAGTCCTCCCTTATCTGCAGTTTTGCTTTCTGTGGTTTCAGTTACTCATGATCAACCATGGTCCAAAAAATATTAAATGAAAATTTTCAGAAATAAACAATTCATAACTTTTAAATTGCACACTGTTTTGAGTAGTGTTATGAAATCTTGTGTGTCCCACTGTTTATACCTGGTGTGTATCATCACCTTGTCCAGGGTATCCATGCTGCATATGCTACCTGCCCTGATAATCTCAATAATCAGATCAACTGTTGTGGTATTGCAATGGTTGTGTTCAAGTAATCTTTATTTTACTTAATAATGGCTCCAAAGCACAAGAGTAGTGATGCTGGCATACTGTTATCATCATTCCATTTTATTATTGGTTATTGTTGTTAATCTCTTACTATGCCTATTTATAAATTAAATTTTATAATAGATATGTATGCATAGGAAAAAACGTGGTGTATATAGGTTCAGTACTAGGGGTAGTTTCAGGCATCCACTGGGGGTCTTGATACATATCTCCCACAGATAATGGGGGGCTACTGCAATACAGAAAGATCCCTTGAACCCTTTACTCACATTCCCACCAATGGTAACATCTTGCAAAACTACAGTAGAATGTCAAACCAGGGAATTGACATTGACACAGTCAAGAACCAGGACATTCCCATGACAACAGGGATCCTTCATGCTGCCCTCTCATGGCCACACCACTTTCCTCCTGCCCCCACTCTCTCCTTAACTCCTGGCAACCACTAATCTGTTCTCCTGCTCTATAGTTTTGCCATTTCATGAATGTTACGTAAAAGGAACCATACAGTATGTAACATTTTGGGATGGCTTTGTTTCACCCAGTGTCATTCTCTGGAGATTCATCCAGGTTGCTGCATGTATCAAGAGCTTGTGCCTCTTTATTGCTGAGCACTTTCCATGGTGTGGATGTCCCACAGTTTGCTGTACTCTTCACCTGCTGTAGGATATCTATGCTGTGTCCAGTTTTTGGTAGGCTCTTTATTTTTAAAACATAGAAGTGTTCTTACTTTGTATGGATGTTTTTAATGTCTTAGTGTCCTGTTTCTAATCCAGATTTATAAAAATCATTTAAAATGACCAAGACTAGAGCAACTACCCTTTAGGAAAAGTCTAAGAATCCATTCAGCCTAGGAGAGATGAAAGCTCAGAAGGGACTGATTGAAACCCAAAGGTAGGAGAATATTAGTTTTTTCTTCACTTCTTACACTTACAGCAGCTGCAAATAAGAGAGGCAGTTTTAGGAGGAATACAGTCAAGTTCCTTATCCTCTAAAGAGAGTAACCAACATGAACCAGAATAAGGTTTATTATTGTCATTAAACCTACAATAGTATCATGGTCTCGTGGTGGTCCCTTCCCCCACTCCCGGGACAGCACTAATGGGGGTCTAAGGGACCTGCTTCTTTATACGGTGACATGAAAAATAAAAATAATTGAGTTCATGACACTTGCTACACAAGTTGCAAACAGGGCTTAGAAAAATGGATGGATGAGCCATATACAGCACATCATGTCGATGAAGTTGGAGTTGTTTATTACTCTTTGCCCTGTGGACAATATTTTGGAAGAAACAATATCCCTTAGGGACACCATTGGAGATTCCACAGTTTTGGGGCAGTGTCTTCCTGCCCTAGCCCTGATGTAGCTCCCAGCGGCCGCACCTGCTCTGCAGAGAGCCTGGCACAAGGAAGAGGCACAATCAGCTACATTTCCTTTTCCTTTCTGACTCTTTTCCTGAGGCCGGAACCTCTCATGTGGGGTCTTCTCTGATTAGTCTAAGACTCATCAAACATTTGGCCACTGCCCAAAGGCTATGATGCTGTACCCAATCCAGTTCTGACTCAGTCTCTTCAAATCCAAACTCCTGGAACTGGACCAGGCTTGGGCTTGCCACCTCTGCTGCCCATCCCGGCTCCCTCCCTCCCGGCACCGTCCCAGCGAGGCTGTACAGGCCAGGGTGTCATCCCATATGTCCTTCCCTGTGATTTTTTAGCAGTTCTACTTATGAGACCTTGATGGTTACACATTTTAAATAAATAAAAGGATCAAAACTTATGAAGAGAAGATCCAGGCAGTTTTAAACTTTTGAGGTTTTTTTGTTTTGTTTTGTTTTTTTCTGGGAAGACCTCAAAGAGGCATGAAGTCATAGAGTAAAGGATCTGAAAATTTCCACTCAGCAGTTTTATACTAGCTCTTTAGAAATATAAGATATTCCATACAGGCTAGATAAAGCTAGTATTTCTAAAATTCTGTGCACCTGGTGCGTCTCAGTGGAGACACAAGGTATTTGAAACTATGGTGTCTGAAAATTATTGCTATAATATCTAAAACTCCGTCCCCCTCTCTTTTTAATTCTAAGAATTACAAGATCTTATGGGCAGAACATATGGTTTTAAGCAAAAGCTGACTCTTGAGCTTTGAATTGGCTTGGGCTCATTCTTCTCTGTTTTTATATCCTCTTTGTGCATTCACCCAACAGCAAACATTTATTGAACATCTAATAAGTGTCAGGTATAGGGGTAAGCACTGAAAAACAAAACAAAACAAAACATGACATTGGTACCTCCCTTTGGGGAGCTGAAGAGCTAGTAGATGAGAAGGACATGCAAAGAAAGAAGCAAATATCATAGTAGAGAGAGAAAGAAGAGGTGGATGAGGTGGACGGGTTGGTTTGCTAGAGACTTTAGGGGAGCAGTGAAGCTCTTGAGCTGAATTATGAATCAGTGTCAGAACACATGGGGGTCTGAAAAAACTTTTGATCAACTCTTTATTTCTGAAACCCAAGAAGGTGACCTTGTCCAAATTGGCATGGCTAGTTAGCAGCTAAGACAGGATTTCTTAAGGCAAAGCCTTTGCTCTTTCCTTTCTAACATAGCTTTCTGGCTTCTCCTCTTTTCTGTCCAGGCAGTGAAGTAGTCTGCCTCCTGCAAGGTCACACCTGTGGCCACTGATGAATGCAGCGCTTCCTCTCCCTTGAAGGAAGGAAGGGAGACCATTTGTTTTTTTTTAATTCCTGGGAGCCTGGCTTATGTAAACTGGGTGATGGATTTAAATTAAAGAAAACAATTTGTTTTGGGGGGATTACCCTGTCTCCTTTCTGTTTCTCTTCTTCAGTTTCATCCAGAACTTGGCAGGCAGGGTGAGGGTTGGAGAGCACCTGGCCCCATCAGCTCACTTGGGGGCTGTGGCTCGTTGTTCCACCTGCCCAGCATCCACCCCAGTGTTCCTGTGGTGAACACTCCCTCTGCTTGCAGGGCACGAGGTTCTGGTGGGGAAGACCCATGTCCTCATGGCAGAGGTGCTGTATTAGTCTGTTGCTTTTAACAGGATACCTGAAACAACGTAATTTATAAAGAAATGAAATTTACTTCTTGCAGTTTAGGGGTTTGGTAAGTCCATGGTCCAGGGGACACATCTGGTAAGGACCTTCTTGGTGGGGGTTCTGAATAGAGGCCTGTGGTGACACAGGGTATCATATGGCAAGAGAATCACAACAGCTCTCTCATATGCTCCTAATAAAGCCTCCAATCCACACACACGATAACTCATTGGTCTATGAATGGATTATTCCTTCCACAAGGGCACAGTTCTCAGGATCCAATCACCTCTCGAGAACCCCACCTTTCAAATATCATAATCGGATTTCCCACCCTCTTAACTCTGTTACAGTGGGGATCAAGTTTCCAACGTGTGAACTTTTGGGGGACACATTTTACCCATAGCAGGCACCTATCACCCAGAGGAACCATTCACTAGTGTGGGGATGGCCTGAAGCCAGCAACCTCCTTTTTCTTCTTCTCTTGCCACCTGCTTCAGCTCAGCCTGGGGGACAGGATACTCCTCCCCCCAGGTGAAAAGTGGGTTCTTCTGCAGGTGAACTAAGGGGTTCCCTTGTTGTTACTTTGTGGATCTCTGCATTTGCAGGGATACTCCAAGGGCAGTCTGGGGGCCCCTTGTAGTGGGGGTGCAGTAAGAAGCGATGGCTATAAGGGGAGACAAGAGGATGCAGTAAGGGGCTTCTCTAAAGTCTTGGAAGCTGAATTGCCTTTGTCAGGGAGGAGCTGATGCACCTGGAAACTATCTGCAAAGCTTTAATGCCCACGTAAAATTAGTACTGAAATGCCTGCAGTCACTTCAAGAGATTGTGATGTTCACTTAATGTTGCTCTTTCAGCAGAGTAGACCTCGTCCCTATTATTCGTGTGATTAGGTACTGGTTTTGTAAAATAATACATATTGGCTAATTCCTATTGACCCTTCAGAAAAAGAAATCACATATTGTTATTCAAGAAGCACATGTAATTTTATCTCTTTTATAAGCCCAAGTCAAATAGATTACCTTCCTGAACAATGAACGACTTGAAATGCAGGTGGATATGGAAGGTTAGAGAGCATTTGAAAGAGCAAGGTCTTCTGTAACTCGTTGCCACAAAATTCTCTTAAATGAATAGAGGAAACCAGCTGATTCTGACACTGAAAAAAACTCTCAAGAAGATAACATAGAAGTGTCATGAGAAACAGCATTTTATATTTATTTAGCAGCCTTTCTCTCGAAGGTAAAACTAATTCTCAAAACCATCACCATTACTCACTTGTCCAGGCCACTGTCATCTCTGTTCTGGATTACTGAAATAGCTTCCTATCCAATTTCTCTTCTTTTACCATTGTTCCCTTACAATTCACTCTTCAGTCAGTAGCCAAAGTGATCTTTTAAAGATCATCTTTTAAAGCTTACAACTGTCCGATCGCATCCCACTGTACTTAGGATAAAATTTAAACTTCTTACACTGGCTCTAGAAGGTCATCAGGATTTCTCAATAGAGACAGTTTTTGCAGGACAATATGAGCAGGACAAGACTGACTTGAGTCTATCCAAAGCAGTGCAAGATGCTTCGCATCCCTGGGGCTTTGCCCACTAGAAGCCAATAGTGCTCTGCCCTCAGCTCTAGCGTTTTGCATCACATTGCCACCTGCACGTCTTCAAATGCCCTCTCTGAAGGTGTGGGGGTGGGGAGGGACTGCATCACCCCCAGCTGAAAACCCCTACTAACCTATGTAATCTGGCTCCTGCTTACCTTCAACCTCAGGATGTTTGCACTGGCTATTTTCTCTGCCTGGCGTGTTCCCCTCCCAGACCTACCCACATTTGGCTCCTTTTCCAAATTAATGCTACCTCTTCAGAAAGGCTTTCCCTGACCACTCCATCTAAAATAGCCAAACTCCCTCTCTCTCTCACTGTACACACATCACTATACACAATTTTCTTCTTTGTTTACTTGTTTATTATTTGTCTCTTCTCTAGAATGTAAGTTCCATGAGAACAATCTGTTATGCTTAACAGATGCCATTAAGTTATATGTCATTTAACCACATTCATAACAAATGTTAGGACAAAGCAGAAGAGCATTATCAGATTCACTTTTTATATTAAGCACTGAGACACTAAAAATAACAAGGTCCATGCTGGATATTAAAGATGAAGGAAGGAACTAAAGTAGAAATGTCATTACCTCCTTATTAAGACAGAGCCGATTATTTCAGTGTAAGGCGATCCATTAGATAGGTTACACTGAAAGACATAAAACATGCAAAGACTATAATTAACAAATTCTCTTGGCCCCACCACTTTAGGGCAAAATGTCCATGTTGGTTACTACTCTCCGAATACCAACTGCATTCCATTTTACATTTCAGTTAATCATTCCTTCTCAAATCTAGGCTCAAAAGCTGAGATTTACTTTTCAGAGAAAGGGAGGGAAAAGGAATAAGTTTTATTGTTCCAGAATGTCTTGTGATTCTAGGTCCTAACAAAATTAATCCACGAGCAAGGCAAGGCACGGGTGGATGGTGACCACGTGCATGCATATCGCCAGTCTACTCCTGCATTTCAGCAGGCGCAACTCACCAATTCCAGAGCTCCCTCCTGCTGAGCACCGTCTGCCTGGGATTCCTAAACCCAGTGTTCCACGCAGGGGCTATCAATGAACTGGAGTTGGCAGACAAGTTAAAAATCTATTTGCCAGCCCAAGAATAGTGGAAAGAGCAAAAGCTTGCCCGATAAATCTGAGTTTGAATACCATATCTGCTCTTTATCACTTATGAGATCTTGGTTACTTAATCTCTTTCTGTTTGTTTGATGATACCAAACTTGCAGGGCTGTTGGGAGAATTACAAATAACGTATGTAAGGAGTTTAGCACAGTGCTTGTTACGATCAGACTTCTGTGAATAGTAGCACAACTGTGCTGAGGAGAAGGCTATATTCCACCCCCTAGGCTGGAGGAGCTACTATCTCGGAAGGTGGAAGGCGGTGCAGGTGACTGGGAACACCAGAGGGAGATTTCTTGTTGGCCAGAGAAGTGGTTCCCAAAGTGTAGCTCCCAGATCACCTGCAAACTTGTTAGAAATTACAAATATTCACACCTCAGCCCAGACGTACAGATCAGAAACTCTGGGGATGGGGTCTGGCAATCCGTGTTTCAACACACCTTCCAGGTGATTCTGTGGCATACTCTCTTCTAGTCTGGGAACCACGAGAAGCACTGCCCCTCACAGAGGCGGTGGCCATGTCAGCACCCCCCACGTTAGTGGCAATTTCCCACAGGCAGGCTATCAATTTGCTGCAGACTTAAAGGACAGACCCAGTGCACACAAAGGGAACAGAGGCTTGTGTTACAAGGTTAGGTGTAGGGGGAATGCCCCAAGTGCAGCCCGGTGTAGGAAGACAACAGACTGAACTTCAGCCTCTTTCCCTGTGTAGGGGTAGGTGGCCATTGTTCTTGACTGTTTCAGTGTAGCTTTGACTAAAGGCAAGAAGCTGGCCTAGACACCTCCTCAAGCTTCCCCAGCTTGGTGGTTTCATGAATGAATGGCATATGACAAGCACAGGGCACTTAGTTGGGGGGCGAGGAGGGATGGGATAAAAAAATGTGTCAAGAGATTCAACTCCACCAGGATCCTTCTACTCCACCTACTCAATATAGACCATTTGCTTCCCCCATTCCAACTCTTTCTGCCAATGTGCCAGACGTAGAAGTACTTCCCATGGGGTCAGAAGTTAAAAATATTTTTAAAGAACATAATCAATCCAAAGCTCTGTGAGACCCATCCAATTTTAAACTACAGCTCCATTTGTAGGCTATTTCCAAAGTTAACTCCTACAGCACGTATGTGATTGCCCCAGCACCTACTTCTCTTTGGTTCCCCTAAGTAAAAACTTAGTTTTATTAAAAATCGAATTTGCACATCCTTAGACACATACCCATACTTGCCGTTTGTTTTAAAGTGTGCAGGCAAGATCTAGGGCCAGCATCTTATGAAAGTATAGGGATGTTGTTTGAGACTATTAGTCATTCAGATCCCACACAACTGTGAAGCTCTTTTCTGCCATGTTTCACGTCTTTTGCCAACCATGTGCATGGGTATTATTATCATTTTCACTTACACAAACTGTAGAACTGAGGCTCAGACACATAAAGGAACTAGCCCAGAGTCCCACAGCTACTTTAAGTGGCTACATGTTGACTCTGAACACCAGTCTCTTCAAGAGGAGATCGGTTGTGGAAGTGACCTGCCCTAACTTTAGTTAAAAATGGCAGCCTCAATTCCTAGCTGATGTATGTGCTGTGATGTATACTTACAATGGAATGTTTCTGCTGCTGAAATTTATCACCATCTTTCTAAGCTCGTGGAGAGAAAGAATGTTTTTGCCTTAAAAGTGTGTCATACACAGCTCTGTTGCAAGTAAGAGAAACCTACTCTTAAAGTGGCCTGTACAATGACAACACTGAAAGTGACAATAATCATGTTCTTAAAGACAGCTGTGTGAGTGCTGTAGGAAATTTTATATTTTAAAATGTTTTTAAAACATACTTTTGAAGTAGACCAACTTTATAGACATTCTAAGACGGTTTACTATTGTTCTTCGAGAATGTGGAATAATTCTATACAAAAAGAAAACAACCAACTATTCTTCATGTCTCTGAACACAAAATAAGTGGAAGTGGGTTTGCTTTAAGAAGATCTTCTGAACAATGAGCCTGGCTAACAGTTAGGGATGAGTTTCCTAGGGAGTAGGGCATCCTTCTTTAGAGGGTGGTGGAAAGAGGGGCTGAGCTAAAGTGGTTCTGAAGGGTGCTGCAGAGCTGGCTTCAGGTTTCAAAACTCATTTCCTCCTCCAAGGAACAATATAGTTTCCCAAGTCATAGAAAAAAAAATGAGAAATAACATTTACGGAGCCTCTGCTGGGTTCTGAGCTCTTCTAATCCTAATAACCTTGTTAATTATTTACTTTCTTTACAAATAAGGAAACTGAGTTCAGACTGGATGAGTAATTTGCCTAAGGTGATGGAATAAATCCAGGGGCCAGAAATTTAACCATGTCTGCTCAATTCCAGGTCCAATGGTTCTTTCCACTTCATCCAGGAGTCCCCCCCAGCAATCCACAAGTTAATGGTGAAGAAACTGAGGCACAGATAAAACAAATGGCCTGTGTGAAGGTGAACAGCCAATATGTGACTGGGGTTCACTGTGTGAAGTGTTCGGGAAGCCACATCTTTTTTTTTTTTTTTTTTTTTCATTTAAAGTGTCTTGATTTAGCTTATAAAAGATCACAGTATGTTACTTGTAGAGATTTTCCAGCTTTGGGGAAGGGCTTTTGTTTTTGTTGGTAGTGTCGATATTTGAAAGCAGTATATTTGACATTGCTTTCTGGATTTAGCTTGATAGAAAACTAAAGCAAAGCTATGCTCTTGCATTCTGCTCTCTTCTACATTGTGAACACATAAGTTAACTTTTTGCTTGGGATACCAGAGTTCCTGAAAGGGTAAGGCCCAAGTGGAATCCTTTGTGATTTCAGAGTCAAGAACAGATCTTTCTATTCAGCAAGTAATAATCACCCCTCAGAAGTGAGAAGCGAGGAACACTTGCACCAACAAATCCCTGTTGATAAAACAAAATCTTTTTTCGTGAACATTCTGTAAAAAGCACTAACAAGTGGATAGAGCACTTGTTAGTTAATAAAAGAATTCTTCAGTGACTATTCAGATGAATGAATATTTTTAAAAGGCATGGAGTATGTAAGGAATTTTAATCCAGCCTCTGTGTTCACTCCCCCACATGACAACTGTAGAAAAACCACTGGCCTCTGAATGATGAATGGTCCCAGACTCAACTGGGAGGGAGGATGACCCCAAGCCCTGTAATTTAGCATCTCTCTTTTTTAATTCTTGGTAAACTTCTTGTTTGGCTGTAGCTGATGAATGGCTCAGTTAGAGGGCTTTTGGATACAATGTAAAATGACCATCAAGTGTTCCCCTTCCTTTGCCATGCCCACCTCTTTTCATGTTATCTATAAAATCCCAACCCCAACTGTGTGCATTTCAGCCTTTCATAGACATACACTTCTGCTAGCAAATCTTGAGCTGTAAAAAAGTTCTATTATTAATTTCAAATTAATATCTTAGGAGGCTCCGGGCCATGGGGGAAAAAATCAGGAAGCTGAATTAGTAAATGACAGAGCAATAATCAGCTTAAATGAGATTTCTTCCAGCCCTTTGCTTGGATGACACAGAATTTCTGAGCTTAGAAAAAAATCTCTCTTCTCTGCACGCGGTACTGTGAAGATACCAGAGATGCGTTTTCACAATCATAGTATTATCCATTTATTTAGTCTCCATGGCAATACTCCACACATGCACGTCCACCACTGCCACCAGCACCCCCTGTGCTTTGTGGCAGCCAAAGCCTACCTGCTTACCAGCCAGGCTGCACAAAGGGTTAAGGCTGCAGCCTTCCATGTCTCTAGACGTTGCAAACATTCCCAAATACTTTCTCCTCTGCAGTCAGTCCTGTAACTCCAGCTCCTGCAAAGCCTTCAGCACTTGCAGAAGCAGTATTTCCTCCCAGTTATGTTTGGTTTAAACTTGCAGTTTACCAGGTTATACAGCTTTAGAGTCTAAACTTAGCCCTGCATGGTCTCACCTAGAATTTGTCCCTCTTCTCCTGCTGAATTTGTTCCCCTGCCCAGTCCTGGAATGTCTCAGGGCCTTCTGTAACCTTGCAGCCTCCTCCCCACTGGAAGTTAGATGCATCCTCCCTGGGTGCATTACTGCACATATCCCCAGTAACCTTGTTTTTTCCTTTGACTCAAACTTCTACAAACACCACCATCTCTACTGACTCTGAAATTCTCTAGCCCTTTCATAACAGCATTTCCAACCCGCCACAAGAGCAATTATAGAGGGCAAATTAGGGAGAGAGGGTTTGGGAACTCACCTGCACAGCAGCAAGGATCAGACACAGGATGGGGCTGCCGGCAAACTTCCCAGGGACTGTCTGCAGCCCAGTCTCACGGCCTTAAAGGGACAGGGCGCTTTTCACCATATAAGGAAGACAGTTTCACTTGTGTGCTTTGGAACCTGTTTGGGCAAAGCAGCTCCTTCTCTTGATGTTGTGGAGGCCGAAGCATTCTGTGGAAATCTGGAGTCTGTCAATTTACGAAGATCTGTACATAGTAGGCAGTTTAACAACTCCTGGATAAGTCACAAAAATGGTTGGCAGGCAATTTTTCAGGGACAGAAACCTCTTTATACGGGGCTTGTCCCTTTACAAAAAGGGTTCCTGGAAACTGGGAAGTCTTCCTCAATTACATGAAAGGGCTTCTGCTTCTACTTCAGGTTTGGCTTCCTGGAAACCAATGACTTGCTCATCTCAAAGAGGGGAGGCAGTTTTACCCCCTTTCTCTTGACACCATGGCAAAAGACAGAAGCCTCAAGAGTGGTGGAGCTTGTAGTGTGAAATTTTGAGTAAGATACAGATTTTGCTATTTCAGCTGGCAAAGGGCCCATCCTAGACAGATAAACACACACAGTCCTCGACTGAGGCTGTCCACTGGCCCTTTACGCTCCAGAATGCCCCTCTTGGGCCCCGTTGGCTAAAGCCCACAACTGAAGTTTGAGGGCTGCTTTTACCTTCCAACTGGCAGGGATGAAATGTGTTTTAGCAAGAGCAAACCTTTTCTGCTAATGATATTCAAATACAGAGCTGTCCTGTTGGTTTGGGGTGGATTAAAAGCAATTATAAAATGTTAGATTCTTAGAAGAAAGTAAGCTTAATTTAGTCATCACTTGGGTGGGTAACTTGCTGCCAAATGAATATTGTTTCTGAAAATGCTTTTAAGTCTGCCAGGTTCTAGCCAGCACCTACTCTTAATTGCTTAGCTAACTCTGCCTAATATGTAGTTTCTGTATCATGGATTTGGGATCTTTTAAAAATGTAATTTGGCAGGTGATTTTATAGTTTTGTATTACCTTCACATCTTACCTTCCTTCATAGATTTTGAGACTTTAAGGACAAAGACCACTTCATGTTCCTCCTCTCTTTGATTAATGTCTAGCATGGAACGAGCATATAGCAGACCAGGAAGTACTTGTTGAATTAAATCAACAGGGTTTTTGTATGTGTTCATAGTTTTACAAATAAAGTGGCGGGTGTTTACTAAATTATTATTGTTGTCATCAAATATATGATTTCTTTGCTTTCTCATGTCTTTTATATCAACTAGTATTTTTTATACCATCAAATTTTCTTCAAGGGCAGAGGTCAAAGGAATGTCTTTAAAAGGTATTCATTGTGATATGAATACCAGAAATCTGATTTCTAGGAATTTAAGGAAATAATTATACAGAAGCAAAACATTACATTGAAAATATTACATGAAAACATTATCTAAAGCAGTAAAAATGAGAAATGACTTGTATTTTACATCAACAATAATAGTTCTTCATGTTTATTAATTGCTCATCTTGCACCGGGTGCTGTTCTAAGAACTTAACACAGATTAACTCACTCAATCCTCATGACAAACATTGAGGTAGGAATTGTCATCATCCCCATTTTACAGACAAGAAAACTAAGGCACAGAGGTTAAGAAACTTATATTTGAATTGAGGTATTTTGGCCCCAGCACTTACAGTCTTAGCATCATTCTATGTGCTCATCAGGACTTACTGAGAATCAAGGCACCGGGGATAGACAGATTAATAAAACAGAATGAGCGCTGCCTTCATGAAGCCATTAAAAATAACAATTATGAAAACTATGTACAAATATGGAAACACGCTTATAAAATAAAGTTAACTGAAAGAATCAGAGTGTGACATGTCTATGATTGCAACTAGCTAAATGTACATATTTCTAAGAAATAGCAATATGTAGAACTGAAAATAGTTGTATAATAGTGTTGGACTATGATTTTCTTTAAAATTATCTTAATTTTTTTCACTATTTTTATTTAAAAATTAATAAAAATTTAATTCTTGCCACAAAACTTTGACCTTGGCATTCTTATTGCTTTTACCTTGTCTGTCTTGCTCCAGTCCCCTAAAAGATGCTCTAGGGCTAGATTAGATCAGTGAGTAACAGGACGTTCGCTTGATGGTGCCATTCTCTGGGGAACTCTATGCTAGCAGGGTGACTCACTATAACTGGGGGTGCAGCCTGCAGGTTTCACATACTGCCTACCTGGACTACCATTCATCCATTCCTAAATTGAGTATACATCGAAGTGTCACCTTAACATGTCCACTTTCACCTAACATTTTGTGATTTTTGTTAACCTGGTAAAGATAAGGCATTATGCAACAGTGATGTTCAGGAAAGATGCTTCACCCAAATTTTTCCTTACATGAGTTCTAACAAAGGATTCTAAATCTGAAAATGTTTATCAGTAAATGAATAGATACATCTCAGAAAATGGGCTTATTCTAAGGGGAAACTGGTGTAAGTTTGCTATCAATTAAAAAATTACATGTAATGCTTAAGGCTATGGAGGGTTGGAGTAAATTCATGCATTTATACCCTGTGAGGTACTGCAAAATCAAAGAAGTTAAGCTATAAAATCAGTTAAATTTCAGTTAAACTGAAAACTTGCATCAGGAAACATTAATATATTTATAGGCTTTGACCCCAATAGTCATATTTTCTTTTCTAAAATTATTTCATGGGAGGAGGGAGGGGAAAGGGAGAGAAGACCATGTGATTCCAGATGACTGAGTAAGTACAGATTTTTAAAAAATATACTAAGATGTTTATAGGAAAGTAGTAGGTTTTTTTCCTGATAAAATGTTCACAGTATAAACTATAATTTATCTAGTAAAGATATAGGTTGACTAACTTAATATTCTTCTCAACTGAATATATAATAGTATATTACCCATTTTGGAAAACAAAAAATGAGTGTAACAAAAAACAAAATAGACAGGTTGAGTAGAGTGGCTATTAATCCCTTGTGGTCACAGATCCTTTCATGTCATGATGAGAGGCATCAGTAGAGATAAAACACTTTACATGTGTTTACTTTTATGTTTACATTCAAGGTTATGTTTATTCTAAGATATATGTTATGTGGTTGTTTTGTTTGTGCACACTGACACTTATTTTACAATTTATAAATTGTTTTACAAAAAAATACATATACACCGACTGTTTAAAGTATAAAAAAGTGAAAAGAAAAGTTCTTCCTAGAAGTACCTGGAGGTACCTGGTAGGGGTTATGGTGGGGTTTTATGGCATTTTGATGGCGTTATTGTCAGGTCACAGGAACCCATCAATCCCATCATTTCTCCCTCATGCTAAATTCTCCAGGAGCCAATACACTGAAGGAGATGCAGAAAAAGCAGCAGGGACTAATGTTGCCGCTGGTTGTAAGAGAGCTCTGCAGCCCGACGCAGAGTTGCTGAAGGCCAGGTTGGAGCCAGGGTTACTTCAGTGACCCAGCTCACTAGCGTTCATGGCCAGACCAGAAACCTCTTGCTCCCTCTGGAGGAAGCTGGGAAGGAGATGGGGAGGCTTGGCTTGGCTTGGCGGATGAAACAATGTCTCCCCTCAGGCACTTGCTATATGCTTCCTTCTGTACATTTTCTATGCTTATACAAAATAATGACACTACATACATTGTTTTACATTGTCTTTTACACTTAATCAAATTATAACATGGATCTCCTTTCATATTATATATGGCTTTCTTGCATTTCTTTTAATATCTGCATAGTATTTAGCTGTACCAAAATTTATTAAACATTTACCTGTTGATGGATATTAGTTTCCAATTTTTTGTTACTGTTAACATTAACACTGTAAATAGGTATTATAGAGGAAGCTGATGCTTTAGTTTTGCTGTCTATGACATGCCTCTCTCTCCTTGTACATGCCTAGTTGTGCACATGGGCAAGAACTTCTATATGACCAGAAGTTGACTATCTGAGCAGATGAGAATGCTCGTTTACATTTTAATAGACAATGTTAAGTTGAACAAGTACTATTTTATAGGACTATGGTTTTTATTCCATTTATTGCTTAAGAACAACTATTTTTTTCTCTTGAAAAGCTAAGGTATGTTCATCGCAGCTCTATTTACGATAGCCAAAATATGGAACCAATCTAAATGTCCATCGACAGACGACTGGATAAGGAAAATGTAGTTTATATGCACAATGGAATGCTACTCAGCCATAAAAAAAAATGAAATTCTGCCATTTGCAGCTACATGGATGAGTCTGAAGAAAATTATGTCAAGTGAAATAAGCCAGACAAGGAAAGAGAAATACCGCATGTTCTCACTCATAACTGGGTGCTAAGAAAGAAAAGAAAGAAAAGAAAGAAAGAGTGAGAGAGAGAAAAGAACAAAGAACCACAACAGTACATTGAACTTTCAGAAGGAGAGAACAAACCTAAGGTTCCTAGAGATGGGAGGGAGGGAGGAAGGGGTTTGGGGAGTGATAGGTCGGGTAAAGGGCACAAAGAAAAATTACAATTTGTAATAATGAATATGCTAATAATAAAAATTTTTTTTTAAAGGAAAAGAAAAGCTAAGATATATACATAATAAAAGCACCAAGTGGTGTAAAAAGGATATATGGTAGAAAAGGGAGTCTTTTTTTACCCCATCCTCCATTCCTAATCCCCAGTGGAAGTTTCTTGGGTGCCCCTTGAAGTATGTGCATGTGTGTGTATTTTTTTACACAAATGACAACATAATATATTTATATAAGTATATACACATTTGTGTACATATACATACACACACACATGAGGGTACTTCAAAAAGTTCATGGAAATATTTGTATTATCTTTTAATTCTATTTTTCCATGAACCTTTT
Organism: Cynocephalus volans; assembly: GCF_027409185.1. NCBI lineage: Eukaryota > Metazoa > Chordata > Mammalia > Dermoptera > Cynocephalidae > Cynocephalus > Cynocephalus volans. The sequence continues at coordinate 85,394,807 of NC_084460.1, read as the reverse complement.
GAAGAACCTTTGTGTAGTGCTCTGCACCTTGATCTTTTGATTTAACAACATACCTTGGAGATTATTCCATAGCTATGCCTGCAGATCTCCCTTATTTTTTTAAGTAGCAGGGTATCTATCATAAGCCTGTCCTCTGGGAATACATCATAATTTAACCAATTTCCTATGGATGTACATTCAGATTGTTTCTAGGCTCTTGCAACTAAAATAATTGTGTAATGAATATTTTTATTTGCTGCATGTAAATTCTAAAATAACCAAAAAATCCTGTTGGCACGTTTATTTGCATTACATTCACTTAATTTAATTTAGGGAAAGTTGACGTCTTTATGGTATTTTGTCTTTTTATCTAAACTTAGGGAATATCATTTAATTCTTTTAAAACTCAGTCACCCTGTGTGTTTATTATTTTTATTCCAATGTATTTTATTATTCTGGAAGCTATTTTAAATGGGAAATTTTTTTCATTATGTTTTCTATCTTGTTTTTATATAGAAAAGTTATTGGTTATTGGTTATCACATTTTATAACCAGCTTTCCCACTATCATTTCCAATAATTTTCCTTGTGACTCTCTTTAAGCCATGTGATTATATCACCTATAGATAATTATCATTTTGGCTCATCCTTTCCAACACTTTATACATTTTTTTCTCTTATCCAATTAAGTAGTACTTAAATAATATTAATTAAATATGTTAAACAATGTTGCCTTTTCCTCAATTTAATGGGAAGCCTTTTTGTATCTCACCATTAATCGATATGCTGCCTTGGGAAAAATTAGAATGTGTGGGTAGTTCCTTACCTCTACCACAATACAAATAACTTATGTATCAAATTTCATTGTTATTAAGAGGGTTTATCTGGAAAAGGTCTATTTGTAATGACTAAACTTGATTGCTCCAAAACCCTCTGACTGTTCTCCCTCTAACTGTTCCTCACGTTTTCTCCAGGGCTCAAAAGGCTCTCAGAGGTCATCTAAGCATTCCCAAGGCAGGCCAGTTCTCTTTACTCTGCTGTTACTACTGCAAGTGATTTTCACAAGAAGCTTCAGGGCCCACGGTCCTCTGCAGGTGAGCACTGCCAGCCTCACTGGGGATGAGAGGGGGAGGGAGCTCTTCTTTTTGTTACTCCAACCAACGAGAAACGCATTTCCCCCTTTATCTCACGAGACAGCTGATACTAGGATAATACCTCACATAGCATTAGTGAAAGTTGGAAGTGAATGGAAAAGAAGTATTATAGCACATCCTAGACTGGCCTCAGGGTACCCTGTGCACTGGTCACTTGCCTCATTCTCTGTCTGCCTCCAGGTGTCAGAGAGTCTTTACCTCGTAGAGCCTGGACAGTACCAACTTCCCACACAGAAAGAGGAGAAACTAATCTCTCATATAAGTGTAAGGCCTACTTCTGCAGTCTGTTTTCCCTGCCCAGGATTGATCAACTCCCAGAGTGATAGTGGAAAGATCCATTTCCTTCCAGGAAGTACTCATCCACCCACTTCCAGGCATATGGTCTGTCCCTAAGATACCAGCAAGACAATCACAGCATGATCTGACACCGTGTAGATTACGTATTTCAAAAGTGCTCTTGGGAGCCTACATATGGTCCAGACCTATTTGAGTTACTCTTGGATTACAGATTGCCTTCCTTTTAGAGACAGGATTTCTTTATTTGGTGATGCATGGTTGTGACTAGTGCTAAGAGGGCAGAACCAGATATCAGCTAGACACCCATCTGGGGGAAGAACTGCCCAGTGCATGATGCAGGCTAAATATACTAAGCAGAGGCTTATTAATTTGTTGACTGCCCTGAAGGCTTTGCTAGCAACCCTTTGTTTCATAAAGTTATAGACACGGAACCAAATCTTCTACACTCTCTGTGTGTTGCCCACAATTTGCCCTGTCCCCCAGCCCCATGTTAGCCCAGGAAATTGAAGTCCAACCTAACCAATTCCTCTAGGAAACTTAATTCAGTCTATAAGATAAGCTCCTTCAATCCTCCAAGCCCCTTATTGCTTGAGCTCTTTTTACTGAACACATGCATGAATGAATATTGTCAATATTGGGATTTTACTTTCTGCCCCTTGTGAATCTATGCTCCTCTTGGGGTGGGAATTTATTTATTCATTTGACAAGATTTGTTGAAAGTCTACAGCATGTTGGGCTGTGTTCAGAATCCTTGGGATACAGCCGTGAATAAAACATGCAAATTCTCAATTCTCAATGTTCTTGTGGGGTGAGGGGTGATGGCCCAGTAAATAAAGAAAGAAGAAAATGTCAGGTAGTGATAATTTCCATAATGAAGATAAAATAGGATACATGGGTATTGGTCAGGAAAGGACTGTCTGAATTTTTGACTTTTAAGTTGATTACATCTTTCCTCTTAGTTCTTGTAGCATCTACCAACCAGTTCACCTTACAAATGGTTGGAGCTCATTAAATATTATAGAATTGTTTAAGTTTTTTTTTTTTTTTTGAAACTTGACAAAAGTTTCTTTTTCATGGCTTTTAACTTCATTGATTCAGAGAGTAGAGTTTGATTTTTGATGTCTAAATCATGTGGTGTTCACAACCAACTTGTAATGTAAGCTTCTTCTCCTAGGTTTCCAGCATACTGCCAGTTGCCACTTATACCAGTTACAAAGGAGTAAATGCAGAAATAAGGTGAACTCAAATTCTGGTCAGGGAACACCTGCTAACTAGTTGGCATTATGCTTAGACAATTTTCTCTTTAAGCAATTTTGGAAACTCCCCAGTTGTACTTCTGTAACGGTTTGCAACTGGGAAATGGCATGGAGGCCTTTATGAGGAATGCTATTACAGGCCTCTCAGCAGAGCTAAGAGAGAAGAGGCTGCAGGGAGCTCTATTTTACAGTACAGTAAGGTTAGCCATTTACTGTTCCCATAAGCTATTCCACTTGCAATAAAGGTCAATGGGCCTTTTTAGGGAGGAGAGCTAGACCCTGTTTAAAACAGCCATCTTTGGCAGTCAAAAAGACAGGCTGCTTTAGATTCTTCTGGAAAGTGGTGGAATGTTTATTTAGCTCAGAGAGTGGTCCAGTAGGACCAGCTGATGAGCAAGGCAGTAAAAATTCACTGACTTCAGGGTAGAAGACTTAAACCCCAAGATAGCTCGACTGCAAAGCTAAGCAGGGCATGGCAGACTGTGGGTCTAGTTGTTAACCTTGACATGTGAACTCTGCAAGAAATGTAATGCTTCTGTACCTGGAACTCTTGATCCTAGACTTCCTGGGAAGTTGGTGGCCTAAAGACAGTGGTTTGCAGCCCATGGAGCTGCAAATCCAGAACAGCAGAAGCAGTCCTATTAACAATTGATTTTCTTGATTTTTTGTTAGTTTTTTAATAATGAAATCAAACTGGGTGAATACTTCTCTGAAGACACTGGGCTTCAATATTTTTCTTTGATATCTCCTAGAGGAATTTTTAAAAACTATGTACCCTCCTCCCATTTTATGATGTAATCTAAAAAATTTCACCGAAAGATTAAATAGTTGCAAGGAACATAATTTATGGTCTGTTGTAAATATTGACTTTTTAAAGTAATACTTTTACCCAGCTTGTTATAATACATCCAGTGGAATGTAAATAGTAGGCAGCTTGATACCCATCATATCCACTAGGCAAGAGTTGGACATTTTACATCATTATTTCTCCCTTGAATTTTTGTTTCCATTCTTTTACAGATTTTTATCCTAATAAAATGTATTTTTCTGCTTAAAAGTATTTGATTATTTACTTTACTATAGCTTTCTATAGTAAAAAATAATAAAAATAAAGTGAAATTAAATTTGTTTCTTTACGAGTTTCAAGATGGCGGCGGCTGCGGCGGCTGGCGCGGAGTAGCTGAGGTGGAAAAGGTGGCCACTGGGCCTCAGGCAGCCGGGAAACTTGTGGACCTTCCTCTGGCCATCTCTTAAGGGAGGACTGCTGCTGCTGGCCGGTCGTGGGGGCTCAACGCCACTTTGCCCCCGGCAGGAGAGGCTGCCTCATTTACAGGCAACAGCTTTGAAGTGTGGAGCAGGAAAAGAACTGATTCTTAGCTGCAAAAGTGAGTCTTGAAACAGGGAACACGGCGCCAGGGCTGCTGTGGATGCAGCCAGGATCCCGGAGGCTGGGGCCGCACTGAAGGCGGCCAGCTGCCCTATCCAGGATTCGAGGTTTCAGGCCGGCATTAAAGAAGACTCCTGGGAGCGCCCGAGCGGCGCCGCGACTGAACAGCCCGAGGCGGCAGCGCCGAGAACACGGAAGGCAACAAACCAGAGACAGAGCGAGCGCCCGACCTGGCACAGCACTGTGAGTGATCCCTGGCACAGCTCTGTTCGGGGGGTGGATGCCCACGCGGCTCCCCGCCTGCACCACCAGGCCACTCACTGCCCCGGTGCTGCCTCCATTTTCCCAGGTGCGGGCAGCTCCGCCCTGCTCGGCCATCACTGAGCCCATTTGCTTGGCCTGGCGTGGGGCTTTCCGGACCCTGCGGGCCGACCTCCTCTCCCACTCCCTCCACGGTTCTCTGGCGGGGCTGGGGGTGTGGGGCGTCCCGACCAGTTTTGGGAGGGCTAGGAAGTACGGGCGGGCCGACTGTCACTCCACCACACCCTGGACTCCGGCCCCGGTAAACTTCCTGTTACTGGGAGGCAGATACCATCTCTGCGACCACCAGTTTGGAAAAAAGCCTAACGAATTTCTGGTTGGGAATAGTGTGGTAGGAGAGTTCCCAGGTCCGCTTGAACCTGCCGGAGAGCAGGCTGCAGGCGGGCACTAGACTCGGTTTATACCGGGGGGATACAAAGGTGAACAAGAACCGAGAAAGATCTACACAGTGCTACAAAGGCACCCAGAGAGACCGGTCGTCTGTGCCTAGCAGAAACCTGGTAGACTTCCTGGGCGAGGCGGTGCTGAGCAGGGTCTTGAAGGCCCAGCTGATAGACGAGGGGTGCAGAAGACATGCCCCAACCCAGCACAGTGTGCACAGAGGGGGGAGACGTGCGGCCAGGGAGGCGGAGACTCGACAGAAACCACACACCCGGTGGGGTCGCCACTGCACGATCTAACAGCCTGGGCCAGAGCACACGGAAAGGGGAGAAGTCCTGTACAGAAAGTGAAAGCTCAACAGAGATCACACACCCTGTGGTACGTGATCCACCAGCCCAGCAGAGTACAAGCTGAACAGAAAGGTGGATCCCCGGAGAAGCCCAAGACCCGAGGCAACCACACACACAAGACACTAGAGGCCAACTGAGCAGTCACGGCGGGAGCCATACCAAATTGGCAACCACAGCAACATCCTAGTTAGTCATTAGTCTTAAACCGGTGGACTGTGAAACCCCCTGCCACAATGAATAAACACCAAAAAAAAGACACCAGAAATACAAAAAATCAAGAAAGTACACCACCAAAAGTTAATAAATCTCATACTCTAGATCCTATACAACAAGAAGCCCTTGAAATAACTGACAAGGAATTTCGAGTGATAATTCTAAGGAAACTGAATGAGATACAAGAAAACTCAGCTAGACATCATGATGAAATGAGGAAAAGTATACAGGATCTGAAAGAGGAAATATACAAGGAAATCAATGTCCTGAAAAAAAATGTAGCAGAACTTGCTGAACTGAAGAAGTTATTCAGCGAAATAAAAAACACAACGGAGAGTTTAACCAGCAGGCTTGTCGAAGTTGAAGAGAGAACCTCTGAACTTGAAGATGGGCTGTTTGAAATAACACAAGCAGACAAAAAGAAAGAAAAAAGAATCAAGGACATGGAAGAAAATCTGAGAGAGATATCAGACAACCTCAAGCGCTCAAATATCCGAGTCATGGGTATTCCAGAAGGGGAGGAAAATGGAGATTCCATTGAAAACATATTCAACAAAATAGTGGCAGAAAACTTCCCAGGTATAGGAAAAATCACAGATCTTCAGATCCAGGAAGCTCAACGATCTCCAAACGTATTCAACCCAAAAAGGCCTTCTCCAAGACATGTCATAGTCAAATTGGCAAAACTCAGAGACAAAGAGAGAATCTTAAAAGCTGCAAGAGAGAAGCGTCAAATCACCTATAAGGGAGCCCCAATCAGGTTAACATCAGACTTTTCATCACAAACCCTAAAAGCTAGTAAGGAATGGGATGATATTTTCAAAATACTAAAAGACAGAGATTGCCAGCCAAGAATACTCTACCCTGCAAGGCTATCCTTCCGAAATGAGGGGCAAATAGTATATTTCTCAGACAAACAAAAACTGCGGGAGTTCACTACCACAAGACCACCCTTACAAGAAATCCTCAAGGGAGTACTGGGTTTGGTTCCTGAAAAATAACTACCACTGCCATAAAAACCTAAGAAAAATCTAACCCGCTAGTACAATAAAAATGGCATTCATGAAGAGAAAACAAGCTAACAAAAACACTATCTACAACCTAAGGAACCAACAAACAAAGAAACCAAACAGTAAATCAGAAAGCAAGGAACAAAAGACACCTAAGACAACCAAACAACCAATAAAATGCTAGGAATAAATCAACACCTTTCAATAACAACTCTTAATGTTAAAGGCTTAAATTCCCCAATTAAAAGACACAGACTGGCTGACTGGATCAAAAAGCAGGACCCAACTATATGCTGCCTACAAGAGACCCACCTCACCCATAAAGATTCACACAGACTAAGAGTGAAAGGATGGAAAAAGATTTACCATGCAAACAGAAAAGAAAAACGAGCTGGAGTGGCTATTCTTATATCTGACAAAATAGACTTTAAACTAAAAACCATAAAAAGAGACAATGAGGGACACTACTTAATGATAAAAGGACTGATCCATCAAGAAGACATAACAATCATAAATATGTACGCACCCAATGTTGGAGCAGCCAGATTTATAAAACAAACTCTATTAGACCTAAAGAAGGAAATAGACACTAATACCATAATAGCAGGGGACCTGAACACTCCACTGTCAATATTAGACAGATCATCTAGGCAAAGAATCAGTAGAGAAACACAAGATCTAAACAAGACTCTAGACCAATTGGAATTGGCAGATATCTACAGAACATTCCACCCAACAACCTCAGAATATTCATTCTTCTCATCAGCACATGGATCATTCTCCAAGATAGATCACATATTAGGTCACAAATCAAGTCTCAATAAATTCAAAAAAATTGGAATTATCCCATGTATCTTCTCAGACCACAATGGATTAAAACTAGAAATTAATAACAAACAAAACTCTGGAAACTATACAAACACATGGAAATTAAACAGCATTCTACTTAATGACATATGGGTCCAAGAAGAAATCAAGCAGGAAATCAAAAAGTTTATTGAAACTAATGAAAACAATGATACGTCATACCAAAACCTGTGGGATACTGCAAAAGCAGTATTGAGGGGAAAATTTATTGCATTAAATGCTCACTTCAGAAGAATGGAAAGATGGCAAGTGAACAACCTAACACTTCACCTTAAAGAACTAGAAAAACAAGAACAATCCAATCCTAAAGTTAGCAGACGGAAAGAAATCATTAAGATCAGAGCAGAACTGAATGAAATTGAAAACCAAAAAACAATTCAAAAGATCAACGAATCAAAAAGTTGGTTTTTTGAAAAGATAAATAAAATTGACAAACCATTAGCATGGCTAACAAAAAAAAGAAGAGAGAAGACTCAAATAACAAAAATTAGAAATGAAAAAGGCGATATTACAACTGATTCATCTGAAATACAAGGAATCATTCGAGACTACTATAAACAACTATACGCCAACAAATTTGAAAATCTGGAGGAAATGGATAAATTTCTGGACACACACAAGCTCCCAAAACTGAACCGTGAAGACGTACAAAATCTGAACAGACCAATAACAATAAAGGAGATTGAAGCTGTTATCAGAAGGCTCCCAACAAAGAAAAGCCCAGGACCAGATGGATTCACAGCAGAATTTTACCAAACATTCAAAGAGGAATTGACACCGATTCTTTACAAACTATTCCAAAAGATTGAAACGGACGCAAATCTCCCAAACTCATTCTATGAAGCAAACATCATCCTGATACCAAAACCAGGTAAAGATATAACCAAAAAAGAAAACTACAGGCCGATATCCTTGATGAATATAGATGCAAAAGTCCTCACTAAAATACTAGCAAACAGAATACAGCAACACATACAAAAAATTATTCATCACAATCAAGTGGGATTCATCCCAGGGATGCAAGGTTGGTTCAACATACGCAAATCAATAAATGTGATACACCATATTAATAAACTCAAACACAAGGACCATATGATCATCTCTATAGATGCTGAAAAAGCATTTGATAAAGTTCAGCACTCATTCATGACAAAGACCCTCTATAAGTTAGGTATAGAGGGAAAGTATCTCAACATAATTAAAGCCATATATGACAAACCCACTGCCAATATCATCCTGAATGGGGAAAAGCTGAAAGCTTTTCCTTTAAGAACAGGCACTAGACAAGGATGCCCACTCTCACCACTCCTATTCAACATAGTGTTGGAAGTACTAGCCAGAGCAATCAGAGAAGAGAAGGAAATAAAGGGCATCCAGATTGGAAAAGATGAAGTCAAACTGTCCCTGTTTGCAGATGACATGATCCTATATATCGAACAGCCTAAAACCTCTACAAAAAAACTGTTGGAATTGATAAATGATTTCAGCACAGTAGCAGGATACAAAATCAACACACAAAAATCAGTAGCATTTCTTTACTCCAATAGTGAACATGCAGAAGGAGAAATCAAGAAAGCCTGCCCATTTACAATAGCCACCAAAAAAATAAAATACTTAGGAATTGAGTTAACCAAGGAGGTGAAAAATCTCTATAATGAGAACTACAAACCACTGCTGAGAGAAATTAGAGAGGATACAAGAAGATGGAAAGATATTCCATGCTCTTGGATTGGAAGAATCAACATAGTGAAAATGTCCATACTACCCAAAGTGATATACAAATTCAATGCAATCCCCATCAAAATTCCAAAGACATTTTTCTCAGAAATGGAAAAAACTATTCAGACATTTATATGGAACAATAAAAGACCACGAATAGCCAAAGCAATGCTGAGCAAAAAAAATAAAGCTGGAGGCATAACACTACCTGACTTTAAGCTATACTACAAAGCTATAATAACCAAAACAGTATGGTACTGGCATAAAAACAGACACACTGACCAATGGAATAGAATAGAGAATCCAGAAATCAACCCACACACTTACTGCCATCTGATCTTTGACAAAGGCACCAAGCCTATTCACTGGGGAAGGGACTGCCTCTTCAGCAAGTGGTGCTGGGATAACTGGATATCAATATGCAGGAGAATGAAACTAGATCCATACCTCTCACCGTATACTAAAATCAACTCAAAATGGATTAAGGATTTAAATATACACCCTGAGACAATAAAACTTCTTAAAGAAAACATAGGAGAAACACTTCAGGAAATAGGACTGGGCACAGACTTCATGAATACGACCCCAAAAGCACGGGCAACCAAAGGAAAAATAAACAAATGGGATTATATCAAACTAAAAAGCTTCTGCACAGCAAAAGAAACAATTAAAAGAGTTAAAACACAACCAACAGAGTGGGAGAAAATATTTGCAAAATATATATCTGACAAAGGATTAATATCCAGAATATATAAGGAACTCAAACAACTTTACAAGAAGAAAACAAGCAACCCAATTAAAAAATGGGCAAAAGAGCTAAGTAGGCACTTCTCTAAGGAAGATATCCAAATGGCCAACAGACATATGAAAAAATGCTCAACATCACTCAGCATCCGGGAAATGCAAATCAAAACCACATTGAGATACCATCTAACCCCAGTTAGGATGGCTAAAATCCAAAAGACTATGAACGATAAATGCTGGCGAGGCTGCGGAGAAAAAGGAACTCTCATACATTGTTGGTGGGACTGCAAAATGGTGCAGCCTCTATGGAAAATGGTATGGAGGTTCCTTAAACAATTGCAAATAGATCTACCATACGACCCAGCCATCCCACTGTTGGGAATATACCCAGAGGAATGGAAATCATCAAGTCGAAGGTATACCTGTTCCCCAATGTTCATCGCAGCACTCTTTACAATAGCCAAGAGTTGGAACCTGCCCAAATGCCCATCATCAGATGAGTGGATACGGAAAATGTGGTACATCTACACAATGGAATACTACTCAGCTATAAAAACGAATGAAATACTGCCATTTGCAACAACATGGATGGACCTCGAGAGAATTATATTAAGTGAAACAAGTCAGGCACAGAAAGAGAAATACCACATGTTCTCACTTATTGGTGGGAGCTAAAAATTAATATATAAATTCACACACACACATACACACATACACACACAAACCGGGGGGGGGGGAAGAAGATATAACAACCACAATTATTTGAAGTTGATACAACAAACAAACAGAAAGGACATGGTTGGGGGGGAGGGGGGGAGGGAGAAGGGAGGGAGGTTTTGGTGATGGGGAGCATTAATCAGCTACAATGTATATCGACAAAATAAAATTTAAAAAAATAAATAAAAAAAAAAAAAAAAAAAAAAAATTTGTTTCTTTACTGTGGCCATAAGGCACTGTTAAAAGCGAACTCATGTGTATTGAGCTGTTGATTAATACAATTTTTATCAGTAGAACATGTGGCACAATGTTCTGTGCTCACCACATGCTTTTTTCTTCCCGCAGGTCCAGGAAGTTCATATTTTTCATTTTTCCATTGGGAGTGTGAACAGAAATGGTGTGTTGTTTTCTGTCCTAGGTAGTGAAGAAGTTAAAAGTGGATTGAGTTTCTCTCTCTCATTCTCATCTCCCTGGCTGGAAACTAGGAACTCCGAGATGGCAGAGATGTAAGATGGAAGCAGAGCTGTCTAGGTACACTTAGGAGAGAGTCCCCAAAAGGAGGGCTCCTCATCTGCATAAGGCTGTGATGTGAATGAGCAATAAACTTTTGTTGTGTGCAGCCACTGAAGTTTTAGGTTTACTGGTTACCGTAAGGTAGCTTACACTATCCTGATGAATATAGGGCATAACTGATAGAAACAACATGGATATATTACAACTTTTGATAGGTAATTATTAAGAATAAAAATTTTTGAATTCTTGAAAACGCATCTCTTAACAGAAACATTAAGAAATCCTGATGTTGGAAATGAAGGCAGTTATAGTAATGTCACTCCGTTCCCACTGAGTTATATTCACATAGTGATCTATAATAAAAATGTTAATAATCTATCAAAAATGACTGAATTGCTTTCCCTTTACATTTTGTTAAAGGCAAAGATTTAGCAACCCTTGACTTGCAAAGGCGTTTGTTACCTGGGAATTAGTCATTTATTTTCTCAATATCCTTACCAATATTTCAAATTATCCTTTTGTTTGGAGCTCCAGAGTATTTTACATCCCAGTGCAAATCATTATAGCAAGATTTTGTAAAATGGGAGAAACGCTATTGGAAAAGGGAGGTAGGATAGGATTTCTCAGGACGTCAATTTTAGGAACATGCTATATAAAATTCGAAAATATGAAAATTAATTATCTTAAAATATCTATGTTTATATACCTTTAGAAAGCCTCTATGAATGCCCAGGGATACTTGCATCCCACATTAAAGATACTGGGCTAAGGAGAGGCAGAGGAACCGGGAGTGGAGGGTCTCCTGACCTGATAGTTTTTTGGCTACAGACCTTCACCCAAATCCTTGGTCCATCTTTTCCTGCTTTTTCCTCTAACTCCAACTAGCTCACAGTAAAAAAGGTCCTGATCAAGATTAAAATCTGTAACAGATAAGGAATTATTTTAAATTAATGAGAAAAATATGATTACTCTAAGAAAAAAGATGAGCAAGTGATACAAATGGGCAATTAACAAAAGAAGAAATACAAACGTTACAACTCACTCAGAAATCATAGATTTGAGTGGTGGTTGAGAAGAGAATAAACTGGTTCAAGAATTCTAGAGAGCAATTTGGCAATATGCATCAAAAGCCTTAAAAAATTATAAAATTGAGCTAGCAATCTCAATTCTAAGAATTATTCTAAAGATGGAATCATGAATATGTAAAAATTAGATTCAGTCTCAAGCTTTATCAAGTGTTTCAGTCAAATTTCTTTGGGTTGCTAGTAGTAGATTCCAAGGCATCTTTCATCTGAAATGGCTCCTCTCTACTGCTTTTTCAGGGTCTCAGTTAAAACTCTTGATGGATGTAGACTGACTGCTAGCTGAGTGCCAATAAATTGCCCTCATCCCATCAGCTGTTGCTGGTTTGTGAGGAGAAGTGCCCTGTGATGCACAGGGTTATCTTTTCCAGGGGCTATATATGGGGTTGGGATTAGGTTCTTCATAAAAGACAGTAAATGAAATAAGCATAGCATGTCTATAATGGTGAAGAACAGAACTAACTCAAAGTCCAACCCAGGATGTGAAGTGAGCTCTGACACCGTGAAATGAGATAGTCATTAAAAATGTTCTGTAGTCACAGGAATATTTGGATGGTGGGATTACTGATGATTTCTAATTTCTTATCTTTATGAAATCATTTTTTTCTAACTAAATTATAGTTAACCTAGAAAAATATCTTGATAAGAAAAACAGAATTAAGATCAGAAATAGTTCTTCAATCTCTAAGAAGACTGAAAAGAAACAAAGTAGAACTCAAATTCTGAATGAACTAAGATTCTGTTTGTGATCTCAGACAAGAGGCTGCGAAATACTTGACTCAGTTCCTGGAACACTGAACACACAGGTACTCTGGTCATGAGCAACAGCAGGTTCTAACTGCTATAACTGGGAAGGGAGGAGATGCCATTGAGAGGAATCCCCTCCTTTACTCTTTCTGCTCCCGACTTTCCTACAGGAACTATAAAGCCCTCCAGCTCTATTTCAAGATTTCTATAAGAAGACGTGTAGTTTAGAGAGAAGAGAACTGGACCACAGGACTCAAATCTGGTTCTGATGGTTCACTAGTTGGTTTATCTTGATGAAGACACTAAACCCTTTGAGCCTCAGTAAAGTGGAGCTAATAATAGTAACCTGTTTCTTCCCATGATTGTTGTGACAATTGAATGAGATATTATGTGAAAGTGCTTGGAAAAAAGTGATATGCGTACAAACACACATACACTTGCTTGCTTGTGCTCTCTCTCAATACACACACATGCACACAAACACACAAAATACACATATCACAAATGTTTCAAGTATATACATCAGACAATTGTGGACATAAAAATTAGAAGCCTAAACTTTTGATTTGACCTTGGCTAAATGTAAATCAAATTATAGATCACGGTGGGCTTGATTAGATCAAAATATAGATCACGACGCCTTGAGAAGGAAATATCTTGTTGACCCAAATACTTTGAAAAGTGCAGACTATTACTCTTCTCCATAAGATAAAAAAGAGGTTAAAGAATATTTACTTTCTGGTGGAAAAAGGAGCACAATAAACAAGAAACATTGTTGAAAGATAAGCTAGGGGAGCAAAGGTCTTATTTAAATACAAATATTTGCCTGCAGTGTTTTAGAATATAATAAATTATAGCTTCTCTCTTTTAATGTTTACTGAGATGGGGAAGACATTCTCTAAGAAATTCAAATATTAACAATAAATGTGACCATTAACCACAAAGTCTGAGATTACCACAAAGCTTGTAAAATATGTCTGATACAGGAAATTGTATTGCTTGGCTATGAAATATGTTATAAGAAATTACATTTGTTCCCAGGCTGAACATATAAACTCTCAGAGTTAGCCCGCTTTTCAGTCAGTGGACACACCAAATTAAATCCCCACCATATGTATTGGATAGGTCCTTTTATTGGTCCAACACTTTGGTTCTAGCTTTCTCTTGGCAAACCACCTGAAACAGCATAGTTCTAGCAGATTTGACATTGAACACAGTGAAGTCTGACTTATTTACATTGTTCGAAGTTACATCTAGAAAGTGGCAGTGTGCAGTGAAAGGAAAGAAACTAACTTTAGTTGTATGCACCTGAGTGTTGCTGGAATATTATTTTGTCAAGCATCTACTACCTTTGCAATAATAGAGCCCTATACAAATTGCTATTCATATACAGGCTGGGTGACAGGGCTAGATCGCCTCTTCCTCCATGTGCTGAAGTGGACCAAAACCTACCCTCCAGTTACTACTCCAAGCTGAATCTGTTCACAGATTTTTTTTCTTTTTTTTATTGGTTATGAATATTCATGAGATACAAAACTGGTCACAGATGTATTTTCTTGACTTCTACATTACTGGCCTACCCATTATTATTTTTTTAATTGAATTAATTGCTGGCATTAAAAAGCTCAGGTGATTTTGCATAAAAATACAATATGGTGGATAAAATGACTTACTACTCTCTGTACATTTCATGTGTTGCTCCTCCACCCCCACCGTACAGCCCCAAAGGCTGGGCAGCTAAACATGGCATTTCTAAGTTGGGCATCCGGATGTGACTTAGCCATAGTTTCCACCAATCAGATACATTTAAGTGAGATTTAAAAGGCAGCAGTCCCAGCTGCTGTGGGTGGCAAGCACAATCTGATCAAGGACACTTTAGGGTTTTGTTTTGTAGAAAATTTCTGTCACCACCTTTGTGGGGGTCAAGAGGTGGGACCAGCAGAATTTTTTAGCCGTTGCTGCTGTTGTTTTTGTTGCTCGGGTGGACCAGAGCCAACAGTGACAGCAGCAGTAGCTTCCTAACCCCTAGGCGGTTCCTAGAGCTAACAGTCCTGGGGAAGCTTCCTGATTTCCTATCTTCCTGACCAAGGCAGAGCTGGGAGCTGCCTTGGGGGCTCTGTTCCTCTGGCGGTCAGTCCCAGAGCAGCTTCCACACACTGTAAGCACCTAATTCCCTGTGTTGAAGCCCTTTGCCCTTCATGCTTAAAATAGCTGGAGTGGCTTCTGTTTTCTGTCACAGAACTCTGACTAATACACAGGAAAAATAAGAGATCCGGCAACATCTGTTCCCTGCTTGGGTTATGATAACAATAGGCTGATAGTGAGCAGAGTAGGCTCTAGGACGCACAGTCCCTGCCATACCTTACAGAAGCACCCCAAATGGGGGCCATTTGTCAAACGACATTTTTTCATTGTATTTGTAGTGTTTCTTTCTTTTTAGAAGACATCCCACTTCTCTTAGTTATTTCACCTTCTTGGACCCTGTAGGGATTTAAGTTTGCCACCCCACTAATACTTATTCGAAGCTCAGTTGAAAAAAAAATCCTTAATTTCTTAAAGGATGTAATTCTTCAGTTTTAAACATGTCTCCATATCAAAGCCAGAGAGCCATACCCCTAAACTGCATTATTTAAGTCCCTGTTAGAACCGTTTTAACCTATGAAACTAGTTTTATTAATTTATTTTTTAATATAATCCATAAGTTTACATGAAACTAGTTATTCACTCTAACGATGTTGAGCAGACTGCAATGTCACCTCCGTGAGGGCATAACAGAAAGGTTGCTTCCAAATCAAGTTTGATTTTATAATCATATAGTAGGTCATATTTTGCTTTTTGCATTGGCTGTTAGAAAGGTAGGGCCAAAGGCCACCTGAGTGGTTGACTTCTCATCCTGTCTGTGACTTCCTGCATGTATGGTGTGCACTAACCCTGCTCCTGACTGCGTCTTGTGGTTACTACTCTGCTTTTCTCCTCACTCAGAATCATTCACTTTTTAAAAATATTTTATTGTACTATTTTTCTTTTTAGTTTTACAGTTTTAGGTCTTACATTTAAGTCTTTAATCCATTTTGAGTTGATTTTTCTCTTTTTTTAATTTAATTTTTATTTTTAATTGACAAATAATTGTCTCTGTGGGGTACAATATGATGTTTTGATATATGTATACATTGTGGAATAAGCAAATCAGGCTAATGAGCAAACTCATCACCTCACATACTTATAGCTTCTTTGTGGTGAGAACATTTCAAATCCATTCTTTTAGCAGTTTTAAAACATACAATATGTTATTATGATCTATAGTCACCTTGCTGTGCGTTAGATCTCCAGAACTTATTACTCCTGTGTAACTGAAACTTTACACCCTTTGGCCAGCATTTCCCCTCCTGCCCTTTGTCTCCCCCGCCCCCAAGCCTCTGGTAACCACCAATCTACTCTCTACTTCTATGAGTTGAAACTTTTAGATTCCACATATGAGTGAGAGAGATCATGCAATATTGGTTTTTCTATGCCTGGCTTATTTCACTTAGCATAATGTCCTCTAGATTCACCCATGTTGTTACAAGTGACCGAATTTCATTCTTTGAAAAGGCTGAATAATAATTCCATTGTGTAGATATACCAACATTCTTTTTTAATTCATTCATCTATCGATGGGCACTTGTGATTTCATGTCTTGGCCATGGTGAATAATGCTGCAATGAACATGGGAGTGCAGACATCTCTTTGACATACTGATTTCAATTTCTTTGGATATTTACCCAGAAGTGGGTCTGCTGGGTCATATGGTAATTCTATTTTTGGATTTTTGTGGAACCTTCATACTGTTTTCCAAATGGCTGTACCAATTTATGTTTCCACCAACAGTCTACAGGGTTCCCTTTTCTCTACATCCTTGCCAACACTTGTAATCTTTTGTCTTTTTGATAATAGGCATTCTAACTGGTGTGAAGTAATTATTGTACTGTGTTTGATACCCATATTAAATCTCCTTGTAACAAGATGGAGAACGAATAAATATTTAAGTAAAGTGCATTTACTCCCCTTGCTCTACTCCTTTCATTATGTCTAGTAGACATCTTTCCTCAGTTCTCTCTGCCTTCATGTGTTCAGGAAGGCATTTCCTCCAATGTCTTAACAGTCCAAGGCTATTCATGAGTGGGTTTGGGATTTTGCAATCTGAAAAATATTCTAAAGATGTGGCCAAGTCAAATGGTGAGGTACTTTTTAAAAAAACTAATTTGTTCAGTGACTGTTAGTGAGTAAGAATCCCAGGAGCTACAGATTTCTGTGTAAATCAAATGGAAGACTCAATCTTTTGGGGAGGCAAACAATTACACTTCTTTTGATGATATAATAAGACCAGGAAATATCTAGCATCTGATATTAAGCTAACTTGTTCTTCCTTTGTTAATTAAACATTTTATTTTGAGATGATTGTAATTTACATCTGTTGTAAGAATAACACGAGATCTTGCATACCCTTCACCCAGTTTTCCCCAAAGGTAATATCTTGCAAAACTGCAGTACAGCAGCACCACTAGGATGTTGACATGGTCAAAATGCAAAGTATTTCCATCTTCACAAGAATCCCTCAGGTCACCTTTTTATAACCATACCCCCTTCCCTCCTCACCCTACCCCCTCTTTAACCATGGTAAAAACTAATCTTTTCTTTATTACTACACTTTTTTTTTCATTTTAAGACCGAGCTAATCTGTTTGATGGCATCAACGCTGACCTCAAATGACTGCACTACATTTATTACCACCCTCTCGCCACTTCGATCCATCATCTGTTCTTCTCTAACCAACTCTGTGCCTGAGCAGTCTGACCTTTGAGGACCACATCACCCAGCCTCCCTTGTTCTCTGGCTTTCAATTGGGTGCAGCCA